>NC_092335.1:601227500-602558750 GCF_046630445.1 Rutidosis leptorrhynchoides
GAGAGGGGTAAGCAAAGCTTAGTGAGTGCAACAATTATACATACATATATATAACCCATCTATTTGCAATCGCACCCACCAAATACCTCATACGAAATTATAACTCAAATAGCATGCCGTCATACTCATAATGCTAACACTCGTACACTATCACAACACCACATTAGCATATACTCAACACATTATATATATATAGCATGCTAAACAATATCCAACAACATAATATGGTTAACCATAAACACTATGGTGCTACCGGCTCGTGGTTCACACCATACGTAATGCTATGACGCTACCGGCTCGTGGTTCACGCCACTACGCATTTGAGTCATACTCCTTTATAGTGCTACCGGCTCGTGGTTCACACTTTGACGCTATCGGCTCGTGGTTCACGCCTCATTTTATAGTGCTACCGGCTCGTGGTTCACACTTCATTTTATAGTGCTACCGTTCCGTGGTTCACACTTCATTTTATAGTGCTACCGGCTCGTGGTTCACACTTTATTTTATAGTGCTACCGGCTCGTGGTTCACACTTGACACTCGTCACACACATGCTATGGTACTACCAGCTCGTGGTTCATACCATAACATTCACAAATAAATACACCATATACATATACACATAATTATTCCACTCACCTTATCGACTAGGCGATGGATTAACAACTCCGCAAGCTTCACGCAAAGTACCTAATACATTAAGTACTCACATCAATATACAAACTAGTGGAACTAACCACCAATACTTAACTCTTGAGCATTTAATGACTTGCTTGCATTAAATGCCCCATTACACCAAAACCGCCCATTAATGGCCAAGACTCATCATAAATCACTAAAAGCTAGTGATTAAGGTCCCACAACAAAGACTAACACCATTTAGGGTATTTTCTTACCCATCTTGCCCAACTAGGTCAACCATTGCACATTTGACCCATTTTAACAACAAGACTTATATTTTGGTCAAACTCGAAACCGTTATCAACCTTTAACTAACACACAAGTATATTAGGGATTTGACAACACCATTAATACTTACAAACACAAACTCACAAGACCAAACCCTAGGTTACAAAACCTTAGGGTTTCCTTACATCAATTTAACCCAAGTTCACCCATTTAACCCCAAATGGGTCTTACAAGTCCTAAATGAACAAACCCTAGCCATAAATCAATTAAAACTCAAAACACGGAGTTAAGACTTACCAATACAATCACAACGTAGCTAGAGACGTAGGGAATAACTTTAAAACTCGGACTTGGGTGAGATTTGGTCTCCTTCTTCTCCAAATGAGCTCTCTCACACTAGAACCTTAACTCTCTCTCTCTCTCTCTCTCTCTCTCTAAATTGAATGTGGTGTAGTTGGAAGTGTGTTAAATGAGTTAGGATAACTCATGTATCAGTTTTCTAGATCTAAAACTGTCCACAAGTGAAAAGACCAATACACCCCCAAAAGATGCTATTAATTCGGGTTAAAATAGTCAAACAGCGACACCTGTCGCATTTTGCGACAACTGGTCGCATTCCACGACACCAAAACGCGACAAACATATTTAAAACGCGATGAAGTGGACAGAAGTGGGTTCCATGAAATGTCGCGTTTTGACACGACATGTCGCGAATCGCGACACCACAGAACGCGATACATTCGTCTGGAATGTGATAGTTTTAACAAAAATCTTGGGCTCACCCATTGTCGCATTTCAATCAACTTTGTCGCGTATCGCGACAATCCCAGACACGACATATACAAACAAAACGCGATAAAAGGCCTGATCAAACCATTTTTCAACATTTTCAAGATTTAAACTATAAACAATCGTTCGTGGTTAATATTAAACGTTTACAAGGTAAAATGCGTACCTTTATACCATGTATGAGGAAAATGGGGTGTTACAAATTCCTTCTCCATATATATATATATATATATATATATATATATATATATATATATATATATATATATATATATATATATATATATATATATATATATATATATATATATATACATATAGATATACATATATAGATATACATATATAGATATAGATATACATATATATATATATATATACATATATATATATATATATATATATATATATATATATATATATATATATATATATATATATATATATATATATGATCTTACATCTAGCAATGCGATTTACACATTTTGCAAATGTAATGACCCGCCTTTTTCCGTTAATTTATTTTAACGCCTTCTTTTTTATTTTATTTTATTTAGATAATACCTTTCGTTATCTAAATTCGTACCTTTCATTAACTAACGTTCTTAATATTCCCGTTATTGGATTATAACATCTTTCGTTTACTCTCGCGTGTTTAAAATAAATTGTTCGGTAAATTCACGCACCCGCTTTTAAACTTGAGGGACTAATAGTGTCAAGTGGCCAAAGTGGTGACTAGGTCAACTAGTCAACCACTTCACCCCCTCCATTCATTTCATTTCTTTTTCTCTTTTCCATTTTCTTTCATATAATACTTCCATTTTTGCATCTTTTTCATCTTCAACAAAGATTCATCATCTATTTCACATCTAGGAAGCTTACAACAAATCCGATTGCATATTTGGAATCCTCTCTTCGTCATCTACATTTTGATACTAACTTCATCACTTTTGGGTAACTTTCTAAAAACTCTAGATTTCTCTAAATTCGTTTTATAGACGTAAAATGGTGTTAATTAGTGTCTATGGCTCATTGTGATGTCGTATATGTAATTTGTATGCTCGATCTCATTATTTTGAGTAACTAGCATGAACACTTGAAATGGGTTTGCCAAATCCTTGATTTTGGTTGATTAAATGATGTTATATGTTAAAGTTCATGTGTTAATTGTGTTACTAGTATCATTAGCTTTGATTTGGTATGTTGGATGACTTAGAAAAACTTCCTTAACATGATTATTGAATTTGTGATTCTTGGTTAGGGTTTAGTAGCTTTGAATGTGATTTTTGATGTATTAAAAGCCTTGCAATGTTATTTGTAAGTGTTTAGTAGTATTGTATGCGTAATTACCTATGAAACGGCGTATTATATGTGCGTATTAAGTTCCCGAATCATCTTATGCGCTTTATGAACTTGAAACTTTAATGATAAACTTTAAATGATCATTCGACGAGATTTCGATTATTGTAAATGAAGTTTTTGGTTGATGAAATGTGTTTAGTTGTATTCCTCGTTAAATTACCTTTCCAACGATATAAGATACGTGTTTTGAATGTTTACGGTTCATTAGTTGTGTTTGAAAGAAGCTTGGTTCGTGCACTTGAAAATTCAGCAACAACACCTGAAACCAGGGGCCTCGCTATAGCGAGCCCTGGTGTGCACAAAATCTCGCTATAGCGAGAATATTTCTGTCCCAATTTTTTTTTGATTTTTCAAGTTTCGTTCCCGCTTACTCGCAACTCCGTTTAACATGAAATTTTGCCAACATGCTTATATATGACTACGTTTATATGTGCAATAGTCAGATACCCGACCCGACCCCATTGACTTTGACTTTGACCAAGTTTGACTTTTAGTTAAACTTAACAAATACGTATGCAATCGTTCTAACTTGCGTTTATACTTATATCTTGCATGAAACTTGACAATTTGACTCATATGCTACATTAATCGAGTCGTAACGAGCCATAGGACTAATTGAACACATTTTGACCGACCTTGTGTCGTAACCGGTAATTGATACAATTTATTTGTTTAGGCCAAGGCTAAGCAACATTCATTTCACAACGTTTAAATTACAAGTACTTTGGCATGCAACTACGGTGAGATCATAGTCCCACCTTTACAACAACTTTTACTCTTTAAATTATGGGATGAGAAACATATACGTATCATACTTTTATGCTTTGAACACAAGTACGAAAACAAACATTCCATGTGGGGTTAGAACAAAAAGGCCTCAATTCAATTATCATTAGTTACACTTGCTGGGTGTAAACGTGAACTTATGTTGTGTGGATCCATACGGGCTTGACAAGCCCTCATTCGGAGGGTTCGCTACCGTTAATGGATGAAATATATTTTCGAGTATATAGTGTAGGTTCTAACACTATGATAATGGGGTTCGTAAACAGTTAAGTTTTGATAATTGGGTGCTCTACAAACATACAACAACTTTGGAATGCAAACGATTTGGATAATCAACTATACAAAATCTTGTGGTTCAAAAACAACGTTTACAATTATACCTATGATTTCACCAACGTTTTTCGTTGACAGTTTTCTATATGTTTCTCAGGTTTATACTTGGCTACCTGATACATGCTTTCGCATACTTTGATTACTTGCTTAGGGTCAAGCATACATGCATACGCTAGTGATAGCACCTTTGGATTCAAACTTACAGCATACATACTTACGCTATTTATAGAAATCGTGATTTTCAAATTATATTATGTCGCAAGTCATTTCATTTATACCTTATAACTTATGTAAACTTAAAACTTGTCGAACCGTTTGGTAACTTAAACTTTGCAAGTCATACACGTTTCAAATGAATGCGACATAATTTTGGTCAAACGCGTCTCATTTAGGGACTATGACCACGTTACGGGACCTGAGTTGACGGCGCCGTCAATAATCGCAACTATACCGATGTTAGACGTAAACCTCTCGAATTCCAAGTGGGTGGTCGCGTAATGTTAAAAGTCTAACCTTGAGAAGGTGTAATCCGTTTCGGGAAACGTCGAAAGCTAAATCCGCGATATTTTGATCCTTTTGAAATCTTGGGGTGTATTGTACCCGTTGCTTACCGTTTCGAACTCCCAACTCAATCAAATTCCGTTCATCCTACATTCTGTGTATCAAACTTAAATACGTGTCTTGCGAAACAAGAACTTGTTATCCTTTTTATGAACTTCCTATCGATGACAAACTTCACTTTCTAGGAGAACCGGTTGAAATTATGAATCGTGAAACCAAACACTAAAACAACGTAAAATCCCGACTGTCAAAGTTCGTCGGAATGCCCAAGGAAGTACCTTCACTCATTCGTAGAATTGGCAACGCAAGATTTCGAGGAAGAAACAACGATTACTACTTCCAACTAAATTTCGGGACGAAATTTCTTTTAAGGTGTTGGTACTGTAATGAACAGCCTTTTTTCGTTAATTTATTTTAGCGCCGTCTTTTTTATTTTATTTTATTTAGATAATACCTTTCGTTATCTAAATTCGTACCTTTCGTTAACTAACGTTCTTAATATTCCCGTTATTGGATTATAACATCTTCCGTTTACTCTCGCGTGTTTAAAATAATTCGTTCGGTAAATTCACGCACCCGCTTTTAAACTTGAGGGACTAATAGTGTCAGGTGGCCAAAGTGGTGACTAGGTCAACTAGTCAACCACTTCACCTCCTCCATTCATTTCATTTCTTTTTCTCTTTTCCATTTTCTTTCATATAATACTTCCATTTTTGCATCTTTTTCATCTTCAACAAAGATTCATCATCTATTTCACATCTAGGAAGCTTACAACAAATCTGATTGCATATTTGGAATCCTCTCTTCGTCCTCTACATTTTGATACTAACTTCATCACTTTTGGATAACTTTCTAAAAACTCTAGATTTCTCTAAATTCATTTTATAGACTTGAAATGGTGTTAATTAGTGTCTATGGCTCATTGTGATGTCGTATATATAATTTGTATGCTCGATCTCGTTATTTTGAGTAACTAGCATGAACACTTGAAATGGGTTTGCCAAATCCTTGATTTTGGTTGATTAAATGATGTTATATATTAAATTTCATGTGTTAATTGTGTTACTAGTATCATTAGCTTCGATTTGGTATGTTGGATGACTTAGAAAAACTTCCTTAACATGATTATTGAATTTGTGATTCTTGGTTAGGGTTTAGTAGCTTGCAGGGTGTAAACGTGAACTTATGTTGTGTGGATCCATACGGGCTTGACAAGCCCTCATTCGGACGATTCGCTACCGTTAGCGGATGAAATATATTTTCGAGTATATAGTGTAGGTTCTAACACTATGATAACGAGGTTCGTAAACAGTTAAGTTTTGATAATTGGGTGCTCCACAAACGTACAACAACTTTGGAATGCAAATGATTTGGATAATCAACTATACAAAATCTTGTGGTTCAAAAACAACGTTTACAATTACACCTATGATTTCACCAATGTTTTTCGTTGACAGTTTTCTATATGTTTCTCAGGTTCATACTTCGCTACCTGATACATGCTTCCGCATACTTTGATTACTTGCTTGAGGTCTAGCATACATGCATACGCTAGTGATAGCACCTTTGGATTTAAACTTAAAGCATACATACTTACGCTATTTATGGAAATCGTGATTTTCAAATTATATTATGTCGCAAGTTATTTCATTTATACCTTATAACTTATGTAAACTTAAACCTTGTCGAACCGTTTGGTAACTTAAACTTTGCAAGTCATACACGTTTCAAATGAATGCGACATAATTTTGGTCAAACGCGTCTCATTTAGGGACTATGTCCACATTACGGGACCTGAGTTGACGGCGCCGTCAATGACGATTTTGTCGGGTCGTTACAGCAAACCCATGCCTAAGATATCTGGGTGATACTATTATATATTTGCCATCTCACATGTTCTTGTTAACAAGGATTGAGGTTCGATCTTCATTCATATTGTGGGAAATACTGAGTTTTTCTCAATAGAAGTAGCCCATATCTATTAGCTTTGCTCCTACACGAGCTGTCTCAAAGGATACATGAAAGTATTTCTTAGTGCTTAATATTAACCATTGATATTGTATTAGTTCCGGAGTTAAAGGATGAGCTTAAATGAAGACTAAAGCAATTGAGGAATTCCTTAGAACAAAATGACCTACGGATTAGAAAGACAACACTGATAGTTTGGTCATGTAATGAGGCATCCACTTATAGCACCAGTTAGAAGAGTTAAGGCCCTTATTGTTGGCGGCGTTAGGCGAAGGAATTTACCTAAACGTATGTTAGAGAACCTTGACATGAAGGGACTTTTATTGACTAATGAAATGACTTTTAATAGGATCGTGTAGAGGAGTAGAATTAGAATAAATGGGTAAGATCTATAAATAATTATTATGTTTACACACCTGTTCTAAAAACTTATATATATATATATATATATATATATATATATATATATATATATATATATATATATATATATATAGATTTAATCAAAAGGGAAGCACTTTTTAGGAGAAAGGGAGAAGTAATATATATATATATATATATATATATATATATATATATATATATATATATATATATATTTAATCAAGAGGGAAGCACTTTTTAGGAGAAAGGGAGAAGTAATTTTTTTTTTCATTTTTTTCGAATTTTTTTCAGGCATTAAGATCACATGAAAATATGAAGATTGAAAAAAGACACTTCGTGATGAATGTTATTATTATGACTGAAAAACGCTCGAAGAAATAAATAATTGTAAAGACGCGTCCTAATCCATAAGAACGGATACAATAACATATGATTACATTGCGAGGTATTTGACCTCTATATGATACATTTTACAAACATTGCATTCGTTTTAAAAGACAAACTTTCATTACATCGAAAGTTGACAGGCATGCATACCATTTCATAATATCCAACTATAAATGATCTAATCTGTCATTTACTTAATCATAATCTTTACTGAACTCAACGACTTGAATGCAACGTCTTTTGATATATGCCATGAATGACTCCAAGTAATATCTTTAAATTGAGCAAATGCACAGCGGAAAATTTCTTTCAATCCTGAGAATAAACATGCTTTAAAGTGTCAACCAAAAGGTTGGTGAGTTCATTAGTTTATCATAATCGATCATTTCCATAATTTTAATAGACCACAAGATTTTCATTTCCATTTCTCATAAATATACGTCCCATACATAGAGACAAAAATCATTCATATGGATTGAAAACCTGGTAATCGACATTAACAAGATGCATATAGAATATCCCTATCATTCCGGGACTCCCTTCGGACATGATAAAATCGAAGTACTAAAGCAGTTCAAATTCTCTGACTGGGGCTTGTTAGTGCCCATAGATCTATCTTTAGGATTCACGTCAATTAGGGTGTCTGTTCCCTAATTCTTAGATTACCAGACCAAAAGGGGCATATTTGATTTCGATCATTCAACCATATAATGCAGTTTCAATTACTTGTGTCTATTTCGTAAAACAGTTATAAAAACGGCGCATTTATTCTCAGTCCCAAAAATATATATTGCAAAAGCATTTAAAAAGGGAGTAATGAAACTCACAATACTGTATTTCGTAGTAAAAATACACATGACGTCATTGAACAAGTGCAAGGTTGGCCTTGGATTCACGAACCTATATATATATATATATATATATATATATATATATATATATATATATATATATATATATATATATATATATATATATATATATGTGTGTGTGTGTGTGTGTGTGTGTGTGTGTGTGTGGTCAATAACTGTCTAACAATTTAGGTCAAGCCGTAGTGTATCACAATCCTAATGCTCGAGACTAATATGCAAAAGTCAACAAAAGTCATCTTGACCAAAATGACTTCCAAAAATTGTATAACATAAATATAGTCGTTTTATATATTTAAATATATCTATCAGATTTTATTATAGTAAATAATACAAACCATTTATTAATAAATAAAAAGTTATATTAAAGTTTATTTATAATAAAAATATACTTTTATATATCTCAAGTAATAAAATTTATACAGTTTACTCAAAATCATAAATATATAGTAGTTTGTACTATTAATGTAATTATATTACGTATGGGGAAAATATCTTTGTATCACATATTTGATAAAATAATATTGATAATAATAACAATAAGTAAAGTTGCACTATTTTATAATAATAATATTAATTATTTTTAATAATAATAATAAAATAATAATAATAATAATAATAATAATAATAATAATAACAATATTTTTATTTACTAATGATGATATTAATTATGATAAAATGGTAATTCTAATCATGATAATCTTAATAATAACGATACTTTTTAATATTAACTGTAATAATAATATTATTTTATAAAAGTAATAATTCTATTCAAAATGATAAATTTTTAATAATGATAATACTAAAATGATAATAATAATGATATTTTATAATAACAGTGATATTTCTATTAAAAATGATAATTTTAATAAAAATGATAGTTTTAATATTAATGATACTTTTAAAAATAATAATGATGATAAAAATAATAAAATGATAGTTTTGATAAAAATATTAATTATTTTAAAAATAATAATAATAATAATAATAATCATAATAATAATAATAATAATAATAATAATATTGATTATTAGATAACGATAATAACGACGATAACGATAACGATAATGATAACGTTAACGATAACGATAACGATAATGATAACGATAACGATAACGATAACGATAATAATAATCATTTTAACAATAATACTTTAAAATTATAGATAATTCAATTGACGATATCTTTTAATCCGTTCATCGAAATCATACACTTTTTAAATGAAAAGTTATTAATTTTTCGCCAGCTTTCCAACAACATGCATATCATATACCTTATCTCAATCGCATATGTATCTAATTCATAATATATCATAAACTATTTAACGACAAAATTAATCATACAAGCATGCATAATCATATCTACTCGAGCACTAGTCAGGAATACACTAATAATATATAAAAGTTAAGTTATGAGTGCTCACGTATCAACATTGAGATTCAATATTGCAGGAAAGGTACGTAGACGCAACGGAGATGATAAACACTAGTTTGACTTCTCGAGCATACCCCCGAACCATACCCATAACCTCTAAAGCAATAACTCATAATTTCTTTAGCCTTATCCTACTCGAAAACCAGTTTTGAAGACTCGCGAGCAGAACCTCGTCGTAATATTTTATGTGTAATAATACTAATTATAATAATACTAATACTCTTAATAATAATAATATAAATAATAATAATAATAATAATGATAATAATAATAATAATAATAATAATAATAATAATAATAATAATAATAATAATAATAATAATAATATAAATATAAATATAAATATATAGAAAGAGATACAGAGGGATGAAGAGATGAAGGAGTCGAGCAAACTGGTCGCGTTTTATACAACTTTTGGCCAACCACACCCCATGCGATCGCATGGGGTTTGTGGGTTCCTTTCATGCGATCGCATGACAACAATATACAGCTGGTATCCATTAAATCCTTGCCGACACTCGTATATTATTATTATATATATAATATATTTAATTTATATAATTAATTATATATTATATTATATTTACGTGCATGGTAAAAATGTAATTTTTGTTCTAATAATATGGACGTTGTCACTCAACTCATGTTCCGTTTCCGGTTTCTCGAACTCATTTTCGTACGCTTAGAAAACTAACACTTTATGTTACGCGACGTGTACCTTTAACAAAAATTAGACTTAAACATCAATAAATCTTATTATAAGAAATGTAACTTATATAATTGAGCGTTGTGGTCATTTGCTTCTATAAATCATCGTCTAGTTATATATAAAAGTATTATTTTAAATCAACACGTTTTATAACTAAACAAATATTATATCTTACTATTGTGCGAGATATATATATATATATATATATATATATATATTTTTATTTAGAAATATAAATTTGTACTTAAAATATTTACTTAATAATATAACATTTAGTTTTTCAAAACTATTTATATTTCAAGGTTTATTTTTATTTCGTTTAGAAAAATATTATAACACGTAACGTTTTCATTTTAAAACTTAAATAGATACATTTCATTTATGTATTTACATTTTAAATATCAATCGCATCACTAAGCGAGTGTTACTATCGCGTACCCAACTAATTTGAAAACATATATTTTTAATGAACACGTTTTAAAACAAGTCGCAAGTTATCTATATATTTATCAACCAATATTTCAACTTACGTTTATTTAATCAAAGACATTTTAAATAATTAAATTCTAATATATCGAAAAGCGTTTTCGTATATTTGAAAATAGATCAATCAAGTATTATGAAATTAAATCTTCCACTAACCTTTGTCTAATTCTCGATAATAGACACATTTGTTCTTACTCGTAATTCACTTTATCATTTTCCGAATATTGTTAAAACGAAAAGATTTCTTAAATCAAGGTGGACCTCACAACAAAGACTCATAATCATACAATGTATCTGGTAAATCAATTATTTGATATTATCTTTCAATTTCGTTGGTAAATACCATCATGTAAAGTATTATACCTAATACTTTGATTACGTTTTCAAGTTATAATATATATACACATATATACACGTATATATTCTTATCCAATTATAATGGTTCGTGAATCGTAAAGGTCTGGTGAAGGTTAAATGAATGTATGAACAAAGTTTACATTTCTTGATATTTAACTTAACAAACTTTGCTTATCGTGTCAGAATAATATAAAGATAAAGTTTAAATTTGGTCGGAAATTTTCGGGTTGTCACAGTACCTACCCGTTAAAGAAATTTCGTCCCCGAAATTTGATCGAGGTCGTCATGGGTAACAGTAAGAATGTTTTCATGATAAATATGAGTTGATAAATATAATTTTATCATCATTGAGTAATATGGAATAAACAATCCGTTTTTGTGAAGAGTATGAGTGAAGTTATTACAAAAGAGTGAAATGAGTAAATGTAGATTCGTCATATCATTTGACGTAGATAGAATTGATTCCCGGAGTTTAAGGGATTTGGAGAAAATCTTCGTAATAAGATTTGATTCTTCGGTAATTAAGGAAATTAGGATCCGCTTTAAATGCGATCATTCGTTTTGATTGCTTTGTCAGATATTTTACTATAAATCCACCCCCTTCGTTTCCTTACATAATAAGATTTGAACGATTGCATAAGTGTTTGGTTAAGTTTGACTAAAAGTCAAACTCGATCAAGTCAAAGTCAACGAAAAGGTCAACACGTTCGGGTCAGGTCCCGAACTATTTTTCTGAGGTTTTTAATCATATATAAGCATGTTAGAACAAGTTACATGTGAATCGGAGGTGCATAGCATAGCAAATATTTTTCGTAAAAATGTAAGTTTGATCAGAACCCAAACACGGCAAATGCCGCGCCGCGGCCCATGGTGTCGCGACGCGCTAAAAGGCGTGGCCTGGTGCCTGGTCTGTTTCAAAAGTTCAAGTCTCAACCAAACCTCAATTTAGCACAAATCACAAACCGTAAACACTTAGAACACGTATCTTATATCGTTGAAAAGCTCTTTTGACAAGGAACACAACTAACCACTTTTCATCAAGCAAAAACATCATTTACAATAACCGAAATTCGTCAAGTGATCATTAAAGGTTTATTTTCAAAGTTTCAAGTTCACAAATGCATTTTAAGATTCGGGAATCCAATTCACACATATGATATGCCGTTTTGAAGGTAATGAAACATACATTACAGCTAAACACTTAATAACAACATTTCATGGCATTCAAAACATCGAAATTTCATTTTAAAGTCTATCAAACCCTAACCAAGAATCATGAAATCAATAATTTTGTAAATGAAACTTTTCTAAATCAACCTACACATCAAAATGAAGCTAAAGATGCTAGTAACACATTTAAAACATGAACTTTAACAATTTAACAACATTAACTCATCCAAAATCAAAGATTAAGCACACCCATTTCAAATGTTCATACTAGTTACCCAAAACAACAAATCGAACAAATAAATCATATATTCATGCTAGACACGAGCCATAGACATTAACTAACACCATTTTAAGTCAAAAACACAAATTTAGAGAAATCTAGAGCTTTAGAAATGTTACCCAAACGAGATGAAATTGTTACCAAAATGTAGAGGATGAAGAGAGGATCACGAAAATGTAATTTGTTTTGATGTTTGCTTCTTGATTCGGATTTGGATGATGATTTAGTGAAATGGGTATTTGAGTTCAAAAATGGAAGAGAGAAAAGAGAGAAGAGATGAGGAGGTTGAATGAGTGGTGGGGATGAATGGTTGACTAGTTAACCTAGTCAACTAGTTTATCCCCTAGCCAATTTTGGTCCCTCAAGTTTCAAAGCGGGTGCGGGAATTAACCAAACGAATATTTTAAAAGAAAAAAGCTCGAGTAAACGAGTGATGTTATAATTAAATAACGGTAATATTATAAACGTTAGTCAAAGGAAACTACGAATTTAAATAACGAAAGATATTATTTAAAAAAAGACAGTGTTAAAAATAAATTTAACGAAAAAATGCGGGATGTTACATTATCCACACCTTAAAAGAAATTTCGTCCCGAAATTTAGTTGGAAGTAGTAGTCGTTGTTTCTTCCTCGAGATCTTGCATTGCCAATTCTATGAATAGGGGGAGGTACTTCCTTGGGCATTTCAACGAACTTGACAGTCGGGATTTTACGTTGTTTCAGAGTTTGGTTTCACGATTCAATATTTCAACCGGTTCTCCTAGGAAGGAAAGTTTGTCATCGATAGTAGGCTCGTCGAAGAGGATAACAAGTTCTTGTTTCGCAAGACACGTCTTTAAGTTTGATACACAGAATGTAGGATGAACGGAATTTGTTTGAGTTGGGAATTCGAAACGGTAAGCAACGGGTCCAATACGTCCCAAGATTTCAAAAGGATTAAAATATCGCGGATTTAGCTTCCTACGTTTCCCGAAATGGATTACACCTCTTCAAGGTGCGACTTTTAACGTTACGCAGTTTCCCACTTGGAATTCGAGAGGTTTACGTCTAACATTTGCATGGCTCTTTTGGCGGCTACGGACCGTCTTGGGTCTCTCTTGGATTTGAACGATCTTAACGGTTATTTCATGAATGAGTTCGATTCCGGTGGTTTGATTGTTGCCTACGTCTGCCCAACAAATTGTAGAACGATAATTGCGGTCATATAAAGTTTCGAAAAGGTGCGGTGTTAATACACGAAAGAAAATTATTGTAGTACTAGAATTCGGCTAAAGGCAAATACTTTTCTCAAGTAAATTTGAAGTTGATAACACAAATTCGTATTACAATTTCCAAGGTTTGAATCGTATGTTTGTTTGGTCCTTCGGGATGTGGTTGATGTGTTGTACTCATGTTTAAACGTGATCCCGAGGCTTTTTGCAAAGCACCCCGAAATTTAGAAGTGAACGAGGATCTCGATCCTAAACGAGGTACAGTTCTTTTAAGATACATTTGAACAAGCTTGTTAGGACCTAAAAACGTTTGTTGGAACAAGTTTCTGTTTCTCAAGAATTTAGCGCCGCGGAAGATTTATCGGTTTTCGAAAATGTTCGTTAGGACTATTCTCCATCGTGGTGAATACTAGTATAATGTGAAGAGTCTCTCTCTCCATTGAGAATTTAGATAAAAGATTTCCTTATACGAAAGTACGAGTGTAATGCGAGAGAAGTTTCTGCCTCGATGTGAGCATATCAAGCATGTTGTAGTTCGTCGATAAAACTGTGCGAAAACGAGATAGTATACACGTGTAACATACGTCTGATGTTGAAAGAATTTTCCATTCATTTGGAAGCATAAATATGGTTCAACAATAATCGAAGATGTGTCCCGGGTATGGTTGTTATCAGTATTTTCGGAGTTTTCGGATGTTCAAACAAGAAAAAATGAAGTCATGTACATGGCACATGGTGGTGACTAGGTTGATCGAGTCCAATCACCATCACGAGTCATTAGAACTTTGGTATGACTTACCGTAATATAACCACGTTGATCGAGTGTCATTATATTACGCTAAATCATACCTCCATTCCCACATCACTCCATAGATTCAAGTTCGTGTAATCGTGAAAATTTAAAATGAACAAAGTGTAATGACGTCTCTAACTTGACTCGTATTGAATCGAAAGAATTAGTACAACTCTAAAGAAGTGTTCCCCGAGGGAAGTGTCTAAATGATTGTTCACGTCAATGCGGTTCAAGTCAAACAATAATGTATTCCGGTACGAGAAGTGTAACGAATCATGATAACGAATAGTACGCAACCGTAGTGATAAATAGTGATGACGATACTCACCTAGAGTAGCGATGGTAGTAACAAGAAGTGGTAGATAGTAAGGAACGCCGGTGTGACACCGATAGTAAGTTGAAACGGTGGCGAATAACAATATGGGAGACAGAGTTTCCGAACAAGTGTGACTAATGAAGTCGTCGTCATCCTTACGCGTATGAATCTTGAATTTACGTGTGTTACCAAAAAGTTGCAGAATACGAGTTCGTATGATGAAAGTTTGGTACCACTAAGAAGTTTGCTTAAGAGTGATTCAAGTATAATGCACAAGTAGTCAAGTAAGTGCTATCTATAGCAAATGTATGTCAGAATTCAATGGCTAACTACCCGGTTGTAGTCTAGATTCACTAATGCGTCCTAACGACTCTGTTAGACACACTAATGCATATCCTAGATCCCTACAACCAACGCTCTGATACCATCTGTAACGACCCGACAAAATCGTCATTGACGGCGCCGTTAACTTAGGTCCCGTTACGTGGTCATAGTCCCTATATGAGACGCGTTTGACAAAAAATTATGTCGCAATCATTTGAAACGTACAAGACTTACAAAGTTTAGTTTACCAAACGGTTCGACAACAAGTTTAAGTTTACAAAAGTTATAAAGTATAAATGAAATAACTTGCGACACAATTAGTTTAAAATCACGGTTGCTATAAATAGCGTAGATATGTATGTAAACATTTGTTTGAATCCAAAGGTGCTATCACTAGCGTATGCATGTATGCTTGACTCTAAGCAAGTATGAGTGTACGCGGAAGAATGTATCAAATAGCCATGTATGAACCTGAGAAACATATAGAAAACTGTCAACGAAAAATGTTGGTGAAATCATAGGTGTATTTGTAAACGTTGTTTTTGAACCACAAGATTTTGTATTTCCATAACGTTGATTATCTAAATCGTTTGCATTCCAAAAGTATGTTCGGGCGCACCCAATTATCAAGACTTAACGTTTCCTTCCATAGAACCCCATCACAATAGTGTTAGAACATACACTGTTTCTCGAAAATATACTTCATCCGTAGACGGTAGCGAACCGTCCGAAATGAGGGTTTGTCAAACCCGTATGGCCACACAATATAAGTTCTCGCTTACACCCTGCAAGTGTAACTAATGATAATCGAATTGAGGATTTTTGTTCTAACTCGCTGTGAAATGTTTGTTTCATCGTACTTGTGTTCAAAGTATAAAAGTAAGTAGTACAAAATGTGGCAAAGTATATGTTTCTCAGCCTACAATTTAAAAGTATAAAAAGTTGTTGAAAAGGTGGGACTATGATCTCACCTCGAGTGCACGGGTATAAATGTACTTCACAAAGTAAACGTGTGCATGAAAGTTGCTTAGCATTGACCTAAACAAGTAAGTTGTATCAATTAACCGGTTACGACAAAGTGTCGGGTGAAATGTGTTCAATTAGTCCTATGGCTCGTTGCGACTCGATTAAATATAGCATGTGAATCACGTTGTCATGTTTCATGCAAGAATCAAGTATAAAATAAGACTTGAACGATTGCATAAGTGTTTGGTTAAGTTTGACTAAAAGTCAAAATCAGTCAAGTCAAAGTCAACGAAAAGGTCAACACGTTCGGGTCGGGTCCCGAACTATTTTTCTGAGGTTTTTAATCATATATAAGCATGTTAGAACAAGTTACATGTGAATCGGAGGTGCATAGCATAGCAAACATTTTTCGTAAAAATGTAAGTTTGATCAGAACCCAAACACGGCAAATGCCGAGCCGCGGCCCATGGTGTCGCGCCGCGCCAATAGGCGTGGCCTGGTGCCTGGTCTATTTCAAAAGTTCAAGTCTCAACCAAACCTCAATTTAGCACAAATCACAAACCGTAAACACTTAGAACACGTATCTTATATCGTTGAAAAGCTCTTTTGACAAGGAACACAACTAACCACTTTTCATCAAGCAATAACATCATTTACAATAACCAAAATTCGTCAAGTGATCATTAAAGGTTTATTTTCAAAGTTTCAAGTTCACAAATGCATTTTAAGATTCGGGAATCCAATTCACACATATGATATGCCGTTTTGAAGGTAATGAAATATACATTACAACTAAACACTTACTAATAACATTTCATGGCATTCAAAACATCGAAAGTTCATTTTAAAGTCTATCAAACCCTAACCAAGAATCATGAAATCAATAATTTTGTAAATGAAACTTTTCTAAATCAACCTACACATCAAAATGAAGCTAAAGATGCTAGTAACACATTTAAAACATGAACTTTAACAATTTAACAACATTAACTCATCCAAAATCAAAGATTAAGCACACCCATTTCAAATGTTCATACTAGTTACCCAAAACAACAAATCGAACAAATAAATCATATATTCATGCTAGACACGAGCCATATACACTAACTAACACCATTTCAAGTCTAAAACACAAATTTAGAGAAATCTAGAGTTTTAGAAATGTTACCCAAACGAGATGAAATTGGTACCAAAATGTAGAGGATGAAGAGAAGATCACGAAAATGTAATTTGTTTTGATGTTTGCTTCTTGATTCAAATTTGGATGATGATTTAGTGAAATGGGTGTTTGAGTTCAAAAATGGAAGAGAGAAAAGAGAGAAGAGATGATGAGGTTGAATGAGTGGTGGGGATGAATGGTTAACTAGTTAACCTAGTCAACTAGTTTGTCCCCTAGCCAATTTTGGTCCCTCAAATTTCAAAGCGGGTGCGGGAATTAACCAAACGAATATTTTAAAAGAAAAAAAGCTCGAGTAAACGAGTGATGTTATAATTAAATAACGGTAATATTATGAACGTTAGTCAAAGGAAACTACGAATTTAAATAACGAAAGATATTATTTAAAAAAAAGACAGTGTTAAAAATAAATTTAACAGAAAAATGCGGGATGTTACAATATCTCACTCTACATATGGTTCATGCTTTATTGATGCACGTTATACTTATATAATCATATTGTATAGGCTTTTATATCATTGTATGGTATAGTTTTATGTCCTTGCTTATATCTGTGCATGTTTACCGTCTTTTTGTATCATACTGGCCGAAGTAACTTCTGGAAACAGTCTTTCTACCCTGAGTAAAGGGAGTGATGACTTTTTTTACATGCGGGGAAACGTTTTTTTTATCCGTAGATGGAGGAATGACTTTCCTTTCAGTTTAGGGTTGAATAATGACTGTTTACATTTCACATCTTCATACTTCACATCGGTAGAATTGTGTATTGTTGTTGTATATAAATACAAAGAAAAAATTACAAAAAACCTTTTAAATAGTGTCTAAAATGTTATGTATACTATATAGATATAGATTTCTAACAGTGTCTAATTATCTATAAATAATCAGAAACCGTATATATATAGGCTTACGTATCAAATACGTACATCTAAAAACCATATATGTTTTTATCTAGTAAATATACAATACGTACTATAAGATTTTCACTAATTTGAACACGCAATTGACGTACATACGAATTTAGTCATAAGACATATTAATAAAAGAGGTACGCAGTTGTTAGACATGATGATAGTTTCCAACAAGAAATTGACTCTTGTTTAGTATACACTGAGAATAATATAATATTATTCAAATTATATGACATAACTAATAACTAATCATAACTATGACCAAATTAAACTATGAGATATATTTTCTATGTCTCGACCCAAAGCAGTTTTTCTAGAATTTATACACAGCTTAGTATATATTTGGTTGGTGATCGATCATCCTACTTGATCGGTCAGTAGATCTTATTACCATCGACTACATATATAGCGTGATCAACGTTTAAGGCCTTCCACAAGTTTGTCTAGCAGCTAACATACTATCGCATTTTAATGACTTTTAAGCATTGTGATCTAGCTAAATCGCAACTAATGAAAAGGCGAAATGAAACGAATGCCATATCATTACCTTACTGTGAAAGAATGAGTTTAAGATTGAAAATTGTGGATTGTTAATGACCTGTGAAAATACTTTTTCGATTAAGTATTGAGACCCGCCGATTCAATGCTAGAGCAAGGTGATCGATTGCTCGGGGCTTATTGCTTTGAGGGGGCTCAACTAAAATGTTAAGTTATGGTAGACCATGTTAAATTATACAAGTATTGATTCGCCCTCTCACAACTATAAGATCTTTAAATGTTAGTTATATACTTAGCTCAATTGTAGGATCGTGTAAACAGGATTAAACGATCTTATCTTCAATATCGGGTGCGGAAAAACTCGATATCGGGTTTTATACTCAAATCACACAATAAACCTTTGATCTTAATGTATTAATTGACTTTAGGATGATTAAGATCGACCAATACGAATGCTAGAGAACCAGAGAATCGGATTGGACACTTTAGGATGCTTAGGATACGTAACCCTAACGATGAACCCGTAATTCCCATTATATACTCACAGCACGTGCAACCGCGCGGTTGCATCCTGAAACCGTGTGGTTGCATTCCAACAGTGAAAGTTAAACGTTAAAGCATTTCAACTTAATCGTAATGAACTCGGGAACTATAATGCACCAACACCAATGAATATTAAATTTGATAGATATAGTTCAACTCAAATTAAGTGGATTGAATAATATCTAATTAAACAAACATAGAGGTGATAGAAGAAGGGAAATTGGTTAAAATACCATATTTTCAAAAGTCTTAACAATGTGTTCTAAAATAATTAAAATTACAAGAAATGCTATCTGACTACGTATTATGCGTAATCTTGGTGTTTGATGCGTGGTTACGAGAAAATGACCGAGACATGCACTTTTACTCGTGAACACGCATCATGCACCAAGCACCACGCACCGTGCGTGGTGCATGGTGCTTGGTGTATGGTGCTTTTTGGGGAAGCACTTTGAATGATTGTATCTTTTGACTCGTAGCTCCGATTTAAACACCGTTTTAATTGATTTTGACTTTTTTAACATATTTTGACCGCTCATTACTTGCTATAAAACATACTAATTTCTTATTTGTGATCAGTTAGATTTATCACCAATCTTGACTAAAAGTATACGATACCCTCAATCAATTTGAATAAACGTCACATTTCACAAATCGAACATTTACAAAGTTAAATTAAAAAAAAAAAAAAAGTAACTACATATTAGGTCTAATTTCAAAATCATTTTTGCCACTTTAAAAATGTTACAACGGATAGATCTCGAAAAGATATACATTTAAAAAAATAAACAATGACTAAACCGAAGATACGAATCAAAAGATACGGTCATTCAAAGTCCTTCCCTAACAAGCATCAAACACCAAGTACCATGCACCACGCACCATGCAACACACACAGTGCGTGGTGCTTGGTGCGTGTTGGCCAGTAAAAATGCATGTTTCGGTCATTTTCTCGTAACCACGCATCACACACCAAGATACACGTATCGTGGTGCATGATGCATGGTTAGAGGGCATTTTTTCCAATCTTCGTTTTTTGAGGGCATATTATTTAAGACTTTTAAACATGATACTCCTCCGTCCCAAATCTATGGTCCAGTATTTCATTTTGGGATGTTCCAAATTAATTGTCCACTTTCATAAATGAAAAAAGATAATGTAATAAAAATCTTTTGTGCCCCTACTTTATTAATGTAAGACAAAAAGGTAGGTAAAAGGTAAATGGTAAAACTTGAAAGTTAACAAAAAGGAACATGTGACAGGTACTTTTTCTTAAACTATGTGTTTTTTGTCTGGTGACAATAGATTTGGACGGAGGGAGTAGTATTTTGACAAAGTTCAAGAATCAACAAACAATTAAACTAAATACAATGATGGCCGACTCTAGTATCCATATCCATCCATAAAAGTTAATAATACGATATTTCCATTCGATCGTAAGTTTCTTCTATATATTTTTGCTTGTTAAACCATTTTCATTACATTATATATTTGTGGTATTTTTCATTAACTAATTTATATAACAAAACATTGATTATGAACTTATTATTCTTTATTTTAAATTGCATTTTTTTTAGTTTATATTTAGAGTTGTCATTATTAATCATTAGTCTTTAAATTGGCTACTAATCTTTATGTTATTGGATTGTTACTTATTTTAATTTAATTTTTTTGTATGGGGACTAGCCATTTTTATAATTCTTGATTTAAATGTAAATCAAATATTAGATTGATGAATAGGAGTAGAGATGACTTCAAAACAATTATCCAGTGTTGAAAAATGTAAGAGAATCATTGATTAGCTATTACGGTATTTAGTCTAATGATATATTCTTTAAATTTATTGATATCACATTGGTTATCATTTTTTAAATAGCTTATATTATTCATTAAGTCAAAAAACATATTTTTTTCACCTCATTCTAGGTACTTAAATTCTAAGGACCGACCCTGTTAAGACCCAATTAATGCCTTAAGTTCACGAAGTCTGTTAGGATAAGACAAGAACGCACTTTGCTTTTCGATAATAAGAATACAAAGTAAAATATAAGAGATATTGTGTGAATTAATGGTAAGTACCGATAAGATTTGTGGACCGCAAACAAGACATGTGATTGATCACCAATCACAAACTCACGACAACAAATGAATAATTAAAGCATAAACGATCAACATAAACTTAAATGACATAGGGATTTAACATGAGAGTTTAGTCAACGGGCACAAACCAAAGATTTTTCATTATAATTGTGCACATTGTTAAAATGAGTCTAGAGTTACCATTTATAGGGAAAACATTAAACATAAAATCTTTAGGTTTCCTAACTAGTTTCTTGCTCAACAAGTAAACTTGTACTTCAAGCAAAAGACATACCAAAATATCAATTAATTACTTCATGCTTCACAATCCTAGAAGAATACATGAAAGGCAACAAAATCGTCCAGTTTTCTCAACAAGTAAAGCCTCGAGTCCCGCGAGATTTCTTTCGTGATCCGCGATCCACTTATCAAACGCGACCTTTGCCAGACTAACTGCAAAAAAATCATCGAGTTTCTCAACATGTTCCAAACGCGACCTTTGCCAGACTAACTGTTCGAGATGTTTCCTCACGTTTAAACCTGTGTCCTCGTGTACCAACTAAGGCTCGCGATTCGGGAGCTGTGCATCGCTATCCGCAATCTCGTCTCTGGTACGAATTTTGTTCCTTTGATCAAATTCTTCACACCTCCAACAATCTCCCACTTGATGACTTTGAGCAGCAAACTCTTCACTACTCAACAGTCTCCCACTTGAAGATTTTAAACAAACCCCGAACACCAATTTCCATTACAACTAAACATCGGACCACCCAAATATGAAATACCGCCAATCAAACATCGAACACGCAAACTCAACATCGCCGGAAGAGCAGACTTTCGATACAAGGTCTTCAACACTACTTGTCGACACTAGAAACCAATAATCGCCTCAATTGTCAACGTTGTTCAAACATCCACAACAACTCTCAATCTTCAGTTACTAAGTTAGACAATCTTGGTTTCTTACACCACAACATTCTTACACAAGAAGCTCAATTGAATTATGCGAAACTTTAACTACAGGATCGCTCCAGCCACGTCTAATCTTGTCACCGATGTAACATCCCGCCTTTTCCGTCAACTTTTCCGTTTAACTATTTATGTTCCGTTATATGTTTATAACACGTCTCGTTGATACGTGTTTGAATTATCTTGTTTAGGTAATTCCCACACCCGTTTTAAAGTTAAGGGACCAAACTTGCCAAGGGTTGAAACTTTTGACTAGGTCAAAGAGTCAACCCTCATCCTCATCCATTCAATCTCATCTCTTTCACTCTTACTACTTCAACTTTTCTCTCAACTTCCATACAAAGATTCATCATCCAAAATCGAGCTAGCGGTCATCTTGCCAAACAAATTACATATTTGAACTCCTCGTGATCTCCTCTTCGATTCCATACCGACCTCATCAAATTTGGGTAACTTTCTAAAATCACTAATTTTATGTGTTCTTGAGTTTTTGAGTTAAAAAGGTTGTTAATTAGTGTCTATGGCTCAAGTCTAGTATGATTATGTGTTTTGTATGCTTGTTCTTGCTATTTTGGTGTAACTAGCTCATATTGAAAGAATGCTTGTTTAATCTTGAGTTTTAGGTGTACATATGTTGGTTGATGATGAAAGTTCATGTTTTAATTGTGTTCCTAACATCACTAGCTTCAAATTGGTATGTAGGTTGACATGGATTAGTTTCATAAGCAAGATTGTTGATTTTATGATTTTGGGTTAGGGTTTGATAAAAGTAAATTGAATATTTGATGCATTAAATGCTTAGCAATGTTAATTGTAAGTGTCTAGTTGTGTTGTATGCTTGATTATCTTCAAAACGGCGTATTACACATGTGCATTAATTTACCGAATCATAATATGGCATTTATGAACTTGGAGTAATAAATGATGAGCATTAATGGTGATTTTGATATAAGTTGTTTGGTTTTGATTGAGTAAATGCGTTTAGTTATTCTCCTTGTCAAATTACCTTTCTCATGATATATGATATGCGTTTTAAGTGTTTTCGGTGCATGAAATATGTTAAAATGAGTTTTGGTTCGTTACTTAAGTTATTTTTCTGCAATCAGCAATTCCCCAGGTTATGCGCGCCGCGCGTGCACCTGCGCACCGCGCAAATCAGAAAAACCAAATAAATGGTTCCCTTGGTCGAGTTCTGACCTGGTATTACACATGGGTGCGCGCCGCGCAACCCATTGCGCACCGCGCAAATGGCCCAGGCCAACTTTCTTGTCTTTAAACGCTCCCAAAATGTTTCCCGCTTAACCGTAACTCCGATTAACATGAAACTTGACTATTATGCTCGTATATGACTTCTCATCATGAGAAAATTGTCGGACACCCGACCCGACCCCGTTGACTTTGACTTTGACCAAGTTTGACTTTTAGTCAAACTTAACCAAACGATTATACAATCGTTCTAACATGCTTAACTACTTGTATCGTGCATGAAACTTGACAAATTGATTCACATGATATATTAATCGAGGCGTAACGAGCCATAGGACTAATTGAACATCTTTGACCCTTCGTGACTATCGTTATTGATACAACCTAATTGTTTAGGTCGAGACTAGCATTGTTCTTTGCACGTTTACTTGTTGAAGTACTATTTCACTCTTGCAATCAAAGGTGAGATCATAGTCCCACTTTTACTCTTTTTGAACTTATATTTGGGATGAGAAAACGTAAACGATTCTTTTGAACTAAGTGAACACAAGAACGGGAAAACAAACATTCTACATACGAGTTTAGAACAAAAAGCCTCAATTCGATTATCATTAGTTACACTTGACGGGTGTAAGCGAGAACTTATGTTATATGGCCATATGGGTTGACAACCCTCATCTTTGACGGTTCGCTACCGTCTACGGATGAAATATATTTTCGAGAATCAGTGTTTGTTCTACCACTATGGATGGGGTATACAATGGATGGAATGTTAAGCTTTGATAATTGGGTGCTCGTGAATATTAACTTTTAGAATGTTTTACTATTATTTCAACTTTGCAAACCTTGTGGTTCGACTTACTTACTTTTGCTCACTTACTTACTTAAACCTATGATTTCACCAACGTTTTCGTTGACAGATTCTCTATGTTTTTCTCAGGTCCTTGAACTTAGGTGATACATGCTTCCGCTCATACTTTTTGATACTTGCTTTGGATGTCGAGTATAATTGCATACGTGGAGCGTCTTTTTGGCTTCTTTAAACTATGTCGCACGTGTTTCATATGAACTATAACTTTGTTGTGTACTTGTCTTGGGAATTACTTTGTAAACGTTGAAACATCCTTTTATGAAATGAATGCGACATATTTTCAGTCAAACCTTGTTATAAATACTTATAACCATGTAATGGGACCGTAGGTAGCTGACGCCGTCATTTGATGATTTGTCGGGGTCGCTACAAGTGGTATCAGAGCCTTGGTTGTAGGGATTTAGAGTTCATTGGTGTCGACCCCGAGTCATAGGGTACATTGGTGAGTCTAGACTACAACCGGCATATAGACTTGACATAGGAATTACTTGGCAAATTGTGCATTTATACTCTAACTCTTCTACTCATATCTACTCTTATTCTATCTAAATCTTGTGTTGTATAATTTAATTGACACGCCACCTTGACTATATGATGTAATGTCGAATGCACATATGAATTAGGGTAATATAATTTCCGGAAATTATATTACGGTGACTCATATGAACATACCGACATTATGCCATAAAGAATTTAAGGCGAGTCAAGGATAATTTTCTCTCTATCTTTATTCCATATCACGGTTAGTATTATTTAGAATACTAACCAACGGTATTCTTTTGTTTTGAAGGAACAATGCCTCCTCGCCGTGTACGACGCAATGAAACTCCCGAACAAGCCTTACAACGCATGATAGCCACCGCCGTGGATGCGGCCATGGCCGGTCACTCGTCTAACAACAACAATAACACCAACCACAACAACAATAACCAAGGAGCCGGTAACTCTAGCGAAGGGTGCTCCTACAAAGCTTTCATGGGGTGCAAACCTCACACTTATGATGGAACCGGGGGACCGGTTGTGCTTACTCGTTGGTTCGAACAAACCGAGGTCGTCTTTAGCATAAGCGGTTGTCGGGATCAAGACAAGGTCAAATACTCCACCCACACTTTCTCCGGAATTGCTCTAACATGGTGGAACACCTATGTTCAATCGGTGGGTACCGATGAAGCTCATGCCCTCTCTTGGGCCGATCTAAGGGAAAAGATGATTGTTGAATATTTTCCGCGCGAAGAAACCCGAAAGCTTGAGGAAGAACTAAGAGCTTTGAAAGCGGTCGGAAACGATCTTAAAGCTTATAATCAACGCTTTGCCGAACTATCCTTGATGTGTCCTAATCTTGTTAACCCCGAATCTCAAAGGATTGAGCTCTACATGCTCGGTCTTCCAAAGAGCATCAAACAAGGGGTGATGTCATCCAAACCCACTACTCATCAAGCCGCTATGAACATGGCTCGCCAATTAATTGAAACGGTTGACGAAATCGTAGTGCCGGCTCCTAAGGCCGAGGACAAGTCGGGTGGCAACAAAAGGAAATGGGAAGCCACTCCATCAACCAACTACAACAACACCTTCACCAAAAAGCCTTTCAACAACGACGGCAAGAAGGGTTATGTCGGAAACTTACCTCTTTGCAACAAATGCCACAAGCATCATTACGGCGAATGTAACAAGCTAGTTTGTCACCGTTACCAAGGAGTTGGTCATAGGTCCAACAATTGCACAAGCGCCGCCCCCGTCGCTCGAAAGGGGCCCAATCCTCCAAGAACGGCCACTTGTTATGAATGTGGTCAACCGGGTCACTATAGGAACGAATGCCCGAAGAAGAAAGCCAACCCCAACAACCGAGGCCAAGCCTTTAACATCAACACCGAGGAAGCCCGAGATGACAACGAATTAGTCACGGGTACGTTTCTTCTCAACAACACTTATGTTACATGCTTATTCGATTCGGGTGCCGATAAATGTTTTGTGTCTAAGACTTTGGCTCCTACTCTTTGCACTCCACCACACCCTTTAGATACTACTTACTCCATCGAAGTGGCCGATGGAAAACTCTTAAGTGCCGACACATATTACCGGGGGTGTACTTTGAACATTTTGGATAATGAATTTGAAATTGACTTGATACCCATAGAACTAGGGAGTTTTGATGTAATAATCGGTATGAATTGGATGGTCAAAAATAAATCTCACATTCTTTGCGATCTTCACGCAATCCGAATTCCTATCGAGAATGGTGAACCATTGATTGTCTATGGCGACAAAAATTGCACCGGACTCAATCTCGTTTCGTGCCTTAAAGTTCGAAAGCTACTTCGCAAGGGTTGTTTCGCGATTCTTGCCCACGTTAAGAAAGTCGAGGCCGACGAGAAACGCATCGATGATGTGCCGATTGTTAGTGACTTTTCCGATGTGTTTCCCGACGAACTACCGGGTCTTCCACCTCATCGACCGGTTGAATTTCAAATCGATCTTATTCCAGGGGCCGCACCCGTAGCGCGTGCACCATATAGACTCGCTCCATCCGAATTGCAAGAATTGCAAAGTCAAATCCAAGAGTTACTCGACCGTGGTTTCATTCAACCTAGCCATTCACCATGGGGCGCTCCGATTTTGTTCGTCAAGAAGAAAGACGGATCCCTACGAATGTGCATTGATTATCGTGAACTAAACAAATTGACGGTTAAGAACCGATATCCTCTTCCTCGCATCGATGACCTCTTTGATCAACTACAAGGTTCTCGTGTATATTCAAAAATCGATCTCCGTTCGGGTTATCATCAACTAAGGGTTAAGGGGGAAGATATCTCCAAAACCGCTTTCCGGACTCGTTATGGTAGTTATGAATTCCTTGTCATGCCTTTCGGTCTCACTAACGCACCGGCGGTGTTCATGGATCTCATGAACCGCGTGTGCAAACCTTACCACGACAAATTCGTTATCGTGTTCATCGATGATATTTTGGTCTATTCTAAAAACGAAGAGGAACACAAAGAACATCTCCGACTCGTGCTTGAACTCTTGAGAAAAGAACAACTCTATGCCAAGTTCTCCAAGTGTGAATTTTGGTTGAAGGAAGTTCAATTCCTCGGTCATGTTGTAAGTGATCAAGGCATTAAAGTCGATCCCGCAAAAATCGAAGCCATTAGTAAATGGGAGACTCCTACTACTCCTACTCAAATTCGTCAATTCTTGGGTCTCGCCGGATACTATCGTAAATTCATCAAGGACTTTTCCTTAATCGGTCGCCCTTTAACCGCGTTAACTCACAAGGACCGAAAGTTCATTTGGTCATCCGAACAAGAAACCGCTTTTCAAATCTTGAAAACCAAGCTAACCACCGCTCCTATCTTGTCACTTCCCGAAGGCAATGATGATTTTGTTGTATATTGTGATGCCTCGAAAAACAGTTATGGGTGTGTACTAATGCAACGAAATAAAGTCATTGCTTATGCCTCTCGACAACTCAAAGTTCACGAACGAAACTACACGACACATGATCTTGAACTCGGTGCCGTCATCTTTGCACTTAAGCTATGGAGACATCATCTTCTTGGTACCAAGAGTACTATCTTTACCGATCACAAAAGTCTCCAACATATCTTCGACCAAAAGCAACTAAACATGAGACAACGAAGGTGGATTGAGACCTTGAACGATTATAATTGCGAGCTTCGTTATCACCCCGGAAAGGCAAATGTAGTGGCCGATGCCTTAAGTCGAAAGGAAAGAGCGGTGCCTCTTCGCGTCCGAGCATTAAACATCACCATCCACTCAAACCTTAATAGCCAAATTTGTGTAGCCCAAGAGGAGGCTCTTAAAGACAACCACATCGGACGTGAACTTTTAAACATCCTCGTCTCTCGATTCGAAGTTAAGGAGAACGGACTTCGATATTACGCCGGAAGAATTTGGGTGCCTAGATATGGCGACTTACGAAACCTCATCCTAGACGAAGCCCACAATTCACGATATTCGATTCATCCCGGCGCCAATAAGATGTACCATGACCTTAAAGAACAATATTGGTGGCCGAATATTAAAAAGGAGGTTGCTAGATACGTTGCCAAATGTTTGACTTGCGCTAAAGTCAAAGCCGAACACCAAAGACCGTCCGGGTTACTTCAACAACCCGAGATCCCACAATGGAAGTGGGAAAGGATCACGATGGATTTTATCACCAAATTACCGAAAACGTCGGGCGGTTATGATACTATTTGGGTCATTATCGATCGCCTCACCAAATCCGCGCACTTTCTCGCCATGAAAGAGACCGACAAAATGGAGAAACTTGCACAACTTTACATCAAGGAGATCGTAGCCCGTCACGGTGTACCTTTATCGATTATCTCCGACCGAGATGGTCGTTTCGTTTCTAGATTTTGGCGTACTTTACAAGAAGCGTTGGGAACGCGTTTAGACATGAGCACCGCATATCATCCTCAAACCGATGGGCAAAGTGAACGTACGATACAAACCTTGGAGGACATGCTACGAGCTTGTGTTGTTGATTTTGGAAAAGCTTGGGACAAGCACTTACCTCTCGCCGAATTCTCTTACAACAATAGTTATCATGCGAGTATCCAGGCCGCACCTTTTGAAGCGTTGTATGGTCGAAAATGTCGCTCTCCTCTTTGTTGGGCCGAAGTGGGTGACGTGCAAATTTCCGGGCCCGAACTCATTCACGAAACAACCGAGAAGATTCTTCAAATCCGAGATAAGCTTCAGACGGCCCGGAGTCGTCAAAAATGCTATACCGACAAAAGACGCAAAGACCTCGAATTTCAAGTCGGTGACCGCGTCATGTTAAAAGTCGCACCTTGGAAGGGTGTCATTCGTTTTGGGAAACGTGGGAAACTAAATCCGCGGTATGTTGGCCCTTTCGAAATCTTAGAGCGTGTTGGAACCGTTGCGTATCGTTTGGATCTTCCGCCGCAACTAAGCTCCGTCCACCCTACATTTCACGTATCTAACTTGAAGAAATGTCTTGCCGAGCCCGATATCGTCGTTCCTCTTGAGGAACTCACTATTAACGACAAACTCCATTTTGTGGAGGAACCGGTTGAAATTGTGGACTACGTCGAGAAGGAATTAAAACAAAGCCGGATCCCGATTGTTAAGGTTCGTTGGAACGCCAAAAGAGGACCCGAGTTTACTTGGGAAAGAGAAGATCAAATGCGAAAGAAACACCCTCATCTATTCCCGGTTCCGGAAACGTCAGATTCCGAGGAAGAAACAACGACTACTACGCCTACCTAAATTTCGGGACGAAATTTCTTTTAAGGTGTAGGTAATGTAACATCCCGCCTTTTCTGTCCACTTTTCCGTTTAACTATTTATGTTCCGTTATATGTTTATAACACGTCTCGTTGATACGTGTTTGAATTATCTTGTTTAGGTAATTCCCACACCCGTTTTAAAGTTAAGGGACCAAACTTGCCAAGGGTTGAAACTTTTGACTAGGTCAAAGAGTCAACCCTCATCCTCATCCATTCAATCTCATCTCTTTCACTCTTACTACTTCAACTTTTCTCTCAACTTCCATACAAAGATTCATCATCCAAAATCGAGCTAGCGGTCATCTTGCCAAACAAATTACATATTTGAACTCCTCGTGATCTCCTCTTCGATTCCATACCGACCTCATCAAATTTGGGTAACTTTCTAAAATCACTAATTTTATGTGTTCTTGAGTTTTTGAGTTAAAAAGGTTGTTAATTAGTGTCTATGGCTCAAGTCTAGTATGATTATGTGTTTTGTATGCTTGTTCTTGCTATTTTGGTGTAACTAGCTCATATTGAAAGAATGCTTGTTTAATCTTGAGTTTTAGGTGTACATATGTTGGTTGATGATGAAAGTTCATGTTTTAATTGTGTTCCTAACATCACTAGCTTCAAATTGGTATGTAGGTTGACATGGATTAGTTTCATAAGCAAGATTGTTGATTTTATGATTTTGGGTTAGGGTTTGATAAAAGTAAATTGAATATTTGATGCATTAAATGCTTAGCAATGTTAATTGTAAGTGTCTAGTTGTGTTGTATGCTTGATTATCTTCAAAACGGCGTATTACACATGTGCATTAATTTACCGAATCATAATATGGCATTTATGAACTTGGAGTAATAAATGATGAGCATTAATGGTGATTTTGATATAAGTTGTTTGGTTTTGATTGAGTAAATGCGTTTAGTTATTCTCCTTGTCAAATTACCTTTCTCATGATATATGATATGCGTTTTAAGTGTTTTCGGTGCATGAAATATGTTAAAATGAGTTTTGGTTCGTTACTTAAGTTATTTTTCTGCAATCAGCAATTCCCCAGGTTATGCGCGCCGCGCGTGCACCTGCGCACCGCGCAAATCAGAAAAACCAAATAAATGGTTCCCTTGGTCGAGTTCTGACCTGGTATTACACATGGGTGCGCGCCGCGCAACCCATTGCGCACCGCGCAACCCATTGCGCACCGCGCAAATGGCCCAGGCCAACTTTCTTGTCTTTAAACGCTCCCAAAATGTTTCCCGCTTAACCGTAACTCCGATTAACATGAAACTTGACTATTATGCTCGTATATGACTTCTCATCATGAGAAAATTGTCGGACACCCGACCCGACCCCGTTGACTTTGACTTTGACCAAGTTTGACTTTTAGTCAAACTTAACCAAACGATTATACAATCGTTCTAACATGCTTAACTACTTGTATCGTGCATGAAACTTGACAAATTGATTCACATGATATATTAATCGAGTCGTAACGAGCCATAGGACTAATTGAACATCTTTGACCCTTCGTGACTATCGTTATTGATACAACCTAATTGTTTAGGTCAAGACTAGCATTGTTCTTTGCACGTTTACTTGTTGAAGTACTATTTCACTCTTGCAATCAAAGGTGAGATCATAGTCCCACTTTTACTCTTTTTGAACTTATATTTGGGATGAGAAAACGTAAACGATTCTTTTGAACTAAGTGAACACAAGAACGGGAAAACAAACATTCTACATACGAGTTTAGAACAAAAAGCCTCAATTCGATTATCATTAGTTACACTTGACGGGTGTAAGCGAGAACTTATGTTATATGGCCATATGGGTTGACAACCCTCATCTTTGACGGTTCGCTACCGTCTACGGATGAAATATATTTTCGAGAATCAGTGTTTGTTCTAGCACTATGGATGGGGTATACAATGGATGGAATGTTAAGCTTTGATAATTGGGTGCTCGTGAATATTAACTTTTAGAATGTTTTACTATTATTTCAACTTTGCAAACCTTGTGGTTCGACTTACTTACTTTTGCTCACTTACTTACTTAAACCTATGATTTCACCAACGTTTTCGTTGACAGATTCTCTATGTTTTTCTCAGGTCCTTGAACTTAGGTGATACATGCTTCCGCTCATACTTTTTGATACTTGCTTTGGATGTCGAGTATAATTGCATACGTGGAGCGTCTTTTTGGCTTCTTTAAACTATGTCGCACGTGTTTCATATGAACTATAACTTTGTTGTGTACTTGTCTTGGGAATTACTTTGTAAACGTTGAAACATCCTTTTATGAAATGAATGCGACATATTTTCAGTCAAACCTTGTTATAAATACTTATAACCATGTAATGGGACCGTAGGTAGCTGACGCCGTCATTTGACGATTTGTCGGGGTCGCTACAACCGACATGTCAACGATCACTCATAAAGAATATCCGTCTATCTTTGATTTTCCTTCCCAACAAACAGAAAACCCTAATAGATGTCTTTGTAGACTATTCATCAAGGCTCTAGTGGGAACGCAGTCACAACCTTGAAATCTAAAATTTAAAACTTCCCGCTTTCATGCTGGTATACGGACCTATCTAATAGCTATGATTTTTATGAACACATCTTTTCATTTACAAGCATGCTCCCACTATACAAGTAAGAAATGAATTGCAGCTATTCGAGAAGAATATGGTTCGTATCACCGGATAGTTTCAAATATGTTTGCCATTGGAGGGTATATTTGCAACATACGAGGAATCCTCTGAAGATTGGAGACCCACATCTCATAACCGTTTCCAAAACTCCTACTAGTCATCCAAATCCCACTAGCCCAATACTTCCATCGGATACCAAACTCTCATCGAGTTATCGACACCCTCCACAATACTGAAGGCTCGAGTTCCAAGACTTACTAGAATATCTACTCCCTCGATTACCGAAATATTGCTAATTGATCACCCCGAAGAAAACCACTCGCTATGTTGAACAAACAATTAACCAAAACCTGAGCCACAATCGAACGAGTTTAATCCGAAAACTTCTACAACCAATTTTCTTAATGAGAGAAGCTCTAACATGCCCACATATTCCAACCTTGGAATAATCAACCAAAAAAGTTGGTCAATCCATACAATAATTAATCTTGGACTTTAGTTTGCAATCCAACAGACCTCCCCTCAAACCCAAGTCTAATTAGGCATCCCTCCAATGTTAGTCTAGATCCAACCTTATTTAGTTTTTGCCGTAACCTCAGAACTCACAACCTTACGTGGACCACTTCAAGTAGACTTACGGTACAAGGCTCTAAGATCAACTCATCCATTGAGGGTGCGCAACCGCGTGCACGAACTAGGGGTGCAGCAAGCGTACATATGTTGCAAATGTCACGTTGCTTTATCCACATCTAGACTACAACCGTAAGTATCCAATCTTCCTTGATAGCTCCCGCTGTCGATTTCCGAACGAATTCCTACTGTTTTTAACCTTAACTCTTGAACCTGAGAGAAGCCTACTCCTAAGCAAACATTTGTTTTTTCCTTTATCCAATGTATGACTTAATTTTGCACCCTAACAAACCTCCCCTAAAACCCAAGTCCGTATGGGCCTCTCCTCTAACGTTAATCCGATCCATCCTTTACCGCTGCCAAACTGAACTCTCAACCTGAGTGTGTGTGTGTGTGTGTGTGTGTGTGTGTATGTGTTTGTGTGTATACAGACCAGTGAGATTTCGATACATTGCTCTAAGATCTTCTGAATGTCATAAAGGGAGCGTACGCATGCGCTGAGAGATGCACCAGCAATGTCGTCCACCACATCGAAGATATAGCTTCGATCCCAAAACAACCTACATCTTAATCCAGCCTTTATCGCCCGAAACTTCGCAAAACAAAAACCGTTTCACCACTCGCGAAATCAAACGCATATTCTCTTACATAAACCGTTGCTTTGAAAAATCATATCTCAAAATCTAACGTTCAATCATCCTCAAATATAAACAACCTTTAGAACACTGATTCTGGAACCTCCATTACAAAATTAATGCACATCAAACAGTAGACGAACTCACAATGAATTTTCTCCATCAGCTGTGTAATCAAACTCTAACGTTTTAACATGAACGGCAACAACTTCAAAAAATCGTATCTCCAAATTGAACGGTCGAATTACTACCAAATTGTGACCCAGTTTAAAGCTACGAATCTAAAAACTAAAATATCAAAGCGATCCAAAGGTTAACGAATCAGTAATGACTTTTCTCCCACTAGCAGTTTTAATCTGAACGACATCAACTTCAAAAAAACTGTATATTGAGATTTAACAGTCTGATCATCACCAAATGTTTACCTCATCTTGAATAATGTGTCTGGAACCTCCACTCAAAATTTCAAGGAGATCCAACGGTTAACGAACTCATTACGAATATTATCATCGAGTTGCGCAGTAGTATTCGAATTTGATAGTTCATTCATTCCCTCGAACGAGATTGCAAAGAATAGTAATCAGATTCGACAACGGGATCTCCCTAAAGATCCGACCGCAACAAAAACCATTGATCCAACTACCAACATCGTTACTAGTGCGATTAACTAAGTCACCTGGTTTCGATACATGTTGCACTAAACACGTCGTTTATTCTCCAGATTTTAACCTAATCACCAATTTATCGAAACATGCTCTCAATCTGCCATTGTTTCTCGATTTTCAAACCTTGAAGCTGTGATCCTGTAGTGACCCGAACTTTTCCATGTTTATATATATATTAAATGAAATTGTTATTTACATGATTAAGTGTTTCCAACATGTTAAGCAATCAAACTTATTAAGACTTGATTAATTGAAATAGGTTTCATATAGACAATTGACCACCCAAGTTGACCGGTGATTCACGAACGTTAAAACTTGTAAAAACTATACGATGACATATATATGGTTATATATATAGTTAACATGATTTTATTATAAGTATGTATCTCATTAGGTATTTTAACAATGAGTTATATACATAAAAATGAGACTATTAATTTAAGAAACTCGAAAACGATATATATAACGATTATCGTTATAAAACGTCTTACTAGGTACATATGAATCATATTAAGATATTGATACACTTGGTTAATTATGATAAATGATAAGCAAATATATTATTAAGTGTATTAACAATGAAATACATATGTAAAAATAAGACTACTAACTTAATGATTTCGAAACGAGACATATATGTAACGATTATCGTTGTAACGACATTTAACTGTATATATATCATACTAAGATATATTATATATCATAATATCATGATAATATAACAATTTAACATCTCATTTTTTATAATAAACAATGGGTTAACAACATTCAACAAGATCGTTAACCTAAAGGTTTCAAAACAACATTTACATGTAACGACTAACGATGACTTAACGACTCAGTTAAAATGTATATACATGTAGTGTTTTAATATGTATTCATACACTTTTGAAAGACTTCAAGACACTTATCAAAATACTTCTACTTAACAAAAATGCTTACAATTACATCCTCGTTCAGTTTCATCAACAATTCTACTCGTATGCACCCGTATTCGTACTCGTACAATACACAGCTTTTAGTTGTATGTACTATTGGTATATACACTCCAATGATCAGCTCTTAGCAGCCCATGTGAGTCACCTAACACATGTGGGAACCATCATTTGGCAACTAGCATGAAATATCTCATAAAATTACAAAAATATGAGTAATCATTCATGACTTATTTACATGAAAACAAAATTACATATCCTTTATATCTAATCCATACACCAACAACCAAAAACACCTACAAACACTTTCATTCTTCAATTTTCTTCATCTAATTGATCTCTCTCAAGTTCTATCTTCAAGTTCTAAGTGTTCTTCATAAATTCCAAAAGTTCTAGTTTCATAAAATCAAGAATACTTCCAAGATTGCAAGTTTACTTCCAAGTTTTCTAAATCCATTCCAAGTAATCATCCAAGATCAAGAAACCTTTGTTACTTACAGTAGGTTATCTTTCTAATACAAGGTAATAATCATATTTAAACTTTAATTCAATTTCTATAACTATAACAATCTTATTTCGAGTGGAAATCTTACTTGAAATTGTTTTCGTGTCATGATTCTGCTTCAAGAACTTTCAAGCCATCCAAGGATCCTTTAAAGCTAGATCTATTTTTCTCATTTCCAGTAGGTTTATCCAAGGAACTTGAGGTAGTAATGATGTTCATAACATCATTCGATTCATACATATAAAGCTATCTTATTCGAAGGTTTAAACTTGTAATCACTAGAACATAGTTTAGTTAATTCTAAACTTGTTCTCAAATAAAAGTTAATCCTTCTAACTTGACTTTTAAAATCAACTAAACACATGTTCTATATCTATATGATATGCTAACTTAATGATTTAAAACCTGGAAACACGAAAAACACCGTAAAACCGGATTTACGCCGTCGTAGTAACACCGAGGGCTGTTTTGGGTTAGTTAATTAAAACTATGATAAACTTTGATTTAAAAGTTGTTATTCTGGGAAAATGATTTTTATTATGAACATGAAACTATATCCAAAAATTATGGTTAAACTCAAAGTGGAAGTATGTTTTCTAAAATGGTCATCTAGACGTCGTTCTTTCGACTGAAATGACTACCTTTACAAAAACGACTTGTAACTTATTTTTCCGACTATAAACTTATACTTTTTCTGTTTAGATTCATAAAATAGAGTTCAATATGAAACCATAGCAATTTGATTCACTCAAAACGGATTTAAAATGAAGAAGTTATGGGTAAAACAAGATTGGATAATTTTTCTCATTTTAGCTACGTGAAAATTGGTAACAAATCTATTCCAACCATAACTTAATCAACTTGTATTGTATATTATGTAATCTTGAGATACCATAGACACGTATACAATGTTTTGACCTATCATGTCGACACATCTATATATATTTCGGAACAACCATAGACACTCTATATGTGAATGTTGGAGTTAGCTATACAGGGTTGAGGTTGATTCCAAAATATATATAGTTTGAGTTGTGATCAATACTGAGATACGTATACACTGGGTCGTGGATTGATTCAAGATAATATTTATCGATTTATTTCTGTACATCTAACTGTGGACAACTAGTTGTAGGTTACTAACGAGGACAGCTGACTTAATAAACTTAAAACATCAAAATATATTAAAAGTGTTGTAAATATATTTTGAACATACTTTGATGCATATGTATATATTGTTATAGGTTCGTGAATCAACCAGTGGCCAAGTCTTACTTCCCGACGAAGTAAAAATCTGTGAAAGTGAGTTATAGTCCCACTTTTAAAATCTAATATTTTTGGGATGAGAATACATGCAGGTTTTATAAATGATTTACAAAATAGACACAAGTACGTGAAACTACATTCTATGGTTGAATTATCGAAATCGAATATGCCTCTTTTTATTAAGTCTGGTAATCTAAGAATTAGGGAACAGACACCCTAATTGACGCGAATCCTAAAGATAGATCTATTGGGCCTAACAAACCCCATCCAAAGTACCGGATGCTTTAGTACTTCGAAATTTATATCATATCCGAAGGGTGTCCCGGAATGATGGGGATATTCTTATATATGCATCTTGTTAATGTCGGTTACCAGGTGTTCACCATATGAATGATTTTTATCTCTATGTATGGGATGTGTATTGAAATATGAAATCTTGTGGTCTATTGTTACGATTTGATATATATAGGTTAAACCTATAACTCACCAACATTTTTGTTGACGTTTAAAGCATGTTTATTCTCAGGTGAATACTAAGAGCTTCCGATGTTGTATACTAATATAAGGACAAGATTTGGAGTCCATGTTTGTATGATATTGTGTAAAAACTGCATTCAAGAAACTGATTTCGATGTAACATATTTGTATTGTAAACCATTATGTAATGGTCGTGTGTAAACAGAATATTTTAGATTATCATTATTTGATAATCTACGTAAAGCTTTTTAAACTTTTATTTATGAAATAAAGGTTATGGTTTGTTTTAAAAATGAATGCAGTCTTTGAAAAACGTCTCATATAGAGGTCAAAACCTCGCAACGAAATCAATTAATATGGAACGTTTTTAATCAATAAGAACGGGACATTTCCGTTGGTATCCGAGCGTTGGTCTTAGAGAACCAGAATTTTGCATTAGTATGTCTTATCGAGTTTGTTAGGATGCATTAGTGAGTCTGGACTTCGACCGTGTTTACTTGAAAAATGATTGCTTAACAAATTTTGTTGGAAACTATATATTTTTAACATGTGAATATTATGTGATATATTAATCTCTTAACGTGTTTGATATTATGTGATAGATGTCTACCTCTAGAACAAGTCTCATTGACTCACCTAATAATAATGAAGAGTCAAATGTAAATTGGAATGATTCGTGGACTGATTCACAAGTTCCCGAAGAGGAACCGGAAGAAGAGTCGGAACCGGAAGAAGAATCGGAACCGGAAGAAGAAATAGAACCAGTGGGGGAAATAATAAAATGGTTAAGTAGAAGAAAATCCTCAATCAACCGACCAAAGTTAATTATGGTCAATGGTGTTTCCGCCAAGGAAGCAAAGTATTGGGAGGATTACCAATTCTCCGATGAATCGGATCCCGACAAGGATTCCGATGATGTTATAGAAATTATCCCAACACAATTTAATAAAGCAAAAGAGAACAATAAGAGAAAGGGCATAAAAATAGAGAAATTTAATTCCAAACCCGATGAACTTTATTTGTATCGCCAACACCCGTATTTCTTAAGTTGTGACAATAACCCGGGAACCTCTAAACCACCAGGTTTTTCTAAACCAATGTGGAAAACGACGGCTCGTATTAGGGGAACATCATATATCCCTAGAAACTTGGCAAAACGAACCAAAACCGAAGAAGAAGAAATGAGCGAGTCGGAATAAGATAGTTGTAATCGTGTGGTGTAATATATGTAATATAGTGTGCTTATACTTTATGATATATGTAAAAATTGCTTGTATTAATAAGTATTTTTTTTATGAATCTAACTCTTGTCTATTTTATAGTATAAAAACACAAAATGGATAGACAACCCAATATTTTAAGAGACCTACCAGGAGACATGATTGATGAAATCTTGTCTAGAGTCGGTCAGAATTCCTCGGCACAACTATTTAAGACGAGATCAGTTTGTAAGACATTCGAAGAACGTTCCAAGAATGTCTTGGTTTATAAGAGACTTTCGTTTGAGAGATGAGGGATATCACATTGGGAAAGTCATAAGTTACGATGTGTTTACTTTGACGCATATATTACAGGGAACCCAAATGCTATTTTACGCAACGGGTTAAGAAATTATTTTGACTCAATGTATCCGAATATAGGACTTCATGATTTAGAAAAAGCAGCTAACATGCAACATAAAGAAGCATGCTATGCTTACGGGTTAGTAATGTTCGCTTCTCACCAAAGTGAGAAAAAGAACATCGGGCTACAACAATTAAACAAAACGTTCCCACAAGTGACGGAGTCGGTAATTGGGGTAAGAAATGAGGTTTTTAGGTTATTACGAGACTGTTGGTCATTACGTAACCCTCGTCCCTTTGACGACGTTACAACACGCTGTCTTATCAACGGCCATAACGGTTATGTTCCACAAGACCAAAGATGGGAAGTAGTCCTAGTAAAACCAGAATGCATGACTTGTTTCTGGACGTATGAATTACGTGTCTTTATTGCCTTTGATGAATGACTTATGTACTAGCTAGAATTATCTTCACAACTATCTTGTATCAAAGTTATTGTGTGCTATATTTCATGCTTTATGTAAAATAAGCAGTATTGTAAGTTTGTAAAATATTGTATAAAAGTTTGAACGCGAAATATTATTATAATCAGTTTTTCATATAGAATTGTAGTAGTTGAATTGTATATTAGCTACAAAGTATGAACTTAACGGGTAGGTACTACCCGAATTTAAACTTATAAAACGCTAATATGAAGAAAAAGCTTTTATAAATGAGTTCATATTATGCTACGAAATACTATTAACTACTCTTAATATTCTGTATGATTAACTTGTTCCATTTGAATATTTTGAAGGAAATGGCACCGACTACTCGACACACCGTGAATATGAATGAAGAGGAATTCCGTACTTTTCTAGCTTCAAACATAGCCGCAGTACAGGCTGCGCTACATACCAACAATAACCTTGGATCTAGCAGTACAGGAAATCGTGTAGGATGCACCTACAAAGAATTCACTGCCTGTAAACCTTTGGAATTTGATGGAACCGAAGGACCGATCGGATTGAAACGGTGGATCGAGAAGGTCGAATCGGTGTTTGCCATAAGTAAGTGTACTGAAGAGGACAAAGTGAAGTACGCTACGCATACCTTCACAGGTAATGCGTTAACATGGTGGAATACCTATCTAGAGCTAGTGGGACAAGATGATGCTTACGCACTACCGTGGTCAGCATTCAAGCACTTGATGAACGAGAAGTACCGTCCCAGAACCGAGGTCAATAAGCTCAAGACAGAACTTAGAGGGTTACGAACCCAAGGATTTGATATTACCACGTATGAAAGATGATTCAGAGAATTGTGCCTATTGTGTCCGGGAGCGTTCGAAGATGAGGAAGAGAAGATCGACGCGTTTGTGAAAGGATTACCGGAAAGAATCCAAGAAGATATAAGTTCACACGAGCCCGCCTCCATACAACAGGCATGTAGAATGGCTCACAAGCTAGTGAACCAGATTGAGGAAAGAATTAAAGAACAGGCGGCTAAAGAGGCCAATGTGAAGCAAGTCAAAAGAAAGTGGGAGGAAAACGGTGATAAGAATCACCAATACAACAACAACAGCAATTACAACAATAATCGCAACAACTATCCCAACAATCGCAACATCAATCGCAACTACAACAAACGGCCCAACAACAACAACAACAACAACAACAACAACAGCAACTACAACAATCATCCCAACAACAATAACAACCGCAACAACAACAACAATCAGAAACAGCTATGCCAAAGGTGTGAAAAGTATCACTCGGGGTTCTGCACCAAATTTCGCAACAAGTGTAAAAGAAATGGTCATAGCGCGGCGAAGTGTGAGGTCTACGGACCAGGGGTTAACAGAACGAAAGGAACAAATGGTGTCGGAACGAGTAATGGTGGAGCAAGTAGTGTCGGAGCAAGTTATGCCAATGTAGTTTGTTATAAATGTGGAAAATCGGGCCACATTATTAGAAATTGCCCGAACCAGGAGAACACGAATGGACAAGGCCGCGGAAGAGTTTTCAATATTAATGCGGCAGAGTCACAGGAAGACCCAGAGCTTGTTACGGGTACGTTTCTTATTGACAATAAATCTGCTTACGTTTTATTTGATTCGGGTGCGGATAGAAGCTATATGAGTAGAGATTTTTGTGCTAAATTATGTTGTCCATTGACGCCGTTGGATAGTAAATTTTACTCGAATTAGCAAACGGTAAATTAATTTCAGCAGATTATATATGCCGGAATCGAGAAATTAAACTGGGTAGCGAAATATTTAAGATTGATTTGATACCAGTAGAGTTAGGGAGTTTTGATGTAATAGTTGGCATGGACTGGCTGAAGAAGGTGAAAGCAGAGATCGTATGTTATAAAAATGCAATTCGCATTGTACGAGAAGAAGGAGAACCCTTAATGGTGTACGGAGAAAAGGGCAACACGAAGCTACATCTTATTAGTAATTTGAAGGCACAAAAACTAATAAGAAAAGGTTGCTATACTGTTCTAGCACATGTCGAGAAAGTACAAACTGAAGAAAAGAGCATCAATGATGTTTTTTGTCGCAAAAGAATTTCCCGATGTATTTTCGAAAGAATTACCGGGACTACCTCCACATCGATCTGTTGAATTTCAAATAGATCTTGTACCAGGAGCTGCACCAATAGCTCGTGCTCCTTACAGACTCGCACCCAGCGAGATGAAAGAATTGCAAAGCCAACTGCAAGAACTATTAGAACGTGGTTTCATTCGACCAAGCACATCACCATGGGGAGCTCCTGTTTTGTTTGTCAAGAAGAAAGATGGTACATTTAGGTTGTGTATTGACTACAGAGAGTTGAACAAACTTACCATCAAAAACCGTTATCCACTGCCGAGAATTGACGACTTATTTGATCAACTACAAGGCTCGTCGGTTTATTCGAAGATTGATTTACGTTCTGGATATCATCAAATGCGAGTAAAGGAGGATGATATTCCAAAAACTGCTTTTAGGACGCGTTATGGTCATTACGAGTTTATGGTTATGCTGTTTGGATTGACTAACGCACCAGCTGTGTTCATGGACCTTATGAACCGAGTGTGTGGGCCATATCTTGACAAGTTTGTCATTGTTTTCATCGATGACATACTTATTTACTCAAAGAATGATCAAGAGCACGAAGAACATTTGAGAAAAGTGCTAGAAGTATTGAGGAAAGAAAAACTGTACGCTAAGTTTTCAAAGTGTGCATTTTGGTTGGAAGAAGTTCAATTCCTCGGTCACATAGTGAACAAAGAAGGTATCCAGGTGGACCCGGCAAAGATCAAAACCATTGAAAAGTGGGAAACCCCAAAAACTCCGAAGCATATACGTCAATTTTTAGGATTGGCTGGTTACTACAGAAGATTCATCCAAGATTTCTCCAAAATAGCAAAACCCTTGACTGCATTAACGCATAAAGGGAAGAAATTTGAATGGAAGGATGAACAAGAGAAGGCGTTTCAATTATTGAAGAAAAAGTTAACTACGGCACCTATATTGTCATTACCTGAAGGGAATGATGATTTTGTGATATATTGTGACGCCTCAAAGCAAGGTCTCGGTTGTGTATTAATGCAACGAACGAAAGTAATTGCTTATGCGTCTAGACAATTGAAGATTCACGAACAGAATTATACGATGCATGATTTGGAATTAGGCGTGGTTGTTTTTGCATTAAAGACTTGGAGGCACTACTTATGTGGGGTCAAAAGTATTATATATACCGACCACAAAAGTCTTCAACACATATTTAATCAGAAACAACTGAATATGAGGCAGCGTAGGTGGATTGAATTGTTGAATGATTACGACTTTGAGATTCGTTACCACCCGGGGAAGGCAAATGTGGTAGCCGACGCCTTGAGCAGGAAGGACAGAGAACCCATTCGAGTAAAATCTATGAATATAATGATTCACACTAACCTTACTACTCAAATAAAGGAGGCGCAACAAGGAGTTTTAAAAGAGGGAAATTTAAAGAATGAAATACCCAAAGGATCGGAGAAGCATCTTAATATTCGGGAAGATGGAACCCGGTATAGGGCTGAAAGGATTTGGGTACCAAAATTTGGAGATATGAGAGAAATGGTACTTAGAGAAGCTCATAAAACCAGATACTCAATACATCCTGGAACGGGGAAGATGTACAAGGATCTCAAGAAACATTTTTGGTGGCCGGGTATGAAAGCCGATATTTCTAAATATGTAGGAGAATGTTTGACGTGTTCTAAGGTCAAAGCTGAGCATCAGAAACCATCAGGTCTACTTCAACAACCCGAAATCCCGGAATGGAAATGGGAAAACATTACCATGGATTTCATCACTAAATTGCCAAGGACTGCAAGTGGTTATGATACTATTTGGGTAATAGTTGATCGTCTCACCAAATCAGCACACTTCCTGCCAATAAGAGAAGATGACAAGATAGAGAATTTAGCACGACTGTATTTGAAGAAAGTCGTCTCCAGACATGGAATACCAATCTCTATTATCTCTGATAGGGATGGCAGATTTATTTCAAGATTCTGGCAGACATTACAGCAAGAATTAGGAACTCGTCTAGACATGAGTACTGCCTATCATCCACAAACTAATGGGCAGAGTGAAAGGACGATACAAATGCTTGAAGACATGCTACGAGCATGTGTTATTGATTTCGGAAACAGTTGGGATCGACATCTACCGTTAGCAGAATTTTCCTACAACAATAGCTACCATTCAAGCATTGAGATGGCTCCGTTTGAAGCACTTTATGGTAGAAAGTGCAGTCTCCGATTTGTTGGAGTGAAGTGGGGGATAGACAGATTACGGGTCCGGAGATAATACAAGAAACTACCGAGAAAATCATCCAAATTCAACAAAGATTGAAAACCGCCCAGAGTCGACAAAAGAGCTACGCGGACAGTAAAAGAAAAGATATAGAGTTTGAAATTGGAGAAATGGTCATGCTTAAGGTTTCACCTTGGAAAGGCGTTGTTCGATTTGGTAAACGGGGGAAACTAAATCCAAGGTACATTGGACCATTCAAGATTATAGATCGTGTCGGACCAGTAGCTTACCAACTGGAGCTACCTCAACAACTCGCGGTTGTACATAACACTTTCCACGTCTCAAATTTGAAGAAATGTTTTGCTAAAGAAGATCTCACTATTCCGTTGGACGAAATCCAAATCAATGAAAAACTTCAATTCATTGAAGAACCCGTCGAAATAATGGATCGTGAGGTTAAGAGACTTAAACAAAACAAGATACCGATTGTTAAGGTTTGATGGAATGCTCGTAGAGGACCCGAGTTCACCTGGGAGCGTGAAGATTAGATGAAGAAGAAATACCTGCATTTATTTCCAGAAGATACGTCAACACCTCCAACTGCTTAAAATTTCGGGACGAAATTTATTTAACGGGTAGGTACTGTAGTGACCCGAACTTTTCCATGTTTATATATATATATTAAATGAAATTGTTATTTACATGATTAAGTGTTTCCAACATGTTAAGCAATCAAACTTGTTAAGACTTGATTAATTGAAATAGGTTTCATATAGACAATTGACCACCCAAGTTGACCGGTGATTCACGAACGTTAAAACTTGTAAAAACTATACGATGACATATATATGGTTATATATATAGTTAACATGATTTTATTATAAGTATGTATCTCATTAGGTATTTTAACAATGAGTTATATACATAAAAATGAGACTATTAATTTAAGAAACTCGAAAACGATATATATAACGATTATCGTTATAACAACGTCTTACTAGGTACATATGAATCATATTAAGATATTGATACACTTGGTTAATTATGATAAATGATAAGCAAATATATTATTAAGTGTATTAACAATGAAATACATATGTAAAAATAAGACTACTAACTTAATGATTTCGAAACGAGACATATATGTAACGATTAACGTTGTAACGACATTTAACTGTATATATATCATACTAAGATATATTATATATCATAATATCATGATAATATAACAATTTAACATCTTATTTGTTATAATAAACAATGGGTTAACAACATTCAACAAGATCGTTAACCTAAAGGTTTCAAAACAACATTTACATGTAACGACTAACGATGACTTAACGACTCAGTTAAAATGTATATATGTAGTGACCCAAACTTTTCCATGTTTATATATATTAATTGAGATTGATATTTACATGATTAAATGTTTCCAACATGTTAAGCAATCAAACTTGTTAAGACTTGATTAATTGAAATATGTTTCATATAGACAATTGACCACCCAAGTTGACCGGTGATTCACGAACGTTAAAACTTGTAAAAACTATATGATGACATATATATGGATATATATACAGTTAACATGATACTATGATAAGTAAACATATCATTAAGTATATTAACAATGAACTACATATGTAAAAACAAGACTACTAACTTAATGATTTTTAAACGAGACATATATGTAACGATTATCGTTGTAAAGACATTTAATGTATATATATCATATTAAGAGATATTCATACATGATAATATCATGATAATATAATAATTTAAAATCTCATTTGATATTATAAACATTGGGTTAACAACATTTAACAAGATCGTTAACCTAAAGGTTTCAAAACAACACTTACATGTAACGACTAACGATGACTTAACGACTCAGTTAAAATGTATATACATGTAGTGTTTTAATATGTATTTATACACTTTTGAAAGACTTCAATACACTTATCAAAATACTTCTACTTAACAAAAATGCTTACAATTACATCCTCGTTCAGTTTCATCAACAATTCTACTCGTATGCACCCGTATTCATACTCGTACAATACACAGCTTTTAGATATATGTACTATTGGTATATACACTCCAATTATCAGCTCTTAGCAGCCCATGTGAGTCACCTAACACATGTGGGAACCATCATTTGGCAACTAGCATGAAATATCTCATAAAATTACAAAAATATGAGTAATCATTCATGACTTATTTACATGAAAACAAAATTACATATCCTTTATATCTAATCCATACACCAACGACCAAAAACACCTACAAACACTTTCATTCTTCAATTTTCTTCATCTAATTGATCTCTCTCAAGTTCTATCTTCAAGTTCTAAGTGTTCTTCATATATTCTACAAGTTCTAGTTACATAAAATCAAGAATACTTTCAAGTTTGCTAGCTCACTTCCAATCTTGTAAGGTGATCATCCAACCTCAAGAAATCTTTGTTTCTTACAGTAGGTTATCATTCTAATACAAGGTAATAATCATATTCAAACTTTGGTTCAATTTCTATAACTATAACAATCTTATTTCAAGTGATGATCTTACTTGAACTTGTTTTCGTGTCATGATTCTGCTTCAAGAACTTCGAGCCATCCAAGGATCCGTTGAAGCTAGATCCATTTTTCTCTTTTCCAGTAGGTTTATCCAAGGAACTTAAGGTAGTAATGTTGTTCATAACATCATTCGATTCATACATATAAAGCTATCTTATTCGAAGGTTTAAACTTGTAATCACTAGAACATAGTTTAGTTAATTCTATACTTGTTCGCAAACAAAAGTTAATCCTTCTAACTTGACTTTTAAAATCAACTAAACACATGTTCTATATCTATATGATATGCTAACTTAATGATTTAAAACCTGGAAACACGAAAAACACCGTAAAACCGGATTTACGCCGTCATAGTAACACCGCGGGCTGTTTTGGGTTAGTTAATTAAAAACTATGATAAACTTTGATTTAAAAGTTGTTATTCTGAGAAAATGATTGTTATTATGAACATGAAACTATATCCAAAAATTATTGTTAAACTCAAAGTGGAAGTATGTTTTTCTAAAATGGTCATCTAGACGTCGTTCTTTCGACTGAAATGACTACCTTTACAAAAACGACTTGTAACTTATTTTTCTGACTATAAACCTATACTTTTTCTGTTTAGATTCATAAAATAGAGTTCAATATGAAACCATAGCAATTTGATTCACTCAAAACGGATTTAAAATGAAGAAGTTATGGGTAAAACAAGATTGGATAATTTTTCTCATTTTAGCTACGTGAAAATTGGTAACAAATCTATTCCAACCATAACTTAATCAACTTGTATTATATATTATGTAATCTTGAGATACCATAGACACGTATACAATGTTTCGACCTATCATGTCGACACATCTATATATATTTCGGAACAACCATAGACACTCTATATGTGAATGTTGGAGTTAGCTATACAGGGTTGAGGTTGATTCCAAAATATATATAGTTTGAGTTGTGATCAATACTGAGATACGTATACACTGGGTCGTGGATTGATTCAAGATAATATTTATCGATTTATTTCTGTACATCTAACTGTGGACAACTAGTTGTAGGTTACTAACGAGGACAGCTGACTTAATAAACTTAAAACATCAAAATATATTAAAAGTGTTGTAAATATATTTTGAACATACTTTGATATATATGTATATATTGTTATAGGTTCTTGAATCAACCAGTGGCCAAGTCTTACTTCCCGACGAAGTAAAAATCTGTGAAAGTGAGTTATAGTCCCACTTTTAAAATCTAATATTTTTGGGATGAGAATACATGCAGGTTTTATAAATGATTTACAAAATAGACACAAGTACGTGAAACTACATTCTATGGTTGAATTATCGAAATCGAATATGCCCCTTTTTATTAAGTCTGGTAATCTAAGAATTAGGGAACAGACACCCTAATTGACGCGAATCCTAAAGATAGATCTATTGGGCCTAACAAACCCCATCCAAAGTACCGGATGCTTTAGTACTTCGAAATTTATATCATATCCGAAGGGTGTCCCGGAATGATGGGGATATTCTTATATATGCATCTTGTTAATGTCGGTTACCAGGTGTTCACCATATGAATGATTTTTATCTCTATGTATGGGATGTGTATTGAAATATGAAATCTTGTGGTCTATTATTATGATTTGATATATATAGGTTAAACCTATAACTCACTAACATTTTTGTTGACGTTTTAAGCATGTTTATTCTCAGGTGAATACTAAGAGCTTCCGCTGTTGCATACTAAAATAAGGACAAGATTTGGAGTCCATATTTGTATGATATTGTGTAAAAACTGCATTCAAGAAACTGATTTCGATGTAACATATTTGTATTGTAAACCATTATGTAATGGTCGTGTGTAAACAGGATATTTTAGATTATCATTATTTGATAATCTACGTAAAGCTTTTTAAACCTTTATTTATGAAATAAAGGTTATGGTTTGTTTTAAAAATGAATGCAGTCTTTGAAAAACGTCTCATATAGAGGTCAAAACCTTGCAACGAAATCAATTAATATGGAACGTTTTTAATCAATAAGAACGGGACATTTCAGTTGGTATCCGAGCGTTGGTCTTAGAGAACCAGAATTTTGCATTAGTGTGTCTTATCGAGTTTGTTATGATGCATTAGTGAGTCTGGACTTCGACCGTGTTACTTGAAAAATGATTGCTTAACAAATTTTGTTGGAAACTATATATTTTTAACATGTGAATATTATGTGATATATTAATCTCTTAACGCGTTTGATATTATGTGATAGATGTCTACCTCTAGAACAAGTCCCATTGACTCACCTAATAATAATGAAGAGTCAAATGTAAATTGGAATGATTCGTGGACTGATTCACAAGTTCCCGAAGAGGAACCGGAAGAAGAGTCGGAACCGGAAGAAGAATCGGAACCGGAAGAAGAATCGAAACCGGATGAAGAAATAGAACCGGTGGGGGAAATAATAAAATGGTTAAGTAAAAGAAAATCCTCAACCAATCGACCAAGGTTAATTATGGTCAATGGTGTTTCCGCCAAGGAAGCAAAATATTGGGAGGATTACCAATTCTCCGATGAATCGGATTTCGACGAGAATTCCGATGATGTTATAAAAATGACCCCAACTGAATTTAAAAAGGCAAAAGAAAATAATAAGGGAAAGAGCATAAAAATAGAGAAATCTAATTCCAACCCCGATGAACTTTATATGTATCGTCAACCCCCGAAGTCCTTAAGTTGTAACAATGACCCGGGAACCTCTAAACCACCAGGTTTTTCTAAACCGTTGTGGAAAACGACAGCTAGTATTAGGGGAACATCATATATCCCTAGAAACTTGGCAAAACGAACCAAAACCGAAGAAGAATAAACGAGCGAGTCGGAATAAGATAGTTGTATTCGTGTGGTGTAATATATGTAATATAGTGTGCTTATGCTTTATGATATATGTAAAAATTGCTTGTATTAATAAGTATTTTTTTTATGAATCTAACTCTTGTCTATTTTACAGTTTAAAAACACAAAATGGATAGACAACCCAATATTTTAAGAGACCTACCCGGAGACATGATTGATGAAATCTTGTCTAGAGTCGGTCAGAATTCTTCGGCACAACTATTTAAGGCGAGATCAGTTTGTAAGACATTCGAAGAACGTTCCAAGAATGTCTTGGTTTATAAGAGACTTTCGTTTGAAAGATGGGGGATATCACATTGGGAAACCCATAAGTTACGATGTGTTTACTTTGATGCATATATTGCGGGGAACCCAAAAGCTATTTTACGCAACGGGTTAAGAAATTATTTTGACTCAATGTATCCGAATATAGGACTTCATGATTTAGAAAAAGCGGCTAACATGCAACATAAAGAAGCATGTTATGCTTACGGATCAGTAATGTTCGCTTCTCACCAAAGTGAGAACAAGAACATCGGGCTACAACTATTAAACAAAACATTCCCACAAGTGACGGAGTCGGTAATTGGGGTAAGAAATGAGGTTTTTAGATTGTTACGGGACTGTTGGACATTACGTAACCCTCTTCCCTTTGACGACGTTACAACACGCTGTCTTATCAACGGCCATAACAGTTATGTTCCACAAGACCAAGGATGGGAAGTAATCCTAGTAAAACCAGAATGCATGACTTGTTTCTGGACGTATGAATTACGTGTCTTTAATGCCTTTGCTGAACGACTTGTGTACTAGCTAGAATTATCTTCACAACCATCTTGTATCAAATTTATTGTGTGCTATATTTCATGCTATATATAAAATAAGCGGTATTGTAAGTTTGTAAAATATTGTGTAAAAGTTTGAACGCGAAATATTATTATAATCTGTTTTTCATATAGAATTGTAGTAGTTGAATTGTATATTAGCTACTAAGTATGAACTTAACGGGTAGGTACTACCCGAATTTAAACTTATAAAACGCTAATATGAAGAAAAAGCTTTTATAAATGAGTTCATATTATGCTACGAAATACTATTAACTACTCTTAATATTATGTATGATTAACTTGTTCCATTTGACTATTTTGAAGGAAATGGCACCGACTACTCGACACACCGTGAATATGAATGAAGAGGAATTCCGTACTTTTCTAGCTTCAAACATAGCCGCAGTACAGGCTGCGCTACATACCAACAATAACCTTGGATCTAGCAGTACAGGAAATCGTGTAGGATGCACCTACAAAGAATTCACTGCCTGCAAACCTTTGGAATTTGATGGAACCGAAGGACCGATCGGATTGAAATTGTGGACTGAGAAGGTCGAATCGGTGTTTGCCATAAGTAAGTGTACTGAAGAGGACAAAGTGAAGTACGCTACACATACCTTCACAGGTTCTGCATTATCATGGTGGAATACCTATCTAGAGCAAGTGGGACAAGACGATGCGTATGCACTACCGTGGTCAGCATTCAAGCACTTGATGAATGAGAAGTACCGTCCCAGAACCGAGGTCAATAAGCTCAAGACAGAACTTAGAGGGTTACGAACCCAAGGATTTGATATTACCACGTACGAAAGATGATTCACAGAATTGTGCCTATTGTGTCCGGGAGCATTCGAAGATGAGGAAGAGAACATCGACGCGTTTGTGAAAGGATTACCGGAAAGAATCCAAGAAGATATAAGTTCACACGAGCCCGCCTCCATACAACAGGCATGTAGAATGGATCATAAACTAGTGAACCAGATTGAAGAAAGAATTAAAGAACAGACTGCTGAAGAGGCCAATGTGAAGCAAGTCAAAAGAAAGTGGGAGGAAAACGGTGATAAGAATCACCAATACAACAACAACAGCAATTACAATAATAATCGCAACAATTATCCCAACAATCGCAACATCAATCGCAACTACAACAAATGGCCCAACAACAACAACAACAACAACATCATCAACTACAACAATCATCCCAACAACAATAATAACCGCAACAACAACAACAATCAGAAGCAGCTATGCCAAAGGTGTGAAAAGTATCACTCGGGGTTCTGCACCAAATTTTGCAACAAGTGTAAAAGAAATGGTCATAGCACGGCGAAGTGTGAGGTTTGCGGACCAGGGGTTAATAGAACGAAAGGAACAAATGGTGTCGGAACGAGTAATGACCCGAACTTTTCCATGTTTATATATATTAATTGAGATTGATATTTACATGATTAAATGTTTCCAACATGTTAAGCAATCAAACTTGTTAAGACTTGATTAATTGAAATATGTTTCATATAGACAATTGACCACCCAAGTTGACCGGTGATTCACGAACGTTAAAACTTGTAAAAACTATATGATGACATATATATGGATATATATATAGTTAACATGATACTATGATAAGTAAACATATCATTAAGTATATTAACAATGAACTACATATGTAAAAACAAGACTACTAACTTAATGATTTTTAAACGAGACATATATGTAACGATTATCGTTATAAAGACATTTAATGTATATATATCATATTAAGAGATATTCATACATGATAATATCATGATAATATAATAATTTAAAATCTCATTTGATATTATAAACATTGGGTTAACAACATTTAACAAGATCGTTAACCTAAAGGTTTCAAAACAACACTTACATGTAACGACTAACGATGACTTAACGACTCAGTTAAAATGTATATACATGTAGTGTTTTAATATGTATTTATACACTTTTGAAAGACTTCAATACACTTATCAAAATACTTCTACTTAACAAAAATGCTTACAATTACATCCTCGTTCAGTTTCATCAACAATTCTACTCGTATGCACCCGTATTCATACTCGTACAATACACAGCTTTTAGATGTATGTACTATTGGTATATACACTCCAATGATTAGCTCTTAGCAGCCCATGTGAGTCACCTAACATATGTGGGAACCATCATTTGGCAACTAGCATGAAATATCTCATAAAATTACAAAAATATGAGTAATCATTCATGACTTATTTACATGAAAACAAAATTACATATCCTTTATATCTAATCCATACACCAACGACCAAAAACACCTACAAACACTTTCATTTTTCAATTTTCTTCATCTAATTGATCTCTCTCAAGTTCTATCTTCAAGTTCTAAGTGTTCTTCATATATTCTACAAGTTCTAGTTACATAAAATCAAGAATACTTTCAAGTTTGCTAGCTCACTTCCAATCTTGTAAGGTGATCATCCAACCTCAAGAAACCTTTGTTACTTACAGTAGGTTATCATTCTAATACAAGGTAATAATCATATTCAAACTTTGGTTCAATTTCTATAACTATAACAATCTTATTTCAAGTGATGATCTTACTTGAACTTGTTTTCGTGTCATGATTCTGCTTCAAGAACTTCGAGCCATCCAAGGATCCGTTGAAGCTAGATCCATTTTTCTATTTTCCAGTAGGTTTATCCAAGGAACTTAAGGTAGTAATTTGTTCATAACATCATTCGATTCATACATATAAAGCTATCTTATTCGAAGGTTTAAACTTGTAATCACTAGAACATAGTTTAGTTAATTCTAAACTTGTTCGCAAACAAAAGTTAATCCTTCTAACTTGACTTTTAAAATCAACTAAACACATGTTCTATATCTATATGATATGATAACTTAATGATTTAAAACCTGGAAACACGAAAAACACCGTAAAACCGGATTTACGCCGTCATAGTAACACCGCGGGCTGTTTTGGGTTAGTTAATTAAAAACTATGTTAAACTTTGATTTAAAAGTTGTTATTCTGAGAAAATGATTGTTATTATAAACATGAAACTATATCCAAAAATTATGGTTAAACTCAAAGTGAAAGTATGTTTTCTAAAATGGTCATCTAGACGTCGTTCTTTCGACTGAAATGACTACCTTTACAAAAACGACTTGTAACTTATTTTTCCGACTATAAACCTATACATTTTCTGTTTAGATTCATAAAATAGAGTTCAATATGAAACCATAGCAATTTGATTCACTCAAAACGGATTTAAAATGAAGAAGTTATGGGTAAAACAAGATTGGATAATTTTTCTCATTTTAGCTACGTGAAAATTGGTAACAAATCTATTCCAACCATAACTTAATCAACTTGTATTGTATATTATGTAATCTTGAGATACCATAGACACGTATACAATGTTTCGACCTATCATGTCGACACATCTATATATATTTCGGAACAACCATAGACACTCTATATGTGAATGTTGGAGTTAGCTATACAGGGTTGAGGTTGATTCCAAAATATATATAGTTTGAGTTGTGATCAATACTGAGATACATATACACTGGGTCGTGGATTGATTCAAGATAATATTTATCGATTTATTTCTGTACATCTAACTGTGGACAACTAGTTGTAGGTTACTAACGAGGACAGCTGACTTAATAAACTTAAAACATCAAAATATATTAAAAGTGTTGTAAATATATTTTGAACATACTTTGATATATATGTATATATTGTTATAGGTTCGTGAATCAACCAGTGGCCAAGTCTTACTTCCCGACGAAGTAAAAATCTGTGAAAGTGAGTTATAGTCCCACTTTTAAAATCTAATATTTTTGGGATGAGAATACATGCAGGTTTTATAAATGATTTACAAAATAGACACAAGTACGTGAAACTACATTCTATGGTTGAATTATCGAAATCGAATATGCCCCTTTTTATTAAGTCTGGTAATCTAAGAATTAGGGAACAGACACCCTAATTGACGCGAATCCTAAAGATAGATCTATTGGGCCTAACAAACCCCATCCAAAGTACCGGATGCTTTAGTACTTCGAAATTTATATCATATCCGAAGGGTGTCCCGGAATGATGGGGATATTCTTATATATGCATCTTGTTAATGTCGGTTACCAGGTGTTCACCATATGAATGATTTTTATCTCTATGTATGGGATGTGTATTGAAATATGAAATCTTGTGGTCTATTATTATGATTTGATATATATAGGTTAAACCTATAACTCACCAACATTTTTGTTGACGTTTTAAGCATGTTTATTCTCAGGTGAATACTAAGAGCTTCCGCTGTTGCATACTAAAATAAGGACAAGATTTGGAGTCCATGTTTGTATGATATTGTGTAAAAACTGCATTCAAGAAACTGATTTCGATGTAACATATTTGTATTGTAAACCATTATGTAATGGTCGTGTGTAAACAGGATATTTTAGATTATCATTATTTGATAATCTACGTAAAGCTTTTTAAACCTTTATTTATGAAATAAAGGTTATGGTTTGTTTTAAAAATGAATGCAGTCTTTGAAAAACGTCTCATATAGAGGTCAAAACCTCGCAACGAAATCAATTAATATGGAACGTTTTTAATCAAAAAGAACGGGACATTTCAATATACATGTAGTATTTTAATATGTATTCATACACTTTTGAAAGACTTCAAGACACTTATCAAAATACTTCTACTTAACAAAAATGCTTACAATTACATCCTCGTTCAGTTTCATCAACAATTCTACTCGTATGCACCCGTATTCGTACTCGTACAATACACAGCTTTTAGATGTATGTACTATTGGTATATACACTCCAATGATCAGCTCTTAGCAGCCCATGTGAGTCACCTAACACATGTGGGAACCATCATTTGGCAACTAGCATGAAATATCTCATAAAATTACAAAAATATGAGTAATCATTCATGACTTATTTACATGAAAACAAAATTACATATCCTTTATATCTGATCCATACACCAACGACCAAAAACACCTACAAACACTTTCATTCTTCAATTTTCTTCATCTAATTGATCTCTCTCAAGTTCTATCTTCAAGTTCTAAGTGTTCTTCATAAATTCCAAAAGTTCTAGTTTCATAAAATCAAGAATACTTCCAAGATTGCAAGTTTACTTCCAAGTTTTCTAAATCCATTCCAAGTAATCATCCAAGATCAAGAAACCTTTGTTACTTACAGTAGGTTATCTTTCTAATACAATATAATAATCATATTCAAACTTTAATTCAATTTCTATAACTATAACAATCTTATTTCGAGTGGAAATCTTACTTGAAATTGTTTTCGTGTCATGATTCTGCTTCAAGAACTTTCAAGCCATCCAAGGATCCTTTGAAGCTAGATCTATTTTTCTCATTTCCAGTAGGTTTATCCAAGGAACTTGAGGTAGTAATGATGTTCATAACATCATTTGATTCATACATATAAAGCTATCTTATTCGAAGGTTTAAACTTGTAATCACTAGAACATAGTTCAGTTAATTTTAAACTTGTTCGCAAATAAAAGTTAATCCTTCTAAATTGACTTTTAAAATCAACTAAACACATGTTCTATATCTATATGATATGCTAACTTAATGATTTAAAACCTGGAAACACGAAAAACACCGTAAAACCGGATTTACGCCGTCGTAGTAACACCGCGGGCTGTTTTGGGTTAGTTAATTAAAACTATGATAAACTTTGATTTAAAAGTTGTTATTCTGGGAAAATGATTTTTATTATGAACATGAAACTATATCCAAAAATTATGGTTAAACTCAAAGTGGAAGTATGTTTTCTAAAATGGTCATCTAGACGTCGTTCTTTCGACTGAAATGACTACCTTTACAAAAATGACTTGTAACTTATTTTTCCAACTATAAACCTATACTTTTTCTGTTTAGATTCATAAAATAGAGTTCAATATGAAACTATAGCAATTTGATTCACTCAAAACGGATTTAAAATGAAGAAGTTATGGGTAAAACAAGATTGGATAATTTTTCTCATTTTAGCTACGTGAAAATTGGTAACAAATCTATTCCAACCATAACTAAATCAACTTTTATTGTATATTATGTAATCTTGAGATACCATAGACACGTATACAATGTTTCGACCTATCATGTCGACACATCTATATATATTTCGGAACAACCATAGACACTCTATATGTGAATGTTGGAGTTAGCTATACAGGGTTGAGGTTGATTCCAAAATATATATAGTTTGAGTTGTGATCAATACTGAGATACGTATACACTGGGTCGTGGATTGATTCAAGATAATATTTATCGATTTATTTCTGTACATCAAACTGTGGACAACTAGTTGTAGGTTACTAACGAGGACAGCTGACTTAATAAACTTAAAACATCAAAATATATTAAAAGTGTTGTAAATATATTTTGAACATACTTTGATATATATGTATATATTGTTATAGGTTCGTGAATCAACCAGTGGCCAAGTCTTACTTCCCGACGAAGTAAAAATCTGTGAAAGTGAGTTATAGTCCCACTTTTAAAATCTAATATTTTTGGGATGAGAATACATGCAGGTTTTATAAATGATTTACAAAATAGACACAAGTACGTGAAACTACATTCTATGGTTGAATTATCAAAATCGAATATGCCCCTTTTTATTAAGTCTGGTAATCTAAGAATTAGGGAACAGACACCCTAATTGACGCGAATCCTAAAGATAGATCTATTGGGCCTAACAAACCCCATCCAAAGTACCTGATGTTTTAGTACTTCGAAATTTATATCATATCCGAAGGGTGTCCCGGAATGATGGGGATATTCTTATATATGCATCTTGTTAATGTCGGTTACCAGGTGTTCACCATATGAATGATTTTTATCTCTATGTATGGGATGTGTATTGAAATATGAAATCTTGTGGTCTATTGTTACGATTTGATATATATAGGTTAAACCTATAACTCACCAACATTTTTGTTGACGTTTAAAGCATGTTTATTCTCAGGTGAATACTAAGAGCTTCCGCTATTGCATACTAAAATAAGGACAAGATTTGGAGTCCATGTTTGTATGATATTGTGTAAAAACTGCATTCAAGAAACTGATTTCGATGTAACATATTTGTATTGTAAACCATTATGTAATGGTCGTGTGTAAACAAGATATTTTAGATTATCATTATTTGATAATCTACGTAAAGCTTTTTAAACCTTTATTTATGAAATAAAGGTTATGGTTTATTTTAAAAATGAATGCAGTCTTTGAAAAACGTCTCATATAGAGGTCAAAACCTCGCAACGAAATCAATTAATATGGAACGTTTTTAATCAATAAGAACGGGACATTTCAGATACCACTTGTTAGGATTTGTGAATCCCAAACAAGACATGTGATTAATCACTAATCACAAACCCATGATAACAAACCAATAATTAAAAACATGAAACATAAACGTAAACGACACAAGGATTTAACATGGTTATATCCTAACACTAATCGCACGTAGAAGAGTTTAGTCCACTGGCGCAAACCATATATTTTTCATTATTTACACTGTGACAGTGAGGCTATAGTTACCATTTATAAGGAAACCATTAAACATAAAACCTTAGGTTTCTGAACTAGTTTCCTTGCTCAACAAGTAAACATGTCCATCAAGCAAAAGACATTTCAAAATATCAATTACTTGCTCTGTGCTTCACAATCCTAAAAGAATACATAAAAGGAAACGATATCGTCCAGCTTGCTCAACAAGTAAAGCCTCGCATTTCGTGAGCTTTTTTCTGTGATCTACGATCCACTTATCAAACGTGATTTACATGCTCTAAACACGACCTTTTCCAGACTAACTGCTTGACATGTTTCCTCACATTTCAACGCATGTCCTCACGTACAAACTATGGTTCGTGATCCGTGACCTGAGCCTCGCTATCCGCGATCTCCTATCTGCTACGGCTTTTGTTTCTTTGAACGAGTTCTTCACATCTTCAACATGTACATACGAAAGCAGATTATGTTTTTTCCGAGAGAAAAACAGTTAACTAGGTTGAAAAAAAAGTGTAAAACTTTTCATTACTGGTTGGTATTTTGTTGGAAATATCAGTTGACATTTGGCGAAATAAGTCATTTGGGTAGTATGTTTGGCAATCCACCATTTAGACGCTGCCCTAGACTCCCGATAAGAGGTGATGCCCCTAGACCCTGATAAGGGGTACTGTCCCCTGAACTCCACAAGGGGCGCATCTGACCTTTTAATCCTCACTATTTCTAAGTCGGTATCAAGATCGCTCGAACGAGCGTGCCACACTTACCAAACTTGTCATTGAACTTAACTAGATAAACCTTTGTTTTCAACTAAATCACATTAACCAAAATGATTGCTGGTAACAATTTTTTTTTCCGAAAAGCGAATATATTGATAAATCAAACCCCCTAGTTAGATGTTAAGAGAAAATTAAACTGACTTAGAAAGTCACATACTCCAACTTACATTTTTACGACCTCTATTATAAAATTTGAATAAATGAAAAATTACAAACACAATAAAATAAAATGCATTTCTTTAATGGGACAAGCTCGAACAATGTAATGTTACGAATTGCCAAAGAATTCATATATGCTTATAGAATCAGCAATATTTACATCCTCAAGTTGTATAGTAGATGCTTAGGCCATAGCCTATCTACCCCCAGAGAAGCCGCCACCCACTGCCACCCATTGACGACCATAGGCAGCGGATCGCCAGAGGCTCCGTTCGTTGGGCCTGCAACGGTGGAGTGACGAAGATATGTGGAACCCAGTTCTATTTTGAGTCGTTTGAAAATTATTTATTTATTTATTTATTTTCTATAATTTTACTTTTTACCAATATAAATATAACTCAACACTCTCATTTTTTATACTTCACTTTTACTCTCATATTTCAATCTCATATTTCACTTTCATATTTCACACATCACTCTCATTTTTTATACAATTTCTCAAAAACATAAGTTTTACAAACATTGTTACCTTGATGTTAATGTCGGTGAATTTTTTTCCCGACGATATGAAGCAACATTCCGGTGGAACGGTTCATACGTTGGATGTTGTTGTTAGCGGCGTTTATGTATCTACTTTTGTTTGACTATTTAAGACGGAACGTTGATTGCGAGGTGTCCAAGTTTGCGTATTGCGATGAAGACGAGGCGGTGTTCGAGTGACTTGAGGATAACAATAAATGGGCTAAAATACTCGGAAAAGCAATAATAAACTTGGAACATGTCACGCTGTATACCAAGGATATTTGGGACGACATTCCTCACGAGAATGAGCGTAGTGAGGATGAATATTATACTGATTGAATGATATTATATCATTAATCGTAATTTTAGTTTAATTAATCGTAGTTTAATTTATTTAATTGTATTTTTAGTTTTATGTAATCGTAGTTTAATTTTATGTAATCGTAGTTTAAATTATGTAATCGTGTTTTAATTAATGTGGTCGTTTTTTAACTATGTAATGTTTATTTTTATTATTCAATTTGTTAATATTATTTATATTTATATTTTGTGCTTAAATAATAATTAAAAATGTATAAAGTTTAATGGTGGAGTTTATGATAGGGAGAAATTTGTGAAAGAAATGTTAAAAATGATTGTGCTGATGTAGCAGAGAGAAATTCTATGAAAGGTTGTTACAATAGAGAGTGATCTTATAATTTTGCTATATGTTATATCTTTCTTTATATAAAACTCGTCATATATTATGAACTATAATATAATAATAATAATAATAATAAAATAATTTTTGAGTATGTATTATTGAGAGCTCAAAAAACACTAATCGCGCTCAATAAGGTGTATCCCATTAAACTTCTCAATAACGATTCACACTCACTAAATGTACGAAGATATGGTGACAAAATTATTTTGTATTACCCTCTCTCTCTCTCTCTCTCTCTCTCTCTCTCTCTCTATATATATATATATATATATATATATATATATATATTATTTTTTTTTATTTTTTTTTAAAGGCACTTTATTAATAAGCTCACAAATTACATACTGTACAAAATGAGATACCTCCTACCTTAGTTCTCACAAGTGAAAATCAAGAAATATACACAAGCCAAGTGATAAGAAAGGCTAAAATACAGAGGATGTAATCTACCATCTTGACACTTAGGAACTGGAGGACAGCAAACTTTGTGGGCAATGTAACCAAGTAAACCACTCTATTTTTTTTTTTTTTACTTGTATCTCTTCGCAATCCACTCGAATGATTTAACTTGAATTTCATTCAAGGCAACCGGCGGAGTCCATCTTTTATTATTAAAAACTTTTTGATTTCGATTTTTCCAAATCATGTAACCGCATATCCATACCACCGCTTGCCAAATCTCCGCACCCATTACCGATGTGTGAACCGGTGCACTTCCACAGAAGACTTCATTTGTACTAAGATTAGAGAAGCCATTCAAACCCCACCAATTATGTACCTTATTCCAAATCTCAAAAGCGTCCTTGCAAAAAATAAAGGAATGGTCTACCGTTTCAATACCATCATCACAAAGAGGACATCGCACGGAGTGAAGATCGATACCACGTTTATCCAATTCTGACAACACGGGTAGTCTCCTTCGCTTAGCGCGCCAGACAAAAACCTCCACCTTTTTTGGAACCAAGTTATTATGCATAGTCTCGATAATGTTTGGGATCGATGGGGAGATAACAGAGGTGATCTCATCAGCAAGAATTTTTGTGACAAAATAGCCGCTACCTCCAAACGCCCAACACCATGAATCATTTTGATTAGGATTTAACCTTACAGACCTGACCAACTCGTTTAATTCGCACAGTTCATCTTCGGTCCTCCCGGATGGAGTAGAGTCCAACACCACGAACCTACAGCCTCATCACTTTCCCAGCAGATCCTCTCGAAAACAGTAGCATTCATGTTAGATTCCAAATATGCAAGTCTCTTAAACTTGACTTTAAGAGGCACATCCGAAATTCAACAATCGTTCCAAAAAGAAGTTTTTTTGCCATCGCCAATTGTCTTTATGAAAGAGGTTTTGAAGTTGACACCGAGCTCATCAATGTGTGTACCTGTTTTGATAATACTAAGCCAAGTAGAGTTAGCTAAATAAGAAGGAGCTTGACCCCCCGAGTCAAGCAAACCCGAATTGCCATAGATGCTTTTTATAACCTTAACCCACAAGGAGTTGGTTTCGGTTAGAAACCTCCACCACCACTTGCCGAGTAGGGCCATATTTTTGCAATCTAAGGAACCCAAATTTAACCCGCCCGCCTCAAAAGGTCTTAAAACAATGTCCCATTTAACCCACGGAATTTTTGCCTCACACCCCGACCCGCCCCAAAAGAAGTTTCGCCTCACACTCTCAAGTTTTTTAAGCACGCTTGGCGGGGCACGGAAGAGCGAAAAGTAATACAACGGTAAACTATTAAGAACCGATTTCACGAGAGTCAAACGCCCACCACATGACTATATATATATATATATATATATATATATATATATATATATATAGTGGTAGGATCAAGGGGTAAGTAAGAAATCGGGGGGAAGCGGGAGGAAGCAATAATTTTTTTTTTTTTGAAAAAACTTTTTCACGAACATTATAGATTGGATGAAAATATGAACATTTAATAAAGACATTTTGTGATAAATGTTTTTATTTGGTTGGAAAACGCTCGAAGAATTAATATATAACAATTATCGTGTTTTTCGAGCGCATGTTGAGGTTTTGGATATTAGGGTTTAGATATTAGGGTTTATAGGGTTTAGATATTAGGGTTTAGACATTTAGGGTTTAGGGTTTAGATTTAGGATATAGATTGAGTTTTTAACACAAACGGTTTAGAGTTTAGGGTTTAGGGTTTTGGGTTTTAGGGACTAAACCCAAAACACTAAACCCTAAACCCTAAACTCTATATCGGGCTAAATTTTACGTCACAAAACATGAAGAAAAAAAAACGTTAACATTTTTCACGATCAATATTATCTTGAATGTTATTTTTATCGATCGTTTTCTCGCCTAAATAATAACATTCATCACGAAGTGTCTTTTTTAAATTTTCATATTTTCGTGTGATCTTGATGCCTGAAAATAATATCCAAAAAAATGAAAAAAAATTTTTAGCTTCCCCCCGCTTTCTCCCGATTGGTTACTTCCCCATTGATCCTGCCTACATATATATATATATATATATATATATATATATATATATATATATATATATATATATATATATATATATATATATATATATTGAAAGAATTCAAAAAGAACTAAGGGTGTGAGAGAACTCATAAAACTCTCAGATTGAGCTCAATCTGCTCACAAATTGGCTCAATCTGCACACAGATTGAGTCAATCTGCATACAGATTGAGTCAATCTGCACACAGACTGAATCAATCTGCACCACAGATTAAGTTTAGTATGTGAGTTCTCTGGGTTCTCTCCTACCCTTGGTTCTCTCACCAAGGGTAGGAGAGAACTCAGAAAACTCACACACTAAACTCAATCTGTAGTGCAGATTGACTCAATCTGTGTACAAATTGATTTAATCTTGTCAATCTTGTTGCAGATTGAGCTCAATTTGTTGGTTCTATGGGTTCTCTCCGGCTCTTAATTCTCTCTAGATCCCTTATATATATATATATATATATATATATATATATATATATATATATATATATATATATATATATATATATATATATATATATATATATGTATGTATGTATGTATATATATATATGTATGTATATATATATATATATATATATATATATATATATATATATATATATATATATATATATATATATATACAGTAGCGGCAGTGACGAAGCTTGAACACTTACAATGAGGGGGCAAAAAAATCAATCAAAAAATGTAATGTCTTAATTTGATAATCAAGGATTGATAAATCGTATGCTAGACATTTCATATATCAATTCGATGGGGCCAAGATTGAATTATAACATATTTAGTCCCTAAATCTATACAAATTGCTAGTAAGGACAGGGATCCAAAACAACTCAACAAAAAATGTATTGTCTTAAATTGATAATCTCATAAAAGGGCGATAGCTTCGAAAACGACCGACATACCGGGCATCAACCCCTCCTTTTGCACACATCAAATCCTCTTAGAGGATGAATACAAACCTAAGGATTGATAAATCGTATGCTAGACATTTCATATATCAATTTGATGGGGCCAAGATTGAATTATAACATATTTAGTCTCTAAATTTATACAAATTGCTAGTAATGAGAAAACTTTTTGGGGGGACCATGGCATCCCCTTGCCCTTACAATCCTCCGTCGCTGAGTAGCGGAGACAGGGAGGGAACAGGGGGATGCTCAGCCTCCCCCAATGAGCCTAATTGCAATGAAAAATTAATAGGTTTACAAAATTAATTAATGCTAAGCCTCCCCCAATGGGCTCAAAAAAGTGTATACTTATTTAGAATTGTTATATATTACTCCGTATATTATTATATCTAAAACAATTACGCAAATAAATATTCCCGTAATTTAAGCTAATAACTAACAATGAATAAGTCAAAAAGATACGCCATCATCTCTATTTTATTTAATTTACACAATTACATCTTTTCACTTATTCGTGCATAGTACGAGACCTCAAACGAGAGAAATCAAGTTACTGTCTGAACTTCGAACTCGTAAGTTCTCCGTCTTTTATTTTTTTTACGATGTTCCATCCAATAATCTTATGTTCTATTTGTATTAACTAGTTGTGGAGCCCTCGCTTGCGCCGGAGGCTCCGTTTTGAATGCGAGTTAAAAAAAAGTTTTGATCTATTTTGTAAAAAAGAATTTTTTTCGACATCTAACATTGAAGGGTTGTTCCTTTTGTGTAAGTTGCTTCTTTTAGCGTTCGGATTTTTTTTTTTTTAAAGTTAGTTGATCTATTTTGTAAAAAAAAATATATTTTTCGACATCTTTTGGTAACATTGAAGGGTTGTTCCTTTTATGAAAGTTGTCTCTTTTATCGTTGAGGAAGAAAAGGAAAAAAAAAGGAAAAAAAAGTTAGTTGATTTTTTTTTTTTTGTAAAAAAGAATTTTTTCCGACATCTTTTGGTAACATTGAATGGCTGGTTCTTTTACGAAAGTTGCTTCTTTTATCGTTGGAGACAAAAAAAAAAAGACAGCATAGTAGTGGCCCCTGTGGGTCCAACTGTTTGAACGCAGCGTACAAGTCGGTAAAGCGTGGTGAGTGTTATTATTCAGTATTATTTGTTTTAGTAATGAGATAAATAATAATTTAGAATTTAGAATATAGGTATAAAGTGGGGGGTTTAATTAGTATTTTAATGGAAGTTATGGGGTTAGTTTTTTGAAAAGCGAAAATGTAAATAATACTATTCATCGCATATAAGACAAATTTTGTCTAATAGATAATATGTTAATAATATAGAATCGATTTGTTCACCAGCAAATTATATTATTCTAATTTTTTAATTTCCTTGTCATTATTGATAATTGTACTAATTTGATTATTAATTTTGAGTGTTATTTATTTAACTTTTTGATTGTTTGAGTAAGTTATATGATGTATTGTTGTTGTTTATAAGTTTATTGATATGAAATTACTACAGAATTTTAGGTTAAAGCATGGGTCCCAAAAAAACAATCCTTGAGTTTTTTACTAAGACAAGTGGTGTTCTTGATGATCAACCATCACATGAGAAAGTAGATGATGTTACGATAGACGCTAATAATACGGAATCCCAACCGAATGATGATAATATAATGGAAGAGTCTCCTACAATTGATGTTGAAAAATATGATAACTCAAAGCCTAAGAAGTTCAAGTTAGATTCATTAGTTAGAGATCCTGGTATACGGCCTTCAATAATGGAATATCCACGTAATCAACGTGATGAGATTAGACGAGAATATATTAAACTTGGACCTTATCAACTTCATAAGTCAAGTTATCCTCTAAGTGCTAGTGGTTCAAAGGGTAATCGAAGCTTTCAATCAACTTGGTTTGGTAGATTTTGGTGGTCAGAATATTCTCAAGAAAAAGATGCTACATATTGTCTCCTATGCTATCTATTTAATAAGAAGCCTATAGGACGAGTTGGTTCTGATAAATTTACTGTAAAAGGTTTTAATACATGGAAAAAAGTGAATTCTGGTAAAGAATGTGCTTTCATCAAACATGAAGGTAAAACTCCTACTTCAGCTCATAACTTTTCTGTTAAATGTTATGAAGATTTAAAAAATCAGTTGGGTCATATAGAGAATGTGATAGAGAAACATACTACTCAAGAAATTATGGACAATAGACTGAGAGTTAAAACTTCTGTTGAAGTAGTTAAATGGCACACAATGCAAGCTTGTGCTTTTAGGGGTCATGATGAGAGACCAAATTCAGCAAATCAAGGAAATTTTCTAGAGTTGTTAAATTTTATTGCTTCTTATAACAAGGAAGTTGAGAATGTTGTGTTGCATAAAGCTCCTCAAAATGCCACGTATACGTCACCAGATGCTCAAAAGGAATACTTTTGCTAGAAATATACAACAATTCATTCGTGATGAAATTGGGAATGCGAAATTTTGTTTGATAGTTGATGAGTCCAGAGATGAATCTAAGAAAGAACAAATGGCAATTGTTGTGAGATTTGTTGACCGAGATGGGTATGTCAAGGAAAGGTTTCTAGACTTGGTTCATGTCAAAGATTCAACAGCATTGACCTTAAAAAATGAAATCTTGTCATCTCTATCTTTTCATAAACTTGATGTTCATGATATTCGTGGCCAAGGTTATGATGGAGCTAGTAATATGCGTGGGGAATGGAAAGGGTTACAGGCTTTAATGTAGAAAGAATGTCCTTGTGCTTATTATATACATTGTTTTGCTCATCAGTTGCAACTAGCTTTAGTTGCAGCATCTAAAGAAGTGGTTGAAGTGCGCAAATTTTTTAAGAATTTGAACTTCATTATAAATGTCATTGATTCTTCTGTCAAGCGCCACAATCAATTACAAGATGTCAATTATTTGAAATTTCTAATTTGGCCGATATTGGAGAGCTTCGGAGTGGCAGAGGAGCTAATCAACTTAAAAGTTTACAAAGACCTGGAGATACAAGATGGAGTTCACATTACCAATCAATTTGTAGCTTGTTGAGATTGTATGGTCCTGCCATTATAGTATTATGTGACATTGCTATTAATGGATCTACTTCTTCTCAAAAAGGCGATGCTTCCTTTGCTCTCACACAATTAATGTCATTTGATTTTGTTATTGTTATGCACTTGATGAGGAAAATAATGAAGAAAACCGATAAGCTTTGTCAAGCTTTTCAACGTAAATCTCAAGATATCGTTAATGCTTTGGATTTGGTTTCCACTACAAAGACATTAATTCAAAATCTAAGAGATCAAGGATGGGAATCACTTTTGAATAAAGTTGTTTCTTATTGTGAGGGTAATAATATCGAAGTTCCCGAAATGTCTCGAAGTTACAAAGACGTAATTCGTTCTCGTTCTAAAGAAGACAATGTGAATGTTGAGCATCATTATCGAGTTGATGTATTCTTTGCTGCTATTGATAGTCAACTGCAAGAGTTGAACTCTAGATTCAATGAGTCTGTGACTGAACTTCTTCAACTCAGTGTTGCTCTAGACCCTAAAAGGCCCTTCAATAAAACTGATATTTGCAAGCTAGCAAAAAAATTTTATCCTTTGGACTTTACAGAGCAAGAAAATCATCAGATAAAAAATGAGTTGCAACATTATTAGCTAGACGTGCCTAATCATCCTCAGTTAAAAAAGGCTCGTACGATTGCAGAGTTATGTAGAGGCCTACAAGAAACTGAGAAGAACAAAGTCTTTCCGTTATTTGACAGGTTGATTCGTCTTATATTAACGCTTCCAGTTTCAACTGCAATAAGTGAAAGAGCTTTCTCGGCAATGAAAATTGTGAAAACTAGACTTCATTGTAGCATGGGTGATGACTTTCTAAAAAGTTGTTTGCTATTATATATTGAAAGAGATATTGCTGATATCTTTACTACGGATGAGATAATTGATTCTTTTGCTTCTTAAAATCGTAGACGTGTCCAACTTATACCACACAAGGTACAATTCCTTTAATATACTAGTATATTTTACCATATGTTTATCAATATTTAACTAATTCTGACTTTTTAAATATTATTATTCACAGGTTACTTCGTCAAAAATATTGTTTGGCGTGAGCAAAATTTGTTTATTTTTTTCATATTGTTTTTGACATCACTTATGTATTTGGCTTACGTTTACATTTTTTTTTATATAGAAACTGGTTATCGTTGTTTACTATCTCAATATGACACTTTATTATGATGAGTGAATTGAGTTTTTTTTTTTTAATTAAGTAAGCCACCCCTATCGTTAAATTCTGGCTCCGCCCATATATATATATATATATATATATATATATATATATATATATATATATATATATATATATATATATATGTATGCTGTTAAAAAGTCAAAGCAATGTTTTAAATGTATTTAGTTTCAAAGGAAGATTGGATGAATAAAATCATAAAGTAACACGTAGTAGTTCGGGTTTTAAATTGCTTGTAAGGCATAAGTAAAGCAAATTCTTAACCACCCTATCTTAACTCTATGTTTTAGACACTCCTCCAAGTTTCTTATGTCAAATCTATTGTTTTGTCAACTCTTTCCTTTTCATCCTCTCATTTTCATTGTATCAGTTATCAGTTATATTATTATTTCATGGGCTTAATAGAAAATGTATATCTGTATGTGTACTTGTGTGTGTATATATATTCTTACAATTGATTCAATCAGAGAATCTAATATACGTGGAACCATCCATGATGTTTAATGGGGATTGTTTAGTTTAAAATGATTATCAAGTTTATAAATAAGGCCACTTGCAATGGCGTTTAATTTTAACACAACATTTACCCTCCACATCAGTGTCACATCAGCACAAACACTTTAACATTTCTTTCGCAATCCTTTCACTAAACCCACAATCATACACTCCATTTCAAACTTTAACCAATTTTAAATTATTAAATAAAACAAATAACATTTTATTAAATAAAATAAAAACATTACATTATTAAAAATAAAAACATTACATAATTAAAAATAAAAGACATTACATAATTAAATAAAAACGTTACATAATTAAATAAAAAAATCAAACTTAATATTATAAAAATGAAACTACGCGAGAGGTGTCGGGTCGTCGTCTTCGTCTTCGTTATGTTGTTCGTCTTCGTTTTCTTCGTCTTCGTCGGATAACAAGACCGTCTTCATTTTTTTGTCGAACCTTTTGAAGTATTTTTTGGTCTTCCTTTGGCAAGTTCGGGTTGACGGTTGTGCTGAAAATTCGAAAGGCGCGATTCATTACTTTCATTAAAGACGACTCACGTCTTTTTTTTAGTTAAAGCAATTTCTTGTTGGGCGAGCATGATTTGAGAACGAACTTCTTCGGATGAACAAGATGAGGCAGTGTCGGACGAACCTGAATTCTTTCGGCTTTTTATACCAGCTAGTCGACCAGTTGGACGCCGGATGGGGTCGTCCTCGAATAAAGAAGCGTGATCGGGGTTTGGATCAACCCTTAAAGGATCATCGTCCACGTGATCGGTGGCTCCGGTTGTGGACGCCTCCGAGATGTCATTACGCCTTCTGGGGCACAAAACTTCGGACAAATACGAAGTACTTGCCATGCTTTGTAATGCGTAAAAGCAACGCCTTAACTCCTCTGATATTCTTCACGCGCCGCTTCAATGACATCCGAGTCATTAGTTCCACTTCGTCAATTTCTTTTTAATTGATTGTAAACACCAATAAAAACTTTGATATCTCTTGACATTTTCACCAATTTCCCGGTTATTTGATCGTTGTTCCTTTTGCGATCAGCGAGTTGATTATAGTTGGCTACCATCGTATTCCAAAAACGAATCGGCCGATTGTGAGGTTCCTATTTTCGGTTTTTCCGTCACATCGAGCCAACGTTCGGCCAAAATTTCTTCTTCTTTGGGAGTCCAATGCATAATTTGATGTTTCGGCTTTTCGCTTCCTTCGACTAATTTACTTTTTCCCTTTCTTTTAGCTTTTTGTTTTTCGGTCTCGGGTTGTGTTTCGGGTACGCTTTCAAGAGTCGGTTGTGTTATATGTTGTTGTATGTATGGAAGTTGTTGTTGTTGTTGTTGTTGTTTTTGTGATTGTGAAAAGAATTGTTGTTGGTTAATAGGAAATTATTGTTGTGAATAATATGTATTCATGTTTTGATATTGTAATTGTAGTTGAAATGGTAGTGGTGGTGGTTGAACAAATTTTAAAATTGTTGAAATTGTGGTAGTTGTTGTGATGGAACAAAATTTGTTGTTGAGAAAAACTAGTTTGGCTTGGAGACGAATTGCTAGCTTGGTTCGATGATGAATGATTCGGTGACGGGATTGGATTGTTTAACATATGGTTGAAGAAATCGTTGTTATTTGGTTGAGACATTTTGGTTTGAATTGAAGGATTGAAAGATTGAGAGTGTATGATATTGATTAGTTAGTACATTCTTGTTAGTTTATGTTTACTCATGCTCATCATACATTAATTCATTTAGATTTTCTCTTTAATTAGTTCAATCTCTTTTACAATTTCCGTTCATATTGCTCAAAATTTCGATTGCACACTCTTACATATATGCTTTCTAGCATTATTTCCTTAATCAGCGAGTTCTCTTTATCAGATTTCATTTGCTTACCTTATTAATACGAAACTGGACTTTCCTTCTCATTATTGTACATTTTTATTCATTTCATGCATTCCCTCGTTCATATCATTATTTATTTTCAAGTGATTTACTAGTCTTCTATCTTCTCCGTTCGTTTCCATTTCTTTTTTAAAACACGCTTCACATTCCTCAACCTTTCAGCTTGTAAATTAAAATATTAAATCGAAATTTCTATAATATTCTTTAGTTCTCAATAACATTTTATTCTTTGTGATTCTTTCGCTTCTTAAATGCCCTTGTGCTTATTACATTTCGCATCATATCTCATATTACTCTTCCGAATCACGCTTTATTTCTCATATCATGCTTTATTGAAATTACGCTTTTCTTCAACCACATTTTCCTAAATCTCTTCTATGTTCTTATTGGATTATGCTTTCCATTCACTAAATCTATTGATCCTCACCCTACTCATTTATAATTAATGTAACTTTATAGACATCATTTGTTCGTTAATCATATCTTTTTGCATATTCCCTCCTTATATGTGCATAAATGAACTTCTCATTCGAGTCCACTTCAGTAGGCTCTTCTCCCCCACTTAGAAATCACCTTGATTTCTCATACTAGGTCTCACTACTCATTTTTGGTCATTATCAATTGTTTTAGTTATTCTTGTTGTTCATAGTTACTTTAGGCTAATCATTCATCATCCTCTACTACCCCTCTTTCAAGTTCTTGATTACATCATACTTACCTTTGGTACATCATTGAATTTTTAAAACTCTTTAGCTAACGCAATTATGTGTGTCCCTTAACCCTCGTGACTTCGTACCGTATATATATATATATATATATATATATATATATATATATATATATATATATATATATATATATATATATATATATATATATATATATATATATATATATATATATATATATATATATATGCGCGCATATATTCACCAACACTTCGAGCTCATTTCGTTAATTACTACTATATCAATTCATAATTCCACAATGTTGTTATTGTTATGTTCCCGTACTTTTGAAAATTTTCTTGTTCATTTGTTCATTAACCCTTAAATTAATAGTAAAATACTTCATTCACCTTTTCCTCATGTAGGCTAGAGTTACTCCATTCATTTGATCTCATCCGATAGTTAAATCGCACTTATTGCGTTTAGCATAATATGTGATCATATATATAGACATATATATGTATATTTTAAGTGTAAAAGGCAATTCAAACACAAGTGCAAGCAGAACCACGGATGTAAGTAAGCAGTTGCGCATTGCGCTAAGGCATTGCAGTTCTGCGCATAAAGAAAGATTGTGAATATGTCCCGCACAGACATTACGGATATGTCGGTGATACGCGAACACTGATTCCGCAGATATTCTAATCCTATAAATAGGGAGTTTGGCCTCTCATTTTAGGTTGTTGATTCTGTGCATTTGCTAAGGTTTTTATGGTTCGCTTGTGAATATGCCCAAGCCTTAATCATAATCAAGAAAATGTAATGTGATCAAGACCGGGATGTGGTGATTGATCACTTGAATTTAAGTGAAAGACGATCATAAGGTCCCAAAAATATTATCAACACCACCATCCACCCCTCATTGCACTCAATTCCTAAATTAGATCGTAGCATCTAATTTAGGATTGATCAATTGGTGCCATCCGTGGGACATGAATTAAAATTGAATTCAATAAATCTATTCCGCGTAATTGAATGATTTAATTGCGGATTCAATTGTAGTCATGTTCTTGTTGGATGATCTGCAGGTTTTTACATCTAATTGAAAGCGTTAATCTAAAATGACGACGCATAACAAAAGAAGAGTAACAGTGCAGCCGATATCTGTGATTTTAGAAGTACGACGTCATTTGATTTCCAAACAAGTCCTGAGGTTAGCAAGCAGACAAAACATTTGCTTGCTAAGTCATCAGGAAGTGTCGTCTCCAATGAAGGAGTACAACAAAACGTTGTAATCAAAAAAACAATTGCAGCTAAGCGCAATACTCAACAAATTGCAATTACTCGTGAAGAGAATGCTGTGAAGGTTAATTCTGCTAGTTCTCAAGGGAACGCAAACAAAATTCAAGCAAGTGACTTTACCGCAAATGTTATTGGAAAAAATGCAGAACAAGACGCAACAGTTAAAAATGTAAAGCGTGTAATAATGCCCTTAGAGGCAAGACAGCTACTTCAAGAGAAAGGTCTCAATCTTCAGATTCCGCTAAACTATAAATGGCCGCTTAATGACACTTTGCAGCAAACGTAGCAATTGGTCATAAATAATAGCGATGATGTGAATGAAGATATGTATGACCGCAATGCGTTTGGGTTGTATGTGATGATTTTAAAGAAAGCAAAACATTCAAAGGTACAACGTCGACTCTCTGAAAATTCAGAGAGTGATCCTGAAATTGTTGAAATAACAAAGCTTAAGCAAAGAAGGCCTGGAACACCAATTCCACAATATATGGAAGATGGCGAAGCTTCACAAGCTGCAGAGAAAGAAAATGCGCAATTATTTCTTGCGAATATATTTCGCAAAATTGCGCCAAAAGATATGCAACATAAGTTTGATCAACCTGATGTAATTCAAAAGATGATTGAGAGATATTGCGTAGAAACAAAAGAAACACGAACTAAAACAGCGATAGAAATTACTTTGGTGACAGACAAGTTCGCCCCGCATATTTCTGATTATCCAATAACGACACCGCTAATTGTGCCCGCAACTTTGGGAGTGTACTCAGGCTTAACTAATCCACTAGATTTCTTACAGCGATTTGAAGGAGTTGTGAATACATATAATCGGGACGAGCCTGTTGCGTGCAGAGTTTTTCCTATGGTATTGCAAGGTTTAGCGCCGGAGTGATTCCACAATTTAAATGCGCGCATCATTGCTGGCTTTATTGATTTACGTGAAAGAAGACACATATTGAATGCCATGACATCAAGCAAGGGTTCAAAGAAATGCTAAGAGGATTGCTTACGCGCTATGTTTATGAATGTCAAATAATACCAAATCTGCATGAAGATCAAAAGATCTCTGGTTTTGTTCACGCAATCGATCTGCAGAAACATCCAACTTTAGTGCGAAGATTATGCAGAGATGTTCCGCAAACCTTCGCAAATGTTATGCAGGAAACTTACGATTACATTCGATGTGGTGAAGATAGAAACATTTCACAAAATTGCAAATGGGGAAAGGAAATAAACTGGCGAGATGACCATGGTTATTATCGTGATGGTAATCAAGATAGTTACCGCGATTACAACCGTGGATCAGGCTATCAACGTAGAAATAACAATATCGGATATCAGAGCAATGATCGACAGCGCAATAATGGTGATAATGGTAACCATGGGTACAATAATCGCGATCGCAATTCATCAAGAAATTGGAGTAATGATTCATTTAATATAATTCAAGCATTGTCTAAAACGCCAAAAGAGATCTTTATGTAAGAAAGGATTGCGAAAACCTTCCCAGATCCGCCACCGCTGTTAGAAAACAATAGACGCGATAAATCTAAGTTTTGTGTTTATCATGATGATTACGGTCATGACAAAAACAGATGTCGCGATCTAGTCGAACTAATTGCAGAGGCCACAATGCAAGGCAAAATGAATCACTTGTTAATTGATAACACAACAAGCTCTACAAACGTAATGATTGCGCCAAGTTTTGAATAGCACACCTAGAACGCCAAATGTCAGCGCAACTGTTCAACAAGAGCGAAAGGCTCCCGCTGTCAAAAATTTGGGCGCAAAGTTTGTTGGGAAGAAAGAAAATCTACAAGAGATCAAAGAAATTAATATGGTTCAGATAACCAATATTGCACAAAAAAGAAAAGCTGAAGAGGTTCTTGGGAAGTGGAAATTGGCACCAATAACATTCCCACTGGTGCAACGTTGCGGAATGTCTGATGAACCAATAATCATTTCGTGTAAAATTGCGGATTCGGCAATTATTAACAAAAACGTGCACATTGATACCGAAAGCAACGTTCATGTCATGTATGTGCAATGTTTCAACAAATTGCCAGAAGACGTCAAAGCAAATTTGCTACCAACCGCGGTGTCACTCTCTTGATTTTCTGGCAAAGCAATATGGCCTTTGGGGCAGTTGGAGTTGAACATTGAGTTAACTGATGAAGTGGACGCGAAAAGAACGCGAAAGGCATCTTTAAATTTATATGTTATGTGATCCACTTCACGCTTTAACATCTTACTAGGGCACACTGCGCTATGTAAGCTGGGTGTTATTTCATCCACAATTCATGGAATGGTTAAGTTTGCGACATGCAAAGGAATAGCGACTGTAACATTTGCAGAAACTGAGCCAATTTGTGTGTTAATCACTGCACAGGAGAACATAGGCGTTGAGGGTCATGGCATTGTAACCAACCGCGTTTTTTCAAAACAAAGCGGTGATAGCTCAAGTGAGAACGCAAATCGACAAAAAATGGCAATTGAACACACAACTCAAAGTTTAGTTTATTCTGCTACAAAAATGCCAAATGCAAAGGGCAATAACAGTTTGATGGCGACAATTTTTATGCGCAATTTGCAATCTTTTGCAGATGGGTTGCGCATATTTAAAAATCCATTAAAATGGTCATGCATGGCATGAAGAATTGATAAGCAACAATGGCAAAGTCAAGCGCTTCATCATAATATCTGCGAAGTTTCGCAACATTGCTGCAATGAAAAGAGTATTTGTAAAAGTCTTGAAAATTGTTACCTTGTGCGAAGGTTATGTGTATAATATTTTTTCATGATTGGTGTAAGGATGTTGTGCTTAGGGCACGTTTGTACTACAAATTCATAAGTAATAAATAAAAGCAATATTGTGTGTTTCTTCTAAGATAACTTTGCGTATTAAGGCGCAATAATACTTAACAGCGATGGAAAAGACCGCTATATTGGAACAAATAATTATGATTATAGTGTTTGCGAAATGACTGGAACTTGAACATATAATATTCCTAAGTTGTGAATTTGCCCAACTTAGATGCTTCACAAATCACAATTGGCGTGTTTAAACCAATGATCATTTCGGCGGACTTGGAAGATTCGTAAGGTATATTCAATATACAATTAAAAGATTGTTTCGCAGAAGTAAGTGTGATGACCCACCAATATCGCCATTGACGGCGCCTTCAACTTAGGTCACGTTACGTGGTCATAAGTCTTTAAAACAAAGTTTGACCAAAATATGTCGCATTCATTTCAAATGTATGGATGTTTCAAGGTTTACAAAAGTAGTTCGGCAACTAGTTACGTTACAACGTTTAAGTACAAATGAAACCTATGCGACACAATTTAAGTAAGGTCAAAAGATGCTCCATGTATGCATGTATACTTGACATCCAAGCAAGTATCAAAATAGTGTGCGGAAGCATGTACCACTTAGCATTCAAGGACTTGAGAGAAACATAGAAAATCTGTCAATGAAAACGTTGGTAAAATCATAGGTTTAGTAAGCATGATATATTGAACCACAAGATTTATAACATTGAAATAATAGTAAACCATTCTAAAAGTTTTTGTATCACGAGAACCCAATTATCAAGGCTTAACTGTATACGAACCTCGTTGCCATAGTGTTAGAACTACACTATACTCAAAATTACATTTCATCCGCCAATGGTAGCTAACAGTCCGAATGAGGGTTCGTCAAACCCGTATGGATCCACACAATATAAGTTCTCGCTTACACCCTACAAGTGTAACTAATGATAACTGAATTGAGGCTTTTTGTTCTAACTCGTACGTAGAATGTTTGTTTTCGTACTTGTGTTCACTTTGTAAAACGAAATGTTTATGTATTCCAATCCCAAGTATAAGTGTGAAAGAGTAAAAGTGGGACTATGATCTCACCTTGAGTGCACGAGTAAAAAGGTACTTCACAAAGTAAACGTGTGGAAGAACGAATGCTAGTCAGGATCTAAACAAGTAGGTTGTATCAATACTGGTAAAATACGAGGTCGGTCAAAGTTGTTCAATTAGTCTTATGGCTCGTTACGACTCGATTATATATCATATGAGTCAAGTTGTCAAGTTTCATGTAAGATATAAGTATAAAAGAAAGTTAGAACGATTTCATAAGTCTTTGGTTAAGTTTAACTAAAACTCAAACTTGGTCAAAGTCAAAGTCAAAGTCAACGGGGTCGGGTCGGGTATCCGACTATTGTCCATAAAAACGTAGTCATATATAAGCATGTTGGCCAAGTTTCATGTTAATCGGAGTTGCGAGTAAGCGGGAATGAAATTGGAAAATTACAAAAAAAATTGGGACAGACAGATCCTCGCGATCGCGAGGTTTTAGGCACACGAGGCTTCGCGATCGCGAAGCCCTTGTTTCCAGGAGCTGAAAGGCTGAAAAATGGTCAAGTCTCGAATCAAACTTCTTTCACACACAAATAATGAACCGAAAACACTAAAAACGCATACCATACATCGTTGGAAAGGTATTTTAACAAGAAATACAACTAAACACATATCATCAACCAAATCCATCATTTACAACAACCGAATCCACATTGAATGATCATTGAATGTTCATCATTAATGCTTCAAGTTCATAAATGCAGTTAGATGATTCGAGAATTAAATGCACACATATAATATGCTGTTTCAAAGGTAATTAAACATACAATACAACTAAACACTCACCAATAACATTACAAGGCATTTAATACATCAAAAATTCATATATGAGGCTACTAAACCCTAACCAAAAATAATAAATTCAACAATCACGTTAATGGAGTCTTTCGAAGTCAACCTACACATCAAATTGATGATTTAATGATTTGGGTGAAATTGGTGTTCTTGTAACTAGAGAGAAAAGAGATGGTGGGAGGTGGGTGGTGAGTGTGGAAAGAGATGGTAGTGGGTTTAACTAGTTGACCTAGTCAACAACTAGTTGATCAAGTTTGGCCAAAAGACAAAGTTAGTCCCTCGAGTTTAAAAGCGGGTGCATGAACCATACGAATTATCTTAAATACACTAGAGTAAACGGGGGATGTTATAATTAAATAACGGACTTTAAAATAATTAAACGGAAAGTAAACGGAAAAAGACGGGTTATTACATTACCTAATCCTTAAAAGAAATTTCGTCCCGAAATTTAAGTAGATGTAGTATGTGTTGCTTCTTTTTTGGGATCTTGCGTTGCCCAATCTTCAAATAAGTGAGGATACTTTCTTTACATTTGGTCTTCTCGTTCCCAAGTAAACTCGGGTCCTCTTTTAGCATTCCAACGGACTTTGACGATCGGAATCTTGCTTTGCTTTAGGGTTTTGAATTCGCGGTCCATAATTTAAACCGGTTCTTCTACGAAATGAAGTTTGTCATCAATAGTAACCTCCTCGAGAGGAATGACGAGTTCTTGTTCAGCAAGGCACTTCTTCAAGTTTGATACATGAAAAGTAGGATGAACGGAGCTCATTTGAGTCGGAAGATCTAAACGGTAAGCAACGAGTCCAATACGTTCCAAGATTTCAAAAGGACCAATATATCGCGTATTTAGCTTTCCACGTTTCTCGAAACGGATTACACCTTTCCAAGGTGCGACTTTTAACATTACGCGGTCACCCACTTAGAATTCGAGATCTTTACGTCTAACGTCGGCATAGCTCTTTTGACTACTACAGGTCGTCTTGAGCCTTTCTTGGATTTGAACGATCTTCTCGGTTGTTTTGTGAATGAGTTCGGGTCCGGTGATTTGCTTATCACCTACTTTGGCCCAACAAATAGGAGAACGACATTTGCAGCCATATAAATCTTCGAAAGGTGCGACGTTAATACTCGTGTGATAGCTATTATTGTAAGAAAATTCGGCTAGAGGTAAATGCTTTTCCCAAGCTTTTCCGAGGTCAATAACACAAGCTCGTAACATGTCTTCCAAGGTTTGAATCGTGCGTTCGCTTTGTCCATCAGTTTGTGGATGATATGCGGTACTCATGTCTAAACGTGTTCCCAAGGCTCCTTGTAAGGCACCCCAAAATCTAGAAATGAAACGGCCATCTCGGTCGGAAATAATCGATAAGGGTACACCGTGACGGGATACAATTTCCTTTATGTATAGCTGTGCAAGTTTGCCCATTTTGTTGATTTCTTTCATGGCTAGGAAGTGAGTGGATTTGGTGAGAAGGTCAACAATAACCCAAATGATATCATAACCGCCTATCGTTTTTGGTAATTTTGTGATAAAGTCCATCGTTATTCTTTCCCACTTCCATTATGGGATTTCGGGTTGTTGAAGTAACCCGGATGGCCTTTGATGTTCGGCTTTGACCTTGGAACAAGTTAAACACTTTTTGACATAAGTAGCAACGTCCTTTTTAATGTTCGGCCACCAATATTGTTCTTTGAGATCGTGGTACATCTTACCGGCCCCAGGATGAATCGAATACCTTGACTTATGGGCTTCGTCTAGAATAAGGCTTCGTAAATCCCCATAACTAGGCACCCAAATTCTTTCAGTGAAATATCGGAGTCCGGTCTCCTTAACTTCGAATCGAGAGACGAGAACGTTCAAGAGTTCGTGAGAAATATTTTCATCTTTGAGAGCCTCATCTTGGGCTACACGGACTTGGCTATTGAGATTGGTGTGGATGGTGATGTTTAAGGCTCGGACACGAAGAGGTTCCATTCTTTCCTTTCGGCTCAAGGCATCGGCTACTACATTTGCCTTCCCGGGATGGTAACGAAGTTCACAATCGTAATCGTTCAATGTTTCGATCCACCGTCGTTGTCTCATATTTAGTTGTTTTTGATCGAAAATTGTTTTGGAGGCGTTTGTGGTCGGTGAAGATGGTACTTTTGGTTCCGTAAAGATAGTGTCTCCACATTTTGAGTGCAAAGACAACGACTCCAAGTTCGAGATCGTGTGTCGTGTAGTTTCGTTCGTGAATTTTCAATTGTCGAGAGGCATAAACAATAACTTTCTTACGTTGTATCAATACACACCCAAAACCATGATTCGAGGCATCACAATATACAATAAAATCATAATTGCCTTCGGGAAGAGATAAGATAGGAGCGGTGGTTAACTTTTTCTGTAAGGTTTGAAACGCCGACTCTTGTTCGGCCGCCCAAACGAATTTCTTTCCCTTGTGAGTTAACGCGGTTAAAGGACGTGCAACCAAAGAGAAATCTTCGATGAATCTACGATAATACCCGGCGAGGCCTAAAAATTGACGAATATGAGTAGGAGTAATGGGGATTTCCCAATTACTAATGGCTTCAATTTTTGCGGGATCGACTTTAATACCTTGATCGCTTACAACATGACCAAGAAATTGAACTTCCTTTAACCAAGATTCACACTTGGAGAATTTGGCATAGAGTTGTTCTCGTCTCAAGAGTTCAAGCACAAGTCGGAGGTGTTGTTCGTGTTCTTCTTCGCTTTTTGAATAGATTAAGATATCATCTATAAATAAGATAACGAATTTGTCTAGATACGGCTTGCACACGCGGTTCATAAAATCCATGAACACTGCCAATGCATTAGTTAAACCGAATGGCATTACAAGAAATTCATAACTACCATAACGAGTTCGGAAAGTGGTTTTGGAGACATCTTCCCCCTTAACCCTTAGTTGATGATAACCCGAGCGGAGATCAATTTTTGAATATACACAAGACCCTTGTAGTTGATCAAAGAGGTTATCGATGCGTGGAAGAGGATATCGGTTCTTAACCGCCAATTTATTTAGTTCACGATAATCGATGCACATTCGTAAGGATCCATCTTTCTTCTTAACGAATAAAATTGGACCGCCCCATGGTGAATGACTAGGTTGGATAAAACCACGGTCAAGTAGTTCTTGAATTTGAATTTGTAATTCTTGCATTTCGAATAGAGCAAGTCTATATGGTGCACGTGCTACGGGTGCGGCTTTGGGATAAGATCGATTTGGAATTCAACCGGTCGATGAGGTGGAAGACCCGGCAATTCTTCGAGAAATACATCGGAAAAGTCACTAACAATTGGCACATCATCGATATGCTTCTCATCGGTCCCGACTTTCTTAACGTGGGCTTGGATCGCAAAACAACCCTTACGAAGATATTTTTCAACTTTAAGGCATGAGACGAGGTTGAGTCCAGGGCAACTCTTATCGCCATAAACAACCAAGGGTTCACCATTCTCGATAGGAATTTGAATTGCTTTAAGATCACAAAGGATGTGATATTTTGTTTTGACTAATCAATCCATACCAATTATTACATTAAAGCTCCCTACTTCTATAGGTATCAAGTCAATTTCAAATTCTTTACCCAATAAGTTTAACGTACACCCCCGATAAAATTTGTTAGCACTCAATAGTTTCCCGTTGGCCACTTCAATGGTATAAGTAGTATCTAGGGGGAGTGGTGGAGCGCAAAAAGCATGAGTTACGGTCTTGGATACAAAACTTTTATCGGCACCCGAATCGAAAAAACAAGAAACATAAGAGTTGTTGAGGAGAAACGTGCCCGTGACTAGTTCATTGTCATCTCGGGCCTGCTCGGTGTTAATGTTGAAAGCTCGGCTGCGTGCATTGGGTTTAGCTTTCTTCTTTGGGCATGCATTCTGTGATGACCCAGAAATTTTGACTAAATTTAAACTTAATCTTTGTATGATAAACATTTCCGACACGATAAGCAAAGTCTTTAAAACTGAATCTCAAAATTTTTGAATTACTTTTATATATTTAAATACCTTCGGTTGTTTTCGACGATTCGCGAACAATTATATGTAAAAAGATACATATATACTATAACATGAAAAGGTAACAATGTATTAATTGTTTGATACCGTACATTAAACTTATTGATTTAAATATCTATTTGAATGTATATGATAAGTTGAAATATTTATTATTAAAATTTATTTATAAATAACGTCCAATGTGTATTTAAAAACTGATTTATGTATATTAAAAAGATATATACATATATATAATAAACGATAGTAACATTCGTTTATTGATTCAATTGATATTTAGATAAGTTAACTAAAGCGTTTAAGATGAACCAGTTAAACACTAATTTGCTACAGTGTTTTCAAATTGCCACATTACTCAAAATGCTACAGTGTTTTCGAAAATCACTATTTGCTACAGTGAAATTGACTTTGCTACAGTGACTTTGCTACAGTAAAACACTATTTTAAAATGTATTTTTAACAAATAACGAGACGATGATTTATAGAAGTAAATGACCAAAATACTCAAAAGTTTAAGATATACTATGAGTGGTATAGTTTATGGATAACTTAAGGCTATATCTTGACAAAGGTACGTGTCACGAAACGTAAAATGCAAGTTTTCTCAGCGTACGAAAGGACATTCGAAAAACCAGAACCGGGACATAAGTCGAGTGATGACGTACGACTTATCGGAACAAAAATTCCAAGTCAACTATGCACGTGAATTTAATATAATATATAATTAATTATTTAAATTATATATATTATATTAATATTTAATTATGTCGACGAGCTAAATTACAAAGCAAATGTGAGCTGGCAGGAGCAGCCATGCGATCGCATGGCATATAGGCACAGAACCCATGCGATCGCATGGGGTCTGAATTCAGGAGACACCTATAAAAGCTCGACTGGTTCCATTCTTTTTTTTTCATTTTATTTTTACTCCGTATTATTATTATAATTTATATTATTATTATTATTATTATTATTATTATTATTATTATTATTATTATTATTATTATTATTATTATTAAGATTAATATTATTATTAATCTTATTATTATTAGTAGTATTTGTATTATTAGTATTACACATAAAATACTACGACGAGGTAATGTCCAAATGATTTCAAAATATGTTTTCGAGCGGGAAAGAGCTAAGGAAAATATGAGTTATTGCCAAGGAAATTATGGGTAATGTTCGGGGGTATTTTTGTGAATCAAACCTCGTGTTTATCATCTCCGATGCGTCTACGTGCTTTCCTGCAATATTGTATATCAATATTAAACTGTGAGTTTCATTTGCTCCCTTTTACTCTTTATGTTTTTGGGCTGAGAATACATGCAAATGATTTAATAACTGTTTTACAATATCTATATGCGTGAGTTTCATTGATTCCTTTTTAATTGCTTTTGCAATATATATTTTTGGACTGAGAATACATGCACTTTATTTAAAACACAATGGATACAAGTACATACTAAATTCTACACTGAGTTTGAACCGAAAATCCCTTAGCTTTGGTAACTGTTAACTGCCAGTTATAAGAACTGGTGGGCGCGAGTAGTAGTATATGGATCCATAGGGCTTGATATCTCCGTCCGAGCTAGAGCGCTAGCCTTTTAACGGACGTATGCTATTTGAGAAGCGTACACGTTGGTTTGCGTGTATTATTAAGATGATTATACAAAGGGTACAAATTATATAAACATTAAAGTTTAGTTACCAGGGTGCTCAATTTTGTAGAACCGATTGATAAACGTTTCGAATGAAACAACTGAAATCTTGTGATCCACCTTTTATGTAAAACCTATTGATAAACGTTTTGAATAAAACAACTGAACTTTTGTAATCCACATTGATATACGGATTATGTGTAATATTAAAACTATGAACTCACCAACCTTTGTGTTGACACTTGAAGCATGTTTATTCTCAGGTTTCTAGAAGTCTTCCGCTGTTTGCTTATACGTGATACAAGATATGTGCTTGGAGTCATACATGCTATATACAAGAAACTTGCATTCACCAAACCATTACCATGTATCTTATTTTGACTATATTGTCAACAGATGTATTATTGTAAACCATTTAAATGGTGATTGTCTATACGTAGGAATCATCAGATGTTAAAAACCTGGAATTTATATATTCATTTATGAAATACCTTTTCAAACGAATACAATGTTACAAAATGTATCACATAGAGGTCAAATACCTCGCAATGAAATCAATGAATGACGTGTTCGTCCATATGGATTTGGAGCGATCGTCACACATTCTTAAAATGACCCGGTTGGCCACATTCGTAACAAACACCCGTTTTTGGTGCATTGGGCCCCTTTTGAGTGACGGGATCGGTATTTCTACAATCGTTGGTCACATGGCCACTTCTTTGACACTTGTTGCAAAATGGCTTGCCACATTCACCAAAATGATGTTTGTAGCACTTGTTACAAAAAGGTAGATTTCCGGCATAACCTTTCTTGCCGTCGGAGGTGAAAGACTTCTTGGTGAAGTTGTTGTTGTTGTAGTTGCTTGATTGTCCCACTTTCTTTTGTTGCCACCCGATTTATCCTCAGCCTTTGGTGCCGGCACTTCAATTACATCCACCGTTTTCATCAATTGGCGGGCCATCTTTAAAGCCTCTTGTAGGTTAGCGGGTTTAGATGACATTACCCCGTGTTTAATGCTCTTAGGGAGGCCATCCATGTAAACTTCAACCCTTAGGGGCTCGGGAGTCATGAGGTTTGCACACATTAAGGCTAGCTCGGCAAACCGTTGATCATAAGCTTTAAGGTCATTTTGGACCGCTTTTAATTTTCTTAGCTCGTATTCGAGCCTTCGAGCCTCTTCACGTGGGAAGTATTCGATGATCATCGTTTCTTTTAAATCGGCCCAAGAGAGTGCGTGGGCTTCATCGGTACCCATTGATTGCACATACGTGTTCCACTATGTGAGTGCAATACCGGCGAAAGTGTGGGTGGAATACTTGACTTTGTCTTGGTCCCGGCAACAGCTTATGCTAAAAACGGCTTCCGTTTTCTCAAACCATCTGGTTAGAACAACCGGTCCCCCGATTCCATTGAAAGTGTGAGGTTTGCACCCCATGAAATTTTTGTAAGAACATCCCTCATTTGAATTATTGGCTCCATGGTTGTTATTGTTGTGGTTGTTGTTATTATTGTTAGAGGAGTGACCGGCCATGGCCGCATCTACAGTGGTGGCTATCATTCGTTGAAGAGCTTGTTGGGGAGTTTTGGGAGGAGTATTGCGTTGACCTCGGCGAGCCATTGTTCCTTCAAAATGCAAGAATACTGTTGATTAGTATTCTCAATAATACTAATCATGATATGGAATAAAGATAGAGATAAAATTTTCCTTGACCCGCCCTCAATTCTTTATGTTATAATGTCGGAATGTCCACATGAGTTACCGTAATATAATCCCGGTCATTATATTTCCCTAACTAACATGTTCATTTAAAATTACCTCATAAAGTCAAGATGGTGTGTCAATCAAATCAAACAACGTGAGATTAAGATGAAATAGGAGTTATATATGAGTAAAAGAGTTCAAGTATAAATGTACAAGTAGTCAAGCAAGTCCTACTTCAAGTCTATATTCCGATTGTAGTCTAGACTCACTAATGCACCCTATGACTCGTGGTAGACACCAATGAACTCTAAATCCCTACAACCAATGCTCTGATACCATCTGTGACGACCCGTTAAAATCGCCATTGATGGCGCCGTCAACTTAGGTCCCGTTACGTGGTCATAAGTCTTTAAAACAAAGTTTGACCAAAATATGTCGCATTCATTTCAAATGTATGGATGTTTCATGTGACGACCCGGAAATTTCCGACCAAATTTAAACTTCATCTTAATATAATTTCGACACGATAAGCAAAGTCTGTAATGCTGAATCTCAAAATATTGGAACTATTTTCATGTAACCCTTTGACTATCCCCGATGATTCACGAACCATTGCTTGTAAATATGTGAACATTTATAAATATGTGTATATATAAATATATGTATAATATATATAATAACATGAACATTAATAAACTATTATATACATTTATTGTTATAAACAAATATGTAAAATAAAATACATTGTAATAAAAACTATTATTTTATATGTATATTTCTTGTATATATATATATATATATTGTTATATTTAATTTAATTATTTAATATATATTTATTTGCGTAGAAAATTTTATTATTTAAAAATGTTTATATATATACATAGTGTATATTAAATATAATTAATTTTGAGCTTATATGGTAAATGTCTGTAACTTTCGGTTGACGTTTAATTGTTTTTAAAATAGGTCTAATATATATATAAGAAGTTTTAAAATAAAAGTTGTTCCAAAATTTGATTAAAAAGATAATAGTTTTGATAAACATTTTTTTTACCATTTCAATCTAAGTTTTTGTACTCCGTGCATATTAATTGAAACATAAAATAAATAATTATAGAACCTTTTTGATCAGGTTTCGCACCGTTAATGACTTAAATAATTAAATATATTTAAGCTAAAAATTTGGGATTTTTAGGAACACTTTTATATATTAACTGTTTAGCAATGGACACGATAGCACTCCGTTGTCGGCAGAATAAAACAAGATTTATGGCTGCTTAACTATTTATTACTGTACATATGAGTAATCAATCAAATTACTATTTGTGCTTCTTTATCCTTTATCTAATTAAAATATAAGCACAATTTCAAATTATTAATATGATCAACCATCAAATGTTCTCTTCCTTTCTTTGTTACTTGTCGAACCCCAAGCTTCATCACTGATGTGCGTAGAGGTGTATACGAAATAGTTATATATTTTTATTACGAAATACGTTACAAATAACACAAGTTTTAATTATTTATTTACAAATGGGATATACCTAAACCTTGCTACAACACTATAGGCAGTGTACCTAATCGTAGAGTAGTATAGTTTTGAGTAAGTCCGGTTCGTTCCACATGGAGACGACTTATTTTACGCTATATTTTTAAACAATTATATTTGTACAAAATATATTATATATAGTAATAATATATAAAAGGGGGTTTACCGTTTAATGACCGGTTTATCGATTTTATATTTTAAGCGAAGCGTAAAGTAAATGACGATATTTAACCAACGATAAAATAAATAACAATAATTAAAATGACAAAATAAATAAAAGTACGAGAAAATATAAAATAAAATATATTATGCTTATTCAAATTTCCGTACTCATGATGTTTGACGTTTTAATTTTAATTTATTACCCTGGGTTAATTGTCCTTTGTCCTGGATTATTCGATAAGTCCATCTGGTTTTGCCATAATAGTCCATCGGTCATAATTATGAAGTTCGAGGGTCTTCGCCAAATTAACCTTATACCCGAAGTCAAATATTCAACTAATTGGGGATTCGAACTGTAACAAGGTCTTAATACTTTGTTTAATGAATAAACCAGGTTATCGACTGTGTGTAATCCAAGGTTTTAATACTTTGTTAATAATTACACCAATTATCCTTGAATGTAATCCACCCCTATTTTAATGAGTCCAGTAACTATTAATCCATCCCCGTGTTTGGTCAAATGAACAATAATTCATACTTATAAATATCCCGCCCATCGTGTCCGATTAAGCATATGTGGTTATATATAGATGCATCAAATCATAACCTTTACATTAAATTAACGAGGTATCGTTAATTTAATATAAAGCCCATTAATAGCCCATAGTTTAATTTCCACAAGTGTCGATCTTTTGTCCAAACCCCAATTATGGTCCAAAACCCAATAACCCCGTCTTTTAATATTTAGCCCAACATCATGATTACTTCGACTTAAATAAGCATAATAATAACTTAGTTACGAGATATTAATTTAAAAGGGAGAACATAGCTTACATTGATTATTTATCGCGTAGTGTTACATGGAGAGAACTTCGACTTCAAAACTCGTAAAATAATCTTTACATTACCCAAACTAACTAATATAAAACTACCCTATACTATATATATATATATATATATATATATATATATATATATATATATATATATATATATATATATATATATATATATATATATATATATATATATATATTACGAAATACGTTACAAATAACACAAGTTTTAATTATTTATTTACAAATGGGATATACCTAAACCTTGCTACAACACTATAGGTAGTGTACCTAATCGTAGAGTAGTATAGTTTTGAGTAAGTCCGGTTCGTTCCACATGGAGACGACTTATTTTACGCTATATTTTTAAACAATTATATTTGTACAAAATATATTATATATAGTAATAATATATAAAAGGGGGTTTACCGTTTAATGACCGGTGTGTCGATTTTATATTTTAAGCGAAGCGTAAAGTAAATGATGATATTTAACCAACGATAAAATAAATAACAATAATTAAAATGACAAAATAAATAAAAGTACGAGAAAATATAAAATAAAATATATTATGCTTATTCAAATTTCCGTACTCATTATGTTTGACGTTTTGATTTAAATTTATTACCCTGGGTTAATTGTCCTTTGTCCTGGATTATTCGATAAGTCCATCTGGTTTTGCCATAATAGTCCATCGGTCATAATTATAAAGTGCGAGGGTCTTCGCCATATTAACCTTATACCCGAAGTCAAATATTCTAACTAATTGGGGATTCGAACTGTAACAAGGTCTTAATACTTTGTTTAATGAATACACCAGGTTATCGACTGTGTGTAATCCAAGGTTTTAATACTTTGTTAACAATTACACCAATTATCCTTGAATGTAATCCACCTCTGTTTTAATGAGTCCAGTAACTATTAATCCATCCCCGTGTCCGGTCAAATGAACAATAATTCGTACTTATAAATATCCCGCCCATCGTGTCTGATTAAGGGTATGTGGTTATATATAGATGCATCAAATCATAACCTTTACATTAAATTAACGAGGTATCGTTAATTTAATATAAAGCCCATTAATAACCCATAGTCTAATTTCCACAAGTGTCGATCTTTTGTCCAAACCCCAATTATGGTCCAAAACCCAATAACCCCGTCTTTTAATATTTAGCCCAACATCATGATTACTTCGACTTAAATAAGCATAATAATAACTTAGTTACGAGACATTAATTTAAAAAGGAAAACATAGCTTACATTGATTATTTATCGCGTAGTGTTACACGGAGAGAACTTCGACTTCAAAATTCATAAAATAACCTTTACATTACCCAAACTAACTAATATAAAACTACCCTATATATATATATATATATATATATATATATATATATATATATATATATATATATATATATATATATATTACAGAGATATAGATTGATGGTGTGTTTAAAACTCGGCCAGAATTCGTGAATTTATAGGACCTGACCAACTTTTTCACTCCATGCGATCGCATGGATTTTTCACCTCCAGGCCATGCGATCGCATGGCCACCTGGATCCAGCTCAATGACTTTTGTTTCTAGCTTGTCGACGTAATTTAATAAATATATATAATATATAAATAATTTATATAATTATTTAAATATTATATTATATTCTTGTGCATAGTAGACTTGTAATTTTTGGTCCGTTGAGTCGGGCGTTGATAGTTTGCTCAGGTCCCGGTTCCGGATTTTTGAACGTACTTTCGTATAATTTAATATCTTGTACTTTGTGTTCCGCGATTTGTAATTTGCACAAAAATAATTTTCCTTAACTTCCAAAATCCGCGCAAGTCTTTTAACTCAATTTTTGGGACGCTTTTGAGTGCACTATGGCTTTAAGGACCCTTTTCCAGTTTTAGGAAGCTTTTTCTTCAATTCTTTAATCTTCGTGCTTTTCGTTTCGTAACTTGTACTCTTGTCAATTTTAGACGTTTCTCATCATTAATTTGAACCACTTGAATTGTATCTTGTACATTTGAGCTTTTTGGACATTTTTGTCTTCGAATCTTCGTTTTTGCCTTTTGTCTTTGCACTTATTTATTATAAACGAATATCACTTGGAAATAGAACAATTGCAACTGAAAACTTTACATATCGGAAGGATATTGATACTAAATATATGTTTATTTGGAGCACTATCAATCACCATCCTAAACACCACTATACCGCCACCCTAATCGCCATCAAGAACCGCCATCGACCACCGATTAAGCCACCACCTCAAGCCTCCTTCACCTTCAACAATCATCTTGAATCACCATGAAACCCACCACCACCATTGACAACCATCATAACCGTGAACCCTCTAAATCTCTCTCTTCTCTCTCCCTAACCTCGTCCGCCACCACAGCCACCATCGCTGTAAACCTCCATGAACTACCACCTTTATGTTATTTTTTTTATTTTTTTTGTTTTCTTCGAATGATACACCCATGTTTTTTTTTCTGTTTTCTTCGCTATAAAACACACCTCCACCATCACTATAATCAAGCAAACTGCTGCCACTGGTTTCTATTTCTTCACAGCCATAAACCATCATTTCCACCTCCATAATCCACCACCCCATCGTAATTGTATTTTTTTTCTTTCTTTTTCTTTCTTTCCTTTTCTTTTCTTTTTCTTCTCCTGTTTCAACCATTGACAACCACCCTAAAAACGCTGCTAATTCTGTGTCTTTTATTCGAAAACAGACCCCAAAAATAACCCCTTGGTCGTTTGATCGTTGCTACTGCCGTATATTTTCTAATTCTACTCGATATTACATCAACTAATTTTGTTCCTGTTTACGAGATGATATGAGAGTAGAAGAATGACGATGATAACGATGGATTATGATTTGATGATGTTAGATGATACATAAAATGATAGTAATAAAATAAAGAAGATGATGATGAAAAAAAACACGAACATACAGCCCTATCGATCTGTTTCTGGGTCTGGTTTATCGTTTAGGTTTTAGAAGAAGAAGAAGAAGTATACATATATAGATGTAGGGTATGAATTAAAACAGAAACGAGATACAGAGTAGATGGTTGAGCGTATGGTCGAGTTACCATGAGGTCAAGGGTTCAATCCCTGCTGTGCCATTTTTTTTTATTAGAAAAAGAACCAGGATTATGTGAGCTGTGATCCAAGTAGTTGAAATTGGGCCGAAGGCTAATTTGCCTTGTTGGGCTTGGGAACTGAGGTGGGCTGAAGTAAAATGCGGCCGAATATTAACTGATAGGTATAGGCTACATAAATAAGTCGGGGGCATTAAATCACAGAAAAACGGCACAGATTGATTGGTAAAGGCGTGTTGCGCGTGGGCGAGAGGTCGAGGGTTCGAGTCCGGTTCGCGACTATATTTTTTTTAAAGCTTCATTTGAGGTAGTTTCTTATCAAAATCGTTATTATTATTATTATTATTAATATCATTATTATTAGAATTATAATTATTATTAACATTTGCATCATCATTGTTACTATTATTAGTATGATTATTATTATTATTATTATGGTTATTATAACACTTATTATTATTATTATTATTATTATTATTATTATTATTATTATTATTATTATTATTATTATTATTATTATTATTATTATTATTATTATTATTATAATTAAAAATATTGTTATTATAATTACAATTTTAGTAATTATACATATCATTAATATTGTTATTACTAACATTATTATCAATATCAAGTATGATTATTATTTAGTATTATTGTTATTATTATTATCATTATTGATTAGTATTATGGTATTATCCAATATTACCAATATTATTATTATTAACATGGTTATTAAAAATTAGTATCATTAATATAGTTTATATAAATATCACTACTAATATTATTATTAAGTAGTATTATTCTCAATATTATAAGGTGTATTATTATAAACTATTAGTATTTTTGTAAATATTAACATTATTATCATTTTTAGAACCAATATTAGTGACATAAGTATATTAGTAATATTACTATCATTATTTTTATAATTACTAACTTAGTAAACAAAGAATTACGGTTTTGATAAACAAATATATATATATAAATAAAAAGGTATTTAATACATATAACATCACAAAATTTATATTTTTGTATACAAAATGAATATATGAAACCTATATATATGTTATTAATATAAAAATGATATAACTAATAAAGTTATATATATAAGTGTTCGATTACAATTATGTGTGTTAATAAATATATAAATGATATAGGTTCGTGAATCCGAGACCAAACCTACACTTGTTCAATGACGTCATATGTATTTTTACTACAAAATACAGTATGGTGAGTTTCATTTGCCTTTTTACCCTTTATATTTTTGGGCTGAGAATACATGTGCAAATTTTATAAATATTTTACGAAATAGACACAAGTAATTGAAACTACATTATATGGGTGAATAATCGAAGCCGAATATGCCCCTTTTTGCTTGGTAACCTAAGAATTAGTAAACCGATCTACTAATTGACGCGAATCCTAAAGATTGATCTATTGGGCCTAACGAACCCCATCCATGGTTGCGGATGCTTTAGTACTTCGATGTTGTTTGAAGGATTTCCCAGAATGATAGGGGATATTCTTATATGCATCTTGTTAATGTCGGTTACCAGGTGTTCACCATATGAATGATTTTTGTCTCTATGCATGGGACGTATATTTATGAGAACTGGAAATGAAATTCTCATGGTCTATTAAAATGACGAAAATGATGATTTATGTTAAACTAATGAACCCACCAACCTTTTGGTTGACACTTTAAAGCATGTTTATTCTCAGGTATGAAAGAAATCTTCCGCTGTGCATTTGCTAATTTTAAGGATATTACTTGGAGTCATTCATGACATATTTCAAAAGACGTTGCATTCGAGTCGTTAAGTTCATCAAGATTATTATCAAGTCATTTATAGTTTGGATATAGTATGAAATGGTATGCATGCCGTCAACTTTCGATGTAATGAAAGATTGTCTTTTCAAAAACGAATGCAATGTTTGTAAAATGTATCATATAGAGGTCAAGTACCTCGTGATGTAACCAAATGTAAGGTATTCTTCCGGATGGATTAGGATGGGTCTTTACATTTCAAGGTTTACAAAAGTAGTTCGACAACTAGTTACGTTACAACGTTTAAGTACAAATGAAACCTATGCGACACAATTTAAGTAAAGTCAAAAGACGCTGCATGTATACTCGACATCCAAGCAAGTATTAAAATAGTGTGCAGAAGCATGTACCACTTAGCATTCAAGGACCTGAGAGAAACATAGAAAATCTGTCAACAAAAATGTTGGCGAAATCATAGGTTTAGTAAGCATGATATATTGAACCACAAGATTTATAACGTTGAAATAATAGTAAACCATTCTAAAAGTTGTTGTATCACGAGCACCCAATTATCAAGGCTTAACTGTATACGAACCTCGTTGCCATAGTGTTAGAACTACACTATACTCAAAATTACATTTCATCCGCCAACGGTAGCTAACCGTCCGAATGAGGTTTTGTCAAACCCGTATGGATCCACACAATATAACTTCTCGCTTACACCCTACAAGTGTAACTAATGATAATTGATTTGAGGCTTTTTGTTCTAACTCGTACGTAGAATGTTTGTTTTCGTACTTGTGTTCACTTTGTAAAATGAAACGTTTATGTTTTCTCATCCCAAGTAAAAGTGTAAAAGAGTAAAAGTGGGACTATGATCTCACCTTGAGTGCACGAGTAGAAAGGTACTTCACAAAGTAAACGTGTGCAAGAACGAATGCTAGTCTTGACCTAAACAAGTAGGTTGTATCAATACCGGTAAAATATGAGGTCGGTCAAAGTTGTTCAATTAGTCATATGGCTCGTTACGACTCGATTATATAGCATGTGAGTCAAGTTGTCAAGTTTCATGCAAGATATAAGTATAAAAGAAAGTTAGAACAATTTCATAAGTCTTTGGTTAAGTTTGACTAAAGTCAAACTTGGTCAAAGTCAACGTCAACGGGGTCGGGTCGGGTATCCGACTATTGTCCATAAAAACGTAGTCATATATAAGCATGTTGGCCAAGTTTCATGTTAATCGAAGTTGCGAGTAAGCGGGAATGAAATTAGAAAATCACAAAAAAAATTGGGACAGACAGATACTCGCGATCGCGAGGTTTTAGGCACACAAGGCTTCGCGATCGCGAAGCCCTTGTTTCCAGGAGCTGAAAGGCTGAAAAATGGTCAAGTCTTGAATCAAACTTCTTTCAAACACAAATAATGAACCGAAAACACTAAAACGCATACCATACATCGTTGGAAAGGTATTTTAACAAGGAATACAACTAAACACATATCATCAACCAAATCCATCATTTACAACAACCAAATCCACATTGAATGATCATTGAATGTTCATCATTAATGCTTCAAGTTTATAAATGCAATTTGATGATTCGGGAATTAAATGCGCACATATAATATGCCGTTTCAAAGGTAATTAAACATACAATACAACTAAACACTCACCAACAACATTACAAGGCATTTAATACATCAAAAATTCATATTTAAGGCTACTAAACCCTAACCAAAAATCATAAATTCAACAATCATGTTAATGGAGTCTTTCTAAGTCAACCTACACATCAAATTGAAGCTAATGATGCTAGTAATACCTTTAATACATGAACTTTAACATATAACAATATTTAATCAACCAAAACTCAAGATTAAACTAGTCATTTTTCAAGTTCATGCTAGTTACATAAAAACGACAAGAACAAGCAAACAAATCACATATTTATGTTAGACTTGAGCCATAGACACTAACTAACACTTTTATAAGTCAAGAACACCAAGAACAATAATTCTAGAGTTTTAGAAAAGTTTACCCCAAGTAATAAGATTGATACCAAATTAAAGGTCTTGAGTAGTAGATCGCAAATATGTAATTTGTTTTGTTGTTAGCTTCCTAGTTTGGATTTAGATGATGATTTAATGATTTGGGTGAAATTGGTGTTCTTGTAACTAGAAAAAAAAGAGATGGTGGGAGGTGGGTGGTGAGTGTGGAAAGAGATGGTAGTGGGTTTGACTAGTTGAACTAGTCAACAACTAGTTGATCAAGTTTGGCCAAAAGACAAAGTTAGTCCCTCGAGTTTAAAAGCGAGTGCGTGAATTAACCATACGAATTATCTTAAATACGCTAGAGTAAACGGGAGATGTTATAATTAAATAACGGACTTTAAAATAATTAAACGGAAAGTAAACGGAAAAAGACGGATTATTACAGTAAGCGTTTATTAAGTGCACAATAATAAATGTTGAAATTGCAAAGGACAAAAACGTGCAGAAGTCCCATTCCAACTGCACAAAAAATATCTTTCATATGAAGAACACCTTGTGAGGATTCAAAATATAATAGTAACCATCTGTGTCGGTCTTTCACCCCACGGCTGAATACATGTGCCTTCAAAATATAGAACCTCTGTGCCGGTCTTTACACCCCACGGCTGAACACATGTTTATAAAATATAGGACAACCAGTGCCAAAATGTCGTAAATAATAATCCATCCACCCGGCTCGGGAGCTCATACGCTCTAATGGAAACCGGGGGCTAATGCGTGTCATAATAATAAACCTCAATCCCAGATAATTCTATCATAGAATGCAGTTAAGGTACTTGTGTCTATTGCGTCAAACATTTATAAAAGCGCATGTATTCTTAGTCCTGAAAATGTAAAGAGTAAAAAGGGAGCAAATGAAACTCACGCATATAAATATTGTAAAACAGTTAATAAAGCATTTGCATGTATTCTCAGCCCAAAAAAGTAAAGAGTAAAAAGGGCAAATGAAACTCACCATACTGTATTTTGTAGTAAAAATACATATGACGACATTAAACAACTGAACAATGCAGGGTTGACCTCGGATTCACGAACCTATATCATTTGTATATATATATTAAAATATATAATCGTAATCAAACAAGTTTATATATTATATCTTAAATTATATATTATATATATTTAATTTGTGCATGTATTTAAAATGATTATTATTTATATAGTTATATTAATATATCCATACTTGTTTAATATTATATTAAAAAAATCAATGGTTTGTTATTTGTAAGTATCTATATAAATAATATTAGTAAGTTTGATATATATTGTTATATGATATTTTAATATAATTATAGCATAAGTAATAGGTATATTTTATGTACAAAACATTTATCTGCTTAAAAAGGTAGTTTTTGAGTTTAATAAAGATAATATTAATAATCATAGTATTTAATAATAATACATATTTTGATAATAATATTAGTAATAACAATAATAATAATTATTATAATTGTAACTATGGTTATGATAACGATATTAGTAATTACTTAATAGTAATTCTCATGATAATACAACTACTAATACCTATAATCATGTTCTTGGTAACAATAATAATAACCTTAGTATTAACATTAATGGTGATGATAATATTTACGGTTATGTTAATAATAATAATAATAACTCTAATATTTATATATTGATATTTAGGTTAATAATAATAATAATCCTAATAACTAATAAATGGTACTAATAATAATCTTAGTCATGTTAAAAGTAATAATACATTCATTAGTAATGGTATTAATAATAATAATCATAATACTTGTGATAACCATAATTAATAATAATAATAATGATAATAATAGTAACACTAATAACAATGATAATAATAATCATAAAAATAATAACAATAATAAAACTAATGATAATAATAATAATAATGTAATGAAAATAATTAAGTTGCTACCTTTAAGAAATCGACAAAAAGAATACCCCAACCCGGGCTCGAACCCGTGACCTCCCGCTACCCTAAACACCCTCACGACCACTCCTCTGCTAACCATATACCTGTTTTAATTTCTTTTTATATCTTTATAACCCTTTATTCTGTCTATCACTCGATCCCTTCATTATCTTCATACAGATCGACGACCAGGGGACCCAATCAACCTTAGCATTAATACAATAATTTATTTTTTTGTTTCCTAACTAAATAAAATTGATAAGTAGTTGGTTTTCGTAGTTAAAACAGAAAAAAAATTAAAAATGAAAAAAAAAAGAGCAGCAGCAGTTTTAGCGAAGAACATAATAACTCAAATATTGATTTTGAAATCCAGCCACTTTTTGATAAAACTTACAATACGAAAAAGATAGTAAATCGTTACTGAAAACTTCCTGGATAATCAATTTAACTTAAAACACTAAAACACGTTCGAATTTCATGATGAACCATCTGTTGACTTTTTAAAACATGAACTTTGACTCGTGAATTCTAAATCGATACGAAGAATTGGATTCTAAAATTTTGCAGAAAGATTGTTCATAGGATTCCTAACTTAACTGCAATAAAGGAATTTGAATTTTAACTCGAATTCAAAGAAGTTGATTTGAGGATACACGAACAGGCTTGTTACTCGTGTCTTTTTACTTTCTGTTTTATTTTTCCCCAAATGCAATAAAGGATAGTAGTATTTAGAGTTAGTAATCAAATAATTGAAGCAGTAATATGACCCCGTCGATTTTGTTTTGTATTGCCAACTTGGAATCGTTCTTTAATGAAGGACAGAAAAAAAAATATATTTAACTAGAAAGCAGAAATTGATATGAACTGATTGTACTATATTTGTTTTGTATTTGATATCAGATATTAACGTGAAACAGATTATAGATAGAAACAAGAGTTTAACACAGTTTAAATGTAACTAGGATCTGAGTGTGATTCGTGTATATCCTTATCTGTATATGAATATGCTATATATCTGTATATAAATATATTACAGATTGCTGGTACGTATCTGCATATGTATATATATATCAGTACATATTCGTATATGTATATATATCAGTATACATATCGACATATCTGTTTTTACATATGTACGTATATATATATATATATATATATATATATATATATATATATATATATATATATATATATATATATATATATATATATATATATATATATATCTATCTATACTATAAATTCCAAACTGATTCCTAATATAATTTGTATATATAAAATTCGGTATATATGTTTATAGATATATCTGTTTGTACATATACAATATAATTAATAGATATAACTATCATCATAATAATAATAATACTCTTAATAATATTTATAATTATAATAATATTATTGATAATAATAATGTCTATAAGATTTATAATAATAATATTAATTATAATAATACTAATATTTTTAATGATAATACTAATATTAATAATAATAATATTACAACAATTTATATTTAACACCCTTTATATCTATATATTATATATTGAGAAATATTAATTACTGCTACAGATTTTAATATTAATAAAAGTAGTCATAGTATTATTAGTATAATAATTATATCTTTAACTCATATTACATATTTTATTATTATAATTTATTAATCTTGTAATATTTAATAATTTCATGGTATTTATATAACAACATATTTTGAATATTCAATATCTATTTATGTTATATAATACAATGTACAAAAATCACTAATTGTGTATATCCATCAAGTGTATATATATATACTTATTTTTATATTTATATCTATATATTTCTATATTTATTTATTTACACACAATGGTTCGTGAATCATCGAAAATGGTCAAAGTCAAATGAATCTATGTAAACAGTTCAAAAATTCTTAAGACTCAACTTTACAAACTTTGCTTATCGTGTCGGAATCATATAAAGATTAAAGTTTAAATTTGGTCGGAAATTTCCTGGTCATCACAGATGTTATGTTTGACTATGAAGAAACTCTGATGTGTCTTTTCCGTTAAAACTGAATTTTGGTTGTAATGTCACGTGACACTAGAATTATTATTTAATATTAGTCGTCAAATGATTTGGATATGTAATTAAATATGTTTATGTTATTGTAATGGTTAACTAATACTAATGCTTCCGCCACGTTTAAAAAAATTTAGCGGTGTCACATATGGTTATCATATTAAGACTTGACCTAAGATTAGTTATTTATATCGACCTGCTTTATTTTTAGGTCGGAGTTGTGGTCATTTTTGATCACTTTACCTTTGCTGTTCACATTTCTGTTTCATTTCTTCATTTGCTTTAAGGTGAGTTATAGTCCCGTTTTTCATACTATTTTAAAGTATTTTTGGGATGAGATTACACGCAATTTTTGTTTTACGTTTAGACACAAATGGAAATTAATTTGAATTATTCATTATGAGTTGAACGAAAATATTCTCTAGTCTGGTAACTGTAATCACTGGTTTCTACTGGTGAACGCGAATCCTATGGATAGATCTGTCGGGCTTGACAACCCATTTCGAGCTAGTCGCGCTAGCAATTTATAATCAGAATGTATTAGTACTTCGTAATTTTGAAGATACACCTGTTCAGTGTATATTGTTATTTGGTAAGGGTAAGGAAATGGTTAAGTAGTTACCAGGTGGCTCATGGATTAATGGAATAATATTTTTATGGTTTTTAACATTTGAAATCTTGTGGTCTAAAGTATATACGTTATTTAATCCTATAATTCACTCAACATTTTTGTTGACAGTTTACTCGCATATTTTCTCAGGTACTTGATTATTTGGCTTCCGCTGTGCTTAGAGAGTCTGCATATTTATGATGGCAGCTTTTTGTTAAACATTTAAAACTTGCATTCTATTTTGGTAACTTAAATTGTGGGTGTTTGTTGACTTTGTTTTGGTCAACTTTTGGTTAAGTACTTACGTTGGTTTTTCTAAACTTACATATTTTGGTAGGTTTCCTTTATAGGAAATGTTTTTTTTTAAATAAAGAATGCAATGTTATTTATTAAATTCATTTAGAGTTATGATCAAGCTGTGGGACCAAGTGACGGAGCCGTTAAGGGTACTTGAAGGGTCGTCTCGGTTGCTGAGCTTACAATACTCATTTCGTACATCCTGTGGTACAGCATTGCGCAAAAGTTTGAGTTGATCTTCAGCTGCATTATCGCTAACATTCAGACTCGCCATAAAATTGTCAATATGAATTGACTTGATAGGATTGTATGGTGATGCGAAAATGTTTTGAAATTGAGGATCGCTAAAATCCTCCAAAGGAAGTTCATGACTAATAAATGGATCCTCCTCTGTGTCTTCTGTATCCACTGTCAGATCAATAGGATCTGCTACAATATAAAGGACATAAAATTTAATTGGTGCAAATACAAACTGCAAATATGATAGCGTGTACTTATGGCGCAAATATATGACATACTTTTGTCTTTGCCCTTCCCGGACACTTCTGCTGCAATAGGAGTGATGCGTGGAAGTTTGCGCCAACTTTCTTGTGCAGAAGGAGCACTTGTGCTACTGCTTTTTCATTTACCTTCTGGAATGGGTTAGTACATTCAGTATTGGCTCTTCAATAGCTGCGGAAGAGGTGCTACCTTCTTTTGGGCGGCAAGTAGCTTTGCAACCACTAATATCTTCTAGTACCATTAAATCGGAAAGAAAGATCTCTGCAAAACATAAAAAGTGTCAATAAATCATACGCAAAAGTGTAAATGTTTTGTGTGTAGCATAACGCTGTGATAACATACATCTATTGTTTGCATCATGTAACGTAACGTTGTAATTATTCCACGGCCAATACACTGAAACTCGCCCCAAATACAGTAGAATATGACTATACTGGCGAACTACCAAGTGTACATTTTTAACTTCGGCCAATAATTCTTTGCCGATCTCATTAGGGTCATTGCGTTCAGTGCGCTTTGATTAAGATCCATTGTCCATCAAAGAAGGTTTTGATACCCGCGCAGTGCTTCAGCTTTGAAAAAAAATGATACACGCCAGTTTCCTATGGACGCTTTGGGGGTTGTAAACCATCCGCGATCTGTTGGCGTGATGGTGTTGAAGCTACGAAACACATTGATCAGGGGTTGTTTATTGATTGCCCTACAATACATTTTAAATAAAATAATTTTAGCAACTGCATATGGATGCAATTGGGCAATGGCGATGTTATATGAATCTTAGATGGCCAAAAAGAAATCGGTCAGCGAAAATCTTAGATTTCCTTGAAACATAGATGTTTCACAAACCGCAATCATTCCTTGAGGAGGATTGTTAGCCCTTTCATCCTCAGCAGGAGCAATTGGTATGAACTGATCCGATAGCGGGTAGTTGTAACGACCCCAAATCCATTTACCAAAAATGTAGCACATTTTTTTTATATTATAAATAAGTTAGGTCCCATTAATACACAATATTTCCAACTCTGTTTTAATCAGAAACATAATATCGTGACAATACGTTTAACAACTTACAATGACCCTTGGTACCCAAATGACACCTTACAAAAGCATTTGTAATAATAATCCAATTACACAAACACGGGTTAATACTCAATAACCCAACCTGATACCAAGAGTATAATCCTGGGGACTACCAATGAAAGGACCCGTTCATATACATTATAAACGATTCACAATAGTTGATTACATCGCGAGGTATTGACCTCTATATGATACATTTTACAAACATTGCATTCGTTTTTAAAAGACAAACTTTATTTACAACGAAAGTTGATGGCATGCACACCATTTCATAATACATCAAACTATAATTGGCTTTATAATAATCTTGATGAACTCAATGACTCGAATGCAACGTCTTTCAAAATATGCCATGAATGACTCCAAGTAATATCCTTAAAATGAGCTAATGCACAGCGGAAGATTTCTTTAATACCTGAGAATAAACATGCTTTAAAGTGTCAACCAAAAGGTTGGTGAGTTCATAGGTTTATCATAACAATCATTTCAATATATTAATAGACCACAAGATTTCCGTTTATAAATATATGTACACTCGCAAGTGTATAAAAGTATTCTATAAGTTGTAGGCACCCGGTAACAAGCTTTAACGTTTATGTTTTACCATCTGAAGTACACCAGATCAGGTGTGTTTAAAATAACCTCGAAGTACTAAAGCATCCCATAGTCAGGATGGGGTTTGTCAGGCCCAATAGATCTATCTTTAGGATTCGCGCCTACCGTACATAGACAAGTAGTTTAATGTTACCAAGCTAAGGGTATATTTCTGGTTTAAACCCACATAGAATTAGTTTTAGTACTTGTGCCTATTTCGTAAAACATTTATAAAAACAGCGCATGTATTCTCAGTCCCAAAAATATATATAAAAGGGAGCAAATGAAACTCACAATACTGTATTTCGTAGTAAAAATACATATAACGTCATTTAATAAGTGCAAGGTTGGCCTCGGATTCACGAACGTATCAATATTGAGATTCAATATTGCAGGAAAGTACGTAGATGCAACGGAGATGATAAACACTAGATTGACCTCACGAGCATACCCATGAACCATACCCATCACCTCCATAGCTATAACCCATAATTTCCTTAGCTTCGACTCATTCAAAAAAACTATTTTGAAATCACTCGGACAGCACTCCGTCGTAATATTTTATGTATACTAATAATATCTTGAAATAATACAGAGCAAATATATATATATATATAAATCGATTGAGAGAGTTTAGAGAAAATATTTTCAAGTTTCTATCTAATAATGAAACCTATTGAATTCTATTTATAATAGATTTTTGAATTATTAAAGTGAATTATTAAAGTATGAATTATTAAAGTAAATTATTAAAGTATGAATTATTAAAGTGAATTATTAAAGTATGAATTATTAAAGTGAATTATTAAAGTATGAATTATTAAAGTGAATTATTAAAGTATGAATTATTAAAGTGAATTATTAAAGTATGAATTATTAAAGTTAAGGTAAAGTAAAAATAAAGTAAAGGTAAAGTTTAAGTATAGTAAAAGTATAAAACTATGTACGTATAATACGCGTATAAATATATATAATATTAATTTAAATCGTTATATATATTTAATAAAATAAAATATAAATATCGTTATCTTTATCATACTGGTTAAGTAATGAGTTGTTAAAAGTGGTTCTAGATATTTATAAAAGTTATATACGTTTTAATAATAAAGTTCTTTTTAAACTGAAAACGTTTTTGTACGTTTGAAACTAAATCAAATAAATATGATAATTTTGTTTTCCAAAACTAAATATATTTAAGAAGCATTTTGTTTAAAGGTTAATATAATGGAAATCGTTATATCATAAAACGTTTTAGAAAAGTAAAATCATATATTTTCATAATAGGTTTCAAGTTTTTAAAATACAGACTGTTGGTGAAGCATGCGATAAAGTTCAAAGGTTAAATAAACGTATGAAATAATCTTAATGAAAAATATCGAGTTACTTAACTTGTCGATATCCAACATCTAAGTTATTTACACTCTACGTTTTTACTTATAAATCACTTTACCATTTTCCGAATGTCGTCAAAAAGAATAGATTTCTTAAATCACAGTGGACCTTATAACATAGACCCGTAATCATATCACAATGTATCTGATAAATCAATCATTTGATATTATCTTCTAATTCCATCGATAAACATATTGAAACAAATACGTTCATGTAAAGTATTATATGTTTAATACTTTATTAATATTTTTAAGTTATAATATATATATACATATATATACATATTTATTTATATATAACGGTCCGTGAATCGTCGGAATTTGGTCGAGGTTATAATGAATGTATGAACACAATTTAAAATTCTTGAGATTTAACTTAACAAACTTTGCTTATCGTGTCGGAATAATATAAAGATAAAGTTTAAATTTGGTTGGAAATTTTCGGATCGTCACAACCAAATCCCCAATCTGCGTCCAATTATCCAAAAGCTACCCCCATCGAGCCTAAGCGCTCCTACGTATCTAGTCTAACAACTAGCTAGCTTCACAATCACAATCCCTGTAAAAAGGTAAACGACGAGAGGGGTAAGCATAAAGCTTAATGAATGCAATAATTATACATATACATATATAATCTACTTACTTGCAATCACTTACACAATTACCGCATACGCGCTAGCAATTTAATTAGCATACCAACGCAAAGTATAACGCTAAAATCTCCAATACGCAAGCTAGCACAAACAATAACATATAATCCGAATAATATAATATGCTACACTACAACACATAACCATGGTTAACCAATAGTACAATGGAATGGTACTCGAATTTCCCATCGGTGTTCATAACAACCATTAGAGTACTTAGCACGTCGTACACTAACCCCACGGGTGGCATCTTAACACGTCGATACTTCACCCTGGGTAGCGTCTTAACACGTCGACACTTCACCCGTGATAGTTCTTGGAGTGGCATCTTAACACGTCGATACTTCACTTCGGGTGGTGTCTTAACACGTCGACACTTCACCCCGAGTGTTGTCTTAACACGTCGACACTTCACTCATCATATTACTTGGAGTGGCATCTTAACACATCGATACTTCACCCCGTTATATTTCTTAGAGTGGCATCTTAACACGTCGATACTTCACTCTTCATGATTCCCGAAGTGGTGTCTTAGCACATCGACACTTCACTCGTCACGTGAAACGTGGTGTCTTAACACGTCGACACTTCACATCTCATGCTACACAAATAAATACATTATATACGTACACGCATAATTATTCCACTCACCTTGGAACGTCCGCACAAGTCATGAGTTATGATCACCGTCCTCATATCCGAGCAAATAGTTACCTATATCGCACATAGGCACAATATACACATAAATATACATTCTCTAAAAGAGAATTCGACACAACTATCCCTTAGCAGAGGGATCACACTTTACTTGCCAAAACCCACCCATTTAACACCTAATGGACAAAAATCAATTCCCACTTCGGGTGGTAATTCAAACCAACACAACAAAGTACAATTTAATCCAAATCATACTTTACGCCAATTAGACCAAACCTAGGTCTTAATACTAAATTACTATTTAGGTAGTAATCATTTCAAACGTCATTTACACCAAAACCCCAACAAGTGCACTATTGGCCCATATTGCTTTTGACCACGTTTGACTTAAGTTAAAATATCACTTTAACCCAAAATTACTTCTCGCGAGTAATTACATCCAAAAACATCATTTAACACTTAACAAAATCGTTTAACATCCAATTAATCTAAAATTAGTGTCCTTACCAAATTCGACCCAATCAAAGTGAACCCATTTTGACATAAGTCCAAAAAACGCCCAAAATCACTAACGGCTAGTGAATTTATTTCCAAAACATCATTTAAATCTTGACTCAAAACTTAGTTCCACAACAATTCGAGGTTAACACCTATTTTGACCAACAACCATGTTCTTACGAACATCTAAATCACTAGCACACTTATAACCTAGTGATTAACAACCAAACCCATGACAAATCTAGCCAATTTCATCATTAAACCCTAAACCCACAATAATCGGGTTTACATACACAATACATACAACAAAACCCCCAATTTCATGAGAAATGGGGTTTATAACCCATCACTAGCTCAAACCCTAACCTTCTATCAAAGTCAAAGTAAAGAAAATTAGAGTTAGGACTTACCACCAATACCAAAACGTAGCTAGGAATGAGGTGAACAACTTTAACACTCACGACTTGACCCGATTCACACTTCTTCTTCCTCAAAACAAGCTCTCTCTCTCTCTCTCTCTTAAACTCTCTTTCTCCCTCTAAACTTGAAGTGTGTAGATGAAAGAGTGTTTTATGAGATAAGGATAAGCCTTGGTCAGTTTTTATGTTCCCCAAACCGTCCATAATGTGAAATGACCAAAACACCCCAAAAGATGCCCTTAAAAACGGGTTAATAAGGTCAGATCTGCGACATTGTCGCATTTCGCGATAGCCGGTAACGTTACGCGACATCCGGGACGCGACACAGATCAGCCAAACAAGATAGCTTGATCAGGAGAGGGGGTTTTCAGCCCATCGCGTTTAGACCCACTCTGTCGCGTCTCGCGGCTAACCAGAACGCGACAACCCCTCCTAAAACGCGACACCCCAACTCAATTTTGAACCATTTTAAGTCATACATAATTATGTAGATGCATTTTAAGGACTAATTAAATACCTTTGAACTTCATGAGACGTCTCAAGTGAGTTTTCAAAAAACGGGTGTTACAATAGTTGATTTTCAATTGCTCGATCTTCTCATCAGTCATATATGATGAGCATTTATCCGCATTAATGGCAGAAGAAGACTGAGGTGTAGAAGGAGAGGCCATGATAAATAATAAGAAAAGGTTGAAATTGAAGTGATGAAGATAAGAATTGATAGAGTATGCGAATGACGGATGTAAAAACTGGCAAATATAATCAGCGTTGGAGGGAAGCGTAAGTGTTTTTAATAGAAAGACAGATGATTGCAAAAAAGTAAAGTGAAATTGAATTGCAATCGATCCTATTTATAGTAATAATTGAAATGATCAAGGTTTATTGCAATGATTATAATCAACGGCTATAATTCTACTGAAATGCATCAACGGCTAGAAAAGAGCCGTTAGGAAACGCTGATAGGATACGCACTATTTATCAGACGCAATATTATATGCGTAACGGATTACATTTTGTGGACCGTTTGAGAAATACATTTTTAACTACATTTTTTTAGAGTTTATTATGTTATATTTTATGCGTAAATATAACACAATAAACTAGGGGGACTTGATCATATATATATATATATATATATATATATATATATATATATATATATATATATATATATATATATATATATATATATATATATATATATGTATGTATATTTTAAGTGCAAAAGGCAATTCAAACACAAGTGCAAGTAGAACCGCGGATGTAAGTAAGCAGTTGCGCATTGCACTAAGGCATTGCGGTTTTACGCATAAAGAAAGATTGCGAAGATGTCCCGCACAAACATTGCGGATATGTCGGTGATATGCGAACGCTGATTCCGCAGATATTCTAAGCCTATAAATAGGGAGCTTGGCCTCTCATTTTAGGTTGTTGATTATGTGCATTTACTAAGGTTTTTATGGTTCGCTTGTGAATATGCCCAAGCCTTAATCATAATCAAGCCAAGGTAATGCGATCAAGACCGAGACGTGGTGATTGATCACTTGAATCTAAGTGAAAGACGATCATAAGGTCCCAAAAACATTTTCAACGCCAACATCCACCCCTCATTGCACTCAATTCCTAAATTAGATCGTAGCATCTAATTTAGGATTGATCAATATGGTTTATATTTCTTCTAACTATGTGAGTCGTGTCATAGTTTTCTTCTTTGTGTTAATGTACATACACTATTTTGAAATTTTGACCGTTTCCACACTTACTCAACTTTTACCTCTTCTTAGTAAGACTTTCACTCATCTGTTCCTTATATATATTTTTTAAACTTCTTATATTTTATCAATCATCAACACACCATATTCACTAGTATTTACAATTCATCTTTATCTGTCTACATTCGTTCTCCTTTCATCTTTCTTATTTATTAAATTTATGTTCTTCAATTCATATTTATTATGTCTTACTATAGTTGCAACTATATCATTTCACTATATCTTCTTATCAATATTAAGGCCACAATGTCTTAATGTATTGGAGTCAAACAGAACATGTGCAGGTATAAGGATAGGTACCTAAAACACATCACGTGACTCATCTGCCATTCTTATAAACTGTGGAGTTTCAGGTCTTAGTATTACACAGTGTGAGTTCACATTTCTCCTAAATGTTTGCTTCCGCATTTAGTCATTTATCTTCTTTACGAGTGTATTAATTCATCATTTCTCATTTACATTTCTTAGACCTTAAGTCATTTTACTCATCTATATCATTTGTCATGGTTAGGTATTATTCATATGGTAACTTTTTTATCTCATATAAGCCTTTAAGTTCTTTACGTTCTACTTACTCATCATTTCTGGAATTTTATTCCATTATTCACTCATATTAATATGAGGCTCATTCATTCTTTACAAGCTTATATATTCAAAATTTAACCTTTCGGTTCTCTTGTATCATATTTATAACGCATGGCTTCTAACATGTCCTACTTCATTAAAACTTTAATTCTCTTGTAGTTTTAAGACAATTCGTTACGTAGCGGTTAACATCTACTAATACATTCACCCTTACTCATTAGTGTCTTAAAATCGGGATACCAATTAATTCTTTCTTGAATACTTCACATTACTTTCCTATGTTTTCAAGGCAATTACTCTAAGGGTACTCGTAATTATGCATATCATACAATTAAGTCTCTAGCTCTAATCAATCTTTCATAGTTCGTTTCTCAAATAGCTTTCTATTTTGCGAATTCATCAACTTTATTCATCTAACAACTCAACCCGTCACTTCGCGACCATGGTGACTTCCATGTACATTACGGTAATATAACAATGGTGGCCAAGCGTTATTTTATTATATTAACGTACATTTGATTCAATCACGATATACGACCTTTCGAGTTGAGTCATACTCTTACATAACATGCCTTTATTCATTCGCATTCTTATAGGTTCTAGCATCGCATACATTCCTACGGAGCATGGCATAACATTTAAACTTTAATCATTGTGTAAGTCCTAAACCGCTTATTAAAACTTAGAGTTGGTTTAAGCCTAGATAACCCTATAGCGGATTATCCAAGTACCTTAAACCAAAGTTGTGACGCCCCGTACAAAACCATCGTGTACGGATCATCAACAACAGGATCATTACAAGGTCAAACACTATATGCTGTATGAAAACCAGTTTTTCATTCATAAAAAGATAGCGTTTACAAAAGATAACGTGACACAAAGGTCGTTACAAAGTCATTATTTGAAAATAACATAAATTACGAATGTAAAAGAAAAGTTCCATGATTGAGACATCTCAAAGTAATGCAGCGGAATTCTAGTACAGAAGGTCCTTAAAAGCAAGTTTAAACACCAAGACAGCAAGTCTAAATAGCGGAAGCAACAAACCTCTAAACACCTGAGAAAACATGCTTAAAAATGTCAACAATAATGTTGGTGAGCTATAGTTTAAGTTGTAACTGTAATGTAAGGTAGGCCACGAGATTTTAGTGTTTCAAAACGGTATGAAAAGTATATGTTTAACCGTGGGCACTTGGTAACTAACTTAACGTTTATAACCCCCTAAAAGTACACTTGGCGAGTGCGTATGTATACGAAGTAATAAACACCCGTTAAATGCTAGCGCGACTATCCCGAGTGGGGATGTCAAACCCTATGGATCCATATCTAAGATTCGCGTTCACCGGTTCAAAAACCAATGACTAAACGTTACCGAGCTAAGGGGAAAGTTTATGCCGTTGTATAACCCACACATATATAAAGTTTAAGTACTCGTGCCTAGTATGTAAAACGTAAAAAGCGCATGTATTCTCAGTTCCAAAATAATTAAAGTAAAAAGGGATGCTATAACTCACAGTGAATAAGCAATACAAGTTGATACGAAGGTGTGCAAGTAGTAAGTCGGTCCGAAAGGTCGTCAACCTAAATCAAAGGTTACTAGGTCAGTATGTTGTCCTTATAAGTTCTAATAGTGCATAAAATAAGTTTAAGTGCCATCATCATCATCATTCATCATTGTAAAAGTTAAGTAAGGTTAACAAGTATAGAGGTCAAAACAATAGGCTGACTTTGATCAGCTGCTACGGCCTCTACGTAAATCAAAAAGACGCGTAATCAGTGGCTATGGCTCCATATGGGAGTCCTCTAGTTTCTGAGCAATTTCTAGACTCAAACTCCTCTTCGTTTGACCGTGGCGATGGTTTAAGTGCAAGTAGGTCCGAATTTTCAGCACAACTTTACAAGGGTGTAGTGATTTTGAAAAGGCCATAAATCCCAAACCGTAACTCGGATTGAGACGAGTCTTAAACGGAAAGTCATCTACTCGAACCAGGATATATGAAATAAAAGTATCCAGTAGCCCAGGAGCCTGATCAGATCCCGAAAACAGTAAGCAAGGTGCTCAAGTGGGGTTCTTAGTGCTTGAGGCTCATCACGGTTCTCATCCTTGATGCTTGTAGCTTCAAGTGTACAACTCGTTGATGGGTTAGCATCACCTTGACCAAGATTCTACCATCAACACACAATATGTTAAGACCAAGTAAGAACACAACTCATTTAAGAGTCTTAGATGGATGATGAACCAAGGTTACATCATATCCTTAGTCTTAACACAATTACAAGTTACATTTACAACTAAAGCTACAAACTTTACTTCAATCAAGCAAGTATGAACATAATCTAAGTCAAATAAAGTGATGGAACCCTAAGCTAGAGAGCTTGGATCCTTTTCACCCACGTTATAAGGTCACAAAGCTAGAAAGCTTTAACCTTTAGTGTTCTTGAAGACCTTGAAGCATAAAGCTTAGATCTTTAAGTTATATGAGGACCATAAATACAAGTTTTGATCTTTATAATAAAATAATGAGATCATAAGTTAGGAAACTTAGATCCAACAAAAGATATGAAGATTCAAGCTAGAAAGCTTGCATCTTGGTTGTTCTTGAAGATCTTGAAGCATAAAGCTTGGATCTTTAAGTTACATGAAGATTACAAACACAAGTTTGAATCTTTATAACAAAATAACAAGATTAAAGTTAAAAGATATAGATCTACAAAGTAGGTGAAGATTCAAAGCTAGAAAGCTTGAATCTTCCATGTTCTTGAAGGATTCAAATCCAAGTTTGAATCTACAAGATGTAATCAAGATCAAAGCTAAAAAGCTAGACCCTTTAATGATGATGATGAATTCGAAAATGATAAGAGAAGAAAAAGAAGAAATTTAAAAACTCACAAGTTTTAGAGTGAGAAAAGACTAGAGAGGAAATAAGAGAGTAAGTGTGTGTGAAATGTAAATGAGAGCAAGTGTAAAATGGATGGAATAAGGCTTGTATTTATAGGTGAATGAGGGTGAGGGTGGTGGTGATGGCCGTTGGAATGGGAGGGGGACAAGAGGGACACACTTTTGCTTTTTGGTTAATGGTTGTCTAAAGTTGGTGCTTATGTTAGGATCCCATGCAACATTAAGGATAATACTTGACAAAAATGCTAGCATGTTCCCTATAATAAATGAGCATTTGTCTTACATATTAATGGGTCAGTAGCTATTAATAATTGGGCTAATTAAATAGTCCACTAACTAGTGTAGGGTGGGCTAAGGCCCAACAAGGTATAAAGTCCAACAAGACTAACTAGTAAGCATAAGTAAATTACTACGCGTAATTAAACATCCAAAAACCCAAGTAATTATTATTATAAAATAATAATTAAGATTTCGTAGTCATAATATTTCGATTACGACAAAAGTTAAACGTGTACACAGTACGCATTTTGTTCGTAACGTCAAGTGACACTAACTGTCATAAAGGCTTCCGGTGATCAAGTTAAGCATCCTACGTACTTAAAGGCACGTTTTAACACATAAACGAAAGTAAGCCATGTGTATAAAGATTCCAGAGTATAAAGTAGCACAGTACGCACAAATACGCAGTTTCGCAAAAATCACAAGGCACAAAAACAAGTCGAAAAAGTTGGGTCGTTACATTACCCACTTGTTAATGGAAATTTCGTCCCGAAATTTTAAGCTGAGGCAGGTGATGGAGTCGGGAAAAGGTGAGGATACTTCTGCATAATTTGATCCTCTCGTTCCCAGGTAAACTCAGGTCCATGTTTGGCATTCCATCAGACTCGAACAATTGGAATCTTATTGTGCTTCAAAGTCTTAACCTCACGGTCCATGATTTCGACAGGTTCTTCCACAAAGTGGAGTTTGTCATCAATCGTAAGTTCCTCCAGTGGTATAATAAGTTCCGATTCAGCAAGACATTTCTTCAAATTCGATACGTGGAAGGTAGGATGAACTGAGCTCAATTGATTCGGAAGATCCAAACGGTAAGCAACGGGTCCAACACGCTCCAAGATTTCAAAAGGACCAATATATCGTAGGTTTAACTTTCCGCACTTTCCAAAACGGATCACACCTTTCCAAGGTGCCACCTTCAACATTATACGGTCACCCACGTTGAATTCGAAGTCTTTACATTTAAGGTCGGCATAACTCTTTTGGCGATCACGGGCCGCCTTAAGTCTCGCTTGAATTTGGACAATCTTCTCGGTTGTTTCATGGACTACCTCGGGTCCGGTGATTTGCTTTTTGCCTACTTCGGCCCAACAAATAGGAGAACGGCATTTGCGGCCATACAACGCTTCAAAAGGTACGGCATTAATACTCGAATGATAACTGTTGTTGTAAGAGAATTCAGCTAGCGGCAAATGTCTCTCCCAAGCCTTTTCTAAGTCAATAACACAGGCACGCAACATGTCCTCCAAAGTCTGAATCGTTCGTTCGCTCTGACCATCGTTCTATGGGTGATACGCGGTGCTCATGTCGAGACGAGTTCCCAAGGCTTCTTGCAAAGAACGCCAAAATCTGGAAGCAAAATGGGTATCGCGATATGAGATAATCGATAAGGGCATACCATGAAGAGATACAACCTCTTTGATGTATAGTTGAGCGAGTCTCTCCATCGTATCTGTTTCCTTCATGACTAAGAAGTGTGCAGATTTGGTAAGTCGGTCAACGATAACCCAGATGGTATCATAACCGCCTACCGTCTTCGGTAGCTTTGTGATGAAGTCCATCGTTATCCTTTCCCACTTCCATTGCGGGATTTTCGATTGTTGAAGTAATCCAGATGGTCTTTGATGTTCGACCTTAACTTTCAAGCAAGTCAAACACTTACCAACGTAAGTTGCAACATCCTTCTTAAGATTAGGCCACCAATATTATTCCTTGAGATCGTGGTACATTTTAACGGCTCCTGGATGAATCGAATATCTCATCTTGTGGGCTTCATCTAGTATAAGGCTTCGTAGATCTCCATAACTAGGTACCCAAATCCTTCCAGCAAAGCATCGGAGTCCAGTCTCCTTAACCTCGAATCATGAAACGAGAATGTTCAAGCGTTCGTGAGATATATTCTCCTCATTGAGAGCCTCATCTTGGGCTACTCGGATCTGGCTATTGTGATTTGAATGAATGGTGATGTTCAAGGCGCGGACACAAAGAGGTACCGTCCTCTCCTTTCGGCTCAGGGAATCGGCTACAACATTTGCCTTTCCAGGATGGTAACGAAGTTCACAATCATAGTCGTTCAGCGTCTCGATCCATCGTCACTGCCTCATGTTCAGTTGTTTCTGATCGAATATGTGCTTGAGGCTTTTGTGGTCGGTGAAGATGGTACTTTTAGTTCCATAAAGATAGTGTCTCCACAATTTGAGCGCAAAGACAACGGCTCCAAGTTCGAGATCGTGAGTAGTGTAGTTTCGCTCGTGAATCTTTAGTTGACGAGAAGCATAGGCAATAACCTTTGATCTTTGCATCAATACGCAACCAAAACCATTTTTCGAGGCATCACAATATACGACGAAATCATCACTGCCTTCAGGAAGAGATAAGATAGGTGCGGTGGTCAATTTCTGCTTCAAGTTTTGAAATGCTGTTTTTGTTTTCGGTTTCCCACACGAACTTCTTCCCTTTGTGAGTCAGCGCGGTCAAAGGATGTGCAATCAGAGAGAAACCTTCAATAAATCTTCGGTAGTAACTGGCAAGACCTAGAAATTGGCGGATGTGAGTCGGGGTAGTGGGGGTTTCCCACTTGCTGATAGCTTCGATCTTTGCGGGATCAACTTTGATACCTTGATCACTCACAATATGACCCAGAAATTGGACTTCCTTCAACCAAAATTCACACTTGGAGAATTTGGCATAAAGTTGCTCTTGTCTCAAGAGTTCCAACACTAGTCGAAGATGTTGTTCATGTTCTTCTTCACTTCAGGAATAGATGAGGATATCATCTATGAAAACGATAACGAACTTATCCAGGTATGGCTTGCATACACGATTCATGAGATCCATAAATACGGCAGGTGCGTTGGTTAAACCGAATGGCATCACGAGAAACTCATAATGACCATAACGGGTTCTAAACGCAGTTTTCATCACATCACTCTCCTTCACCCTCAATTGGTGATAACCGGATCGCAGATCGATCTTGGAGTAAACACTGGATCCTTGCAGCTGATCGAAAAGATCGTCAATCTGGGGAAGGGGATATCGATTCTTAATCGTCAACTTGTTCAGCTCACGATAATCGATACACATGCGGAAAGATCCGTCCTTCTTCTTCACGAATAAAACAGGTGCGCCCCAAGGCGATGAACTCGGTTGGATAAATCCACGGTCTTGCAATTCCTGCAGTTGACTCTGCAACTCTTACAGTTCGGAAGGTGCTAGTCGATAAGGTGCGCGAGCTACGGGTGCAGCTCCCGGCACTAGATCGATCTGGAACTCCACTGCTCTCGGTGGCAGTAATCCAGGAAATTCTTTAGGAAAGACATCGGGAAATTCGTTCACAATTCGTACATCATTCACACTCTTCACCTCGGTTTCTAACGTTTTCACATGTGCTAAAACAGCAAGACGTCCTTTCTTCATGATCTTATGTGCTTTCATGCAACTAATGAGGTTCAGCTTCGAACTACATCTCTCTCCGTAAATAATTAGTGGCTCACCATCCCCGTGTGGTATACGAAGAGCTTTATCTCCACAGATAATGTCGGCCCTCACTTTGGTCAACTAGTCCATACCGACAATCACATCAAAACTTCCCAATTTGATGGGTATCATGTCAATCTCGAAATCCACACCAGCTTTGTTGATAATAGCCCCTCGGCCAATTTGGTCAACTTTCTCAAGTTTTCCATTGGCTACCTTAACAAGCATACTCTCCTTTAAAGCAACTAACGACCAATCTATCTTAGAACAAAAGTGCCTACAAACATAGTTCCTATCGGCACCAGTATCAAATAGGACAGAAGCTAATAGGTTGTTGATAGTGAATAATCCTGTAACCAAGTCGGGGTTCTCACGGGCATCCCTTGAGTTTACATTGATAGCTCTTCCACGCGCTGGCCCGCCATCCTTTCTCTTGTTGGGACATTCATTCCTGAAGTGGCCCTGTGTTCCGCACTCATAGCACTGCCTTGGTCCAGTAGGGTTTGTCTTCACCGTTGGGGTGGGAATCTTGCAGTCCTTACCAATATGCCCGGTCTTTTTGCACTTTTCATAGACCACATTACAGTACCTGGTATGGAGCTTGTAGCACCTCTTGCACTACGGTAGACTACCCTTGTAGTTGGGGTTCGAGCTAGTGTTCGGGTTGGGGTTCCTTCCGTCATTATGCCTCTTAGCGGGGGTTTGATCATAGGCTCTCCCCTTGTTGTTGTCCCACTTACGCTTCTCACCACTGGCTCCCGATTCGGATTTAGCCTTTTCCGGTTCTTTGCTGGTAATTTGGTTCATAAGGGTATGCGCCATGCGCATAGCTTCCGGGACGTTGGGTGGCTTAGAAGAGGTGACATTTCCCTGAATGGACTTGGGAAGTCCCCACAAGTATCGTTCCATTCTCTTAAACTCTGGGGTAACCATCGTGGGACACATCAGTGCTAATTCCAGATACCTACGGTTGTAACTATCAAGATCGTTTCCCACAACCTTCAACTCCCAGAACTCAGCCTCCATTTTCTGTATCTCTGTTCTGGGGCAGTACTCTTCGATCATGGCTCCCTTAAATTCTTCCCAAAGAGTAGCATAAGCCTCGTCAATACCTTTAGCCTGAGCAAGTGTGTTCCACCAGGTTAGGGCGCCGTCCGACAGCATACAGGAGGCATACTTGGTTTTGTTCGTCTCTGAGCAGTTGCTCACATGGAACACAGCTTCCAACTTCTCAAACCATCTCGTCAATCCAACTGGCCCCTCAGTACCACTAAAGTTATGGGGCTTGCAGCTTTGAAACTCCTTATATGTACACCCGTTACGAATGGGCTGGTTAACTGGTGGAGCTTGTGGGTTGATTTCCGCAATAGCTGCGGGTACTCTTTCAGCAATCATTTCCTCAATTTGTGCTGCTGTGGGCGCTGCTCTTCCGTTTGCCATTGCTCTACTAAACAAAAATTTTGACTTAAGTCAAAATCCAGCATTTAATAAATAATAATAATAATATAGTATATGGCAACCAACATGGAATCAAGGCAACACATGTTAACTAAGTAACGCAACTAGATACAGATACCACAGAATCATCATACAGTAACGTAATTAGAACACCGTACAAAAAGTAAACAACACTAAGTTTCATTCATTAATAATAAGTTGCATACATCCGCATAGGTTCGTACAATACATGAGTAAAACATGAAACTGCAAACCAGATTACATAATGAAATCTACTACAATGCCCTATGGTGACGGTGGGTAAAGGATATGCATTACGTGGGACATCTGGTCCTCGAGCTCAGTCACCCGAGCACGGAGGATCTCCACTTCCCTTGTCAGTTCCTCGACGGAGGGAGATGGTGGGGTAGGCGGTGCAGTCGGTACAGGTGGTGCAGACGGTCCAGCGCCAGATGTAGATGGTGCGTAACAGTAAGCCTTATGCACGAATGAATCGGCAGGATACGGCACAACCCGCTTGCGGGCGGTGACCCTAGTCCTCAGTCCATGTGCGTTAACGAATGACCTACCTCCGTTAACCCCCGGAATAACGGTACCATCGAAACAATATCGCTTCTTCAGCGGGGTAGAGGGTGGCTATACGGGTGCCTCCTCAGGGTCCTCTTCGGAATCATCATCGGAATCCTCGTCGCTGGAATCGTCGGATGATGAGTCATCTGAACTATCGGAAGGTGGGTGTGCTCGGCCGGTAGTCATCAGTCGGTATCGGCCGGGTGGAATCGGCACGACACGTCCATCAGGAAGGCGTCTAGCCCAATGACCATTCTCATTCCGGGTGGAATCACAGCACCACCGGAATGGTGTTGTGGCTCTGAGGGTCCTGGGATGAGTGGAGCTGGGATCTCTGGTGGATCCTCGTGTCCGTCTGAGGTGATCACTGGGTCGAGTGCATGGCCACTGGCCCTAGAGGATGAAGCGCTAGAGTCACTGGAGGGTGTCAACAACTGGATCTGTGAATTGGCAACAATGGCAGGCGAGGTGGCAGATGAGTCTGAGTCGCTCTCCAAAATGATAACGGGCGGGACATCCGACATCTGAACAGGGAAAAATAACTTTTTCCATGTCAGTAAGTCATAAAGCAAGCACGTATTAGGCAAAATAACTACGACAGTCTAGATCATCTATAGCAGTAAATAGCATGGCAATAATAGCAAATCGTACAGAAGTATCATGCAATCGAAAGCATATAGTAGCATGCAGTAATGAAAATCAAGTAGCAGTATACGTCATATAGAAGTAAAAGTAAGCTGCAACATGCAGTAAGTTTCGCGGAAACAAGTAAACTAGCAAGTTGTAGATTAGTCCTATTAGCGAATCCTACTCGGTCCGGTCTAGACTCACTAATGCAACCTAATTCCCTACAACCAATGCTCTGATACCAAATGTGACATCCCGTACAAAACCATCGTGTACGGATCATCAACAACAGGATCATTACAAGGTCAAACACTATATGCTGTTTGAAAACCAGTTTTGCATTCATAAAAAGATAGCGTTTACAAAAGATAACGTGACACAAAGGTCATTACAAAGTCATTATTTAAAAATAACATAAATTACGAATGCAAAAGAAAAGTTCCATGATTTAGACATCTCTAAGTAATGCAACGGAATTCTAGCACAGCAGGTCCTTAACAACAAGTTTAAACACTAAGACAGCAAGTCTAAACAGCGGAAGCAACAAACCTCTAAACACCTGAGAAAAAATGCTTAAAAATGTCAACAATAATGTTGGTGAGCTATAGTTTAAGTTGTAACAGTAATGTAAGGTAGGCCACGAGATTTCAGTGTTTCAAAATGGTATGAAAAGTATATGTTTAACCGTGGGCACTTGGTAACTAACTTAACGTTTATAACCCCCTAAAAGTACACTTGGCGAGTGCGTATGTTTACGAAGTATTAAACACCCATTAAATGCTAGCGCGACTAGCCCGAGTGGGGATGTCAAACCCTATGGATCCATATCTAAGATACGCGTTCACCGGTTCAAAAACCAATGACTAAGCGTTACCGAGCTAAGGGGAAAGTTTATGCCGTTGTATAACCCACACATATATAAAGTTTAAGTACTCGTGCCTAGTATGTAAAACATAAAAAGCGCATGTATTCTCAGTTCCAAAATAATTAAAGTAAAAAGGGATGCTATAACTCACAGTGAATAAGCAATACAAGTTGATACGAAGGTGTGCAAGTAGTAAGTCGGTCCGAAAGGTCGTCAACCTAAATCAAAGGTTACTAGGTCAGTATGTTGTCCTTATAAGTTCTAATAGTGCATACAATAAGTTTAAGTGTCATCATCATCATCATTCATCATTGTAAAAGTTAAGTAAGGTTAACAAGTATAGAGGTCGAAACAATAGGCTGACTTTGATCAGCTGCTACGGCCTCTACGTAAATCGAAAAGATGCGTAATCAGTGGCTATGGCTCCATATGGGAGTCCTCTAGTTTATGAGCAATTTCTAGACTCAAACTCATCTTTGTTTGACCGTGGCGACGGTTTAAGTGCGAGTAAGTCCGAATTTTCAGCACAACGTTACAAGGGTGTAGTGATTTGGAAAAGGCCATAAATCCCAAACCGTAACTCGGATTGAGACGAGTCTTAAACGTAAAGTCATCTACTCGAACCAGGATATCTGAAAATAAACTTTTCCAGTAGTCCAGGAGCCTGATCAGATCCCGAAAACAGTAAGCAAGGTGCTCCGGTGGGGTTCTTAGTGCTTGAGGCTCATCACGGTTCTCATCCTTGATGCTTGTAGCTTCAAGTGTAGAACTCGTTGATAGATTAGCATCAACTTGACCAAGATTCTACCATCAACACACAATATGTTAAGACCAAGTAAGAACACAACTCATTTAAGAGTCTTAGATGGATGATGAACCAAGGTTACATCATATCCTTAGTCTTAACACAATTACAAGTTACATTTACAACTAAAGCTACAAACTTTACTTCAATCAAGCAAGTATGAACATAATATAAGTCAAATAAAGTGATGGAACTCTAAGCTAGAGAGCTTGGATCCTTTTCACCCAAGTTATAAGGTCACAAAGCTAGAAAGCTTGAACCTTTAGTGTTCTTGAAGACCTTGAAGCATAAAGCTTAGATCTTTAAGTTATATGAAGACCATACACACAAGTTTTGATCTTTATAACAAAATAATGAGATCATAAGTTAGGAAACTTAGATCCAATAAAAGATATGAAGATTCAAGCTAGAAAGCTTGCATCTTGGTTGTTCTTGAAGATCTTGGAGCATAAAGCTTGGATCTTTAAGTTACATGAAGATTACAAACACAAGTTTGAATCTTTATAACAAAATAACAAGATTAAAGTTAAAAGATATAGATCTACAAAGTAGGTGAAGATTCAAAGCTAGAAAGCTTGAATCTTCCATGTTCTTGAAGGATTCAAATCCAAGTTTGAATCTACAAGATGTAATCAAGATCAAAGCTAAAAAGCTAGACCCTTTAATGATGATGATGAATTCGAAAATGATAAAAGAAGAAAAAGAAGAAATTCAAAAACTTACAAGTTTTAGAGTGAGAAAGACTAGAGAGGAAATAAGAGAGTAAGTGTGTGTGAAATGTAAATGAGTGCAAGTGTAAAATGGATGGAATAAGGCTTGTATTTATAGGTGAATGAGGGTGAGGGTGGTGGTGATGGCCGTTGGAATGGGAGGGGGACAAGGGGGACACACTTTTGCTTTTTGGTTAATGGTTGTTTAAAGTTGGTGCTTATGTTAGGATCCCATGCAACATTAAGGATAATACTTGACAAAAATGCTAGCATGTTCCCTCTAATAAATGAGCATTTGTCTTACATATTAATGGGTCACTAGCTATTAATAATTGTGCTAATTAAATAGTCCACTAACTAGTGTAGGGTGGGCTAAGGCCCAACAAGGTAGAAAGTCCAACAAGACTAACTAGTAAGCATAAGTAAATTACTACGCGTAATTAAACATCCAAAAACCCAGGTAATTATTATTATAAAATAATAATCAAGATTTCGTAGTCATAATATTCCGATTATGACAAAAGTTAAAAGTGTACGCAGTACGCATTTTGTTCGTAACGTCAAGTGACACTAACAGTCATAAAGGCTTCCAGTGATCAAGTTAAGCATCCTACGTACTTAAAGGCACGTTTTAACACATAAACGAAAGTAAGCCATGTGTATAAAGATTCCAGAGTATAATGTAGCACATTACGCACAAATACGCAGTTTCGCAAAAATTACAAGGCACAAAAACAAGTCGAAAAAGTCGGGTCGTTACAAAAGTTCTGATACCAACTTATAATGCCCTTAACTCAGGAAAAAACAAAAACTTTTGTTTACACATGCGCAGTGCGCGAGAAAAGAGTGTGCGGCTCACACTTTCTGCGCGGCGCGCACTTTGCCTTCCCAGCCACTATCCACTTTTGCTTGTATGTGCGCGACGAAATTATAATTGCGCGCGGCGCACACGTCCCCAAGGCCAGATTTTCGCCTTTTTAAGTACTTTTTGACCCACTTAATTTACCTTACTCAAACCCGAACTTAAAGAAACACATGTTTTTAAGACATAAATGTAACATTTTACTTGCCACCACAAATTTAAGACTTGTTCCCAATTACAACAATTTCATGCATTAGTAACTTAAAATACATCTTGGTCTCATAAGTCTAATTACTCAAACTTAAACATGTCATTCCGTCCCATAACATAACTTAAACATTTTTCATATAAAATACTCATTTGACCCAAGGCGTTACTAAGCGGTTATCATGTAGCTACATTTAAGAGATTTGCAATACCACTTACTAGATTTCCAATGATCCACTAATCCTTAGCCGATTCCTTACCTTCCCGATGCCATCGAAAACCTAAAAACATTACAACATAAACTTAGTGACTTAATGGTAGGTAAAATAGCATAAACATATACATATACATAATCATAAACGTAATCATAACCTTCCAACCCGAAGGGTTGTTTTCTTGAGTCGGATCCTCATACCATAGAGACAAGTCTAAGCTCATCACATGACATGGACATAGTCCAAGCTTATCACAATGACATGGATATAAATTCAAGCTTATCACTTAACAAGGATATAGTCTAAGCTCATTACAACGACATGGATATAAATCCAAGCTTATCACTTAGTGAACTTAATTACACCCTCTTGCACGGGTACAATCCGGAAGTATTAAGTCACCCTCATTCGTTACCTTACAAGTGCATAGTCCTCTCAGAACTAGCCCTTGCAATGTTTGTCAATAATCATTTGGTGGTTTAGCCTCGGCATTGCAATCCCGTAACCCACCCAAATTACCCCCAATTAACTCACCTTAGCTTTCTTGACAAGTTGAGTAACTTCTTACTTTTCTTCTCTTGATTAGTGCCTAATCACATAACACTAATCCTATTAATTCACATTCATCATCCCTTTTATTTAATCACTTACTAAGTTATCATCATACATTAATATTCTTTCACTTACCCAATTCATGTCTTTCTTGTTCATCTTTGATTTCTCATAATTTCTTAACTTTCACAATCATAACTGGGTTACTTGTAATTAATTAACCTCTTTACATTCAAGAACATAGCATTTATAAAATTTCTACACTTCATAATCACATATATCCTTAGTGTCTTTCTTTTAATCATAAGCATTCACAATTTCATCTCATAATGCCAAAGTAAACCTTGTACAAAAATATAACTTTAATATATCACCAACCTTCCACTTTTATAACTAAGCTTTCTTTACACTTGTAATTTCTTTTCATTCATTTTCTAGTTAAAATCATTATTTCACTTCCATTGTATTTAAACTCATAAGTTTTACTTGACTTTATAGAATTAACACATTCATATGACAACTAATACATTATTTCTTTCAAAAATCAACTTTCTTTCCTAACCATTAACACTTTCTTTATAAACTTACTTCTTATTATAATCATAAGTCTTTTTCAATCCTTTAATTCATTCTATTAATAATATTACATTTAAAAACTTCATTTAGGCATTTTATCAAACACCTTATATGCATAAGGTTATTTTAACTCTTAACATAACCTAAATCACTAACTTTATAACCAACTAGCTACTTATCCAATTTCATAATTTTAATGAAACTATTTTTGATTACTTATCATACCAAAAGCTTACTTAGTCCATTTCATTTCATAAAACACAAGCATACATGGAGTTTCTTTTAAGCATTTCATCAAACACCTTATGTGCATGAGGTGGTTTTTGACTCAAAACATTGCAAAACTATGTCTTTCATCCATAAATCTTGTTCTTTCCCAATTTAAGCATATTTTTGACCTTATCATCTTACAATTTCATTTTTATCCATAAACCCGTCAAGAACTTACATTAAATCAAAGACTTATCATCAAATTCTATCAAAAATCAACTTTTACATATACTTCTATTTCCAAATCCGAATTTATTGAAATACATAACATAACTTGCACCATAAAATCATGTACTAACACATACAATAGCATAAACTTCAACCAAATTTAAGTATTAAAATCATACCTTGATTTTTACACTTGAAACCTTAAGTAGAGATTAGTAGAAAGATGAGTGTTGATGATGATTTTTTTGCTTCCACAATGATCTAAACACCTCTAATCACCTATTTAAGTGATTGCATTAATCTTAAGTCTTTAGTTATGATCTCTTCTTCTTCTTTGTTACTACTAGCGACATACACACACACACGGTAAGACCCGAATATTTATTGTGCAGAGGTGTAAATAGAGTACATAAAGTGTGGATGACAGTGGGTGATTAAACAGAAGCAGAACCTATTCAAACCATAGGTGCGCGCCGTGCACTATTAAGTGTGCGCGTGGCGCACTCCTCTTGTTGACAGATTTTTGTTTTTTAATTTAAATTGAACGTGGGGAATTTTGGTCTTTTCACTTGAGGCTGAATTTAAAGCCACTAAAAGGCTGGGTGGAGTCTTTAATTCACATCCACCAACCTTATCATCTCTTCCATTCAATTCTAGAGTGAGAAACCCTTTTAGTGATAGAAAGCTCAAATCAAGGAGGAAGAAGTTGATTTCGGGTCAAACCGCTTGTGTTAAAGTTGTTCATCGTTGTGATTGTGGTGGTAAGCTCTAACTTTGATTTTCTTATTTTAAATTGTTTAAGGGTTAGGGTTTGGGTTAGTGATGAACATAAAACCCATATTTGGTGATTTTGGGTGTTCTTGGGTAAGATTGGGTCATGAGGACCCAAGGATGACTAAACTAGGGTTTTAGAAATGTTAAATGGACTTATGAGTCATAATTGGTTAGTTAATTACTAGCACACCTAGTTATTAAGCAAATGGATGTTAATGGGGCTAGTGGATGACCCTAAATGGGTGTGTGACTTTAATATGGTTAAATGGGTAATAATTGACCTAGTTGGGAAAGATGGGTATGAAATACCCTAATTATGTTAGTTAGTGTTGTTGGACCTTAGTCACAAGCTTTTAGTGATATGTGATGGTCTTGACCTTAAATGGACGGTTTTGGCGAAAATGGGGCATTTAATGCATTAAGTCATTAAATGCACATGTGTAAGTTGTTGGCGTTTAGTCCAACTAGTTTGTGTGTTGATCGAGTACTTATTGTATTAGGTACTTTGCCTTGAAGCTCGCGGAAGTATAGAACCGTCACCGAATTGTTAAGGTGAGTGGAATAATTATGCGTGTACGTATATAATGTATTTATTAGTATAGCGTAGAATGTGGAATTGTCGCGGTGTTCAAGACAACATATTCTATGTAACGAGTGAAATTGTCGCGGTGTTCAAGACACCACTCATTGATTTGATTGACATGTGGAATAGTCGAGGTGTTTAAGACAACACATTTTCATGGGAGTGGAATTGTCGCGGTGTTTAAGACACCACTCATTTGGTTTGATTGACATGTGGAAGTATCGCGGTGTTCAAGACACCACATTTTCATGGGGGTGAATTTTTCGCGGCGTTCAAGACATCACCCGAGGGATTAGTGATTGCGCGTCGTATGTACATTAATGGATGTTATGAACTCCGATGGTCTCTAGCGAGTACCGTTCCCTTGTAAGATTGGTTAACCATGGTTGTGTGAATTTTGTATTAGCATATTTAATTGTGAACTTTATGCTTTTGGTGTCGCTAGCTTATTATGAATTGGGGATATTGGTTTATGCATAATGTTTGCATAGTTGTCGAATTGCTAGCTTGTATGCGGTATTGTGTAAGTGATTGCAAGTAAGTAGGTTATATATGTATATGTATAATTACTGCATTCACTAAGCTTTAGCTTACTCTCTCGTTGTTTACCTTTTTATAAGCTCTAGCGTGGACAAGGGTAAGGGCGTTCGTTCGGATTAGTGATCCTACTTTGTTTTGATAGGAGACGCTTTTGGCATATAGCTTTTGGAGTTTGACCGAGATTTGGGTAGTTTAACCCCCAAACACCATGCTCATAGTGTCGTTTGGAATTTAAACTAGTGTGGTCGAAACTCATATTTTGTACGAAACTCGTATTACGGCATATGTGGGCCCAGTTTCGTAAAACTCATTTTATTATTGAATCGTGTGAGTTTTAACTATTATAACATGTTGTGAAAAGCATTTCGTCTAAATATGTCGGGAAGTGGGAGATCTTTTATTGAAATTTGACAAAACCGGACAGAAGCTGATGAGGCTTGTGGCACCCTAGGGTGCTGCGCGCCGAGTACCTGTGCTGATAAAAAAAAAAATATTTCGCGTATTCGTTTTTGATATTGGGTTGGGTTGTTACAAGTGGTATCAGAGCATGGTCTAAGGGATTTAGGCGACTTGATATAGGTGCCTAGACTTAGACTTTATTGTGTATGCGCTTTATGCGGGACTTATAGGAGACGGGTCGGACCGGGATTTGGTTAGTGCCTAGGTTTAGGTGAACTAACTATGCGTTAATTGTTTTGTATTGTGTTTTGCGATCATCAAGCGAGATAGACGTTGTACTAGCAAGTTAATGCGATGTGCTCGCGTAACAATGATTAGCTACCATTGTTACGGGTTCAAATCCTATCAAACAAGCGATGCACGATGATTGTTGAGCAAGATGGGGCTGTGAGGTGTATATGTATATATTTGTGTCTTGTCCTCTCATTTCATCATTTAATCTATTTCCTTTTTATAGTATGAAGACGAGAAACGTACTCGAGAACAATGATGGAGGTACGAGTGAGGATGTTGAGTTCACGGCCAAAGTTGAGGCCATCTTTAAACATTAAAAAGCGTAGTTTCTGGAAGACGTTAAGAAGATGTTTCTAGATACGATTGACGAGCAACTACTCAATGTGGTTAAGGAACAAGTTAAGCATGTTCTACAAGAAGATAATGTGGGAAGACGGGACTTTTTCTACAAGAATTTCAAGGATTCTCAACCTCCCACCTTTTATGGTGAACGAGATCCACTTAAGAGTGCCCGTTGGATCTCCGATATAGAGGGGGCTTTTCGTACTTGTGAATGCCCTCTCGATAAAAATACGAGGTATGGTTGTAGAATGTTAAGGGGCGATGCTAAATTGTGGTGGGACGCGAAGATCCAACTTTATGGTGAAGAACAATGTATGGATTTCACTTGGGAAGAGTTCAAGGCGGAGTTTTTCAACGAGTACCGAACTTCGGCCGATCTTACTAGACTTAAGGACGAGTTGCGTGCCTTGAGGCAAGGGTCGATGGATTTGAACACTCTCAAATCCGTTTTCTTATCAAAGACCCAATTTTGCCTGGAGTATGTCGAGAATGATAAAATGTTGAAGGAAGACTTCTATCAAATCTTCAATGAAAACTATCAAGATAAGATTAGTGTAAACGTGGTGAAAAGTTTTGATGAGTTATTTGATATGGCCAAAGGTTTTGAGTCGCTCGCTTTGAGAAAGAGTGGCTTCACTTTTGGCAAAAGGAAGTTCAAAGCTACTAGCCATTCGATCAAGAAGAGTAAAGGTGCAACCGAAAGTGTTGGTAGTGTGAAGAAAGGAGCTTTTCCTTATTCTTGTCACAATTGTGGACGAAGGGGGCATATGGCCCGTGATTGTACCAAACCATCTACTACAACCAAACTCGTTATAATTGTGGTAAAGAAGGGCACCGAAGGCCGGAGTGTCCAAATTTGAACATCGATCATGTTAAGAAGTTGGAGAAGGCGGCGGGTACAGCTAGGGGATGAAACTATTTGATGACCAATGATGAGGCCAAGCAATCCAACGAAGTTGTCTCAGGTACTTTCATGGTTAACTCTAATCCGACAAGGATACTTTTTGATAGTGGTTCTAATTTGTCGTTCGTGACTCCAAGTTTCATGTCTAAGCTTGATAAACCGCTAGCTAAGTTAAGTCATCAGGTAGAAGTTGAAATAGCGGATGGTAAGACGGTGCTAGGGGTTGATGTTTGTAATGATTGTGATATTGTGTTTGGTTCCGAAACGTTTAAAATTGATCTTATCCCAATGACCTTGGGTGAATTTGATATTGTCGTTGGTATAGATTGGCTCGATCGTTATAGAGCTGATATTGCATGCCATGAAAAATCTATTCGTGTTAAGACCCCATGTGGGGGAGAGTTAATTATTCATGGCAAAAGACAGAGAAGACTTGTGCCATTATGCACTTATGCACGGGCACGTCATTTTCTTGTTAGTGGTGGCATGGCTTTCCTTGCTCATGTAGTTGATACTCGCGAAGAGCCACCATCCATTCGTGAAATTCCGGTGGTTAGTGAATTTGAAGACGTTTTTCCGGATGAATTGCCGGGTGTTCCGGCGAAAAGACAAGTTGAATTTCGCATTGAGTTGGTTCCGGGAGCTACTCCCATTGCTAAAACTCCTTATTGTTTAGCACCAACGAAAATGCAAGAGTTGTTAAATCAAACCCAAGAATTACTTGAAAAGGGTTTTATTCGACCGAGTGCTTCTCCATGGGGTGCTCCGGTTTTATTCGTGAAGAAGAAGGATGGTAGTATGCGGATGTGCATTGATTATCGTGAGTTGAACAAGGTGACAATCAAGAATCGTTATCCATTGCCTCGGATTAACGATTTGTTTGATCAACTCCAAGGCGCGACTTACTTTTCTAAAATCGACTTACGGTCCGGCTATCACCAAATGCGGGTCCGTGAGGAAGATATTGAGAAAACGGCCTTTTGAACACGTTACGGGCATTATGAGTTTGTAGTTATGCCTTTCGGTCTTACGAATGCACCGGCAGCGTTCATGGATCTTATAAACCGAGTGTGCCAACATATGTTGGACAAGTCGGTGATTGTGTTCATTGATGACATACTTGTCTATTCGAAAAGTATAAAGGAACATGAACATCATTTGCGTGGCGTGTTGAAGACGTTGCGGAAGGAGAAGTTGTATGCAAAATTCTCCAAATGTGAATTTTGGCTAAGGGAAGTTCAATTCCTTGGCCATATTCTGAACAAGGATGGTATTCAAGTATATCCGGGGAAGATTGAGACGGTAAAGAGTTGGGGACGACCGACTACGCCTATGGAAATTCGAAGTTTTCTCAGATTGGCCGGTTATTATCGTCGGTTTATCCAAGACTTTTCTAAGATCGCTTTTCCATTGACGAAATTGACGAGAAAGAATGCGAGATTTAATTAGGAAAACGAGCAAGAAATTGCTTTCCAATTGTTAAAAGAGAAGTTATGTCAAGCTCCGGTTTTAGTGTTGCCGAAAGGTATAGAAGACATGACGGATTATTGTGATGCCTCTTTAAATGGGATCGGTTGTGTTCTAATGCAACGAGGTAAAGTCATCGCGTATGCCTCTCGACAATTAAAGGAACACGAAACGAGATATTCGACTCATGATCTTGAGTTGGCGGCGGTTGTGCATACGTTGAAAATTTGGCGCCATTACTTGTATGGTGTCAAGTGTACAATTTATTCATGTCACAAGAGCTTAAAACATCTTTTTGATCAACGAGATTTGAATTATCGTCAACGTAGATGGATGGATGTGGTGAAAGACTATGATTGTGAAATACTTTATCATCCGGGTAAGGCGAATGTGGTCGCGGATGCGTTAAGTCGGAAGAGTCAACATCCGGCAATACGAGTCGGGTCGTTACGCATTATTATTACTAACGATTTTCTTGTAAAGCTCGGTGAGATTCAAATTGAAGCTTTTGTTAACAATAAGCATGAGGAACGAATCGTGGGGCAAACGGAGTCTATTACTTTAGGTCCGCATGGTTTGTTGTCTTTTCAAGGACGAGTGTGGGTGCCTAGAATGGGAGATTTCCGACGAGTGCTACTTGATGAAGCACATAAGTTAAAGTATTCCATTCACCCGGGCGAGACGAAAATGTATCTTGATTTGAGGAAATAGTATTGGTGGCCGGGCATGAAACGTGATGTTGTTAAGTATATTGAACAATGCGTCACGTGTTTGCAAGTTAAAGCCGAACACCAAAAGCCGTATCGTAAGTTACAACCGTTAGAAATTCCGAAATGGAAATGGGAGCACATTGCCACGGATTTCATCACAAAGTTACCAAAGACGGCGAGAACCCAATTTGACTCGATTTGGGTAATAGTTGATCGATTGATGAAAAGTGCCTTGTTTCTTCCCATTCGGGAAGCGATATCGTCGGAGACCTTGGCTAAATTGTTTATCAAGGAGGTGATATCGAGACACGGGGTTCCTATATCTATTATTTTGGATCGAGATACTCGTTTCACATCTCGGTTTTGGGAAAAGTTTTATGAAGATATAGGTACTCAATTGAAACTGAGCACGGCGTACAAATCAAACATTGGAGGATATGTTACGGGCGTGTATTATTGATTTCGGCGGTAGTTGGGATGAGCACTTACCATTGGTGGAATTCTCGTACAATAATAGTTATCATACTAGTATCGGGATGCCACCTTACGAGATGCTTTATGGGCGTAGGTGTTGAACCCCGATTTATTTCGGTGAAGTTGGGCAAAGAGAAATTGGGAGTACCAATTTGGTTTTAGAGACGAATAGCAAGATTGATATGATTCGAACTCATTTGAAAAAGGCCCAAGATAGACAAAAATCTTATGCCGATAAGCGTAGACGACAAATTGAGTTCCAAGAAGGCGACATGGTGATGCTTAAAGTTTCGCCATGGAAAGGTGTTATTCGGTTTCGAAAACGAGGAAAGTTAGCTCCTCGGTTTATTGGTCCTTTTAAAATTTTAGCTCGTGTTGGTAAAGTAGCGTATCGTTTGGAATTACCCGAAGAGCTTGCGGGGATCCATAATACATTTCATGTTTCCCATCTCCGTAAGTGTCTTGCGGATGATTCTTCATGGGTGCCTTTAGACGAGATTGAGTTAAAAAATAAGTTAGAGTATATTGAGGAGCCGATTGCTATACTCGATGAAAAGGTGAAAAGGTTGAGGAACAAAGAAGTGATAACTTATAAAGTTCAATGGCGTCGTAGTAAAGGTTCCGAGTTTACTTGGGAGCCCGAAGAGTTCGTGTTAGTTTATCTTCCCTCTTGTCATGCGGCTTGGATTGCGAGGACGCGCTCCGATTCGAGTGGGGGAGAGTTGTAAGACCCGAATATTTATTGTGCAGATGTGTAAATAGAGTACATAAAGTGTGGATGACAGTGGGTGATTAAACAGAAGCAGAACCAGTTCAGACCACAGGTGCGAGCCGCACACTATTAAGTGTGCGCGTGGCGCACTCCTCCTGTTGACATATTTCTATTTTTTAATTTAAATTGAACGTGGGGCATTTTGGTCTACTCACTTGAGGACGGATTTAAAGCCACTAAAAGGCTGGGTGGAGTCTTTATTTCACATCCACCAACCTTATCATCTCTTCCATTCAATTCTAGAGTGAGAAACCCTTTTAGTGAGAGAAAGCTCAAATCAAGGAGGAAGAAGTTGATTTCGGGTCAAACCGCGTGTGTTAAAGTTGTTCATCTAATCACTAGCTACGTTGTGATTGTGGTGGTAAGCTCTACCTTTGATTTCCTTATTTTAAATTGTTAAAGGGTTAGGGTTTGGGTTAGTGATGAACATAAAACCCATATTTGGTGATTTTGGATGTTCTTGGGTAAGATTGGGTCATGAGGACCTAAGGATGACTAACCTAGGGTTTTGAAAATGTTAAATGGACTTATGAGTCATAATTGGTTAGTTAATTACAAGCACACCTAGTTACTAAGCAAATGGGTGTTAATGGGGTTAGTGGATGACCCTAAATGGGTGTGTGACTTTAAAATGGTTAAATGGGTAATAATTGACCTAGTTGGGAAAGATGGGCATGAAATACCCTAATTGTGTATTAGTTAGTGTTGTTAGACCTTAGTCACTAGCTTTTAGTGATTTGTGATGGTCTTGACCTTAAATGGATGGTTTTGGCGGAAATGGGGCATTTAATGCATTAAGTCATTAAATGCACATGTGTAAGTTGTTGGCGTTTAGTCCAACTAGTTTGTGTGTTGATCGAGTAATTATTGTATTAGGTACTTTGCCTTGAAGCTCGCGGAAGTATAGAAACGTCACCGAATTTTTAAGGTGAGTGGAATAATTATGCGTGTACGTATATAATGTATTTATTTGTGTAGCGTGGAATGTGGAATTGTCGCGGTGTTCAAGACACCACATTCTATGTAATGAGTGAAATTGTTGCGGTGTTCAAGACACCACTCATTGATTTGATTGACATGTGGAATAGTCTCTGTGTTTAAGACAACACATTGTCATGAGAGTGGAATCATCGCGGTGTTCAAGACACCACTCATTTGGTTTGATTAATATGTGGAAGTGTCGCGGTGTTCAAGACACCACATTGTCATGAGGGTGAAATTGTCGCGGTGTTCAAGACATCACCCGAGGGATTAGTGATTACGCGTCGTATGTACACTAATGGATGTTATGAACTCCGATGGTCTCTAGCGAGTACCGTTCCGTTGTACGATTGTTTAACCATGGTTGTGTGAATTTTATATTAGCATATTTAATTATGAACTATACGCTTTTGGTGTCGCTAGGTTATTATGAATTGGGTATATTGGTTTATGCATAATGTTTGCATAGTTGTCGAATTGCTAGCTTGTATGCGGTATCGTGTAAATGATTGCAAGTAAGTAGGTTATATATGTATATGTACAATTACTGCATTCACTAAGCTTTAGCTAACCCTCTCGTTGTTTACCTTTTTACAGGCTCTGGCGTGGACAAGGGTAAGGGCGTTCGTTCGGATTAGTGATCCCGCTTTGTTTTGATAGGAGACGCTTTTGGCATATAGCTTTTGGAGTTTGACCAAGATTTGGGTAGTTTAACCCCCAAACACCATGCTCATAGTGTCGTTTGAAATTTAAACTAGTGTGGTCAAAACTCATATTTTGTACGAAACTCGTATTACGGCATATGTGGACCCGGTTTCGTAAAACTCATTTTATTATTGAATCATGTGAGTTTTAACTATTATAACATGTTGTGAAAAGCGTTTCGTCTAAATATGTCGGGAAGTGGGAGATCTTTAATCGGAATTTGACAAAACCGGATAGAAGCTGATGAGGCTTGTGCGCTCCGCGCACCCTAGGGTGCTGCGCGCCGCGTACCTATGCTGATAAAAAAATATATATTTCGCGTATTCGTTTGGATATTGGGTTGAGTTGTTACACACACACACACTTACACAAATGTCTCTGGAGTTAAAAATGAAGAAAATGGCATATTTAATCTATTTTCTAGATTTTGTATTAATTATATTTCACCCCTTTGTCACTTTTAGTCCGCTAGTTAACCTTACATCTGAAATGTCCCATTCATATTGATTATAAAGGTTCCATATTAATTGATTTCGTTGCGAGATTTTGACCTCTATATGAGACGTTTTTCAAAGACTGCATTCGTTTTTAAAACAAACCATAACCTTTATTTTATCGACAAGGTTAAAAGGACACCACCTAGATTATCCAAAAATGATAATCTAAAAATATCACACTTACACGCTACCAATACATATTGGTTTACAATATTAATATGTTACAACAAAGCAAATCTCGAATGCAGTTTTAAACAATATTATACAAACATGCTGACACCAAATCTTGTCCATATTTTAGCATGCAATAGCGGAAGCTCTTAATAATCACCTGAGAATAAACATGCTTTAAACGTCAACAAAAAATGTTGGTGAGTTATAGGTTTAACCTATATATTTATCAAATCGTAATAATAGACCACAAGATTTCATATTTCAATATACATCCCATACATAGAGATAAAAATCATTCATATGGTGAACACCTGGTAACCGACATTAACAAGATGCATATAGAATATCCCTATCATTCCGGGACACCCATCGGACATGATAAAATCGAAGTACTAAAGCATTCCAAATTCCAGAATGGGGGTTGTTAGTTCCCGTAGATCTACCTTTAGGATTCGCATCAATTAGGGGTCAGTTCCCTAATTCTTAGGCTACCAAGCTAAAAGGGGCATATTTGATTTCGATCATTCAACCATAAAATGTAGTTTCACGTACTTGTGTCTATTTTCTAAAACATTTATAAAAAAACTGCATGTATTCTCATCCCAAAAGTATTAGATTTTAAAAGTGGGACTATAACTCACTTTCACAGATTTTTACTTCGTCGGGAAGTAATACTTGGCCACTGGTCGATTCACGAACCTATAACAAATATGTACATATATATCAAAGTATGTTCAAAATATATTTATAACATTTTTAATACGTTTTAATGTTTTTAAATTTATTAAGTCAGTTGTCCTCGTTAGTAACCTACAACTAGTTGTCCATAGTTAGATGTACAGAAATAAATCGATATATATTATCTTGAATCAATCCACGACCCAGTGTATACACTTCTCAGGATAGATCACAACTCAAAGTATATATATTTTTGGAATCAACCTCAACCCTGTATAGCTAACTCAAACATTACTGTATATAGAGTGTCTATGGTTGTTCCAAATAATATATATATACATGGGTCGATATGATATGTCAAAACATTTGCATACGTGTCTATGGTATCCCAAGATTACATAATATATTAGAATATATGTATAATAAAATATGAGTTAGCTAGGATATGATTAATATAGATTTGTTACCAATTTTCACGTAGCTACAACAAGCAAAATTATCCAATCTTGTTTTACCCATAACTTCTTCGTTTTAAATCTGTTTTGAGTGATTGAAGTTGCTATGGTTTCATATTGAACTTAAGTTTATGAATCTAAACAGAAAAAGTATAAGTTTATAGTCAGAAATACAGTTTACAAGTCATTTTTGTAAAGGTAGTCATTTCAGTGGAAAGAACGACGTCTAGATGACCATTTTGGAAAACATACTTCCACTTTGAGTTTAACCATGATTTTTGGATATAGTTTCATGTTCATAAGAAAAGTCATTTTTCCATAAGAACAACTTTTAAATCAAAGTTTATCATAGTTTTTAATTAACTAACCCAAAACAGCCCGCGGTGTTACTACGATGGCGTATATCCGGTTTTACGGTGTTTTTCGTGTTTTCAAGTTTTAAATCATTAAGTTAGCATATCATATAGATATAGAACATGTGTTTTGTTGATTTTAAAAGTCAAGTTAGAAGGATTAACTTTTGTTTGCGAACAAGTTTAGAATTAACTAAACTATGTTCTAGTGATTACAAGTTTAAACCTTCGAATAAGGTAGTTTTATATATATGAATCGAATGATGTTATGAACATCATTACTACCTCAAGTTTTGTGGATAAACCTACTGGAAATGATAAAAATAGATCTAGCTTCAAAGGATCCTTGGATGTCTTGAAAGTTCTTGAAGTAGAATCATGACACGAAAACAAGTTCAAGTAAGATTTCCACTCAAAATAAGATTGTTATAGTTATAGAAATTGAATCAAAGTTTGAATATGAGTATTACCTTGTATTAGAAAGATATCTTACTGTAAATAAGAAATATTTCTTGAGGTTGAATGATCACTCAAAGTGGATTTGCAAGATTGGAAGTAAGCTAGCAAACTTGGAAGTGTTGTAGGTGTGTTCTTGAGTAGTTGTTTTGTAACTTGGTTTATGTATGAATTTATGAACTAGATTGAGCTAGATTTTGATGAATATGATGAGGAACACTTAGAACATTGGAAGAATTTATGAACTAGATTGAGCTAGATTTTGATGAATATGATGAGGAACACTTAGAACATTGGAAGAACACTTGAGAGAGAGTAGTTTGATTCAAGAAAATTGAAAAGTGAATGTGTTTATGGTACTCCTCATTCACGTGAACTTGTAGTCTCCATATAGGCTCCATTAGTTTGTAATTTTGTGATATATTTCATGCTAGATGTTAAATGATGGTTCCCACATGGTTAGGTGACTCACATGGGCTGCTAAGAGCTGATCATTGGAGTGTATATACCAATAGTAAATACATTTAGAAGTTGTGTATTGTACGAGTACAAATACGAGTGCATACGAGTAAAATTGTTGATGAAAATGAATGAGGATGTAATTGTAAGCATTTTTGTTAAGTAGAAGTACTTTTATAAGTGCCTTGAAGTCTTTCAAAAGTGTATGAATACATATTAAAACACTACATGTTAAACATTTTAACTGAGTCGTTAAGTCATCGTTAGTCGTTACATGTAAGTGTTGTTTTGAAACCTTTAGGTTAACGATTCTTGTTAAATGTTGTTAACCCATTGTTTATTATATCTAATGAGATGTTAAATTATTACATTATCATGATATTATGATGTATTAATATATCTTAATATGATGTATATACATTTAAATGTCGTTACAACGATAATCGTTACATATATGTCTCGTTTTGAAATCCTTAAGTTAGTAGTCTTGTTTATACATATGTAGTTTATTGTTAATACACTTAATGATATGATTACTTATCAATTATCATATTTAAACATAGTGTAACAATATCTTAATATGATTCATATGTAATTAGTAAGACGTTGTTATGACGATAATCGTTATATATATCGTTTCGGGTTTCGTAATTCAATAAACTCATTTTTATGTATATCACTCATTGTTAATATACCTAGTGAGATACTTACTTATCATACTATCATGTTAACTATATATATATATATATATATATATATATATATATATATATATATATATATATATATATATATATATATATATATATATATATCCATATATATGTCATCATATAGTTCTTACAAGTTTTAACGTTCGTGAATCGCTGGTCAACTTGGGTGGTCAATTGTCTATATGAAACCTATTTCAATTAATCAAGTCTTAACAAGTTTGATTGATTAACATGTTGGAAACACTTAATCATGTAAATAACAATTTCATTTAATATATATAAACATGGAATAGTTCGGGTCACTACAGTACCTACCCGTTAAATAAATTGCGTCCTGAAATTTTAAGCAGTTGGAGGTGTTGACGTATCTTCTGGAAATAAGTGCGGGTACTTCTTCTTCATCTAATCTTCTCGTTCCCAGGTGAACTCGGGTCCTCTACGAGCATTCCATCGAACCTTAAAAATTGGTATCTTGTTTTACTTAAGTCTTTTAACCTCACGATCCATTATTTCGACGGGTTCTTCAATGAATTGAAGTTTTTCGTTGATTTGGATTTCGTCTAACGGAATAGTGAGATCTTCTTTAGCAAAACATTTCTTCAAATTCAAGACGTGGAAAGTGTTATGTACAGCCGCGAGTTATTGAGGTAATTCAAGTCGGTACGCTACTGGTCCGACACGATCAATAATCTTGAATGGTCCAATATACCTTGGATTTAATTTCCCTCGTTTACCAAATCGAACAACGCCTTTCCAAGGTGCAACTTTAAGCATGACCATCTCTCCAATTTCATATTCTATATCTTTTCTTTTAATGTCAGCGTAGCTCTTTTTTCGAATTTGGGCGGTTTTCAACCGTTGTTGAATTTGGATGATCGTCTCGGTAGTTTATTGTATTATCTCCGGACCCGTAATCTGTCTATCCCCCACTTCACTCCAAAAAATCAGAGACCTGCACTTTCTACCATAAAGTGCTTCAAACGGCGTCATCTCAATGCTTGAATGGTAGTTGTTGTTGTAGGAAAATTCTGCTAGCGGAAGGTGTCGATCCCAACTATTTCTGAAATCAATAGCACATGCTCGTAGCATGTCTTCAAGTGTTTGTATCGTCCTTTCGCTCTGCCCATCAGTTTGTGGATGATAAGCAGTACTCATGTCTAGACGAGTTCCTAATCCTTGTTGTAATGTCTGCCAGAATCTTGAAATAAATCTGCCATCCCTATCAAAGATAATAGAGATTGGTATTCCGTGTCTGGAGACGCCTTCCTTTAAATACAGTCGTGCTAACTTCTCTATCTTGTCATCTTCTCTTATTGGCAGGAAGTGTGCTGATTTGGTGAGACGATCAACTATTACCCAAATAGTATCAAAACCACTTGCAGTCCTTGGCAATTTAGTGATGAAATCCATGGTAATGTTTTCCCATTTCCATTCCGGGATTTCGGGTTGTTGAAGTAGACCTGATGGTTTCTGATGCTCTGCTTTGACCTTAGAACACGTCAAACATTCCCCTACATATTTAGCAACATCGGCTTTCATACCTGGCCACCAAAAATGTTTCTTGAGATCCTTGTACATCTTTCCCGTTCCAGGATGTATTGAGTATCTTGTTTTATGAGCTTCTCTAAGTACCATTTCTCTCATATCTCCAAATTTTGGTACCCAAATTCTTTCAGCCCTATACCAGGTTCCGTCTTCCTGAATATTAAGATGCTTCTCCAATCCTTTGGGTATTTCACCCTTTAAGTTTTCCTCTTTTAAAACTCCTTGTTGCGCCTCCTTTATTTAAGTAGTAAGGTTAGTGTGAATCATTATATTCATAGCTTTTACTCGAATGGGTTCTCTGTCCTTTCTGCTCAAGGCGTCAGCTACCACATTTGCCTTCCCCGGGTGGTAACGAATCTCAAAGTTGTAATCATTCAACAATTCAATCCATCTGCGCTGCCTCATGTTCAGTTGTTTCTGATTAAATATGTGTTGAAGACTTTTGTGGTCGGTATATATAATACTTTTGACCCCATATAAGTAGTGCCTCCAAGTCTTTAATGCAAAAACAACCGCGCCTAATTCCAAATCATGCGTCGTATAATTCTGCTCGTGAATCTTCAATTGTCTAGACGCATAAGCAATTACTTTCGTTTATTGCATTAATACACAACCGAGACCTTGCTTTGAGGCGTCAAAATATATCACAAAATCATCATTCCCTTCAGGTAATGACAATATAGGTGCCATAGTTAACTTTTTCTTCAACAATTGAAACACTTACTCTTGTTCATCCTTCCATTCAAATTTCTTCCCTTTATGCGTTAATGCAGTCAAGGGTTTTGCTATTTTGAAAAAATCTTGGATGAATCTCCTGTAATAACCAGCTAGCCCTAAAAATTGGCGTATGTGTTTCGGAGTTTTCGGGGTTTCCCACTTTCTCTTGAGTTGTTTCGTGTTGGCTTCTTCGGCCTCCTGCTCTTTAATTCTTCCCTCAATCTGATTTATGAGTTTATGAGCCATTCGACTTGCCTTTTATATGGAATCGGGCTCGTGTGAACTCACATCTTCTTGAATCCTTACTGGTAACCCTTTTACAAACGCGTAGATCTTCTCTTCTTCATCTTCGAACGTTCCCGGACACCATAGGCACAACTCTGTGAATCGTCGTTCATATGTGGTAATGTCGAACCCTTGTGTTCGTAACTCTCTAAGTTCTACCTTGAGCTTATTGACTTCGTTTCTAGGACGGTACTGCTCGTTCATCAATTGCTTTAATACCGACCACGGTAGTGCGTAAGCAGCATTTTGTCCTACCTGTTCAAGATAGGTGTTCCACCATATTAACGCAGTACCTGTGAAGGTATGCGTAGCGTACTTAACTTTGTCCTCTTCAGTACACTTACTTATGGCAAACACCGATTCGACTTTCTCGGTCCACCATTTCAATCCAATTGGTCCTTCGGTTCCATCAAATTCCAAAGGTTTGCAGGCAGTGAATTCTTTGTAGGAGCATCCTACACGATTTCTTGTGGAATTAGTTCCACTACTAGATCCAGGGTTATTGTTATTTTGTATCGCAGCCTGTACTGCGGCAATGTTCGCAGCAAGGAAAACACGGAAATCTTTCTCACTCATGTTCAAGTTCTGACGAGTCGTCGGTGCCATTTCCTTCAAAAATAGCCAAAAGAATTGAGTTAATCATATAGAATTTAAGAGTAGTCAATAGTATTTCTTAGCATTATATGAACTTATTTATAAAAGCTTTTTCTTCATATTAGCATTTTATAGTTTTAATTCGGGTAGTACCTACCCGTTAAGTTCATACTTACTAGCTACTATACATCTCAACTACTACGCTTCTATATGAAAAACTTATTACAATAATATTTCGCGTTCAAACTTTATACAAAATTTTACAAACTTACAATACCACTATTATACATATAAGATGAAATATAACACATAATAACTTTGTTACTCGGCAGCTATAAAGGCAATTCTAGTTAATACGCAAGTTGTTCAGCAAAAGAAATAAAGACACGTAATTCATAAGTCCAGAAACAAGTCATGCATTCTGGTTTTACTAAGACGACTTCTCATCCTTGGTCTTGTGGAAAGTAACCGTTATGACCATTGGCTAGGCAGCATGTTGTAATGTCGTCAAAAGGACGAGGGCTTCGTAATGTCCAACAGCCCCGTAATAATCTAAAAACCTTGTTTCTCACCCCAACTACTGAATCCGTCACTTGTGGGAAAGTTTTATTTAAAAGTTGTAATCCGATGTTCTTTTTCTCACTTTGGTAAGAAGTGAACATCACTAACCCGTAAGTATAACATGCTTCTTTATGTTGCATGTTAGAAGCTCTTTCTAACTCACGAAATCCTATGTTGGGATATGTTGAGTCAAAATAGGTTCTTAACCCGTAGCGTAAAATTGCATTTGAGTTCCCCGCATTTAACGCTTTAAAAAAACCACGGCGTAACTTACGGTCTCCCCAATGTGATATACCCCACCTATCAAAGGAAAGCCTTTTATAAACTAAGGCATTTCTGGAAAGTCTTTCAAATGTTTGACAAGTTAATTTCGCCATAACTAAATGTGCTGATGAATTCTGACCGACTCTAGACAAGATTTCCTCAATCATATCCTCTGGTAGGTCTTCTAAAATTTTCGATTGTCTACCCTTAACGTCCATTTTGTTTTTATACTGTAAAATAGACAAGGATTAGATTCGTAAAAAAAAAATTAACAAACAATACAAGCAATTTTTACATAGAACATAAAAGTACAAGCACACTACAATACATATAATACACAACATGATTACAATCCTCTAATCTGAATCACTGGTTTCTTCTTCTTTGGACTTGGTTCATTTTCCTAATTTTCTAAGGATATTTGGTGTTCCTCTAATACGAGCCATCGTTTTCCACAATGGTTTAGAAAAACCTGGTGGTTTAGAGGTTCCTGGGTTATTGTTACAATTTAGGAAATACGGATGTTGCCGATACATATAAAGTTCATCGGGGTTGGAATCGGGTTTCTCTATTTTTATACCTTTTCCCTTATTATATTCTTTTGCTTTATTAAATTGGGTCGAGGTAATTTCTATAACATCATCGAAATACTCATCGGGATCCGATTCATCGGAAAATTGGTAATCTTCCCAATATTTTGCTTCCTCGGCGGAAACACCATTGACCATTTTTAACTTTGGTCCGTTGGTTGAGGATTTTGTTTTATTTAATCGATTTACTATAGGTATTAATATTTCATCCTTTGAAACCTCTTCTTCTTCCCGTTCCACTTCTTCCGGTTCCTCCTCTTCCGGTTCCTCCTCTTCCGGTTCCTCTTCGGGAATTTGTGAATATTCCCAAAATATATTCGACTCTTCATTATTATTAGGTGAGTCGATGGGATTTGTTGTAACGACCCGTCAAAATCGCTATTGACGCAGCACGTTAATCATTGATTCCACAGTGAGGTTTTGACCTCTATATGATACGTTTTGATAAAATATTACATTCATTAAAATAAGTGACTTTCTAAACATTTAAAGTTATAAATATGTGGGCGAGGGCTTAGGTATAAGCAAAACCCCAAACTACATAAGTCTTTAATTTACAGGTTGACATCACAGTCCAATTATTTATTACACAACGCAGTTTTATTTTAAATGCAATAAACTTTGTACAAAGCATGAGAGACTCCATGCAGGCAACAAGCACATCATAGCGGAAGCAGTCTAAGGACCTGAGAATAAAATATGCTAAAAAGTCAACACGAATGTTGGTGAGTTATAGGTTTAATTGCTCGAGTCATAAAAATATATAGAGATAGACCACAAGATTTCATCAAAAGTTTATCAATAGATTTTACGTAACAGAGCACCCTGGTAACTAAACTTAACGCTATAGTGATAATTACCCCATTCGTTTTAATACACGCAAACCAACGTATCTTAAACTCAAATAACATACGTCCGTTAAAAGGCTAGCGCTCTAGCTCGGACGGGGATGTCAAGCCCTATGGATCCATATACAATTATTCGCGCCCACCAGTCCATATCCTATGTACTGGCAGCTACTAGTTACCAAAGCTAGGGGATTTTTGGTTTAACTCAGTGTAGAATTTAGTATGTACTTGTGTCTTATTGCGTTTAAAATAAATTGCATGTATTCTCAGCCCAAAAATATTTAAAGTATTTAAAAAGGGAGACTATAAACTCACAGTTCAATATTGAGACTCAATATTGTAGACAAATTGCGTAGACGTAATGATGGTAGACGACTGTATGGTTAGCCTTGGATTCAAGAACAATACCCCGAACAATACCCAATATTTCCTTAGCTTAAAGCGATTTGAAACCCGAATTAAAAACACCCTCGTATATACCTTATTATTATTAAACTTAAATTTAAAATTATAATTATAATATAAATATAAATAAATTACAGAATAAGGTGTTGTGAAAAAATTCGTCGAGCAAACTGGTGTATTTATAATACTTTTCCATTTACTATAGCTCATGCGATCGCATGAGTTTTCAGTGTTTTTGCCATGCGATCGCATGGCCGCCTTTTCCGTTTTTGTTTGCTAGTTCGTCGACATCAAATAGTGTTTCACTATAGCAATTAGTGTTTACTGTAGCAAATAGTGTTTAACGTAGCAAATAGTGTTTACTGTAGCAAATAGTGTTTACTGTAGCAAAATACGGTTTCACTATAGCAAAATACAGTTTCACTGTAGCAAATAGTATTTTACTGTAGCAAATAGTATTTTACTATAGCAAATAGTGTTTTACTATAGCAAAGTCATTTTTACAGTAGTAATTAGTGTTTTACTTGTACATCTTATAATATATATATATATATATATATATATATATATATATATATATATATATATATATATATATATATATATATATATATATATATAGTGGACCAATCCATGGATAAGCACTAAATGGGGCACAAACTGGATAAGTAAAATTTCAAATTTTTTTTTTTTTTTAAAAAAACGATCCTTTAATATGCAAATAGAAGAAAACGAAAAAATTTTAAAAAGTTTTTGAACAAAATCGTTCGAAAATCGATGATGAATGGTAAACATCGATGATGAATGGTAAACATTGATGATGAATGGTAAAATTAACCATTCATCTGGTTAATTTATCATTCATTTTTGTTCGCGATGAATGATAAAAGTAATCAATGCTAAAAAAAAAAGCAGATGAATGGTTAATTTAACCATTCATCTGTTTATGATTAATGATAAAAAACAGATGAATGGTTAATTTAACCATTCATCTGGTTTTTTTACTATTGATTAATTTTATCATTAATCGTAAACAAGATGAATGATAAATTAACCCGATGAATGGTTAATTTTACCATTCATCATCGATTTTTGAAAGATTTTGAACTTTTTTTTTATGAATAAAATTGATTAGAGGTGCATTTTAATGCAGATTTATGAATGTAAAAAAAATTCAAAAAAAAAAAATTATTTTGCTTATCCGGTTTGTACTCCTTTTAAGCTTATCCATGGATCGTGCCCCTATAATATATATATATATATATATATATATATATATATATATATATATATATATACATACATAATATTAAATCATATAGAGAATTGGTTTAAATTAGTCGAAATTTTCCGGGTCATCACATAATCTCCCTGTTAAAGAAAATTTCGTCCCGAAATTTTGAGTAGTACCTGTTTTATGAGCGATATCAGTGAACAAATGTGGATACTCTTGCTTCATTTGATCCTCACGTTTCCAAGTAAACTCGGGTCCTCGTCTAGCGTTCCAACGAACCCTAACTATTGGTATTTTGCTTTGTTTTAATTGTCTGACCTCACGGTCCACGATTTCAACAGGTTCTTCGATAAAATGGAGTTTATCATTAATTCGTATTTCGTCAAGAGGAATTACGACATACTCTTCAGCTAAACATTTCTTTAAATTTGACACGTGAAATATGTCATGAACACTACTAAGTTCTTGCGGTAGCTTTAATCGATAAGCAACTGCTCCAATTCTTTCGGTGATTTCAAAGGGTCCTACGTACCTAGGACTTAGCTTTCCTCGTTTACCGAATCGTACAACGCCTTTTCAGGGTGACACTTTCAACATGACTTTGTCGCCCACTTGAAATTCTAACGGTTTTATTCTTACATCAGCATAACTCTTTTGGCGACTCATGGCCGTTTTCAATCACTGTTGTATTTGAATGATCTTGTCGGTGGTTTCATGAATAATTTCTGGTCCAGTAAATTGTCTTTCTACTACTTCACTCCAACAGATAGGAGATCTGCACTTTCTACCGTAAAGTGCTTCAAATAGCGTTGCGTTGATGCTCGTATGATAGCTGTTATTGTATGAAAATTCTGCCAACGGTAAGTGTCGATCCCAACTAGTTCCAAAGTCAATCACGCATGCCCGTATCATGTCTTCCAATGTTTGTATTGTTCTTTCACTTTGACCATCTGTCTGTGGGTGATAAGCGGTGCTCATATCTAATCGAGTTCCCAATGCTTTTTGTAATGACTGCCAGAAACGTGATGTGAATCGGGTGTCGCGATCAGATATGATGGAGATAGGTACACCATGCCTGGAAACTACTTCCTTCAAATATAGGCATGCTAATTTCTCTATACTGTCTGTCTCCTTTATTAGTAGAAAGTGAGCTGATTTAGTTAGACGATCAACTATCACCCAAATAGTATCATGACTACTTGCAGTCCTTGGCAATTTCGTAATGAAATCCATGGTTATTCTTTCCCATTTCCACTACGGAATTTCCGGTTGTTGCAGTAATCCCGATGGCTTTTGGTGCTCAGCTTTGACCTTTGCACACGTCAAACATTTGCTTACATAAGTAGCAATTTCTGTCTTCATATTAGGCCACCAATAGAACTTCTTGAGATCGTGGTATATTTTCCCATTTCCTGGGTGAATTGAGTACCTCGTTTTGTGTGCTTCATCTAGTACTAGTTGCCTTAGGTTACCATGTCTTGGTACCCATATCCTACCAACAAAATACAGGGTTCCTTCGGCTTTTACTCCAAGCTGTTTTTCTAACCCTATGCTCATTTCGCCTTTTTCATTTAACACTTTTAAAGCCTCTAACTGTGCTGCTTGTATTTGCTTTGTGAGATCAGTACGAATTGTAATATTCAAAGCTCAGACCCTAAGAGGTTTTACTCTTTCTTTCCGACTTAGGGCATCAGCTACAACATTAGCCTTTCCGGGGTGGTAACGGATTTCACAATCGCAATCGTTCAACAACTCTATCCAGCGACGTTGCCTCATATTGAGTTGTTTTTGATCAAAAATATACTGAAGAATCTTATGATCGGTATACACTGTACACTTGGTGCCATATAGAAAGTGTCTCCATATTTTGAGTGCAAAAACTACTGCTCCAAGTTCCAAATCGTGCGTCGTATAGTTCTTTTCATGAATTTTTAGTTGTCGTGAGGCATATGCGATAACTTTTGTGCATTGCATTAATACACATCCTAAACCTTGGCGCGAAGCGTCACAATAGATCACGAAATCATCATTTCCTTCCGGTAATGACAAAATGGGTGCAGACGTTAACTTCTTCTTTAATAACTGGAATGAGGATTCCTGTTCCGTGGACCAATCATACTTCTTTCCCTTTTGAGTCAATGCAGTTAAGGGTTTGGTGATTCTAGAGAAATCTTGAATGAATATTCGGTAGTAACCAGCAAGACCTAAGAATTGGCGAATTTGTGTTGGAGTCTTCGGTGTTTCCCATTTACTAATGGCTTCGATCTTGGCAGGGTCAACTTTAATTCCATGTTTACTGACAACATGGCCCAAAAACTGTACTTCTTGTAACCAGAAATCACATTTTGAAAATTTTGCATACAATTCTTCTTTCTTGAGTATCTCTAGTACCAGTCTTAAGTGTTGCTCATGTTCTTCCTTGTTCTTCGAGTAAATCAATATGTCGTCGATAAAAACAATGACAAATTTGTCTAAATACGGTCTACAGATGCGATTCATTAGATCCATGAATACTGCTGGAGCATTAGTGAATCCAAAAGGCATGACTATAAACTCATAGTGACCGTAACGGGTTCTGAACGCGGTTTTAGGAACATCTTCTTCCTTCACTCTCAGCTGATGATATCCGAAGCGTAGATCAATCTTAGAATAAACACTTGATCCTTGCAATTGATCAAACAAATCATCAATCCTCGGTAATGGGTACCGATTCTTGATCGTTAATTTGTTTAATTCTCAGTAATCTATGCACATTCTCATAGATCCACCCTTCTTCTTGACGAACATAATAGGAGCACCCTAAGGTGAAAAACTGGGACGAATAAATCCACGGTCCGATAATTCTTGCAACCGGTCTTGTAATTCTTGCATTTCTAAAGGTGCAAGTCTATATGGGGATCGGGCTACAGGTGCGGCTCCTGGTATGAGATCAATCTGGAATTCTACACATCTGTGTGGAGGTAGCCCCGGTAATTCTTCTGGAAATACTCCGGGATATTCTCTTACAACCGGCATGTCATCAATGCTTCTTTCTTCAGTATCGATCTTCTTTACGTGTGCCAGAATAGCATAACAACCTTTTCTTATAAGTTTCTGAGCCTTCATACAGTTGATAAGGTTCAGCTTCGAGTTGCTCTTCTCCCCATAAATCATTAATGACGTTTCATCCTTACGAGGGATGCGGATTGCTTTTTCAGTGCAAACAACTTCCGCTCTTGTTTTGGACATCCAGTCCATGCCAACGATTACGTCAAAACTTCCTAATTCTATGGGTATCAAATCGATTTTGAAGGTTTCACCAGCGAGATTTATTTCGCAACCGTGGCAAATTTTATCGGCTTTTATCAGTTTACCATTAGCTAATTCAATAGTATATTTATCATCTAGAGGTAATGATGCACATTTTAGTTTAGAACTAAAGTCTTTACACATATAACTTCTATCAGCACTCGTATCAAACATAATAGAAGTTAGTTGATTATTAATGGTAAACGTACCCGTGACAAGATTAGGATCCTCACGTGCTTCAATGGTACTAACATTAAATGCCCTCCCACGTGCGGGTTCTTTATTCTTCTCCTTATCAGGGCATTTATTTATAAAGTGACCAGACTTCCCGCATCCAAAACATTTCTTGACATCGGTCAGTTTTGTCTTTACTTCAGAAACGGTGGCATAACAATCTTTCGCCACATGTCCTTTCTTGTTGCACTTATCACAGACCACTTGGCAATAACCTGCATGATGTGTGTAACATCTTTTGCAAAACGGATGGGGTCCTTTATAGTTTGGACTTGCAGTTGCCCCATCTTGTTTACCTTTAAAAGTTTCTTATTTCTTCAGGTGAGTACTTTTGCCCTTATAGTCTTCCCATTTCCTCTTTCCTTCAGTTGTCTTGACTTCGGTAATTGGTGCCTTAATCGAACTCTCTGTGATCTGGTCCATGAGTTGGTGTGCCATTGTCATGGCTTCCTGCATCGTATTTGGTTTGGACGATGTAACATTTCCTTTGATATTGATCGATAAACCGTCAATATGCATTTCTATCTTTCGTTTCTCGTTTGGCACCAATTCGGGACACAACAAGGCTAGTTCCATGAAACGCTTTTCATAGTTATTGAGATTTGCGCCGAAAACCTTCAGATTACATAACTCAGATTCCATTTTTCTGATCTTGTTTCGAGGACAGTACTCCTCGATTAGCATCTTTTTCAGTTCTTCCCAAGAGATATAATATGCCGTATCTACTCCTTCTGCTTTAGCATAATTGTTCCACCAAGTAAGTGCACCGTCTTGCAACGTGCACGAAGCATACTTTGACTTGTCTCCGTTCGCACAATTACTAATTTTGAAAACGGACTCCATCTTTTCAAATCATCGGGTTAGACCGACTGGTCCCTCGGTTCCACTAAACGTCCGTGGTTTGCATCCTTGAAATTTTTTGTATGAGCATCCGTTTCGTGAGTTTGTGTTTACGGCTGCTGCTTTGGCTGCTGCTTCGGCTGTTGCTTTTGCTGCCTCAGCTGCAGCAATTCTTTCATTCACACGTTTCTCGAGTAGTTCCTCAAACTCAGCATCCGACATTTGAGACATGTTTCTTCAATAAACACAACAGAGATAATTTAATCATATAAAATATTATAGGTAAAATGAGTTGTCAATAGTTAATCGTAGCATATTAATAATATGAACCAATTATTATAAAAGCTTTTTCTTCTTATTAGCATTTTATAATTATTTCTAGGGTATTACCTACCCGTTAAGTTCATACATAATAGCTAGTACAAGGAATTAACTACTAAAATCCTAATAATATTCCACTATGAAAAATTATAGCGAGTTACTACGTTATCATGTAATAATAATAATAATAAGTAGTAATAATACAAATAATCATTCCATGCATTTATTATTAATAAACCAAAATAATACAATACCATACAATACCGATATTTTACATATGCTTATTTTACATAACAAGATAGAGTAGCACACATAAGCAATAGAATAGCGCATGGAAGATTTATGGTTGTGAGGTCGTTTATTCAGAACTATCAGAAACTTCTTCCCATTTGGTTCTCTCTGCCAATTGTTTGTGTGCACATGGTCCGACAGACATTCTGGCAGTGTATTTAATTTTTGGTTGGGGTTTTGAGGTACCCGTTGCCTCAGTGGGTTTAATACAATAAGGGTGGTTACGAATCGAATAGTCCTGTTCCTTTTTAATAATTAAGGACATTTTTATTATTGTGGTTGTTTTTGTTATCTATAGCAAGTTGGAATTTCTCCTTAGTGACTTCTTTTATTTCATTAGCGAAATCCTCTTCCTCACTGATCTCGTCTGATGACGAACTGTCTGAGTCATGTGTAGGAGAATATGATGACAAACTATCTGCATCATGTGTACGAGAATATGTACCGGTGGTCATGAACCGAAATTTGCCAGGCGTAATATTCACAACCCGCCCGTCGGGGGTGTGTCTGGCCCAATGTCCATGTTCGTTTAGAAATGGACGATCCTCGTTTACTCCAGGGATTATGGGTCCATGCCAACGATACTGTGGCTCCGGAAAACTAGAGCTGGGTGGAGCTGGAACCTCCTCTGGGTTTACCGGGAGTTGAGATTCCCCGGCTAACACGATTTCTTCTTTAATAGGTATTGGAACGCCCTTTTCAGTTGTGGATATAATAGATTCAGTGTTCGATTCCGAGTCGTACAAAATGATAGGATTAGAAGAAGTCATCTATCACATAATTGAAACAACAATTACGTTAGCATATAAATATATCACATATAATGTTTTTGAACAAATGAAAAGCAAAAATCAGTAAAAACAGATATGGTCATAGTCCAGACTCACTAATGCATCCTAATAATTACCAGTTAAACACACTAATGTAATTTCTGGTTCCCTATGACCTCAAGCTCTGATACCAACTTTAACGACCCGTCAAAATCGCTATTGACGCGGCACGTTAATCATTGATTTCACAGTGAGGTTTTGACCTCTATATGATACGTTTTGATAAAATATTGCATTCATTAAAATAAGTGACTTTCTAAACATAGAAAGTTATAAATATGTGGGCGAGTGCTTAGGTATAAGCAAAACCCCAAAATACATAAGTCTTTAATTTACAGGTTGACATCACAGTCTAATTATTTATTACACAATGCAGTTTTATTTTGAATGCAATAAACTTTGTACAAAACATGAGAGACCCCATGCAGGCAACAAACACATCACAGCGAAAGTAGTCTAAGGACCTGAGAATAAAATATGCTAAAAAGTCAACACGAATGTTGGTGAGTTATAGGTTTAATTGTTCGAGTCATAAAAATATATAGAGATAGACCACAAGATTTCATCAAAAGTTTATCAATAGATTTTACGTAACAGAGCACCCTGGTAACTAAACTTAACGCTATAGTGATAATTACCCCATTCGTTTTAATACACGCAAACCAACGTGTCTTAAACTCAAATAACATACGTCCGTTAAAAGGCTAGCGCTCTAGCTCGGACGGGGATGTCAAGCCCTATGGATCCATATACAATTATTCGCGCCCACCAGTCCATATCCTATGTACTGGCAGCTACTAGTTACCAAAGCTAAGGGATTTTCGGTTTAACTCAGTGTAGAATTTAGTATGTACTTGTGTCTTATTGCGTTTAAAATAAATTGCATGTATTCTCAGCCCAAAAATATTTAAAGTATTTAAAAAGGGAGACTATAAACTCACAGTTCAATATTGAGACCCAATATTGTAGGCAAATTGCGTAGACGTAATGATGGTAGACGACTGTATGGTTGGCCTTGGATTCAAGAACAATACCCAATATTTCCTTAGCTTAAAGCGGTTTGAAACCCGAATTAAAAACACCCTCGTATATACCTTATTATTATTAAACTTAAATTTAAAATTATAATTATAATATAAATATAAATAAATTACAGAATAAGGTGTTGTGAAAAAATTCGTCGAGCAAACTGGTGTATTTATAATACTTTTCCATTTACAGTAGCTCATGCGATCGCATGAGTTTTCAGTGTTTTTGCCATGCGATCGCATGGCCGCCTTTTCCGTTTTTGTTTGCTAGTTCGTCGACATCAAATAGTGTTTCACTGTAGCAAATAGTGTTTTACTGTAGCAAATAGTGTTTTACTGTAGCAAATAGTGTTTTACTGTAGCAAAGTCGTTTTTACAGTAGCAATTATTGTTTTACTTGTACATCTTAATATATATATATATATATATATATATATATATATATATATATATATATATATATATATATATATATATATATATATATATATATATATATATATGTATATTTACATAATATTAAATCATATAGAGAATTGGTTTAAATTAGTCGAAATTTTCCGGGTCATCACATTTGTACTAGAGGTAGACATCTATCACACAATATCAAACACATTAAGAGGTTAATATATCACATAATATTTACATGTTAGTAATATATAGTTTTCAACAAAAGTGTTAAGCAATCGTTTTTAAAGAAAACACGGTCGAAGTCCAGACTCACTAATGTATCCTAACAAACTCGATAAGACACACTAATGCAAATTTCTGGTTCTCTAAGACCAACGCTCGGATACCAACTGAAATGTCCCGTTCATATTTATTATAAACGTTCCATATTAATTGATTTCGTTGCGAGAGTTTGACCTCTATATGAGACGTTTTTCAAAGACTTTATTCGTTTTTAAAACAAACCATAACCTTTATTTTATCGACAAGGTTAAAAGGACACCACCTAGATTATCCAGAAATGATAATCTAAAAATATCACACTTACACGCTACCATTACATATTGGTTTACAATATTAATATGTTACAACAAAGCAGATCTCGAATGCAGTTTTAAACAATATTATACAAACATGCTGACACCAAATCTTGTCCATATTTTAGCATGCAACAGCGAAAGCTCTTAATAATCACCCGAGAATAAATATGCTTTAAACGTCAACAAAAAATGTTGGTGAGTTATAGGTTTAACCTATATATTTATCAAATCGTAATAATAGACCACAAAATTTCATATTTCAATATACATCCCATACATAGAGATAAAAATCATTCATATGGTGAACACCTGGTAACCGACATTAACAAGATGCATATAGAATATCCCCATCATTCCGGGATACCCATCGGACATGATAAAATCTAAGTACTAAAGCATTCCAAATTCCAGAATGGGGGTTGTTAGTTCCCGTAGATCTACCTTTAGGATTCGCGTCAATTAGGGTCAGTTCCCTAATTCTTAGGCTACCAAGCTAAAAGGGGCATATTCGATTTCGATCATTCAACCATAAAATGTAGTTTCGCGTACTTGTGTCTATTTTGTAAAACATTTATAAAACTGCATGTATTCTCATCCCAAAAGTATTAGATTTTAAAAGTGGGACTATAACTCACTTTCACAGATTTTACTTCGTCGGGAAGTAATACTTGGCCACTGGTCGATTCACGAACCTATAACAAATATGTACATATATATCAAAGTATGTTCAAAATATATTTACAATATTTTTAATACGTTTTAATATTTTTAAGTTTATTAAGTCAACTGTCCTCGTTAGTAACCTACAACTAGTTGTCCATAGTTAGATGTACAGAAATAAATCGATATATATTATCTTGAATCAATCCACGACCCAGTGTATACACGTCTCAGGCTAGATCACAACTCAAAGTATATATATTTTTGGAATCAACCTCAACCCTGTATAGCTAACTCAAACATTACTGCATATAGAGTGTCTATGGTTGTTCCAAATAATATATATACATGGGTCGATATGATATGTCAAAACATTTGCATACGTGTCTATGGTATCCCAAGATTATATAATATATTAGAATACATGTATAATACAATATGAGTTAGCTAGGATATGATTAATATAGATTTGTTACCAATTTTCACGTAGCTACAACAAGCAAAATTATCTAATCTTGTTTTACCCATAACTTCTTCGTTTTAAATCCGTTTTGAGTGATTCAAGTTGTTATGGTTTCATATTGAACTTAAGTTTATGAATCTAAACATAAAAAGTATAAGTTTATAGTTAGAAATACAGGTTACAAGTCATTTTTGTAAAGGTAGTCATTTCAGTCGAAAGAACGACGTCTAGATGACCATTTTGGAAAACATACTTCCACTTTGAGTTTAACCATGATTTTTGGATATAGTTTCATGTTCATAAGAAAAGTCATTTTCCCAGAAGAATAACTTTTAAATCAAAGTTTATCATAGTTTTTAATTAACTAACCCAAAACAGCTCGCGGTGTTACTACGACGGCGTATATCCGGTTTTACGGTGTTTTTCGTGTTTTCAGGTTTTAAATCATTAAGTTAGCATATCATATAAATATAGAACATGTGTTTAGTTGATTTTAAAATTCAAGTTAGAAGGATTAACTTTTGTTTGCGAACAAGTTTAGAATTAACTAAACTATGTTCTAGTGATTACAAGTTTAAACCTTCGAATAATGTAGTTTTATATATATGAATCGAATGATGTTATGAACATCATTACTACCTCAGGTTTTGTGGATAAACCTACTGGAAATGAGAAAAATAGATCTAGCTTCAAAGGATCCTTGGATGGCTTGAAAGTTCTTGAAGTAGAATCATGACACGAAAACAAGTTCAAGTAAGATTTCCACTCGAAATAAGATTGTTATAGTTATAGAAATTGAATCAAAGTTTGAATATGAGTATTACCTTGTATTAAAAAGATATCTTACTGTAAATAAGAAAGATTTCTTGAGGTTGGATGATCACTCAAAGTGGATTTGCAAGATTGGAAGTAAGCTAGCAAACTTGGAAGTGTTGTTGGTGTGTTCTTGAGTAGTTGTTTTGTAACTTGATTTATGTATGAATTTATGAACTAGATTGAGCTAGATTTTGATGAAGATGATGAGGAACACTTAGAACATTGGAAGAACACTTGAGAGAGAGTAGTTTGATTCAAGAAAATTGCAAAGTGAATGTGTTTATGGTACTCCTCATTCACGTGAACTTGTAGTCTCCATATAGGCTCCATTAGTTTGTAATTTTATGAGATATTTCATGCTAGATGTTAAATAATGGTTCCCACATGATTAGGTGACTCACATGGGCTGCTAAGAGCTGATCATTGGAGTGTATATACTAATAGTAAATACATTTAGAAGCTGTGTATTGTACGAGTACAAATACGAGTGCATACGAGTAGAATTGTTGATGAAAATGAATGAGGATGTAATTGTAAGCATTTTTGTTAAGTAGAAGTACTTTGATAAGTGTCTTGAAGTCTTTCAAAAGTGTATGAATACATATTAAAACACTACATGTATATACATTTTAACTGAGTCGTTAAGTCCTCGTTAGTCGTTACATGTAAGTGTTGTTTTGAAACCTTTAGGTTAACGATTCTTGTTAAATGTTGTTAACCCATTGTTTATTATATCTAATGAGATGTTAAATTATTACATTATCATGATATTATGATGTATTAATATATCTTAATATGATATATATACATTTAAATGTCGTTACAACCACAATCGTTACATATATGTCTCGTTTCGAAATCTTTAAGTTAGTAGTCTTGTTTATACATATGTAGTTCATTGTTAATACACTTAATGATATGATTACTTATCAATTAACATATTTAAACATAATGTAACAATATCTTAATATGATTCATATGTAATTAGTAAGACGTTGTTATAACGATAATCGTTATATATATCGTTTCGAGTTTCTTAATTCAATAAACTCATTTTTATGTATATCACTCATTGTTAATATACCTAGTGAGATACTTACTTATCATACTATCATGTTAACTATATATATCCATATATATGTCATCATATAGTTCTTACAAGTTTTAACGTTCGTGAATCGCTGGTCAACTTGGGTGGTCAATTGTCTATATGAAACCTATTTCAATTAATCAAGTCTTAACAAGTTTGATTGCTTAACATGTTGGAAACACTTAATCATGTAAATAACAATTTCATTTAATATATATAAACCTGGAAAAGTTCGGGTTACTACAACATCCATGATCCCTTCTTCTAATTAATCTTTCTTTTCTTACAAGATAGGTGCTTAGTTAGTTATGAATAACCATATAACTTTTTACTTAACATTTTAAATTTCAAACACTTCCATTAAATCATAAATACAAATCTTTAATATATTTACTTTTTCTATTAAATCTCATATTTAAAAACTCGTCATTAGTTTCACTCTTTTTCACTTATTAAGAAATTCTCGTCCATTAAATAATACGACCATATTATAATAAGTACCTCAAATTATTGGGTCGTTACAGGCCGTTAGCGAGTGGCGGTGGGTCAAATATAAAGGTTTTTTGGTAAAATATAGAATCTTTGAGGGCAAAATATGGAGACTTCGGGAGCATATATGAAGGATTTGAAGACAAAATATATAAACAACAGCATAATAGTTTTAACTATTATTTTTAACATATTATCCCTAACTAATAATTGTTTTTTTGTATATATCTTAATTATTAAAACATACTTTTTTGGTTCTTATATATTACTGCTTAATTTTAACTATGTTAACTAAGTACTACTACACATTAGTTTTACTTTAATATGAAAGTATGATCGTTATATTTGTAAATAATACGGAGTAGTTAAAAGTGACAAAATAGATTTACAAAGGACTAATAAGAAAAGAAATGGTTAGTGATATATTCAAAAAGGATTTTGATAAATTCACTCATTTTGTGCATTGACAGATTGTACTGTACAAATAAATAATACATAATTTGAATGAATTTATCAATATTCTTGTTGGATATATCATCACCCATAAGAAATATGGAGTTTTTAAAATATTTTGAGTGAAAAGATTAGAAAATAATCTCACGTGGCTTGCTCCTGGCCTTCCTTTTTGTTCACCTCCTTCCCCATATATTTTCTTCACTCATGAAGCTACTCATCTTAAAACTCCATTAAAACACCCATTGGTACTTATGATTTTCACATTAAATTACATTAAAATCACATAAAAATATATGTAAACAAAGATGAAGTCACCAGGGCATCTAACCCAGGGCATCTAACCCTGCTGCCCCAAGGTAGTTCCGCCCCTGTATACACCCTTAAAAAACGAAATTGTCAAATTTGCCTCGCATGTCGAAAGGTTGACTTGCGACCTTACGACTCTTGATTTGTCGATCATGACCGACAAATTCCTAGTCGCGATCTAGAATTTACGGTCATGTTCAAGAACTCATGGTCTGACCTTCACGTCGCAAGGTTCGCAAAATGCGAGTCGCAAACAAACCTTGCGACTTGCGTGTACTTTGTATTTTAATAGTTAATAATCATCATTGCGAATGATCTTATTCTAACTAAGCAACATAATCATGATTTAAGCATGACTCACATAAACACATAATATTATAAGTTTTGAAAAAACAAAGTGAAGTAAACATATTTTAGAACACAAAGGCAAGACAAAGTTGTTCTAAGGGTTGTCTCCAAGAATTGAAGGAGATATGGTTCTCTAGGTGTAACACCCTACTTTTTTTTATTCACACCGGAAGACTTTAAGACATGGTATATATATATATATATATATATATATATATATATATATATATATATATATATATATATATATATATATATAACAGTTTATACAAAACATCAGAGATATCAAGTGTGTCAAACATCACATCAATCCCTGCCGCACCCATCGCAAAACATGTGTTACGTCACTTGCAAGGGAAGAACACCGTGGGGGGATTAACGCACCGCTAAGTGAATGGAAATATCTAGATAGACATCACTATAAGCATCAAACAAACTTAAATCACTGGTCACTAATCACATAGTATCACAAGAGGACCGACCGCTTGTACGGGCCATTAACTACTAGTTGATCGGGCTAGAGTTTACCGATAGTCCCTATTACTAAATCACTGGTATAGTCTTTCTAACGTGAGACACTCGTCATTTAAACTATACCACCAATTAGTAATATTTGGACCCAACACACTTCCCTCAGAAAAATACCATGAAGGAAGGGTTGACCTCTTCAGTCTGAAAGCACCAAGACAGTATCACTGGGTGTACACGTAGTCACATAGAATCATTGCATTAGTTATATACTCACTACAAAGTCTAAACATAAGCATGCCATGGGTCATTATACTTGTCACTGTATAACCATATCCATAAAGATAATCTCACTCACTTGATAGCATCACTTGGTAGCACGAGAACTCATTGATCTTATTTTACTGAGCCTTCACTTTTTTCCTTAGTACCTGAGTATGAGATATCCAAATTAGTATTTATATCTCATCTACTAATAACAATTCAGATTACCTATCAAAATCACAAAGTTAAACAATTTTAACACATCACTCCCTTCGCACGAACGACTACACTTCGCACGAAGTGACACGAGATTCGCGCGAAGTACAACACCTTCGCACGAGCATAAGGACTTAAAAAATCAAACATAACTCAGTCCTCGATCGTACGAAGTCATAGAAACTTTGCAGGAGTTACCCATCACTTCGCAAGAAGTCAATTCCGTTCGTACGAAGATGAAGAACAACATACAAGCAACATTTAGGGTAATCAATATCATAATACTAATTTATACAATAAGATCAATCAAATCAGCCTATAAACCATATTTGACAAGTTTACCCATTTTTCTTTTCGCTAGCAACTTCTGTATGTGTGTAAAACGAAGCATACACAATATCGTACAGTTTTGACCCTATTTAAAGGTTGACTTAATTCTTTAAACCTTTACCATTGAAAAGTATACCTCATTACGTTTCCAAAGATAGTTTATTTGTCAAAAAAGGAGTTACGGTTTGAAAGTTTACGACCATTTCAATTTTTCAAAAAGCTGATAAACAGTCCCTTTAAGGAAGATCCACTTCGCGTGCAAGAAGTGTCCACTTCGTGCAAAGTGGAACCCACTTCGTGCGAGGGCTCAAGAACAGCTCTTATAGCCCATTTTTAACACCCAAATTCGATATTTAACATGTTATGATCGATTTAAAAGGTTTAAGGACATCAGGTGACACATATAGACGCTATAACAAGCAACAATCGAGCATAACAAACACATATCATTAAGAATCAAGCCTTAGTTTATCAGTTTTATAAAACTTATTAAAAGCCCATTTGAATTACTTAAAATCTAAGATGTTTACCTCGTTTTGATCCTTGAAAACACTGCAATCAGATACACACAATCACTAGCTTGGATTTCACACCTTTGATTTTGGAATTTAAGAGCAATAGAGTATTTTAGGGTTTATTATTGCTAAAAAAGTAAGTGAAATGAACGAGAAGGAGTATATATCTATTTTGGGGTTTCTTCATAGGAAGGAAACTCATTTCATATAACACGGGAGTATTTACTAGTTATTTGAAACACATTGTACCTCATTAAAATGTCCCAACGAGGTCCAATTCACATATTAAAATATGTTATGTGACCCTTATCACAGACCAGATACAATTATACGATCAAATAATTATAAGCACATAATTATAATTTTACTAATATTAATATTAATAAATTAATATTAACTAAGGGTAAATGGGTCATTACCACTAGGCCTAAGTCAAGGTTGTTACACTAGGTATTCGTGCGGCGCCCCTCGAACCCTAGGTATTCGAAAATATTAGATAGATGAAGGCAATGTGGGAGTGTCTTGCTCTTGTTTTCATAACAACATCATTCATGCGCTTAGTTATAATGAATGTTATGTTGATGCCAATGTGATGAAGCAAGCACCATAGCTGTATATTGGTGTGATTGATGGATGTCATGGCAGATTGTGTTGGAGCTATTATTTGGTCACGAAGAGTTGTTTGTAGGAAAAAATCGTAGGTGTATTGAGGATCGAAGATCTTGTTTATCATTTATTGACAAAGAAATTTGTGAGGAAGTGCATCGAGTATAGGTTGAGAAGTAAAAGGTAAGTCCCGTAGATGGAACACTAAGGGCTTTTCCGAATACTTATAGTATCTATTTGTAAGTGTTTTTGAATAATCGAAAGGTTACATTGTCATCATCATTGAGCCTGAAATTGGCATAGAATTATCGTATGAGTGAGGAGTAAGTTTCTCCATAAATTGTTAGAAAAAAGAATCCTCCTATCCGAATGAATTTCTGCTTGATATTCGAAAACTCATAGAAATTCACCTCTCTTCTATCAAATATCCTTCGAGAGTTCATTTGGGTACTATTTTGTTTAATGTTTGTAAGTTGAGACATTATTTATGTTTAATCTTTGCAAGGCAGACAGTTTGGTAGTTGAAGAAGAAAGTTATTGAAGAACACTTGAAAGTAAAGAATGAAAGATGGTTGAAAGTAAATATTAATATCCCTTTTAATGATAGAGAGGCTACGGCTTGGTAGGTGGACTCATTATAAACTCTCCTATTAATGTTAGTTAGTTTTGGTTAGTGAAATAACATTTATTTATTTTAGTCAGACTATATTCATAACACAGAGTTGCAAGTCGCAAGGTCATGACCTCGAATCCCTTTACCCATTCAAGTGCGAGAAACTCCCAGTTTCGATTATATAGGTTTCGGTCTTAATAAAGATAGGTCAAGGGAACGGTAGAGGCCGATAGCTACTTAGTCGAGAGTCGACCATGCGTACCTTGTAAGTGGTATAGATTATCAGGATAAGATCAGATTTTCATAATAAGATTTTATAACGTTTTCAAGATTTTTTTTGGATAATGTTTTATCACTTTTATAAGAGTGCCCAATGATCAGTTATTTTTAACAAAAGAAAAATACTCTGTATTCTTTTGCATAACCTTTTTTCAGATTGTAAATTTCATATGTTTGATTCCACAGTTTCCTCAAGGAAAATCAAATCTGGGGTATGTTATTATATAAATGTTCTCAAATATGATGGTCATTGTCGAGAGTACGAGTTATTTAAAGATGTGTCCTAGTTTGTCTTATAACTACAAGTTTTTCCGTAATTCTGCCCACGTACGTGGGTTCTATTTGCATTTTGAGTATCTGCGCCATAAAAAATTACCATTTCATGTTGAATGTCACAAAATTACAAGGGACCTGCAGACGTTTAACGGTGCATCGGGACTCCCATACAAAGGTGTACAGTTTTACTCAAGCACCTTTGATCTTTTCCATCGTAACGTACCTAATTAGCTTACCAATGTCAACATAGATTTAGTTGTCAGAACGGTGGTTAAAGATCGTTTTAAAGACATGTGTCTTCAATCCCAGTATATAATAGCAGGTCATCTTAAAACAAATGTTATGAAGATTGATAAAGTTATCCGCGACAACATAACGTGTAGTGGACATGCAGAAGATTATGATATATTGATTGTAATAGAGGCCATTATGATGTATTGATAAATAAATGGTATCCAATTTGGCGCCAAAAATATCATTACGAATCCTATGAGGGATACTATGGGAAGTTGTAGTGATCCACCACCATTTGGGATTATTTACCACCATTTGGGATGATTCACCATCTGGTCGATCTATGTTGATTCACCATCTATGGAGAATAACTTTACTAAATTCCTCTTAGTAATGTTTAGTAATGTTAAGATAATGAGCTAATTGATCAAGAAATCACGAGCCGTAAGGTCGTAAATAAACTTTGTAACTTGTGAGGACATTTTGACAATTTCATTTTTTTGAGTGCGTATTGTTATAATTCATTTGAATATTTGGCGTTTTGGTTATAAATACCCTTTTTAGAATTAGTTATACGTATGTTAGACCGAGTTTAACGCAAGCGTGTTGCACCCGTGCTTGCCTAACACGCCTAATAGCCCTAGCGTGTTTGTTTGTGTGCTTCTGGCGTGCGTCAAACTTGCACGTAGAAGCAAGCAGCGTGCCACAATTTTCCTTTTTTTTTTATTGGTCAGTTTTTTATTTTTAATTATTTTTTATCCACTATTTCACCCAACTTCCAATCAGATTTTAATACATCACCTAACACGTCACTTAACACTCCACCTCATTATTACCAGTTTACTAGCACGCTCATCAAGCACCCCATCTCCACCCAGCAACACGCCAACACGCCCTTCAGGGATAAAGATGGTCTTATAGGGAATATAAAGCTAACTTTCACTTCACCTTGCCTCTTCCATTTCTCTCAAAATACATTTTCTTTTAATCATCTATATGTTTAGATGTTTAGGTTGTGAAGATTATAGTTCTATATTCTCTAAATTTTAATAATTACTCCCTCAGCTCTATCTCAATTTCATTACTGTAAATTAGATAGAAAAAAAAAATTTAATTTAAAGATAAATATCATTATTACATTTTAATATTTGGGAGCTTTACAATCTAATCTTACAATTATTTATTTATTAAAATAGACTATTAATTTGAGACATTTTAAAAAGAAAAAATGAACAGATGGAACAATTTTTTTTTCTTACATGCATACATTAGATGGTATAAAAGAATTTTATATCACTATTTTAATCTATTTATTGAGATAGATAATTAATTTTAAACATCATAAAACAGAATAGTAGTTAATAAATTTGAAATGAAGTATATATCTTTTTACGTAAGAACACTATGTCAATTTTAAAAAGTGATAGGATGATATTTCCTCTATCCCATTCCCATCTAAAGTGTTCACGATATCACTTTTTGATATCTCATTTCAAGTCTTCAATTTGTATTTTAATCAATCAAAAGAGGTTATTATAATGAAGAGAAAATGAATTTTATTAGTGTACATTGGAGTTAGTTGAATATCTAAAGATTATGCAAATTTATAGTAGACACTGATAATAGACGGGAAAATAGTTTTTAAGTAATAGTTTTAAATTAATAGAAAGTACAATAGATTGAATTTTTATTTTTAATACCTAGAAGATTAGTTTATAAGACATCACCGGAATTCACAAACACGACCATGTTGTTGATTTTAAGAGTCTTGTTCAATAAACTAAATATGCCCTTTATGTACAAAAAATTTTCATATATATAATATAAAAAAATGTTCAATAATATTGTAAAAAATGTAATACATTTAAAACCTTACAAAAAGATGAAATCATAGAGGCCCCGAGTATGAATCCTACCTAGTGCAAAATAAATGCCCTTGTGGTCACAGAGGTTCACCCGCAATAACTTCGAGATATTCACAAAACGAGTTATTGCTCTGTGATTAGTCGGTTCGCAAAATCGATTGAAAATTAAGTATAGTCATAATAGACCATTGAATATATTATTGGATTATACTTTTGAACTTTCGTAAATTTTAAGCACTGTGTAATTAGACATTTACATGCTCCAAAATCCATGTACCCCTAACAATGGGTGAATTCAATAAATTCTAGTGTTATGATAATGTGGAACCCCCGCAGCCTTATTCAAAAGTTTTATATATATATATTATTTTTCAGAAATTGGGAGATGATATTGAAATTATAACAAATAGATATAAAAACATTTTTTAAACAATCGATTATATTAACTAATAGCAAGGCGACGTGCATGGGTTGCCAAATGATGCAAAAACAATAACAAATGTGGGGTTAGTTGGTGGCAACGACATGGAAAATGATAGTCTACAGTGGATACATCAAAGATGTTTCTGGTATAATTCAAGACCAATTTAAAAAAGAAAAGATATGTCGTATTTGCTTGCCACATCATTCTTCTTCAAATATATATATATATATATATATATATATATATATATATATATATATATATATATATATATATATATATATATATATATATATATATATATATATATATATATATATATATATGGGCAGGATCAATGGGGAAGTAACCAATCGGGGGAGTAATTTTTTTTTTGTTTTTTTCATTTTTTTTTTGGAATTTTTTTTTTCCGGCATCAAGATCACACGAAAATATGAACATTTAGAAGAGACACTTCGTGATGAATGTTATTATTTAGGCGGAAAAACGATCGACAAAAATAACATTCAAGATAATATTGTTCGTGAAGAATATGAACGTTTTTTTCCCATGTTTTGTGAAGTAAAATTTAGCCCGATTTAGAGTTTAGGGTTTAGGGTTTGGTGTTTTGGGTTTATACCATAAACCCAAAACACCAAACCCTAAACTCTAAACCGTTCGTGTTAAAAACTCAATCTAAATCCTATATCTAAACCCTAAATCTAAACCCTAAACCCTAAATTTCTAAACCCTAATATCTAAACCCTAATATCTAAACCCCAATAGCTAAAATCTCAACATACGCTCGAAAAACACGATAATTGTTATATATTACTTCTTCGGGCGTTTTCCCGTCAAAATAAAAACATTTATCACAAAGTGTCTCTACTAAAAGTTCATATTTTCATCCCATCTATAATGTTCGTGAACAAGGTTTTTTCAAAAAATGAAAAAAAAAAGTTTTTGCTTCCCCCCGCTTCCCCCCGCTTCCCCCGATTGGTTACTTCCCTCTTGATCCAACCACTATATATATATATATATATATATATATATATATATATATATATATATATATATATATATATATACACACACACACACTAGCAGTGGCGGAACTTGACCCCGACTCGAGAGGGGGAGAAACTAATTGAAGGGGGTAAGAAACTAATCGAAGGGGGTAAACACTAAAAAACCTTATTTTTTCGTAAATTTTTTTTTTTGTGTGTAACATTTTTTTTCCCCCGAAATCGAGGGGGGGCGGATACCCCCTTTTGTCCCTTAAATGTTCCGCCCCTGTATACTAGTGAAATGACCCGTGAAACCACAGATATTTTAACGAAACAATTTAACTATAAGTTTTAGATATTTAGTGAACTTAAATACTAAATTCATTTAGTTTAATGACCCTAGGAACCACGGATTCTGACTTAGTAACTTATCGTTATTTTTACAAACATATTGATATACTTAACTTGGTCAGAATAAATGAACTACATTTATTCTCACACGCCTTATTTCAATTTTTATCACAATTACTATTTTCTTTGTCATAAAAGCCAACATTACAACATTTGATTGAGATGTGTATTTCGTATACATATGTAACGTAATTAATCCTATAAAGAGAACTCATATTTGAATAATAATAATAATAATAATAATAATAATAATAATAATAATAATAATAATAAAGTTTGCTCTAAAATTGAGTATTTATATTTTTAATAATATTTATTAGTAATAACAAATGCCTCATTATTTATAAAAAAAAATAGAGTACAATTATTATATGAAAGTTGCACAATATACTTCAAAGTTTGTACATTTGTTCATGGAGTGTTTTGTAAAAGATTGTACAATTTATTTTAAAGTTTATACATATAGTCATTAAGATGCTTTATCATAAGGTTGTACATAATACTTCAAATATCGTACATATTTTAATGATGTGTTTTACCATAAGGTTGTATATAATGCTTCAAATATTGTATATATAATCATGATGGTGTTTTATCATAAAGTTGTACAAAATGTTTCATACATTATACAATGAACATATTAATATTTTTATTAAGTATAGCTAATTATTTTAATGACATCGGACTTAGAAATCTTTTCTTTATTTTTGAATTTTTTTAAGCTTGAATAATCCTTATTTATGACATCATCATTTTAGAAATTTATATGATAGTATAGATTGCATATCACACAATCCATTTGACTTTTTTCCGAATATATGTCCCATAAAGAGGAAATGTAAAGTCTATTGTAGAGATTGAGCAATATAACCGTGTGATATTGTGATATGAATTATAAGAGCCGGAATTACGAATTACACGACAAAATCTATTAATTAAACTAAAATTTAAATAGGGTGAGGATTAAAACTGATTTAAATAGTGCTAAAATTATGAAATAAAATTGAGTTTTGTCTAATTTGTGAACCATTTAGTAGTTGTGTATGTGGGCAAAATAGTCACAAGTTTCTCAAATGATCAAATCATCACATTATTTACAATAATTATTTCGTAATTATAGCTAATATACTGACTGCTCAAAATTACGGAGTTATAATTTATTTAAGTTAGTTACTATAAGTACAATTTTTTTAATTATAAAATACTTAGGATTAATTACATCATCTAAGTGACCTAGATTTTTTTCTTTTTCTTTTTGATTTTTTCTTAATAAAGGAATTAGCCTAATAATGACATTATCCTTATAGGATTTTAATAGAATATATATATATATATATATATATATATATATATATATATATATACGTATATATATATACGTATATATATACGTATATATATATATACTTATATATATATACATATATATATATATACGTATATATATACATATATATACGTATATATATACACACACATATGTATACGTATATATATACGTATATATATATATATATATATATATATATATATATATTTATATATTATATATATATATATATATATATATATATATATATATATATATATATATATATATATATATATATATATATATATATATATATATATATATATATATATATATATATATATATATATATATATATAAACCTCTAAAATGACGATGCCATCCTTTCGTTAATTACCTTTTAATTTTCATAATGATGATATCATTATTATTTTATATATTAATTCTACTTAATTAAAAATTAAAAATAAATACAAAAAAATAATACTGACAATATATGCATGCCGATTTTGAAGATAATAAGGTTTTATGATTTTAAATTAGTTATACAAAATAAAAACAAATACAAACCCATAATAATATTTTACTGATTTACATTATAAAATTAATTATAATTAAAAAAAGATAGAAAATCAAAACAAATGTCTCAATAAAAAGTTGTAATATAGGTTTTTATGACAGGGAAAACAGTAATTGTGATGAAAATTGGATAAGGGTGGTGAGCGAATGAACGTAGTTCATTTATTCTAACCAAATTAAGTATATCAATATATTTGAAAAAACAACGAAAAGTTTCTTAGTCAGAATCTGTGGTCCACGGGTTATTAAACTAATTGACTTTAACAATTACATTCACTTAATACCTAAAACATATCATTAAACTGTTTCGTTTAAACAAACGTGATTTCACGGATTATTTCACTAGTATTTATATAAACCTCTAAAATAATAATGTCATTATTTAACTAATTACATTTAAATTTCATAAATGATGATGTCATTTATATTTTATATATTGATTCTATTAAATCCTACTTAATTAATTAACAATTAAAAACACGATAAAACTATAAAAAAACATACAAATTTTTTTTAAGGATAATGATATACTGTATATGAATGCCGATTATATCATTTTAAAATTAAAAATATATAAATCTCGATTTAAAAGGGAATGTAAGATTAATTCTAATTTAAAAGATATACAAAATCAAACCAAATAATTAATTCGCTATAAAAGAATATCTCCACCATACATGTTTACAATTCGTTTTCACTTTTTGATTTCCCAATTCTTTTTATCTTTTTGTTTCACAAGAATCAGGTATGTTTGCATTCCAAAAAGATAAAAATTCATGGTTGGTTCCCAACGTTTGTACCAAAAATCAACTTAGGGGCTAAACTTTAAATCAATCGTCGTTGGTCCCATGTTTTTAATATTGCACATGTTTGGTCCTAAGATTTAACCAAAGTTCACACCTTTTAGTTAAATGTATCACATGCATTAAACATGATATCCTTTTTAGTCATTTAGCATAAAACTCAGTACAAGGAAATGTAGTTTACGAATTACGAAAGTTAACTGATCAAGTTTCTTCTCCATTACATAAAACTGATAAATGTGAATTAGATATAATTATATTTGGATTGCAAGTCAAGAAATTTGTCTTCCACCATGATCATTACGATCATTACCAAATTTCGTCTTCCACCAATCTTTAGTTCCATTAGAAGACGATGATCCACTAACATAAAATCTTTTAGCAACTCGACAATCTTCTTTAGACAACAATGGTGGTGAAAGTCTTCGATTAAAATTCCCATGTGCATAATAATACGATAAGTACATAGGATGAGACCTGATTAATTCGTCTTCACTTAATACTTGATCATTAGTAGTGATACCATTATAATTATTCCTATTCCTATACCATCAATATGCACTTCACAATTGTTTCTATACACCCGTCAACCGTAGGTGGTGCACTAACACCCTATGCATATTCATACCTCGTTCTTGATCGCCGATCGCAACCCTATTTTGCCTCTAATTGAATATTAATTGAAGCTCACTCTAAATTATCATCTAAATTTCCTGTGAACCCTTTCATCATAGTATCTTCCATAAAATACTAAATTCCTTACTCCAAAACCCCAATATTCAGATAAAGGAAAAACGCACAAACGTTATTCTAGAGATATTAACATACGTAATATACACAATTTATTAATGTACGTTATATACACAATTTATTAAAATCTTACAAAAACTTTTGTAAATTTCATGAAAGAAAATATGATATGGAAAAGGCAAAAGAGCTGGATTGAGAATTTTTGAAATTCTATTTGAAATTATATGTTCAATGCAGCTATCAAGAATGAAGGGATTACTAATGAATCTTGATTAAAAAGATAGGTTTTTTTTTTTTTTTACTTTGTTCTATTTATATGACTAAAAAGGACATCATGTCATCATGTTTAATGCACGTGGTACTTTTAACTAGAAGGTGTTCACTTTGGTTAAATTGTGGGACCAAATGTGTACAATGTTAAAAACTTGGGACCAACGACGATCAATTTAAAGTTTAGGTTCCAACTTGATTTTTGGTACAAACGTTGGGGACCAAACATGAATTTTTTTCTTCCTAAAATGAATTTTCTTAATTGAGTTTTCAAGTTGAAAATGAGAATGTTCTCATTTGAATGCTTTTTTCTCTTTCTCTCACTCTAATATATATATATATATATATATATATATGGGAGATATTAAGGAAAACACACTTTTTGAGAATAAGGAGATAAGTACTTTGTTATTTTTTATAATATTATGATTAGAGGTTAAAATTTGGATTTTTTAATTTTCGGGATTAGTATTCATTGTTTAGATTCAAAAAAAATAAAAAATAAAATATTTTTTTTACATCACGTTAACATACATCAGATGTTTGTTAACAAATTATCATACATTTGAACAGATATATGATAATTTGTTAACATACATCCGATGTTACAAACCGAATTTTGAAAGTCCAGTTTTACTTAGTAAAACTTTTTTCAAAATTTCTAGTTTTGTAAAGTGATTTTCAAAAATTTCTATCTAAAAAAAAAAAAAAAAAAAAAAAAAAGAAAAGAAAATTCACTATTATCTGCAATAACTTTATCTTCATTTGATAATGTTCTGCTAGCTACGCTTAATTCGATTACCCCCCATTTACATTTACATTTACATATTAACTAATAGATAAAAGTTATGAATAGTATCAGGGGCATTTTCGACTTTTCACCTTTTTTTTTAAATTTTAACTAAATTTTATTTTACCAAGCCCCCACACTTTTTTGAAAAATTCAAATCAACCCCCCAAACAGGGGGGTAAAGTGTCAAATAACCATTTTCATAAAAAATCTTAAATAAACTCCACCCAAATATTCAACGGGTCATATCTTCTCGCTCGCAACGAGTTAAATTTTTCCGACACCATCGTTAAATTCGAAATAATTTTAGGAACACAATGTCACTAGCTATACGCAAAACGGACGCTTTTTAAAAAATGCTAAATATTTGGGGTTCATACACGTTGATTTTGCGTTAAATTTTTAAAAGTCGACAATTCCATAGCAAAACGCGGAGATGCACATATATTGTTAATTTAAAATAGCATTTAAATCTCTCACGGGTTATACCTTTTAGTTCGACTCGAGTTGCGCTTCAACAACATCATCGTTAGCCACAAAATAATTTTACTAAACGCAATAAAATACATTAAAAATCGAACCCCCGGCGCGAAGCGAGGGTTCAATAACTAGTTATCCTCAATGGACATTAGTGGAACAGTTGTGTATATTTTCTTCTATATCTTCATCTTTTCGACTTGTTGAAGGATTTGTGATGAGAAAATTTTCATCGGACTAAATGAATTTTACGAAAATTAAGATTGAACTCTAGCACTGACTTATGATTATTTCCACATTCTTCTACAGTTAAATGAATATGATGTATAAACCATTATAATAAAAGAAGTACTGAAACAACTTCACAAAAGTTAATAGACAAAGCTCTGTTTAGACAATTTGAAGTTTGTCATGAATTGAGAAAGAAAAAGTTTTTCAAGAGTTCAACATATATCAAGAAGTATAAATAAAATAGTTTAAGAGCTCTGTAAAATAACTTTCATGTATAATATCACCCTTAAAGATTTTTCTTACCAAATCTACTATCTACTATACATGTTTATAATCAAAGACCACCGAAACATAAGTGAATATTTTCAGGACATGATATTGTTTAAATATACAACAATGCGATGTAAGCAGTGTTGTAAATCTCCCGAGATTTCCCCGAGATCTCCCCCGAGATCTCGTTTTTAGAAGGCAACCGAGACGAGATGTTCATCTCCCGAGATTTCTCGGTCAACGGGGTCAAACTTAGTCAAAGCCACGATTTCTAGGATTTTCTTCCTAATTTGTAAGATTTTCTTGTAAAATTCGTAGTTTCTAAGATTTTCTCGCTCATTTCTCGGATATTTTTGTAAAATTACGTAAAAACGTATATAAATAAACATATATTTATGTTTTGATGTATATTTTTATTAAAAAAAACTATAAAGTCAACGTAAGTCAACGTCCGAGATCTCCCCGAGATTATTCCGAAATGCCGAGATCTCCCTAAAAAGTCCAAACGAGATCTCTCCGAGATCCGAATTCTTCAACCTTGGATGTAAGTAGGGAGTATAGTTGTAAATACTTCCTTCTACCTTTAAAATTGGAACATTTATCTTCCACTTGTACTTGATTATTTGCCATTAAACATCATTTTCTCAAAACTATACCGTATCCTAGAAGAAGGAATCAAATGAATAATAGCTTTTTGAAGATTTCACGATGACGTTAGCATGTCATCATTAACTTGACCTTTTTTCTTTTTTAAAATTACTTTCTTTTAAATTATTACCTGTCACAACGCGCGAACTTTGTTATTCGTTATCTCTATTATAAATCTTGTTTATTTAATGTTGGTACAAACCTAAAAAAATCATGATCTATCTAAGTGATTAAAACATAAATTAGATCCAAACATACATAATAGAATTAAGATATGGATTCACGTACTCCGTAATTATAATCTATTTTAACTTATGGTTCTCCTTAACCTCAAAAGTTTAGTAGAATCTATAATAACTGAAATTGAGTTGCTCGATTAAGTAGATTATTTGTAATCAGGATTTTTCTACATAAAGCATAATAAACCTTGACAAAATATGACGGTTTTATGTACACAATGTCATGTGTCACGCAATTTACACTTTTTTTGGGTAAGCGAGGAAACCCTCCTATGAACGAGCACATTGGCTCCCTCATAGAAGGTAAAACCTCGGGTAATCAAGCCCCCCGAGCGTGAGACCTGGTACCGGGTGAATTGCGCATTATGCGCACCCTCTATTCACACTCCCTTTATGCGCATCACGCAATTTACACTTTATGATTCTTTATTGTGTATTGAAGAAATAATGACATTTTCTCAAGGTGAAGTTAGCGTTACATTTTACTACCATTATCTATACGTATAAATTTTACATGAGTCAGAGGCGGATCTTTCTTAAGACAAGAAGGGGTGGTTGCCCCACCTAGCCATTTTGTTGTAATTAGACTTTCATATTAAATAAGGTAAAAATATATATGTCTCTGTATTCTCCCCTGTCAAAAAATATGTAAACACAACACATGGTCAAAGTTAAATATGCAATATTATTTTCAAGTCTTTTTTATTATTGAGTGTATTGTTAATCTTATTTTCTAATATTGACTGATAATTTCAGTTATTAACATAAGCATACTGAAATGTTTTTATATGTTTAAAATGATAGTACCGTTATATATTTAAATAGAAAGAAATAGAACAAAATAAAGTTGTACGATAATGGTATCGCCCCCTCGACAAAACTTTTCAAGTTCCGCCACTGCATGAGTATGTCTATTGCTCTATATTTTAACGTGGAACACAATGTTATTTTTTAACATGTTAATGTCACGAAATTTGTCGGCACGACCATGTTGGGAGTGGGGAGGACTGATGTTATGATTTAAATAATTTATTAGTATACACAATCTAGCTACCATAAACCACGTAACATTTCTTGTGGAATAAGCTTGAAACTAAAAAAGATATATAAATTTATGATGTGACAGTTATATAAGAATAATAAAATAATACTCTGCATATAATTAAGAAAATCGAATCGATTGTAGGTATAGACTATTATTTTAGTAACTTTTTTTATAGTTGTATTATTTTAAAATGATTTGAAAATCGGTTAAAAGCATCACTACGTATATACTCCGTATATATTTAATTATAATGACCGGGTCATCACTATGTATATATAGATGTAATTTAGGATGGTTGAAATATGTAGTGTATATTGATCAAGGATATAGTGTTTTTTTGCCAAAAAATATTGATCAAGATTATAGTTTTTTATTATTTTTTTTTCAAAAAAATAAGTATAAAAATACTTAGTTTAATAAAGGGGATTATATAAAGAACAATAGGAATTAACTCTTTTGTCCATTCTCATGACTAATTAACCTCAATCGAGATGAAGATCGATCTTAAGATGGTGATTAAATATTGGGTTTCCCGTTGAATGTTGAAGACATTCGATGATCATGTTAACGGTCGTAAATTACTAAATTGTGTGGACGGTTTTGTCCCTCTATTTACAGTGAGGGGTTACGGTTTCTTATGAAACTTATTGGCATGAGCGAACCTCAAAATACAAGTCCAATGTACATGTGTACTATCATGGTATGATCTTTAAAAATTTGTATATAATCAATTTCCTATCACTACAAGAAAAAAAATGTGTTAGTGACAAGAGCTATTCGTTACTAACAACATCATTTAGTAAAATTGGTCACTAATATCATTTAGTGATCAAAATTTATTGACGGCTACTTTAACGGCAACTAAATAGCATTATTAGTAACTAAATAATAAGTTTTCATTAATTTTTTTTTTTTTTCACACTTCGTATTTTTCTTGTGGTGTATTTATATTGTGTATAAATGAATGTTAATGTTATGTGATCTATTTAAGTTGGTACGTGACAGGTATAGTCACGCTAAAGCATTACAATGTTGATAAATCCATGCACTACTTTTAAGATTTTTTTTTAAATAGTAATTTTTTTAAAGAGACTTGCAAAAATGGAAATTTTATCAAAATCATTTCGAAAATGGTAAAATCGACGTTCCAAAGTTCGGTTTTGCCAAATCCGAAGTTTGAAACTTCGGATTTTGTTGTTGTTGCCCTATACCTATATAATTAAAGGAAGGTATTGTATTATACATAAAAACAGTAGATAGATATTGAATAGATGAAATGCAAAGTATTACCGTGTTGTAGTTATTATCTTAACTATTAAAATGTTAAAAATTTAAAAATGCATGAAGAATTAGAAGGAAGCTAGATGAAGCAAATGACCACTGTCAAAATTTATCTCGAGAATAAGTATTATTGGTTTATGATTCTATTGGTTGATTTTGACGGTTGACATAAAGAAAAGTTCGAACGAATTTTGTAACTTGAACCTGATATGGGAACGTCTGTAGTTAAATCGGGATGGGGAGTAAACATTAAATTTAATTGGCTTTTCTCATTGGAAAATCAAACTTAATATTTTGTATCTCATCGTAGATTTTGTATTTAATTCAAAATTAAATAATTAAAATATATATAAACATATTTTTTTATTAATATATATAAATATATATTAAAAATAAATATATATTATGAAAGATCATTTAGACTCGCAAGCTTATACGAGCTCGACATATGAAGCTCGAGCTCGAGCTCGTTTATAAAACGAGCTCTACCTTAAGCTCGAACTCGGGCTCTACCTAAATCAATGTTATCCTATTATTATCATCCCCATTAATTATATGGGCATAGGATTTTACAAAAAAAAAAAGAAAAAAAAAACCGAAGTTTGAAACTTCGGGTTAGCTTTTTTTTTTCTTTTTTTTTAGTAAAAAAAAAAAGAAAAAAAACCGAAGTTTGAAACTTCGGATTTGGCAAAATCGAAGTTCCAAACTTCGGTTTTACCATTTTTGTAAAAAAAAAAAAAAAAAACGATTTTTTCAATTTCGCAAGAAGGTTCAAAAAAATTACTCCCTCCGTCTCATTCCAATAGTCCACAGACAAAAACACGCAGTTTTAGGAAATTTCACTAACTTCATTTCTCCACCAATGAAATATCTTCTCTCTCCAGATCCACCAATGAAATATCATCTTTCCTTTCTATTTATGGAAGTGAACTATTAGAATGGGACAGCCCAAAATGGAATACTGCCCTATTGGAATGAGACGGGTGTAGTACTATTTAAAAAAAAAAAATCCTACTTTTAAAGCGTATAAGTTTTGAATTATTTACATGGGAAAATTGATTGAAAATGCATTGAACTTTCACTAAATTCCTATTATATGTATTCAACTTTCAGATATCCTATTATATGCGTTCAACTATTCAAATTGTTCTATTGTATGCATAATGTAACTTGTACACCAGGTATCAGGTTAACATGTAGAAAAAATTCATTGTTGGTCCTTCAACTTAATGTTCGTTAAAATTTTCCGTTATAACTTAACTTTTATCTTTACATTATTAACAAAGAATAACAAAACTTAATATCTTCATCTTCCCTTAAACTGTGATTGGGTCTTGAGGTAAAAGAATAAAAACACTAAAAATTGTCAAAAATTAGTATATGGAGTTTACAAACGAATTTGTATATGTAGTTCACAATTAGTTTATGCAGTTCACATGAAGTTTATTTGGTTAACCAAATCATAAAGATAAACCAAATCATATTACAAACATAATTGCGATACACAAAACAACACAACAACATTTCAAAGTTTATCAATTTTTTCATCCTACTGCTACTTCTTCACTCTACTACTACTTTGTTCTTTCACTTAGTACTAAACCCTAGAAGTGAACACTTATGTGTCATATGAAAAAACTAATAAAAATAAGCATCAAAGATAACGCATAATCAAGACATAATTCTGATGAATTGCATAAAAAAAACCTATTTCTGATCACTACCGCCGCCGCCACCGTTTAACAACACCACTGACCTATTTTTTGAACTTCCTACCGCTGCCAGTAACCTTCTTCTTCCTACAACTGAATCACTACCGCCGCCACCATCGTTGAATTTCCTCACATCTCCGTCGACGGTGATTCAAAAACGAAAACCCTAAATTCTGCAAAAACGTCCTTAAAACGGATTTGAAGCAACAGTGATTAATTGATATATCTGGTGGCGTTGAAAGTGAATAATGATGATGAAAGTGATTTAGGTTTATAGCTTCAATAGATTTAATAGCTTCAATAAATTCTATTGTGTTTAATAGCTTCAATAGATTAAATAGTTTCAATAGATCTGTGAATAACGAATATGTGTTTGGAGGGTGGATTAAGAGATTTTGGTTCTGCAATGATGTAATTTTCTTTAGAAAAAACTAATAATGCAATATATGACAAACATGAAGGACCAATTATGTAATTTTGAAATTGAGGTGACCCGAAGTTTACTTGTTATAAAAGGTTAAATGCATACAATAATATAAATTTAAAAGTTGAATGCATACCATAGAAGATCTGAAAGTTGGATGCATACAATAGGAATTTGATGAAAGTTCGATGCATTTTCAGATAATTTTCCCTATTTACATATGCAGCAGAGATTTTAACTATTTAAAATTCTTAATTTCATGACGTGTGTTCAATTCATGAGGGCACGTGTTTTTTTTACAAAATCCAAATAAACACACTCGATGTATGTAAATATGTGATTTTGCTCTAGCTATATATATGTGACATAGAATCGAATTTCAGAGTTTTACGAATTTTTAAAGACCATGTAAAAGATTAAAATTACTCTTTGTCGTATAGGCACATACACAAAACAAAAGCACAACTGGATTTAAATTATGTGGATCGTCGTATCGATAACCTTTAGCAACGACAAAAGTTACAGATAAGAATTTAATAAAACATATTAATTTATATAATCAAGTAAAACTTTATATTTCCTTATAGTTATACTCCAATATTTTACATATTTTAATACTTTATATTTCCTTATAGTTATACTCCAATATTTTACATATTTTAAATAAAATAAGTCGTATACATTACATTTATATATATACTAGTAACTGATAATTAATATACACACACAAATAGCATGCATGCCCATGCGTACGTTAAATAGCCCCCGATATATATTGTACAACTCATACTTTTTGTCACCTTACAACTTTCAATGCACATCCAATATAAACTCTTGCATGGTAAACATATGCATGTAGTTAACATATTTCTTTCAGATTCTCATCCAAAAAAGAGTCCTCAAATAAAAATTCCGGCCAGTAATTTGAAGAAACAACGGGTCCGCCACCACTGCTATTCTCCTGTGAATTTGTATGATTGCTGCCTGAATTGTCCACCAATGAGGGGAGATGATTCCACGTGGCAGATTCTGATTTGTCACTCATTAGTCCCATCTGGCATTGGCCCACAACTTGTTGATCATCGTCACCATTTGTTTTAACATTATTTATAAAAGTGATTTGTTGTTGGAGTTGTTGAGAGCCACCATTATTTTCAACAGGGAAAAAATTGGACATTTCTACCCTCTCTTGATCACCTACTTCTTGTAGATAATTACTTGAAAAGTATGGATTTTGTTCTTGATTATTAGGCATTAAATTAGTTGCCAATTTAGGATTATAATAATTAGTAATGGCACCCGGTTGTTGGAACAAGTTTAGCAATTGAAGGTTTTGAGTTAATTGAGTGTGTTGAAGCAATTCTTTGAGGTTAGCTAATGAAATTAGTTGTGGTAAGCAAGAAATTAAGTCGGTTTTCGGTTGATGGGTCATCGGGTCAATTCCCATTTGGATTAGTCTTTTCTTGAGATGAGTATTCCAATAATTCTTGATTTCGTTATCAGTTCGCCCTGGAAGATGTGATGCTATAGTAGACCATCTGCACACAAAATCATAAATTAATAACGGACTTGATATCATGTTGAAATGCCAAAATTTTACTCGTATCAATCTAAATGACATACTTGTTTCCAAGAATAGAATGAAGATGTAGAATAGAGTTCTCTTCTTCACTGGAAAACTTTCCTCTTTTGATATCCGGTCGTAGATAATTCGTCCATCTCAATCGACAACTTTTTCCACATCTTCTCAAACCTAGATATCAAGATTTCGAGGAACATAAATGGTTTAATTATGAGGATTTACCGAATTATAGCACTAACATCAACTAATATATATCGAAAAATTAACAATTGCGCAAACGAATTACAAGAACTCGAAAGTGATTATTGTTTACCTGCGAGTTTAGGAAGAGCTCTCCAGCTTCCATGGCCGTGTTTTTGAATGTGATCGGTAAGTTTTTGATCTTCTTCAGGAGTCCAGGGACCCTTTTTGAGATTGTTTTCATCACAACATGGGGATCTTCCCATGTTTTAATTAGACAGACAACCTTTTTAATTAATTAGTTTCTTGTTTTGGAAACTTAAGTGGGTGACTTGGTGTATATATATATACAGATAGACAGTTGGTCACCTTTTGTTTATGAACTACCAAAGAAATTACGAGTACAATGGTAAAATCTATGACGTATACATTTATATTAAATCATTAGATTTTTTGAGTTACTTGTGTAAGTAGATAAAGTGGTTAATTATTGGATTTTTGTGGTTTTCTTTAGGTTTTTATTAACTTGTAAAAACATGATTACTCCCTCATTAATCTTCAATTACTTATTTATAAGCGCGGTCTGTACCGATTTTTCAAAATTCGTTTAATTAATTGGTCAACGTCGATCGATAGGTCAAAATCGAATTTTGTAAATAAAGTCGGTTAAAGTCAAAATTAATCAACATTTTAACATAAATTTAAACTAAAACTTTAGAATTTTTAAACAAAATAAATAGTTTTAGACAGTTATGTTAAAGTTTACGCTTATCTTTATGGTTCTTCCATATTTACACATATAATTTTTTAAATTTAATATATAAATGTATAAAGTATAATCCAATTAATCCCCGAATCGCTGATTACTCTTTGCAAAGTTCCAACCGATTAATCCCGAATAGGGAATTTTGCAACCTAGTTAACAAGCACATGGTCAGACGCACGTTGTGACAGCTACCCCACTACTATTTAGGGAAAACTATTTTGAAGTATTTAACTATATATATTTAATAAAAGATATTTTAAAATTAATGAGTTTCACATGACCTAAGAGACAATAATTTGTTTAAAATACGAAACATTTATTACAATTGTAAACAAAATGTAGCGTCATTTTTTCTGATTATATACAAACTATTTATATATATGATATAATGTCGGTAAAAAAAAAGTTGTTAAAAATTTGTAAAAAAAGGTTAACGTTTTTTCTTTTAAATAATATACTAATAACTATTTATATATAAATGATTGATGTAGGTAAAAAAAAAAAAAGTTGTTACCAAAATTGTATAAAAGGTTGACGAAAAAATTGTGAAAGTAGGAGGATTTAAAATTTTAAGAAAATGTGGATGAGGAAAATCTAAAAAATATGGAGGGCTAAAATCGGTCACAAGATAACAGAAGGTTGAAACTGAAAATATTTAAATCGGCAAAAGAAAGTGAGAAGGAGCTAATTGTAACTTATCGATTCAAAAATGAAAGAAATTAAATTTGGTTGATGTAGTGTTGGTAATAGTAAAACCGAACCTAGGTGGCCTATCTGAAACGACCATGTGTCACCCGATCTTATTACCAAGCCTTTTAGATCTGATTATATATATGTATAATCATAAAAATGTGGTTTATTTTGTCGTTTAATACAATTGCATAGAAACTTATAAATATGATCATTCATTTCAGAATAAACTAGAAAGAGTTCAGACCGAGCGTTGCGGCAGTTGTATTTGGATATACATTGCTTGGTGCATGTTTGTAGTATCAGATGATATTTATGTAGAAAATATCTACGTATGTTTACTTTGAATATTTTTAAAACTAAATTCTGACACCATAATGCATTATAGTGTTTTCTGTAACTCTCTTCAAGAAAAACAAATATACCTAATGACCTGTGCATTGCGGTGGAACATTCTAACGTCTCTTATGAATTTAATGTTGAGCGAGATCTGGAATAAAAGATTGCGAACAAAAAAAAGGGCAGGAGGACTCGAACTCAGGTAGTTTCTGTTACTTCTAAATTCTTTCCTGTAAAAAAAAAAAATCTGTTTCGAATATAATTAGTTAACGTTTTGTTCGTAAAATTATTTCGAGTTGAATGATGATAACGGTGAAACCTAACTCACGACGAAAAAAAGATAAATACTGATGTTGTTCGAGGTGTAGTACGAAATACTATTATTTTTATTACGAAATATGATACAATTTACACAAGTTTTATTTATTTATATAGATGGGATATACTTAAATCTTGCTACAACACTTATAGGCAGTGTACCTAATCGTAGAGTAGTGTAGTTTTTAGTAAGTCCGGTTCGTTCCTCAGGGAGCTAGCTGAGTTTAACGCTATATTTTTAACAAATATATTTATATAAAATATATATAATTATATATAGTAATATTATTATAAAAGGGGGTTTTTACCGTTTAATGATCGGTTTGTCGATTTTATATTTTAAGCGTAAAGATAAATGACGATAATATAAATGACATAATTTAAATTGCGATAAAGTAAATTGCAGTAATTAAAATGACAGTAAATAAAGGTACGATGAAATATGAAATAAAAGAATTATGCTTATTTAAACTTCCGTAATCATGATGTTTGACATTATGATTTTAATTAATTGTTACCCGGGTTAATTGTCCTTTGTCCTGGTTTATTTGATACCTATCTGATTTTTGTCCATAATAATCCATCGGTCATAATTATAAAATGCTCGTCAAATTAACCTTATTCCTGAAGTCAAATATTGCAACTAATTAGGGATTTGAACTGTAACAAGGTTTTAATACTTTGTTTAATGATTACACCAGGTTATCGACTACGTGTAATCCAAGGTTTTAATACTTTGTTAACAATTACACCAATTATCCTTGTATATAATCCACCCCTGTTTTAATGAGATATGAATATTAATTTACCCACTTGATCAAAATGAATAATCAATTTCCTAACCCGAATAATTAATTAAATGATCGTAAAAGTTGTCGTATAAACGCCACTAAATATGACATACATAATCATTTTAATAATTATTAGATTAACTAATTTGAAGATAGGTTCGACAGATTCTAATGAGTTGTCATTCGATTAGACAATACCCCCATCTATTAATAGTCAATAGTCCAATGTCCACAAGTGTCGGTCTTTTGTCCAAACCCTAATTATGGTACAAAATCCAATAACCCCGTCTTAATATTTAGTCTAACATCACTATTACTTCAGCTCAAATAAGCATAATAATAAATTAGTTACGAGACATTAATTTAAAAAGGAAGAACATAGCTTACAATGGTGATTAATCGCGTAGCGTTACACGGATAGAGTTCAGACTTTAAAACCCGTAAAACATTCCTTATAATAACCCAATTATTATTAAAATTAATATTTTAATTATAAATATATATTATGTTTACAGAGAGAAAGAAAGAAGAAAAGGTGTCAAAAACTCGTCCGAAAAATGCTGAATTTATAGACTTGACCAGGATTCTGAAGCCATGCGATCGCATGAGATTTGCTCCTCTAGGCCATGCGATCGCATGGCCAGCTGGATCATGATATTTTCTTTTGCAAAACATGGGCTGCTCGATTAAATTAATATATAATATAATATATATAATTATATATAATATAATATATTATATTATATTCTTGTGCATAGTTGACTTGTAATTTTAGCTCCGTTGACTCGCGCGTTGATGCTCAGTTCATGTCTCGGTTCCGGATTTTTGAACGTCCTTTCGTACGCGTAGATATCTTGTACTTTGCGTTCCGCGGCTTGTACTCTTGTAATTTTTAGACGTTTCTCATCAATAAATTGAACCACTTGAATTGTATCATGTACATTTGGGCTTTTTGGTCATTTGCGTCTTCAAATCTTCATTTTCGTCTTTCTTTTTCGCACTTATTTATTTAAACGAATATTACATAAAAATAGAACAATTGCAACTAAAAGCTTTACATATTATAAGGATATTGAGCCTAAATATATGTTCATTTGGAGTACTGTCAAATATCCCCACACTTGAACGTTGCTTGTCCTCAAGCAATACAGAACTTGAAATAAAACAAACTTCACTCGAATCACTTTTTTATTCTCACACTTTATACATCAGTGATTTTGATACAGCGGTATAAACAATGATAGTAACATTGTGGTTTACAGTCCCACATGACTATGAAAATTTAGATCCTTTAAGGAAATTGGATCTTTATGAAAACATTTGATTTTTTGAAAATTCATGATAGCTTTTACCCTAGATAAGTTTTTCGGAATAACCCTTCACCGGTGTAGCAAAATGTTTTTGTGAGTTTTGTGGGTTTCAGATTTTTAAAATTTAAGCTCAAAACTTGCGATTTTGTGTCACCCACTTGCTAACCTTGTATTAGGAAAGCACACGTCCAGTTTACTTGCTCTTTATATTACCTTTCGGTAAACTACCGTCCGGTTGTATAGGAAAGCGATGAACAAGAAACTGTTAAGGCGATGTCTAATGATATGCAGATGTTCATGGTCTACAATGTGTCGGATGCAATTACTATCCTTTGTAGGAGAAATAGTAAAGATCACCCTATAATTTTTCGGTCTGGCACAAGGTCATGTCTTTGACCATGCTATACAACCACCGTTCTTACGATTGACACTCGATTTGGTTCAGGTGACCTAATGAATTCCAGGTGAATTCCTAGGATTTTACGTTCAATGGTAATGAACGCATTGAAAATAGGGTTTTCAGAAAACAAATCGGTTTTAATTTTAATCAAAATATTTTCTCGTTTAAGCTCGAGTTTAGATATCATCGAATTCCATGAGTTTGTAATTCTCAATCTTTAAGGTCAATCTCAAGGATTGAGTAATATCAGGCTTAAATGCTGATTTTTAATCTTTAAGGAGATTATCCTTTTCTGGGGGTCTAATTCATTACTCTTATCAAGCTAATTTGCACGGCGCCCTCCCCATTTTACGAGACAGATCCTCTCATGGTTAGGATAAGTCTGACCACTTGGCGTCCCTGTTTGATGCTGAGGTCCGTGGATTTCCCGCTGATTTTAGAGATGACTTTTCTAGATTTTTCGTCAACCTACAGCTGGTCTGGGTGACAACTTCCTGACCTAAATCAAAAAGCGTGTGTCTTTTTCGGAAGACTTTACTTCCTTTTAATGATGGAATTGATTCATCGTGTAGATCCATCTTTCTTTCAAATATATTACAGTAAATCGGGTAAAACTGATCAGTATTGTTTAAAGCAAAAGTACCTGCAATAATCTTGTACAAAATATGTGATATCTGTTTTAAAGAACTTGGTGCATTCTTCCTACACTTAGCTTTTATTTTATTTCTTTGCCTTTTTATTCTTCTTTATTCCATTTTAAATGAATTCTAACGTTTTGAGTTGTTTCTCCATTTATGTTCTCTCCGAGGTAACAATAATTTCGGCATTAACACCTAGTTTTATCGTTCATTAATATGTATAAACATGATTTTGAATTCATTTAATTGAAAATTTTTCAAATTTTCACAAAATTTGGCAATTAAACTAAGTGTAAACCCGAGAGAATTTATAACCCTTCCCCACACTTGAGATCATGCAATGCCCACATTTGCATGAAATCGGACTATAATTATAAATTCATGAGGGTGATTAGTGTAGAAAAGTGATTAAAAATACCGAGTTTGCAAACATATTATTTTATATCACATTTGATATTTTGCGTCTTGTCGTCAAAATTAGTAGCTTTTGCTGAACCTAATGCCAGTCTTTGAAAGTGCGCTGTTTTACCCTGTTTTGTACATGAGATAAACTACAAACACACACACACACACACACACACACACATATATATATATATATATATATATATATATATATATATATATATATATATATATATATATATATATATATATATATTATAAAACCTTCATTTATTAAAACAATTTAAATGAATAATTTTTTTAAATTTTGTTTCCTTTTACTTTAGGTAGAGATAGTTTCGGTACGTTTACCTAGTCCATCCCTCGACAAAATTTAAAAATTGTCGTTTTAAAGCGATTATTTTAAAAACAAAGATTTTCGGGTTTTTTAATTTTTTTTGGCATACTTTAGATCAGTAATATTAAAAATAATGATAACAAAATTTTTCGCCCAGTCTTTGGGTAAAGCAATTTCGATTCTATGATCTAGTCTTTAACTCACGAAGAATTTTAGAAATCATTTTTAAAATTAATGAAATAAAGTAAATTTTTGTTTTTAAATTCACACAAAACATAAATTTAAAAAGCGTATTAATTTCATACAAAACCTACAAAACAAAAAAATTCAGAATGGGGGGAGAAAACTAGTTCTTTAGTGTCTGCTAGTGGAAAAGACCAATCGGATTCCATTCTCGAAAACTACACGAGAACAGAACAACTAACTCTAGACAGCATTTTCTTTTTAGAACATTTGAATCTCCCCACACTTAGGTAGCTGTGGTGTCAAAATTGTGATTAACTTCATTGTCAATTTCTTTTGGACCATAATCAACTTGCATATTTGTGACTTTTGCTTTAAGCCATTGGTCGGATTCCTGTGTAATATCTACAAATTCAACTAGTTTCGCCTTTTCTTTAGGCGATAGATTAGATACTAACCGATTACATAACTTAAAGTTCCCCTTGGTTCTAGCATCGCGAATCCGTTTAATAAGTTTCTTCATTGAACTATTAATAACGGGGTCATTTAATTTTGTATCAACAACGGGGTTCTTTGTTATCAAGTCATCATTAGGTGTTACTTCATTTTCCCCACACTTAGGCGTTTTATTATTGTTAAGCACTACCGTTGGAGTTGGTAAAACAACATGGTTCTTACCAATCGTTTTTGTTGGTTCAATGGTTTTGGTTGGTGGAGATTTAGCCTTTCGACTCACAAAGGTGACCGATTTGTCACCATTACTAAGTGTCATTCTACCCTCTCTTACATCAAATAACGCCCTGGTGGATGCTAAGAATGGTCGACCTAAAATTAGAGGAATGTTTGGGTCCTCTTCTATGTCAATGACAATAAATTCGACTAAAAAGGTTAAATTATCCACTTGAACGGGTAGGTTGTCAGCAATTCCAACTGGGTGCCTAATGGTTTGATCAAAGAGTCGAACACTCATCTCTGTTGGACTTAACTCACCTACTCTTAATCTCTTATATAATGAAAGAGGCATAACACTCACACTTGCACCTAAATCTGCTAGTGCATCATACATGACATAATCACTAAGTAGACAAGGAACAATAAATTCACCCGGATCACCCAACTTGGGTGTAAGTTTTGATGGAACTGTCTTTACCGGGTTTACTTCTACGATTTTTGTATCTTGCACTTTTTTATTCTTCTTTTTCTTTCCAGGGGTATCACAAACTTTATTACCTATCACTTGCTCATACTCAACTCCTTTTCTTGGAAATGGGATGGGTGGTCTGTATGGTGCCACCACTGGCTTTACATACTCGGGTGATGGTGGTGGTGTTGTAACTTCTTCATTGTTACTCACATCGAAAACCTTCACATCTTCTGATGATGGTTTTTCAGAATTCGTTGACACCATATTAACATTCATTCCGAGGATTTACTTCAGTATTACTCGGTAGCTTTTCTTGTTCCCTCTCACTCATCATGCTAGCAAGAGTACCTACGTGTTTTTCTAGATTCAAAATAGAAGCTTGTTGAGTTCTTAATGACTGATCAAATCTCTCATTTGTTTGGGTTTGAGATGTAATAAATTATGTTTGAGATTCCATTAGCCTTGCCATCGTTTCTTCTAGATTTGACTTTTTCTCTTCGGTTTGTTATGGTGGTTTATACAAGCTAGGTCTTTGTTGATTGAAAGTATTGGTTTGAGTTGGTTGGTTATTCGGACCTTGTTAGTTGTAAGAGTTATTGTTTGGTCCATTTGGATTGTAAAGAATATTTTGATTTCGATTGAAGTTTGGCCTTGGCGGTTGATAATTATTTTGATAATTATTTCCCGGCCTTTGGTTCATGTAGGAAACATTCTCTCGTTGTTCCATCGTTTGCTCGATGTGACAATCTTTCGTTAAGTGTGGTCCACCGCATTGCTCACAACTGATTCGTATTGCGTGAATATCTTTAGTCATCTTTTCCATTCGTCTCTTGAAAGCATCTATTTTTGTGAAAACGAAATCAAAGTCATGGCTAGAATCGGCTCTAGCCGCTTTAGATGAACGAAAAATATCTTTTTCTTGGTGCCACTCATTTGAGTGGGATGTTGTGTTATCAATAATCTTGTGAGCTTCGGTTGCAGTTTTCTTCATAATGGAACCACCAGCTGTTGTGTTGATGTCGTTTCGTGTAGCAACATCACATCCTTGGTAGAATATTTGTACTATTTGATAAGTGTCTAAACCGTGTTGAGGACATCCTCTCAACAATTTTCCGAATCTTGTCCACGCCTCATATAATGTTTCATTTGCCTTTTGCGCGAACGTAACAATTTCTCCTTGAAGTCTCTCGGCTTTAGATGCCGGAAAGAATCTTTTAAGAAATTTCTCAACTAAAACATCCCATGTGTCAATCGCTCTTTCGGGTAACGATTCTAACCAATCTTTGGCTTCTCCCTTTAAAGTCCAGGGAAACAACATGAGATAGATCTGTTCATCCTCAACTTCTCTGATTTTAAATAGAGTACAGATCCTATTAAAGGTTCGAAGATGTTCATTTAGATCTTTTTTTGGTGTACCACTATATTGGCATTGATTAGTTATCATGTATAGGATTTGTCCTTTGATTTCATAATGTAACACCCTATTTTTGTTTCTGATTTTGCAGTAGGTCGGGACGCCGTCCAGATAGGAGGGACGCCGTCTAGCAACAAAAGGTGGGACGCCGTCCCGATAGGGGGGACGCCGTCCAGCAACAAAAGGTGGGACGCCGTCCAAAGTTTGGGACGGGGTCCAAACGGTCTGTCGAGCCAGCTGTTTTAATTATTTTAAAAGAGGTAAAATGGTAAAATCACTTAGATGCCGGTTTGGAGCCTTCAAGGCTGGTTCCTTGGTCATTTGTGGATCATATTTCATCCTCACAAACACTCCCAACATTATTTAGAGAGAGAGGAGAAGTTCTAGAGAGAGAGAGGTGGATTTGGAGAAGAAGGAGTCGGATTCTCACAAAAGCTCGGGCTCTAAAGTTGTTCATCTCTCTCCTAACTACGTTGTGGTGGTATTGGTAAGCTCAAACTCCGAATTTCATTTGTTAGATTTGATGTTCAAGTTATGGTTTTGAGCTAGATTGTTGTGAAACCCTTTTAGATGATGAAGTAGGTTCATGGTGACTTGTTAATCTTGTCACTTGGCGGGTTTTGGGTTGGTTGACGTTTTAGCCTTGATTAGGGTTTGATCTTGAGTTTAATCACTAGGTTTAGTGATTATGGAAGTGTTGAAACTCTTTTGGGTGAGTTTGGCTAACTAATTTTGAAATGGGTCAAAATTAGGGTTTTGGTGTCAAAATGGGTATGACACGTGTTTAACACTTGTGTTCGGGTTTAATTGGCGTGTTAGGACCATTTTCACTCGTGTTAGTGATTATTGGTTAGTTTGGGCGCGTTTCGTGCTTGGAAGTGCAAATGGGTCGAATTTGCACTAGGTGTCAATTGGGTTGGTTTGTAAGTCAACCCTAATTGTGTTGTTGTGTTTGTGATAATGGAATAGGTACTTTCCATTTGGCGCGTTGCGGTTTACTTGGAAGCATTCATCAAGACGACTAGGTGAGTGTTAATATCCTATATGCATATGTATGTGTAGGATGGGTGCGGGTCGGGAGAAGGGGTTCTCGCTTGTAGAGCTCGCTTCTCGTATAGGTGGAATTATTGGACTTATGTATAGGTCTAATTGGCACGGTTGTGCGTTTTGGTTGACCACGTTGGCGAGGTGCACACTTTGTGTGTACGTTATCACATAGGCGTGTGATGTGGACTTATATAACCCCAATGACGAAGGGTTAATATAGTGAGTGGAATAATTATATACGTAGGTATATAATGTATCTATTTGTTGTAGCGTGAAATGTGTAGTGTCGAGGTGTTAAGACACCACGTTTCACGTGAAGAGTGTAGCATCGAGGTGTTAAGATGCCACTCGGGGTGAAGCATCGAGGTGTTAAGATGCCACCTAAGGGTGTAGTGTCGAGGTGTTAAGAAACCACTCCGTAAAATAATGAGTGAAGCATCGAGGTGTTAAGATGCCACTCGGGGTGAAGCATCGAGGTGTTAAGATGCCACATAGGGGTGAAGCATCGAGGTGTTAAGACGCCACTCCGTAAAATAATGAGTGAAGCATCGAGGTGTTAAGATGCCACTCGGGGTGAAGTGCCGAGGTGTTAAGGTGCCACCCTAGGGGTTAGTGATACGAGGTGTTAAGTACCCTAACGGATGTTATGAACATCGATGACTTGTTTCGCGAAGTCATTCCCTTGCGAAGATTTGGTTAACCATGGTTATTGTGTTGTAAGCGTAAGCAAATTATGTTATTCGAGATATATATATATATATATATATATATATATATATATATATATATATATATATATATATATATATATATATATATATATATATATATATATATATATATATATATATATATATATATATATTGTATACATATAATGTTGTATTGTCGTGATGTAGCTAATCCTCCGGGTGTAGCTTATTGGCATTGTTCACATCGTTGTTGGTGAACTTATGTTTTGTTGATGTATCTTTAGCTCGTTGCTTAGTGATCTTACGGTATGCTTAGACTAGCTTGCCTTTATGCTTGGATGCTCCGGTATACGATATTTGGTTTTGTGAGGCGTGTCCATTTTATGCATATATATGTATGTAGTATATTATCATTCACTAAGCGTTAGCTTACCCTCTCTTGTTTACATTTTTATAGATTGCATGGATGTGGTGGCTCAGGTAAGCGCGGGGACTAGTGAACTTGCGTAGTTGCTTTAGAAGACTTGCTTTTGGATTTGATTAGGATTGGGTAGCGTGTCCCCAATCCCATGATCGGTCTATGTTTTGTATAAACTAATGGGTCGAAATAGTCACTTGTGGTATTTTGGGTTGATGTGGGCCCGGTGTCGTAAAACTCGGTTTTTATTGTGAAAAACTCTTAGTTTAAACTATTGTAATCTATTGTGAAAGTGTTTTGGTTTAAAAGTGTCGGGAAGCGGGTTTTCGCCCGCGTGTGTTCGAAAAACTGATTAGAATGTTTTAGTACATCTGGACGCCGTCCCAGATGGCTGGACGTCGTCCCAGTCTTAAGTTCTGGACGCCGTCCAGATCAACTGTTCCAGAATTTTTTTTTTTGTGTGGCACATTTTCGGAAGGTTAACGGGTTGGGTTGTTACAAGTGGTATCAGAGCATGGTCTAAGGGATTTAGGCGACTTGAGATAGGTGCCTAGACTTAGACTTTTGTGTGTGCTTATTGTTGCGGGACTTGTAGGATTACGGGTCGGAATGGGTTTAGTTAGTGCCTTGTTTATAGGTTGACTAACGTTTATATTAGTAATGTGGATATTATTAATATATTATTTGTGTTGTGATGATAATTCTCGCGTGTGTTATATCGCGTAGAATTTTGTTTGTGTTTGTTTATAACAACGAGCGAGACAGTCGTTGTACTAACAAGTCGATACGGCGTGTGTACGTAATAAGGACTTGCAAACCTTATTACGGGTGCAAATCGTGTCTAACAAGTGATGTACGACGAGTGTTGAGCAAGATGGGGCGGTGTTATGCGTGTTGTTTTATACGTTCGTGGACTAATCATTTTGCATTCTTTAGAATGACGACGCGAAACGGGATCAAGACGAACGATTTGGAGTTTAACGCTAGAGTTGCGGCCACCGTTGCGGAGCAAATGAGTGCGTTTCGTGAAGAAATGGATAGGAAGTATTCCGAATCTCGGAGTAGTAGTGGAATGGAGCGTTGTCTTAAGAGCTTCATGAGGACTAAACCCCCAATGTATGATGGGAAACAGGATCCTCTGGTAAGCACCACCTGGATCTCGGATCTCGAAGGATGTTTTCGCACTATTAAATGCCCTCCCGAGAAAAAGACGAGACTCGCTACTAGTTTGTTGCGGGGTAGGGCGAGGGATTGGTTGGATGGTAAGATTGATCTTGTCGATGGTGAACCGTTTATGGCGTTATCGTGGGACGGGTTTAAGAAGGAATTCTTCGAGGAGTTCCGGACTTCAGCCGATTTGTCAGAATTGCGTAATGAGTTGCGAAATTTGCAACAGGGTTCTATGGATTTGAATACTCTCAAGACGACCTTTATGGCGAAGGCTCGTTTTTGCCAGGAGTATTTGGAGAATGATCATTTGTTGATGCAAGATTTCTATCGAACCTTGAATGATGACTTGAAGAGTAAGATTAGCAGAGTTCAGGTGAACCTTCAAGTGAGAGAAGGGTTGTTTCTTATGGTGCTCCAAGTAAGAGGACTAAGGGTCCGAGCGTGAGCACGGGTGGTACACGGACGGGTATATCGGATTCTAGTGCATCTAGATGTTACAATTGTGGTATGAGGGGTCACAAGTCTTGGGAATGTTCGGTACCAAAGGATGATGGTATGGTGTGTTTCAATTGCCAAGAAGAAGGACATCGTAAGTAGGAGTGTCCCAAGTTAGTGGGGACAGGTGCGGCAAGGAGACGTTAAGGTACGTTTCATTTTAATAAATATGTCCTTTGATTATTTATTATGTGCCGTTGAGTTGAGTTTATTAGATGCATTATGTTGTGCTTGATATTGTTGTTATGGGTGACGTTCCTAATGGAAGTACCCTATGGTGACGTTTTGATTGTTGGGCGAAGGGCGTAAGACTTGGTGCAACCAAGCATTCCTTAGTATTGGGAAATATTTCTACCAAGCCATGTGGATGGTCTTAGGTGTTCGGATGTTAGAGCGTGTTCGCCCTCGTGTTAAAGTTGATGAACCGTGAGGTTCGTCGGGTGGTTGGAACCCTTGAGATCGAGTGTTTTGGACCTCGATGTATGTTGGTAATGGAGTCTACATGATGCTACATTAGGCGCCTCTTATACCTACTAGCGTGGTGTTCGACTCCGATAGTGATGCGGTTACGTTGTACTTAGGTTACCGGAGAAACCCTTAGGTACATGAGTGACTAGGTTGAAATCTGACAAACTAAAGCAATTGGATGATTACGAGAGTATAGTTTGTGCATTTTGTGGTACACTTTTCATTCGAAGTGTTTAAGGATCGTTTGAAATCCTTTGTATGCTCATGGTTGGAGCAAGATGTAGTGATGGGTCGTGTGAACCCAATTGTTGGTAAAGTCTACCTTTGGTAGCATTGTACGAGTTGTGGATATTGGAACGTAGTTCCAAGTGGGGGAGTTACACTCCCGCACGAGGAAGTTTTAGTGTGAGATTTCGGATGATGCTTTTGGTAGATCCGGAAATTTGGTCGAGACACAGTTTGGGTCAATTTGTGGTAGAGTACAATTTTGGTTAACTTGTACTTATGATATTGGATTTGTAAATTATCACTGAGGTGGTATGTTGGTGAATCTCGTTGAGAGATAATGGACGTGTTTGGCGAGCAAGGTAAAATCCCTCGGTTAAGGGATGTGTGTGAGTCGGGTTCTCTTTTGGAGAATTATTGTTTGGTACCTATGTTCGATATAGGTGGTTCTTGCTCGATTATGGATGGTTAGTGGTATCCGCTAGGGTTCACTATAGTGTAACAGAGCGCGATGTTGCACCACTCGTTGTTTGAGGCTGAAAGTGCGTATGTGATTGATGAAGCATGACCTTCGGGGTCCGCTGACTTCATCGTGGTATTGATGAATGATGAAGCATGACTTTCGGAGTCCGCTGACTTCATCATGGGATTATGCGATTGGTGAAGCATGATCTTCGGGTCCGCTGACTTCATCATGAGCGAGGTGATATATCGGTGAAGCATGACTTTCGGGTCCGCTGACTTCATTCGGTGTTGAGATTGGTGAAGCATGGCCTTCGGGGTCCGCTGACTTCATCAGGAGAGTAGTGTTACGTCGGCATGGCATAACATTATCGGGAAATGCGAGTACCGGTGGGAAATGAGAGTACCATTCTTGAGTTGTGTTGTGGGAACTATCGGTTGTTTTATACGCCGATGGTGGGGTCGTGAGGATCGTGTGGTGTGATTTGTGATGCGATAGCCGTGTTTCGCTCACATGTTGTCACGGGTGTGACAATAGCCGATTTTGTACACCTTAGGATTAGCATTGCCATAGTCGTTTTGGGCGCTTTTGGTTTTAGCCGTTGTTTATGATGTTAGGATAGTGGCGTATTGGTTGTATTGCGCACTACAAAGGATGTTTAGTGGTAAGTGTAATCCGTAAGGATTCATGTGGTTCGGTCTTCATCGTTTCGGATTGTTGACTTTAGGATTGAGACTTGGTTGCTTCTAGCATTGTACCTGTAATGGTACGCTGAAGGGTTGATATCTCGGTCCGAGATTGGTTGAGTTTTCCCGATGATAGGGAGTGAGCATGGTTTTAGTGCTCGGATAGTGGGTTTGATAAATCGCGGGAGACGATTTTAGTTGTTAAAGGTGATTCCTTGGGAAGAGTTGACTAGGAAAGTCGGATTGGGACTTATGTTGAGGATCGTGGAGTGTGGCCCGTTTGGTTAAGTGACGAAGATCACGAGGACGTGATCGATTCTAAGTGGGGGAGAGTTGTAACACCCTGTTTTTGTTTCTGATTTTGTAGTAGGTCAGGACGCCGTCTAGATAGGAGGGACGCCGTCCAGCAACAAAAGGTGGGACGCCGTCCCGATAGGGGGGACGCCGTCCAGCAACAAAAGGTGGGACGCCGTCCAAAGTTTGGGACGCCGTCCAAACGGTTTGTCGAGCCAGCTGTTTTAATTATTTTAAAAGGGGTAAAATGGTAAAATCACTTAGATGCCGGTTTGGAGCCTTCAAGGCTGGTTCCTTGGTCATTTGTGGATCATATTTCATCCTCACAAACACTCCCAACATTATTTAGAGAGAGAGGAGAAGTTCTAGAGAGAGAGAGGTGGATTTGGAGAAGAAGGAGTCGGATTCACGCAAAAGCTCGGGTTCGAAAGTTGTTCATCTCGCTCCTAACTACGTTGTGGTGGTATTGGTAAGCTCAAACTCCGAATTTCATTTGTTAGATTTGATGTTCAAGTTAGGGTTTTGAGCTAGATTGTTGTGAAACCCTTTTAGATGATGAAGTAGGTTCATGGTGACTTGTTAATCTTGTCACTTGGTGGGTTTTGGGTTGGTTGACGTTTTAGCCTTGATTAGGGTTTGATCTTGAGTTTAATCACTAGGTTTAGTGATTATGGAAGTGTTGAAACTCTTTTGGGTGAGTTTGGCTAACTAATTTTGAAATGGGTCAAAATTAGGGTTTTGGTGTCAAAATGGGTATGACACGTGTTTAACACTTGTGTTCGGGTTTAATTGGCGTGTTAGGACCATTTTCACTCGTGTTAGTGATTATTGGTTAATTTGGGCGCGTTTCGTGCTTGGAAGTTCAAATGGGTCGAATTTGCGCTAGGTGTCAATTGGGTTGGTTTGTAAGTCAACCCTAATTGTGTTGTTTTATTTGTGATAATGGAATAGGTACTTTCCATTTGGCGCGTTGCGGTTTACTTGGAAGCATTCATCAAGACAACTAGGTGAGTGTTAATATCCTATATGCATATGTATGTGTAGGATGGGTGCGGGTCGGGAGAAGGGGTTCTCGCTTGTAGAGCTCGATTCTCGTATAGGTGGAATTATTGGACTTGGTATAGGTCCAATTGGCCCGGTTGTGCGTTTTGGTTGACCACGTTGGCGAGGTGCACACTTTGTGTGTACGTTATCACATAGGCGTGTGATGTGGACTTATATAACCCCAATGATGAAGGGTTAATATAGTGAGTGGAATAATTATATACGTAGGTATATAATGTATCTATTTGTTGTAGCGTGAAATGTATAGTGTCGAGGTGTTAAGACACCACATTTCACGTGAAGAGTGTAGCATCGAGGTGTTAAGATGCCACTCGGGGTGAAGCATCGAGGTGTTAAGATGCCACCTAGGGGTGTAGTGTCGAGGTGTTAAGACACCACTACGTAAAATAATGAGTGAAGCATCGAGGTGTTAAGATGCCACTCTGGGTGAAGCATCGAGGTGTTAAGATGTCACCTAGGGGTGTAGTGTCGAGGTGTTAAGACACCACTCCGTAAAATAATGAGTGAAGCATCGAGGTGTTAAGATGCCACTCGGGGTGAAGTGCCGAGGTGTTAAGGTGCCACCCTAGGGGTTAGTGATACAAGGTGTTAAGTACCCTAACGGATGTTATGAACATCGATGACTTGTTTCGCGAAGTCATTCCCTTGCGAAGATTTGGTTAACCATGGTTATTGTGTTGTAAGCGTAAGCAAATTATGTTATTCGATATATATATATATATATATATATATATATATATATATATATATATATATATATATATTGTATACATATAATGTTGTATTGTCGTGATGTAGCTAACCCTCTGGGTGTAGCTTATTGGCATTGTTCACATCGTTGTTGGTGAACTTATATTTTGTTGATGTATCTTTAGCTCGTTGCTTAGAGATCTTACGGTATGCTTAGACTAGCTTGCCTTTATGCTTGGATGCTCCGGTATACGGTATTTGGTTTTGTGAGGCGTGTCCATTTTATGCATATATATGTATGTGGTATATTATCATTCACTAAGCGTTAGCTTCCCTCTCGTTGTTTACATTTTTATAGATTGCATGGATGCGGTGGCTCGGGTAAGCGCGGGGACTAGTGAACTTGTGTAGTTGCTTTAGAAGACTTGCTTTTGGATTTGATTAGGATTGGGTAGCGTGTCCCCAATCCCATGCTCGGTCTATGTTTTGTATAAACTAATGGGTCGAAATAGTCACTTGTGGTATTTTGGGTCGATGTGGGCCCAGTGTCGTAAAACTCAGTTTTTATTGTGAAAAACTCTTAGTTTAAACTATTGTAATCTATTGTGAAAGTGTTTTGGTTTAAAAGTGTCGGGAAGCGGGTTTTTGCCCGCGTGTATTCGAAAAACTGATCAGAATGTTTTAGTACATCTGGACGCCGTCCCAGATGGCTGGACGCCGTCCTAGTCTTAAGTTCTGGACGCCGTCCAAGCTTTTGGACGCCGTCCAGATCAACTGTTCCAGAAATTTTTTTTTGTGTGGCACATTTTCGGAAGGTTAATGGGTTGGGTTGTTACACATAATCTGGCACATTAATGTCTGGCTTAATAATAGCGTAACCTTGGCCCGTGCGTGTGGCTCTCATTCGGTCTTCCATACTTAGAGGTTCAGTTACTTCCATAATTGAATTTGTTGAATACGAATCACTAGAGAATTCTGATTTAACGGTTTATGATTCAGGAGGAATGATTAGTGGTTCTGGATCTTGGAATTGTCCCTGAATATCATCCGGGTTCTCAATTGTGAAATCGGGTTCAAAAAATGGATTATCGGGATTTTGAGTTGGAGTACTTGTTTGACTAGATGATGATTCTAAAGAAAAATCAACGGCTATAATATTGGCTAGATGTCTTGATCGAGTTACAGGTGGTGAACGTATGAAAGGTGGTAAACGTTTTGCTCGGTGCATTCACTGAATATCCTATTAGTTATAAAGATAAAAATTATATAAGTTATCAAATTAATAGACTTTTCTGCTTTTGCCCACGTTTCGAATAGCCAAAAGATGCAGCAGGAAGCCAGGATCCTTTAAGTTGGAAAATCCACAACTCAGCCACTAACAAATCCAACTATTACTACGAAGCAGAAAATTTGGATGTCTATCAATTTAACCACTTAAAATAATTTTTCGTCGAAATTTTAAAGAAAACTTTGAAAATTCTATGTCCTAAAAACTAGAGCGTAGAAATGAGAAAGAAAAAGCGCGTCAAAAAACGTCGAAAAATAAAAATTCGAAAAATAAAAATAAGAAAATAGAGCGTCGAAACTTAAAAGTCTAAAAACTAAATATTAAAACTTGCATCTAAAGGTATTAAAGCTTAAAAAGAATTCTAAATAATAAAAAAAGCAAATACTTAAAAGGCACTAAAATTTATTTAAAACTAAGGCGATAAGCGACGTCGTAAGATTCTAAAGCGCCTAAATCTTAATCTAAAGAAAAAGCACTTAAGGGAATTTACGGCAAAGCCTAAAAATCTAGAAATATAAAAGTTTCTACGGCAAGATATTAAGTTTAAAATTAATTACGAACGATAAAAATACAAATTACGAATTAAACGATAAAAATAATACAATTTATAAAAAGAAACAAAAAATGATAAAATTATTTATTTTTATAAAAATATTATTTTTATATAAAAGTATTAATTTATATAATTAATAATAATAATAATAACACTTAATATTACTAAATATAAATTAAAACTAAACTTAAAAACTAATTAATTAATTAAAACCCTAATTAGGTTAATAATAATAATAATTAATTAATTAATTAAAAACCCTACGTGTAATTAATGTCTGAGGATAATCCTGTCAGCTCAACCCATGCGACCGCATGAGATTTAGTCATCAAGGTCATGCGATCGCATGGCCCAAGATTCCAGAAATCCTTCCGGGCTTTTAATAGGCTCGACCCAATTTATATTTTATTTATTATTTGATTTTTATATTTTCTGATTTATTACAAAATAATTATATGAATTAAATTAAACTTATATTTTAAATCTAAAAATAAAAGTACTTTTTAATTTTATATAAAATCTTATATATATATATATATATATATATATATATATATATATATATATATATATATATATATATATATATATATTATAATTGTAACACTTATAATAAATAACAAAATATTTTTACGAAATAAGAAATAATATATTTTTACAAAAATATATATTTAACAAAATATAGCGTTTTTCACCGAGTCCCCGGCAGCGGCGCTAAAAACTTGGTGTTGTTCGAGGTGTAGTACGAAATACTATTATTTTTATTACGACATATGATACATTTTACACAAGTTTTATTTATTTATATAGATGAGATATACTTAAACCTTGCTACAACACTTATAGGCAGTGTACCTAATCGTAGAGTAATGTAGTTTTTAGTAAGTCCAGTTCATTCCTCAAGGAGCTAGCTGAGTTTAACACTATATTTTTAACAAATATATTTATATATAAAATATATATAATTATATATAGTAATTTTATTATAAAAGGGGGTTTTTACCGTTTAATGATCGGTTTGTCGATTTTATATTTTAAGCGTAAAGATAAATGACGATAATATAAATGACATAATTTAAATTACTATAAAGTAAATTGCAGTAATTAAAATGACAGTAAATAAAGGTAGGATGAAATATGAAATAAAAGAATTATGCTTATTTAAACTTCCGTAATCATGATGTTTGACGTTTTGATTTTAATTAATTATTACCCGGGTTAATTGTCCTTTGTCCTGGTTTATTTGATACCTATCTGGTTTTTGTCCATAATAGTCCATCGGTCATAATTATAAAATGCTCGTCAAATTAACCTTATTCCCGAAGTCAAATATTCCAACTAATTAGGGATTCGAACTGTAACAAGGTTTTAATACTTTGTTTAATGATTACACCAGGTTATCGACTGCGTGTAATCCAAGGTTTTAATACTTTGTTAACAATTACACCAATTATCCTTGTATGTAATCCACCCCTGTTTTAATGAGATATGAATATTAATTTACCCACTTGATCAGAATGAATAATCAATTACCAAACCCGAATAATTAATTAAATAATAGTAAAAGATGTCGTATAAATGTCACTAAATAGGACATACATAATCATTTTAATAATTATTAGATTAACTAACTTGAAGATAGGTTCGACAGATTCTAATGAGTTGTCATTCGATTAGACAATACCCCCATCTATTAATAGTCAATAGTCCAATGTCCACAAGTGTCGGTCTTTTGTTCAAACCCTAATTATGGTACAAAATCCAATAAACCCGTCTTAATATTTAGTCTAACATCACGATTACTTCGGCTCAAATAAGCATAATAATAACTTAGTTAAGAGACATTAATTTAAAAAGGAAGAACATAACTTACAGTGGTGATTAATCGCGTAGCGTTTGGACAGAGTTCCGACTTTAAAATCTGTGATGACCCGAAAATTTTTGACTTATTTAAACCAATTCTCTATACGATTTATTATTTTAACACGCTAAACAAAGTCTGTTAGATTGAGTCTCAAAATTTTAGAATTGTTTCATATATACAATTACCTTTGATTACTCTCGACGATTCATGAACAATTATATGTATGTATATATATATGTACAAGTAAAAACGACTTTCCTACAGTAAAACCCTATTTGCTACAGTAAAAATTACTTTGCTACAGTAAAACACAATTTGCTACAGTAAAACACTATTTACTACAGTGAAACCGTATTTTGCTACAGTGCTACATTGAAACTATTTGCTACAGTGAAAACGAGTTTGCTACAGTGATTTGCTACAGTGAAACACTATTTGCTACAGTAAAACACTATTTGCTACAGTAACACTATTTGCTACAGTGGAAACTATTTGCTACAGTAAACACTATTTGATGTCGACGAAGTAGCAAACAAAAACGGATAAGGCGGCCATGCGATCGCATGGCAAAAACACTGAAAACTCATGCGATCGCATGAGCTACAGTAAATCGAAAAGTAATATAAATACGCCAGTTTTCTGCACGATTCATCATACATTCACTTCTTTTATTCTTCTGTAAGAGTAAATGATAATTATAATTTATAATTTATAATTTATAATTTATAATTTAAATAATAATAAGGTATATACGAGGGTATTTTTAATTCGGGTTTCAAATCGCTTTAAGCTAAGGAAATATTGGGTATTGTTCGGGGTATTATTCGGGGTATTGTTCTTGAATCCAAGGCCAATCATACAGTCATCTACCATCATTACGTCTACGCAATTTGCCTACAATATTGAGTCTCAATATTGAACAGTGAGTTTATAGTCTCCCTTTTTAAATACTTTAAATATTTTTGGGCTGAGAATACATGCAATTTATTTTAAACGCAATAAGACACAAGTACATACTAAATTCTACACTGAGTTAAACCGAAAATCCCTTAGCTTTGGTAACTAGTAGCTGCCAGTACATAGGATATGGACTGGTGGGCGCGAATAATTGTATATGGATCCATAGGGCTTGACATCCCCGTCCGAGCTAGAGCGCTAGCCTTTTAACGGACGTATGTTATTTGAGTTTAAGACACGTTGGTTTGCGTGTATTAAAACGAATGGGGTAATTATCACTATAGCGTTAAGTTTAGTTACCAGGGTGCTCTGTTACGTAGAATCTATTGATAAACTTTTGATGAAATCTTGTGGTCTATCTTTATATATGTTTATGACTCGAGCAATTAAACCTATAACTCACCAACATTCGTGTTGACTTTTTAGCATGTTTTATTCTCAGGTCCTTAGAATGCTTCCGCTGTGATGTGCTTGTTGCCTGCATGGAGTCTCTCATGCTTTATACAAAGTTTATTGCATTCAAAATAAAACTGCGTTGTGTAATAAATAATTGGACTGTGAAGTCAACCTGTAAATTAAAGACTTATGTATTTTGGGGTTTTGCTTATACCTAAACACTCGCCCACATGTTTATAACTTTCTATGTTTAGAAAGTCACTTATTTTAATGAATGCAATATTTTATCAAAACGTATCATATAGAGGTCAAAACCTCACTGTGGAATCAATGATTAACGTGCTGCGTCAATAGCGATTTTGACGGGTCGTTACAAAATCCGTAAAACATTTCTTATAATAACCCAATTATTATTAACTTAATATTAAAATTAATATTTTAATTATAAATATATATTATGTTAAATAGAGAAAGAAAGAAGAAAAGGTGTCTAAAACTTGTCCAAAAAATGCTGAATTTATAGACTTGGCCAGGATTCTGAAGCCATGCGATCGCATGGGATTTGCTCCTCCAGGCCATGCGATCGCATGGCCAGCTGGATCATGATATTTTCTTTTGCAAAACGTGGGCTGCTCGATTAAATTTATATATAATATAATATATATAATTATATATAATTATATATATATTATATTATATTCTTGTGCATAGTTGACTTGTAATTTTAGCTTCGTTGACTCGCGCGTTGATGCTCAGTTCATGTCTCGGTTCCGGATTTTCGAACGTCCTTTCGTACGCGTAGATATCTTGTACTTTGCGTTCCGCGGCTTGTACTCTTGTAATTTTTAGACGTTTCTCATCAATAAATTGAACCACTTGAATTGTATCTTGTACATTTGAGCTTTTTGGTCATTTGCGTCTTCAAATCTTCATTTGCGGCTTTCTTTTTCGCACTTATTTATTTAAACGAATATTACATAAAAATAGAACAATTGCAACTAAAAGCTTTACATATTGGAAGGATATTGAGCCTAAATATATGTTCATTTGGAGTACTATCAAATACCATTAAAAATTTGGTAGATTTTATTTAGTGATTATTATATTGTTGAAAAGTTACATTTTAACTCCCGAAGTTACCATTCATATCGCTACATAGTTACAACACTTATCGCTAGGAACTTGCAACTTTTTATCCTTGAAACATACTTCATTTGACACTTTTTTTCCCTTGCAAAAACGACATTCGCCTATACACCAAACGATCAAAAAAATTATTTTGAATTAATAGATATGAAAAATTATATTGTTGGTTCATGTGATTTATGTAAATTTATAAGGATAGTTTTTTTTTTTTTTTTTAATTTATGGACCATCCCTCATTTTATATTAAACAAGAGTTGAGGGTTCGCGCGTTGCTGCTCTAAGGTTTATGCGATTTTAACGCAAGCTATCGATTTAGACGGCACATTTTACTTCATGTTTTCTGGGGCATACAAACTACAGCCAAAAACAATTATAACCTCTAAAAAGGACAATCATATATGTATACATTTGTGTATGTAATCATTTAGACGACACATTTTACTTCATGTTTTTGGGGCATACAAACCGAAGTGGCATCCAAAAACGCGCTTTGCTGCTAAGAAACACGTAGGACATCTAAACTCATATGTACATTTCAATAGATCAAACTTAAACTCATGATCTGTAAGTTCAAACCATGAGAGACGAAAAAATGACATGTTATTGTTGTGAAAAAAAAAAAAAAAAACTAATAAACTAAAACTATACATGTTGATACAACACATCGATTGCGTAAGCTTCTACTATGTCAATTGAGTATCTGTCCGGGCCATGCTGCAAATAACATAGTTGTACGCTTTCATTTACATGTTTACACACAAATACATATGATGTAAGTAATGTTTTGAGTTAGTGGTATGCTATAACGTTAACCAATTGTCTTAATTGTACACAATTTGGTTATAAAAAGCAAGGTACTTCGACCGAATTAAAAAAAAGCGGGGTACACAATTTGGTATGCTATAACGTTAACCAAATAAAAAAAAAAAAGTGATACGTACTGCTTATACACGATGTGTGGATACTTCAAACGAAACCATGTGGCTAACATTAAAATAAAAATATTATGTACCAATTACTCTAGTATGCTATCTTGTGAAAGAACTGTTTAGTGGCGTGGAATTTAATGAAATATAATTTACTTCCGGCATAGGATCTTCCAACATCTATAACTGGACAATTTTGTGCTGATAGGTTTTGTTTAAGACTTATGATTAACTGATGCTTGTTCTGATATAGCATGAAAACAAAGATAAAAGCCAAAGAAAAAAATTTCAGTCCATACATTTTACAACAGTTGTATTAGACTCGATACATGATGATTGTAGGTTTCACCGTGCAACGCTATTATTTTGGAACTGCAACAGGTTATGTAATGAACCACCAACTGCAACAAACAACACAGGCTTGACCAAACTGATAATAAAAAGTGAAACAACCAACCAAAACGAAACAAAAATAAGAGTTATGTGCTGCCATAAACCCAATATCATGTTACCGATTAGCATTTAAAAAAGCATACAATAAAAAATGCCTTCTTTAAAAAAAAGATACAAAGTTTGTCGTAAAATAGTCGATTTGCTCTATTTTAAACATAATCATCCAAGATGCATTGCTAGCAATGACCCATACGAAGAGTGATCCTTTTGACCAAAAGTGACAAATTAGTTGTTCCCCAACCCTAAATGGTGCAACCTTTCCATCCTACATGTTTATTCAAGATTCTTATTAAGACTTTATACGTGCGGTTACACTCTAAAAGTTAGTTTATACTTCAAATAAGAACTAAAGTATTAAAAAGAATCACCTTGTAGTCCTTTAGCCACGACTCGATGTGCTTAGGCTCTAGATTCGGTTTCACAAATTTCTCTTATTCATTGTTTATAAGGATAACAGGAACATGTTCTTCTTTAAGTCCAAAAAACTGTGAAGTAAAACATTTATAATCAAGTATCAACATAGTAATTGAAAGTTTTTCGAAAGAAACGAAATTAACGCTTTGTGTACCATTTTTCTGTCACTCAAAGACGATCTCATCGAAACTGTCAGCAACAACCACTTTAACTCGCTGATCATTAACCTCGGGTACAGGTTCCGATTAGCTAAATGGTGCAAATTTCCCATCCTACAAGTTTATTCAAGATTCTTATTAAGACTTTATAACCATGTGCGGTAACACTCTAAAAGTTAGTTTATACTTCAAATAAGAACTAAAGTATTAAAAAGAATCACCTTGCAGTCCTTTAGCCATGACTAAATGGTACCTCAACCTGAAATTCACGAAACAAAAAGAGCAAATTCTTTTCATCATGAAGCAAAACATGAAGCTACCAATAAATAAGAAATAATAATTTTCCTTTGAAATACATTTATATTTATTTTTGTATATATATTATATAAAGGTTATACTAATTGAGGGATCTCCAAGCCATTGGAAAAAATATTGACAATATATAGAGGATCAAGGTTGCCGACAGTATGCTCTAACAAAACACCAACCTGCCAACAAAAGAAAAGTTTTAATTATGCTTTAAAGATACTCGATGAGCAACTTTTGACCACTTGACTTGCTTCCTTTTAAAGGTGTAATTAACAAACCTCGGCAATTAGTTCCTGAGATTATAAAGCGTATTTTGCCCTAGCGTTAACAAATGACCGTTGCATTTGCCTGTTGTGAAGTAACCTTAGATAATGAGGTAATCGTAATCTGCTCAAGCCCTAGCCGGTGGAGCTGCCATTTTAAATTAATCAGATTCGTACTCGAACTTCTTCAATACATTCCTACAATGGATCATGGGATGTTCTATATACAACTGAAAATCCATTGTAAAGTATTTAGATAAAGTAAACCTCCAAAACAATCACAACATCTGAATTTATGTGTATGATGATGAAGAAAAATAAAACAAACCTTTAAAACAATCACATCATCTATATTTGTTTTTTTTTCTTCTGTTGTTGTGCATACAAACTTGCAATACTACTTGACCCATAATCAAACCCATATTGCATAAGTAAATATAAAATATAAAATAATAAACAAAACAAATGTTAATTGTACACATCCTTTCTACATACCAAACAAACAGGTCAAAGTTAGAAGTTCACTTGTTACCGAACCCATACATTGCCAACTCTAGAAATGAACATAAATATGATAACTTCTTATCACAAATAGCCTTTGTATAAATGAACAATGAGAATAATATTAATATAAATACGCATATGACAACTTAATAAGAACTTTAAGTGGAAGAAGAATACAATTTCCATAAGAGAAAATAGTTTAAAGTAAATGAACGAACCTGTATGATGATAAGAGTAGTTTGAATTCATTTTCCAGCTTAGAAATGGCCTTTGAAAGCAAACTATTTGCATGACTCAGTACCCCATCGCTACTCTTATATCCTTTATTTTTGGTTAAAAAAAAACCTAATATTGCTTCTTAGCTGCTCAACAGCTTCAAGATATCCTTTAAGATTCTCATGTGGACCTTTGAGTATTTTTAGCCTCTGCCTAAATATTAAGAACATAACTAATCAATAATTGTTATTGATACAAATGGGTTAATATTGTCACCTTTAAAAAATTCATAAGGTTTAAGAAGTTAACAACCAACCTCTCGAGAAAGATCGAATCTGTTCAGTATTACATTAGCAGCCTTTAGAGTTTTATCAATGTTCTCGTGAGCTCTGCGTATAGCATGTGTCCTTATCTACAAATAACAAATAATATAATCAGCTAGTGTAAGTCAAGATCAGATGCATATCCTCAGTGTACCCAGAAAACTATCACAAAAAACTAACTAATACTATTAGCAAGGTTGTAAAACTCGCGACTCGGGGAGTACTCGGCAGGAGGTTTTTGAGGAGTAATCGGCGACTCGGGGAGTACTCGGGGGAGTAATCGGATGTTGACTTTCGTTGACTTTTTAAGATAAATATATATATTCTCATATATATATGTTAAATATTAAACTTCTTAAATAAAACCTAATTAATTATATCTCAAACTAATAATGTTTTATGTTTTAACTTGGTAAATTAAAATTTAAGGACCGAATTCTCAATGTATTTGTAATATGAGGGAGTTTGATATCAATTAATAAAAGGTTTAAGAGTGGATATCAAGTTTGTTCCTATTATTAACGTTTGATAAAAGTTTAAGGGCTATTATTGCCATTTGTAAAAAGAAAAAGATATTTAATACGGAGTAGGTGTTTAGATCTAAAAGGGATTGATGGGGACAACTCAATCCTTTACTCTGATTTATCTTTTACAGATGTCCTAAAAAAATGTTCACTCAAAACATGTCCATTGCAACTTCAACTTCATCGATCTATTCCTCTTCTTCCCTTCTACAAGCTTTAAACCGGGTAAGTTTTCAGATCTACGGACTCACGCACATCATTTGGATATTTGGCCACCGCTGACCGCCGTTGACCACCGCTGACCGCCGTTTGAGCACCGTTGACCGGCGTTGACCGAGTAATTGGACGAGTTAGACACCGATTACTCGTTTTGTTCTTCCAACCGAGTAATCGCCGATTACTCGGCCGAGTTGACCGAGTTTTACAACCATGACTATTAGTGAAGATTCAGATTGATAAAACAGAAAGTATGATTACAAAAAGGAACTTGAAGTTCAACAATATCAGTGGCCAACAATCAACAACCATCGCAAACCAAAAGCTTCACATACAAATACTTATATTAATGACACTTTCAAGCACTTATATTAATCTAATTAAATCAATATCATTATCCTAATCAATCATATGAGACCTAATTTCAATTTCGTATTAAATAAAAAGACAAAAATTGACATACTTGATGTAGAATACTGGACCCTAAAAGGATTGAAGAAATTTACCCGTAAGCCTGATTTACTAATTTATCGAAATCGATTATTTATAACTTCGTTCAACGACTTCGATTGAAAAATTAACAATAAAAATATATATATACTTTTAATTTAAAGCTCCAATAGATTAATCAACAAATCAAATATAGACAGTAGATGCTAAATCATAATTTAACATAAAATATCTTGTAGATAGCAGCAAGAACATATATAAGTTAAAAAGTAATCCTACAAATATCAACATAGACTAAAAAAAGCAGTCATAAGACTTTGGTTTTCAATAGTCACAAATAACACAAAGAATTTGAAACTCCAATATACGTATTAATCAAGACTTCAAATATAGACAATACATAACCAAATTAACCATGGGAAAAAAGAACTGGTAATGAAAAATTGCCAAAATATTGCTTACAGATGTTGGTCATTATACAGTGCAGATGCGTTCAACAATATCAGTGGCCAACAATCAACAACCATCGCAAATCAAAATCTTCACATACAAATACTTATATTAATGACACTTTCAAACACTTATATTAATCTAATTAAATCAATATCATTATCCTAACCAATCATATGAGACCTAATTTCAATTTCGTATTAAATAAAAAGACAAAAATTGACATACCTAATGTAGAATACTGGACCCTAAAAGGATTGAAGAAATTTACCCGTAAGCCTGATTTACTAATTTATCGAAATCTTTAAATAAACCAAAATCAGTGCAAAAGATCATGAAAATCAAACCTGGTGAACGAAGTTAAGGCTATTGATCTTTTAGTTCCAAAATACATCACCTGAAACGATGTCGATGATGAAGATTATGAACCCTAAAATGAAGAAAAGGGAAAAAAAAATACCGTTTTCAAGTGACGATAATGATGAAGATGATGGCAGACACTTCCTGAGCGGTCACTTTTAGGGTTCGTTTAAAAAATTATGAGAGAATTAGAGCAAGAAGATGGGCAAAGCAGAGAAGTCAGGCAGGACATACGTAGGAGGTGTCCAAGGATCTATTCACGCCACTTGACTTATGTCCTTTTTTTTTTTTTTTTTACTTAAAAATCAAAGTGTGTGAAAATAGTGTGTAAACTGTGTGCAAATCGTGAATAGTTATAATATGTCTAGGTGGACCAATGAGAGTGCAAGGAATTTGGCTGCTATTAGTATGTGTCTCATCTATTCACGCCACTTGACTTATGTTCCTTTTTTTTTTACTTAAAAATCTAAAGTGCGTGAAAATAGTGTGTGTAAAGTGTGTGCAAATCGTGAATAGTTATAATATGCCTAGGTGGACCAATGAGAGTGCAAGGAATTTGGCTGCTATTAGTATGTGTATAAAATAGTGTGTGTAAAGTGTGTGCAAATCGTGAATAGTTATAATATGCCTAGGCGGACCAATGAGAGTGCAAGGAATTAGTGTGTGCGAATCGTGAATAGTTATAATATGTCTAGGTGGATCAATGAGAGTGTAAGGAATTTGGCTGCTATTAGTATGTGTATAATGCATGGCCCTATTCCTTCGGACTACCGACAATTATGATCTGTTAAATAATACATGTGCAAATCACGTTAGAGCACAATTATCTCTAAAACTAAAGCAAACAACCTAAAAATAACAAAAATCAAATACAGAACATTTCTTCACATAATTAGAAGAACACTTGACACTGATTTAGAAGCGTTAAACCATCCAAAGCGTTGCAAGTTTGCAGCTACCATAACTTCAACGTGATCTTTCACCTCCTTAAAATGTCTCCAATTCACATGCCATGTACCATATCAACCATAAATCTTGCGTCACTGATAATGCTAAAAACGAACATATATTTCATAGCATTATTCCTCAAGAAAGACAAGCTTTTAGTTGCAATTGTTCTATTTACAAGTGATATTCGTTTAAATAATAAAAGGTGAAGACAAAAGACAGATTCGACGAATTGAAGACGCAAATGACCAAAAAGCTCAAAAGTACAAAAGACAATCAAAGAGATTCCAATTATTGATAAGAAACGTCTCGAAATTACAAGAGTACAAGATTCAAAACGCAAAGTACAAGATATTAAATTGTACGCAAGGACGTTCGAAAATCCGGAACCGGGACATGAGTCAACTCTCAACGCTCGACGCAACGGACTAAAAATTACAAGTTAACTATGTATATAAATATAATATAATATATAATTAATTATATATATATTATATTTATAAATAAATCGTCGGCAAGAAAGACTCCAAAAGGGACTGAGCTGTATTTTTAATCTCCGCGACTCGCGGAGTTTGAAGGCAAAATGTGCCGCGAGTCGCGGAGCCCCAAGTTTTGAAACTCCCTATAAAAGCAACCGAATTCTGAGCATTTTTAACCATCATATATCATTCTCTCTATCTATAACGTATATATTTATATTTATATTTTAATTTTAATTTTAATTTTAATCCTAATAATAAGAGTATGTTAGCGAATGTTGTAAGGGTGTAAGTAGAAATTCTGTCCGTGTAACGCTACGCTATTTTTAATCATTGTAAGTTATGTTCAACCTTTTTATATTAATGTCTCGTAGCTAAGTTATTATTATGCTTATTTAATCCGAAGTAATCATGATGTTGGGCTAATTACTAAAATTGGGTAATTGGGCTTTGTACCATAATTGGGGTTTGGACAAAAGAACGACACTTGTGGAAATTAGACTATGGGCTATTAATGGGCTTTATATTTGTTTAACTAAATGATAGTTTGTTAATGTTAATATAAAGATTTACAATTGGGCGTCCCTATAAATTACCATATACACTCGATCGGACACGATGGGCGGGGTATTTATATGTACGAATAATCGTTCATTTAACCGGACACGGGAATGGATTAATAGCCACTAGAATAATTAAAACAGGGGTGAAATTATGTACAAGGACACTTGGTATAATTGATAACAAAATATTAAAACCTTGGATTACACTCAGTCGACATCCTGGTGTAATTATTAAACAAAGTATTAAAATCTTGTTACAGTTTAAGTCCCCAATTAGTTGGAATATTTAACTTCGGGTATAAGAATAATTTGACGAGGACACTCGCACTTTATATTTATGACTGATGGACTGTTATGGACAAAAACCAGACGGACATATTAAATAATCCAGGACAAAGGACAATTAACCCATGGGCATAAAACTAAAATCAACACGTCAACCATCATGATTACGGAAGTTTAAATAAGTATAATTCTTTTATTTCATATTTAATTTCCTTTATTTTATATTTAATTGCACTTCTAATTATCGCATTTTTATTGTTATTTTATTTAATTGCACTTTTAATTATCGTACTTTTTAATTATCGCAAGTTTATTTTATCGCACTTTTATTATTCGCAATTTCATTATCGTTATTTACTTTACGCTTTAATTTAAGTCTTGTATTTATTTTTAATATTTTACATTTGGTTTTAACTGTGACTAAAGTTTTAAAATCGACAAACCGGTCATTAAACGGTAAAAACCCCCCTTTATAATAATAATATTACTTATATATATATATATATTTGTATTTTTATAAAAGTAAACTAATATAGCGTTAAGCTTTGTTTAAAAAAGATTCCCTGTGGAACGAACCGGACTTACTAAAAACTACACTACTGTACGATTAGGTACACTGCCTATAAGTGTTATAGCAAGGTTTAAGTATATCCATTCTATAAATAAATAAATATCTTGTGTAAAATTATATCGTATTTAATAGTATTTCCTTATAAACTTTAATAGTATTTTATACCCCTTTGCTTTGACATCAAGTTATTTTTGGCGCCGCTGCCGGGGAACTCTTAAAAGCCGGAAGCGCAACGCTAATATAATAATAAAAAAAGATTTTTATTTTACTTTTATTAAAATTCGTTTTTATAAAAGTACGTTTTAAATATTCGAAAATATAAAAAGAAAAACAAAAATTTATATATTTTTAAGAGTTTGTTAAAAGTTTTATAAGTTTCTTTATTTTTATTTTAGTTATAAAAATATAAGTTTTATTTAAATATCTTTTATTTATATAAAAACATAAAATTAGAAAACATAAAAAAATAAAAATAAAAAATAAAAACGTCAAATTTTGAACTGCACCCGAGTTGAATTTTGAACCCCGCGACTTGCGGGGTTTGCTGCATCGAATACCGCAACTCGCGGAGGGGATCTGACACGCGACAGAACCCTAATTCTGCATTAATTACGGGTATTTATTAATTATTATTATTATTTAACCCTAATTATTATTATTATTATTATTAGTTTTATTTTAAGTTTTACTTTTTATTTAATTTGTTTTATTTAGTTAAATTAGTTTAATTAATTTGTAAAATTAGTAATTTTATTAAATAAACAATATAAAAATAATATTTTTATAAAAATTGTATCTTTTTACAACTTTTTATATATTTTTTATATTTTATCCATTTTTAATCGTTTTAGCGTAATATTTGTATTTTTAGCTCATATTTAGTTTTAAACTTAGTTTTTGCCATAGTTATTTTTACTTCTAGATTTTTAGGCTTTGCCGTAGAATTCCTTAAGTGCTTTTTCTTTAGACTAAGATTTAGGTACTTTAGAATTTTGCGACGCCTTTTTAAGTTTTAGTTTCTTTTTAAGTTATTTCCATTTGGGATTTAGTTTTTTCCTGTAAGCTTTAATATTTTTAGACGACTTTTACCTATGTATTAATTATCATTCCAATTAGTAATCTCAATTTGCGATTATAATTTTAAGTTAGTTGTAGTAATAAGGTTAGGTTAGTCAAGTATTTTTAAGTTTTATAAGTTTCTTTTATTTTTCCGTCACCTTTTATTTTTCAACCATTTTTCTTTTTCGACCTTTTTCGACGAACTCTTTTTCTTTCTTATTCCTCGCTATTCTAATTTTAGGACATAGATTTTTATTCTACTTCTTATCTAAATTTCTTAAAATTACGAAAATTTATTTTAAGTGGTTAAATTGATAGACATCAAAATTTTCTGTTTCGTAGTAATAGTTGGATTTGTACGTGGACCGGGTTATTGGAGCCAAACAGTCCTCAATTATATTGAGACCAAACGAATCCTGCCCCTCTGCTGCATCTTTTGGCTATTCGAAACGTGGGCAAAATCAGAAAAGTCTATTGATTGGATAACTTATTATAATTTTTCTTTCCTTTTAAAAACTAATAGGATATTCAGTGAATGCACCGAGCAAGACGTTCACCACCTTTTGTACGTTCACCACCTGTAACTAGATCAAGACATTTAGCAAATATTACCGCCGTTGATTTTTCTTTAGAATCGTCATCCAGTCAACCAAGTACTTCAGTTCAAATTTCCGATAATCCATTTTTTGAACCCGACCTCACAATTGAGAATCCGGAGAATATTCAGAATCATTAAATCAGAATCCTCTAGTGATTCCGATTCAACAAATTCAATTATGGAGAATCTGGAACCTTTAAGTATGGAAGACCGACTGAGAGCTAAACGCACTGGCCAAGGTCACGCAATTACTCATCCAGACATTAATGCGCCAGATTATGAAATCAAAGGACAAATTCTACACATGGTGACTAATCAATGCCAATTTAGTGGTGCGCCGAAGGAAGATCCAAATGAACATTTACGTACCTTTAATAGGATCTGCACACTATTTAAAATCCGAGAAGTGGAAGATGAACAGATATATCTCATGTTATTTCCCTGGACTTTAAAGGGAGAAGCCAAAGATTGGTTGGAATCGTTACCTGAAGGGGCGATTGATACATGAGATGTTTTAGTTGAAAATTTTCTTAAACAATTCTTTCCTGCATCTAAAGCCGTAAGACTTCAAGCAGAAATTGTCACGTTCACACAGAAGCCAAATGAAACTATATATGAGGCGTGGACAAGATATGGAAAGTTATTAAGAGGATGTCCGCAACATGGTTTAGACACCTGTCAAATAGTACAAATATTCTACCAAGGATGCGACATCACTACAAGAAAAGACATAGATATAGCAGCTGGTGGTTCTATTATGAAGAAAACCGAAACTGATGCTTACAAAATTATTGATAACACTGCTTCCCACTCACATGAGTGGCACCAAAAAAAAGATATCGTTAGATCATCTAAAGCAGCTAGAGCCGATTCTAGCCATGACTTAGATTCCATTTCCGCAAAGATAGTTGCTGTCAAGAGACGAATGGAAAAGATGACTAAGGATATTCACTCAATACGAATTAGTTGTGAGCAGTGTGGAGGACCACATTTGACAAAAGATTGTCTCAGTATTGAATTAACAATGGAACAATGAGAGAATATTTTATACATAAACCAAAGGCCTGGAAATAATTATCAGAATAATTATCAACCGCCAAGACCGATTTACAATCAAAACCAGAATTATAACAGAAATATTCCATACAACAACCAACAAGGTCCTAGCAATCAACAAGTATCCAATAATACTTACAACCAGCAAAGACCTAATTTTCAGAATAAACCACCACAACAAACCGATGATAAAAAGCCGAATTTAGAAGATATGATGACGAAGCTAGTTGAAACTCAAACGCAGTTTTTCACATCTCAAAAACAAACCAATGAACAAAATGCTCAAGCATTTAGAAATCAACAAGCTTCTATTCAAAATCTGGAACAAGAAGTAAGTAACCTAGCAAGGTTAATAGGTGAAAGAAAACCGGGAAGTCTACCTAGTGATACAAATGCTAACCCCCAGAATGAAACAGCTAAAGCTATTACCACAAGAAGTGGTACAACACTTAAACCACCTGAAATACCTGTAACTTCTGATGAAGCTATTCCTACTCTACAAGAACCACAACCTGATCAAGATAAGGAAAAAGAACCGGTAGTTGAAAAGGTTAATGAAGATAACATAGCTAAGGATAAACCTTATGTTAAACCATACCAACCACCACTTCCTTACCCGAGTAAAATGAAGAAAGAGAAACTTGAAGCCGAGAAATCCAAATTCTTGGATATGTTTAAACAGATAAATGTAAATCTTCCTTTCATTGATGTGATTTCAGGAATGCCTAGATATGCTAAATTCTTGAAAGATCTAATCTCAAATAGAAAGAAAATGGAAGAACTCTCGGCTGTTACTATGAATGCTAATTGTTCAGCAGTGCTGTTGAATAAGATACCAGAAAAACTATCTGATCCAGGAAGTTTCACAATTCCATGTTTTCTGGGTAGTCTTAGTTCAATAGAAGCATTGGCAGACTTAGGTGCTAGTATAAATCTAATGCCGTATTCACTATACGCTAAACTAGACCTTGGAGAATTGAAATCAACCAGAATAAGCATACAACTAGCCGATAGATCAATAAAATATCCTAGAGGGATAATGGAGAACATGCTAGTTAAAGTTGGTACTTTAGTATTTCCAGTAGATTTTGTTGTTTTAGAAATGGAAGAAGATTCTCAAGTTCCTCTCATATTAGGAAGACCATTCTTAAACACGGCTAAAGCAATGATAGACGTGTTCGGTAAGAAATTGACCCTAAATATAGAGGATGAGAGTGTTACCTTTTCAGTTGATAGAGCAATGCAACAACCGCAATCTGCAGATGATACATGTTATTATATTCAAACTATAGATGCACATGCAGAATTATTAGAAGAATTTCCAGAATTACAAGGAACAGGAGAATGTTCTTTAGGAGAAGGTAATGAACAAATTGATGAAGCTGAAATGTTAGCTACACTTATAGCTAATAGATATGAACCAACAACAGAAGAAATTCAAATGCTAAAAGAAGAAGACAGATATCGATATAAATCATCGATAGAAGAACCTCCGAAATTAGAGTTAAAGCCACTTCCAAACCATTTGGAATACGCTTATTTACATGGTGAATCTGAATTACCTGTAATAATATCGTCTTCTCTTACTGAAAATGAGAAATCACAACTCATTTCTGTGTTGAAAGCTCATAAACCAGCCATTGCATGGAAGATTCATGATATTAAAGGAATAAGTCCTTCGTATTGCACACATAAAATCCTTATGGAAGAAGGTCATAAAACGTATGTGCAACGCCAACTTTTAAGACTAAATCCTAATATGCAAGATGTAGTTAAAAAAGAGATTATTAAACTGCTAGATGCAGGTCTAATTTATCCAATCTCTGATAGTCCATGGGTAAGCCCAGTTCAATGCGTGCCTAAGAAGGGTGGCATGACTGTCATTACAAATGAGAGAAATGAGCTTATTCCTACTAGGACTGTAACAGGATGGCGTGTGAAATGTCCCGTTCTTATTGATTAAAAACGTTCCATATTAATTGATTTCGTTGCGAGGTTTTGACCTCTATATGAGACGTTTTTCAAAGACTGCATTCATTTTAAAACAAACCATAACCTTTATTTCATCAATAAAGGTTTAAAAAGCTTTACGTAGATTATCAAATAATGATAATCTAAAATATCCTGTTTACACACGACCATTACATAATGGTTTACAATACAATTATGTTACAACAAAATAAGTTTCTTGAATGCAGTTTTTACACAATATCATACAAGCATGGACTCCAAATCTCGTCCTTATTTAAGTATGCGACAGCGGAAGCTCTTAATAATCACCTGAGAATAAACATGCTTAAAACGTCAACAAAAATGTTGGTGAGTTATAGGTTTAACCTATATATATCAAATCATAATAATAGACCACAAGATTTCATATTTCAATACACATCCCATACATAGAGATAAAAATCATTCATATGGTGAACACCTGGTAACCGACATTAACAAGATGCATATATAAGAATATCCCCATCATTCCGGGACACCCTTCGGATATGATATAAATTTCGAAGTACTAAAGCATCCGGTACTTTGGATGGGGTTTGTTAGGCCCAATAGATCTATCTTTAGAATTCGCGTCAATTAAGGTGTCTGTTCCCTAATTCTTAGATTACCAGACTTAATAAAAAGGGGCATATTCGATTTCGATAATTCAACCATAGAATGTAGTTTCACGTACTTGTGTCTATTTTGTAAATCATTTATAAAACCTGCATGTATTCTCATCCCAAAAATATTAGATTTTAAAAGTGGGACTATAACTCACTTTCACAGATTTTTACTTCGTCGGGAAGTAAGACTTGGCCACTGTTGATTCACGAACCTATAACAATATATACATATATATTAAAGTATGTTCAAAATATATTTACAACACTTTTAATATATTTTGATGTTTTAAGTTTATTAAGTCAGCTGTCCTCGTTAGTAACCTATAACTAGTTGTCCACAGTTAGATGTACAGAAATAAATCGATAAATATTATCTTGAATCAATCCACGACCCAGTGTATACGTATCTCAGTATTGATCACAACTCAAACTATATATATTTTGGAATCAACCACAACCCTGTATAGCTAACTCCAACATTCATATATAGAGTGTCTATGGTTGTTCCGAAATATATATAGATGTGTCGACATGATAGGTCGAAACATTGTATACGTGTCTATGGTATCTCAAGATTACATAATATACAATACAAGTTGATTAAGTTATGGTTGGAATAGATTTGTTACCAATTTTCACGTAGCTAAAATGAGAAAAATTATCCAATCTTGTTTTACCCATAACTTCTTCATTTTAAATCCGTTTTGAGTGAATCAAATTGCTATGATTTCATATTGAACTCTATTTTATGAATCTAAACAGAAAAAGTATAGGTTTATAGTCGGAAAAATAAGTTACAAGTCGTTTTTGTAAAGGTAGTCATTTCAGTCGAAAGAACGACGTCTAGATGACCATTTTAGAAAACATACTTCCACTTTGAGTTTAACCATAATTTTTGGATATAGTTTCATGTTCATAATAAAAATCATTTTCTCAGAATAACAACTTTTAAATCAAAGTTTATCATAGTTTTTAATTAACTAACCCAAAACAGCCCGCGGTGTTACTACGACGGCGTAAATCCGGTTTTACGGTGTTTTTCGTGTTTCCAGGTTTTAAATCATTAAGTTAGCATATCATATAGATATAGAACATGTGTTTAGTTGATTTTAAAAGTCAAGTTATAAGGATTAACTTTTGTTTGCGAACAAGTTTAGAATTAACTAAACTATGTTCTAGTGATTACAAGTTTAAACCTTCGAATAAGATAGCTTTATATGTATGAATCGAATGATGTTATGAACATCATTACTACCTTAAGTTCCTTGGATAAACCTACTGGAAAAGAGAAAAATGGATCTAGCTTCAATGGATCCTTGGATGGCTCGAAGTTCTTGAAGCAGAATCATGACACGAAAACAAGTTCAAGTAAGATCATCACTTGAAATAAGATTGTTATAGTTATAGAAATTGAACCAAAGTTTGAATATGATTATTACCTTGTATTAGAATGATAACCTACTGTAAGAAACAAAGATTTCTTGAGGTTGGATGATCACCTTACAAGATTGGAAGTGAGCTAGCAAACTTGAAAGTATTCTTGATTTTATGAAACTAGAACTTTTGGAATTTATGAAGAACACTTAGAACTTGAAGATAGAACTTGAGAGAGATCAATTAGATGAAGAAAATTGAAGAATGAAAGTGTTTGTAGGTGTTTTTGGTCGTTGGTGTATGGATTAGATATAAAGGATATGTAATTTTGTTTTCATGTAAATAAGTCATGAATGATTACTCATATTTTTGTAATTTTATGAGATATTTCATGCTAGTTGCCAAATGATGGTTCCCACATGTGTTAGGTGACTCACATGGGCTGCTAAGAGCTGATCATTGGAGTGTATATACCAATAGTACATACATCTAAAAGCTGTGTATTGTACGAGTACGAATACGGGTGCATACGAGTAGAATTGTTGATGAAACTGAACGAGGATGTAATTGTAAGAATTTTTGTTAAGTAGAAGTATTTTGATAAGTGTATTGAAGTCTTTCAAAAGTGTATAAATACATATTAAAACACTACATGTATATACATTTTAACTGAGTCGTTAAGTCATCGTTAGTCGTTACATGTAAGTGTTGTTTTGAAACCTTTAGGTTAACGATCTTGTTAAATGTTGTTAACTCAATGTTTATAATATCAAATGAGATTTTAAATTATTATATTATCATGATATTATCATGTATGAATATCTCTTAATATGATATATATACATTAAATGTCTTTACAACGATAATCGTTACATATATGTCTCGTTTAAAAATCATTAAGTTAGTAGTCTTGTTTTTACATATGTAGTTCATTGTTAATATACTTTATGATATGTTTTCTTATCATAGTATCATGTTAACTATATATATATATCCATATATATGTCATCATATAGTTTTTACAAGTTTTAACGTTCGTGAATCACCGATCAACTTGGGTGGTCAATTGTCTATATGAAACATATTTCAATTAATCAAGTCTTAACAAGTTTGATTGCTTAACATGTTGGAAACATTTAATCATGTAAATATCAATCTCAATTAATATATATAAACATGGAAAAGTTCGGGTCACTACAGTACCTACCCGTTAAATAAATTTCGTCCCGAAATTTTAAGCTGTTGAAGGTGTTGACGAATCTTCTGGAAATAGATGTGGGTATTTCTTCTTCATCTGATCTTCACGCTCCCAGGTGAACTCGGGTCCTCTACGAGCATTCCATCGAACCTTAACAATTGGTATCTTGTTTTGCTTAAGTCTTTTAACCTCACGATCCATTATTTCGACGGGTTCTTCGATGAATTGAAGTTTTTCGTTGATTTGGATTTCATCTAACGGAATAGTGAGATCTTCTTTAGCAAAACATTTCTTTAAATTCGAGACGTGGAAAGTGTTATGTACAGCCGCGAGTTGTTGAGGTAACTCTAGTCGGTAAGCTACTGGTCCGACACGATCAATAATCTTGAATGGTCCAATATACCTTGGATTTAATTTCCCTCGTTTACCAAATCGAACAACGCCTTTCCAAGGTGCAACTTTAAGCATGACCATCTCTCCAATTTCAAATTCTATATCTTTTCTTTTAATGTCAGCGTAGCTCTTTTGTCGACTTTGGGCGGTTTTCAACCGTTGTTGAATTTGGATGATCTTCTCGGTAGTTTCTTGTATAATCTCCGGACCCGTAATCTGTCTATCCCCCACTTCACTCCAACAAATCGGAGACCTGCACTTTCTACCATAAAGTGCTTCAAACGGCGCCATCTCAATGCTTGAATGGTAGCTGTTGTTGTAGGAAAATTCTGCTAACGGTAGATGTCGATCCCAACTGTTTCCGAAATCAATAACACATGCTCGTAGCATGTCTTCAAGCGTTTGTATCGTCCTTTTGCTCTGCCCATCAGTTTGTGGATGATAGGCAGTACTCATGTCTAGACGAGTTCCTAATGCTTGCTGTAATGTCTGCCAGAATCTTGAAATAAATCTGCCATCCCTATCAGAGATAATAGAGATTGGTATTCCATGTCTGGAGACGACTTCCTTCAAATACAGTCGTGCTAACTTCTCCATCTTGTCATCTTCTCTTATTGGTAGGAAGTGTGCTGATTTGGTGAGACGATCAACTATTACCCAAATAGTATCAAAACCACTTAGAGTCCTTGGCAATTTAGTGATGAAATCCATGGTAATGTTTTCCCATTTCCATTCCGGGATTTCGGGTTGTTGAAGTAGACCTGATGGTTTCTGATGCTCAGCTTTGACCTTAGAACACGTCAAACATTCTCCTACGTATTTAGCAACATCGGCTTTCATACCCGGCCACCAAAAATGTTTCTTGAGATCCTTGTACATCTTCCCCGTTCCAGGATGTATTGAGTATCTGGTTTTATGAGCTTCTCTAAGTACCATTTCTCTCATATCTCCAAATTTTGGTACCCAAATCCTTTCAGCCCTATACCGGGTTCCGTCTTCCCGAATATTAAGATGCTTCTCCGATCCTTTGGGTATTTCATCCTTTAAATTTCCCTCTTTTAAAACTCCTTGTTGCGCCTCCTTTATTTGAGTAGTAATGTTATTATGAATCATTATATTCATAGATTTTACTCGAATGGGTTCTCTGTCCTTCCTGCTCAAGGCATCGGCTACCACATTTGCCTTCCCCGGGTGGTAACGAATCTCAAAGTCGTAATCATTCAATAATTCAATCCACCTACGCTGCCTCATATTCAGTTGTTTCTGATTAAATATGTGTTGAAGACTTTTGTGGTCGGTATATATAATACTTTTGACCCCATATAAGTAGTGCCTCCAAGTCTTTAATGCAAAAACAACCGCGCCTAATTCCAAATCATGCGTCGTATAATTTTGTTCGTGAATCTTCAATTGTCTAGACGCATAAGCAATCACCTTCGTTCGTTGCATTAATACACAACCGAGACCTTGCTTTGATGCATCACAATAAATCACAAAATCATCATTCCCTTCAGGCAATGACAATATAGGTGCCGTAGTTAGCTTTTTCTTCAATAACTGAAACGCTTTCTCTTGTTCATCATTCCATTCAAATTTCTTCCCTTTATGCGTTAATGCAGTCAAGGGTTTTGCTATTCTGGAAAAGTCTTGGATGAACCTTCTGTAGTAACCAGCTAGTCCTAAAAACTGGCGTATGTGTTTCGGAGTTTTCGGGGTTTCCCACTTTTCAACAGTTTCTATCTTTGCCGGATCCACCTTAATACCTTCTTTGTTCACTATATGACCGAGGAATTGAACTTCTTCCAACCAAAATGCACACTTTGAAAACTTAGCGTACAATTCTTCCTTCCTCAATACTTCTAACACCTTTCTCAAATGTTCACCGTGTTCTTGGTCATTCTTTGAGTAAATAAGTATGTCATCAATGAAAACAATGACAAACTTGTCAAGGTATGGTCCACACACTCGGTTCATAAGGTCCATGAACACAGCTGGTGCATTAGTTAAACCAAACGGCATGACCATAAACTCGTAATGACCGTAACGTGTTCTGAAAGCAGTCTTTGGAATATCATCTTCTTTCACCCGCATTTGATGATACCCGGAACGTAAGTCAATCTTTGAATAAACAGACGAGCCTTGTAGTTGATCAAATAAGTCGTCGATTCTCGGTAGTGGGTAGCGGTTCTTGATGGTAAGTTTGTTCAACTCTCGGTAGTCGATACACAACCTGAATGTACCATCTTTCTTCTTGACAAACAAAACAGGAGCTCCCCACGGTGATGTGCTTGGTCGAATGAAACCACGCTCTAAAAGTTCTTGTAATTGGCTTTGCAGTTCTTTCATCTCGCTGGGTGCGAGTCTGTAAGGAGCACGAGCTATTGGTGCAGCTCCTGGTACAAGATCTATTTGAAATTCAACGGATCGATGTGGGGGTAATCCCGGTAATTCTTTCGGAAATACATCGGGAAATTCTTTTGCAATGGGAACATCATTGATGCTCTTTTCTTCAGTTTGTACTTTCTCGACGTGTGCTAGAACAGCATAGCAACCTTTTCTTATTAGTTTTTGTGCCTTCAAATTACTAATAAGATGTAGCTTCGTGTTGCCCTTTTCTCCGTACACCATTAAGGGTTTTCCTTTTTCTCGTATAATGCGAATTGCATTTTTGTAACAAACGATCTCCGCTTTCACTTCTTTCAACCAGTCCATACCGATTATCACATCAAAACTCCCTAACTCTACTGGTATCAAATCAATCTTAAATGTTTCGCTAACCAGTTTAATTTCTCGATTCCGACATATATTATCTGCTGAAATTAATTTACCATTTGCTAATTCGAGTAAAAATTTACTATCCAAAGGCGTCAATGGACAACTTAATTTAGCACAAAAATCTCTACTCATATAGCTTCTATCCGCACCCGAATCAAATAAAACGTAAGCAGATTTATTGTCAATAAGAAACGTACCCGTAACAAGCTCCGGGTCTTCCTGTGCCTCTATCGCATTAATATTGAAAACTCTTCCACGGCCTTGTCCATTCGTGTTCTCCTGGTTCGGGCAATTTCTAATAATGTGGCCTGGTTTTCCATATTTATAACAAACTACATTGGCATAACTTGCTCCGACACTACTTGCTCCGCCATTACTCGTTCCGACACCATTTGTTCCTTTCGTTCTATTAGCCCCTGGTCCGTAGACCTCACACTTCGCCGCGCTATGACCATTTCTTTTACACTTGTTGCAAAATTTGGTGCAGAACCCCGAGTGATTCTTTTCACACCTTTGGCATAGCTGCTTCTGATTGTTGTTGTTGTTGCGGTTATTATTGTTGTTGGGATGATTGTTGTAGTTGCTGTTGTTGTTGTTGTTGTTGTTGTTGTTGTTGTTGTTGGGCCGTTTGTTGTAGTTGCGATTGATGTTGCGATTGTTGGGATAATTGTTGCGATTATTGTTGTAATTACTGTTGTTGTTGTATTGGTGATTCTTATCACCGTTTTCCTCCCACTTTCTTTTGACTTGCTTCACATTGGCCTCTTCAGCAGTCTGTTCTTTAATTCTTTCTTCAATCTGGTTCACTAGTTTGTGAGCCATTCTACATGCCTGTTGTATGGAGGCGGGCTCGTGTGAACTTATATCTTCTTGGATTCTTTCCGGTAATCCTTTCACAAACGCGTCGATCTTCTCTTCCTCATCTTCGAATGCTCCCGGACACAATAGGCACAATTCTGTGAATCGTCTTTCGTACGTGGTAATATCAAATCCTTGGGTTCGTAACCCTCTAAGTTCTGTCTTGAGCTTATTGACCTCGGTTCTGGGACGGTACTTCTCGTTCATCAAGTGCTTGAATGCTGACCACGGTAGTGCGTACGCATCATCTTGTCCCACTTGCTCTAGATAGGTATTCCACCATGTTAACGCAGAACCTGTGAAGGTATGCGTAGCGTACTTCACTTTGTCCTCTTCAGTACACTTACTTATGGCAAACACCGATTCAACCTTCTCGGTCCACCGTTTCAATCCGATCGGTCCTTCGGTTCCATCAAATTCCAAAGGTTTGCAGGCAGTGAATTCTTTGTAGGTGCATCCTACACGATTTCCTGTACTGCTAGATCCAAGGTTATTGTTGGTATGTAGCGCAGCCTGTACTGCAGCTATGTTTGAAGCTAGAAAAGTACGGAATTCCTCTTCATTCATATTCACGGTGTGTCGAGTAGTCGGTGCCATTTCCTTCAAAATAGTTAAATGGAACAAGTTAATCATACAGAATATTAAGAGTAGTTAATAGTATTTCGTAGCATAATATGAACTCATTTATAAAAGCTTTTTCTTCATATTAGCGTTTTATAAGTTTAAATTCGGGTAGTACCTACCCGTTAAGTTCATACTTAGTAGCTAATATACAATTCAACTACTACAATTCTATATGAAAAACTGATTGTAATAATATTTCGCGTTCAAACTTTTATACAATATTTTACAAACTTACAATACCGCTTATTTTACATAAAGCATGAAATATAGCACACAATAACTTTGATACAAGATAGTTGTGAAGACAATTCTAGCTAGTACACAAGTCGTTCGGCAAAGGCAATAAAGACACGTAATTCATACGTCCAGAAACAAGTCATGCATTCTGGTTTTACTAGGACTACTTCCCATCCTTGGTCTTGTGCAACATAACCGTTATGGCCGTTGATAAGACAGCGTGTTGTAACGTCATCAAAGGGACGAGGGTTACGTAATGTCCAACAGTCCCGTAATAATCTAAAAACCTCATTTCTTACCCCAATTACCGACTCCGTCACTTGTGGAAACGTTTTGTTTAATAGTTGTAGCCCGATGTTCTTGTTCTCACTTTGGTGAGAAGCGAACATTACTAATCCGTAAGCATAACATGCTTCTTTATGTTGCATGTTAGCCGCTTTTTCTAAATCACGAAGTCCAATATTCGGATATATTGAGTCAAAATAATTTCTTAACCCGTTGCGTAAAATAGCATTTGGGTTCCCCGCAATATATGCGTCAAAGTAAACACATCGTAACTTATGGGTTTCCCAATGTGATATCCCCCATCTTTCAAACGAAAGTCTCTTATAAACCAAGACATTCTTGGAACGTTCTTCGAATGTCTTACAAACTGATCTCGCCTTAAATAGTTGTGCCGAAGAATTCTGGCCGACTCTAGACAAGATTTCATCAATCATGTCTCCGGGTAGGTCTCTTAAAATATTGGGTTGTCTATCCATTTTGTGTTTTTAAACTGTAAAATAGACAAGAGTTAGTTTCATAAAAAAATACTTATTAATACAAGCAATTTTTACATATATCATAAAGCATAAGAACACTATATTACATATATTACACCACACGAATACAACTATCTTATTCCGACTCGCTCGTTTCTTCTTCTTCGGTTTTGGTTCGTTTTGCCAAGTTTCTAGGGATATATGATGTTCCCCTAATACGAGCCGTCGTTGTCCACATTGGTTTAGAAAAACCTGGTGGTTTAGAGGTTCCCGGGTCATTGTTACAACTTAAGGACTTCGGGGGTTGACGATACATATAAAGTTCATCGGGGTTGGAATTAGATTTCTCTATTTTTATGCCCTTTCCCTTATTATTTTCTTTTGCCTTTTTAAATTCAGTTGGGGTAATTTCTATAACATCATCGGAATTCTCGTCGGAATCCGATTCATCGGAGAATTGGTAATCCTCCCAATATTTTGCTTCCTTGGCGGAAACACCATTGACCATAATTAACTTTGGTCGGTTGGTTGAGGATTTTCTTTTACTTAACCGTTTTATTATTTCCCCCACCGGTTCTATTTCTTCATCCGGTTCCGATTCTTCTTCCGGTTCCGATTCTTCTTCCGGTTCCGACTCTTCTTCCGGTTCCTCTTCGGGAACTTGTGAATCAGTCCACAAATCATTCCAATTTACATTTGACTCTTCATTATTATTAGGTGAGTCAATGGGACTTGTTCTAGAGGTAGACATCTATCACATAATATCAAACACGTTAAGAGATTAATATATCACATAATATTCATATGTTAAAAATATATAGTTTCCAACAAAAATGTTAAGCAATCATTTTTAAAGAAAACACGGTCGAAGTCCAGACTCACTAATGCATCCTAACAAACTCGATAAGACACACTAATGCAAATTTTCTGGTTCTCTAAGACCAACGCTCGGATACCAACTGAAATGTCCCGTTCTTATTGATTAAAAACGTTCCATATTAATTGATTTCGTTGCGAGGTTTTGACCTCTATATGAGACGTTTTTCAAAGACTGCATTCATTTTAAAACAAACCATAACCTTTATTTCATCAATAAAGGTTTAAAAAGCTTTACGTAGATTATCAAATAATGATAATCTAAAATATCCTGTTTACACACGACCATTACATAATGGTTTACAATACAAATATGTTACAACAAAATAAGTTTCTTGAATGCAGTTTTTACACAATATCATACAAGCATGGACTCCAAATCTCGTCCTTATTTAAGTATGCGACAGCGGAAGCTCTTAATAATCACCTGAGAATAAACATGCTTAAAACGTCAACAAAAATGTTGGTGAGTTATAGGTTTAACCTATATATATCAAATCATAATAATAGACCACAAGATTTCATATTTCAATACACATCCCATACATAGAGATAAAAATCATTCATATGGTGAACACCTGGTAACCGACATTAACAAGATGCATATATAAGAATATCCCCATCATTCCGGGACACCCTTCGGATATGATATAAATTTCGAAGTACTAAAGCATCCGGTACTTTGGATGGGGTTTGTTAGGCCCAATAGATCTATCTTTAGAATTCGCGTCAATTAAGGTGTCTGTTCCCTAATTCTTAGATTACCAGACTTAATAAAAAGGGGCATATTCGATTTCGATAATTCAACCATAGAATGTAGTTTCACGTACTTGTGTCTATTTTGTAAATCATTTATAAAACCTGCATGTATTCTCATCCCAAAAATATTAGATTTTAAAAGTGGGACTATAACTCACTTTCACAGATTTTTACTTCGTCGGGAAGTAAGACTTGGCCACTGTTGATTCACGAACCTATAACAATATATACATATATATTAAAGTATGTTCAAAATATATTTACAACACTTTTAATATATTTTGATGTTTTAAGTTTATTAAGTCAGCTGTCCTCGTTAGTAACCTATAACTAGTTGTCCACAGTTAGATGTACAGAAATAAATCGATAAATATTATCTTGAATCAATCCACGACCCAGTGTATACGTATCTCAGTATTGATCACAACTCAAACTATATATATTTTGGAATCAACCACAACCCTGTATAGCTAACTCCAACATTCACATATAGAGTGTCTATGGTTGTTCCGAAATATATATAGATGTGTCGACATGATAGGTCGAAACATTGTATACGTGTCTATGGTATCTCAAGATTACATAATATACAATACAAGTTGATTAAGTTATGGTTGGAATAGATTTGTTACCAATTTTCACGTAGCTAAAATGAGAAAAATTATCCAATCTTGTTTTACCCATAACTTCTTCATTTTAAATCCGTTTTGAGTGAATCAAATTGCTATGATTTCATATTGAACTCTATTTTATGAATCTAAACAGAAAAAGTATAGGTTTATAGTCGGAAAAATAAGTTACAAGTCGTTTTTGTAAAGGTAGTCATTTCAGTCGAAAGAACGACGTCTAGATGACCATTTTAGAAAACATACTTCCACTTTGAGTTTAACCATAATTTTTGGATATAGTTTCATGTTCATAATAAAAATCATTTTCTCAGAATAACAACTTTTAAATCAAAGTTTATCATAGTTTTTAATTAACTAACCCAAAACAGCCCGCGGTGTTACTACGACGGCGTAAATCCGGTTTTACGGTGTTTTTCGTGTTTCCAGGTTTTAAATCATTAAGTTAGCATATCATATAGATATAGAACATGTGTTTATTTGATTTTAAAAGTCAAGTTATAAGGATTAACTTTTGTTTGCGAACAAGTTTAGAATTAACTAAACTATGTTCTAGTGATTACAAGTTTAAACCTTCGAATAAGATAGCTTTATATGTATGAATCGAATGATGTTATGAACATCATTACTACCTTAAGTTCCTTGGATAAACCTACTGGAAAAGAGAAAAATGGATCTAGCTTCAATGGATCCTTGGATGGCTCGAAGTTCTTGAAGCAGAATCATGACACGAAAACAAGTTCAAGTAAGATCATCACTTGAAATAAGATTGTTATAGTTATAGAAATTGAACCAAAGTTTGAATATGATTATTACCTTGTATTAGAATGATAACCTACTGTAAGAAACAAAGATTTCTTGAGGTTGGATGATCACCTTACAAGATTGGAAGTGAGCTAGCAAACTTGAAAGTATTCTTGATTTTATGAAACTAGAACTTTTGGAATTTATGAAGAACACTTAGAACTTGAAGATAGAACTTGAGAGAGATCAATTAGATGAAGAAAATTGAAGAATGAAAGTGTTTGTAGGTGTTTTTGGTCGTTGGTGTATGGATTAGATATAAAGGATATGTAATTTTGTTTTCATGTAAATAAGTCATGAATGATTACTCATATTTTTGTAATTTTATGAGATATTTCATGCTAGTTGCCAAATGATGGTTCCCACATGTGTTAGGTGACTCACATGGGCTGCTAAGAGCTGATCATTGGAGTGTATATACCAATAGTACATACATCTAAAAGCTGTGTATTGTACGAGTACGAATACGGGTGCATACGAGTAGAATTGTTGATGAAACTGAACGAGGATGTAATTGTAAGCATTTTTGTTAAGTAGAAGTATTTTGATAAGTGTATTGAAGTCTTTCAAAAGTGTATAAATACATATTAAAACACTACATGTATATACATTTTAACTGAGTCGTTAAGTCATCGTTAGTCGTTACATGTAAGTGTTGTTTTGAAACCTTTAGGTTAACGATCTTGTTAAATGTTGTTAACTCAATGTTTATAATATCAAATGAGATTTTAAATTATTATATTATCATGATATTATCATGTATGAATATCTCTTAATATGATATATATACATTAAATGTCTTTACAACGATAATCGTTACATATATGTCTCGTTTAAAAATCATTAAGTTAGTAGTCTTGTTTTTACATATGTAGTTCATTGTTAATATACTTTATGATATGTTTTCTTATCATAGTATCATGTTAACTATATATATATATCCATATATATGTCATCATATAGTTTTTACAAGTTTTAACGTTCGTGAATCACCGATCAACTTGGGTGGTCAATTGTCTATATGAAACATATTTCAATTAATCAAGTCTTAACAAGTTTGATTGCTTAACATGTTGGAAACATTTAATCATGTAAATATCAATCTCAATTAATATATATAAACATGGAAAAGTTCGGGTCACTACAGCGTGTGTGTATTGATTATAGAAAATTAAATGACGCCACCAGAAAAGATCACTTTCCCTTACCTTTCATAGATCAAATGTTGGAAAGATTAGCCGGAAATAGTTACTATTGTTTTCTAGATGGATTTTCCGGATATTTTCAAATTCCAATAGCACCCGAAGATCAAGAGAAAACCACATTCACGTGCCCTTATGGTACTTTTGCTTACAAACGCATGCCATTTGGACTTTGCAACGCCCCTGCAACCTTTCAAAGGTGTATGATGGCGATTTTTCACGACATGATAGAAGAATGCATGGAAGTATTCATGGATGACTTTTCAGTCTTCGGTGATACATTTGAATCATGTCTAGCTAATCTTGAACGAATGCTAATTAGATGCAAAAAATCAAATCTAGTACTTAATTGGGAGAAATGCCATTTCATGGTTAAAGAAGGCATCGTTCTTGGACATAAAATTTCAGAAGAAGGAATTGAAGTGGATAGAGCTAAAGTAGATGTAATTGCTAAACTTCCACATCCCACCAATGTTAGAGGAGTTAGGAGTTTTCTAGGGCATGCCGGTTTTTACCGACGTTTCATAAAAGATTTTTCTAAAATTGCCACTCCTATGAATAAACTCCTAGAAAAGGATGCTCCATTCATCTTTTCAGATGAGTGTATCAAATCTTTTAATATTCTTAAAGAAAAACTAACTAATGCGCCGATCATGATAACACCAAATTGGAATATACCATTTGAACTAATGTGCGATGCAAGTGATTTTGCAATGGGAGCCGTTTTAGGACAAAGGATTGAAAAACGATTTCAACCTATATATTATGCTATTAAGACGTTACAAGGAGCACAAACGAACTATACAACTACTGAGAAAGAACTCCTTGCTATTGTCTTTGCTTTTGACAAATTTCGATCATATCTCGTTCTAGCAAAAACGGTGGTCTATACCTACCATTCTGCTCTTAGATACCTATTTTCAAAACAAGATGCTAAACCAAGATTAATCCGTTGGATCTTACTCTTACAAGAGTTTGATATTGAAATCCGAGATAAAAGAGGAGCAGAAAATCTCGCCGCTGATCATCTTTCTCGTCTTGAAAATCCCGAATTAGAAGTTCTGAATGAATCGGCCATACAAGACAACTTTCCTGATGAATATCTATTGAAGATAGATTATAAAGAAATTCCATGGTTTGCAGACTATGCAAACTACTTAGTTTGTGGATTCCTTGAAAAAGGATTATCGTACCAAAAACGAAAGAAATTCTTCAGTGATATAAAACACTATTTCTGGGAAGATCCACATTTGTTTAAAAGTTGTCCAGATGGAATAATACGCCGATGTGTATTTGGAGATGAAGCTAGTAAAATTTTAAACCATTGTCACACAGGACCAACAGGAGGGCATTATGGGCCTCAACTAACAGCAAGAAAAGTTTATGATGCTGGATTCTATTGGCCTACAATTTACAAAGACGCACACCTTCTTTGCAAATCCTGTGATGCTTGTCAAAGGGCCGGAAAAATAAGTCAACGTGATGAAATGCCACAAAATGTCATCCAAGTATGTGAAGTATTTGACATTTGGGGTATTGACTTTATGGGTCCATTTCCAAAATCTCATAATAATCTATATATACTCGTAGCCATTGATTATGTATCTAAATGGGCGGAAGCACAAGCTCTCCCAAATAACGATGCAAGAGTTGTAGTCAACTTTTTAAAACGTCTTTTTGCATGATTTGGAACACCGAAAGCTTTAATAAGTGATCGGGGTACTCATTTCTGTAATAATCAACTTGAGAAAGTTCTTAAAAGATATGAAGTAACTCATAAAATCTCCACCGCATATCATCCACAAACAAGTGGACAAGTTGAAAATACCAACCGAGCTTTAAAACGTATTCTAGAGAAAACCGTAGGATCAAATCCGAAGGAATGGTCCATTAAATTGGAGGATGCACTCTGGGCTTTTAGAACAGCCTACAAAACTCCAATTGGAACCACACCTTTTAGACTTGTTTATGGAAAAGCATGTCATCTTCCAGTAGAAATTGAACACAAAGCATTTTGGGCTTTGAAGACATGTAATCTTGATTTACATGAAGCCGGACGTCTACGATTAAGTCAACTAAACGAATTAGAAGAATTAAGACATGAAGCATACGAAAATTCGTTAATCTATAAAGAAAGAACGAAGAAATGGAATGATAAAAGAATCAGAAGTTCAAAAGAATTTAAAGAAGGAGACAGAGTTCTTCTTTTCAATTCACGATTCAAGCTATTTCCTGGAAAATTGAAATCAAGATGGTCTGGACCATTCATAGTCAAAAGAGTTTTCCCATACGGAACGATAGAATTAATAAATTCAAATGGGATTGAATTTAAAGTTAATGGTCACAGAGTTAAACATTACATACATGGTCCGATGGAAGTCGACAACGAAGTTAATCATAATTTCGACACCACAGCTAACTAAGTGTGGGGAGAATCAAGTCTTTAAAGGATAATATGTATTTCTGTTAGAGTTAGATTGTCTGTTTTCGTGTAGTTCTCGAAAATGGAACCCGAATGGTCTTTCCCTAGCAGACCCAAAGAACTAGTCTTCTCCCCCCATTCTGAATTTTTATTTTTTTTAGGAAATGAAGACTGCCTGTGAACTAAACCATGGTCTAATGCTACACGCTTTGATCACTAAACGTAATAATGACACACTACCAAGTGAAATAGTATCAGTAATCAGAGAAAGAATGGACGGAGTTAGAAAAGAATCCAGATGCGAAGATAATAAGTTACAATTTGGTAAAGGAAAATCAAAATCCGCAGCGAAAAGAAGAGCACGACACCTAGAAAGATGTCACAAATGCGGAAAATGGTCACATGGAGGTAAATGTTCAAATAATCAAACCTATTCAAATACCGAATTTGTTACTTTATGCAGAGACGGACCGTTCATATGTTTAGAAGAAAAGACACTGAATGCTCGAGGTTACGCCTATGTAGCCATGGAAAACCAATTAAACCGACTATCTTATGAATGGGATAGATCATATAACTAAGAAATCTATTTCACAGGTAAGTCTGTACAGTTTTTATTTTATTTTTATTTTTTATTTTTAACCTTTTGATAATAAACGGTAATTTGTTCGCTAAAAAGTATTAAATTGGTATTGAATAAAATTAGGTTTGGCGACCGAAATTATTGATATCATACAAAAATTTATTACATCACTGCGAAATTTAACGTTTATTCTTAAGGTATAAATATCTTTAATCAATCAACTCAAAATATTTCAAAAATTCGTCATGAGTTAAATTAGGTTTTGGAACCGAAATTACTTTACCAAAAAGAGGGGCGCATATTTTTGATAATATTTGATTGATTAAAGTGGGATAAAAAGCCAAAAAGATTTTTAATTTTATTTTTACCATGTTTTTAAAATTAATATTTAAATCTTAAATTAATATTGTAAACTTTGTAAAAACAATATATTTAAAATTGTAAATATTTGAAAAATTAATATAAGTTTGGTATGAATTTATAATATGAATTTTTAAATTAAGTTTGATGAAAATTTTTAATTTTTAAAAAATATAAATTTTATTTTTATGCATTTTAAAATTTTAAGTTTGGTGTGAATTTTTAATATTAATTTTGAATTTTATATTTAAATTGTGTGAATTTAAAAACAAAAATTTACTTTATCTCATTAAGTTAAAAATATGATTTTTAAAATTCGTCGTAAGTTGAAGACTAGGTCTTTGAACCGAAATTGCTTTACCCGAGGGAGGGACGAGAACTTTTATTATCATTATTTTTAATCTTATTGAATTAAAGTATGCCAAAAACATTAAAAAAACCCAAAAATCTTAGCTTTTAAAACAATCGCTACAAAAAGACAAATTTTAAAATTTTGTCGAGGGACGGACTAGGACATCGATCCGAAACGACCTCGTCCTAAATAACAAGGGAAACAAAATTTTAAAATTAATTACTTAATTGTTTTAATTAGTATAAGTTATATAAAAAAAAAAAAAAAAGCAAACTCCGCGACTCGCGGAGTTTGAAGGGTCCAAACACCGCGAGTCGCGGGAGGACCGAAAATCAGAAAAAAAATAAAAAGAGCTGAACGATCAGTCTCAGTCCACACAACCCAAAACAGAAAAAAAACACTGCGAACAAAAACCCGAAAAACCCGAAAAATACACCCCAAAATCACAATTTTTAACCGTTAATCACCAAATTGTTTACTAAAATCATGTTGAGAAGGATGCTATCAAGGAATTACTCAAGAAAAACGGTAAATTTCTACACCTAAACACCATTTAATCCGAAATTTGGTGTTCTTGAGCAATTTTTTCCCCAATTTGATTTTGATGCTTTTTAGTGTAATTATGCTTAAATTGTTTATGTATTATGCTTGTATAACCTAGATTGATGCTATTTAACATGATTAGAAGCCTTAAACTTCAAATTTTGAGTAATCTAGGGTTTGTGTTCTTGAGCAATTTGGGGCTTTTTGATATAAACAGGTTATGGCCGATTTTTGTCATGAATTGTTGCTAAATTAAGTAGTGTAACATGTCTAGGTAGTTAAATGATCCAAACTTTGAGCCTAAACATTATTTTGAGAATTAAAGTGGACTTTTTCAAGTCTAAAATTCATGAACTTGATTTTTGAAAGATAATGCCATTTGAAACTTGTTTAATTGCTAGTAATGATTATTTTGACATGTTATTTGAGTTGAATGCTTATGAACTTGGCGAACATTTTCGTATATGCTTATTTGAAAAAGTGTAGATTTGATAAAAATGTGAAAATGAGCTTAAGTTTGATATAAATTGATCATGTCATTGTAATTATTTTGATTGATGATTTTGCTGACACTAATGCATATTTGGATGCACAAAAATTGTGTTTGATGTGTTTTGCAGACTGAAAGGGGTGAATCTTCATCCCAAGCTCGCAATGCTCCTGCTGAGAATGCGGAACAACAGGAGGTGGATAACTACTACAAGCAGGATATACCTCATCCAGTCATGACCTTTTCTGATATGCACTTGGAAGAGTTGCACCCGAACCTGAGATTTGACAGACTTTGGATAGATTATCCAAAATACCAAAGGGGTTTGCATACTCTTCATTCTAAGGTTGTTGAGGTACCGAGGGTCATAGAATGGGGACCCTTAGAAGTTGTAGAATTGGCCGGGCCAATTAGGGAATTACTTGTACAGAGGTATGGTAATTCTACTTTTAATGACTGGGTACGTTTATTCACCATGCGTAGACCTGTATATAAAGTATGGTGTGAAGAATTGTTGTGTAGTATAGAGTTGAATGATCGGGTAGCTAGTTTAACCGATCGATCTTTTATTAGATTTTTGTTAGGAGGTTCGATACGTCACATGTCTTTACTAGACATGGCTCAGGCTTTACGTATATATACGCCTGAGGAGTTAGCATCTGCCGATTGTAGAGGGTTGATACTAAACGGTAGAAAGATAGATGAAAATTTTGATACACACGGTGTGTGGAGTCAAATGACAAGCCATCACCGTTTCAAAGGGGGAAATTACTCTTATTTGGATATAGATAGAGCCGAATTAAGAGTGATTCATAGGTTTTTAGCTAATTCGATTACACAAAGAGGTAAGAACAAGGAAAAGGTAAATGAACAGGATTTGTTTTACCATATGTGTATTCGAGACCCACAAAGCGCTGTAAGCATACCTTATTGTGTGGGTTATTATTTATCAGCTATGGTTAGGGGGATGCGACCGCATAGCATAATAGGAGGTGGTATTTTTATTACTTTGATTGGTGAATATCTCGGTGTGGATGTAAGTCGGGGGGATTATTAGTAGAAGAACCAGAACCCCGCGATACTATAGGTTTAAATGTATACCATGGTGCGAAAGTTTTGAAGAGGCGAAATAACGCCGCAGTACAATACCATGGTAGACATCCACAGGTTGAGAGAAACCAACAGCAAGGTAATGTAGGAGGGGGAAATGAAATGCAAGAAATGCAAAGGTTTATAGCTTCACAGGAGTACGAAAATGCTAGACAGAGAGCATTTGAAGATTGGCAAGTTCATCAGAACCAAATCATAGCTCATTGCCAACATATAGGTAGAAACTATATTCCTACACCAAAACCCATCTTCCCTCCCTGGTCTATAGAGATGCAACCACCGTATCCTACGTATAACCCTGCCGAAGCATTCTATAGCACCTATGGTTATGCCTGGAACCCCTATTGGTACCAGTATCATCCCTAGTCTACTTAGTTTTATTTATTTTGTAATTTGTAATGTTGATACGATTAATACTTATGTTAATATTGTAATAGTTTTTATAATTGTCTAACTTTTATTCTTAGATTTTAATAATTTTTGAATGTGGGGTAATATACCAAACTTCAAAAATATGTATATATGTTTGCAGTTTATCTTATGTACACAACAGGGTAAAACAACGTATTTTCAAAGACTGGCATTAAGTTCAGCAAAAGCAACTAATTTTGACGACAAGATGCAAAATATATGTGAAATAACAACAAGACGGAATGAACAAATGATGTGCACCATTTATCATTCAGCAAACAAACGCCAATATATTTGGAAACTTTGGTAAAAATTTAATCATTTTCACACAAATCACCCTCAATAATTTAAATTGTTACTGATTTCTTGCAAATGAGGGCATTGCAAGATCTTAAGTGTGGGAAGGGGTTAAATTCTTTCGAATTTTAAAATTTTTACTTTATACACTTGGTTACCATTAAAAATACTAGTAAAGCAGTAGTTGTATTAGAATCTAGTGCTCTCTGATAATAAAGAACAGCCCTAGTCTTATATACTGACTACCCAATTCTAGTAAAATTTTACAAAATTTTCAATTAAATGAACTCAAAATCATGTTTATACATATTTATGAACGTTAAAACTAGGTTTTAACACCGAAATTATTGTTACCTCGGAAAGGACATAAATTGAGAAACAAACCAAAATGTTAAAATTCATTTAAAATGGAATAGAGGACGATAAAAAGGAATATAAAAGCCAAGTGTGGGAAAAATTACCAAGTTATCTTAAACATATGCCACATATTTTTGTACAAATAACTGAAAATACTTTTGCTTTGGACTAAACTAAAAAGTTTTACCTGATTTACTGTAAGAAAGATGGATCTACACGATGAATCAATTCCATCATTAAAAGGAAGTAAAGTCTTCCGAAAAAGACACGCGCTTCTTGATTTAGGTCAGGAAGTTGTCGTCCAGACCAGCTGTAGGTTGACGAAAAATCTAGAAAAGTCATCACTAAAATCAGCAGGAAATCCACGGACCTCAGCATTAAACAGGGTCGCCAAGTGGTCAGATTTATCCTAACCATGAGAAGGATTTATCTTGTAAAATGGGGGGGCACCATGCAAATTAGCTGGATAAGACTAATGAATCAGATCCCCAGAAAGGATAATCTCCTTAAAGATTAAAAATCAGCTTTTAAGACTGATATTACTCAATCCTAGAGATTGACCTTAAAGATTGAGAATTACAAACTCATGGAATTCAATGATATCTAAACTCGAGCTTGAACGAGAAAATATTTTGATCAAAATTATAAACCGATTTGTTTTCTGAAAACCCTATTTTCAATGCGTTCATTACCATTGAACGTAAAATCCTAGGAATTCACCTGGAATTCATTAGGTTACCTGAACTAAATCGGGTGTCAACCGTAAGAACGGTGGTTGCATAGCATGGTCAAAGATAGGACCTTGTGCCAAACCGAAAAATTATAAGGGTGAGCTTTACTATTGCTCCTACCAAGGATAGTAATTGCGTCCGACACATTATAGACCATAATTAAAAGCATGTCAGTGGACATTGCCTTAACAGTTGCTTGTTCAACGCTTTCCTTTACAACCGGACGGTAGTTTACCGAAAGGTAATATACGGGACAAGTAAACTGGACGTGTTGCTTTCCAAATACAAGGTTAGCAAGTGGGTGACACAAAACCGCAAGTTTTGAGCTAAAATTTTCAAATCTGAAACCCACCAAACCCACAAAAATATTTTGCAAACACCGGTGAAGGGTTATTCCGGAAAACTTATCTAGGGTAAAAACTAGATTTAATTTTCAAAAGATCAAATGTTTTCATAAAGATCCAATTTCCTTAATGGATCTAAATTTTTATAGTCATGTGGGACTGTAAACCATATCGTTACTACCATTGTTTATACCGCCGTATAGAAATCACTGATGTACAAAGTGTGAAGAATAAAGAAGTGATTCTAGTATTTCAAGACGATATTACTTGAGGACAAGCAATGCTCAAGTGTGGGAATATTTGATAATACTAAAAACGAACATATATTTCATAGCATTATTCCTCAAGAAAGACAAGCTTTTAGTTGCAATTGTTCTATTTACAAGTGATATTCGTTTAAATAATAAAAGGTGAAGACAAAAGATAGATTCGACGAATTGAAGACGCAAACGACCAAAAAGCTCAAAAGTACAAAAGACAATCAAAGAGATTCCAATTATTGATAAGAAACGTCTCGAAATTACAAGAGTACAAGATTCAAAACGCAAAGTACAAGATATTAAATTGTACGCAAGGACGTTCGAAAATCCGGAACCGGGACATGAGTCAACTCTCAACGCTCGACGCAACGGACTAAAAATTACAAGTTAACTATGTATATAAATATAATATAATATATAATTAATTATATTAATTATATATATATTATATTTATAAATAAATCGTCGGAAAGAAAGACTCCAAAAGGGACTGAGCTGTATTTTTAATCTCCGCGACTCGCAGAGTTTGAAGGCAAAATGTGCCGCGAGTCGCGGAGCCCCAAGTTTTGAAACTCCCTACAAAAGCAACCGAATTCTGAGCATTTTTAACCATCATATATCATTCTCTCTATCTATAACGTATATATTTATATTTATATTTTAATTTTAATTTTAATTTTAATTTTAATTTTAATCCTAATAATAAGGGTATGTTAGTGAATGTTGTAAGGGTGTAAGTCGAAATTCTGTCAGTGTAACGCTACGCTATTTTTAATCATTGTAAGTTATGTTCAACCTTTTTATATTAATGTCTTGTAGCTAAGTTATTATTATGCTTATTTAATCCGAAGTAATCATGATGTTGGGCTAATTACTAAAATTGGGTAATTGGGCTTTGTACCATAATTGGGGTTTGGACAAAAGAACGACACTTGTGGAAATTAGACTATGGGCTATTAATGGGCTTTATATTTGTTTAACTAAATGATAGTTTGTTAATGTTAATATAAAGATTTACAATTGGGCGTCCCTATAAATTACCATATACACTCGATCGGACACGATGGGCGGGGTATTTATATGTACGAATAATCGTTCATTTAACCGGACACGGGAATGGATTAATAGCCACTAGAATAATTAAAACAGGGGTGAAATTATGTACAAGGACACTTGGTATAATTGATAACAAAATATTAAAACCTTGAATTACACTCAGTCGACATCCTGGTGTAATTATTAAACAAAGTATTAAAATCTTGTTACAGTTTAAGTCCCCAATTAGTTGGAATATTTAACTTCGGGTATAAGAATAATTTGACGAGGACACTCGCACTTTATATTTATGACTGATGGACTGTTATGGACAAAAACCAGACGGACATATTAAATAATCCAGGACAAAGGACAATTAACCCATGGGCATAAAACTAAAATCAACACGTCAACCATCATGATTACGGAAGTTTAAATAAGTATAATTCTTTTATTTCATATTTAATTTCCTTTATTTTATATTTAATTGCACTTCTAATTATCGCATTTTTATTGTTATTTTATTTAATTGCACTTTTAATTATCGTACTTTTTAATTATCGCAAGTTTATTTTATCGCACTTTTATTATTCGCAATTTCATTATCGTTATTTACTTTACGCTTTAATTTAAGTCTTGTATTTATTTTTAATATTTTACATTTGGTTTTAACTGTGACTAAAGTTTTAAAATCGACAAACCGGTCATTAAACGGTAAAAACCCCCCTTTATAATAATAATATTACTTATATATATATATTTGTATTTTTATAAAAGTAAACTAATATAGCGTTAAGCTTTATTTAAAAAAGATTCCCTGTGGAACGAACCGGACTTACTAAAAACTACACTACTGTACGATTAGGTACACTGCCTATAAGTGTTATAGCAAGGTTTAAGTATATCCATTCTATAAATAAATAAATATCTTGTGTAAAATTATATCGTATTTAATAGTATTTCCTTGTAAACTTTAATAGTATTTTATACCCCTTTGCTTTGACATCAGTCACACCTCCAAAGCAAACTCGCAACCAAACTGAAATTGATCGCTAGTTTTCACTTGCGAGGAACATACAGGACAATCCCATGATTCGATGTCAATCCCCCTCAACGTCAAATTAAATTGGTTAGGCAATTGATTTATACCTAATCGTCCTAAAAAGTTTAGTCTTAATTTTTACTTTTTATCAATTTTGATTTTGTGCTTCAAGACAGATTGTTTTCTATTATTTTCATTCTAAGACAAAATTAAATGTGTTTACACTTTACAATATATATCCTTGTTGTTTATGTTTAGAATAAAGTGTTAAGTTCAAAATAAGCTGATATAATTTTCCTAATTGTAATACATAGTTATCTTTCAGATCACACAGCAGCAGTCTCTGATTCATACATTCATCTTCATAACAATTATATATAGAACATATACATATACATATACATTGTACACTTGTAATTGAATCACAAAAACACGAATTCGATCAATTCAATACTTTTCATAAAGATTAATTTTTTGCTAGTTTCTGTTTCAGATGTATAAATTAGCACCTAGTAGTTCCTTTATATTATTCTTTTTTCGTCAATACAAAATATAAAAATAAATATATGTGTTAGGTACTTAGGTTTGTACCTTAGACCACTTGTTGTTTTGAAGGTTTTTAGCACTGACATGCAGTCAAATTTTGCACTTTTTTAAAAAGATGAAAATTTTAACTGTAACGTGATAGTGTTAAATTTTAAGGGTGTTATGGTGGGCTTTAAATTTTGATGTCAAATTTAAGTAGGTTCCACATTTTTTATTTATGAATAAATTAATAGATATAGACGTAAATTATAAATGAAACAATAATTAATATAAAACACTTTATTAAATAATTAAACCAAATTAAATTAAACATATTAGTAAATTAAAAAAAATATTTTAGTTAAATATTTACAACTCACTTAATAACATTTTTAGATAGAACTAGTGAAAGGACTCGTGGAACCACGTGTTTTTTTAAATGAAACAATTGAATTTCTAAATTTTAAGTATTAAGCGAATGTAAATATAATCAATGATCCATATATCCAATTGAATTAAACAACGTTTATCGTTTAATGCGGTGTTTCCAAAGCTAAGTATTAAGTAATGTTATATAAATGCAATGTATGTATATATAATATAATAAGTTTGTAAATGTATAATAGTACATATTTGAAATTCTTTATCAAACATTGTTATTTAGTGAAAAAAAATTCAAGTATAAAAAATTCAAGTATATAATACAATAATCAATAATAGTCCGTATAAGAATAAGAAAAGTAATAATAGGATAAACTTTGGTAATCACAACATTCATCGAACAAACCCCTATGGTATCTATAAAACAAAGTTGAAAAATAGTTTAAAAAAATATTTAAATGATAAGTAGTGATATCGGTAAAATAAATCACGCATGTATTGTTGGAATATAGTTACTGTATTAATTAAAGACTTCGCTTATCTTGTAATGACGTGCTATTTGCATTTGTTTGTTCAGTTACAACAGCTTACTCCAGGAGAAATTAAACCATTCTATCTGCAAATGAAAGAACAACCAACATAAACCTCAGTTTTAAACCACTACTATTTTATATGCAAATGAAACAACCTACATAAATCTCAATTTCAAACGTACATAAATCTCTTTACTGCTCCAGACTACTAAGACATATTTAAAGACCCCGAACATACAAAACACGACAACTAAGGCATATGTTAAAACCCTATATATTGTTAAGAAATTGTTAAGGTATTTATGGCATAGTGTTAATATATTTTAGCGAAACTAACGTATTGACAATTCGATGTTCAATTTAACATAAGTAAAGGATATATCAAGTACAAATTATATATTGTTCAGAAATTATTAAACTATAGTGAATAACCATGCAAAACACCTTTAATGTTGTTTTGAACTAACTGTAGGACTAAAAAATAAGGTAACTGTAGGGCTTATTATCACAATCAGCTGGAAAAAAAATACTAATGTTGTTTGAACTAACTGTAGGACTATAAAATAAAACAATTGTAGGGCTTATCACAATCAGCAAGCAAAAAACAACATTTATTTTTCAAGCCCGTGCATTCCACGGTTGTGAAAAAGATGTGCACCTACAGAGCTCAATTAATAAGAACATGAACTGACCCTTAAACAAAATTGATTGATATAGCAACGTACCTTTAGATCTCTGGTAAACAATAAGGAGGTTAATGTTGAAGACTTTCACGTCTTTGTTCTTTTTTTTTGGGGATGCAAAAACCACTAAGGAAGTTGATCTTCACATAGATATGGTTATTAGTTATAGCATCCTTTACTCCTTACAGAAGAGGCAACGAAAACTACATAAAACCCATGCATATATATTACAATAGTACATGGCCAATTTTTGTAATTAATCAATAAAAGGGTGGCCTGTCATGTGTAATAACATGAAGGCAGTCAATCTGTCAACTTTGTGTTGTTTGCTACAGTATCTTTTCAACATAAGATTTCGAAGTGTATTTGCCACATTTACAATAAAGCAAACCCAGATCAACCGATTTAAGGAAATGGGTCACTAATGCCCACTCTAAGTAGGGAGACAGAGGGTGATGGTGTTGCACTTACATGGCTATTGGATTGGTCAAAGCCTGAGGTTAAGAAAATAAAGGAAATGCTTACAAACATATGATTTCAATTAGATGAAAGGAACAACTAATGATGTCAATTATAATTATCTAATTATATGAACTCAAAAGTGAAATATATTTTCAATTAGTCAACACCTCAATGAAAAACATTCCATTTTGGTTTGGTTTACACCAAGCAAATGAAACCATTAAAGCTTCTAGATAGAGACCAGTAATAGCACATCCTCCCCTTATACAAAGCAACTTACATGAACATAAAATAATCACTAATTATCTAGCAAGAATTCTAACACATAAACATAAACTGAAGGACTTAAGGCAAAATTAAGATCAAGAAGACTTGTTGATATAATGAGAATACCTCATATAACTGCTTTTTTTTTTTAATCTCTAGAAAGCTTCAACAAAAGGAGCACTTCAAAAATCAATTATCTATTACCTGAAAAAGAGCATTTCAGTTCCATAATGAAAATACCTCATATAAAAGATCTTTATTACCCATGTAAATGTGCTCCACCCTGCAAAATATAAACACCACCAAAATCATATAAAAGAAAGCTTCAGTAAAATAAATATCACATGGAGGGTATAATAATAAGGAAAAAATACATATACATGTATATACATATAGATATAAAATACACACAAGAATATACATGTATATTTCATCAATAGCTGAAGTAAATGAAAACTTCATACCAGGACATGATCCTCACTTGAACAACCTAATGATGTTTAGAGATTTGTTCAACCTGCACTTTATTGAAGTCACCAAAACGTGCAAATTAGAATACACCAAACACATGATGAAACTCAGTATGTGTACCATAGTTTGAAACTTTGAATTGACAAATGACATTAGCATGTATGCTTCCAAATACAATCTTCAAAAATTGACCTAAATTAAGCTTCATATCTAAGTTAAAATTCATTAAAACATTATTTATTAAAATTGTAATCAATTAAATGAAGACCAAAATTTTAAAAATATCATCAATTTTACGAAGAATTTGCCATAAAACCTGATAATCGAACCAAATTATCGAGTATGATCGTTATAAACTTCGGCAGTCGATCGTAACTGATGGAATCGATATTTGCAATCAAACATCACACCTACACATTGTGGCATGAAATTAAACAGTTTGCGTGCATAAAAATCTATCTTCAACAACTGATACAATATTACAATCAATTAATCCATGCAATGTAATGTGTTTAGTTTTCATACGTGTGAAGAATCGGAAAGGATGAATCTTCATCTCCGTATGTCGATAATTGCAATTACCAAGAAGATTCTTTACAAAGAATCTGTCGATAATTTCAATTGCAATTACCATTATAAAGAATCTTAATGGTAAAACGTATTGTGTGTTATTAAAGAAATCATGAGATGGATATGAAGATGAACCGAATCAGAGATATGATGCGGCGGAATGGAGAAGGGAGGTAGCGGAGTTTTAATCGAACCCTAGTGTATGGCAGTTTGAGCGACGATTGTTTTTTTTATTTTGTTTAATTTTTTTTTAAATGTAATTAATTAGTATTAATGACATCATCAAAATCTCTAAGAATTTTTCTTTTTCTTTTTCATTTATTTTGTTGAAGGATTAAATCATTATTATGACATCATCATTTTAGTATTTTAATAGAAACTATAGATATTTTAAAGCCCAATAATATTTTATAGCGCATAAAATCTTATAGCACTTTTAGTATCTTAGCTCCTTGTTTTATTTTTCTTCTTCATTGTCGACCTATGTTATTCTTCTTTACAAAGTTTGATCATTTTTTTACAGATAATTCTCTTTGTTTTCTCCATAATATTACACAACGTTGGGTCAATTTTGTCAAAAAATCAACCACTCAGAAGGTTCCATGCCCCCTTTAACGCATTCCTTCCAATCTATTGCAAACCAAACTAATTAACGCCCTAAAAGCATTGAATTTGGCGTCGTGTAACAATCACTACAGGCGTTAAATCTTGCCAGAGTGGATTCTTACGTCCTTATGAAGCCGCATAAGATGTGGTTTCATTAATCTTTTGTACGTTGTTGATAATTTGTTCTGTTTATTTTTATTTATATTATTACTATATATGTTGTACCTTATTGATGTTTTAACCAATATTATAATAGCCCGTTAAATATTACATATACAAATCACATGAAGACATAATAGTCATTCGAATGTAGCACGTGCATTGCACACGAATCACCTATTTCAATTCACGCAAATCAAACAAATATCATGTGAACCAAAATAGAACACATAGAATATATCATATTATTATTATTATTATTATTATTATTATTATTATTATTATTATTATTATTATTATTATTATTATATATTCATAAAATGAATAGACAAAATAAAACAGTCAACAACCAGAAAACAAATAATAACCAGAAAACAAACAAATAAGCTAAGACAGTAGTTAACACAGTGTGTCCGGATGAAAGAGATGATCTTTGATCAATGACGTCACACAATTTGATTGGCTCAAGTTTGAGCCGTTGGAATATCAAAGAAAAAATAAAACGTAACGGCTAGGAAAAATCAACCCATCCATCCATTTTTTATACACAATTTCTATTTTTTTAATCAAAAATATTACTCTCTCTAAAGTTAGAAAACCATGTCAAACCAAATTCAAAACACAAATCAATTTTTTTAACCCTAACGACTTTGTTTCTTCCAATATGTATAATTTCGAGTCACCAAATAATTCTGGTTCCAAATTCTCCGTAAAATGTTCGGGGTAATCGACCTCTTAGCAATTTCACTCCTCAAAATCTTCTTCAAGAGTTTAACAATCAACAATTTTTACTCAATTTTTACAATCGCAATAACAATTTCCACAACAACAATTTCCACCTCAATTTTCACAATGCTCGCAACAACAATGTATGTCGTTTCAAGTTCATCTAGTCAACAATGTTCACAACCACAACAAGATTTTACACCTCTACGAAATGAAGAAGTTGAAGAAATTCGTGACGAAACGCAACAATAACAAATACGAATAATGAAAGATCATATAAAAAAAGAAAAAGTAGTTGTGAAAAAAATGCAAAATAAAATATTGTGGATATTAAGAGAACATGTTTGGTTGCTAGTGTGTTGGATTGATGCTTCGAATGATGTGGTTCATTGTAATTCAGATTAGGATAAGACTAGTATGAACAATCGTCTTTACCAAAAGATAATTGTTCTTTGCAATTATATAAAGTATAATCAGGAAGTTTTAGTATTGAAATTATGCTTAGAAATGTCACTTTCTGGAACCCTTCTTCAATGAATGAAGGTTTGCATTTATAATTGGTCAAAAGGTGAAATTAAATGTTGCAACCTTTCAAAATGGATCATGATTAAATGACACATCACTTGACAATAGACATGTTTGAAAGGGTGCAATATGTAAGATCCTGAATTTTGTGCACCAGAATATATTCCTGAAAGTGTCAGTAAATGTGTGCATCAGAAACTGCCACTAAAAGTCAACCTAACACTTATGCATTTTCAGATTTTACATCAGAATCAGAATCTGACAGTTTCAGTCCCTGATTTCGTTTCAGTTGAAAAGCGCGCCGCGCAAAACCTGCTGACAGACAGGATCGTTATTTTTAATAATTTAGAGGGGCATTTGGGTCTTTTCACTTGAGGGTCGGGTTTTATACCCCAAAACTGATCCCAATCTCATTCTTATCCTTTTTTCCACCAACCAAACCCTAGAGAGAGAGAAGGGTTTTTAGAGAGAGGAAGCTTGAGTTGGTGATGAAGATGGTGATTTTTGCCCAAATTGGAAGTGGGTCTTGGTTCTCTCCGATGTTTTTAGCTACTAGCTCGGTTTTAGAGTTGAGGTAAACCCTAGATTCGATTTAATTACTTTGATTTTGATTTGGGGTTAGGGTTTGTGCTAGTTAGGGTTATAAACCCCATTTCTTGTGAAATTTGGGAGTTTTGAATATTGTTAGTGTAAGTGAACCCAGTTATTGTGGGTTTAGAGTTTGATGATGAATTGGAAGTATTTGTCATGGTTTGGGTGTTAAATTACTAGATTGTAAGCTTGTTAGTGATTTTGGTGTTCTTAAGAACATGTTGTTGGTCAAAATGGGTGTTGACTTTGATTTGTAGTCAAACTAAGTTTTTGAGCCAAGTTTTGGTGAATCAAGTGTGTAAATACTTGGTTTAGGTGTTAATTGGTGTTTTGGAAATATAATCACTAGCCGTTAGTGATTATGGGCGTTTTTGTGACTTTTGTCAAAATGGGTAAATGGAATTGGGTCAATGTAACGACCCAAACCTAGTTATACCAAATTATGACCCCAAAAAAAAAAAATTCCTGAGGCTGCACATCTGGACAGCGTCCAGTTATCTGGACGGCGTCCAGTACTTAAGAACAGGACGACGTCTAACCAAATGGGACGGCGTCCAAATGAACTGAAATATTCTAACCCCCAAGTCCAACTTACGTGAGCGGAAAACCCGCTTCCCGACACTTTTAGACGAAACCCTATTCATAACATGTTAACATAATTAAACTAATAAGTTTCCACCATAAAACCAAGTTTTACAACATCGGACCCACATCGGGCCCACATCGGCCGTTTTACGAGTTTCGTTCAAAAATGCAAGTTCGACCATAAGAGTTTAAGTTCCAAACGACACCTAGAGCATGGTGTTTGGGGTTAAACTACCCACATCTTGGCCAACTTCAAAAGCTAATAATCCAAATGCGTCCCCTATCAAAACAAAGCGGTAGGCCACTAATCCAACCGAACACCCTTACCCTTGTCCACGCTGGAACCTAAAAAGAGTAAATAACGAGAGGGTAAGCAAAGCTTAGTGAGTACAATAATTATACATACACATATATAACCCATCTATTTGAAATCGCATCCACCCAATACCTCATACGAAAATATAACTCAAATAGCATGCCGTCATACTCATAATGCTAACAACTCGTACACTATCACAACACCACATTAGCATATACTCAACGCAATATATATATATATATATATATATATATATATATATATATATATATATATATATATATACTCAACGCAATATATATATATATATATATATATATATATATATATATATATATATATATATATATATATATATATATATATAGCATGTTAAACAATATCCAACAACATAATATGGTTAACCATAAACGCTATGGTGCTACCGGCTCGTGGTTCAAACCACTACGCATTTGAGTCAATTTGGAAGTATTTGTCATAGCTTGGGTTAAATCACTAGTTTGCAAGTGTGTTTGTAATTTTGATGTTCACAAGAACATGTTTGTTGGTCAAAATGGGTGTTGACCTTGATTTGATGTCAAACTAGGATTTGAGGCTAGTGTTGGTATAATAAGTACTTAAGTACTTGGTTTATGTTGTTAATTGGTGGAATAAGCCCTAATCACTAGCCATTATTGATTTTGGGTTGAAATTGACATAATTCAAAGGAGGTCAAGTGTGATATGGGTCAATATTGCACGTATTGTAGTTTTGGTGTAAGTGACACATTGAAATGATCACTACCTAAGTAGTAATTTAGTGTCGGGACCTAAGTTAGTCAATTTGGTGTCAAGTATAATTTGGATTAAATTGTACTTTATAGTGTGGGTTCGAATTACCACCCGAAGTGGTAATTGGTTTGTGTCCATTAGGTGTTAAATGGGCGGGTTTTGGCGAGCAACGTGTGATTCCCTCGGCTAAGAGATGTTTGAGTCGGATTCTCTTTTAGTGAATATATATTTATGTGTATATTGTGCTTATGTGTGATATGTGTGTTTGCTTGCTCGGATATGAGGACGGAGATCATGTTATACATGACTTGTGCGGGCATTTCAAGGTGAGTGGAATAATTATACGTGTATGTATATGGTGTATTTACTTGTGTAGAATGTGATGTGGATTTAAAGTTCGGGCATGCGATACCACATCGTGTTGGCATGTGATGAGGGTTTAAAGTTCGGGCATTCGATACCTCATCATCATGTGTGGCATGTGAGGGTTTAAAGTTCAGACGTGCGATACCACATCGTGTTGGCATGTGATGAGGGTTTAAAGTTCGTGCGTTCGATACCTCATCATCATGTGTGGCATGTGATATGGGTTTAAAGTTCGGGCGTGCGATACAATATCATCATGTGTGCGTGGGGCGTGAAGTGTGGGTTTAAAGTTTGGTTGTTCGATACCACATTTCACGTGACGCTACCGGCTCGTGGTTCACACTTTGGCGCTACCGGCTCGTGGTTCACGCTTTGGCGCTACCGGCTTGTGGTTCACACCTCATTTTATAGTGCTACCGGCTCGTGATTCACGCCTCATTTTATAGTGCTACCGGCTCGTGGTTCAGACTTGATGCTACCGGCTCGTGGTTCACATCATGACACTCGTCACATACATGCTATGGTACTACCGGCTCGTGGTTCATACCATAACATTCACAAATAAATATGCCATATACATATACGCATAATTATTCCACTCACCTTAATGCCTTTGGTGAGTTAATCAAGCTCGCAACCTTCAACGCGGCGTACCTATTACATCATTTATATAATCAATCATACAATCGAGTTGGTCAACCAACTTACTCCCTCTTCAAGTGACACATTGACCCATAGTGCAAATTTCGACCCATTTGCACACTTAACCCTAATACTAACCATTTCGGTCTTAATATACCTTTTAACACAAGGTCATCGCATTTTCACACCCATTAAACAACTTAGGTCATTAATGACTCCCTTGACCCATTTCAAAGTTAACACACCCATTTTGGTCACCACCATACCCAAATAGCACTTACTTACTCAATATCTAGGTGTGCTAGTACCCAACTAACCAATTAAGACTCTTAAACACATTTATCATTTTAGAAACCCTAGGTTAGTCATCTTTGAGTCCTCATGACCCAAACTTACCCAAAACCCCCAAATTACAAGTAAATGGGTTTTAAGTTCATCACCTACCCAAACCCTAACCTTTAAACAATTAAAGTAAGGAATTCAAGGTTAAGACTTACCACTACAATCAAGACGTAGATAGGGAGTAGATTAACAACTTTAAAACACGCACTTTGACCCGAAACTAGCTTCTTCCTCTTTGGATTGAGCTTTCTCACACTAAAACCCTTCTCTCTCTAGAATTTAAGTGGATAAGAGGTGGTGGTTGAAAATGGTGTAAATGAGGCTCCCCCAACTGATCTAGGGCCTTAAATTCGTAAACAAAGTGAAATTACCAAAATACCCATTTGTAATATCCAAAATAAAAACAGCTGGCCCGCTAGTACATCTGGACGGCGTCCAAAATACTAGACAGCGTCCAGCTCTTCAAACATGGACGGCGCCCCACAAGTTGGACGGCGTCCCAACCATCTGAGAAAATCGGATCTTACAACTCTCCCCCACTTGAACCGGATTGCGTTCTCGCAATCCAAGCCGCATGACAAGAAGGAAGATAAACTAACACAAACTCTTCGGATTCCCATGTAAACTCGGAACCCTTACTACGACGCCATTGAACCTTAAAAGTTCTCACCTCTTTATTTCTCAACCTTTTCACCTTTTCGTCGAGTATCGCAATCGGCTCCTCAACATACTCTAACTTGTTGTTTAGTTCAATTTCATCTAATGGCATCCATGAAGAATCATCCGCAAGACATTTACGGAGATGGGAAACATGAAATGTGTTATGGATCCCCGCAAGCTCTTCAGGTAATTCCAAATGATACGCAACTTCACCAACATGAGCTAAAATCTTAAATGGCTCAATAAATCGAGGATCTAACTTTTCCCGTTTTCGAAAACGAATAATTCCTTTCCATGGCGAAACCTTATTTCTGGGAAGATCCACATTTGTTTAAAAGTTGTCCAGATGGAATAATACGCCGATGTGTATTTGGAGATGAAGCTAGTAAAATTTTAAACCATTGTCACACAGGACCAACAGGAGGGCATTATGGGCCTCAACTAACAGCAAGAAAAGTTTATGATGCTGGATTCTATTGGCCTACAATTTACAAAGACGCACACCTTCTTTGCAAATCCTGTGATGCTTGTCAAAGGGCCGGAAAAATAAGTCAACGTGATGAAATGCCACAAAATGTCATCCAAGTATGTGAAGTATTTGACATTTGGGGTATTGACTTTATGGGTCCATTTCCAAAATCTCATAATAATCTATATATACTCGTAGCCATTGATTATGTATCTAAATGGGCGGAAGCACAAGCTCTCCCAAATAACGATGCAAGAGTTGTAGTCAACTTTTTAAAACGTCTTTTTGCATGGTTTGGAACACCGAAAGCTTTAATAAGTGATCGGGGTACTCATTTCTGTAATAATCAACTTGAGAAAGTTCTTAAAAGATATGAAGTAACTCATAAAATCTCCACCGCATATCATCCACAAACAAGTGGACAAGTTGAAAATACCAACCGAGCTTTAAAACGTATTCTAGAGAAAACCGTAGGATCAAATCCGAAGGAATGGTCCATTAAATTGGAGGATGCACTCTGGGCTTTTAGAACAGCCTACAAAACTCCAATTGGAACCACACCTTTTAGACTTGTTTATGGAAAAGCATGTCATCTTCCAGTAGAAATTGAACACAAAGCATTTTGGGCTTTGAAGACATGTAATCTTGATTTACATGAAGCCGGACGTCTACGATTAAGTCAACTAAACGAATTAGAAGAATTAAGACATGAAGCATACGAAAATTCGTTAATCTATAAAGAAAGAACGAAGAAATGGAATGATAAAAGAATCAGAAGTTCAAAAGAATTTAAAGAAGGAGACAGAGTTCTTCTTTTCAATTCACGATTCAAGCTATTTCCTGGAAAATTGAAATCAAGATGGTCTGGACCATTCATAGTCAAAAGAGTTTTCCCATACGGAACGATAGAATTAATAAATTCAAATGGGATTGAATTTAAAGTTAATGGTCACAGAGTTAAACATTACATACATGGTCCGATGGAAGTCGACAACGAAGTTAATCATAATTTCGACACCACAGCTAACTAAGTGTGGGGAGAATCAAGTCTTTAAAGGATAATATGTATTTCTGTTAGAGTTAGATTGTCTGTTTTCGTGTAGTTCTCGAAAATGGAACCCGAATGGTCTTTCCCTAGCAGACCCAAAGAACTAGTCTTCTCCCCCCATTCTGAATTTTTATTTTTTTTAGGAAATGAAGACTGCCTGTGAACTAAACCATGGTCTAATGCTACACGCTTTGATCACTAAACGTAATAATGACACACTACCAAGTGAAATAGTATCAGTAATCAGAGAAAGAATGGACGGAGTTAGAAAAGAATCCAGATGCGAAGATAATAAGTTACAATTTGGTAAAGGAAAATCAAAATCCGCAGCGAAAAGAAGAGCACGACACCTAGAAAGATGTCACAAATGCGGAAAATGGTCACATGGAGGTAAATGTTCAAATAATCAAACCTATTCAAATACCGAATTTGTTACTTTATGCAGAGACGGACCGTTCATATGTTTAGAAGAAAAGACACTGAATGCTCGAGGTTACGCCTATGTAGCCATGGAAAACCAATTAAACCGACTATCTTATGAATGGGATAGATCATATAACTAAGAAATCTATTTCACAGGTAAGTCTGTACAGTTTTTATTTTATTTTTATTTTTTATTTTTAACCTTTTGATAATAAACGGTAATTTGTTCGCTAAAAAGTATTAAATTGGTATTGAATAAAATTAGGTTTGGCGACCGAAATTATTGATATCATACAAAAATTTATTACATCACTGCGAAATTTAACGTTTATTCTTAAGGTATAAATATCTTTAATCAATCAACTCAAAATATTTCAAAAATTCGTCATGAGTTAAATTAGGTTTTGGAACCGAAATTACTTTACCAAAAAGAGGGGCGCATATTTTTGATAATATTTGATTGATTAAAGTGGGATAAAAAGCCAAAAAGATTTTTAATTTTATTTTTACCATGTTTTTAAAATTAATATTTAAATCTTAAATTAATATTGTAAACTTTGTAAAAACAATATATTTAAAATTGTAAATATTTGAAAAATTAATATAAGTTTGGTATGAATTTATAATATGAATTTTTAAATTAAGTTTGATGAAAATTTTTAATTTTTAAAAAATATAAATTTTATTTTTATGCATTTTAAAATTTTAAGTTTGGTGTGAATTTTTAATATTAATTTTGAATTTTATATTTAAATTGTGTGAATTTAAAAACAAAAATTTACTTTATCTCATTAAGTTAAAAATATGATTTTTAAAATTCGTCGTAAGTTGAAGACTAGGTCTTTGAACCGAAATTGCTTTACCCGAGGGAGGGACGAGAACTTTTATTATCATTATTTTTAATCTTATTGAATTAAAGTATGCCAAAAACATTAAAAAAACCCAAAAATCTTAGCTTTTAAAACAATCGCTACAAAAAGACAAATTTTAAAATTTTGTCGAGGGACGGACTAGGACATCGATCCGAAACGACCTCGTCCTAAATAACAAGGGAAACAAAATTTTAAAATTAATTACTTAATTGTTTTAATTAGTATAAGTTATATAAAAAAAAAAAAAAAAGCAAACTCCGCGACTCGCGGAGTTTGAAGGGTCCAAACACCGCGAGTCGCGGGAGGACCGAAAATCAGAAAAAAAATAAAAAGAGCTGAACGATCAGTCTCAGTCCACACAACCCAAAACAGAAAAAAAACACTGCGAACAAAAACCCGAAAAACCCGAAAAATACACCCCAAAATCACAATTTTTAACCGTTAATCACCAAATTGTTTACTAAAATCATGTTGAGAAGGATGCTATCAAGGAATTACTCAAGAAAAACGGTAAATTTCTACACCTAAACACCATTTAATCCGAAATTTGGTGTTCTTGAGCAATTTTTTCCCCAATTTGATTTTGATGCTTTTTAGTGTAATTATGCTTAAATTGTTTATGTATTATGCTTGTATAACCTAGATTGATGCTATTTAACATGATTAGAAGCCTTAAACTTCAAATTTTGAGTAATCTAGGGTTTGTGTTCTTGAGCAATTTGGGGCTTTTTGATATAAACAGGTTATGGCCGATTTTTGTCATGAATTGTTGCTAAATTAAGTAGTGTAACATGTCTAGGTAGTTAAATGATCCAAACTTTGAGCCTAAACATTATTTTGAGAATTAAAGTGGACTTTTTCAAGTCTAAAATTCATGAACTTGATTTTTGAAAGATAATGCCATTTGAAACTTGTTTAATTGCTAGTAATGATTATTTTGACATGTTATTTGAGTTGAATGCTTATGAACTTGGCGAACATTTTCGTATATGCTTATTTGAAAAAGTGTAGATTTGATAAAAATGTGAAAATGAGCTTAAGTTTGATATAAATTGATCATGTCATTGTAATTATTTTGATTGATGATTTTGCTGACACTAATGCATATTTGGATGCACAAAAATTGTGTTTGATGTGTTTTGCAGACTGAAAGGGGTGAATCTTCATCCCAAGCTCGCAATGCTCCTGCTGAGAATGCGGAACAACAGGAGGTGGATAACTACTACAAGCAGGATATACCTCATCCAGTCATGACCTTTTCTGATATGCACTTGGAAGAGTTGCACCCGAACCTGAGATTTGACAGACTTTAGATAGATTATCCAAAATACCAAAGGGGTTTGCATACTCTTCATTCTAAGGTTGTTGAGGTACCGAGGGTCATAGAATGGGGACCCTTAGAAGTTGTAGAATTGGCCGGGCCAATTAGGGAATTACTTGTACAGAGGTATGGTAATTCTACTTTTAATGACTGGGTACGTTTATTCACCATGCGTAGACCTGTATATAAAGTATGGTGTGAAGAATTGTTGTGTAGTATAGAGTTGAATGATCGGGTAGCTAGTTTAACCGATCGATCTTTTATTAGATTTTTGTTAGGAGGTTCGATACGTCACATGTCTTTACTAGACATGGCTCAGGCTTTACGTATATATACGCCTGAGGAGTTAGCATCTGCCGATTGTAGAGGGTTGATACTAAACGGTAGAAAGATAGATGAAAATTTTGATACACACGGTGTGTGGAGTCAAATGACAAGCCATCACCGTTTCAAAGGGGGAAATTACTCTTATTTGGATATAGATAGAGCCGAATTAAGAGTGATTCATAGGTTTTTAGCTAATTCGATTACACAAAGAGGTAAGAACAAGGAAAAGGTAAATGAACAGGATTTGTTTTACCATATGTGTATTCGAGACCCACAAAGCGCTGTAAGCATACCTTATTGTGTGGGTTATTATTTATCAGCTATGGTTAGGGGGATGCGACCGCATAGCATAATAGGAGGTGGTATTTTTATTACTTTGATTGGTGAATATCTCGGTGTGGATGTAAGTCGGGGGGATTATTAGTAGAAGAACCAGAACCCCGCGATACTATAGGTTTAAATGTATACCATGGTGCGAAAGTTTTGAAGAGGCGAAATAACGCCGCAGTACAATACCATGGTAGACATCCACAGGTTGAGAGAAACCAACAGCAAGGTAATGTAGGAGGGGGAAATGAAATGCAAGAAATGCAAAGGTTTATAGCTTCACAGGAGTACGAAAATGCTAGACAGAGAGCATTTGAAGATTGGCAAGTTCATCAGAACCAAATCATAGCTCATTGCCAACATATAGGTAGAAACTATATTCCTACACCAAAACCCATCTTCCCTCCCTGGTCTATAGAGATGCAACCACCGTATCCTACGTATAACCCTGCCGAAGCATTCTATAGCACCTATGGTTATGCCTGGAACCCCTATTGGTACCAGTATCATCCCTAGTCTACTTAGTTTTATTTATTTTGTAATTTGTAATGTTGATACGATTAATACTTATGTTAATATTGTAATAGTTTTTATAATTGTCTAACTTTTATTCTTAGATTTTAATAATTTTTGAATGTGGGGTAATATACCAAACTTCAAAAATATGTATATATGTTTGCAGTTTATCTTATGTACACAACAGGGTAAAACAACGTATTTTCAAAGACTGGCATTAAGTTCAGCAAAAGCAACTAATTTTGACGACAAGATGCAAAATATATGTGAAATAACAACAAGACGGAATGAACAAATGATGTGCACCATTTATCATTCAGCAAACAAACGCCAATATATTTGGAAACTTTGGTAAAAATTTAATCATTTTCACACAAATCACCCTCAATAATTTAAATTGTTACTGATTTCTTGCAAATGAGGGCATTGCAAGATCTTAAGTGTGGGAAGGGGTTAAATTCTTTCGAATTTTAAAATTTTTACTTTATACACTTGGTTACCATTAAAAATACTAGTAAAGCAGTAGTTGTATTAGAATCTAGTGCTCTCTGATAATAAAGAACAGCCCTAGTCTTATATACTGACTACCCAATTCTAGTAAAATTTTACAAAATTTTCAATTAAATGAACTCAAAATCATGTTTATACATATTTATGAACGTTAAAACTAGGTTTTAACACCGAAATTATTGTTACCTCGGAAAGGACATAAATTGAGAAACAAACCAAAATGTTAAAATTCATTTAAAATGGAATAGAGGACGATAAAAAGGAATATAAAAGCCAAGTGTGGGAAAAATTACCAAGTTATCTTAAACATATGCCACATATTTTTGTACAAATAACTGAAAATACTTTTGCTTTGGACTAAACTAAAAAGTTTTACCTGATTTACTGTAAGAAAGATGGATCTACACGATGAATCAATTCCATCATTAAAAGGAAGTAAAGTCTTCCGAAAAAGACACGCGCTTCTTGATTTAGGTCAGGAAGTTGTCGTCCAGACCAGCTGTAGGTTGACGAAAAATCTAGAAAAGTCATCACTAAAATCAGCAGGAAATCCACGGACCTCAGCATTAAACAGGGTCGCCAAGTGGTCAGATTTATCCTAACCATGAGAAGGATTTATCTTGTAAAATGGGGGGGCACCATGCAAATTAGCTGGATAAGACTAATGAATCAGATCCCCAGAAAGGATAATCTCCTTAAAGATTAAAAATCAGCTTTTAAGACTGATATTACTCAATCCTAGAGATTGACCTTAAAGATTGAGAATTACAAACTCATGGAATTCAATGATATCTAAACTCGAGCTTGAACGAGAAAATATTTTGATCAAAATTATAAACCGATTTGTTTTCTGAAAACCCTATTTTCAATGCGTTCATTACCATTGAACGTAAAATCCTAGGAATTCACCTGGAATTCATTAGGTTACCTGAACTAAATCGGGTGTCAACCGTAAGAACGGTGGTTGCATAGCATGGTCAAAGATAGGACCTTGTGCCAAACCGAAAAATTATAAGGGTGAGCTTTACTATTGCTCCTACCAAGGATAGTAATTGCGTCCGACACATTATAGACCATAATTAAAAGCATGTCAGGGGACATTGCCTTAACAGTTGCTTGTTCAACGCTTTCCTTTACAACCGGACGGTAGTTTACCGAAAGGTAATATACGGGACAAGTAAACTGGACGTGTTGCTTTCCAAATACAAGGTTAGCAAGTGGGTGACACAAAACCGCAAGTTTTGAGCTAAAATTTTCAAATCTGAAACCCACCAAACCCACAAAAATATTTTGCAAACACCGGTGAAGGGTTATTCCGGAAAACTTATCTAGGGTAAAAACTAGATTTAATTTTCAAAAGATCAAATGTTTTCATAAAGATCCAATTTCCTTAATGGATCTAAATTTTTATAGTCATGTGGGACTGTAAACCATATCGTTACTACCATTGTTTATACCGCCGTATAGAAATCACTGATGTACAAAGTGTGAAGAATAAAGAAGTGATTCTAGTATTTCAAGACGATATTACTTGAGGACAAGCAATGCTCAAGTGTGGGAATATTTGATAATACTAAAAACGAACATATATTTCATAGCATTATTCCTCAAGAAAGACAAGCTTTTAGTTGCAATTGTTCTATTTACAAGTGATATTCGTTTAAATAATAAAAGGTGAAGACAAAAGATAGATTCGACGAATTGAAGACGCAAACGACCAAAAAGCTCAAAAGTACAAAAGACAATCAAAGAGATTCCAATTATTGATAAGAAACGTCTCGAAATTACAAGAGTACAAGATTCAAAACGCAAAGTACAAGATATTAAATTGTACGCAAGGACGTTCGAAAATCCGGAACCGGGACATGAGTCAACTCTCAACGCTCGACGCAACGGACTAAAAATTACAAGTTAACTATGTATATAAATATAATATAATATATAATTAATTATATTAATTATATATATATTATATTTATAAATAAATCGTCGGAAAGAAAGACTCCAAAAGGGACTGAGCTGTATTTTTAATCTCCGCGACTCGCAGAGTTTGAAGGCAAAATGTGCCGCGAGTCGCGGAGCCCCAAGTTTTGAAACTCCCTATAAAAGCAACCGAATTCTGAGCATTTTTAACCATCATATATCATTCTCTCTATCTATAACGTATATATTTATATTTATATTTTAATTTTAATTTTAATTTTAATTTTAATTTTAATCCTAATAATAAGGGTATGTTAGCGAATGTTGTAAGGGTGTAAGTCGAAATTCTGTCAGTGTAACGCTACGCTATTTTTAATCATTGTAAGTTATGTTCAACCTTTTTATATTAATGTCTTGTAGCTAAGTTATTATTATGCTTATTTAATCCGAAGTAATCATGATGTTGGGCTAATTACTAAAATTGGGTAATTGGGCTTTGTACCATAATTGGGGTTTGGACAAAAGAACGACACTTGTGGAAATTAGACTATGGGCTATTAATGGGCTTTATATTTGTTTAACTAAATGATAGTTTGTTAATGTTAATATAAAGATTTACAATTGGGCGTCCCTATAAATTACCATATACACTCGATCGGACACGATGGGCGGGGTATTTATATGTACGAATAATCGTTCATTTAACCGGACACGGGAATGGATTAATAGCCACTAGAATAATTAAAACAGGGGTGAAATTATGTACAAGGACACTTGGTATAATTGATAACAAAATATTAAAACCTTGAATTACACTCAGTCGACATCCTGGTGTAATTATTAAACAAAGTATTAAAATCTTGTTACAGTTTAAGTCCCCAATTAGTTGGAATATTTAACTTCGGGTATAAGAATAATTTGACGAGGACACTCGCACTTTATATTTATGACTGATGGACTGTTATGGACAAAAACCAGACGGACATATTAAATAATCCAGGACAAAGGACAATTAACCCATGGGCATAAAACTAAAATCAACACGTCAACCATCATGATTACGGAAGTTTAAATAAGTATAATTCTTTTATTTCATATTTAATTTCCTTTATTTTATATTTAATTGCACTTCTAATTATCGCATTTTTATTGTTATTTTATTTAATTGCACTTTTAATTATCGTACTTTTTAATTATCGCAAGTTTATTTTATCGCACTTTTATTATTCGCAATTTCATTATCGTTATTTACTTTACGCTTTAATTTAAGTCTTGTATTTATTTTTAATATTTTACATTTGGTTTTAACTGTGACTAAAGTTTTAAAATCGACAAACCGGTCATTAAACGGTAAAAACCCCCCTTTATAATAATAATATTACTTATATATATATATTTGTATTTTTATAAAAGTAAACTAATATAGCGTTAAGCTTTGTTTAAAAAAGATTCCCTGTGGAACGAACCGGACTTACTAAAAACTACACTACTGTACGATTAGGTACACTGCCTATAAGTGTTATAGCAAGGTTTAAGTATATCCATTCTATAAATAAATAAATATCTTGTGTAAAATTATATCGTATTTAATAGTATTTCCTTGTAAACTTTAATAGTATTTTATACCCCTTTGCTTTGACATCAGTCACACCTCCAAAGCAAACTCGCAACCAAACTGAAATTGATCGCTAGTTTTCACTTGCGAGGAACATACAGGACAATCCCATGATTCGATGTCAATCCCCCTCAACGTCAAATTAAATTGGTTAGGCAATTGATTTATACCTAATCGTCCTAAAAAGTTTAGTCTTAATTTTTACTTTTTATCAATTTTGATTTTGTGCTTCAAGACAGATTGTTTTCTATTATTTTCGTTCTAAGACAAAATTAAATGTGTTTACACTTTACAATATATATCCTTGTTGTTTATGTTTAGAATAAAGTGTTAAGTTCAAAATAAGCTGATATAATTTTCCTAATTGTAATACATAGTTATCTTTCAGATCACACAGCAGCAGTCTCTGATTCATACATTCATCTTCATAACAATTATATATAGAACATATACATATACATATACATTGTACACTTGTAATTGAATCACAAAAACACGAATTCGATCAATTCAATACTTTTCATAAAGATTAATTTTTTGCTAGTTTCTGTTTCAGATGTATAAATTAGCACCTAGTAGTTCCTTTATATTATTCTTTTTTCGTCAATACAAAATATAAAAATAAATATATGTGTTAGGTACTTAGGTTTGTACCTTAGACCACTTGTTGTTTTGAAGGTTTTTAGCACTGACATGCAGTCAAATTTTGCACTTTTTTAAAAAGATGAAAATTTTAACTGTAACGTGATAGTGTTAAATTTTAAGGGTGTTATGGTGGGCTTTAAATTTTGATGTCAAATTTAAGTAGGTTCCACATTTTTTATTTATGAATAAATTAATAGATATAGACGTAAATTATAAATGAAACAATAATTAATATAAAACACTTTATTAAATAATTAAACCAAATTAAATTAAACATATTAGTAAATTAAAAAAAATATTTTAGTTAAATATTTACAACTCACTTAATAACATTTTTAGATAGAACTAGTGAAAGGACTCGTGGAACCACGTGTTTTTTTAAATGAAACAATTGAATTTCTAAATTTTAAGTATTAAGCGAATGTAAATATAATCAATGATCCATATATCCAATTGAATTAAACAACGTTTATCGTTTAATGCGGTGTTTCCAAAGCTAAGTATTAAGTAATGTTATATAAATGCAATGTATGTATATATAATATAATAAGTTTGTAAATGTATAATAGTACATATTTGAAATTCTTTATCAAACATTGTTATTTAGTGAAAAAAAATTCAAGTATAAAAAATTCAAGTATATAATACAATAATCAATAATAGTCCGTATAAGAATAAGAAAAGTAATAATAGGATAAACTTTGGTAATCACAACATTCATCGAACAAACCCCTATGGTATCTATAAAACAAAGTTGAAAAATAGTTTAAAAAAAATATTTAAATGATAAGTAGTGATATCGGTAAAATAAATCACGCATGTATTGTTGGAATATAGTTACTGTATTAATTAAAGACTTCGCTTATCTTGTAATGACGTGCTATTTGCATTTGTTTGTTCAGTTACAACAGCTTACTCCAGGAGAAATTAAACCATTCTATCTGCAAATGAAAGAACAACCAACATAAACCTCAGTTTTAAACCACTACTATTTTATATGCAAATGAAACAACCTACATAAATCTCAATTTCAAACGTACATAAATCTCTTTACTGCTCCAGACTACTAAGACATATTTAAAGACCCCGAACATACAAAACACGACAACTAAGGCATATGTTAAAACCCTATATATTGTTAAGAAATTGTTAAGGTATTTATGGCATAGTGTTAATATATTTTAGCGAAACTAACGTATTGACAATTCGATGTTCAATTTAACATAAGTAAAGGATATATCAAGTACAAATTATATATTGTTCAGAAATTATTAAACTATAGTGAATAACCATGCAAAACACCTTTAATGTTGTTTTGAACTAACTGTAGGACTAAAAAATAAGGTAACTGTAGGGCTTATTATCACAATCAGCTGGAAAAAAAATACTAATATTGTTTGAACTAACTGTAGGACTATAAAATAAAACAATTGTAGGGCTTATCACAATCAGCAAGCAAAAAACAACATTTATTTTTCAAGCCCGTGCATTCCACGGTTGTGAAAAAGATGTGCACCTACAGAGCTCAATTAATAAGAACATGAACTGACCCTTAAACAAAATTGATTGATATAGCAACGTACCTTTAGATCTCTGGTAAACAATAAGGAGGTTAATGTTGAAGACTTTCACGTCTTTGTTCTTTTTTTTTGGGGATGCAAAAACCACTAAGGAAGTTGATCTTCACATAGATATGGTTATTAGTTATAGCATCCTTTACTCCTTACAGAAGAGGCAACGAAAACTACATAAAACCCATGCATATATATTACAATAGTACATGGCCAATTTTTGTAATTAATCAATAAAAGGGTGGCCTGTCATGTGTAATAACATGAAGGCAGTCAATCTGTCAACTTTGTGTTGTTTGCTACAGTATCTTTTCAACATAAGATTTCGAAGTGTATTTGCCACATTTACAATAAAGCAAACCCAGATCAACCGATTTAAGGAAATGGGTCACTAATGCCCACTCTAAGTAGGGAGACAGAGGGTGATGGTGTTGCACTTACATGGCTATTGGATTGGTCAAAGCCTGAGGTTAAGAAAATAAAGGAAATGCTTACAAACATATGATTTCAATTAGATGAAAGGAACAACTAATGATGTCAATTATAATTATCTAATTATATGAACTCAAAAGTGAAATATATTTTCAATTAGTCAACACCTCAATGAAAAACATTCCATTTTGGTTTGGTTTACACCAAGCAAATGAAACCATTAAAGCTTCTAGATAGAGACCAGTAATAGCACATCCTCCCCTTATACAAAGCAACTTACATGAACATAAAATAATCACTAATTATCTAGCAAGAATTCTAACACATAAACATAAACTGAAGGACTTAAGGCAAAATTAAGATCAAGAAGACTTGTTGATATAATGAGAATACCTCATATAACTGCTTTTTTTTTTTAATCTCTAGAAAGCTTCAACAAAAGGAGCACTTCAAAAATCAATTATCTATTACCTGAAAAAGAGCATTTCAGTTCCATAATGAAAATACCTCATATAAAAGATCTTTATTACCCATGTAAATGTGCTCCACCCTGCAAAATATAAACACCACCAAAATCATATAAAAGAAAGCTTCAGTAAAATAAATATCACATGGAGGGTATAATAATAAGGAAAAAATACATATACATGTATATACATATAGATATAAAATACACACAAGAATATACATGTATATTTCATCAATAGCTGAAGTAAATGAAAACTTCATACCAGGACATGATCCTCACTTGAACAACCTAATGATGTTTAGAGATTTGTTCAACCTGCACTTTATTGAAGTCACCAAAACGTGCAAATTAGAATACACCAAACACATGATGAAACTCAGTATGTGTACCATAGTTTGAAACTTTGAATTGACAAATGACATTAGCATGTATGCTTCCAAATACAATCTTCAAAAATTGACCTAAATTAAGCTTCATATCTAAGTTAAAATTCATTAAAACATTATTTATTAAAATTGTAATCAATTAAATGAAGACCAAAATTTTAAAAATATCATCAATTTTACGAAGAATTTGCCATAAAACCTGATAATCGAACCAAATTATCGAGTATGATCGTTATAAACTTCGGCAGTCGATCGTAACTGATGGAATCGATATTTGCAATCAAACATCACACCTACACATTGTGGCATGAAATTAAACAGTTTGCGTGCATAAAAATCTATCTTCAACAACTGATACAATATTACAATCAATTAATCCATGCAATGTAATGTGTTTAGTTTTCATACGTGTGAAGAATCGGAAAGGATGAATCTTCATCTCCGTATGTCGATAATTGCAATTACCAAGAAGATTCTTTACAAAGAATCTGTCGATAATTTCAATTGCAATTACCATTATAAAGAATCTTAATGGTAAAACGTATTGTGTGTTATTAAAGAAATCATGAGATGGATATGAAGATGAACCGAATCAGAGATATGATGCGGCGGAATGGAGAAGGGAGGTAGCGGAGTTTTAATCGAACCCTAGTGTATGGCAGTTTGAGCGACGATTGTTTTTTTTATTTTGTTTAATTTTTTTTTAAATGTAATTAATTAGTATTAATGACATCATCAAAATCTCTAAGAATTTTTCTTTTTCTTTTTCATTTATTTTGTTGAAGGATTAAATCATTATTATGACATCATCATTTTAGTATTTTAATAGAAACTATAGATATTTTAAAGCCCAATAATATTTTATAGCGCATAAAATCTTATAGCACTTTTAGTATCTTAGCTCCTTGTTTTATTTTTCTTCTTCATTGTCGACCTATGTTATTCTTCTTTACAAAGTTTGATCATTTTTTTACAGATAATTCTCTTTGTTTTCTCCATAATATTACACAACGTTGGGTCAATTTTGTCAAAAAATCAACCACTCAGAAGGTTCCATGCCCCCTTTAACGCATTCCTTCCAATCTATTGCAAACCAAACTAATTAACGCCCTAAAAGCATTGAATTTGGCGTCGTGTAACAATCACTACAGGCGTTAAATCTTGCCAGAGTGGATTCTTACTTCCTTATGAAGCCGCATAAGATGTGGTTTCATTAATCTTTTGTACGTTGTTGATAATTTGTTCTGTTTATTTTTATTTATATTATTACTATATATGTTGTACCTTATTGATGTTTTAACCAATATTATAATAGCCCGTTAAATATTACATATACAAATCACATGAAGACATAATAGTCATTCGAATGTAGCACGTGCATTGCACACGAATCACCTATTTCAATTCACGCAAATCAAACAAATATCATGTGAACCAAAATAGAACACATAGAATATATCATATTATTATTATTATTATTATTATTATTATTATTATTATTATTATTATTATTATTATTATATATTCATAAAATGAATAGACAAAATAAAACAGTCAACAACCAGAAAACAAATAATAACCAGAAAACAAACAAATAAGCTAAGACAGTAGTTAACACAGTGTGTCCGGATGAAAGAGATGATCTTTGATCAATGACGTCACACAATTTGATTGGCTCAAGTTTGAGCCGTTGGAATATCAAAGAAAAAATAAAACGTAACGGCTAGGAAAAATCAACCCATCCATCCATTTTTTATACACAATTTCTATTTTTTTAATCAAAAATATTACTCTCTCTAAAGTTAGAAAACCATGTCAAACCAAATTCAAAACACAAATCAATTTTTTAACCCTAACGACTTTGTTTCTTCCAATATGTATAATTTCGAGTCACCAAATAATTCTGGTTCCAAATTCTCCGTAAAATGTTCGGGGTAATCGACCTCTTAGCAATTTCACTCCTCAAAATCTTCTTCAAGAGTTTAACAATCAACAATTTTTACTCAATTTTTACAATCGCAATAACAATTTCCACAACAACAATTTCCACCTCAATTTTCACAATGCTCGCAACAACAATGTATGTCGTTTCAAGTTCATCTAGTCAACAATGTTCACAACCACAACAAGATTTTACACCTCTACAAAATGAAGAAGTTGAAGAAATTCGTGACGAAACGCAACAATAACAAATACGAATAATGAAAGATCATATAAAAAAAGAAAAAGTAGTTGTGAAAAAAATGCAAAATAAAATATTGTGGATATTAAGAGAACATGTTTGGTTGCTAGTGTGTTGGATTGATGCTTCGAATGATGTGGTTCATTGTAATTCAGATTAGGATAAGACTAGTATGAACAATCGTCTTTACCAAAAGATAATTGTTCTTTGCAATTATATAAAGTATAATCAGGAAGTTTTAGTATTGAAATTATGCTTAGAAATGTCACTTTCTGGAACCCTTCTTCAATGAATGAAGGTTTGCATTTATAATTGGTCAAAAGGTGAAATTAAATGTTGCAACCTTTCAAAATGGATCATGATTAAATGACACATCACTTGACAATAGACATGTTTGAAAGGGTGCAATATGTAAGATCCTGAATTTTGTGCACCAGAATATATTCCTGAAAGTGTCAGTAAATGTGTGCATCAGAAACTGCCACTAAAAGTCAACCTAACACTTATGCATTTTCAGATTTTACATCAGAATCAGAATCTGACAGTTTCAGTCCCTGATTTCGTTTCAGTTGAAAAGCGCGCCGCGCAAAACCTGCTGACAGACAGGATCGTTATTTTTAATAATTTAGAGGGGCATTTGGGTCTTTTCACTTGAGGGTCGGGTTTTATACCCCAAAACTGATCCCAATCTCATTCTTATCCTTTTTTCCACCAACCAAACCCTAGAGAGAGAGAAGGGTTTTTAGAGAGAGGAAGCTTGAGTTGGTGATGAAGATGGTGATTTTTGCCCAAATTGGAAGTGGGTCTTGGTTCTCTCCGATGTTTTTAGCTACTAGCTCGGTTTTAGAGTTGAGGTAAACCCTAGATTCGATTTAATTACTTTGATTTTGATTTGGGGTTAGGGTTTGTGCTAGTTAGGGTTATAAACCCCATTTCTTGTGAAATTTGGGAGTTTTGAATATTGTTAGTGTAAGTGAACCCAGTTATTGTGGGTTTAGAGTTTGATGATGAATTGGAAGTATTTGTCATGGTTTGGGTGTTAAATTACTAGATTGTAAGCTTGTTAGTGATTTTGGTGTTCTTAAGAACATGTTGTTGGTCAAAATGGGTGTTGACTTTGATTTGTAGTCAAACTAAGTTTTTGAGCCAAGTTTTGGTGAATCAAGTGTGTAAATACTTGGTTTAGGTGTTAATTGGTGTTTTGGAAATATAATCACTAGCCGTTAGTGATTATGGGCGTTTTTGTGACTTTTGTCAAAATGGGTAAATGGAATTGGGTCAATGTAACGACCCAAACCTAGTTATACCAAATTATGACCCCAAAAAAAAAAAATTCCTGAGGCTGCACATCTGGACAGCGTCCAGTTATCTGGACGGCGTCCAGTACTTAAGAACAGGACGACGTCTAACCAAATGGGACGGCGTCCAAATGAACTGAAATATTCTAACCCCCAAGTCCAACTTACGTGAGCGGAAAACCCGCTTCCCGACACTTTTAGACGAAACCCTATTCATAACATGTTAACATAATTAAACTAATAAGTTTCCACCATAAAACCAAGTTTTACAACATCGGACCCACATCGGGCCCACATCGGCCGTTTTACGAGTTTCGTTCAAAAATGCAAGTTCGACCATAAGAGTTTAAGTTCCAAACGACACCTAGAGCATGGTGTTTGGGGTTAAACTACCCACATCTTGGCCAACTTCAAAAGCTAATAATCCAAATGCGTCCCCTATCAAAACAAAGCGGTAGGCCACTAATCCAACCGAACACCCTTACCCTTGTCCACGCTGGAACCTAAAAAGAGTAAATAACGAGAGGGTAAGCAAAGCTTAGTGAGTACAATAATTATACATACACATATATAACCCATCTATTTGAAATCGCATCCACCCAATACCTCATACGAAAATATAACTCAAATAGCATGCCGTCATACTCATAATGCTAACAACTCGTACACTATCACAACACCACATTAGCATATACTCAACGCAATATATATATATATATATATATATATATATATATATATATATATATATATATATATATATATATATATATATATACTCAACGCAATATATATATATATATATATATATATATATATATATATATATATATATATATATATATATATATATATATATATATATATATATATATATATATATATAGCATGTTAAACAATATCCAACAACATAATATGGTTAACCATAAACGCTATGGTGCTACCGGCTCGTGGTTCAAACCACTACGCATTTGAGTCAATTTGGAAGTATTTGTCATAGCTTGGGTTAAATCACTAGTTTGCAAGTGTGTTTGTAATTTTGATGTTCACAAGAACATGTTTGTTGGTCAAAATGGGTGTTGACCTTGATTTGATGTCAAACTAGGATTTGAGGCTAGTGTTGGTATAATAAGTACTTAAGTACTTGGTTTATGTTGTTAATTGGTGGAATAAGCCCTAATCACTAGCCATTATTGATTTTGGGTTGAAATTGACATAATTCAAAGGAGGTCAAGTGTGATATGGGTCAATATTGCACGTATTGTAGTTTTGGTGTAAGTGACACATTGAAATGATCACTACCTAAGTAGTAATTTAGTGTCGGGACCTAAGTTAGTCAATTTGGTGTCAAGTATAATTTGGATTAAATTGTACTTTATAGTGTGGGTTCGAATTACCACCCGAAGTGGTAATTGGTTTGTGTCCATTAGGTGTTAAATGGGCGGGTTTTGGCGAGCAACGTGTGATTCCCTCGGCTAAGAGATGTTTGAGTCGGATTCTCTTTTAGTGAATATATATTTATGTGTATATTGTGCTTATGTGTGATATGTGTGTTTGCTTGCTCGGATATGAGGACGGAGATCATGTTATACATGACTTGTGCGGGCATTTCAAGGTGAGTGGAATAATTATACGTGTATGTATATGGTGTATTTACTTGTGTAGAATGTGATGTGGATTTAAAGTTCGGGCATGCGATACCACATCGTGTTGGCATGTGATGAGGGTTTAAAGTTCGGGCATTCGATACCTCATCATCATGTGTGGCATGTGAGGGTTTAAAGTTCAGACGTGCGATACCACATCGTGTTGGCATGTGATGAGGGTTTAAAGTTCGTGCGTTCGATACCTCATCATCATGTGTGGCATGTGATATGGGTTTAAAGTTCGGGCGTGCGATACAATATCATCATGTGTGCGTGGGGCGTGAAGTGTGGGTTTAAAGTTTGGTTGTTCGATACCACATTTCACGTGACGCTACCGGCTCGTGGTTCACACTTTGGCGCTACCGGCTCGTGGTTCACGCTTTGGCGCTACCGGCTTGTGGTTCACACCTCATTTTATAGTGCTACCGGCTCGTGATTCACGCCTCATTTTATAGTGCTACCGGCTCGTGGTTCAGACTTGATGCTACCGGCTCGTGGTTCACATCATGACACTCGTCACATACATGCTATGGTACTACCGGCTCGTGGTTCATACCATAACATTCACAAATAAATATGCCATATACATATACGCATAATTATTCCACTCACCTTAATGCCTTTGGTGAGTTAATCAAGCTCGCAACCTTCAACGCGGCGTACCTATTACATCATTTATATAATCAATCATACAATCGAGTTGGTCAACCAACTTACTCCCTCTTCAAGTGACACATTGACCCATAGTGCAAATTTCGACCCATTTGCACACTTAACCCTAATACTAACCATTTCGGTCTTAATATACCTTTTAACACAAGGTCATCGCATTTTCACACCCATTAAACAACTTAGGTCATTAATGACTCCCTTGACCCATTTCAAAGTTAACACACCCATTTTGGTCACCACCATACCCAAATAGCACTTACTTACTCAATATCTAGGTGTGCTAGTACCCAACTAACCAATTAAGACTCTTAAACACATTTATCATTTTAGAAACCCTAGGTTAGTCATCTTTGAGTCCTCATGACCCAAACTTACCCAAAACCCCCAAATTACAAGTAAATGGGTTTTAAGTTCATCACCTACCCAAACCCTAACCTTTAAACAATTAAAGTAAGGAATTCAAGGTTAAGACTTACCACTACAATCAAGACGTAGATAGGGAGTAGATTAACAACTTTAAAACACGCACTTTGACCCGAAACTAGCTTCTTCCTCTTTGGATTGAGCTTTCTCACACTAAAACCCTTCTCTCTCTAGAATTTAAGTGGATAAGAGGTGGTGGTTGAAAATGGTGTAAATGAGGCTCCCCCAACTGATCTAGGGCCTTAAATTCGTAAACAAAGTGAAATTACCAAAATACCCATTTGTAATATCCAAAATAAAAACAGCTGGCCCGCTAGTACATCTGGACGGCGTCCAAAATACTAGACAGCGTCCAGCTCTTCAAACATGGACGGCGCCCCACAAGTTGGACGGCGTCCCAACCATCTGAGAAAATCGGATCTTACAACTCTCCCCCACTTGAACCGGATTGCGTTCTCGCAATCCAAGCCGCATGACAAGAAGGAAGATAAACTAACACAAACTCTTCGGATTCCCATGTAAACTCGGAACCCTTACTACGACGCCATTGAACCTTAAAAGTTCTCACCTCTTTATTTCTCAACCTTTTCACCTTTTCGTCGAGTATCTCAATCGGCTCCTCAACATACTCTAACTTGTTGTTTAGTTCAATTTCATCTAATGGCATCCATGAAGAATCATCCGCAAGACATTTACGGAGATGGGAAACATGAAATGTGTTATGGATCCCCGCAAGCTCTTCAGGTAATTCCAAATGATACGCAACTTCACCAACATGAGCTAAAATCTTAAATGGCTCAATAAATCGAGGATCTAACTTTTCCCGTTTTCGAAAACGAATAATTCCTTTCCATGGCGAAACCTTAAGCATCACCATGTCACCCTCTTAGAACTCAATCAATCGCCTACGTTTGTCGGCATACGACTTTTGTCTATCTTGAGCTGCTTTCAAATGAGTCCGAATCATCTCAATCTTGCTATTCGTCTCTAAAACCAAATCGGTACTCCTGATTTCTCTTTGACCCACTTCACCCCAACAAATTGGAGTTCGACACCTCCGCCCATAAAGCATCTCATAAGGTGGCATCCCGATACTAGTATGATAACTATTATTGTACGAGAATTCCACCAAGGGCAAATGGTCATCCCAACTACCACCGAAATCAATAATACACGCTCGTAACATATCCTCCAATGTTTGATTCGTACGTTCAGTTTGACCGTCCGTTTGGGGATGATACGCCGTGCTCATTCTCAATTGTGTACCCATATCTTCATGAAACTTATTCCAAAACCGAGATGTGAAACGTGTGTCTCGATCCGAAATAATAGATATAGGAACCCCATGCCTCGATATCACCTCCTTGATAAATAATTTAGCCAAAGTCTCCGATGATATTGCTTCCCGAATGGGAAGAAACAAAGCACTTTTCGTCAATCGATCAACTATTACCCAAATCGAGTCAAATTGGGTTCTCGCCGTCTTTGGTAACTTTGTGATGAAATCCATGGTAATGTGCTCCCATTTCCATTTCGGAATTTCTAACGGTTGTAACGTACCATACGGATTTTGGTGTTCGACTTTAACTTGCAAACACGTGACACATTGTTCAACATACTTAACAACATCATGTTTTATGCCTGGCCACCAATACTCCTTCTTTAAATCAAGATACATTTTTGTCGCGCCCGAATGAATGGAATACTTTGACTTATGTGCTTCATCAAGTAGCACTCGTCGGAAATCTCCCATTCTAGGCACCCACACTCGTCCTTGAAAGGACAACAAACCATGCGGACCTAAGGTAATAGACTCCGTTTGGCCCACAATTCGTTCCTCATGTTTGTTGTTAACAAAAGCTTCAATTTGAGTCTCGCCAAGCTTTACAAGAAAATTGTTAGTAATAATCATGCGTAACGATCCTACTCGTATCGCCGGATGTTGACTCTTCCGACTTAACGCATCCGCGACCACATTCGCTTTACCCGGATGATAAAGTATTTCAAAATCGTAATCTTTTACCACATCCATCCATCTACGTTGACGATAATTCAAATCTCGTTGATCAAAAAGATGTTTTAGGCTCTTGTGATCCGAATAAATCGTACACTTGACACCATACAAGTAATGGCACCAAATTTTCAACGCATGAACAACCGTCGCCAACTCAGGATCATGAGTCGGATATCTCGTTTCGTGTTCCTTTAATTGTCGAGAGGCATACGCGATGACTTTACCTCGTTGCATTAGAACACAACCAATCCCATTTAAAGAAGCATCACAATAAACCGTCATATATTCTACCCCTTTCGGCAATACTAACACTGGAGCTTGACATAACTTCTCTTTTAACAATTGAAAAGTAATTTCTTGCTCGTTTTCCCAATTAAATCTCGCGTTCTTTCTCGTCAATTTCGTCAATGGAGAAGCGATCTTAGAAAAGTCTTGGATAAATCGACGGTAATAACCGGCTAATTCGAGAAAACTTCGGATTTCCGTAGGTGTAGTCGGTCGTCCCCAACTTTTTACCGTCTCAATCTTCCCCGGATCTACTTGAATACCATCCTTGTTCATAATATGGCCAAGGAATTGGACTTCCCTTAGCCAAAATTCATATTTGGAGAATTTTGCATCTAACTTCTCCTTCCGCAACGTCTTCAACACACCACGCAAATGATGTTCATGTTCTTTCATACTCTTCGAATAGATAAGTATATCGTCAATGAACACAATCACCGACTTGTCCAAGATAGGTTGGCACACTCGGTTCATAAGATCCATGAATGCCGCCGGTGCATTCGTAAGACCAAAAGGCATAACTACAAACTCATAACGCCCGTAACGCGTTTGAAAAGCCGTTTTCTCAATATCTTCCTCACGGACCCGCATTTGGTGATAGCCGGACCGTAGGTCAATCTTAGAGAAATACGTTGCACCTTGGAGTTGGTCAAACAAATCGTCAATCCGAGACAATGGATAACGATTCTTTATCGTCACTTTATTCAACTCCCGATAATCGATGCACGTCCGCATACTACCATCCTTCTTCTTCACGAATAAAACCGGAGCACCCCATGGTGAAGCACTCGGTCGAATAAAACCCTTTTTCAGCAACTCTTGGGTTTGATTTAACAACTCTTGCATCTCCATTGGTGCTAAACGATAAGGAGTTTTAGCAATGGGAGTAGCACCCGGAACCAACTCAATGCGAAATTCGACTTGTCTTTCCGCCGGAACACCCGGTAATTCATCCGGAAAAACGTCTTCAAATTCACTAACCACCGTAATTTCACGAATGGATGGTGGCTCTTCACGAGTATCTACTACATGAGCAAGAAAAGTCACGCCACCACTAACAAGAAAATGATGTGCCCGTGCATAAGTGCGTAATGGCACAAGTCTTCTTCGTCTCTCGCCATGAATAATTAACTCTTCCCCACTCGGGGTCTTCACACGAATAGATTTTTCATGGCATGCAATATCGGCTCTATGACGATCGAGCCAATCCATACCAACAACAATATCGAATTCACCCAAGGTGATCGGGATAAGATCAATTTTAAACGTTTTGAAACCAAACACAATATCACAATCATTACACACATCAACCCCTAGCACCGTCTTACCATCCGCTATTTCAACTTCTACCGGATGACTTAACTTAGCTAGCGGTTTATCAAGCTTAGACACAAATCTTGGAGAAATAAACGATAAGTTATAGCACCACTATCAAATAGGATCCTTGCCGGATTAGAGTTAACCATGAAAGTACCTAAGACAACTTCATTTGATTGCTTGGCTTCATCATTAGTCATCAAATAATTGTAACCCCTGTGACGACCCAAAAATTTCTGACCAAATTTAAACTTAATCTTTATATGAATTCGACACGACAAGCAAAGTTTGTAATGTTGAGTCTCAAAATTTTTGAACTGTTTCATATATTCAATTGACCTTCGACTGTTCTCGACGATTCACGAACAACTAATTGAAAATAGATACATATATATATATATATATTTAAATATAGATATATATAATAATTGAAATATTATTTGAAATAATATATGATTTAATTGTTGGAAAACCAATATGTAAAATAATATGCGATGTAATGAAAATTATTATTATAAATGTATATATATATATATATACACATAAATATGTATGTAAATATTACTTGTAATTATATGAAATTATATTAAATCTATTTGTTTAAAAATATATAATATATTTATTTTAGTAGTTAAACTTGCTATTTAAAACTGTTTATAGATAAGAAAAAGAAAATATTAAAAATAAATGATTTCGAACTTAAATAGTAAACGATTGTAATACTCGGTTGACTTTTTGCTAGTGTTCATATGAATCTAATACGAGTTTATGAAGATTTAAAATGAAAATTGGATCACAAATTGATTGCAAAGATTTTAGGTTTGATAGATATATTTTTATCTTCTTAGTTTAAATTTTAATGCTCCGTACATATCACCTGGAACCTAAAACAAATATTAGGTGAGTCTTTTTGATCAGGTTTCAAACATTTAATGACCAAACTAAATAAATGGATTTAATTTTAAAATATGGGATTTTTTTGAATTAAATTTTACGTTAACTGTTTAGCAATAGACCATGATTTAATACTCCATTCAACTGTCGGTACACAGGACAAAAATATCCGGCTGCTAACTGTGGCTAATTGAAATTAAGTTATTCGATTACTATTTAACACTGTTTAAGTAAATTATTAGTGTTTGTCTGCTTACTTTCTATCTAATCTATCTATCTAAAATATAAATATACTTGCTTGGGATGATAACATTCATCCACCATTCTTTCTTGTTTGCTGCTCGACACCAACCCTCACTTTATCTCCTTACTTCAACCATCGACTTCCGGCAACCATGTCCTTCCACCATGAACCACCACGCCACCTTGCAAACTCTCCTCCAGTGTTTCAAAACTGTCACCTTAAGAACCGTTGGCCAAACTATTTTTGTTTCTGTTTATGGTTACCAATACAAACACACACATAAACGATCATAAAACCCACTTCAGGTTCTTTATATCGCCACCATCTCCTCCAACACCGAAGCACCACATTTGAACTACCATTGTTGAGAGTGTTTTCTTGTTCGACTAATACCCACAAACCGTCCCCTACTACTATATTTAATGTTCCTACTTCTATTCTTGATCTCACAACGATGGAGCCACCACCATGAAACCCACTTTGTTTGATATTATACTGCAACGCCTAGTTTTATGTTTCTAATCAATGAAAAGGCAGACAAGTTATAGTATTGTTACTATTCGAACTATTCTTGTTAAACCCTTCTGTTTTGTTGTTTGAAGATTTAAAACTTAACAAAATCACCACCGCACTATTCATCGTCTTCTTCACACTATTATCGGTCACCATCACCTAAAACCAAAATGCCACCGGTTGCTACTGTCGTGCTCTCTTTCTGTTGAAGACCAAACCATCGTCATCAGATAATACTATCTTTCACTTTGTTGCTTTCTCGATTAATAACCCAATAACCCCACTTGATAAAGATAATTGAGCTTTTGGTTATCAAAGTAATCAAAAAGCTTTCATTACTCAAGAAATCATCATGTGGGCGATTCTAAGCACGTCTTCCATCTCTCTCAGTTCACAAACAATTTCTGCTGCCTCCATTCATGCTTCCTGTACCGACCACAAAATAATAAATACTAGCCGAGTGGAGAAAATTAGGCTCATCAAGCCGTCATGTGGGCATGTGTTGTTAAACAGATATTATTTCGGAACACACTTCAAACTCATTTTTACGATCCCGGTTCTTATATTTATAAACACTTTATTTATAACTTGAGGGCAAAACACTAGTGGAATTTTGATGATTAGTGGTGTAGGTGGACAAATTGTAAAAGTAGAAGTGATGATGAAGATTAATGATTAACGATATAGTGATGAGTGAAGGGTAACGTTTTTGATGAGGTGTGTACTTTATGTTTCCAAATTCCTTGACATCAAGAATCAAGAAACCACATTAAAAGGGATTGCTAATTGATTCAGTTGAATATCAACATATCACGGTTCACGAATCTATTAATTAGGTTTATCAAATTGGGCCGTGGGCTTAGTTAAATGATTGGGCCGAAGTGTTTATTTTGTTGGGTTTGTGACACTAATTGATTGGGCCAGATTATTGATGTAGATGACGGGTTAAAGATAGTTGGGTTAGGAGATATAACAGAAAAGTAGAAGTTGAGGAATGGTTTAGGGATGTTTGTGTGATACGAGAGTCGGTGGTTCGAACTCATGCTGTGGCAATTTTTTTTTGAAAAAGAAGTAAAAGGGGAAAATAGAATTTCACAAGTTAAAATGAAATAACCTAGGAGTTCAATCAGAAAAATTGGAATAGAGGAGTGGTTTAGGTTGTTATCGGGTTAGCGGGACGTCGCGGGTTAAAACCCGGACTTGGGCATTTTTTTTAAGGGCTACTCCTTTGAGGTAGTTTTTACTAATACTCTTATTATTATTATTATTATTATTATTATTATTATTATTATTATTATTATTATTATTATTATTATTATTATTATTATTATTATTATTATTATTATTATTATTATTATTATTATTATTATTATTATTATTATTATTATTATTATTATTATTATTTCATTATTAGTTTTATTGTTATTATTATTATTATTATTATTTATTATTTATTATTTATTATTGATTGTTATTACGTAATTATTATTATTAACAATATTAGAAATAAGATTATTAGTATAATCAATATTATTATCATTATTATTATTATTAAAATATATAGTATTATTATTAATATGACTATAAAAATTTATATTAAAATCATCATTTTTATTAAAAGTACCATTATTAGTTAAAATATTATTTTTTATGAAAACTAACATTTTATCTTATCATTATTATCTTTTTATTTACAAATTATTATTATTACTAACATTACTTTTATTATTAGTATTATTATCAAAACTATTAATAGCAGTATCATTACTAAATCTAATTATTAGTATTATTATCATTATTTTAATATTATCATAACTATTATTTTGACAAACAAAAGATAATTATATAAAAATATAATTATTACATATATCATAAGTATACCTAACTCACTATTTTAATATAAAAATAACATATATATATATATATATATATATATATATATATATATATATATATATATAGTATTAGAAATAATAAATACATTAATATTTATAACAAATAATATATTTTATAATTAATATATATAAACTGGATTGAATACCATTATATGCTCATTATGTGTTTTAATATATATATATATATATATATATATATATATATATATATATATATATATATATATATATATATATATATATATATATATATATATATATATTACTGAAATAGGTTCGTGAATCCTAGGTCAACCTTGCATTGTTCAGTTCCGTCGTATGAATATTTTTACTACAAAATTTTGTAGAGTGAGTTTCATTTGCTCCCTTTTTAAATGCTTTTGCAATATATATTTTTGGGACTGAGAATACATGCGCTGTTTTTTATAAATGTTTGACGAAATAGACACAAGTAATTGAAACTACATTCTATGGTTGAATGATCGAAGCCGAATATGCCCCTTTTTGCTTGGTAGCCTAAGAATTAGTAAACCGATCTACTAATTGACACGAATCCTAAAGATAGATCTATTGGGCCTAACAAACCCCATCCATGGTTGCGGATGCTTTAGTACTTCGATGTTGTTTTATCATGTCCGATGGATGTCCAGGAATGATAGGGGATATTCTTTTATACATCTTGTTAATGTTGGTTACCAGGTGTTCAATCCATATGAATGATTTTTGCATGCACGATATTTATGAGAAATGAAAAATGAAATTCTTGTGGTCTATTAAAATGATGAAAATGATCGATTATGATAAACTAATGAACTCACCAACCTTTTGGTTAACACTTTAAAGCATGTTTATTCTCAGGATTGAAAGAAATCTTCCTCTGTGCATTTGCTCATTTTAAAGATATTACTTGGAATCATTCATGACATATTTCAAAAGACGTTGCATTCAAGTCGTTGAGTTCAGTAAAGATTATGATTAAGTAAATGACAGATTAGATCATTTATAGTTGGATATTATGAGGTGGTATACATGCCTGTCAATTTTCGATGAAATGAAAGTTTGTCTCCTAAAATGAATGTAATGTTTGTAAAATGTATCATATAGAGGTCAAATACCTCGCAATGAAATCATATGTTATTGTATTCGTTCTTATAGATTAGGATGGGTCTTTACATGTGGTATCAGAGCGGTGGTCTTAGCGAACCAGGTCTGCATTAGTGTGTCTAACTGATAATTCGTTAGGATGCATTAGTGAGTCTAGACTTCGACCGTGTCTGCATGTCAAAAGTTTTGCTTATCATTTTTGTCGGAAAATTACCTGCTTATCATTCTTAAGTCTAGACACATCTTACTGCACTGATTACATTAATAGTGTATAGACAAAAATTCATATCTTAGCGTATCTGCTAATTCATATCTTAGAGTATCTGTTACTGTAAACTTTGCCTGACATATTCCGTAAATTCCTCCGTAATCTACGAAATCTTTTGGTCTATATATATAGATATTCTATGTAATAAGAATACCATCCGATAGCCAGAAATCATTTCATATCGAAAAATCCTTTATTCAAACGTACGAAATGGAACTCGTCACTAGTTCAAGTTCCTCGGATTCCGATATGGAGTTTCACTCGATCTCCGAAATCAGTGTGACTGAAATGAACCAACCAATCAATCATCACCAATTCTGGATGAATTGGGCATAGGTTCGTAGTCAATTTAATCAATGGAGATGCGAAGAAGGCGATCCATTCCACCAACCAAATTGCCCTCTTGACGAAGAACCCGAAGCAATTATCGGCGAATCTGTCTGAAACACCATTTTCTCTCTCATTTCCAGAGTATCTCGTCACGACTATATACTATACCAAATTCTAAACCTTATTCATCCACTTGTTCCAACCGCCTGTTCCAATCGCCAATCATCCCGGAGTAATAGAAGAAGTCAACGAGCTTCACGCTCGAGTGGTGGCTTTGGAGAATATGGTGCAAAATTTTCTAGCTTCAGCAACATCACCGACACCAACAGAACCATCAATAACAGCACCAGTACCATCAATAATCCATGCCTCAACATCTCATTCTGTACCTCGAGTATAATCATCGTTCTATGTATCATCAATTATCTTCGTTCTTCATGGCGATTATGTAATCTCTGATGTTTTAGAGATTATATATTCTAGTTCTAACGGTAAATCAAATGAGTTTAACATTATATTGACTCATTAAAATCTATGATTACATTTGAGGAAAATATATATGTAAGTATATTTTCATAAAGATTGTAATTAAAAATTCTTTTGTACAAACTATTAATGATGAGAATATTTTAACGGGTAGGTAATACCCGAGGAATATTTAGATTTCACATTAATAAGTCACACTGTACATTCTTTCAAATCTGATTCAGCAGTCATTTACTTTCCTACTTACATCCACCGATGCACGTATCCGTTCACCACAGAATAACCATTTTCATTCAATTTCATATTTGGATTTTGACCTATCAGAATCCGACAAGTGGCATAATGAAGAAAACATTGGACAAAATAAAATTTGTTAGAAACAAACAGATTAACTATGAGAAATTTTGTTAAGAATCCACGCTAACAAAATCCTAGCTAACTGTTCCTAGCTAACTGTTAATTCCTTATTGTACATTTAATTATCGCAATTTATTTTATCGCAATTTAATTCTCGCAATTTTATTTATTGTCATTTACATTTGGTTATTTATTTTACGCACTTTATTTATCGTCATTTAAATACTGTTATTTACGCATTTTAAATATCGGGACACGTATACAAGGTTTTGACATATCATATCGACGCATCTATATATATTATTTGGAATAACCATAGACACTCTATATGCAGTAATAATATAGTTAGCTATACAGGGTTGAGGTTGATTCTAAAATAATATATATACTTTGAGTTGTGATCGAGTCTGAGACATGTATACAATGGGTCACGATACGTATTAATTAATTCGAATATTATATAATAAACTATATATGAAATATTGAATTACTAACTGTAAACTACTAACATTGGACAATTAAAATGAATTAAAATATTGATCATAACATATGAAACTAAATATTTCTTTAAGTTTGCCACTTGATTTCATCTTAAACCTCATTTGTATCTTGATGATTACAATCTGCGTTCAAACCTTTCATGATTCTTGAAAACACCTCAATCGAGAGGATGAACCAACCGCACTTCATCTACAGAAGAAAAGATTGATGCATATAGTTATGCACCTGAAAACACTCAGAACCTGAGTAAACGTTTAACACGTATCTGTGCTAGCTCCTTTGGCGTTGTTATTACCGAAAATAGCCGTACAATCCCTTTCCAAATTAGCCAATTTTGTCACAGCTTCAGCAAATCAACTTCAACTTTCATTCGGATTAGCCTTATTATAACCTTGATATATAAGTTTGCCTTTCGTCATCGTTACCGGGGAACCGTTTACATTCCACCACATTAACAGTAACTTACCAACAACTGTGTTGATCTTTGATTTTCAGAAAAATCATTTTTTTCGTTCCAACCCTATCTTATACTCATTCGCACCTTGTAATGAGAATTTCCATACCAATTACCGAGAATCAGCAATCAGTATTTTGAAATCTCGCAGCATGTTTACATCAACAGCTATATGTATACATATAACATTTATCTCTTAGAACTATGATCTTCCATTCTGAAATTTTGAAAAGCACCCAGTCTACGAATCAATACCCTGAATCTTGAAAAAGCTGAATGAAGCAGCATAAACTATAGACAATCGTAACAGTCAAAAGTTTGATGATAATGAATAGAATGTTGGCAAAGCTCAGAAAAGTTGGAACTGGAAAAGAGATTGAGCAAACCATTAAGGAGACTATAGAAAAATCACAAAGATTAAATCTGCCTTTAAAGAATCCAAATGACTCAGTACTTGTTGAAGTCATTAACGAATACCTTTCTCCTGACTCTAAACCTTTACGAACAATCTTCTTCATCATCCTTCGATCTTAGAAATTCTAAGATATCATCGTATCTTTCATTATAAATATCCTCGATATTTTGAAAAATATTTCCATAGCTATTCTTATCCGAAATCATTTATCTTCTCGCGTTATCAGTATTACCTCATAAAGGAAACTGTATAGTTTCTAAATTCTGTAAACCTTCGAGTTTAAAATATGAATGTCTTTGAAGTAGTGTTGGGAACTGAAGCATGAGTTAGTATAATATAATGACACTTGATCAACGTGATTATATTATAGTAAGTCATGCTGAGTTTCTATTGGAACGTGATGATTCATAGATCATAACGTCATTATGTGCAATATTACATAACTCTTACATTCTACCAAATCTTTAAACATATCAAGAACATATTTTCTTGATAGTCCTATCTTTTCTCTTGAATTCTGGTAATTTAACCAATCAAGATCGTGCTATTAAAATTTCCCTCTTAGAATGTTAGTCATATTCATTTGAAACTTCATACCTACGAATTCTGGACCACGATTTGCTTGACTTAAAGTCGGGAAGAGAAAAACAAAAGGATGGAACTCTAAATTATAAAGGAAATAGAGGAAGTTAATTTATAGTGAAATATCTGATAAAGAAATCAAGACAGATCTCCGTATTTAATTAGAGAGATCCTATTTCCTTAGATACCGGAGAATCAAATCTTATTACAAAGATTTTCTCTAAATTCCTTAAATTTCGGAATTCAACCGAGACGACGACAAAAGTTAAGACGAACCTTATTTTCTAAATTCAAACTTGACTACGTCAGAGGTTAAGACAAATCTTTATTATCTCATTTCAATTCACTATTTTGTGATAGCTTCACTCGTACTATTTACACAATCAAATTATTTTATCCCTATTACTCAATAGTGATAAAACTCTATTCGTCATGAAAACATACTTATTGTCAACCATGACCATCTCTATCAAATTTTGGGGACGAAATTTCTTTAACGGGTAGGTACTGTGACGACCCGGAAATTTCCGACCAAATTTAAACTTAATCTTTATATGAATTCGAGACGATAAGCAAAGTTTGTAATGTTGAGTCTCAAAATTTTTGAACTGTTTCATATATTCAATTGACCTTCGACTGTTCTTGACGATTCACGAACAACTAATTGAAAATAAATACATATATATTTAAATATAGATATATATAATAATTGAAATATTATTTGAAATAATATATGATTTAATTATTGGAAAACCAATATGTAAAATAATATGCGATGTAATGAAAATTATTATTATAAATATGTATATATATATATATATATACAAATATGTATGTAAATATTACTTGTAAATATATGAAATTATATTAAATCTATTTGTTTAAAAATATATAATATATTTATTTTAGTAGTTAAACTTGCTATTTAAAACTGTTTATAGATAAGAAAAAGGAAATATTAAAAATAAATGATTTCGAACTTAAATAGTAAACGATTGTAATACTCGGTTGACTTTTTGCTAGTGTTCATATGAATCTAATACGAGTTTATGAAGATTTAAAATGAAAATTGGATCACAAATTGATTGCAAAGATTTTACGTTTGATAGATATATTTTTACCTAAAACCAAAACACCACCGGTCGCTACTGTCGTGCTCTCTTTCTGTTGAAGACCAAACCATTGTCATCAGATAATACTATCTTTCACTTTGTTACTTTCTCGATTAATCACCCAATAACCCCACTTGATAAAGATAATTGAGCTTTTGGTTATCAAAGTAATCAAAAAACTTTCATTACTCAAGAAATCATCATGTGGGCGATTCTAAGCAAATCTTCCATCTCTCTCAGTTCACAAACAATTTCTGCTGCCTCCATTCGTGCTTCCTGTATCGACCACAAAATAATAAATACTAGCCGAGTGGAGAAAATTAGGATCATCGAGCCGTCATGTGGGCCTGTGTTGTTAAACAGATATTATTCCGGAACACACTTCAAACTCATTTTTACGATCCTGGTTCTTATATTTATAAACACTTTATAACTTGAGGGCAAAACACTAGTGGAATTTTGATGATTAGTGGTGTAGGTGGACAAATTGTAAAAGTAGAAGTGATGATGAAGATTAATGATTAACGATATAGTGATGAGTGAAGGGTGTAGTGACCCGAACTTTTCCATGTTTATATATATATTAATTGAGATTGATATTTACATGATTAAATGTTTCCAACATGTTAAGCAATCAAACTTGTTAAGACTTGATTAATTGAAATATGTTTCATATAGACAATTGACCACCCAAGTTGACCGGTGATTCACGAACGTTAAAACTTGTAAAAACTATATGATGACATATATATGGATATATATATAGTTAACATGATACTATGATAAGTAAACATATCATTAAGTATATTAACAATGAACTACATATGTAAAAACAAGACTACTAACTTAATGATTTTTAAACGAGACATATATGTAACGATTATCGTTGTAAATACATTTAATGTATATATATCATATTAAGAGATATTCATACATGATAATATCATGATAATATAATAATTTAAAATCTCATTTGATATTATAAACATTGGGTTAACAACATTTAACAAGATCGTTAACCTAAAGGTTTCAAAACAACACTTACATGTAACGACTAACGATGACTTAACGACTCAGTTAAAATGTATATACATGTAGTGTTTTAATATGTATTTATACACTTTTGAAAGACTTCAATACACTTATCAAAATACTTCTACTTAACAAAAATGCTTACAATTACATCCTCGTTCAGTTTCATCAACAATTCTACTCGTATGCACCCGTATTCGTACTCGTACAATACACAGCTTTTAGATGTATGTACTATTGGTATATACACTCCAATGATCAGCTCTTAGCAGCCCATGTGAGTCACCTAACACATGTGGGAACCATCATTTGGCAACTAGCATGAAATATCTCATAAAATTACAAAAATATGAGTAATCATTCATGACTTATTTACATGAAAACAAAATTACATATCCTTTATATCTAATCCATACACCAACGACCAAAAACACCTACAAACACTTTCATTCTTCAATTTTCTTCATCTAATTAATCTCTCTCAAGTTCTATCTTCAAGTTCTAAGTGTTCTTCATATATTCTACAAGTTCTAGTTACATAAAATCAAGAATACTTTCAAGTTTGCTAGCTCACTTCCAATCTTGTAAGGTGATCATCCAACCTCAAGAAATCTTTGTTTCTTACAGTAGGTTATCATTCTAATACAAGGTAATAATCATATTCAAACTTTGGTTCAATTTCTATAACTATAACAATCTTATTTCAAGTGATGATCTTACTTGAACTTGTTTTCGTGTCATGATTCTGCTTCAAGAACTTCGAGCCATCCAAGGATCCGTTGAAGCTAGATCCATTTTTCTCTTTTCCAGTAGGTTTATCCAAGGAACCTAAGGTAGTAATGATGTTCATAACATCATTCGATTCATACATATAAAGCTATCTTATTCGAAGGTTTAAACTTGTAATCACTAGAACATAGTTTAGTTAATTCTAAACTTGTTCGCAAACAAAAGTTAATCCTTCTAACTTGACTTTTAAAATCAACTAAACACATGTTCTATATCTATATGATATGCTAACTTAATGATTTAAAATCTGGAAACAAGAAAAACACCGTAAAACCGGATTTACGCCGTCGTAGTAACACCGCGGGCTGCTTTGGGTTAGTTAATTAAAAACTATGATAAACTTTGATTTAAAAGTTGTTATTCTGAGAAAATGATTTTTATTATGAACATGAAACTATATCCAAAAATTATGGTTAAACTCAAAGTGGAAGTATGTTTTCTAAAATGGTCATCTAGACGTCGTTCTTTCGACTGAAATGACTACCTTTACAAAAACGACTTGTAACTTATTTTTCCAACTATAAACCTATACTTTTTCTGTTTAGATTCATAAAATAGAGTTCAATATGAAACCATAGCAATTTGATTCACTCAAAACGGATTTAAAATGAAGAAGTTATGGGTAAAACAAGATTGGATAATTTTTCTCATTTTAGCTACGTGAAAATTGGTAACAAATCTATTCCAACCATAACTTAATCAACTTGTATTGTATATTATGTAATCTTGAGATACCATAGACACGTATACAATGTTTCGACCTATCATGTCGACACATCTATATATATTTCGGAACAACCATAGACACTCTATATGTGAATGTTGGAGTTAGCTATACAGGGTTGAGGTTGATTCCAAAATATGTATAGTTTGAGTTGTGATCAATACTGAGATACGTATACACTGGGTCGTGGATTGATTCAAGATAATATTTATCGATTTATTTATGTATATCTAACTGTGGACAACTAGTTGTAGGTTACTAACGAGGACAGCTGACTTAATAAACTTAAAACATCAAAATATATTAAAAGTGTTGTAAATATATTTTGAACATACTTTGATATATATGTATATATTGTTATAGGTTCGTGAATCAACCAGTGGCCAAGTCTTACTTCCCGACGAAGTAAAAATCTGTGAAAGTGAGTTATAGTCCCACTTTTAAAATCTAATATTTTTGGGATGAGAATACATGCAGGTTTTATAAATGATTTACAAAATAGACACAAGTACGTGAAACTACATTCTATGGTTGAATTATCGAAATCGAATATGCCCCTTTTTATTAAGTCTGGTAATCTAAGAATTAGGGAACAGACACCCTAATTGACGCGAATCCTAAAGATAGATCTATTGGGCTTAACAAACCCCATCCAAAGTACCGGATGCTTTAGTACTTCGAAATTTATATCATATCCGAAGGGTGTCCCGGAATGATGGGGATATTCTTATATATGCATCTTGTTAATGTCGGTTACCAGGTGTTCACCATATGAATGATTTTTATCTCTATGTATGGGATGTGTATTGAAATATGAAATCTTGTGGTCTATTATTATGATTTGATATATATAGGTTAAACCTATAACTCACCAACATTTTTGTTGACGTTTTAAGCATGTTTATTCTCAGGTGATTATTAAGAGCTTCCGCTGTCGCATACTTAAATAAGGACGAGATTTGGAGTCCATGCTTGTATGATATTGTGTAAAAACTGCATTCAAGAAACTTATTTTGTTGTAACATATTTGTATTGTAAACCATTATGTAATGGTTGTGTGTAAACAGGATATTTTAGATTATCATTATTTGATAATCTACGTAAAGCTTTTTAAACCTTTATTGATGAAATAAAGGTTATGGTTTGTTTTAAAATGAATGCAGTCTTTGAAAAACGTCTCATATAGAGGTCAAAACCTCGCAACGAAATCAATTAATATGGAACGTTTTTAATCAATAAGAACGGGACATTTCAGTTGGTATCAGAGCGTTGGTCTTAGAGAACCAGAATTTTGCATTAGTGTGTCTTATCGAGTTTGTTAGGATGCATTAGTGAGTCTGGACTTCGACCGTGTTTACTTGAAAAATGATTGCTTAACAAATTTTGTTGGAAACTATATATTTTTAACATGTGAATATTATGTGATATATTAATCTCTTAACGCGTTTGATATTATGTGATAGATGTCTACCTCTAGAACAAGTTCCATTGACTCACCTAATAATAATGAAGAGTCAAATGTAAATTGGAATGATTCGTGGACTGATTCACAAGTTCCCGAAGAGGAACCGGAAGAAGAATCGGAACCGGATGAAGAAATAGAACCGGTGGGGGAAATAATAAAACGGTTAAGTAAAAGAAAATCCTCAACCAACCGACCAAGGTTAATTATGGTCAATGGTGTTTCCGCCAAGGAAGCAAAATATTGGGAGGATTACCAATTCTCCGATGAATCGGATTCCGACGAGAATTCCGATGATGTTATAGAAATTACCCCAACTGAATTTAAAAAGGCAAAAGAAAATAATAAGGGAAAGGGCATAAAAATAGAGAAATCTAATTCCAACCCCGATGAACTTTATATGTATCGTCAACCCCCGAAGTCCTTAAGTTGTAACAATGACCCGGGAACCTCTAAACCACCAGGTTTTTCTAAACCAATGTGGAAAATTACGGCTCGTATTAGGGGAACATCATATATCCCTAGAAACCTGGCAAAACGAACCAAAACCGAAGAAGAAGAAATGAGCGAGTCGGAATAAGATAGTTGTATTCGTGTGGTGTAATATATGTAATATAGTGTGCTTATGCTTTATGATATATGTAAAAATTGCTTGTATTAATAAGTATTTTTTTATGAATATAACTCTTGTCTATTTTACAGTTTAAAAACACAAAATGGATAGACAACCCAATATTTTAAGAGACCTACCCGGAGACATGATTGATGAAATCTTGTCTAGAGTCGGTCAGAATTCCTCGGCACAACTATTTAAGGCGAGATCAGTTTGTAAGACATTCGAAGAACGTTCCAAGAATGTCTTGGTTTATAAGAGACTTTCGTTTGAAAGATGGGGGATATCACATTGGGAAACCCATAAGTTACGATGTGTTTACTTTGACGCATATATTGCGGGGAACCCAAATGCTATTTTACGCAACGGGTTAAGAAATTATTTTGACTCAATATATCCGAATATTGGACTTCGTGATTTAGAAAAAGCGGCTAACATGCAACATAAAGAAGCATGTTATGCTTACGGATTAGTAATGTTCGCTTCTCACCAAAGTGAGAACAAGAACATCGGGCTACAACTATTAAACAAAACGTTTCCACAAGTGACGGAGTCGGTAATTGGGGTAAGAAATGAGGTTTTTAGATTGTTACGGGACTGTTGGACATTACGTAACCCTCGTCCTTTTGACGACGTTACAACACGCTGTCTTATCAACGGCCATAACGGTTATGTTCCACAAGACCAAGGATGGGAAGTAATCCTAGTAAAACCAGAATGCATGACTTGTTTCTGGATGTATGAATTACGTTTCTTTATTGCCTTTGCTGAACGACTTGTGTACTAGCTAGAATTATCTTCACAACTATCTTGTATCAAATTTATTGTGTGCTATATTTCATGCTTTATGTAAAATAAGCGGTATTGTAAGTTTGTAAAATATTGTATAAAAGTTTGAACGCGAAATATTATTATAATCAGTTTTTCATATAGAATTGTAGTAGTTGAATTGTATATTAGCTACTAAGTATGAACTTAACGGGTAGGTACTACCCGAATTTAAACTTATAAAACGCTAATATGAAGAAAAAGCTTTTATAAATGAGTTCATATTATGCTACGAAATACTATTAACTACTCTTAATATTCTGTATGATTAACTTGTTCCATTTGACTATTTTGAAGGAAATGGCACCGACTACGCGACACACCGTGAATATGAATGAAGAGGAATTCCGTACTTTTCTAGCTTCAAACATAGCCGCAGTACAGGCTGCGCTACATACCAACAATAACCTTGGATCTAGCAGTACAGGAAATCGTGTAGGATGCACCTACAAAGAATTCACTGCCTGCAAACCTTTGGAATTTGATGGAACCGAAGGACCGATCGGATTGAAACGGTGGACCGAGAAGGTCGAATCGGTGTTTGCCATAAGTAAGTGTACTGAAGAGGACAAAGTGAAGTACGCTACGCATACATTCACAGGTTCTGCGTTAACATGGTGGAATACCTATCTAGAGCAAGTGGGACAAGACGATGCGTACGCACTACCGTGGTCAGCATTCAAGCACTTGATGAACGAGAAGTACCGTCCCAGAACCGAGGTCAATAAGCTCAAGACAGAACTTAGAGGGTTACGAACCCAAGGATTTGATATTACCACGTATGAAAGACGATTCACAGAATTGTGCCTATTGTGTCCGGGAGCATTCGAAGATGAGGAAGAGAAGATCGACGCGTTTGTGAAAGGATTACCGGAAAGAATCCAAGAAGATATAAGTTCACACGAGCCCGCCTCCATACAACAGGCATGTAGAATGGCTCACAAACTAGTGAACCAGATTGAAGAAAGAATTAAAGAACAGACTGCTGAAGAGGCCAATGTGAAGCAAGTCAAAAGAAAGTGGGAGGAAAACGGTGATAAGAATCACCAATACAACAACAACAGCAATTACAACAATAATCGCAACAATTATCCCAACAATCGCAACATCAATCGCAACTACAACAAACGGCCCAACAACAACAACAACAACAACAACAGCAACTACAACAATCATCCCAACAACAATAATAACCGCAACAACAACAACAATCAGAAGCAGCTATGCCAAAGGTGTGAAAAGTATCACTCGGGGTTCTGCACCAAATTTTGCAATAAGTGTAAAAGAAATGGTCATAGCGCGGTGAAGTGTGAGGTCTACGGACCAGGGGTTAATAGAACGAAAGGAACAAATGGTGTCGGAACGAGTAATGGCGGAGCAAGTAGTGTTGGAGCAAGTTATGCCAATGTAGTTTGTTATAAATGTGGAAAACCGGGCCACATTATTAGAAATTGCCCGAACCAGGAGAACACGAATGGACAAGGCCGTGGAAGAGTTTTCAATATTAATACGGCAGAGGCACAAGAAGACCCGGAGCTTGTTACGGGTACGTTTCTTATTGACAATAAATCTGCTTACGTTTTATTTGATTCGGGTGCGGATAGAAGCTATATGAGTAGAGATTTTTGTGCTAAATTAAGTTGTCCATTGACGCCTTTGGATAGTAAATTTTTACTCGAATTAGCAAATGGTAAATTAATTTCAGCAGATAATATATGTCGGAATCGAGAAATTAAACTGGTTAGCGAAACATTTAAGATTGATTTGATACCAGTAGAGTTAGGGAGTTTTGATGTGATAATCGGTATGGACTGGTTGAAAGAAGTGAAAGCAGAGATCGTTTGTTACAAAAATGCAATTCGCATTATACGAGAAAAAGGAAAACCCTTAATGGTGTACGGAGAAAAGGGCAACACGAAGCTACATCTTATTAGTAATTTGAAGGCACAAAAACTAATAAGAAAAGGTTGCTATGCTGTTCTAGCACACGTCGAGAAAGTACAAACTGAAGAAAAGAGCATCAATGATGTTCCCATTGCAAAAGAATTTCCCGATGTATTTCCGAAAGAATTACCGGGATTACCCCCACATCGATCCGTTGAATTTCAAATAGATCTTGTACCAGGAGCTGCACCAATAGCTCGTGCTCCTTACAGACTCGCACCCAGCGAGATGAAAGAACTGCAAAGCCAATTACAAGAACTTTTAGAGCGTGGTTTCATTCGACCAAGCACATCACCGTGGAGAGCTCCTGTTTTGTTTGTCAAGAAGAAAGATGGTACATTCAGGTTGTGCATCGACTACCGAGAGTTGAACAAACTTACCATCAAGAACCGCTACCCACTACCGAGAATCGACGACTTATTTGATCAACTACAAGGCTCGTCTGTTTATTCAAAGATTGACTTACGTTCCGGGTATCATCAAATGCGGGTGAAAGAAAATGATATTCCAAAGACTGCTTTCAGAACACGTTACGGTCATTACGAGTTTATGGTCATGCCGTTTGGTTTAACTAATGCACCAGCTGTGTTCATGGACCTTATGAACCGAGTGTGTGGACCATACCTTGACAAGTTTGTCATTGTTTTCATTGATGACATACTTATTTACTCAAAGAATGACCAAGAACACGGTGAACATTTGAGAAAGGTGTTAGAAGTATTGAGGAAGGAAGAATTGTACGCTAAGTTTTCAAAGTGTGCATTTTGGTTGGAAGAAGTTCAATTCCTCGGTCACATAGTGAACAAAGAAGGTATTAAGGTGGATCCGGCAAAGATAGAAACTGTTGAAAAGTGGGAAACCCCGAAAACTCCGAAACACATACGCCAGTTTTTAGGACTAGCTGGTTACTACAGAAGGTTCATCCAAGACTTTTCCAGAATAGCAAAACCCTTGACTGCATTAACGCATAAAGGGAAGAAATTTGAATGGAATGATGAACAAGAGAAAGCGTTTCAGTTATTGAAGAAAAAGCTAACTACGGCACCTATATTGTCATTGCCTGAAGGGAATGATGATTTTGTGATTTATTGTGACGCATCAAAGCAAGGTCTCGGTTGTGTATTAATGCAACGAACGAAGGTGATTGCTTATGCGTCTAGACAATTGAAGATTCACGAACAAAATTATACGACGCATGATTTGGAATTAGGCGCGGTTGTTTTTGCATTAAAGACTTGGAGGCACTACTTATATGGGGTCAAAAGTATTATATATACCGACCACAAAAGTCTTCAACACATATTTAATCAGAAACAACTGAATATGAGGCAGCGTAGGTGGATTGAATTATTGAATGATTACGACTTTGAGATTCGTTACCACCCGGGGAAGGCAAATGTGGTAGCCGATGCCTTGAGCAGGAAGGACAGAGAACCCATTCGAGTAAAATCTATGAATATAATGATTCATAATAACCTTACTACTCAAATAAAGGAGGCGCAACAAGGAGTTTTAAAAGAGGGAAATTTAAAGGATGAAATACCCAAAGGATCGGAGAAGCATCTTAATATTCGGGAAGACGGAACCCGGTATAGGGCTGAAAGGATTTGGGTACCAAAATTTGGAGATATGAGAGAAATGGTACTTAGAGAAGCTCATAAAACCAGATACTCAATACATCCTGGAAATGGGAAGATGTACAAGGATCTCAAGAAACATTTTTGGTGGCCGGGTATGAAAGCCGATGTTGCTAAATACGTAGGAGAATGTTTGACGTGTTCTAAGGTCAAAGCTGAGCATCAGAAACCATCAGGTCTACTTCAACAACCCGAAATCCCAGAATGGAAATGGGAAAACATTACCATGGATTTCATCACTAAATTGCCAAGGACTGCAAGTGGTTTTGATACTATTTGGGTAATAGTTGATCATCTCACCAAATCAGCACACTTCCTGCCAATAAGAGAAGATGACAAGATGGAGAAGTTAGCACGACTGTATTTGAAGGAAGTCGTCTCCAGACATGGAATACCAATCTCTATTATCTCTGATAGGGATGGTAGATTTATTTCAAGATTCTGGCAGACATTACAGCAAGCATTAGGAACTCGTCTAGACATGAGTACTGCCTATCATCCACAAACTGATGGGCAGAGCGAAAGGACGATACAAACGCTTGAAGACATGCTACGAGCATGTGTTATTGATTTTGGAAACAGTTGGGATCGACATCTACCGTTAGCAGAATTTTCCTACAACAACAGCTACCATTCAAGCATTGAGATGGCGCCGTTTGAAGCACTTTATGGTAGAAAGTGCAGGTCTCCGATTTGTTGGAGTGAAGTGGGGGATAGACAGATTACGGGTTCGGTGATTATACAAGAAACTACCGAGAAGATCATCCAAATTCAATAACGGTTGAAAACCGCCCAAAGTCGACAAAAGAGCTACGCTGACATTAAAAGAAAAGATATAGAATTTGAAATTGGAGAGATGGTCATGCTTAAAGTTGCACCTTGGAAAGGCGTTGTTCGATTTGGTAAACGAGGGAAATTAAATCCAAGGTATATTGGACCATTCAAGATTATTGATCGTGTCGGACCAGTAGCTTACCGACTTGAGTTACCTCAACAACTCACGGCTGTACATAACACTTTCCACGTCTCGAATTTGAAGAAATGTTTTGCTAAAGAAGATCTCACTATTCCGTTAGATGAAATCCAAATCAACGAAAAACTTCAATTCATCGAAGAACCTGTCGAAATAATGGATCGTGAGGTTAAAGGACTTAAGCAAAACAAGATACCAATTGTTAAGGTTCGATGGAATGCTCGTAGAGGACCCGAGTTCACCTGGGAGCGTGAATATCAGATGAAGAAGAAATACCCGCATCTATTTCCAGAAGATTCGTCAACACCTTCAACAGCTTAAAATTTCGGGACGAAATTTATTTAACGGGTAGGTACTGTAGTGACCCGAACTTTTCCATGTTTATATATATTAATTGAGATTGATATTTACATGATTAAATGTTTCCAACATGTTAAGCAATCAAACTTGTTAAGACTTGATTAATTGAAATATGTTTCATATAGACAATTGACCACCCAAGTTGACCGGTGATTCACGAACGTTAAAACTTGTAAAAACTATATGATGACATATATATGGATATATATATAGTTAACATGATACTATGATAAGTAAACATATCATTAAGTATATTAACAATGAACTACATATGTAAAAACAAGACTACTAACTTAATGATTTTTAAACGAGACATATATGTAACGATTATCGTTGTAAAGACATTTAATGTATATATATCATATTAAGAGATATTCATACATGATAATATCATGATAATATAATAATTTAAAATCTCATTTGATATTATAAACATTGGGTTAACAACATTTAACAAGATCGTTAACCTAAAGGTTTCAAAACAACACTTACATGTAACGACTAACGATGACTTAACGACTCAGTTAAAATGTATATACATGTAGTGTTTTAATATGTATTTATACACTTTTGAAAGACTTCAATACACTTATCAAAATACTTCTACTTAACAAAAATGCTTACAATTACATCCTCGTTCAGTTTCATCAACAATTCTACTCGTATGCACCAGTATTCGTACTCGTACAATACACAGCTTTTAGATGTATGTACTATTGGTATATACACTCCAATGATCAGCTCTTAGCAGCCCATGTGAGTCACCTAACACATGTGGGAACCATCATTTGGCAACTAGCATGAAATATCTCATAAAATTACAAAAATATGAGTAATCATTCATGACTTATTTACATGAAAACAAAATTACATATCCTTTATATCTAATCCATACACCAACGACCAAAAACACCTACAAACACTTTCATTCTTCAATTTTCTTCATCTAATTAATCTCTCTCAAGTTCTATCTTCAAGTTCTAAGTGTTCTTCATATATTCTACAAGTTCTAGTTACATAAAATCAAGAATACTTTCAAGTTTGCTAGCTCACTTCCAATCTTGTAAGGTGATCATCCAACCTCAAGAAATCTTTGTTTCTTACAGTAGGTTATCATTCTAATACAAGGTAATAATCATATTCAAACTTTGGTTCAATTTCTATAACTATAACAATCTTATTTCAAGTGATGATCTTACTTGAACTTGTTTTCGTGTCATGATTCTGCTTCAAGAACTTCGAGCCATCCAAGGATCCGTTGAAGCTAGATCCATTTTTCTCTTTTCCAGTAGGTTTATCCAAGGAACCTAAGGTAGTAATGATGTTCATAACATCATTCGATTCATACATATAAAGCTATCTTATTCGAAGGTTTAAACTTGTAATCACTAGAACATAGTTTAGTTAATTCTAAACTTGTTCGCAAACAAAAGTTAATCCTTCTAACTTGACTTTTAAAATCAACTAAACACATGTTCTATATCTATATGATATGCTAACTTAATGATTTAAAATCTGGAAACAAGAAAAACACCGTAAAACCGGATTTACGCTGTCGTAGTAACACCGCGGGCTGTTTTGGGTTAGTTAATTAAAAACTATGATAAACTTTGATTTAAAAGTTGTTATTCTGAGAAAATGATTTTTATTATGAACATGAAACTATATCCAAAAATTATGGTTAAACTCAAAGTGGAAGTATGTTTTCTAAAATGGTCATCTAGACGTCGTTCTTTCGACTGAAATGACTACCTTTACAAAAACGACTTGTAACTTATTTTTCTGACTATAAACCTATACTTTTTCTGTTTAGATTCATAAAATAGAGTTCAATATGAAACCATAGCAATTTGATTCACTCAAAACGGATTTAAAATTAAGAAGTTATGGGTAAAACAAGATTGGATAATTTTTCTCATTTTAGCTACGTGAAAATTGGTAACAAATCTATTCCAACCATAACTTAATCAACTTGTATTGTATATTATGTAATCTTGAGATACCATAGACACGTATACAATGTTTCGACCTATCATGTCGACACATCTATATATATTTCGGAACAACCATAGACACTCTATATGTGAATGTTGGAGTTAGCTATACAGGGTTGAGGTTGATTCCAAAATATGTATAGTTTGAGTTGTGATCAATACTGAGATACGTATACACTGGGTCGTGGATTGATTCAAGATAATATTTATCGATTTATTTCTGTATATCTAACTGTGGACAACTAGTTGTAGGTTACTAACGAGGACAGCTGACTTAATAAACTTAAAACATCAAAATATATTAAAAGTGTTGTAAATATATTTTGAACATACTTTGATATATATGTATATATTGTTATAGGTTCGTGAATCAACCAGTGGCCAAGTCTTACTTCCCGACGAAGTAAAAATCTGTGAAAGTGAGTTATAGTCCCACTTTTAAAATCTAATATTTTTGGGATGAGAATACATGCAGGTTTTATAAATGATTTACAAAATAGACACAAGTACGTGAAACTACATTCTATGGTTGAATTATCGAAATCGAATATGCCCCTTTTTATTAAGTCTGGTAATCTAAGAATTAGGGAACAGACACCCTAATTGACGCGAATCCTAAAGATAGATCTATTGGGCTTAACAAACCCCATCCAAAGTACCGGATGCTTTAGTACTTCGAAATTTATATCATATCCGAAGGGTGTCCCGGAATGATGGGGATATTCTTATATATGCATCTTGTTAATGTCGGTTACCAGGTGTTCACCATATGAATGATTTTTATCTCTATGTATGGGATGTGTATTGAAATATGAAATCTTGTGGTCTATTATTATGATTTGATATATATAGGTTAAACCTATAACTCACCAACATTTTTGTTGACGTTTTAAGCATGTTTATTCTCAGGTGATTATTAAGAGCTTCCGCTGTCGCATACTTAAATAAGGACGAGATTTGGAGTCCATGCTTGTATGATATTGTGTAAAAACTGCATTCAAGAAACTTATTTTGTTGTAACATATTTGTATTGTAAACCATTATGTAATGGTTGTGTGTAAACAGGATATTTTAGATTATCATTATTTGATAATCTACGTAAAGCTTTTTAAACCTTTATTGATGAAATAAAGGTTATGGTTTGTTTTAAAATGAATGCAGTCTTTGAAAAACTTCTCATATAGAGGTCAAAACCTCGCAACGAAATCAATTAATATGGAACGTTTTTAATCAATAAGAACGGGACATTTCAAAGGGTAACGTTTTTGATGAGGTGTGTACTTTATGTTTCCAAATTCCTTGACATCAAGAATCAAGAAACCACATTAAAAGGGATTGCTAATTGATTCAGTTGATTATCAACATATCACGGTTCACGAATCTATTAATTAGGTTTATCAGATTGGGCCGTGGGCTTAGTTAAATGATTGGGCCGAAGTGTTTATTTTGTTGGGTTTGTGACACTAATTGATTGGGCCAGATTATTGATGTAGATGACGGGTTAAAGATAGTTGGGTTGGGAGATATAACAGAAAAGTAGAAGTTGAGGAATGGTTTAGGGATGTTTGTGTGATACGAGAGGTCGGGGGTTCGAACTCAGGCTGTGGCAATTTTTTTTGAAAAAGAAGAAAAAGGGGAAAACAGAATTTCACAAGTTAAAATGAAATAACCTAGGAGTTCAATCAGAAAAATTGGAATAGAGGAGTGGTTTAGGTTGTTATCGGGTTAGCGGGACGTCGCGGGTTCAAACCCGGACTTGGGCATTTTTTTTAAGGGCTACTCCTTTGAGGTAGTTTTTACTAATACTCTTATTATTATTATTATTATTTCATTATTAGTTTTATTGTTATTATTATTATTATTATTATTATTATTATTATTATTATTATTATTATTATTATTATTATTATTATTATTATTATTATTTATTATTTATTATTGATTGTTATTAAGTAATTATTATTATTACCAATATTAGAAATAAGATTATTAGTATAATCAATATTATTATCATTATTATTATTATTAAAATATATAGTATTATTATTAATATGACTATAGAAATTATATTAGAATCATCATTTTTATTAAAAGTACCATTATTAGTTAAAATATTATTTTTTATGAAGACTAACATTTTTATCTTATCATTATTATATTTTTATTTAAAAATTATTATTATTACTAACATTACTTTTATTATTAGTATTAATATCAAAACTATTAATAGCAGTAATATTACTAAATCTAATTATTAGTATTATTATCATTATTTTAATATTATCATAACTATTATTTTGACAAACAAAAGATAATTATATAAAAATATTATTATTACATATATCATAAGTATACCTAATTCACTATTTTAATATAAAAATAATATATATATATATATATATATATATATATATATATATATATATATATATATATATATATTGTATTAGAAATAATAAATACATTAATATTTATAACAAATAATATATTTTATAATTAATATATATAAACTGGATTAAATACCATTATATGCTCATTATGTGTTTATATATATATATATATATATATATATATATATATATATATATATATATATATATATATATATATATATATATATATTACTGAAATAGGTTCGTGAATCCGAGGTCAACCTTGCATTGTTCAGTTCCGTCGTATGAATATTTTTACTACAAAATATTGTAGAGTGAGTTTCATTTGCTCCCTTTTTAAATGCTTTTGCAATATATATTTTTGGGACTGAGAATACATGCGCTGTTTTTTATAAATGTTTGACGAAATAGACACAAGTAATTGAAACTACATTCTATGGTTGAATGATCGAAGCTGAATATGCCCCTTTTTGCTTGGTAGCCTAAGAATTAGTAAATCGATCTACTAATTGATGCGAATCCTAAAGATAGATCTATTGGGCCTAACAAACCCCATCCATGGTCGTGGATGCTTTAGTACTTCGATGTTGTTTTATCATGTCCGATGGATGTCCAGGAATGATAGGGGATATTCTTATAGGCATCTTGTTAATGTCGGTTACCAGGTGTTCAATCCATATGAATGATTTTTGCATGCACGATATTTATGAGAAATGAAAAATAAAATTCTTGTGGTCTATTAAAATGATGAAAATGATCAATTATGATAAACTAATGAACTCGCCAACCTTTTGATTGACACTTTAAAGCATGTTTATTCTCAGGATTGAAAGAAATCTTCCGCTGCGCATTTGCTCATTTTAAAGATATTACTTGGAATCATTCATGGCATATTTCAAAAGACGTTGCATTCAAGTCGTTGAGTTCAGTAAAGATTATGATTAAGTAAATGACAGATTAGATCATTTATAGTTGGATATTATGAGATGGTATGCATTCCTGTCAATTTTTGATGAAATGAAAGTTTGTCTCCTAAAACGAATGTAATGTTTGTAAAATGTATCATATAGAGGTCAAATACCTCGCAATGAAATCATATGTTATTGTTTTCATTCTTATAGATTAGGATGGGTCTTTACAACCCCTAGCCGTACCCGCCGCCTTTTCTAACCGTTTAACATGATCGGTGTTCAAATCGGGACACTCCGTCCTTCGATGCCCTTCTTTACCACAATTGTAACAAGTAAGTTTGTTTGGCGCCTTGTTACAATCACGGGCCATGTGCCCTCTTTGATTACAATTAAAATACGTGGGTCCATAACTCAAAGAACCACCTTTCTTCACGATATTAGCACTTTCAGAACCCTTCTTGCTCTTCTTGTTTGAAAAGTTCGAATGACTCGAACCCTCAAATTTTCTCTTAGAGAAAGAGAAATCGCTTTGCTTTGGAACTTCCGGTTCGAAGCCCCGGGCTAACTCAAACAATTCCTCAAAAGACTTAGCCATTCCCCGACTAATCTTACGCTTTAACTCATCGCTTAGTGTACGATAAAAATCTAACATCAATTTGTGATCATCACCAACATACTCCGGATAAAAACGAGTCTTTGCCAAGAAGGTCGACTTGAGGGTAACCAAGTCCATTGAACCTTGTCGCAAATTGTGCAACTCGTCCCGGATTCTATCAAGGTCGGAAGGAGTTCGGTATTCTTTGAAAAATTCCTTTTTAAACTCTTCCCACGTCAAGCCCATGCATTGTTCTTCACCATAAAACTTAATTTTATCATCCCACCACAACTTAGCCTCCTCATGTAACATACTAGAACCGTATCTCGTCTTCTTCTCGGGAGGACACTCCGCTGTACGGAAAGCCCCCTCGATGTCGGAGATCCAACATGTGCTTTTCAACGGATCCCTTACTCCATTAAACATAGGAGGTTGAGCATCCTTGAAATTTTTGTAATGGAAGTCTCGCCTTCCATGTCCACCGTTACCATCACCCCGAGGATAAATATTTCTAGCTTCTAATGCCTCTTCGATCGCGGCATTCATTCGTTCGTTTATTAACTCGGTTACTTGCCCATCAACCGATTCTTGGAAAACCTTTCGGCCATCCTCTAGGAATTCCGCTCTTTGCTTTTTAATGATGGCCTCGACTTTGGCCGTGAATTCGGAGTCCTCGCTCGGGCCTCCATTTTCAGTATCATGACCATCTCTCATCTTCATTCTACAAAACGAAATAGGTTAAACAATGAAACGAAGGACAAGTCATAAATATACCACACCGCTCCATCTTGCTCAACAATCATCGTACATCGCTTGCTTGACACGACTCGAACCGTAACAATGGTAGCTAATCATTGTTACGCGAGCACGTCGCATTAACTCGCTAGTACAACGTCTATCTCGCTTGATGATTGCAAAACACAACACAAAACAATTAGCGCATAGTTAGTTTACCTAAACCTAGGCACTAACCAAATCCCGGTCCGACCCGTCTCCAACAAGTCCCGCATAAAATGCATACACAATAAAGTCTAAGTCTAGGCACCTATCTCAAGTCGCTTAAATCCCTTAGACCATGCTCTGATACCACTTGTAACGACCCAAACCTCGTTATACCAAATTATGACCCAAAAAAAAAAAAAATTCTGAGACAGCACATCTGGACGGCGTCCAGTACTTAAGAACAGGACGGCGTCCAACCAAATGGGACGGCGTCCAAATGAACTGAAATATTCTGACCCCCAAGTCCAACTTACGTGAGCGAAAAACCCGCTTCCCGATACTTTTAGACGAAACCCTATTCACAACATGTTAACATAACTAAACTAAGAAGTTTCCACCATAAAACCAAGTTTTACAACATCGGGCCGACATCGGCCGTTTTACGAGTTTCGTTCAAAAATACAAGTTCGACCATAAGAGTTTATGTGATGCCCCGTACAAAATTAACGTGTACGGATCATCAACAACAGGATCATTACAAGGTCAAACACTATATGCTGTTTTAAAATAAGTTTGCATTCATAAGAAGGGGTGACGTCATAACCAACGTCATAAGTTTTACAAACGAAAGTATGCTTCTATGAATAGAAGCAATTAACATAAGTACGAGACCTGAAGGTCATTACAAATTCATTGTTTCAAATGTAACATAGTTGTGAATGCAAGGTAAACGTTTCATGCGGAGACATCTCTAACAAAAGCAGCGGGAGTCTACACAGCAAGACAACTACAACGGAAGCATCAAACCTCTAAGCACCTGAGAAAACATGCTTAAAAACGTCAACACGAATGTTGGTGAGCTATAGTTTAAGTATAACAGTAACGTAAGGTAGGCCACGAGATTTCAGTATTTCAAAACCGTATGAAAAGTATATGTTCAACCGTGGGCACTTGGTAACTAACTTAATGTAATATCACCCCCTAAAAGTACAATTGGTGAGTGCCTAAGTTTACGAAGTATTAAACACCCATTAAATGCTAGCGCTACTAGCCCGCGTGGGGATGTCAAACCCTATAGATCCATATCTAAGATTCGCGTTCACTGGTTCAAAGACCAATGACTAAACGTTACCGAGCTAAGGGAAGTTTATGCCGTTGCATAACCCACACATATATAAAGTTTAAGTACTCGTGCCTAGTATGTAAAACATAAAAAGCGCAAGTATTCTCAGTTCCCAAAATAGTTAAAGTAAAAATGGATGCTATAACTCACAGTGAAAAGTAGTAAAGTCGGTACGAGATAAGTAAGCAAGTAGTTGGTCCGAAAGGTCCTCAAACTAAGTCAAAGGTTATTAAGTCAGTAAATCTTTCCCAAAGGTTTAAAAGTATGTAAATTAGGTCTTAAGTATCATCATAATTCAACAACATAAGTAAAAAGTAAAGTAAGTTTTCAATCAAGAATAGAGATCGAAACAAAGGCTGATTTCGTTCAGCTGCTAGGACCTCTATATAAATCGAAAAGATGCGTAGTCAGTGGCTATGGCTCCGTATGTGAGTCCTTTAACCACTGACCAGTTTTTAGAACCAAACTCGTCTTCGTTTGACCGTGGTGACGGTTTAAGTGCGAGTAGGTCAGAAATTTCAGCACAACGTTACAAAGGTGTAGTGACTTTCGGAAGGCTATAAATCCTAAACCGTAAATCGGATTAAGACGAGTCCTAAATGAAAAGTCATCTACTCGAACCTAAAAATCTGGAAATAAACCTTTCCAGTAGCCCAGGTGATTAATCAGACCTCAAAAATAGTAAACAAAGTGCTCCGGTGGGTTCTTGGTGCTTGATGTTCATCACGGTTCTCATCCTTGATGCTTGTAGCTTCAAGTGTACAAATCGTTGATGTGTTTGCATCATCTTAACCAAGTTTTGACCATCATGACACTAGTGTATGTCTAAGATAATTTGTACAACTCATTTAAGGGTTGTAAGAAGGTTGATGAACCAAAGTTACATCAAGATCTTAGATCCGACACATACATGAGTTCTAATAATAATATTAAGCTACAAACTTGAATGTAAACTAAATAAACAAGATCTTAAGTTGTAGAACTTAGATCTTAGTTAGATCTTGAAGATCCTAGACTAGAAAGTCTAGATCTAGTGTTCTTAAGTTAAACCCTAAATTATGGAACTTGGATCTTTACTTTAATAAAACCATAAGTTATGAAACTTAGATTTTTATCTTGTAGAATGTATATAAGCTTATAAGCTTTTGTTTTAGACGAAATTGGAAGACCATAAGTTATAGAAACTTAGATCAAATATAAGTGTATGAAGTTATAACTAGAAAGTTAAACTTCCATGTCTTGAACTTCCAAAGTTTAAGCTTTAGTTTCAAGAAAAATGAGATCAAGTTTAACTAGTAATACTTGACCAAAATTAAATAAATCACTAATTGATACTTACAAAAGAAAGAAATAAACTAAAGTTACAAGTAACAAGTTCATGTTTGTTTCATACTTAAGAAGATTCAAGCCAAAACTTGAATCTTAAGAAAATAAACCTTAAGTTTACAAAACATGAACACAAGTAAGATCTTAAAGCTTATGAACTTTAGATCTTTATAATATTTCAAGTGTAGAACCATAAACTAACAAGCTTAGATCCTTGTTCTTGACTTCTCATCAAACAAAGGATGGAAGAAGCAAGATTCATGAAGATACAAACTAGAAAGTTTGATCTTTAACAACAAACAACAAGAAGTATGATGATGATGGAATTCAGTTTTCAAAGGAAAAAAAAAGAAAGAAAAAGATATATTCCTTACAATTTAGAGAGAAAAGACTAGAGAAAAGAAAGTGTAAGTATGAAGTGTGTGGAATGGAGTTTACACTAGCATATAAGTAACAAAAAAATAAATTTTGAACTCCCCATGCCCATACCAAGGCCGACGGTATTGAGCTCCATAAATGGGGTAGTCAACTTCAACTTTCTAGTGTGGGAGGGTGTTTTTGCTAGGAAGGTGTATAAGTCAAATACATGGGAAAGAGGTGCATGCATTCTTGAGACATCTTTGTCTCCTACACCTTAATTAACCTTGTTTAACCTTAAAGAGTCATTAGCATAGTAGTGGGCTTACTAGTAGTCCATTAAGTGGTGTAAGGTGGGCTTCCAAGTCTAATAATATAAGCCCAAGTATAAGTAAGCAACAAATTAGTAAAAGCCCAAGTAATTAACTACTTACATTAGTTAATTAGAAATAATTAATAATAATTAATTATGAACGTAAATAATATTCGAAATATTATTCATGAAAAGCACGTGTCAAAAAGATGAGTCGGGACATGAAAAGTCAAATACGGTAACAAGTAAAATGTATGAGAATACATTTAGTACAACACAAGTATTAATAATAAATATTAATAATATAAGTCAAAAAATCCAGGGTCGTTACATTACCCACCTGTTAAAGAAAATTTCGTCCCGAAATTTTAAGCTGAGGTAGATGGAGGAGTTGGGAAAAGGTGAGGATACTTCTGCATCATTTGATCCTCTCGTTCCCAGGTAAACTCGGGTCCTCGTTTGGCATTCCATCAGACTCGGACGATCGGAATCTTGTTGTGTTTCAAAGTTTTAACCTCACGGTCCATAATTTCGACAGGTTCTTCCATGAAGTGGAGTTTGTCATCAATCGTGAGTTCTTCCAGTGGTATGATAAGTTCTGTTTCAGCAAGACACTTCTTCAAATTTGATACGTGGAAGGTAGGATGAACTGAGCTCAATTGAGTCGGAAGATCCAAACGGTAAGCAACGGGTCCAACACGCTCCAAGATTTCGAAAGGACCAATGTATCGCGGATTGAGCTTCCCACGTCTTCCAAAATGGATCACACCTTTCCAAGGTGCGACCTTCAACATTACACGGTCACCCACGTTGAATTTGAAGTCTTTACGTTTAAGGTCGGCATAACTCTTTTGGTTATCACGGGCCGTCTTGAGTCTCGCTTGAATTTGGACAATCTTCTCGGTTGTTTCATGGACTAACTCGGGTCCAGTGATTTGCTTTTCGCCTACTTCGGACCAACAAATAGGAGAACAGCATTTGCGGCCATACAACGCTTCGAAAGGTGCGACATTAATACTCGAATGATAACTGTTGTTATAAGAGAATTCGGCTAGCGGCAAATGCCTTTCCCAAGCCTTTCCGAAATCAATGACACAAGCACGCAACATGTCCTCCAAAGTCTGAATTGTTCGCTCGCTTTGTCCGTCGGTTTGCGGGTGATACGCAGTACTCATGTCGAGATGAGTCCCCAAGGCTTCTTGCAAAGAACGAAAAAATCTGGAAGCAAAACGGGCATCTCGGTCTGAAATAATTGATAAGGGCACACCATGACGGGATACAATCTCTTTTATGTATAGTTGAGCGAGTTTTTCCATTGTATCCGTTTCTTTCATGGCAAGAAGTGTGCAGATTTGGTAAGACGGTCAACGATAACCCAGATGGTATCATATCCACCCACCGTCTTTGGTAGTTTCATAATGAAGTCCATCGTTATCCTTTCCCACTTCCATTGCGGGATTTCTGGTTGCTGAAGTAACCCAGATGGCCTTTGATGTTCGGCCTTAACCTTCGATCAAGTCAAACACTTCCCAACATAAGTTGCAACATCTTTCTTAAGATTTGGCCACCAATATTGTTCCTTGAGATCGTGGTACATTTTACCGGCTCCTGGATGAATCGAATATCTTGACTTGTGGGCTTCGTCTAGAATGAGGCTTCGCAAATCCCTATAACTAGGCACCCAAATTCTTTCGGCGAAGTATTGGAGTCCAGTCTCCTTAACCTCGAATCGAGAGACGAGAATGTTCAAGTGTTCATGAGAAATATTTTCCTCCTTGAGAGCCTCATCTTGGCCTACTCGGATTTGGCCATTGAGATTTGAGTGTATGGTGATGTTCAGGGCTCGGACACGAAGAGGTCCCATCCTCTCCTTTCGGCTTAAAGCGTCGGCTACAACATTTGCCTTGCCAGGATGATAACGAAGTTCACAATCATAGTCGTTCAGCGTCTCGATCCATCGTCGCTGTCTCATGTTCAGTTGTTTCTGATCGAATATATGTTGGAGGCTTTTGTGGTCGGTGAAGATAGTACTTTTAGTTCCATAAAGATAGTGTCTCCACAATTTGAGTGCAAAGACAACAGCTCCAAGTTCGAGATCGTGAGTAGTGTAGTTTCGCTCGTGAATCTTCAATTGACGAGAAGCATAAGCAATGACCTACGTTCTTTGCATCAATACGCAACCAAAACCATTTTTCGAGGCATCACAATATACGACGAAATCGTCACTGCCTTCAGGAAGTGATAAGATAGGTGCGGTGGTCAACTTCTGCTTCAAGGTTTGAAATGCTGATTCATGTTCGGTTTCCAAACGAACTTCTTCCCTTTGTGAGTCAGCGCGGTCAAAGGACGCGCAATCAGAGAGAAACCTTCAATAAATCTTCAGTAGTAACCGGCGAGACCTAAAAATTGGCGGATATGAGTCGGAGTAGTGGGGGTTTCCCACTTGCTGATAGCTTCGATCTTTGTGGAATCAACTTTGATACCTTGATCGCTCACAATATGACCCAGGAATTGGACTTCCTTCAACCAAAACTCGCACTTGGAGAATTTGGCATAAAGTTACTCTCGTCTCAAGAGTTCAAGCACTAGTCGAAGATGTTGCTCATGTTCTTCTTCACTTTTGGAGTAGATGAGGATATCATCTATGAAGACGATAACGAACTTATCCATGTATGGCTTGCATACACGATTCATGAGATCCATAAACACGGCAGGTGCGTTGGTTAAACCGAATGGCATCACGAGAAATTCATAGTGACCATAACGGGTTCTGAACGCAGTTTTCATCACATCACTCTCCTTCACCCTCAACTGGTGATAACCGGATCGCAAATCGATCTTAGAGTAAACGCTTGAGCCTTGCAGCTGATCGAAAAGATCGTCAATTCGGGGGAAGGGGATACCGATTCTTGATCATCAATTTGTTGGGTTCGCGGTAGTCGATACACATGCGAAAGGATCCGTCCTTCTTCTTCACAAACAAAACAGGTGCACCCCAAGGCGAAGAACTTGGTTAGATAAATCCACTGTCTAGCAGTTCTTGTAGTTGACTCTGCAACTCTTGCATTTCGGAAGGTGCGAGTCGATAAGGTGCGCGAGCTACAGGTGCAGCTCCTGGCACTAAATTGATCTGAAACTCCACTGCCCTCGTTGGCGGTAATCCAGGCAATTCTTCTGGGAAGACATCGGGAAATTCGTTCACAATTCGTACATCATCCACGTTCTTCACCTCGGTTTCTAATGTTTTCACATGTGCTAAAACAATAAGACGTCCTTTCTTCATGATCTTTTGTGCTTTCATGCAACTAATGATGTTTAGCTTCGAGTTACATCTCTCTCCGTAAATAATCAGTGGCTCACCATCTCCGTGTGGTATACGAATAACTTTATCTCCACAGATAATGTCGGCCCTTACCTTGGTCAACCAGTCCATACTGACAATCACATCAAAACTTCCCAATTTGATGGGTATCAAGTCAATCTCGAAATCCACACCAGCTATGTTGATAATACCTCCTCGGCTAATTTGGTCAACTCTCTCAAGTTTTCCATTGGCTACCTCAACAAGCATACTCTCCTTTAAAGGAACTAACGACCAATTTATCTTAGAGCAAAAGTGACTACATACATAACTCCTATCGGCACCAGTATTAAATAGGACAGAAGCTAATAGATTGTTGATAGTGAATATACCTGTAACCAAGTCGGGGTTCTCACGGGCATCCCTTGCGTTTACGTTGAAAGCTCTTCCACACGCTGGCCCGCCGTCCTTTCTCTTGTTGGGACATTCATTCATGAAGTGCCCTGTTTTCCACACTCATAGCACTTCGTTGGTCCAGTAGGGTTTGTCTTCACAGTTGGGGTGGTGATCTTGCAATCTTTGCCAATATGCCCAGTCCTTTTACACTTTTCACAGACCACGTTGCAGTACCTGGTATGATGCTTGTAGCATCTCTTGCACTGCGGAAGACTACCCTTGTAGTTAGGGTTTGAGCTAGGGTTCGAGTTGGGGTTCCTCCCGTCGTTGTTTCCCTTGAAACTTTCATGCCTCTTAGCTGGGTTTTGGTCAAAGACCCTTCCCTTGTTGCTGTCCCACTTACGTTTCTCATTACTAGCTCCCGATTCTGATTTTGCCTTTTCTGGTTCTTTGTTGGTAATTTGGTTCATCAGGGTGTGCGCCATTCGCATAGCTTTGGGGACATCAACTGGTTTCGAAGAGGTGACATTTCCCTGGATGGACTTGGGAAGTCCCCACAAATACCTTTCCATTCGCTTAAATTCCGAGGTAACCATCGTGGGACACATAAAAGCTAGTTCAAAGTACCTTCAGTTATAACTCGGTTCCCACAACCTTTAACTCCCAAAACTCAGCTTCCATTTTCTGAATCTCTGTTCTGGGGCAGTACTCCTCGATCATGGCCCCCTTAAATTCCTCCCACGGTGTAGCATAAGCCTCGTTAATACCCTTAGCCTGAGCAAGTGTGTTCCACCAGGTTAAAGCGCCGTCCGACAGTGTACAGGAGGCATACTTAGTCTTGTTCATTTCTGAGCAGTTTCTCACACGGAACACAGCTTCCAATTTCTCAAACCACCTCGTCAGTCCAACCGGCCCCTCAGTACCACTGAAATTGTGGGGCTTGCAGCTTTGAAATTCCTTATAAGTACACCCGTTATGATTGTTCTGGTTAACAGGTGGAGCTTGGGGGTTAACATTTGCAATTGCTGCGGCTACTCGTTCAGTTATCATCTACTCAATCTGTGCTGCTGTGGGCGTTGATCTTCCGTTTGCCATTGATCTTCGAAACAGAAATTTCAATTTAAGTCAAAATCCAGCATTCAATAAATAGTAATACGGTATATGCAAGGTTGGAGAATTCGGATCTCGGGGAGATCTCGTTTGGACATTTTTAGGGAGATCTCGGCATCTCAGAATAATCTCGGGGAGATCTCGGACGTTGACTTACGTTGACTTTATAGTGTTTTTAATAAAATATACATAAAAACATAAATATATGTATATTTATATATGTTTTTACGAGATTTTACAAAAATATCCGAGAAATGAGCTAGAAAATCTTAGAAATTACGAATTTTACAAGAAAATCTTACAAATTAGCAAGAAAATCCGAGAAATCATGGCTTTTACTAAGTTTGACCCCTTTGACCGAGAAATCTCAGGAGATGAACATCTCGTCTCGGTTGCCTTCTAAAAACGAGATATCGGAGGAGATCTCGGGGAGATCTCGGGAGATTTACAACACTGGGTATATGGTAACCAACATGGAATCAACACAACACATGCTAATTAAGTAATACAACTAGATACAGACACGACATAATCATCATATAGTAACGTAAATAGAACACCATACAGAAATTAAACAACACAAAGTTCCATTCATTAATAAGAAAGTTGCATACATCCGCATACGGTTCGTATAATACATGGGTAAAACATGAAACTACAAACGGGATTACATAATGAAATCTAATTCAATAGCCCTATGGTGACGGTGGGTAAAGGTTGTCCATCATGTGGGACACCTGGTCCTCGAGCTCAGTTACCCAAGCACGGAGGATATGCACTTCCCTCGTTAGTTCCTCGACGACGGGGGATGCTGGTGGGGCAGGCGGTGTAGATGGTGCTGGTAGAGCTGGTGGTGCAGACGGTCCAGCACCAGAAGTAGACGGTGTGTAACGGGAAGCCTTACGCACGAATGGATCGGCAGGGTAATGCACAACCCGCTTATGGGCGGTAACCCTAACCAACTGTCCGCGTGCGTCCACGAACGGTCTACCTCCGTTAACCCCCGGAATAACAGTATCATCGAAACGATACTGCTTCTTCGGCGGGGTAGAGGGCGGCTGCACGGGCTTCTCCTCAGGGTCCTCGTCGGAATCCTCGTCGGAATCCTCCTCACTGAAGTCATCAGATGATGAGTCGTCTGAATCATCTGAGGGTGGATCTGCTCGACCGGTGGTCTTCAGTCGATATCTGCTAGGCAGGATCAGCACGACACGTCCATCAGTAAGGCGTCTGATACCAAATTCCCTACAACCAATGCTCAAGTTTCACAGAAAAAGTAAGCAGCAGCATGCATTAAGTTTCGGCACGACACGTCCATATAGCAATAAAAGTAAGCAGCAGCATGCATCAAGTTTCGCAGAAACAAGTAAACTAGAAAGTTGTAGATTAGTCCTATTAGTGAATCCTACTCGGCTCTGTCTAGACTCACTAATGCAACCTAATTCCCTACAACCAATGCTCTGATACCAAATGTGATGCCCCGTACAAAATTAACGTGTACAGATCATCAACAACAGGATCATTACAAGGTCAAACACTATATGCTGTTTTAAAATAAGTTTGCATTCATAAGAAGGGGTGACGTCATAACCAACGTCATAAGTTTTACAAACGAAAGTATGCTTCTATGAATAGAAGCAATTAACATAAGTACGAGACCCGTAGGTCATTACAAATTCATTGTTTCAAAAGTAACATAGTTGTGAATGCAAGGTAAACGTTTCATGCAGAGACATCTCTAACAAAAGCAGTGGGAGTCTACACAGCAAGACAACTACAGCGAAAGCATCAAACCTCTAAGCACTTGAGAAAATATGCTTAAAAACATCAACACGAATGTTGGTGAGCTATAGTTTAAGTATAACAGTAACGTAAGGTAGGCCACGAGATTTCAGTATTTCAAAACAGTATGAAAAGTATATGTTCAACCGTGGGCACTTGGTAACTAACTTAACGTAATATCACCCCCTAAAAGTACACTTGGCGAGTGCGTAAGTTTACGAAGTATTAAACACCCGTTAAATGCTAGCGCTACTAGCCCGAGTGGGGATGTCAAACCCTATGGATCCATATCTAAGATTCACGTTCACCGGTTTAAAGACCAATGAATAAACGTTACTGAGCTAAGGGGAAAGTTTATGTCGTTGTATAACCTACACATATATAAAGTTTAAGTACTCATGCCTAGTATGTAAAACGTAAAAAGCGCATGTATTCTCGGTTCCCAAAATAGTTAAAGTAAAAAGGGATGCTATAACTCACAGTGAAAAGTAGTAAAGTTGGTACGAGATAAGTAAGCAAGTAGTTGGTCCGAAAGGTCCTCAACCTAAGTCAAAAGTTACTAAGTCAGTAAATCGTTCCCAAAGGTTTAAAAGTATGTAAATTAGGTCTTAAGTATCATCATCATTCAACAACATAAGTAAAAAGTAAAGTAAGTTTTCAATCAAGAATAGAGATCGAAACAAAGGCTGACTTCGTTCAGCTGATAGGACCTCTATATAAATCGAAAAGACACGTAGTCAGTGGCTATGGCTCCGTATGTGAGTCCTTTAATCACTGACCAATTTTCATAACCAAACTCATCTTCATTTGACCGTGGCGATGGTTTCAGTGCGAGTAGGTTAGAAATTTCAGCACAACGTTACAAAGGTGTAGTGACTTTTGGAAGGCTATAAATCCTAAACCGTAAATCGGATTAAGACGAGTCCTAAAATAAAAGTCATCTACTCGAACCGAAAAATCTGGAAATCAACTTTTCCTGTAGCCCAGGTGAAATATCAGACCTCAAAAACAGTAAACAATGTGCTCCGGTGGGTTCTTGGTGCTTGATGTTCATCACGGTTCTTATCCTTGATGCTTGTAGCTTCAAGTGTACAACTCGTTGATGCGTTTGCATCATCTTAACCAAGTTTTGACCATCATGACACTAGTGTATGTCTAAGATAAATAGCAAAACTCATTTATGGGTTGTAAGAAGGTTGATGAACCAAAGTTACATCAAGATCTTAGATCTGACACATACATGAGTTCTAATAATAATATTAAGCTGCAAACTTGAATGTAAACTAAATAAACAAGATCTTAAGTTGTAGAACTTAGATCTTAGTTAGATCTTGAAGATCCTAGACTAGAAAGTCTAGATCTAGTATTCTTAAGTTAAACCCTAAGTTATGGAACTTGGATCTTTACTTTAATAAAACCATAAGTTATGAAACTTAGATTTTTATCTTGTAGAATGTATATAAGCTTATAAGCTTTTGTTTTAGACAAAATTGGAAGACCATAAGTTATAGAAACTTAGATCCAATATAAGTGTATGAAGTTATAACTAGAAAGTTAAACTTCCATGTTCTTGAACTTCCAAAGTTTAAGCTTTAGTTTCAAGAAAAATGAGATCAAGTTTAACTAGTAATACTTAACCAAAATTAAATAAATCACTAATTGAAATACTTACAAAAGAAAGAAATAAACTAAAGTTACAAGTAACAAGTTCATGTTTGTTTCATACTTAAGAAGATTAAAGCCAAAACTTGGATCTTAAGAAAATAAACCTTAAGTTTACAAAACATGAACACAAGTAAGATCTTAAAGCTTATGAACTTTAGATCTTTATAATATTTCAAGTGTAGAACCATAAACTAACAAGCTTAGATCCTTGTTCTTGACTTCTCATCAAACAAAGGATGGAAGAAGCAAGATTTATGAAGATATAAACTAGAAAGTTTGATCTTTAACAACAAACAACAACAAGTATGATGATGATGGAATTCGGTTTTCAAAGGAAAAAGAAGAAAGAAAAAGATATATTACATACAATTTAGAGAGAAAAGACTAGAGAAAAGAAAGTGTAAGTATGAAGTGTGTGTGGAATGGAGTTTACACTAGCATATAAGTAACAAAAAAATAAATTTTGAACTCCCCATGCCCATACCAAGGCCGACGGTATTGAGCTCCATAAATGGGGTAGTCAACTTCAACTTTCTAGTGTGGGAGGGTGTTGTTTGCTAGGAAGGTGTATAAGTCAAATACATGGGAAAAAGGTGCATGCATGCTTGAGACATCTTTGTCTCCTACACCTTAATTAACCTTGTTTAACCTTAAAGAGTCATTAGCATAGTAGTGGGCTTACTAGTAGTCCATTAAGTGGTGTAGGGTGGGCTTCCAAGTCTAGTAATATAATCCCAAGTATAAGTAAGCAACAAATTAGTAAAAGCCCAAGTAATTAACTACTTACATTAGTTAATTAGAAATAATTAATAATAATTAATTATGAACGTAAATAATATTCGAAATATTATTCATGAAAAGCACGTGTCGAAAAGACGAGTCGAGACATGAAAAGTCAAATACGGTAACAAGTAAAATGTATGAGAATACATTTAGTACAACACAAGTATTAATAATAAATATTAATAATATAAGTCGGAAAATCCAGGGTCGTTACAGTTTAAGTTCTAAACGACACCTAGAGCATGGTGTTTGGGGTTAAACTACCCACATCTTGGCCAACTTCAAAAGCTAATAATCCAAATGCGTCCCCTATCAAAACAAAGCGGGAGGCCACTAATCCAACCGAACACCCTTACCCTTGTCCACGCCGGAACCTAAAAAGAGTAAAAAACGAGAGGGTAAGCAAAGCTTAGTGAGTACAATAATTATACATACACATATATAACCCATCTATTTGCAATCGCACCCACCCAATACCTCATACGAAAATATAACTCAAATAGCATGCCGTCATACTCATAATGCTAACAACTCGTACACTATCACAACACCACATTAGCATATACTCAACGCAATATATATATATATATATATATATATATATATATATATATATATATATATATATATATATATATATATATATATATATATATATATATGTATATATATATATAGCATGCTAAACAATATCCAACAACATAATATGGTTAACCATAAACGCTATGGTGCTACCGGCTCGTGGTTCACACCATACGCAATGCTATGACGCTACCGGCTCGTGGTTCACGCCACTACACATTTGAGTCTCACTCGTTTATAGTGCTACCAGCTCGTGGTTCACACTTTGGCGCTACCGGATCGTGGTTTACGCCTCATTTTATAGTCTACTGGCTCGTGGTTCACACTTTGGCGCTACCGGCTCGTGGTTCACGCCTCATTTTATAGTGCTACCGGCTCGTGGTTCACACTTGATGCTACCGGCTCGTGGTTTACATCATGACACTCATCACATACATGCTATGGTACTACCGACTCGTGGTTTATACCATAACATTCACAAATAAATACGCCATATACATATACGCATAATTATTCCACTCACCTTAACGCCTTTGGTGAATTAATCAAGCTCGCAACCTTCAACGCGGCGTACCTATTACATCATTTATATAATCAATCGTACAATCGAGTTGGTCAACCAACTTACTCCCTCTTCAAGTGACACATTGACCCATAGTGCAAATTTCGACCCATTTGCACACTTAACCCTAATACTAACTATTTCAGTCTTAATATACCTTTTAACACAAGGTCATCACATTTTCACACCCATTAAACAACTTAGGTCATCAATGACTCCCTTGACCCATTTCAAAGTTAACACACCCATTTGGGTCACCACCATACCCAAATAGCACTTACTTACTCAATATCTAGGTGTGCTAGTACCCAACTAACCAATTAAGACTCTTAAACACATTTATCATTTTAGAAACCCTAGGTTAGTCATCTTTGAGTCCTCATGACCCAAACTTACCTAAAACCCCCAAATTACAAGTAAATGGGTTTTAAGTTCATCACCTACCCAAACCCTAACCCTTAAAAAATTAAAGTAAGGAATTCAAGGTTAAGACTTACCACTACAATCAAGACGTAGCTAGGGAGTAGATGAACAACTTTAAAACACGCACTTTGACCCAAAACTAGCTTCTTCCTTTTTGGATTGAGCTTTCTCACACTAAAACCCTTCTCTCTCTCTAGAATTTAAGTGGATAAGAGGTGGTGGTTAAAAATGGTGTAAATGAGGCTCCCCCAACTGATCTAGGGCCTTAAATTCGTCCACAAAGTGAAATTACCAAAATACCCATTTGTAATATCTGAAATAAAAACAGCTGGCCCGCCAGTACATCTGGATGGCGTCCAAAATACTGGATGGTGTCCAGCTCTTCAAACATGGACGGCATCCCACAAGTTGGACGGCGTCCCAACCATCTAAGAAAACAGGATCTTACAGTCAAATTTGATGATGACACTAGTTTTGGTCAAATGGATGTTTAAACACTTGTGTTAAGTGTTAAATGACGTTTTTGGAAGTAATCACACATGAGAAGTGATTTTGAGTCAAAGTGATGTTTTTAACATAAGTCGAACGTGGTCAAACGCAATATGGGTTAATATTGCACGTGTTGTAGTTTTGGTGTTAATGGCGATTTGAAATGATCACTAACTAAGTAGTAATCTAGTGTCGGGACTTAGGTTGGTCAATTTGGTACCAAGTATGATTTGGGTTAAATTGTACTTTGTTGTGTGGGTTTGTATTACCACCCAAAGTGGTAGTTGGATTGTGTCCATTAGGTGTTAAATAGGCGGGTTATGGTGATCAAAGTGTGATCCCTCGACTAAGGGATGTTTGTGTCGGGTTCTCTTTTAGAGAATATATATTTATGTGTATATTGTGCCTATGTGTGATATAGGTGGTTACTTGCTCGGATTTGAGGACGGAGATCATGTTATACATGACTTTGTGCGGGCATTCCAAGTTGAGTGGAATACTTATACGTGTATGTATATGATGTATTTACTTGTGTGGCGTGAAAAGTGGGTTAGTCGCGGTGTTAAGACACTACATTGTACGGGACGAGTGGGTTAGTCGCGGTGTTAAGACACCACTCCGGGGTTAGTGACATGTGGGTTAGTCGCGGTGTTAAGACACCACATTTTTCGTGATGGGTGGGTTAGTCTCGGTGTTAAGACACCACCCGAGGGTTAGTGATACGCGGTGTTAAGTACGCTAATGGATGTTGTGAACTCCGATGGTCCTTCGCGAGTACCATTCCCTTGTGCTATTGGTTAACCATGGTTGTGTGAGTTTTGTTTTAGCATATTAAATTGTGAACTATATGCTACTGGCGATGCTAGCTTATTGTGAATTGCAGATATTTATTTTATGCATTGTGATTGCATGGTTGTTGAATTGCTAGCTCGTATGCGGTATTTGTGTAAGTGTTTGCAAGTAACTAGATTATATATGTATATGTATAATTATTGCATTTACTAAGCTTTATGCTTACCCCTCTCGTTGTTTACCTTTTTATAGGTATCGTTGATGTGGATTTTACCTAGTAGCTAGACTAGGGTTAATAGACGTTGCTTAAGCTTGGAGGATTAGCTTTTGGATATTAAATGCGGATTGGGGATTTAGTTGTCCCCGGGATTATGCTCTTGGTATCGGGTTAGGTCAAAGAGTCCTAACTCTTCTAAATGTACATTTGGGTCGAAATTACACCGTGTGGTTGTACGGGTCATTGTACCCTTTTGTAAACTCGTAATTTGTTTGAGATGGGTGAATTATGGTGGTCGTTGAACGAGTTAATATCTAAAGTATTTGTGTTTGAGAAAACGGGCTTGTATATGTAACAAGAAAACTGGATAGGGGTTGTGGTGCACTAAAGCGCGCCGCGCAAATGGCCAAGATCAGGTACCTGGTGCCAGACACAAGTTCTGGATTTGTTTCACGTGTTAGCGCGCGCCGCGCATATGGTCTGGCCAGACTAAATTGTTGTTTTTAAAAAAAACAAAAGAAATTAGTGTTTTCTCGTGTTGCGTTTTGGGGTCGTTACACAATAGAATCCTAATAAAGCACTTAAACATGTCCCAAAACGTCTAGGCACACCATGCAACTGTCTATGAAACGTTGCAAAATGTTTGGGCAAAAGTTGCAACCTTTCTGCAAAATTTATAGCATGGTGCGGCGCACCATAAAAGAGGTGCGACGCACATCAACACTAACTTGCCACATGGTGTGGCGCATCAAGAGATGATGTGGCACACCCAAAAATCTCCAAATCCTTCTGATGACGATTTTGACTTTTCACGTTATAAGGTGCGGCGTAATAGCCTTCTATTGCGGCGCACCACTCACCTATATGGTGCGGTGCACCAACCAGCAGGTGTGACACCTTATGCCTGGACAGTCACTTTAGTTTGTTTCATCAACAAACTACAACCCAGTTCAAGCTATCTCTTTAGCTTTTTGACGGATGTGACCTCCACATTCTCCAAATTTATTCTAGAGTATTAGAGATTGCTTCACTTTCAATCTAGCAAATAAATACACTAAAATGATTCATTGGATCACACAAAAATCACCAACAATTAATAGGTTGATGTATGGGTTGAGTGAGTTCATGTTTTACGAGTATATGCTTTTAATTTTAAATAAAATTTTAAGATATAGATAGAGGTATCTAACTCTTAACCTAATCATCATGATATATATCTTGGACCAAAGTAAGTAAACAGCACGCAAGAAGAAAAACCAAAATCAAATACGATGTTTTGACATGATGGTATATTCAAACACGGAGTACTTTTTCTTTTATATATAAAGTGAATTTCCATAATTGATATTATCATAATAATTTATCTTTTATTCGTTTTGATAGTCTTTAGTTGCTTATCATAAAAATCAAATCCAATGTGTGTTATTATAAGGCATCAACTGTTAGAATTTATGGACTCGAACAAGACTTTAATACACGTTGATTATTAAAACCCACCTGATAACAAAGGAATAAACACAAGGCACAAAGATATCGAACAAGAAATGTAAATAACATATGAAATATGAATTTAAGGTGGTTATATCCAATCTTGCAATTGGATTTAGTCGGGCCAACCAAAGAAAGTTTTTTTAATATTAATTTTAATAAATAGGGTTACATTTTATTGATGACAAACGAAACCTTTTCCTCAACCGAACAACTTGCTGATAACGTCTAGGCTCGCGTTTCGTGAAGCCACCCTCGCATTCTGTGAGATCACCTTTCAAAACGAGAAATTTCTTCCAGCTTCGAAGTAACACCAAGCCACCAAGCTGGCACCACAAGCTTCTCCTCTCCATCCGCGAGGTGCTCCAGCTGCGCTGATTTTTGATCTCGTTCGATCTTCACACTTAACGCGAACTCCCAGTTTCATTTGGCTTAATTCTACCATACGATAATTCAAAGCTCATAACTGTAATTGTTTTTTGCTTTACGATTAGAAACAACTAGTTGTCTTATAGTCAATTGTTTTTAATATTTTTCTGTTTCTTTTATAACTCCATTTTTAACGTTATATACATATGTGTGTAGTATTTATAATGTGATACATATAACAAAATTAATGTACGCATATTGATTTAATATATGTACTTATCAAAGAAAGATTTAATGAAATTTCTTGTCCAAACTTGCAGGTATCGTATTGAATCTATAAATCATATTTTTTTGGGGTTTACAATGGTTTAGATCTTCCTTATTTCGATTATTGGCAACAATGGGTTCAATGGTGGGAAAATTGGAGCTCTTCGCTTGACTCCAAAAATAGGCTTTATTATACAATTGTTGTCGCGTTTTTGTGGTTTTTATGGAGATTAAGAAACAATACTATTTTTGGTCTCACTCTGATTAAGAAGTGTGATCATATCTATTCTATATGCAATATTTCTTTTTTTAGATCACATATATAAGCAAATGTGTTTTGACATATATAAGCAAATGTGTTTTGGTACATTTGACTTGTCAAACCATTGTAAGTTTTGTTTTGTGCTCCTCGAGTTACTATATTTAGGCTGTTAGAAAATTTTTACGAGCCCTAACAAGACCTGATAATTTCAAGTTATTAAATATTCAATCAACAATAAATGAATATCATAGTGAAAAATAATGCAAGAAATGTAAACAGCGAGAGAATATAATGTTGTTATATCCAATCAATTAAATTGGATTGATCTGACATCAAACTAGAGAAAATTCTAATAAAATTTTGTTAGTACAGGTTTACAAAGGTCTTAATTTATAGGTATTAAAGAAGATAGTTGTCTAATCGAAATTAGAGCGTCATAATATCGCGATCCAGGATCAGAATCTCGCCCCCACGAAAGACTTTCGTAGCTGATTCTGATACCCTTGCCATCCTACGTTAACTCCATTTCACCATCCGTGAACACCATCTCGCCATCCGTGTGATTCCTCAGAATCTTGAAATCGTTTAGGCTTAATCTTACCGATAATCTTCACAGCTCAACAATCTACCACTTGAAGATTGGTTGAAACCCGACCCAAATTTTACATTCAACTCTGTCACACACACCTTTATATACATCCGATAAATTGGGACACAACACTCCAATTTAACGGGCAAGGAACTTTTGATAAAAAGCTCCTCGACGTCATCTTGTAGATATACTGAATGAACAACCTCAAAATTTAAACCTTCACTAGTTCACTTCAAACAAACCACAACAATGTATGAACACTTGATTATAACTGCTTTTGATATCGTCGAGTAAATCACGCGAGACATACCACACTTCCACACCGAGAAGGAAGACTTTTGACAACCAATAGCTGAGTCATAAATCAATCTTTGTTACTAGCCTGAGACCAAGAACTCTCTAGATACAAAGCATATATCCCTAGTTTAGGAGATAACTAGTCGGAGTCGGGCCCGACTCTAACAACCTCATTGTCCAAGCTATCCATCCATACAATAAACCATCTTGCTTTAGAAATTTAGTTCGTAATGAAGCTCGAAGATTTGCGGATCAATTTCAAATGGATCAGGTAGGGCATCCATGTACACCGTGGGTGGGAATAGCAGTTTCATCAGCTTCCTTCAATGGTAGGAAATCAGCATCTGCCTGACTCACTTCGGAAAGATTGAGGGGGTCAGACACGGCAGAGACTTTCATTGGATATGGGATTGAGAGTACAAATACAAGCTCCGTTAATGGATCCAGATTCGCATCCGCCCATTTAAGAGATTTCTTCGTATCTTTCCAATAAAGAATAAACCCGCTGGCAGACAAACACGTAAACAACTCCATCAAGGCAGTTGCGAGAGAACATGATCACACCCTTGATCTTTCACCTTAACTCTTTCGCATTCACCACTAGAACACCAACCATTAACGTGCACACCCATATACCCAATTCTTTACCACGTGCCAACTGCCACTGTACGGGTGTACTACTAACAGTGACTCTCGGAAAAATCTCTCCTTCATATTCTCTGGTCAGTGCAACAAAGTTGCTTTTCGAGATGATATTTTCGAAGTCACGAATACTCTAGTGTTCTTGAATCAACTATTAAGTTTAGTGACCTCAAGGCGCCGATTAACTCCAACCCCCTACTAGTTTTGATCCTTCCCCCTCCCACTCGAACACGATCCCTCAACAATGTCAGAAAGCTCCAACCTGCTAGGATTTTCGAAACATACTGTAACACCCGCAAAACGAGCCTAGTTGAAAATGACCATTTTGCCCCTATGTGCATTTATAATGTTGATTTTATAATTGAATGTTTATAGTCGTTTGACTATTTGGTTGAGACCAATTCGTGACAAGGGTTACAGAACAGGTTTGTTTGTTTAATTTGGACTCCGTTAGGTCCGCCTAACGAGGTGCGTGAGATTTCAGATAACTGGTAAATACCCGTGTGATGTGGAGTATGAGATTATAACACATTAAAGTGTATGTATTCAGCTTATTTCCTTCATTTTCTAGAACTATCCACACACACATCCCGTACCTAACTCCTTCACTCTTGAAACCCTAATTGATGTAAACTTGAAATTAGATTAAGAGACTTTAGAGACTGATTTCTAGCATCATTGTGAGCATCATCTCAGGTTTGTCTTGTTGAATCCATGCTTTGATTGTTAGAAATTGGGATTTTTTTGTTCTTGAGTAAAAAGTATGATTTTGATGCTTAATCTTGATGAAAAGTGTTTGTATATGTTAATTGATGTTAGATTTATGTTCTATAGTTGTTATATGATGTTTTTGAAGTGGTTTCAGAATCAGATTGAACAAAAGTCAAGATTTGGGGTCAAAAAATGCGAAAACAGCGAGCTGGAGCTGTTCTTCAGCTCCCCCACTTTTGACAGCTCAACCACGCGGTTGAGCACGCGTTTGAGGGCTCAACCACGCGGTTGAGGACTCAACCGTACGGTTGAGGGCTCAATCACGCGGTTGAGCACGTGTCAGCTTTTGATAAAATTGAAAAGGGCATAACTTTCAAACTGTAACTCCGTTTTTTATGAATAAACTATCGTTGGAATCGTATTGACGAGTACTTTTAAATGGTAAACTTTTAATAAGTTGGATCAAACTTTATTTGGATTGGAAAACGAGGTTTTAATGTGTATGTCTTGTTTCGCACGCACCCGAATGTCGATATTGAATGAATTTATGTTGTAGACTTATAATATGATGATTAAATGATGATATGACCTAGTTTATAGTATGAATCAATTATATTATTGATTAGAACACTATACTGACTTGGTTTATGATGTTTCCAGGTGATCAGGATAAGTGAAGACTCAGAAATATAAGACCTCTGAGTTCTTCTCGTGCTGGTATTCGGTGAGTGGGTTAATCTAGCCATTATGGCATATAGTGACATGACCTAGACCGTTGACCTAGTTGCTATGTTTTGAACCTATGTTGTTGTGTTTTGTTGACTATGGCCTCGCGCATTTATTGGACCAACCTTGCTTCTGATCAGGTCTGGAGAGATCAACCTTGATTCTGATCAGTTGGGCTTATTGATGTTGTATAATAAGTACAAGTCAGAATCACATGTTCGTCGCGTGTGGAAGACTTATATGAAATGTCCCATTCATATTGATTATAAACGTTCCATATTAATTGATTTCGTCGCGAGGTTTTGACCTCTATATGAGACGTTTTTCAAAGACAGCATTCATTTTTAAAACAACCATAACCTTTATTTTATCGATAAAGGTTTAAAAAGCATTACGTAGATTATCAAATAATGATAATCTAAAATATACCCTTTACACACGACCATTACATAATGGTTTACAATGAGAATATGTTACATCAAAAATAAGTTTCTTGAATGCAGTTTTTACATAATATCATACAAGCTTGGACTCCAAATCTTGTCCTTATTTTAGTATGTAACAGCGGAAGCTCTTAATAATCACCTGAGAATAAAATGCTTAAAACGTCAACAAAAATGTTGGTGAGTTATAGGTTTAACCTATATATTATCAAATCATAATAATAGACCACAAGATTTCATATTTCAATATACATCCCATACATAGAGATAAAAATTCATTCATATGGTGAACACCTGGTAACCGATATTAACAAGATGCATATAAGAATATCTCCTATCATTCCGGAAAATCCTTCGGACATGATAAAAACGAATTCGAAGTACTAAAGCATCCGGTACTTTGGATGGGGTTCGTTAGGCCCAATAGATCTATCTTTAGGATTCACGTCAATTAGTAGATCGGTTTACTAATTCTTAGGTTACCAAGCAAAAGGGGCATATTCGGCTTCGATCATTCACCCATATAATGTAGTTTCAATTACTTGTGTCTATTTCGTAAAACATTTATAAAACTGCATGTATTCTCATCCCAAAATATTAGATTTTAAAAGTGGGACTATAACTCACTTTCACAGATTTTTACTTCGTCGGGAAGTAAGACTTGGCCACTGGTCGATTCACGAACCTATAACAAATATGTACATATATATCAAAGTATGTTCAAAATATATTTACAACATTTTTAATACATTTTAATGTTTTAAGTTTATTAAGTCAGCTGTTCTCGTTAGTAACCTACAACTAGTTGTCCACAATTAGATGTACAGAAATAAATCGATATATATATATATATATATATATATATATATATATATATATATACATATATTATCTTGAATCAATCCACGACCCAGTGTATACACGTCTCAGGCTAGATCACAACTCAAAGTATATATATTTTTGGAATCAACCTCAACCCTGTATAGCTAACTCCAACATTACTGCATATAGAGTGTCGATGGTTGTTCCAAATAATATATATAGATGGGTCGATATGATATGTCAAAATATTTGCATACGTGTCTATGGTATCCCAAGATTACATAATATATTAGAATACATGTATAATACAATATAAGTTAGCTAGGATATGATTAATATAAATTTGTTACCAATTTTCACGTAGCTACAACAAGCAAAAATATCCAATCTTGTTTTACCCATAACTTCTTCGTTTTAAATCCGTTTTGAGTGTTTCAAGTTGCTATGGTTTCATATTGAACTTAAGTTTATGAATATAAATAGAAAAAGTATAAGTTTATAGTCGGAAATACAGGTTACAAGTCATTTTGTAAAGGTAGTCATTTCAGTCGAAAGAACGACGCCTAGATGACCATTTTGGAAAACATACTTCCACTTTGAGTTTAACCATGATTTTTGGATATGGTTTCATGTTCATAAGAAAAATCATTTTCCCAGAATAAAAACTTTTAAATCAAAGTTTATCATAGTTTTTAATTAACTAACCCAAAACAGCCCGCGGTGTTACTACGACGGCGTATATCCGGTTTTATGGTGTTTTTCGTGTTTTCTGGTTTTAAATCATTAGTTAGCATATCATATAGATATAGAACATGTATTTAGTTGATTTTAAAAGTCAAGTTAGAAGGATTAACTTTTGTTTGCGAACAAGTTTAGAATTAACTAAACTATGTTCTAGTGATTTCAAGTTTAAACCTTCGAATAAGGTAGTTTATATATATGAATCGAATGATGTTATGAACATCATTACTACCTCAGGTTTTGTGGATAAACCTACTGGAAATGAGAAAAATAGATCTAGCTTCAAAGGATCCTTGGATGGCTTGAAAGTTCTTGAAGCAGAATCATGACACGAAAACAAGTTCAAGTACGATTTCCACTCGAAATAAGATTGTTATAGTTATAGAAATTGAATCAAAGTTTGAATATGAGTATTACCTTGTATTAGAAAGATATCTTACTATAAATAAGAAAGATTTCTTGAGGTTGGATGATCACTTTACAAGATTGGAAGTAAGCTAGCAAACTTGGAAGTATTCTTGATTTTATGAAACTAGAACTTATAGAATTTATGAAGAACACTTAGAACTTGAAGATAGAACTTGAGAGAGATCAATTAGATGAAGAAAATTGAAGAATGAAAGTGTATGTAGGTATTTTTTGTCGTTGGTATATGGATTAGATATAAAGGATGTGTAATTTTGTTTACATGTAAATAAGTCATGAATGATTACTAATATTTTTGTAATTTTATGAGATATTTCATGCTAGTTGCCAAGTGATGGTTCCCACATGTGTTAGGTGACTCACATGGGCTGCTAAGAGCTAATCATTAGAGTGTATATAGCAATAGTACATATATCTAAAAGCTGTGTATTGTACGAGTACGAATACGGGTGCATACGAGTAGAATTGTTGATGAAACTGAATGAGGATGTAATTGTAAGCATTTTTGTTAAGTAGAAGTATTTTGATAAGTGTCTTGAAGTCTTTCAAAAGTTTATGAATACATATTAAGACACTACATGTATATACATTTTAACTGAGTCGTTAAGTCATCGTTAGTCGTTACATGTAAATGTTGTTTTGAAACCTTTAGGTTAATGATCTTGTTAAATGTTGTTAACCCATTGTTTATTATATCTAAAGAGATGTTAAACTATTACATTATCATGATATTATGATATATTAATATATCTTAGTATGATATATATACAATTAAATGTTGTTACAATGATAATCGTTACATATATGTCTCGTTTCGAAATCATTAAGTTAGTAGTCTTGTATTTACATATGGAGTTCATTGTTAATACACTCAATGACATGTTTACTTATCATTTATCATGATTAAACATAGTGTATCAATATCTTAATATGATTCATATGTATTTAGTAAGACGTTGTTATAACGATAATCGTTATATATATCGTTTCTAGTTTCTTAATTCAATAAACTCAATTTTATGTATATAACTCATTGTTAAAATACTTAATGAGATACTTACTTATCATAATATCATGTTAACTATATATATAATCATATATATGTTATCATATAGTTTTTACAAGTTTTAACGTTCGTGAATCACCGGTCAACTTGGGTGGTCAATTGTCTATATGAAACCTATTTCAATTAATCAAGTCTTAACAAGTTTGATTTCTTAACATGTTGGAAACACTTAATCATGTAAATAACAATTTTATTTAATAAATATAAACATGGAAAAGTTCGGGTCACTATAGTACCTACCCGTTAAATAAATTTCGTCCCGAAATTTTAAGCAGTTGGAGGTGTTGACGTATCTTCTGGAAATAAGTGCGGGTATTTCTTCTTCATCTGATCTTCTCGTTCCCAGGTGAACTCGGGTCCTCTACGAGCATTCCATCGAACCTTAACAATTGGTATCTTGTTTTGTTTAAGTCTTTTAACCTCACGATCCATTATTTCGACGGGTTCTTCGATGAATTGAAGTTTTTCGTTGATTTGGATTTCGTCTAATGGAATAGTGAGATCTTCTTTAGCAAAATATTTCTTCAAATTCGAGACATGGAAAGTGTTATGCACAGCCACGAGTTGTTGAGGTAACTCAAGTCGGTAAGTTACTGGTCCGACACGATCAATAATCTTGAATGGTCCAATATACCTTGGATTTAATTTCCCTCGTTTACCAAATCGAACAACGCCTTTCCAAAGTGCAACCTTAAGCATGACCATCTCTTCAATTTCAAATTCTATATCTTTCCTTTTAATGTCGGCGTAGCTCTTTTGTCGACTTTGGGCGGTTTTCAACCGTTGTTGAATTTGAATGATCTTCTCGGCAGTTTCTTGTATTATCTCCGGACCCGTAATCTGTCTATCCCCCACTTCACTCCAACAAATCGGAGACCTGCACTTTCTACCATAAAGTGCTTCAAATGGCGCCATCTCAATGCTTGAATGGTAGCTGTTGTTGTAGGAAAATTCTGCTAACGGTAGATGTCGATCCCAACTGTTTCCAAAATCAATAACACATGCTCGTAGCATGTCTTTAAGCGTTTGTATCATCCTTTCACTCTGCCCATCAGTTTGTGGATGATAGGCAGTACTCATGTTTAGACGAGTTCCTAATGCTTGCTGTAATATCTGCCAGAATCTTGAAATAAATTTGCCATCCCTATCAGAGATAATAGAGATTGGTATTCCATGTCTGGAGACGACTTCCTTCAAATACAGTCGTGCTAACTTCTCCATCTTGTCATCTTCTCTTATTGGAAGGAAGTGTGCTGATTTGGTGAGACGATCAACTATTACCCAAATAGTATCAAAACCACTTACAGTCCTTGGCAATTTGGTGATGAAATTCATGGTAATGTTTTCCCATTTCCATTCCGGGATTTCGGGTTGTTGAAGTAGACCTGATGGTTTCTGATGCTCAGCTTTGACCTTAGAACACGTCAAACATTCTCCTACATATTTAGCAACATCGGCTTTCATACCCGGCCACCAAAAATGTTTCTTGAGATCCTTGTACATCTTCCCCGTTCCAGGATGTATTGAGTATCTGGTTTTATGAGCTTCTCTAAGTACCATTTCTCTCATATCTTCAAATTTTGGTACCCAAATCCTTTCAGCCCTATACCGGGTTCCGTCTTCCCAAATATTAAGATGCTTCTACAATTCTTTGGGTATTTCATCCTTTAAATTTCCCTCTTTTAAAACTCCTTGTTGCGCCTCCTTTAATTGAGTAGTAAGGTTAGTGTGAATCATTATATTCATAGCTTTTACTCGAATGGGTTCTCTGTCCTTTCTGCTCAAGGCGTCGGCTACCACATTTGCCTTCCCCGGGTGGTAACAAATCTCAAAGTCGTAATCATTTAACAATTCAATCCATCTGCGCTGCCTCATGTTCAGTTGTTTCTGATTAAATATGTGTTAAAGACTTTTGTGGTCGGTATATATATTACTTTTGACCCCATATAAGTAGTGCCTCCAAGTATTTAATGCAAAAACAACCGCGCCTAATTCCAAATCATGCGTCATATAATTCTGCTCGTGAATCTTCAATTGTCTAGACGCATAAGCAATTACTTTCGTTCGTTGCATTAATACACAACCGAGACCTTGCTTTGAGGCGTCACAATATATCATAAAATCATCATTCCCTTCAGGTAATGACAATATAGGTGCCGTAGTTAACTTTTTCTTCAACAATTGAAAAGCTTTTTCTTGTTCATCCTTCCATTCAAATTTCCTCCCTTTATGCGTTAATGCAGTCAAGGGTTTTGCTATTTTGGAAAAATCTTGGATGAATCTCCTGTAATAACCTGCTAGCCCTAAAAATTGGCGTATGTGTTTCGGAGTTTTCGGGGTTTCCTACTTTTCAACTGTTTCAATCTTTGCTGGATCCACCTGAATACCTTCTTTGTTCACTATGTGACTGAGGAATTGAACTTCTTCTAACCAAAATGCACACTTTGAAAACTTAGCGTACAGTTTTTCTTTTCTCAGCAACTCTAGCACTTTTCTTAAATGTTCTTCGTGCTCTTGATCATTCTTCGAGTAAATAAGTATGTCATCGATGAAAACAATGATAAACTTGTCAAGATATGGCCCACACACTCGGTTCATGAGGTCCATGAACACAGCTGGTGCGTTAGTCAATCCAAACGGCATAACCATAAACTCGTAATGACCGTAACGCGTCCTAAAAGCAGTCTTTGGAATATCATCCTCCTTCAGCCGCATTTGATGATATCCAGAATGTAAATAGATCTTCGAATAAATATACGAGCCTTGTAGTTGATCAAATAAGTCGTCGATTCTCGGTAATGGGTAGCGGTTCTTGATGGTAAGTTTGTTCAACTCTCGGTAGTCGATACACAACCTGAATGTACCATCTTTCTTCTTGAAAAACAAAACAGGAGCTCCCCATGGTGATGTGCTTGGTCGAATGAAACCACACTCTAAAAGTTCCTGTAACTGACTTTGTAATTCTTTCATTTCGCTGGGTGCGAGTCTGTATGGAGCACGAGCTATTGGTGCAGCTCCTGGTACAAGGTCTATTTGAAATTCAACGGATCGATGTGGGGGTAATCCCGGCAATTCTTTCGGAAATACATCGGGAAATTCTTTTGCGACGGGAACATCACTGATGTTCTTTTCTTCAGGTTTAACTTCCTCGATGTGTGCTAGAATGACGTAACAACCTTTTCTTATTAGTTTTTGTGCCTTCAAACTACTAATAAGATTTAATTTCGCGTTGTTCTTTTCTCCGTACACCATTAAAGGTTTTCCTTTTTCATGCATAATGTGAATCGCATTTTTGTAACAAACGATCTCTGCTCTTATCTTTTTCAACCAGTCCACGCCAATTATTACATCAAAACTCCCTAACTCGACTGGTATTAAATCAATTTTAAACGTTTCATCCCCCAGTTTAATTTCTCTCTCCCGACATATATTATCTGCTGAAATTAATTTACCGTTTGCTAATTCGAGTAAAAATTTACTATCCAAAGGCGTCAATGGGCAACTTATTTTAGCACAAAATTCTCTACTCATATAGCTTCTATCAGCACCCGAATCAAATAAAACATAAGCAGATTTATCGTCAATAAGAAACGTACCCGTAACAAGCTCCGGGTCTTCCTGTGCTTCTGCCGCATTAATATTGAAAACTCTTCCACGGCCCTGCCCATTAGTATTCCCCTGATTCGGGTAATTTCTAATAATGTGGCCCAGTTTTCCACATTTATAACAAACAGCGTTGGTATTACTTGCTCTGACACTATTCGTTTCGTCATTACTTGTTCCGACATTATTTGTTGCTTTAGTTCTGTTAAACTTTGGTCCGTAGACCTCACACTTTGTCGCGCTATGACCATTTCTTTTACACCTGTTGCAAAATGTCGTGCAAAACCCCTGATGATTTTCTTCACACCTATGACATGGCTGTTTTTGGTTTTTGTTGCCGTTGTTGTTATTGAGGTTGTTGTTGGGATTGTTATTATTGTTGAAACGGTTATTGTAGTTGTTGTTGTTGTTGGGATATTTGTTGTAGTTATTGTTAGGATTGCGGTTATTATTGCGATTGTTGTTGCGGTTGTTGGGATAGTTGTTGCGATTGTGGTTGTAATTGTTGTTGTACTGGTGACTCTTATCACCGTTTTCCTCCCACTTCCTCTTGAGTTGTTTCGTGTTGGCTTCTTCGGCCGCCTGCTCTTTAATTCTTCCCTCAATCTGATTTATGAGTTTATGAGCCATTCGACTTGCCTTCTGTATAGAAGCGGGCTCGTGTGAACTCACATCTTCTTGAATCCTTACTGGTAACCCTTTTACAAACGCGTCGATCTTCTCTTCTTCATCTTCGAATGCTCCCGAACACAATAGGCACAACTCTGTAAATCGTCGTTCATATGTGGTAACGTCGAACCCTTGTGTTCGTAACTCTCTAAGTTCTGCCTTGAGTTTATTGACTTCGTTTCTAGGACGGTACTGCTCGTTCATCAATTGCTTGAATGCCGACCACGGTAGTGCGTAAGCAGCGTTTTGTCCTACCTGTTCAAGATAGGTTTTCCACCACATTAACGTAATACCTGTGAAGGTATGCATAGCGTACTTAACTTTGTCCTCTTCAGTACACTTACTTATGGCAAACACTGATTCGACTTTTTCGGTCCACCGTTTCAATCCAATTGGTCCTTCGGTTCCATCAAATTCCAAAGGTTTGCAGGCAGTGAATCCTTTGTAGGAGCATCCTACACGATTTCTTGCTCCATTAGCTGCATTGCTAGAATCAGAGTTATTGTTGGTATGTAGCGCAGCCTGTACTGCGGCTATGTTTGCAACAAGAAAGGTACGAAATTCCTCTTCGCTCATATTCATGGTGTGTCGAGTAGTCGGTGCCATTTCCTTCAAAATAGCCAATTGAATCGAGTTAATCATACAGAATATTAAGAGTAGTCAATAGTATTTCGTAGCATAATATGAACTCATTTATAAAAGCTTTTTCTTCATATTAGCGTTTTATAAGTTTAAATTCGGGTACTACCTACCCGTTAAGTTCATATTTAGTAGCTAATATACAATTCAACTACTACAATTCCATATGAAAAACTGATTATAATAATATATCACATACAAATATTCTTCAAACTTACAACATCGCTATATTACATATAACATGAAATATAGTACACTTTGATACAGGACAGTTTTGAAGATAAATCTAGTTAATACGCAAGTTGTTCAGCAAAGGAAATAAAGACACGTAATTCATAAGTCCAGAAACAAGTCATGCATTCTGGTTTTACTAAGACGACTTCCCATCCTTGGTCTTGTGGAAAATAACCGTTATGACCATTGGCTAGGCAGCATGTTGTAATGTCTTCAAAAGGACGAGGGTTTCGTAATGTCCAACAGCCCCGTAATAATCTAAAAACCTTGTTTCTTACCCCAACTACTGAATCCGTCACTTGTGGGAAGGTTTTATTTAAAAGTTGCAATCCAATGTTCTTTTTCTCACTTTGGTAAGAAGCGAACATCACTAACCCGTAAGCATAACATGCTTCTTTATGTTGCATGTTAGAAGCTCTTTCTAATTCACGAAATCCTATGTTGGGATATGTTGAGTCAAAATAGTTTCTTAACCCGTAGCGTAAAATTGCATTTGGGTTCCCCGCATTTAATACTTTAAAGAAAACACGGCGTAACTTACGGTCTCCCCAATGTGATATACCCCACCTATCAAAGGAAAGCCTTTTATAAACTAAGGCATTTCTGGAAAAGTCTTTCAAATGTTTGACAAGTTAATTTCGCCAAAACTAAATGTGCTGATGAATTCTGACCGACTCTAGACAAGATTTTCTCAATCATATCCTCTGGAAGGTCTTCTAAAATATTCGGTTGTCTACCCTTAACGTCCATTTTGTTTTTATACTGTAAAATAGACAAGGATTAGATTCGTAAAAGATAATTAACAAACAATACAAGCAATTTTTACATAGAACATAAAAGTACAAGTACACTACAATACATAAAATATACAACATGATTACAACCCTCTAATATGAATCACTGGTTTCTTCTTCTTTGGACTTGGTTCGTTTTCCTAATTTTCTAGGAATATATGGCGTTCCTCTAATACGAGCCGTCGTTTTCCATAATGGTTTAGAAAAACCTGGTGGTTTAGAGGTTCCCGGGTCATTGTTACATTTTAGAAAATACGGACGTTGTCGATACATATAAATTCCATCGGGGTTGGAATCGGGTTTCTCTATTTTTATACCTTTTCCTTTATTATTTTCTTTCGCTTTATTAAATTGGGTCGAGGTAATTTCTATAACATCATCGGAATCCTCATCGGGATCCAATTCATCGGAAAATTGGTAATCTTCCCAATATTTTGCTTCCTCGGCGGAAACACCATTGACCATTATTAACTTTGGTCCGTTGGTTGAGGATTTTCTTTTATTTAATCGATTTACTATAGGTATCAATATTTCTTCCTCTGGAACCTCTTCTTCTTCTTCTTCTTCCGGTTCCTCCTCTTCCAGTTCCTCCTCTTCCGGTTCCTCTTCTTCCGGTTCCTCCTTTTCCGGTTCCTCCTCTTCCGGTTCCTCCTCTTCCGGTTCCTTTTCAGAAATTTGTGAATCTTCTCAAAATATATTCGACTATTCATTATTATTAGGTGAATCGATGGGATTTGTACTAGTGGTAGACATCTATCACACAATATCAAACACATTAAGAGGTTAATATATCACATAATATTTACATGTTAATAATATATAGTTTCCAACAAAAGTGTTAAGCAATCGTTTTTAAAGAAAACACGGTCGAAGTCCAGACTCACTAATGTATCCTAACAAACTCGATAAGACACACTAATGCAAATTTCTAGTTCTCTAAGACCAACGCTCGGATACCAACTGAAATGTCCCGTTCATATTGATTATAAATGTTCCATATTAATTGATTTCGTCGCGAGGTTTTGACCTCTATATGAGACGTTTTTCAAAGACTGCATTCATTTTTAAAACAAGCATAACCTTTATTTTATCGATAAAGGTTTAAAAAGCATTACGTAGATTATCAAATAATGATAATCTAAAATATACCCTTTACACACGACCATTACATAATGGTTTACAATAAGAATATATTACATCAAAAATAAGTTTCTTGAATGCAGTTTTTACATAATATCATACAAGCATGGACTCCAAATCTTGTCCTTATTTTAGTATGCAACAGCGGAAGCTCTTAATAATCACCTGAGAATAAACATGCTTAAAACGTCAACAAAAATGTTGGTGAGTTATAGGTTTAACCTATATATTATCAAATCATAATAATAGACCACAAGATTTCATATTTCAATATACATCTCATACATAGAGATAAAAATTCATTCATATGGTGAACACCTGATAACCGACATTAACAAGATGCATATAAGAATATCCCCTATCATTCCGGGAAATCTTTCGAACATAATAAAAACGAATTTGAAGTACTAAAGCATCCGGTACTTTGGATGGGGTTCGTTAGGCCCAATAGATCTATCTTTAGGATTCGCGTCAATTAGTAGATCGGTTTACTAATTCTTAGGTTACCAAGCAAAAGGGGCATATTCGGATTCGATCATTCACCCATATAATGTAGTTTCAATTACTTGTGTCTATTTCGTAAAACATTTATAAAACTGAATGTATTCTCATCCCAAAATATTAGATTTTAAAAGTGGGACTATAACTCACTTTCACAGATTTTTACTTCGTCGGGAAGTAAGACTTGGCCACTGGTCGATTCACGAACCTATAACAAATATGTACATATATATCAAAGTATGTTCAAAATATATTTACAACATTTTTAATACGTTTTAATGTTTTAGTTTTATTAAGTCAGCTGTCCTCGTTAGTAACCTACAACTAGTTGTCCACAATTAGATGTACAGAAATAAATCGATATATATTATCTTGAATCAATCCACGACCCAGTGTATACACGTCTCAGGCTAGATCACAACTCAAAGTATATATATTTTTGGAATCAACCTCAACCCTGTATAGCTAACTCCAACATTACTGCATATAGAGTGTCTATGGTTGTTCCAAATAATATATATAGATGGGTCGATATGATATGTCAAAACATTTGCATACGTGTCTATGGTATCCCAAGATTACATAATATATTAGAATACATGTATAATACAATATAAGTTAGCTAGGATATGATTAATATAAATTTGTTACCAATTTTTACGTAGCTACAACAAGCAAAAATATCCAATCTTGTTTTACCCATAACTTCTTCGTTTTAAATCCGTTTTGAGTGTTTCAAGTTGCTATGGTTTCATATTGAACTTAAGTTTATGAATCTAAACAGAAAAATATAAGTTTATATTCGGAAATACAGGTTACAAGTCATTTTTGTAAAGGTAGTCATTTCAGTCGAAAGAACGACGTCTAGATGACCATTTTGGAAAACATACTTCCACTTTGAGTTTAACCATGATTTTTGGATATAGTTTCATGTTCACAAGAAAAATCATTTTCCCAGAATAACAACTTTTAAATCAAAGTTTATCATAGTTTTTAATTAACTAACCCAAAACAGCCCTCGGTGTTACTACGACGGCGTATATCCGGTTTTACGGTATTTTTCGTGTTTTCCGGTTTTAAATCATTAAGTTAGCATATCATATAGATATAGAACATGTGTTTAGTTGATTTTAAAAGTCAAGATAGAAGAATTAACTTTTGTTTGCAAACAAGTTTAGAATTAACTAAACTATGTTCTAGTGATTTCAAGTTTAAACCTTCGAATAAGGTAGTTTTATATATATGAATCGAATGATGTTATGAACATCATTACTACCTCAGGTTTTGTGGATAAACCTACTGGAAATGAAAAAAATAGATCTAGCTTCAAAGGATCCTTGGATGGCTTGAAAGTTCTTGAAGCAGAATCATGACACGAAAACAAGTTTAAGTAAGATTTCCACTCGAAATAAGATTGTTATAGTTATAGAAATTGAATCAAAGTTTGAATATGAGTATTACCTTGTATTATAAAGATATCTTACTATAAATAAGAAAGATTTCTTGACGTTGGATGATCACTTTACAAGATTGGAAGTAAGCTAGCAAACTTGGAAGTATTCTTGATTTTATGAAACTAGAACTTATAGAATTTATGAAGAACACTTAGAACTTGAAGATAGAACTTGAGAGAGATCAATTAGATGAAGAAAATTGAAGAATGAAAGTGTTTTTAGGTGTTTTTGGTCGTTGGTATATGGATTAGATATAAAGGATGTGTAATTTTGTTTACATGTAAATAAGTCATGAATGATTACTAATATTTTTGTAATTTTATGAGATATTTCATGCTAGTTTCTAAATGATGGTTCCCACATGTGTTAGGTGACTCACATGGGCTGCTAAGAGCTGATCATTGGAGTGTATATACCAATAGTACATATATCTAAAAGCTGTGTATTGTACGAGTACGAATACGGGTGCATACGAGTAGAATTGTTGATGAAACTGAACGAGGATGTAATTGTAAGCATTTTTGTTAAGTAAAAGTATTTTGATAAGTGTCTTGAAGTCTTTCAAAAGTGTATGAATACATATTAAAACACTACATGTATATACATTTTAACTGAGTCGTTAAATCATCGTTAGTCGTTACATGTAAATGTTGTTTTGAAACCTTTAGGTTAATGATCTTGTTAAATGTTGTTAACCCATTGTTTATTATAAATAAAGAGATGTTAAATTATTACATTATCATAATATTATGATATATTAATATATCTTAGTAATATATATATACAGTTAAATGTTGTTACAACGATAATTGTTACATATATGTCTCGTTTCGAAATCATTAAGTTAGTAGTCTTGTATTTACATATGTAGTTCATTGTTAATACACTTAATGACATGTTTACTTATAATTTATCATGATTAAACATAGTGTATCAATATCTTAATATGATTCATACGTATTTAGTAAGACGTTATAACGATAATCGTTATATATCGTTTCGAGTTTCTTAATTCAATAAACTCAATTTTATCTATATAACTCATTGTTAAAATACTTAATGAGATACTCACTTATCATAATATCATGTTAACTATATATATAATCATATATATGTCATCATATAGTTTTTACAAGTTTTAACGTTCGTGAATCACCGGTCAACTTGGGTGGTCAATTGTCTATATGAAACCTATTTCAATTAATCAAGTCTTAACAAGTTTGATTGCTTAACATGTTGGAAACACTTAATCATGTAAATAACAATTTCATTTAATAAATATAAACATGGAAAAGTTCAGGTCACTACATTATACTAGTGATACAAAGTTATGAGTTTTCGGTAGACTCTAGTCTGATCAACTGGGGTAGTTGGCCCGGCCAAGACGCCGAGTCTCTCAAGGGGTTGCTTCGGATTACCCATACGATTGCTTTTGATTGACCTTTACTTGTGGTTATTACGGTTGCTTTGGATTGACTGTTGATGTTTTTATGCTTTGGTGGTCTTTGGATTTAGTTGATTGTTGGCTATTGTATATATTGTATTTGTATTGCTTTTTATGTTGTATGCTAATGGTAGATCACTCTGTTTCCGTATGTTCTAGTGGTTATTTGATTAAATGTCTGCCTAATTTGATGCTGCATGTTCTAGTGATTGTACCTATGTGTTTTAACTGTTAAATTAGTCCATTCACTTAGCTTCGTGCTAACCCCTCCACCTCCCCCCTTGCAGGTTGTAGGCCTTTTGCTTTTGTTCACATGGGAGAAGATGGGCGTGTTGGGTTGTGTTCGACATGTCTAGAACTCTGATGTTGTCTATATGAAATCGGATATTAACGTAACACCGGTTGTTTGATAACAATGTATTTATGAATGAATTTGTAATAATTATGTTTATGTTAGTACATAAGTGCATGTTTTGTAAATAAGACCTCCGCTCTATTATTATAAAAAAAGTATGGTGTAATGACGTGTGTATTATCAATACCCACGGGCCATCTCATTGGGCTATGCTAATAGGCCACTCTTGATGGGCTTCTATATTATTTAGTCCGTGAATTACTAATGGCAAGCTATATATTAACAGGCTATTGCTGGGCTCCTTTTAGTGGACCACCTTTAGTGGGCTTGGCCCTCTCTTTTCTATGTAAGGAGGAATAATGAGGATTTCTGCAGATCCTACTCATTCTACACACACATACACAACATGAGATGGAGAAACCCCTTCTCCTCTCATCAATATTCATGGAGGCTCGGCAAAAGTCAACCACCAACACCACCATCAACCCCTCTTTACCACCCTCGATGAGAACTATCTCGATAGGTTAATACGGCCACCCGGAGTGTAAAGAGGCGATTCCCTCACAATATGCACTCAAGTCAAAATTGGCTTGATCATTTGGCGCCATCCGTGGGACCCGTAACAATATGTCCCGTGTTCTCATCGTCAATCAAGTTGAGAGTCAAGTCTACTCTGATCTGTAAGTTTCATCTATCTTGTCATATTAATCAAATAAAAGTGAAAGACAAGTAACTGTGATAATTTTTTTTTTTTTTTTTTTTTTTTTTTGATTGGGACTAAACATTGGAAAACGTTAAACAAGTTGGTAAACTTTGTTTTGTGGTAACGTGATTTGTTACTTTTTCCATTTTACAATATAATGAATAACTGGATACTTATCCAAAAGTTTTTCAACTTGAGAGAGATAAGAAAGAAAGCATTTAAATAAAGATATAAGGGTCCCACATTGTAGTTCTTGCCATCATCTCATATTTAATATTTTTGAGAAGATGATAGAGGCTCAAATGCCAATTTTCCATATTACCTTTCACGAATGCTTCTGGCAAGCAAACTAACATATATTCTTTGTGAGAAATATCATGTGTCACTCTGATCGAGTTCGATTCACACTTATCAAAGTTTGATGTGACTCCAAATATTATTCATTCAACCGGGCAGAGAGCTCCCGTATTACACTGGAGGTCATGACGAATAACTTCCATGAAGGACTTCGGAGAATCGGTAACCGTTGGTAACTGCCAGGGTAAACACAAATTAATGATAACCGACATGAATATGTCGAAGCATTCAACTGCCAAAGAACAGGAAGTAACCGTTTTCTTTTATGTAACCGTCGTAAAGCATATAGTGCAGGTAACTTCCGCCTTGTAACCATCTAACTGGTGAGTTCCTGGTGAGTAACTACCATGAAGAAGTTAAATCCAAACATGACTTATTGATATTGTATTAAAAACTCATGACACTTAATCCGTTACTAGTTTAATATTGTCATCATTATCATTATTATGATTATGATTATAATACCTGATATCTAGTTTTTTAGTGCCGACAGGTTCAGGCAAAATGTGTCTTAACGCCTCCCAACGATTTTGGCACAAGAACACACCGAGAGGTGTACACGAGCTTCAGTCAGTGCGCGTTTGGTTTGGATGCAACAATCGATATTCATATCAGACGTATAGCCTAACGTTTAAGTTTTGTGCAGGAAATGTAACGTTTCATCTCCCAAGAGGCGTCAGGATGGTAGCATGATGTAATGAAGTTAACATGCCAAGCCTATATATATAAAGCTTCAGTCCAGGACAAAAGTATAAGTGGCCGGTGATTTCCACTTACGTAACGCATTCACATAATGGCGGTTCAACAAGGTGTGTTACGCTTTGCGCTATGTGATGCCGATTCCGGGCTCATTACTATACTGTGATATGACGCTATGGGTTACGACGTATATTTACGATCTGCTACGCTAATGATGATGAGTCCGTTACGGAACCAGGATAAGAACTTAACGACACCATATTTGAAGCTCATTGAAGAAACGCTAAGCCCGTGACGGCATCAATAAGACCGTTACGGAGCTGTTTTGAAGCACGTTACGCACGTAATGGTAAGCCCGTGACGGCATCAATAAGTCCATTACGAAGCTGTGTTTGAAGTACGTTACGCGGGTGACGGCAATCACGTAACGGTATCAAGATAAGTTCGTTACCAAGTTTAGTCCGTTACGGCATTACTTTTGAAGTCATACGTATGGTGTTAAATCCGTTACGGCATCAACATAAAAATATAACGCCACCATATTTGAAGTCCGTTATGGTGATGCGGATGCTACATTTGAAGCACGTTACGGAGGTGACGATAAGTCCGATTTGCCATCAAGTTAGGTCCGTCACGGCATCGGCTAAATTCCGTAACAGCGATACATATGAGGACCGCTAAGTGTTGCAAGTAAACTACGAAGGTGACGGTTATTCTGTAACGACACCAATATAAACCGTAACGGTACCATGATAATTTGAAGTACAATATGATACGGCCGGATGCTCATACCGCTACGGTGCATTGTTATGATACCATTCATCAAATGCGGAGTTTGCTAGCAGTAAGGCTAAGTCCGTTACGGCATGAGCATTTAGGTTCATTACGTTTGAGACTTCCAGGCCCGTTACTGCGTTACAGCACCACATTTGAAGACCTATGGGGTAAAGTTAAATCCGTTACGTGACGGCATACACCTGACATTCGTTGTAACGTGATGCGGTTCGGATGTGACGACGAAGCGGTCATACCATTGGGGTGTGATTACCCCCCGGCTCCCGATGTTGTAAATTATCATGTGATTCATTTGCAGGATGTTATTCTCGTACGTGATGTCTCCCGTATGTGATACCATTCCGGTGTTTGATGCATTTAGTCAACCGATGCCATTACGGATGTAATGACATCACGTTGCAATTCCGGATGAAAGTTGCGGCTTGAGATATTCTCCAAGCTTGGATATATGCCATGATTATTTACTTAGCGCGTTGCTCGCTTACAGTTTTTGAAACAAAAGAAAGAGAATAGATGAAGAAACATAGAAGATGCCAATATTATTATTTTTTTCGGAAAGTAACTCAAATTTGGCATGCATTTGGAAGGATTAAGCACGTACGTGTACGGGAATAAGCATATCGCTCTAATTTACTAGCACGTGTAGTGCAGTTGGAAGATTGTAGTGGTTTCTCTACCTGTCATCATCATCATGTGATCAAATCTGATTTTATATATACATTATAAAATAAAATATTATATTTCTTGATATCACCTTATGATGTATTTAATACAATGCATAATGTACGTTATGCTGTGGAGGTAGCTATTTTCATACGAAGTAACGTCACTTAACGATGGTTATATTATGCTGCACAAGACCAAATGCATAGCTTACATGTGGATTTGATCTCTACTAATAGTAATAATTACTATACTATGAAGTACTTTACGACATGACTACATAGCCCGTTAAGGCGTAAAGATTTATATAAAGATAATTTGAGAAACCGTCAAATGATGAAATTCTTAGATTAATTACATAAGGGTAATTGCCGATAGTGTGGATAACGAAACCGCCCAAGGTTGATCGAAACTGTTGAATTTTGGTGATGAAGAACTATTGGATCAAGTCGTCACGTGGAGACACTGTAAAAACTTATCTCGATTAGATAACGTACCATCACTCATCTATTTTTGTGGTGGTAATGTAACGCCTTCGGGTAGCGTCACTCCTCCATGACACCGCTGGCTAAAGGCTTCGTAAATGCTCTATCAAATTGCGGGATGATACATAATTTTTGGTGCACGTACGTCCATGAGGTACTTTCAGGTTGTCACTTGTCATTAAACAGTTCTATCATTCATCGAGTATACTTGGTCATGTACTTTATGTGACGTATCATCTAACTAAAATTTTGTTAATGTTTTTAATATGTCGTATGATGCAACTACATTTGGATGCCCTCCAAATTCCGAGTTGGTACATCGTGCATAAACTTATGATACATCTCTACATCGTACAAAATCATGGTTTAAATAGTGCTACGCGGTTTAGTGACGACTGTCTTGCGATGGTTTCGGTATACCTTGCAACGGTATTTGTATAGTTATTGATCTTATCGGTATATTTGCTCATCTAATGATTCTTGTTAGAGTTTTGTTTAAGGCATATTATACAAGTGTATGGCTTCACATGGCTTGAATTGCAATTTAATATGGTTTAACATGATTTTCTTTATGAGCTGCTGGCAGGTTTCCATGGTCTTGAATGACGAGGATGGTTATGGATGCGCAAGTGAAGATTTATAAGGCAGATCCATGCTCGTTCTTCACCGTGTCAAAACCGTGATGCCATATCATCATTTCGTAAGTCATGGTCGTTAAATGCAAGCCTATGGCAACGTATTATAAGTCCACGACTTTTTAGTGTAAGTCCATGGCATACATTTGAAGTCCGCTATGGAGGTATAACTACATACATTACGGCACCAAAATAAGACCGTAACAAAACCGCATTTGAAGTTTGTTTACATACATTACGGCACCAAAATAAGACCGTAACAAAACCGCATTTGAAGTTTGTTATGGAGGTAAAGTACAAGTCCCTATTTAGTGTAAGCTCATGACATCATACCATAATTCCATGGCCGTGCTACGTAAACCCATGGCACCGCATCAGGTGCCACATCGCGCCTCCGAGTCTAGTCACGTGACACCATCGGGTAAGAGCTACAATACGCCACCGAGTAAAAGCTCACGAGATGCCATCGGATAAGTGCTACGATACGCCACCGAGTAAGAGTTCACGTGACGCCTTCGGGTAAGTGCTACGATACGCCACCAAGTAAGGGCTCGTGTGATGCCCTAAGTGTCATACCGCGACGCGCCTCCGAAGTGGATTAACAAGTCCTGATCCGGGCTTTAAGCTGTCAAGCACGATATACAAGTTCAATATGATATTTTGCACAATATCATACCGAGCTTGGGGGACTGAGATGCTATACCATGCTATAGTTCATATTTCAGTAAGCTTTTGCAAGATGTATTCCTGGCGTCATTATAACCAGCGTGTGAAATCACGTTTGTTCCATCCCGGTGATTTACTTAGGCATAATAATCATGTGAGCCGGGTAGAGGATGTTGGTAAATTTAGGCCAAATTAGGAGGGCCCCTATGCAGTGGTTGAAACGTTACCGTGCCACTTAGAGACACCTGACGGAATACTTGTGCCACGAGCATGGCATGCAACCAACCTGAAGAAGTATTACATTTGACGAACTGTTAGGTTCTCATTTTGCTTTGGCTGATCACCAAACTTCATAGGCGCGTTGCGCATCAGACTTCTTCTTGGTTGCTTATTAATTTAAACATTTCGTGTCCCAATTTTAACGAACGTGTTATGTAACTGTCTATGGCAGCACTTCGGTGTTTCGTAAGAATGTAATAATGTAAGTCCATTCATATGTTGCGCATGCCTTGAACAAAGAATATTCTAGCTTTCGAACGGCATGAGCGGCGCTTCGCGTTGAACCTACGTCGAAGTGACACCGTAACGGGATGCCTTCGGGTTTCGTACCCGTCGCGTCCATCCCGGCATGGTCTAGATACATGCATGTCATGACAAATTTATCAAGTATAACCTTGAAATGCCACGCTACCGTGATGACGACGACAACGTGTCGAATATTATCGAAATGATACACATCAATGAAAGTAATTGCAATACGGCAGATATAATTACATATTTTCATTCATAATATTGTTTGATTGCATCCATCAACAATATTAAAAAAAAAAAAAAAAAACAGTTATAGTTGTTAGCAACAAGGCCCCTAGAGAAGATAACCGAGATAGTTGCACTTAGACGATTGAACTCGTCATTAGCCTTTTGAGAAACTACAAGCTCGCGATTGTTGTTTCTTTTGTTTTGATGGAGGTTTCAAACGCTGATTGTCGCACTTTCGTTATTTGAACTCGTTACAGATTCATCATCGACTCAGATGATATCTTTTGGGGTTATTTAGAATGATATGTGAAAAAGTTCAACATGACGCGTTTTAGTCCATCATATCGAACTTGGGGACTTGACGATGTCTGTTGCGCAAGACGTTGGTTGAAATAGAGTTTTCACACCCTATTCGTTATCTGGCATCGTTGCATGCTCGTTATCGGCGATGACATCTTTTGGAGGTACTTGGCCCATTAGTTCCTTGTGGTTGTCGCAGGGACGATATGATTGAAGAAGTTCGACATGACACGTATGAGCTTGTCATATCGAACTTGGGGGATTTAATGACGTGTGTATTATCAATACCCACGGGCCATCTCATTGGGCTATGCTAATAGGCCACTCTTGATGGGCTTCTATATTATTTAGTCCGTGAATCACTAATGGCAAGCTATATATTAACGGGCTATTGCTGGGCTCCTTTTAGTGGACCACCTTTAGTGGACTTGGCCCTCTCTTTTCTATATAAGGAGGAATAAGGAGGATTTCTGCAGATCCTACTCATTCTACACACATATACACAACATGAGATGGAGAAACCCCTTCTCCTCTCATCAATATTCATGGAGGCTCGGCAAAAGTCAACCACCAACACCACCATCAACCCCTCTTTACCACCCTCGATGAGAACTATCTCGACAGGTTACTACGGCCACCCGGAGTGTAAAGAGGCGATTCCCTCACAATATGCACTCAAGTCAAAATTGGCTTGATTACGGTGCTACACATACCCTTTCACCTAATCATTCTTCTATAGGAATATTAATCATATAAATAGATCCCATCTTGTATCCGCGAACAATAACTAGATCACCTTCCACTACTGATCTCTAAATAATACATGAAGTCGTTCATTTTCAACTGCCCAATAAAGATCAAACATCACTTGAGGTTGGGAATGAACCTCACTTTCCTCTTTTTTAAACAAAAATTTAAAATCACCCAGGAGACTAAACCACTCACACGATCATCTCCGTTGCATAATCAGCCCCTAACTGCTGCCTGGAGAAAACCCGGTAAAACCCCCCCTCCACGCAATCATATTGTAAGCAGCATTCTTTGAAATTGTAAATTGAACCACACCTAGTACTGCCTATCCAAATGTAATGTCCATAATTAAAAAAAAAAAAAAAGAACGGACACATTCGGCGCGCACCCTGATGAGCACAGCGCACCAACACTTCCCAACTTGGCAGAGTGCTCGACGCACTCTTTAAAGTGAACGACACACACTTCCTTGTTGCCAGCTTTCTAACTTAAATCCATTTTAAAACACCCATTTTGAAAGAACTATCTTTGACCTGCTGCAACAACCGTTTGTGCTAAATAATTGAGGAACAATCCAAAAAAAGATTTAAATAATATTATAACAATACATACACTAGAAATCGATTATGCATTCAAATCACACTTTCATTTAAATCCGAAAACATTCCTTTGACCACCATACTACAACATACCCGAAAATGAACTTATAAATACATCATACATTCACCATACTTAACATTCAAACATAGATACACTACCAACATATATCATAACATAGATACACTACCAACATATATCTTACCATCGAACCAAAAACTTGTACAAACATCAACACCAAAATTCGGGCAATACATTAGTTGTTATACATAAGCGAGTTTAGGAAGAACTTGTATTCCACTTAATTATCATCGAACGTGTATCGTCTAGGTCAAGCTACATCCCTTCGCTGTATATGTTATGCCACATAATAAGAGCATACAATAGTACATTAACAACTAAAGGGGTAAGCATAACATGCTTAGAGAGTGTACAGAAAGTAAATATGAAATTAATAACATTGAACATTAAACCTATCTTAAAGCTTTTAACAAAAGCATTATTTCTTTCTTGTTTCATGGCACATTCTTTCTTTTAACAAAAGCATTATTTCTTTCTTCTTCCATGGCACATTCTTTCTTAACTTTCATCACATCACGCCGAGACTTCGGAACTGTGTCAATATTACTTGTTGATTATAATCAAACAAGTATCATGCTAAATTCTTCAAGTGCATAACCTCTGGGCTAGCCACTTGTCGGAAACATCACGCTAGCGTTGTTTGGCCTTGGCCTTACAAACCCTACAATACATTCACATATGGTTCATACACTCTTTCAAAGCTTTTAAAACATAACATGTCACAAATCTTTAACTTTGAATTATTACCCACTTTAAAAGTTTTACACATTCAAACCATTACACACTTAAAAACTTTACACGCTTTTCATTCATTATAAAAACTTGAACATGTGTCTTTTTAAATCATCATTTAATACAAACTTATTAGACTATTAACTCCCTTATGGTTATGGAAATCCACTTGCACGTATGCACCCAGAGAACCTATAACCACATCTTACCCGCCCATTTAGCCCCATAGAACTCACCTTAACTCTTGCATCTGATAACAATTCCGTACACTTATTACATAAGAGAGGGCTAACGCTTAATTACCTTATTCAACACATATGTAACACTTACTAATATTTGATAAATAAGAGTTTATTTAGTCAGCCTGTCCATTTTACAAGTCAACGTTCAAGTTGACTAGTCTTATTACGTACATAACATCATCCTTAGCTACACCTTTCTCTAAATCATAATCATTTCTTGTTTTAAACTCTTTTTAACTCAAAATTCACCACTTTACTTCAACTTATAACTTTTAATGATATCTAGCTTAAACACAAATCTTTTAACCTTAAGATCCCTTTAAAATCTTCCAACTAGCACGATATTAAATAACAATACATGTTAGTATCATAATTAGCAAATTAAAATATAACTTTTTACTAAAACTTCATCTATACATGAAACCCCCTTAATTTCAAACTTAGAATTATGGACAGTCTGTAATGAATAGCCATTTTTACCCACTTATACTAATTTTCAAGAAATAATTCTCATTGGAAAGGGGACTCAAAAACCTTTCCAAAGGGTACTTACACGCCTAAAATCGAGTTACAGTTGATTTTCTATGTTTTTTACAAGACCACTCTAATGTTTGAAAATATGTGGATTTTTACATATTGGTTTTACTCATTGTTAACCCAAATCAATTATAGTCTAAACCCAAAAGCTTTCGTCAACTATCACTTAAAAATACAAGGAAGGGCTGATTTCATGAACTTATAATCAATCTAACGTAAGAATCCATTAAGTTAGGGTTCTTCATTCTCAAAGTTCCCAAAATTACTACCTACACTTAAACCCTAACTACAAATTTAATAGAAATTTGGGTTCTTACTGTTAGAATAAAAAATGAAGAAAGGTCAAATTACCTTGTTTGGTAATTTGACCAATTGGGATCAGATTTTGGAATCATCACTTCCCATTTTAGAAGTCAAGAAGCAGACAAGTTAACGGGTCAAGACTGCAATTCACTGCAACATTTCCTCATTTGTATTGAGGGTTCCAAAATCAATATTGGAGCCTTCCCAAACTAGGAATTATCTTTTAGAATTTCTTTGTATAAAGCACCAGCTAGATAGTCATTTGAATACAATACAATTGTATGAAAAAAGAATTATTTCAATACAAGATCACATTCTTTATCATATTCTTAAATCTTAACATGGTATCAGAGCTAACGGTATCGATCCTTTGATCAAGATACTCGTTTTTTAGCTTCAATCATTTACCAGAGTCAAAATCAAGCTGCCATGTCAATAATCGACGGTAGCTCAATTTTGAAGAAGCAAAATATTAGCTTCTTGAATCAGGTTACTAATCAAGTTGCCATGTCATTATCAAATAATGATGGTAGCAAAGGAACTTACCTGGATGTTCTTTGCCAAAAACCGTCACCACAAATTAGCTTCTTAAATCAAACACCTGCTTGTATCAAATCAGAAACTGCCACCACAAATCACCATCGACAACCACAACCTCTGAGTTGTGTTTATTGTAGAATGCCAGGACATATAATTGTCAATTGTTTTAAGCTTCTTGGGTACCCCAATTGGTGGCACAAACAACAACGTGGCAGAGCTATGATGGGATTGGCAGCGGTGACCGGCGGCAACAGAATAGCTACTAGCAACAGTACCGTAAAAGGTAATCCAAAACCCAATACTTTGTTTCAATTACATAAACCGGCCATAAAAAAGTCACAAAATTCTTTTTCTTGCAAATCGTATAAAGTTTCTTCAAAAAACCCAAATCGATTTTACTGTTTTCAAGAAATTGAAATCGAAAAAGGTGTTAAACACCTCTCTGGTGGTTCCGATCAAAAAGAGAGAAATAGAGATGATTTTTATGGGGATAACCGTATGTTGTGGGATGACAAAGGGATTGGAGTTCATCGATCTAGGGATAATAAACCCCATGGGAAAGATACAAATACTGTTATCGAGGAAAAAGGGGAACGAACAAACAATACAACCAACAGACCGTATGTGGGGAAGAGTTTAGTCAAACCTAACAATGGACCGGATTATAAACTAAAAGATATTAATGGGCTTAAGTCTAGTGTGCCTAATAACTTTAATAAAAATAACCAAACCCACACATAATGACTTATACAAATATGGGCTGGGTCTTTTTAAAAGGGTTGGACCTATCAAACCCACTAAATCTGTTGGACCTAAGGAATCGGTTTGGACTGAATATACCGGGCCTAAAAATAAAATAAAGTCAAAACCCGAGTCAATGATTTCATGTTAAAATACGTTCTCCATTTTACCTAAATTACAAGATGATTTTTCTAGAGCAAACGGTGTTTCAAATGATTCAAAATCCACGTCTTGGATCTTTGATTGTGGAGCAACGGACACTACGACATTTGATGAAAATGACATCATTTTAAAAACAAAATCTAGGAAAAATAAAGTCCAAATGGCTAACGGAGAAATTGTTCAAGTCAAAAGTGGTTGTACTATCGAAATTTCAAAAAATATTAAATTACCTAATTGTCTACATATTCCAGCTTTATCTCATAAGCTGTTATCGGTAAGCCATGTTACAAAAGAATTAAATTGTAAAGTCCTAATGTACCCGAATTTCTGCATCTTGCAAGACATTCGGACGGGACATTTAATTGGACGTGGCACTGAAAAGGGAGGGTTATACTATGATGACGAGGTTTCTCCACAAGGTACCGTGTCACTTGCTCATGGGACACCTACGAGAAGCCTGGTTATGGCATAGAAGGTTGGGCCACCCGTCAGCCGGCTATCTACATGCTTTATTTCCTAGTCTTTTTCCGTCTAATTTTAAGTTGAATTGTGAAACTTGTTTTTTGACCAAGAGCCACCGAAGTACATTTAAACCTAGTAATACTAGAACGGATGTACATTTTGCTTTAATTCATTCTGATGTGTGGGGTCCAGCACCGGTTAATGGGGGTAAAAATTATTGGTACTTTGTCCTGTTTATTGATGATCATACTCGGATGACTTGAATTTATTTCTTAACTCATAAATCGGAAGTGTTTGAAAAGTTCTCCACTTTTACAAAATGATAAAAACTCAATTTGATAAAAACATACAAATTCTAAGATCCGATAATGGAGGAGAATTTGTTAATTCTTCAATGAAACTTTTTTGTGAAAACAACGGGATTATTCATCAAACTTTTTGCGCTTATACCCCTGGACAAAATGGAGTGGCCGAACGAAAAAATCGGCTACTTTTAGAAATGACAAGAGCTTTATTAATTGAATCTAAAGTCCCGAAAAGTTTTTGGCCCGAAGCCCTTACTTTCGCTACCTACCTTATTAATCGGTTACCTACTAAAGTTTTGGGTACAAAAACTCCAAGAGACACACTTTCTCAATTTCATACACTTCCAACCTCGCTTGAACCTTGAATATTTGGGTGTTCCGTCTTTGTTCACATCCCAAAGAACGAACGCTCTAAACTTGATCCATGTGCGGAAAAATGTGTTATGGTTGGTTATGGAATAAACCAAAAAGGGTACCTATGTTATAGCCCTAAAAGGCGTCATGTCTTCACTACAATGAATTGTGACTTCCTCGAAACCGAATATTTTTACGATACCCAACGTACGATGAGGGGGAGAAAGAAGATATCGACACTCTTAGTTGGACACAATGGACGCCTAACACCGAAAGTACACAAACACCCATACCAAACACCGACAATATCCAAATACCCGCACCAAACACCGACAATATCCAAACACCCGCACCAAACACCGACAATATCCAAACACCCACACCAAACACCGACAATATCCAAACGTCCACACTAAACCACGAAACAACACAAGATTCTCAATCTACCGAAACCGCCTCAAAGAGTGAAACAATCCATGAAACTCAAAATAACCCCATTCCCGTTGACACCAATCCCTCGGACAACATACAGTCAAACCAAAATGAAACTGCCTCAAGATATGTTCTACCACAACGAACAAACAGAGGAGTACCACCAAAACTGTAGTGACCCGAACTTTTCCATGTTTATATATATTAATTGAGATTGATATTTACATGATTAAATGTTTCCAACATGTTAAGCAATCAAACTTGTTAAGACTTGATTAATTGAAATATGTTTCATATAGACAATTGACCACCCAAGTTGACCGGTGATTCACGAACGTTAAAACTTGTAAAAACTATATGATGACATATATATGGATATATATATATATAGTTAACATGATACTATGATAAGTAAACATATCATTAAGTATATTAACAATGAACTACATATGTAAAAACAAGACTACTAACTTAATGATTTTTAAACGAGACATATATGTAACGATTATCGTTGTAAAGACATTTAATGTATATATATCATATTAAGAGATATTCATACATGATAATATCATGATAATATAATAATTTAAAATCTCATTTGATATTATAAACATTGGGTTAACAACATTTAACAAGATCGTTAACCTAAAGGTTTCAAAACAACACTTACATGTAACGACTAACGATGACTTAACGACTCAGTTAAAATGTATATACATGTAGTGTTTTAATATGTATTTATACACTTTTGAAAGACTTCAATACACTTATCAAAATACTTCTACTTAACAAAAATGCTTACAATTACATCCTCGTTCAGTTTCATCAACAATTCTACTCGTATGCACCCGTATTCGTACTCGTACAATACACAGCTTTTAGATGTATGTACTATTGGTATATACACTCCAATGATCAGCTTTTAGCAGCCCATGTGAGTCACCTAACACATGTGGGAACCATCATTTGGCAACTAGCATGAAATATCTCATAAAATTACAAAAATATGAGTAATCATTCATGACTTATTTACATGAAAACAAAATTACATATCCTTTATATCTAATCCATACACCAACGACCAAAAACACCTACAAACACTTTCATTCTTCAATTTTCTTCATCTAATTGATCTCTCTCAAGTTCTATCTTCAAGTTCTAAGTGTTCTTCATAAATTCTACAAGTTCTAGTTACATAAAATCAAGAATACTTTCAAGTTTGCTAGCTCACTTCCAATCTTGTAAGGTGATCATCCAACCTCAAGAAATCTTTGTTTCTTACAGTAGGTTATCATTCTAATACAAGGTAATAATCATATTCAAACTTTAGTTCAATTTCTATAACTATAACAATCTTATTTCAAGTGATGATCTTACTTGATCTTGTTTTCGTGTCATGATTCTGCTTCAAGAACTTCGAGCCATCCAAGGATCCGTTGAAGCTAGATCCATTTTTATCTTTTCCAGTAGGTTTATCCAAGGAACTTAAGGTAGTAATGATGTTCATCACATCATTCGATTCATACATATAAAGCTATCTTATTCGAAGGTTTAAACTTGTAATCACTAGAACATAGTTTAGTTAATTCTAAACTTGTTCGCAAACAAAAGTTACTCCTTCTAACTTGACTTTTAAAATCAACTAAACACATGTTCTATATCTATATGATATGCTAACTTAATGATTTAAAACCTGGAAACACGAAAAACACCGTAAAACCGGATTTACGCCGTCGTAGTAACACCGCGGGCTGTTTTGGGTTAGTTAATTAAAAACTATGATAAACTTTGATTTAAAAGTTGTTATTCCGACAAAATGATTTTTATTATGAACATGAAACTATATCCAAAAATTATGGTTAAACTCAAAGTGGAAGTATGTTTTCTAAAATGGTCATCTAGACGTCGTTCTTTCGACTGAAATGACTACCTTTACAAAAATGACTTGTAACTTATATTTTCGACTATAAACCTATACTTTTTCTGTTTAGATTCATAAAATAGAGTTCAATATGAAACCATAGCAATTTGATTCACTCAAAACGGATTTAAAATGAAGAAGTTATGGGTAAAACAAGATTGGATAATTTTTCTCATTTTAGCTACGTGAAAATTGGTAACAAATCTATTCCAACCATAACTTAATCAACTTGTATTGTATATTATGTAATCTTGAGATACCATAGACACGTATACAATGTTTTGAGCTATCATGTCGATACATCTATATATATTTCGGAACAACCATAGACACTCTATATGTGAATGTTGGAGTTAGCTATACAGGGTTGAGGTTGATTCCAAAATATATATAGTTTGAGTTGTGATCAATACTGAGATACGTATACACTGGGTCGTGGATTGATTCAAGATAATATTTATCGATTTATTTCTGTACATCTAACTGTGGACAACTAGTTGTAGGTTACTAACGAGGACAGCTGACTTAATAAACTTAAAACATCAAAATATATTAAAAGTGTTGTAAATATATTTTGAACATACTTTGATATATATGTATATATTGTTATAGGTTCGTGAATCAACCAGTGGCCAAGTCTTACTTCCCGACGAAGTAAAAATCTGTGAAAGTGAGTTATAGTCCCACTTTTAAAATCTAATATTTTTGGGATGAGAATACATGTAAGTTTTATAAATGATTTACAAAATAGACACAAGTACGTGAAACTACATTCTATGGTTGAATTATTAAAATCGAATATGCCCCTTTTTATTAAGTCTGGTAATCTAAGAATTAGGGAACAGACACCCTAATTGACGCGAATCCTAAAGATAGATCTATTGGGCCTAACAAACCCCATCCAAAGTACCGGATGCTTTAGTACTTCGAAATTTATATCATATCCGAAGGGTGACCCGGAATGATGGGGCTATTCTTATATATGCATCTTGTTATTGTCGGTTACCAGGTGTTCACCATATGAATGATTTTTATCTCTATGTATGGGATGTGTATTGAAATATGAAATCTTGTGGTCTATTATTATGATTTGATATATATAGGTTAAACCTATAACTCACCAACATTTTTGTTGACGTTTAGGCATGTTTATTCTCAGGTGATTATTAAGAGCTTCCGCTGTTGCATACTTAAATAAGGACGAGATTTGGAGTCCATGCTTGTATGATATTGTGTAAAAACTGCATTCAAGAAACTTATTTTGTTGTAACATATTTGTATTGTAAACCATTATGTAATGGTCGTGTGTAAACAGGATATTTTAGATTATCATTATTTGATAATCTACGTAAAGCTTTTTAAACCTTTATTGATGAAATAAAGGTTATGATTTGTTTTAAAATGAATGCAGTCTTTGAAAAATGTCTCATATAGAGGTCAAAACCTGGCAACGAAATCAATTAATATGGAACGTTTTTAATCAATAAGAACGGGACATTTCAGTTGGTATCCCAGCGTTGGTCTTAGAGAATCAGAATTTTGCATTAGTGTGTCTTTTCGAGTTTGTTAGGATGCATTAGTGAGTCTGGACTTCGACCGTGTTTACTTGAAAAATGATTGCTTAACAAATTTTGTTGGAAACTATATATTTTTAACATGTGAATATTATGTGATATATTAATCTCTTAACGCGTTTGATATTATGTGATAGATGTCTACCTCTAGAACAAGTCCCATTGACTCACCTAATAATAATGAAGAGTCAAATGTAAATTGGAATGATTCGTGGACTGATTCACAAGTTCCCGAAGAGGAATCGGAAGAAGAGTCGGAACCGGAAGAAGAATCGGAACCGGAAGAAGAATCGGAACAGGATGAAGAAATAGAACTGGTGGGGGAAATAATAAAACGGTTAAGTAAAAGAAAATCCTCAACCAACCGACCAAGGTTAATTATGGTCAATGGTGTTTCCGCCAAGGAAGCAAAATATTGGGAGGATTACCAATTCTCCGATGAATCGGATTCCGACGAGAATTCCGATGATGTTATAGAAATTACCCCAACTGAATTTAAAAAGGCAAAAGAAAATAATAAGGGAAAGGGCATAAAAATAGAGAAATCTAATTCCAACCCCGATGAACTTTATATGTATCGTCAACCCCCGAAGTCCTTAAGTTGTAATAATGACCCGGGAACCTCTAAACCACCAGGTTTTTCTAAACCAATGTGGAAAACGACGGCTCATATTAGGAGAACATCATATATCCCTAGAAACTTGTCAAAACGAACCAAAACCAAAGAAGAAGAAACGAGCGAGTCGGAATAAGATAGTTGTATTCGTGTGGTGTAATATATGTAATATAGTGTGCTTATGCTTTATGATATATGTAAAAATTGCTTGTATTAATAAGTATTTTTTTTATGAATCTAACTCTTGTCTATTTTACAGTATAAAAACACAAAATGGATAGACAGCCCAATATTTTAAGAGACCTACCCGGAGACATGATTGATGAAATATTGTCTAGAGTCGGTCAGAATTCCTCAGCACAACTATTTAAGGCGAGATCAGTTTGTAAGACATTCGAAGAACGTTCCAAGAATGCCTTGGTTTATAAAAGGCTTTCGTTCGAAAGATGGGGGATATCACATTGGGAAATCCATAAGTTACGATGTGTTTACTTTGATGCATATATTGCGGGGAACCCAAATGCTATTTTACGCAATGGGTTAAGAAATTATTTTGACTCAATATATTCGAATATTGGACTTCGTGATTTAGAAAAAGCGGCTAACATGCAACATAAAGAAGCATGTTATGCTTACGGATTAGTAATGTTCGCTTCTCACCAAAGTGAGAACAAGAACATCGGGCTACAACTATTAAACAAAACGTTCCCACAAGTGACGGAGTCGGTAATTGGGGTAAAAAATGAGGTTTTTAGATTGTTACGGGACTGTTGGACATTACGTAACCCTCGTCCCTTTGACGACGTTACAACACGCTGTCTTATCAACGGCCATAACGGTTATGTTCCACAAGACCAAGGATGGGAAGTAATCCTAGTAAAACCAGAATGCATGACTTGTTTCTGGACGTAAGAATTACGTGTCTTTATTGCCTTTGCTGAACGACTTGTGTACTAGCTAGAATTATCTTCACAACCATCTTGTATCAAATTTATTGTGTGCTATATTTCATGCTATATGTAAAATAAGCGGTATTGTAAGTTTGTAAAATATTGTGTAAAAGTTTGAACGCGAAATATTATTATAATCAGTTTTTCATATAGAATTGTAGTAGTTGAATTGTATATTAGCTACAAAGTATGAACTTAACGGGTAGGTACTACCCGAATTTAAACTTATAAAATGCTAATATGAAGAAAAAGCCTTTATAAATGAGTTCATATTATGCTACGAAATACTATTAACTACTCTTAATATTCTGTATGATTAACTTGTTCCATTTGACTATTTTGAAGGAAATGGCACCGACTACTCGACACACCGTGAATATGAATGAAGAGGAATTCCGTACTTTTCTAGCTTCAAACATAGCCGCAGTACAGGCTGCGCTACATACCAACAATAACCTTGGATCTAGCAGTACAGGAAATCGTGTAGGGTGCACCTACAAAGAATTCACTGCCTGCAAACCTTTGGAATTTGATGGAACCGAAGGACCGATCGAATTGAAACGGTGGACTGAGAAAGTCGAATCGGTGTTTGCCATAAGTAAGTGTACTGAAGAGGACAAAGTGAAGTACGCTACGCATACCTTCACAGGTTCTGCGTTAACATGGTGGAATACCTATCTAGAGCAAGTGGGACAAGACAATGCGTACGCACTACCGTGGTCAGCATTCAAGCACTTGATGAACGAGAAGTACCGTCCCAGAACCGAGGTCAATAAGCTCAAGACAGAACTTAGAGGGTTACGAACCCAAGGATTTGATATTACCACGTACGAAAGACGATTCACAGAATTGTGCCTATTATATCCGGGAGCATTCGAACATGAGGAAGAGAAGATCGACGCGTTTGTGAAAGGATTACCGGAAAGAATCCAAGAAGATATAAGTTCACACGAGCCCGCCTCCATACAACAGGCATGTAGAATGGCTCACAAACTAGTGAACCAGATTGAAGAAAGAATTAAAGAACAGACTGCTGAAGAGGCCAATGTGAAGCAAGTCAAAAGAAAGTGGGAGGAAAACGGTGATAAGAATCACCAATACAACAACAGCAATTACAACAATAATCGCAACAATTATCCCAACAATCGCAACATCAATCGCAACTACAACAAACGGCCCAACAACAACAACAACAATAGCAACTACAACAATCATCCCAATAACAATAATAACCGCAACAACAACAACAATCAGAAGCAGCTATGCCAAAGGTGTGAAAAGTATCACTCGGGGTTCTGCACCAAATTTTGCAACAAGTGTAAAAGAAATGGTCATAGCGCGGCGAAGTGTGAGGTCTACGGACCAGGGGTTAATAGAACGAAAGGAACAAATGGTGTCGGAACGAGTAATGGCGGAGCAAGTAGTGTCGGAGCAAGTTATGCCAATGTAGTTTGTTATAAATGTGGAAAACCGGGCCACATTATTAGAAATTGCCCGAACCAGGAGAACACGAATGGACAAGGCCGAGGAAGAGTTTTCAATATCAATGCGGCAGAGGCACAGGAAGACCCGGAGCTTGTTACGGGTACGTTTCTTATTGACAATAAATCTGCTTACGTTTTATTTGATTCGGGTGCGGATAGAAGCTATATGAGTAGAGATTTTTGTGCTAAATTAAGTTGTCCATTGACGCCTTTGGATAGTAAATTTTTATTCGAATTAGCAAATGGTAAATTAATTTCAGCAGATAATATATGTCGGAATCGAGAAATTAAACTGGTTAGCGAAACATTTAAGATTGATTTGATACCAGTAGAGTTAGGGAGTTTTGATGTGATAATCGATATGGACTGGTTGAAAGAAGTGAAAGCAGAGATTGTTTGTTACAAAAATGCAATTCGCATTATACGAGAAAAAGGAAAACCCTTAATGGTGTACGGAGAAAAGGGCAACACGAAGCTACATCTTATTAGTAATTTGAAGGCACAAAAACTAATAAGAAAAGGTTGCTATGCTGTTCTAGCACACGTCAAGAAAGTACAAACTGAAGAAAAGAGCATCAATGATGTTCCCATTGCAAAAGAATTTCCCGATGTATTTCTGAAAGAATTACCGGGATTACCCCCACATCGATCCGTTGAATTTCAAATAGATCTTGTACCAGGAGCTGCACCAATAGCTCGTGCTCCTTACAGACTCGTACCCAGCGAGATGAAAGAACTGCAAAGCCAATTACAAGAACTTTTAGGGCGTGGTTTCATTCGACCAAGCACATCACCGTGGGGAGCTCCTGTTTTGTTTGTCAAGAAGAAAGATGGTACATTCAGGTTGTGTATCGACTACCGAGAGTTGAACAAACTTACCATCAAGAACCGCTACCCACTACCGAGAATCGATGACTTATTTGATCAACTACAAGGCTCGTCTGTTTATTCAAAGATTGACTTACGTTCAGGGTATCATCAAATGCGGGTGAAAGAAGATAATATTCCAAAGACTGCTTTCAGAACACGTTACGGTCATTACGAGTTTATGGTCATGCCGTTTGGTTTAACTAATGCACCAGCTGTGTTCATGGACCTTATGAACCGAGTGTGTGGACCATACCTTGACAAGTTTGTCATTGTTTTCATTGATGACATACTTATTTACTCAAAGAATGACCAAGAACACGGTGAACATTTGAGAAAGGTGTTAGAAGTATTGAGGAAGGAAGAATTGTACGCTAAGTTTTCAAAGTGTGCATTTTGGTTGGAAGAAGTTCAATTCCTCGGTCACATAGTGAACAAAGAAGGTATTAAGGTGGATCCGGCAAAGATAGAAACTGTTGAAAAGTGGGAAACCCCGAAAACTCCGAAACACATACGCCAGTTTTTAGGACTAGCTGGTTACTACAGAAGGTTCATCCAAGACTTTTCCAGAATAGCAAAACCCTTGACTGCATTAACGCATAAAGGGAAGAAATTTGAATGGAATGATGAACAAGAGAAAGCGTTTCAGTTATTGAAGAAAAAGCTAACTACGGCACCTATATTGTCATTGCCTGAAGGGAATGATGATTTTGTGATTTATTGTGACGCATCAAAGCAAGGTCTCGGTTGTGTATTAATGCAACGAACGAAGGTGATTGCTTATGCGTCTAGACAATTGAAGATTCACGAACAAAATTATACGACGCATGATTTGGAATTAGGCGCGGTTGTTTTTGCATTAAAGACTTGGAGGCACTACTTATATGGGGTCAAAAGTATTATATATACCGACCACAAAAGTCTTCAACACATATTTAATCAGAAACAACTGAATATGAGGCAGCGTAGGTGGATTGAATTATTGAATGATTATGACTTTGAGATTCGTTACCACCCGGGGAAGGCAAATGTGGTAGCCGATGCCTTGAGCAGGAAGGACAGAGAACCTATTCGAGTAAAATCTATGAATATAATGATTCATAATAACCTTACTACTCAAATAAAGGAGGCGCAACAAGGAGTTTTAAAAGAGGGAAATTTAAAGGATGAAATACCCAAAGGATCGGAGAAGCATCTTAATATTCGGGAAGACGGAACCCGGTATAGGGCTGAAAGGATTTGGGTACCAAAATTTAGAGATATGAGAGAAATGGTACTTAAAGAAGCTCATAAAACCAGATACTCAATACATCCTGGAACGGGGAAGATGTACAAGGATCTCAAGAAACATTTTTGGTGGCTGGGTATGAAAGCCGATGTTGCTAAATACGTAGGAGAATGTTTGACGTGTTCTAAGGTCAAAGCTGAGCATCAGAAACCATCAGGTCTACTTCAACAACCCGAAATCCCAGAATGGAAATGGGAAAACATTACCATGGATTTCATCACTAAATTGCCAAGGACTGCAAGTGGTTTTGATACTATTTGGGTAATAGTTGATCGTCTCACCAAATCAGCACATTTCCTGCCAATAAGAGAAGATGACAAGATGGAGAAGTTAGCACGACTATATTTGAAGGAAGTCGTCTCCAGACATGGAATACCAATCTCTATTATCTCTGATAGGGATGGCAGATTTATTTCAAGATTCTGGCAGATATTACAGCAAGCATTAGGAACTCGTCTAGACATGAGTACTGCCTATCATCCACAAACTGATGGGCAGAGCGAAAGGACGATACAAACGCTTGAAGACATGCTACGAGCATGTGTTATTGATTTCAGAAACAGTTGGGATCGACATCTACCGTTAGCAGAATTTTCCTACAATAACAGCTACCATTCAAGCATTGAGATGGCGCCGTTTGAAGCACTTTATGGTAGAAAGTGCAGGTCTCCGATTTGTTAGAGTGAAGTGGGGGATAGACAGATTACGGGTCCGGAGATTATACAAGAAACTACCGAGAAGATCATCCAAATTCAACAACGGTTGAAAACTGCCCAAAGTCGACAAAAGAGCTACGCTGACATTTAGCGATGGCAATGGGCGAGAAAAAACCCGTGACCCGCGGGTACCCGATCCGCGATGGGCGGTAAAATCATTAAATCTTACCCGCGGGCACGGGTACGGGTAAAAATTTATACCCGCAGTGGGGTCGCGGGCGGATCGCGGGTATGTACTACCCGTCACGGGTAAAACCCTACCCGTGAATACATGAGACTTTTCTTAATTTATCCACGAATAAATACTTACAATTATTAAATTTAAAAGCTATTTTACTAATATTTAAATAATGATTAAAAATATAATATTATATAAAAGTAAAAAAACTTAATTTTCACTTCATTATACATATAATTTGTACATATGATTTTATAATTAATAAAATTATTTGGATTTTCTAATAAAAAATTGTATATTATTATTACCCGCGGGTTACCCGCGGGTCACGGGTACCCGCGGGTTACGAGCATGGGCGAAATGTTTTTACCCGTGGGCGGGTAACGGGTTTCAACGTGCAAAAAAGAAACCCGAAGGGCGGGTCGCGGGTATATAGAACCCGTGCCCGTTACCCGCGGGTGCCATCCCTACTGACATTAAAAGAAAAGATATAGAATTTGAAATTGGAGAGATGGTCATGCTTAAAGTTGCACCTTGGAAAGGCATTGTTCGATTTGGTAAACGAGGGAAATTAAATCCAAGGTATATTGGACCATTCAAGATTATTGATCGTGTCGGACCAGTAGCTTACCGACTTGAGTTACCTCAACAACTCGTGGCTGTATATAACACTTTCCACGTCTCGAATTTGAAGAAATGTTTTGCTAAAGAAGATCTCACTATTCCGTTAGATGAAATCCAAATCAACGAAAAACTTCAATTCATCGAAGAACCCGTCGAAATAATGGATCGTGAGGTTAAAAGACTTAAGCAAAACAAGATACCAATTGTTAAGGTTCGATGGAATGCTCGTAGAGGACCCGAGTTCACCTGGGAGCGTGAAGATCAGATGAAGAAGAAATACCCGCATCTATTTCCAGAAGATTCGTCAACACCTTCAACAGCTTAAAATTTCGGGACGAAATTTATTTAACGGGTAGGTACTGTAGTGACCCGAACTTTTCCATGTTTATATATATTAATTGAGATTGATATTTACATGATTAAATATTTCCAACATGTTAAGCAATCAAACTTGTTAAGACTTGATTAATTGAAATATGTTTCATATAGACAATTGACCACCCAAGTTGACCGGTGATTCACGAACGTTAAAACTTGTAAAAACTATATTATGACATATATATGGATATATATATAGTTAACATGATACTATGATAAGTAAACATATCATTAAGTATATTAACAATGAACTACATATGTAAAAACAAGACTACTAACTTAATGATTTTTAAACGAGACATATATGTAACGATTATCGTTGTAAAGACATTTAATGTATATATATCATACTAAGAGATATTCATACATGATAACATCATGATAATATAATAATTTAAAATCTCATTTGATATTATAAACATTGGGTTAACAACATTTAACAAGATCGTTAACCTAAAGGTTTCAAAACAACACTTACATGTAACGACTAACGATGACTTAACGACTCAGTTAAAATGTATATACATGTAGTGTTTTAATATGTATTTATACACTTTTTAAAGACTTCAATACACTTATCAAAATACTTCTACTTAACAAAAATGCTTACAATTACATCCTCGTTCAGTTTCATCAACAATTCTACTCGTATGCACCCGTATTCGTACTCGTACAATACACAGCTTTTAGATGTATGTACTATTGGTATATACACTCCAATGATCAGCTCTTAGCAGCCCATGTGAGTCACCTAACACATGTGGGAACCATCATTTGGCAACTAGCATAAAATATCTCATAAAATAACAAAAATATGAGTAATCATTCATGACTTATTTACATGAAAACAAAATTACATATCCTTTATATCTAATCCATACACCAACGACCAAAAACACCTACAAACACTTTCATTCTTCAATTTTCTTCATCTAATTGATCTCTCTCAAGTTCTATCTTCAAGTTCTAAGTGTTCTTCATAAATTCTACAAGTTCTAGTTACATAAAATCAAGAATACTTTCAAGTTTGCTAGCTCACTTCCAATCTTGTAAGGTGATCATCCAACCTCAAGAAATCTTTGTTTCTTACAGTAGGTTATCATTCTAATACAAGGTAATAATCATATTCAAACTTTGGTTCAATTTCTATAACTATAACAATCTTATTTCAAGTGATGATCTTACTTGAACTTGTTTTCGTGTCATGATTCTGCTTCAAGAACTTCAAGCCATCCAAGGATCCGTTGAAGCTAGATCCATTTTTCTCTTTTCCAGTAGGTTTATCCAAGGAACTTAAGGTAGTAATGATGTTCATAATATCATTCGATTCATACATATAAAGCTATCTTATTCGAAGGTTTAAACTTGTAATCACTAGAACATAGTTTAGTTAATTCTAAACTTGTTCGCAAACAAAAGTTAATCCTTCTAACTTGACTTTTAAAATCAACTAAACACATGTTCTATATCTATATGATATGCTAACTTAATGATTTAAAACCTGGAAACACAAAAAACACCGTAAAACCGAATTTACGCCGTCGTAGTAACACCGCGGGCTGTTTTGGGTTAGTTAATTAAAAACTATGATAAACTTTGATTTAAAAGTTGTTATTCCGACAAAATGATTTTTATTATGAACATGAAACTATATCCAAAAATTATGGTTAAACTCAAAGTGGAAGTATGTTTTCTAAAATGGTCATCTAGACGTCGTTCTTTCGACTGAAATGACTACCTTTACAAAAATGACTTGTAACTTATATTTTCGACTATAAACCTATACTTTTTCTGTTTAGATTCATAAAATAGAGTTCAATATGAAACCATAGCAATTTGATTCACTCAAAACGGATTTAAAATGAAGAAGTTATGGGTAAAACAAGATTGGATAATTTTTCTCATTTTAGCTACGTGAAAATTGGTAACAAATCTATTCCAACCATAACTTAATCAACTTGTATTGTATATTATGTAATCTTGAGATACCATAGACACGTATACAATGTTTTGAGCTATCATGTCGATACATCTATATATATTTCGGAACAACCATAGACACTCTATATGTGAATGTTGGAGTTAGCTATACAGGGTTGAGGTTGATTCCAAAATATATATAGTTTGAGTTGTGATCAATACTGAGATACGTATACACTGGGTCGTGGATTGATTCAAGATAATATTTATCGATTTATTTCTGTACATCTAACTGTGGACAACTAGTTGTAGGTTACTAACGAGGACAGCTGACTTAATAAACTTAAAACATCAAAATATATTAAAAGTGTTGTAAATATATTTTGAACATACTTTGATATATATGTATATATTGTTATAGGTTCGTGAATCAACCAGTGGCCAAGTCTTACTTCCCGACGAAGTAAAAATCTGTGAAAGTGAGTTATAGTCCCACTTTTAAAATCTAATATTTTTGGGATGAGAATACATGTAAGTTTTATAAATGATTTACAAAATAGACACAAGTACGTGAAACTACATTCTATGGTTGAATTATTAAAATCGAATATGCCCCTTTTTATTAAGTCTGGTAATCTAAGAATTAGGGAACAGACACCCTAATTGACGCGAATCCTAAAGATAGATCTATTGGGCCTAACAAACCCCATCCAAAGTACCGGATGCTTTAGTACTTCGAAATTTATATCATATCCGAAGGGTGACCCGGAATGATGGGGCTATTCTTATATATGCATCTTGTTATTGTCGGTTACCAGGTGTTCACCATATGAATGATTTTTATCTCTATGTATGGGATGTGTATTGAAATATGAAATCTTGTGGTCTATTATTATGATTTGATATATATAGGTTAAACTTATAACTCACCAACATTTTTGTTGACGTTTAGGCATGTTTATTCTCAGGTGATTATTAAGAGCTTCCGCTGTCGCATACTTAAATAAGGACGAGATTTGGAGTCCATGCTTGTATGATATTGTGTAAAAACTGCATTCAAGAAACTTATTTTGTTGTAACATATTTGTATTGTAAACCATTATGTAATGGTCGTGTGTAAACAGGATATTTTAGATTATCATTATTTGATAATCTACGTAAAGCTTTTTAAACCTTTATTGATGAAATAAAGGTTATGATTTGTTTTAAAATGAATGCAGTCTTTGAAAAATGTCTCATATATGTAGTGACCCGAACTTTTCCATGTTTATATATATTAATTGAGATTGATATTTACATGATTAAATGTTTCCAACATGTTAAGCAATCAAACTTGTTAAGACTTGATTAATTGAAATATGTTTCATATAGACAATTGACCACCCAAGTTGATCGGTGATTCACGAACGTTAAAACTTGTAAAAACTATATGATGACATATATATGGATATATATATAGTTAACATGATACTATGATAAGAAAACATATCATAAAGTATATTAACAATGAACTACATATGTAAAAACAAGACTACTAACTTAATGATTTTTAAACGAGACATATATGTAACGATTATCGTTGTAAAGACATTTAATGTATATATATCATATTAAGAGATATTCATACATGATAATATCATGATAATATAATAATTTAAAATCTCATTTGATATTATAAACATTGGGTTAACAACATTTAACAAGATCGTTAACCTAAAGGTTTCAAAACAACACTTACATGTAACGACTAACGATGACTTAACGACTCAGTTAAAATGTATATACATGTAGTGTTTTAATATGTATTTATACACTTTTGAAAGACTTAAATACACTTATCAAAATACTTCTACTTAACAAAAATGCTTACAATTACATCCTCGTTCAGTTTCATCAACAATTCTACTCGTATGCACCAGTATTCGTACTCGTACAATACACAGCTTTTAGATGTATGTACTATTGGTATATACACTCCAATGATCAGCTCTTAGCAGCCCATGTGAGTCACCTAACACATGTGGGAACCATCATTTGGCAACTAGCATGAAATATCTCATAAAATTACAAAAATATGAGTAATCATTCATGACTTATTTACATGAAAACAAAATTACATATCCTTTATATCTAATCCATACACCAACGTCCAAAAACACCTACAAACACTTTCATTCTTCAATTTTCTTCATCTAATTGATCTCTCTCAAGTTCTATCTTCAAGTTCTAAGTGTTCTTCATAAATTCCAAAAGTTCTAGTTTCATAAAATCAAGAATACTTTCAAGTTTGCTAGCTCACTTCCAATCTTGTAAGGTGATCATCCAACCTCAAGAAATCTTTGTTTCTTACAGTAGGTTATCATTCTAATACAAGGTAATAATCATATTCAAACTTTGGTTCAATTTCTATAACTATAACAATCTTATTTCAAGTGATGATCTTACTTGAACTTGTTTTCGTGTCATGATTCTGCTTCAAGAACTTCGAGCCATCCAAGGATCCATTGAAGCTAGATCCATTTTTCTCTTTTCCAGTAGGTTTATCCAAGGAAATTAAGGTAGTAATGATGTTCATAACATCATTCGATTCATACATATAAAGCTATCTTATTCGAAGGTTTAAACTTGTAATCACTAGAACATAGTTTAGTTAATTCTAAACTTGTTCGCAAACAAAAGTTAATCCTTCTAACTTGACTTTTAAAATCAACTAAACACATGTTCTATATCTATATGATATGCTAACTTAATGATTTAAAACCTGGAAACACGAAAAACACAGTAAAACCGGATTTACGCCGTCGTAGTAACACCGCGGGCTGTTTTGGGTTAGTTAATTAAAAACTATGATAAACTTTGATTTAAAAGTTGTTATTCTGAGAAAATGATTTTTATTATGAACATGAAACTATATCCAAAAATTATGGTTAAACTCAAAGTGGAAGTATGTTTTCTAAAATGGTCATCTAGACGTCGTTCTTTCGACTGAAATGACTACCTTTACAAAAACGACTTGTAACTTATTTTTCCGACTATAAACCTATACTTTTTCTGTTTAGATTCATAAAATAGAGTTCAATATGAAACCATAGCAATTTGATTCACTCAAAACGGATTTAAAATGAAGAAGTTATGGGTAAAACAAGATTGGATAATTTTTCTCATTTTAGCTACGTGAAAATTGGTAACAAATCTATTCCAACCATAACTTAATCAACTTGTATTGTATATTATGTAATCTTGAGATACCATAGACACGTATACAATGTTTCGACCTATCATGTCGACACATCTATATATATTTTGGAACAACCATAGACACTCTATATGTGAATGTTGGAGTTAGCTATACAGGGTTGAGGTTGATTCCAAAATATATATAGTTTGAGTTGTGATCAATACTGAGATACGTATACACTGGGTCGTGGATTGATTCAAGATAATATTTATCGATTTATTTCTGTACATCTAACTGTGGACAACTAGTTATAGGTTACTAACGAGGACAGCTGGCTTAATAAACTTAAAACATCAAAATATATTAAAAGTGTTGTAAATATATTTTGAACATACTTTAATATATATGTATATATTGTTATAGGTTCGTGAATCAACAGTGGCCAAGTCTTACTTCCCGACGAAGTAAAAATCTGTGAAAGTGAGTTATAGTCCCACTTTTAAAATCTAATATTTTTGGGATGAGAATACATGCAGGTTTTATAAATGATTTACAAAATAGACACAAGTACGTGAAACTACATTCTATGGTTGAATTATCAAAATCGAATATGCCCCTTTTTATTAAGTCTGGTAATCTAAGAATTAGGGAACAGACACCCTAATTGACGCGAATCCTAAAGATAGATCTATTGGGCCTAACAAACCCCATCCAAAGTACCGGATGCTTTAGTACTTCGAAATTTATATCATATCCGAAGGGTGTCCCGGAATGATGGGGATATTCTTATATATGCATCTTGTTATTGTCGGTTACCAGGTGTTCACCATATGAATGATTTTTATCTCTATGTATGGGATGTGTATTGAAATATGAAATCTTGTGGTCTATTGTTACGATTTGATATATATAGGTTAAACCTATAACTCACCAACATTTTTGTTGACGTTTAAAGCATGTTTATTCTCAGGTGAATATTAAGAGCTTCCGCTGTTGCATACTAAAATAAGGACAAGATTTGGAGTCCATGTTTGTATGATATTGTGTAAAAACTGCATTCAAGAAACTGATTTCGATGTAACATATTTGTATTGTAAACCATTATGTAATGGTCGTGTGTAAACAGGATATTTTAGATTATCATTATTTGATAATCTACGTAAAGCTTTTTAAACCTTTATTTATGAAATAAAGGTTATGGTTTGTTTTAAAAATGAATGCAGTCTTTGAAAAACGTCTCATATAGAGGTCAAAACCTCGCAACGAAATCAATTAATATGGAACGTTTTTAATCAATAAGAACGGGACATTTCAATATAGAGGTCAAAACCTCGCAACGAAATCAATTAATATGGAACGTTTTTAATCAATAAGAACGGGACATTTCAGTTGGTATCCGAGCGCTGGTCTTAGAGAACCAGAATTTTGCATTAGTGTGTCTTATCGAGTTTGTTAGGATGCATTAGTGAGTCTGGACTTCGACCGTGTTTACTTGAAAAATGATTGCTTAACAAATTTTGTTGGAAACTATATATTTTTAACATGTGAATATTATGTGATATATTAATCTCTTAACGCGTTGGATATTATGTGATAGATGTCTACCTCTAGAACAAGTCCCATTGACTCACCTAATAATAATGAAGAGTCAAATGTAAATTGGAATGATTCGTGGACTGATTCACAAGTTCCCGAAGAGGAATCAGAAGAAGAGTCGGAACCGGAAGAAGAATCGAAACCGGAAGAAGAATCGGAACCGGATGAAGAAATAGAACTGGTGGGGGAAATAATAAAACGGTTAAGTAAAAGAAAATCCTCAACCAACCGACCAAGGTTAATTATGGTCAATGGTGTTTCCGCCAAGGAAGCAAAATATTGGGAGGATTACCAATTCTCCGATGAATCGGATTCCGACGAGAATTCCGATGATGTTATAGAAATTACCCCAACTGAATTTAAAAAGGCAAAAGAAAATAATAAGGGAAAGGGCATAAAAATAGAGAAATTTAATTCCAACCCCGATGAACTTTATATGTATCGTCAACCCCCGAAGTCCTTAAGTTGTAATAATGACCCGGGAACCTCTAAACCACCAGGTTTTTCTAAACCAATGTGGAAAACAACGGCTCATATTAGGGGAACATCATATATCCCTAGAAACTTGTCAAAACGAACCAAAACCGAAGAAGAAGAAATGAGCGAGTCGGAATAAGATAGTTGTATTCGTGTGGTGTAATATATGTAATATAGTGTGCTTATGCTTTATGATATATGTAAAAATTGCTTGTATTAATAAGTATTTTTTTTATGAATCTAACTCTTGTCTATTTTACAGTATAAAAACACAAAATGGATAGACAACCCAATATTTTAAGAGACCTACCCGGAGACATGATTGATGAAATCTTGTCTAGAGTCGGTCAGAATTCCTCAGCACAACTATTTAAGGCGAGATCAGTTTGTAAGACATTCGAAGAACGTTCCAAGAATGCCTTGGTTTATAAAAGGCTTTCGTTCGAAAGATGGGGGATATCACATTGGGAAATCCATAAGTTACGATGTGTTTACTTTGACGCATATATTGCGGGGAACCCAAATGCTATTTTACGCAATGGGTTAAGAAATTATTTTGACTCAATATATCCGAATATTGGACTTCGTGATTTAGAAAAAGCGGCTAACATGCAACATAAAGAAGCATGTTATGCTTACGGATTAGTAATGTTCGCTTCTCACCAAAGTGAGAACAAGAACATCGGGCTACAACTATTAAACAAAACGTTCCCACAAGTGACGGAGTCGGTAATTGGGGTAAGAAATGAGGTTTTTAGATTGTTACGGGACTGTTGGACATTACGTAACCCTCGTCCCTTTGACGACGTTACAACACGCTATCTTATCAACGGCCATAACGGTTATGTTCCACAAGACCAAGGATGGGAAGTAATCCTAGTAAAACCAGAATGCATGACTTGTTTCTGGACGTATGAATTACGTGTCTTTATTGCCTTTGCTGAACGACTTGTGTACTAGCTAGAATTATCTTCACAACCATCTTGTATTAAATTTATTGTGTGCTATATTTCATGCTATATGTAAAATAAGCGGTATTGTAAGTTTGTAAAATATTGTGTAAAAGTTTGAACGCGAAATATTATTATAATCAGTTTTTCATATAGAATTGTAGTAGTTGAATTGTATATTAGCTACTAAGTATGAACTTAACGGGTAGGTACTACCCGAATTTAAACTTATAAAATGCTAATATGAAGAAAAAGCTTTTATAAATGAGTTCATATTATGCTACGAAATACTATTAACTACTCTTAATATTCTGTATGATTAACTTGTTCCATTTGACTATTTTGAAGGAAATGGCACCGACTACTCGACACACCGTGAATATGAATGAAGAGGAATTCCGTACTTTTCTAGCTTCAAACATAGCCGCAGTACAGGCTGCGCTACATACCAATAATAACCTTGGATCTAGCAGTACAGGAAATCGTGTAGGATGCACCTACAAAGAATTCACTTCCTGCAAACCTTTAGAATTTGATGGAACCGAAGGACCGATCGGATTGAAACGGTGGACCGAGAAAGTCGAATCGGTGTTTACCATAAGTAAGTGTACTGAAGAGGACAAAGTGAAGTACGCTACGCATACCTTCACAGGTTCTGCGTTAACATGGTGGAATACCTATCTAGAGCAAGTGGGACAAGACGATGCGTACGCACTACCGTGGTCAGCATTCAAGCTCTTGATGAACGAGAAGTACCGTCCCAGAACCGAGGTCAATAAGCTCAAGACAGAACTTAGAGGGTTACGAACCCAAGGATTTGATATTACCACGTACGAAAGACGATTCACAGAATTGTGCCTATTATGTCCGGGAGCATTCGAAGATGAGGAAGAGAAGATCGACGCGTTTGTGAAAGGATTACCGGAAAGAATCCAAGAAGATATAAGTTCACACGAGCCTGCCTCCATACAACAGGCATGTAGAATGGCTCACAAACTAGTGAACCAGATTGAAGAAAGAATTAAAGAACAGACTGCTGAAGAGGCCAATGTGAAGCAAGTCAAAAGAAAGTGGGAGGAAAACGGTGATAAGAATCACCAATACAACAACAGCAATTACAACAATAATCGCAACAATTATCCCAACAATCTCAACATCAATCGCAACTACAACAAACGGCCCAACAACAACAACAACAACAACAACATCAACTACAACAATCATCCCAATAACAATAATAACCGCAACAACAACAACAACAATCAGAAGCAGCTATGCCAAAGGTGTGAAAAGTATCACTCGGGGTTCTGCACCAAATTTTTCAACAAGTGTAAAAGAAATGGTCATAGCGCGGCGAAGTGTGAGGTCTACGGACCAGGGGTTAATAGAACGAAAGGAACAAATGGTGTCAGAACGAGTAATGACGGAGCAAGTAGTGTCGGAGCAAGTTATGCCAATGTAGTTTGTTATAAATGTGGAAAACCGGGCCACATTATTAGAAATTGCCCGAACCAGGAGAACATGAATGGACAAGGCCGCGGAAGAGTTTTCAATATTAATGTGGCAGAGGCACAGGAAGACCCGGAGCTTGTTACGGGTACGTTTCTTATTGACAATAAATCTGCTTATGTTTTATTTGATTCGGGTGCGGATAGAAGCTATATGAGTAGAGATTTTTGTGCTAAATTAAGTTGTCCATTAACGCCTTTGGATAGTAAATTTTTACTCGAATTAGCAAATGGTAAATTAATTTCAGCACATAATATATGTCGGAATCGAGAAATTAAACTGGTTAGCGAAACATTTAAGATTGATTTGATACCAGTAGAGTTAGGGAGTTTTGATGTGATAATCGATATGGACTGGTTGAAAGAAGTGAAAGCAGAGATCGTTTGTTACAAAAATGCAAATCGCATTATACGAGAAAAAGGAAAACCCTTAATGGTGTACGGAGAAAAGGGCAACACGAAGCTACATCTTATTAGTAATTTGAAGGCACAAAAACTAATAAGAAAAGGTTGCTATGCTGTTCTAGCACACATCGAGAAAGTACAAACTGAAGAAAAGAGCATCAATGATGTTCCCATTGCAAAAGAATTTCCCGATGTATTTTCGAAAGAATTACCGGGATTACCCCCACATCGATCCGTTGAATTTCAAATAGATCTTGTACCAGGAGCTGCACCAATAGCTCGTGCTCCTTACAGACTCGCACCCAGCGAGATGAAAGAACTGCAAAGCCAATTACAAGAACTTTTAGAGTGTGGTTTCATTCGACCAAGCACATCACCGTGGGGAGCTCCTGTTTTGTCTGTCAAGAAGAAAGATGGTACATTCAGGTTGTGTATCGACTACTGAGAGTTGAACAAACTTACCATCAAGAACCGCTACCCACTACCGAGAATCGACGACTTATTTGATCAACTACAAGGCTCGTCTGTTTATTCAAAGATTGACTTAAGTTCCGAGTATCATCAAATGCGGGTGAAAGAAGATAATATTCCAAAGACTGCTTTCAGAACACGTTACGGTCATTACGAGTTTATGGTCATGCCGTTTGGTTTAACTAATGCACCAGCTGTGTTCATGGACCTTATGAACCGAGTGTGTGGACCATACCTTGACAAGTTTGTCAATGTTTTCATTGATGACATACTTATTTACTCAAATAATGACCAAGAACACGGTGAACATTTGAGAAAGGTGTTAGAAGTATTGAGGAAGGAAGAATTGTACGCTAAGTTTTCAAAGTGTGCATTTTGGTTGGAAGAAGTTCAATTCCTCGGTCACATAGTGAACAAAGAAGGTATTAAGGTGGATCCGGCAAAGATAGAAACTGATGAAAAGTGGGAAACCCCGAAAACTCCGAAACACATACACCAGTTTTTAGGACTAGCTGGTTACTACAGAAGGTTCATCCATGACTTTTCTAGAATAGCAAAACCCTTGACTGCATTAACGTATAAAGGGAAGAAATTTGAATGGAATGATGAACAAGAGAAAGCGTTTCAGTTATTGAAGAAAAAGCTAACTACGGCACCTATATTGTCATTGCCTGAAGGGAATGATGATTTTGTGATTTATTGTGACGCATCAAAGCAAGGTCTCGGTTGTGTATTAATGCAACGAACGAAGGTGATTGCTTATGCGTCTAGACAATTGAAGATTCATGAACAAAATTATACGACGCATGATTTGGAATTAGGCGCGGTTGTTTTTGCATTAAAGACTTGGAGGCACTACTTATACGGGGTCAAAAGTATTATATATACCGACCACAAAAGTCTTCAACACATATTTAATCAGAAACAACTGAATATGATGCAGCGTAGGTGGATTGAATTATTGAATGATTATGACTTTGAGATTCGTTACCACCCGGGGAAGGCAAATGTGGTAGCCGATGCCTTGAGCAGGAAGGACAGAGAACCCATTCGAGTAAAATCTATGAATATAATGATTCATAATAACCTTACTACTCAAATAAAGGAGGCGCAACAAGGAGTTTTAAAAGAGGGAAATTTAAAGGATGAAATACCCAAAGGATCGGAGAAGCATCTTAATATTCGGGAAGACGGAACCCGGTATAGGGTTGAAAGGATTTGGGTACCAAAATTTGGAGATATGAGAGAAATGGTACTTAAAGAAGCTCATAAAACCAGATACTCAATACATCCTGGAACGGGGAAGATGTACAAGGATCTCAAGAAACATTTTTGGTGGCCGGGTATGAAAGCCGATGTTGCTAAATACGTAGGAGAATGTTTGACGTGTTCTAAGGTCAAAGCTGAGCATCAGAAACCATCAGGTCTACTTCAACAACCCGAAATCCCAGAATGGAAATGGGAAAACATTACCATGGATTTCATCACTAAATTGCCAAGGACTGCAAGTGGTTTTGATACTATTTGGGTAATAGTTGATCGTCTCACCAAATCAGCACATTTCCTGCCAATAAGAGAAGATGACAAGATGGAGAAGTTAGCACGACTGTATTTGAAGGAAGTCGTCTCCAGACATGGAATACCAATTTCTATTATCTCTGATAGGGATGGAAGATTTATTTCAAGATTCTGGCAGACATTACAGCAAGCATTAGGAACTTGTCTAGACATGAGTACTGCCTATCATCCACAAACTGATGGGCAGAGCGAAAGGACGATACAAACGCTTAAAGACATGCTACGAGCATGTGTTATTGATTTCGGAAACAGTTGGGATCGACATCTACCGTTAGCAGAATTTTCCTACAATAACAGCTACCATTCAAGCATTGAGATGGCGCCGTTTGAAGCACTTTATGGTAGAAAGTGCAGGTCTCCGATTTGTTGGAGTGAAGTGGAGGATAGACAGATTACGGGTCCGGAGATTATACAAGAAACTACCGAGAAGATCATCCAAATTCAACAACGGTTGAAAACCGCCCAAAGTCGACAAAAGAGCTACACTGACATTAAAAGAAAAGATATAGAATTTGAAATTGGAGAGATGGTCATGCTTAAAGTTGCACCTTGGAAAGGCGTTGTTTGATTTGGTAAACGAGGGAAATTAAATCCAAGGTATATTGGACCATTCAAGATTATTGATCGTGTCGGACCAGTAGCTGACTTGAGTTATCTCAACAACTCGCAGCTGTACATAACACTTTCCACTTCTCGAATTTGAAGAAATGTTTTGCTAAAGAAGATCTCACTATTCCGTTAGATAAAATCCAAATCAACGAAAAACTTCAATTCATCGAAGAACCCGTCGAAATAATGGATCGTGAGGTTAAAAGACTTAAGCAAAACAAGATACAAATTGTTAAGGTTCGATGGAATGCTCGTAGAGGACCCGAGTTCACCTGGGAGCGTGAAGATCAGATGAAGAAGAAATACCCGCATCTATTTCCAGAAGATTCGTCAACACCTTCAACAGCTTAAAATTTCGGGACGAAATTTATTTAACGGGTAGGTACTGTAGTGACCCGAACTTTTCCATGTTTATATATATTAATTGAGATTGATATTTACATGATTAAATGTTTCCAACATGTTAAGCAATCAAACTTGTTAAGACTTGACTAATTGAAATATGTTTCATATAGACAATTGACCACCCAAGTTGACCGGTGATTCACGAACGTTAAAACTTGTAAAAACTATATGATGACATATATATGGATATATATATAGTTAACATGATATTATGATAAGTAAACATATCATTAAGTATATTAACAATGAACTAAATATGTAAAAACAAGACTACTAACTTAATGATTTTTAAACGAGACATATATGTAACGATTATCGTTGTAAAGACATTTAATGTATATATATCATATTAAGAGATATTCATACATGATAACATCATGATAATATAATAATTTAAAATCTCATTTGATATTATAAACATTGGGTTAACAACATTTAACAAGATCGTTAACCTAAAGGTTTCAAAACAACACTTACATGTAACGACTAACGATGACTTAACGACTCAGTTAAAATGTATATACATGTAGTGTTTTAATATGTATTTATACACTTTTGAAAGACTTTAATACACTTATCAAAATACTTCTACTTAACAAAAATGCTTACAATTACATCCTCGTTCAGTTTCATCAACAATTCTACTCGTATGCACCCGTATTCGTACTCGTACAATACACAGCTTTTAGATGTATGTACTATTGGTATATACACTCCAATGATCAGCTCTTAGAAGCCCATGTGAGTCACCTAACACATGTGGGAACCATCATTTGGCAACTAGCATGAAATATCTCATAAAATTACAAAAATATGAGTAATCATTCATGACTTATTTACATGAAAACAAAATTACATATCCTTTATATCTAATCCATACACCAATGACCAAAAACACCTACAAACACTTTCATTCTTCAATTTTCTTCATCTAATTGATCTCTCTCAAGTTCTATCTTCAAGTTCTAAGTGTTCTTCATAAATTCTACAAGTTCTAGTTACATAAAATCAAGAATACTTTCAAGTTTGCTAGCTCACTTCCAATCTTGTAAGGTGATCATCTAACCTCAAGAAATCTTTGTTTCTTACAGTAGGTTATCATTCTAATACAAGGTAATAATCATATTCAAACTTTGGTTCAATTTCTATAACTATAACAATCTTATTTCAAGTGATGATCTTACTTGAACTTGTTTTCGTGCATGATTCTGCTTCAAGAACTTCGAGCCATCCAAGGATCCGTTGAAGCTAGATCCATTTTTCTCTTTTCCAGTAGGTTTATCCAAGGAACTTAAGGTAGTAATGATGTTCATAACATCATTCGATTCATACATATAAAGCTATCTTATTCGAAGGTTTAAACTTGTAATCACTAGAACATAGTTTAGTTAATTCTAAACTTGTTCGCAAACAAAAGTTAATCCTTCTAACTTGACTTTTAAAATCAACTAAACACATGTTCTATATCTATATGATATGCTAACTTAATGATTTAAAACCTGGAAACACGAAAAACACCGTAAAACCGGATTTACGCCGTCGTAGTAACACCGCGGGCTCTTTTGGGTTAGTTAATTAAAAACTATGATAAACTTTGATTTAAAAGTTGTTATTCTGAGAAAATGATTTTTATTATGAACATGAAACTATATCCAAAAATTATGGTTAAACTCAAAGTGGAAGTATGTTTTCTAAAATGGTCATCTAGACGTCGTTCTTTCGACTGAAATGACTACCTTTACAAAAATGACTTGTAACTTATTTTTCCGACTATAAACCTATAATTTTTCTGTTTAGATTCATAAAATAGAGTTCAATATGAAACCATAGCAATTTGATTCACTCAAAACGGATTTAAAATGAAGAAGTTATGGGTAAAACAAGATTGGATAATTTTTCTCATTTTAACTACGTGAAAATTGGTAACAAATCTATTCCAACCATAACTTAATCAACTTGTATTGTATATTATGTAATCTTGAGATACCATAGACACGTATACAATGTTTCGACCTATCATGTCGACACATCTATATATATTTCGGAACAACCATAGACACTCTATATGTGAATGTTGGAGTTAGCTATACAGGGTTGAGGTTGATTCCAAAATATATATAGTTTGAGTTGTGATCAATACTGAGATACGTATACACTGGGTTGTGGATTGATTCAAGATAATATTTATCGATTTATTTCTGTACATCTAACTGTGGACAACTAGTTGTAGGTTACTAACGAGGACAACTGACTTAATAAACTTAAAACATCAAAATATATTAAAAGTGTTGTAAATATATTTTGAACATACTTTGATATATATGTATATATTGTTATAGGTTCGTGAATCAACCAGTGGCCAAGTCTTACTTCCCGACGAAGTAAAAATCTGTGAAAGTGAGTTATAGTCCCACTTTTAAAATCTAATATTTTTGGGATGAGAATACATGCAGGTTTTATAAATGATTTACAAAATAGACACAAGTACGTGAAACTACATTCTATGGTTGAATTATCAAAATCGAATATGCCCCTTTTTATTAAGTCTGGTAATCTAAGAATTAGGGAACAGACACCCTAATTGATGCGAATCCTAAAGATATATCTATTGGGCCTAACAAACCCCATCCAAAGTACCGGATGCTTTAGTACTTCGAAATTTATATCATATCCGAAGGGTGTCTCGGAATGATGGGGATATTCTTATATATGCATCTTGTTAATGTCGGTTACCAGGTGTTCACCATATGAATGATTTTTATCTCTATGTATGAGATGTGTATTGAAATATGAAATCTTGTGGTCTATTATTATGATTTGATATATATAGGTTAAACCTATAACTCACCAACATTTTTGTTGACGTTTAGGCATGTTTATTCTCAGGTGATTATTAAGAGCTTCTGCTGTCGCATACTTAAATAAGGACGAGATTTGGAGTCCATGCTTGTATGATATTGTGTAAAAACTGCATTCAAGAAACTTATTTTGTTGTAACATATTTGTATTGGAAACTATTATGTAATGGTCGTGTGTAAACAGAATATTTTAGATTATCATTATTTGATAATCTACGTAAAGCTTTTTAAACCTTTATTGATGAAATAAAGGTTATGGTTTGTTTTAAAATGAATGCAGTCTTTGAAAAATGTCTCATATAGAGGTCAAAACCTCGCAACGAAATCAATTAATATGGAACGTTTTTAATCAATAAGAACGGGACATTTCAAAAACGATATTCTCCAGAATGGGAAAACTCAAGATCATGGTATCCTATGGCTAACATTGCACAGGGAAACCTTTCAAATGAAGCACAAAAATTTAATTCCGCATTATACTCGGAGGAAATTCAAACTTCTATTGATCAAGCATTGAAAAGTGAAAAATGGAAAAAAGCTATGGAAGAAGAAATGGAAGCACTCAAGAAAAGTGACACATGGGAAAAATGTGTCATTCCCCAGGAAAAAAACTAGTAGAAAATCGATGGGTGTTTACAATAAAATACAAACTTGATGGTACCATTGAAAGATACAATGAAAGGACCCGTTCATATACATTATAAACGATTCTCAATAGTTGATTACATCGCGAGGTATTTGACCTCTATATGATACATTTTTCAAACATTGCATTCGTTTTTAAAAGATAAACGCTCTTTACATCAAAATTTGACAGGCATGCATACCATTTCATAAGATTCAACTATAAATGACCTAATCTATCATTTACTTAATAATAATCTCTATTGAACTCAACGACTTGAATGCAACGTCTTTTGAAATATACCATGAATGACTCCAAGTAATATCTTTAAAATGAGCAAATGCACAGCGGAAGATTTCTTTAACACCTGAGAATAAACATGCTTTAAAGTGTCAACCAAAAGGTTGGTGAGTTCATAGTTTTATCATAAATAATGATTTTCAATAGTTGTAATAGACCACAAGATTTCAGTTTCATAAATAACCATACACTCGCAAGTGTATAAAAAGCATTCTATAAGTTGTAGGCACCTGGTAACAAGCCTTAACGTTCATGTTTTACCCTCTGAAAGTACACCGAATCAGGTGTGTTATATAAACCTCGAAGTACTAAAGCATCCCATAGTCAGGATGAGGTTTGCCAGGCCCAATAGATCTATCTTTAGGATTCGCGCCTACCAGTCATACCCCAGTAGTTATAGTTACCAAGCTAAGGGGATATTTCTGGTTTAAACCCACGTAGAATTAGTTTTAGTACTTGTGCCTATTTCGTAAAACAGTTATAAAATATGCATGTATTCTCAGCCCAAAAATATATAATGCAAAAGCATTTAAAAAGGGAGCTATGAAAACTCACCATACTGTATATCGTTGTAAAAATACATATAACATCATTGAACAAGTGTAAGGTTGGCCTCGGATTCACGAACGTATCAATATTGAGATTCAATATTGCAGGAAAAGTACGTAGACGCAACGAAGATGATAAACACTAGTTTGACTCACGAGCAATACTCCCGAACCATACCCATAACCTCCATAGCTATAACCCATAATTTCCTTAGCCTTATCACGCTCGAAAAACAATTTCGAAATCACTCGGACAGCACTCCGTCGTAATATTTTATGTATACTAATAATATCTTGAAATAATACGGAGTAAATATATATATGTAAATCGATTGAGAGAGTTTAGAGAAAAAAATTTTCAAGTTTCTATGAAATAAAGAAACCTTTTGAATTCTATTTATAATAGATTTTTGAATTATTAAAGTGAATTATTAAAGTATGAATTATTAAAGTGAATTATTAAAGTATGAATTATTAAAGTGAATTATTAAAGTGAATTATTAAAGTATGAATTATTAAAGTGAATTATTAAAGTATGAATTATTAAAGTATGAATTATTAAAGTGAATTATTAAAGTATGAATTATTAAAGTGAATTATTAAAGTTAAAGTAAAGTAAAAATAAAGTAAAGGTAAAGTTTAAGTATAGTAAAAGTATAAAACTATGTACGTATAATACGTGAATATATACAATATTAATTTAAATCGTTATATATATTTAATAAAATAAAATATAAATATTGTTATCTTTATCATACTGGTTAAGTAATGAGTTGTCAAAAGTGGTTCTAGATATTTATAAAAGTTATATACGTTTTAATAATAAAGTTCTTTTTAAACTGAAAACGTTTTTATACGTTTGAAACTAAATCAAATAAATATGATAATTTTGTTTTTCAAAACTAAATATATTTAAGAATCATTTTGTTTAAAGGTTAAAATAATGGAAATCGTTATATCATAAAACGTTTTAGAAAAGTAGAATCATATACATTCATAATAGGTTTCAAGTTTTTAAATTACAGTCTGTTGGTGAAGCATGAGATAAAGTTCAAAGGTTAAATAAACGTATGAAATCATTTTAATGAAAAATGTTGATACCCAATATCTAAGTTATTTACATTCCACATTTCAACTTTAAAATGATAGTCATAATAGTTATCTTATTAACATCACGAGAAAAATGTTGTAAGGTATGAATTGAAAATCAAATAGCAATCTTCACTAACTCTTGTCTAGTTCTCATTATTGTTCTTATATGTAAAATTACTTTACCATTTTCCGAATATGGTTAAAAGGGAAAGGTTTCCTAAATCAAAGTGGACCTCCTAACAGGGACTCGTAGCCATAAATTCAATGTATCTAATAATTCAATCATTTGATATTATCTTATAATTCCATCGATAAACATATTGAAACAAATACGTTCATATAAAGTATTATACGTTTAATACTTTATTAATATTCTCAAGTTATAATATATATACATATATATACATATTTATTTATATATAACGGTTGGTGAATCGTCGAAATTTGGTTGAGGTTATAATGAATGTATGAACACAATTTAAAATTCTTGAGATTTAACTTAACAAACTTTGCTTATCGTGTCAGAATAATATAAAGATAAATTTTAAATTTGGTTGGAAATTTCCAGGTTGTCACAGTACCTACCCGTTAAAGAAATTTCGTCCCGAAATTTGAATGGGATGGTCATGGCTGACAATAAGTATGTTTTCATGACGTATACGAGTTGGAAATTATAGTTTTATTATCATCAAGTAATATGGATAAAGCAATTTGATTTTTGTGAAGAGTACGAGTGAAGTTATCACAAAAGAATGAAATGGGTAAATGCACATTCTTTTTAGCCAATGACATAGTCACGGTTGATTTCCGAAATTCAAGGAATTTAGAGAAAATCTTCGTAATAAGATTTGGTTCTTCGGTAATTAAGGAAGTTAGGATCCGCTTTGATTAAATGCGATAATCTATTTTGATTGCTCTGTCGGATATTTTACTATATATCCACCTCCTTCGTTTCCTTACAATTCACACCTTCTATTCTTTCTTCTTTAATTCATACTTTGAATTATTCATCAATATGCTCCATCCGGTTCTAATTCTTGATATACTTCTAACTTTCATATCTGTCATTCTTCTTTTTCACCTGCCTCCGGAAGAATCTATTTACTTTTACTATACACTTGGTTTTATAGTGTTTTTAGTTCTCCCGTGTCTTTATATTGCTATATGCATCGATATATATGGTTTATAATTTCTGGGTTGTTGTTGAGTTTTATATCTTCCCTTATATTTTTATGTCCCTGTTTCTGTCTTCTATAATCATTGTCATCTCCAGTTAATGTTTTCTTTTATTTGCTGCGATTTATATCCCAATTTCTGTTTCGAAGTTTTTGTCCTTTCGTTTCTTCTTCTTGTGAGTAAGTACCGCTTATAATGGTCCATAATTCGCAGATATGAATTTTAGAATGAACATTGTTAATATTGTAAGAAGGAAATTGTAATGACACGATCTTGACTTGTCAAATTACTAGAATACCTCGGAAAAGACCGAATCATCAAGAAATATTTTCTTGATATTTTAGAGGTTAAAGAGAATATAAAAGTCGTGTAACATGACACATGATGACGTTATGATCTGTGAATCATCACGTTCCATTTAGAAACTCAGCATGAATTACTGTAATATATTCACGTTGATCAAGTGTCATTATATTATACTAACTCATGCTTCAGCTCCCAACACTACTTCAAAAATATTCCTATTTTAAACTCGAATGTTTCAGAATTTAGAAACTAAAATAGTTTCTTTTATGATGTAATATAGATAGCGCGAAGAGATAAATGATTTCGGATAAGAATAATTATGAAAATATCTTCAGAAATATGGAGGATATTTATAATGAAAGATATGATGATATCTTAGGATTTCTAATATCAGAGGATGATGAAGAATATTGTCAGCAGGGGTTTAGAGTCAGGAGCAAGGTATTTGTTAATGAATTCAGCAGATGCTGAATCATTTGGATTCTTTGAAGGCAGATTCAGTCTTTGTGATTTGTCCACAGCCTCCTTCATACTTTGCTCAATTCGTTTTCCAGTTCTAAAACTTTTTTTTCTGCGCTTTGCCAGCACACTATTCATTATCATCAAACTTTTATTGTTAAAGTCGTTTATAGTTTTTGCTGCTTCATCAACATTTCGAGAACTATTTTGCAGTTCAGGGTGTTTTTCAGAAACTTCACATTCAAGTATGTAAGTCCAGGAGATAGACGTTATATATACACATATAACTGTTGGCGTAGACATGCTGCGAGATTTCAAAATACTGATTGCTAATTCCCGATGATTCGTATGGCAATTCTCGTTACAAGATACGAATGAGTAAATGATGGGGTTTCGGTAATTATAATGATTCTTCGGAAGGTCAAAGATCAGTGAAGTTGTGATTAAGTTTATTGCTAATGTGGTGAAACATGAAAGGTTCTCCGGTAACAAAAGGGTAATCATATATATCGAGATATGATAAGGCTACTCCGAATGAAAAATCGAAGTTGTCTTGTTGGAGCTGTGATATAATTTGCTACTTTACAAAGGAATTGCAAAGTTATTTTTTTTTTTTTGCTAATAAATGCCAAAGGATCTGACACATATATGTGGTGAATTATGACTTTGGTTTCGAGAGCTTTTTAAGTACATAACTGTGGGTAATATGTGGTTGGATCATTATCTCGATTACTCAATATTTGAAGTGTCTTCAGAAATTTTCGAAGGGTTTGAACACAGATTGTAATCGTTAATATACATTTGATGTTCTAACACAGTTTTGAAGTCAAAGTATAGCTTTGAAAGATGTAGGAATCTAAAAGTGATGGTACCGGTATATGTCAAATTGAATTCTGAGTTTTTTAAAATCAGAATATGTAATTGAGTTTGAATGAGTATGGTTGTTTTGATTTCTATGAAAGAATGTATATTATTGTGAAAGTAGGAATTATAGTTGATAATTTGCTTAATCAAATTCAAAGAATGTAACATATTAATTATGAATATATATATATATATATCTCTCGGGTATTACCTACCCGTTAAAAAAAATTCACAATTAATATTTTGTACAAAATATTTTTATTACAGTCTTTATGAAAATATATATGTATATATATTCTCTTCAGATGTAACATAGATTTTAATGAGTTAATACTAAATTAAACTCATTCGATTTACGGTTGGAACTAGAATTGAATAATCCCTTGAAGGCTTTAGAGATTACATAAGTATTTCTTCAATAATATTGAAATTATGAATCAATACTTCGTTATTTGTTGAGGCGTGATGTTGGTTTTCGTTAAATTCTTGTGAACTTCGCAAAGTATGAATGATGTTATCTGAAAAGTTTCGGGTACATCGATGATGAAAGTGTAAAATCAAATATATACTTGATTTATTATGAATTGGAATTTGGTGAATTGAGACAGAGATTGTAGTTAACGCTGGTTAAGTTGCGGGCGAAATACGTACATTATTGCATATTTGTAATATGAATTAACCAAGTAGTTAAGATTCATACACAATAGCTTAGCACGGAAAAATTTATTTATTTATTTATTTATTATTTTTTTCAAAATACATATATGTAAAATATACATATAATTTCTTCAGAGGGAATGAGTTAATTCTTCATAACTCGCTAATACAACATACGCGTTATTGATTCGTAATGATGTCCACAGTGATTCTTGAATTGACGGAGTTTATGATGTTATAGATGTTATTGATTCTGATGCTAACTGCACTGACGATGCTGGTGACGCTGATGGTACTAATGGTGATGTTGGTAAAACAAGTTTAGCTGGTTAATCACACACCATTTTTGTCAGGGTGTCTACTCTTCCTTCTATCATTTCGGTTTGCTTAACTGCTTTATGGTTAGGGCTAGATTAGATAATCTCTAAGACTTTAGAGATTACATAATCTCCGCGGAATGCTTCTCCAATGAAGTTATGAATTAATACTTCGTCAGTTATTGTTGCTGGTATTACTTGGTATCTATGGTGTGTATGACGTTGATGCTCGTGGGACAGATTGTGAAGTTGAGGGTTACGACGCGGTTGTGGTTGGAGGTGGTAATGGTACTGTTGGCGCTGATGATGGTGGTACTGGTTATGCTGCTGATGCTGCTGATGGTGTTTGTAATCTTTGTACCATATTCTCCAAAGCCACTACCCGAACGCGAAGCTCGTTGACTTCTTCTATTACACCGGGGTGATTGTCGGTTCGGACGAGTGGATAAATAAAATCTAGAATTTGATGTAGTATATAATCGTGACGAGATACTCTGGAAATGAGAGAGAAAATGGTGTTTCGGACAGGTTCGTCGGTAAGTGCTTCAGGTTCTTCGCCAAGAGGGCAATGTGGTGGATGGAAAGGATCGCCTTCTTCTTGTCTCCAATGATTGAGGAGGCTATGAACCCATCCCCAATTCATCCAAAATAGATGATGGCTGATTGGTTGATCCATTCCAGTCACACTACTTTCGGAGCTTGAGTGGGATTCCATATCGGAATTCGAGGGACTTGAACTAATAACGAATTCCATTTTGTTCGATTGAATAAAGGATTTTTTTGATATGAAATGATTTTTCGGCTATCGGGTGGTGTTCCAATTACATAGAATATCTATATATATAGCGCAAAAGATTTCGTAGATTACGGAGGAATTTACGGGATATGTCAGGCAAAGTTTATAGTAACAGATACGCTAAGATATGAATTTTATCTATACACTATTCATGCAATCAATGCAGTAAGACGTGACTAGACTAAGAATGATAAGCAGGCAATTTCTGACAAAAATGATAAGTAAAAGTTTTGACAATGCAGACACGGTCGAAGTCCAGACTCACTAATGCATCCTAACGACTTATCAGTTAGACACACTAATGCAGACCTGGTTCGCTAAGACCACCGCTCTGATACCAACTGAAAGGACCCGTTCATATACATTATGAACGATTCTCAATAGTTGATTACATCGCGAGGTATTTGACCTCTATATGATACATTTTTCAAACATTGCATTCGTTTTTAAAAGATAAACGCTCTTTACATCAAAAATTGACAGGCATGCATATCATTTCATAAGATTCAACTATAAATGACCTAATCTGTCATTTACTTAATAATAATCTCTATTGAACTCAATGACTTGAATGCAACGTCTTTTGAAATATGCCATGAATGACTCCAAGTAATATCTTTAAAATGAGCAAATGCACAGCGGAAGATTTCTTTAACACCTGAGAATAAATATGCTTTAAAGTGTCAACCAAAAGGTTGGTGAGTTCATAGTTTTATCATAAATAATGATTTTCAATAGTTGTAATAGACCACAAGATTTCAGTTTCATAAATAACCATACACTCGCAAGTGTATAAAAAGCATTCTATAAGTTGTAGGCACTTGGTAACAAGCCTTAACGTTCATGTTTTACCCTCTGAAAGTACACCGAATCAGGTGTGTTATATAAACCTCGAAGTACTAAAGCATCCCATAGTCAGGATGGGGTTTGTCAGGCCCAATAGATCTATCTTTAGGATTCGCGCCTACCAGTCATACACCAGTAGTTATAGTTACCAAGCTAAGGGGATATTTGTAAGAACCCGAACTAATCCTCCCGGACGACGTCTTCGACAGTTGGTCCCATTACGATGATCGACTCCAAGTAATGTCTTTAATATGAGTAAAATGCACAGCGGAAGACTTAATTCGTACCTGAGAATAACATGCTTTAAAACGTCAACATAAAGTTGGTGAGATATATAGGTTTGATGCTAGCAGCGTTATAACAATGGAACACAAGATTTCATATATAAACATTTAATAAAAATATTCTAAGTGGTTGAGCACTTGGTAACCATACTTAACATTTAATCACGTCGCATATTCCCTTTAATATGAAATCTTACTACATTGTACCAAGTGTAGTCACGAAACGAAGTACTGTGCAACCGTTGAATACTGGTCGTCCAGTCCGGTTGGGGTTGTCAGGCCCGATAGATCTATCAACAGGATTCGCGTTTACAATACCGCTGTAAATATTAGTTACCAAGCTACAGGGAAGTATGCCAGTGGTACAACTCAACGTAGAATATATTTTTCAGTTACTTGTGTCCATAACGTAAAACATAAAATACATGTATTCTCATCCCGAAATATTTAAAGTTTAAAAGTGGGACTATATACTCACCTAATGTATTTTGTAGTAAAAATACATATAACATCATTGAACAAGTATAAGGTTGGCCTCGGATTCACGAACCTATATCATTCATATATGTATCAACACACATAATTGTAATTGAACAAATAGATATGTTTATAAGTTTATTAATTGTATCATTTTTATATTAACAGCTTACAGGTTTCAATATTTACTTAAATATATTCATTTTAACTATAACATAATAATATAATTAGTTATGTATATTAAATATATATATTCTATTTAAAGATCAATTATTTGTTAAATTAATCATTGTAATAATACTATCAATGATGTTAATTTTTATAATAATACCTTTAATAAAAGTAAAATTTTTTGATAATAATGTTAAATTAAAAAAAAAATAAAAATAAAATTGGTTAGTTTTAATTATATTGGTGAAAATAATAATAATAACAATAATAATAATGATAATAACAATAATAATGAAAGTGATAATTATTTTAGTAGTAACCTCAATGATTTAAATCAAAATAATAGTAATAATGATAATATGAGTAACACTAATAACAATAATATTAATGATCATAATGATAATGATAATAAAACTAATAGTAATAATAATAATAATGTAATGAAAATAGTTTAGTTACCTTAAAAAAATTTCGGCAAAAAGAATATCCCAACCCGGGATCGAACCCGTGACCTCCCGACACCCATTCATTTGACTTAACCAGCTGAGCTATGCCTACTTATCCGTAAGATTACAGAAACAATTCTATTTAACCGTATCAAATCTGTTTCCTTTCCATCTTCATCATCGTATATGCAATTCGATCCAGATTCAGACAGTCACGAAAATCATTTATCTCACTGTTTTTAGGACTTTCCACTCAAGTAAAATCGAACCATAACAACTCTGGAATTTATTTGAAATCAAAAATAATAAGATTAAAACAGCCTTGCTGTTCGTGGCTCCAGGAAACGAAACCCAATTCGGGTTTCCAATTTCAAGGTTGTTTTTCATTATCTTTATAACATGAAATATATTTTAAATGATTTCTTGAAGCTATCTAACCCGTCATTTTAACAGAAAACATAAAACAATTTGCGAATTCTTGTGATGAACACCTTGTTGACTTTAAAACCCGAAAATTTGACTTTCAAAATTCATAAACAACACGACGAATTTAGACCTGAAATTTGACAGAGAGATTGAGTTAGAGATTTCTAACAATCCTACATTTTTAGATTTTCAAAAATCGTTCGTATTCAAGTGTTGGTTAAAAAGTTATGCGTACAGAGGACCGGTTCTTATATCCCTAAATCTATCTGTTAATTTCTTCCTCTAATCACTCGTGTGATAGTGTAGCTTGTGTGGTTTATATGTGAGTAATTCGGTTGTCCTCTAGCAAATTAGTTCGACAAATTTAAGCAATCAATAACAGGAAACTGAATAAAATAAAAAAAAAAATAGATGAGTCATTGATTTGTTTTGGATCTATCTGTTTTGTTTTCGAATACAGATACAGATTTAGAGGTAAAAAAATCAAAATGCATGATTGTGATGTTTAAACGTTTATATGACATTTCCCTTATCTGATTTATATCTATATTCAATTTTCCTATAACTAATTAAGTAATATATACAAATAATGCTTCTAGTAATGTTAATTATATTGCAATAAATAATAATAATAATAATACTGATAATAATATTCATAATAATACAGATTATTAATAATAGCAATACATTTGATAGTAATAAAAGAGGTAATTAATAATTCTAGTAATAATGATAATAATGAAAATGTTAAATATAGATGATATTGTTGTTAATAACAATATAATAATTTACATCAAACAAATTTCATATTAAATTTTCTTTTTAATAATACTAATAATTCTAATATTAATACTAATGAATTTACTAATAGTATAACAACTATAATTAAACTTGTAATTACATTTAATACAGAAATACTATGTACTAATTAAATACTATTATAGGATAACATTTATTTCAATATAATATCTATTAGCAACAATTATATACCTATATATATATAGCTAATAATATTATATTTATATATATTCTTTTTGAATAGTAACTTATTTATTCTATTTCTTATTTACGTCTTTAATTCGAACTGATTATTGTATAATTCGATTACTCAAATATTGGATACCCTCTTAATTTTATTTTATTTTTTTATATTTATTTATTTACACAATTGTTCGTGAATCGTCAGGCTTGGTCAGAAGGGTAACTAATCATCTAAATATAGATTTTTGGACTTTCTAAACTCATTATTAAGGTTTTTGCTTATCGTGTCGGAAACATATAGAGATTAGGGTTTAAATTTGGTCGGAAATTTCCGGGTCGTTACAATATTTCTGGTTTAAACCCACGTAGAATTAGTTTTAGTACTTGTGCCTATTTCGTAAAACAGTTATAAAATATGCATGTATTCTCAGCCCAAAAATATATAATGCAAAAGCATTTAAAAAGGGAGCTATGAAAACTCACCATACTGTATTTCGTTGTAAAAATACATATAACATCATTGAACAAGTGCAAGGTTGGCATCGGATTCACAAACGTATCAATATTGAGATTCAATATTGCAGGAAAAGTACGTAGACGCAACGAAGATGATAAACACTAGTTTGACTGACGAGCAATACTCCCGAACCATACCCATAACCTCCATAGCTATAACCCATAATTTCCTTAGCCTTATCCCGCTCGAAAAACAATTTCGAAATCACTCGGACAGCACTCCGTCGTAATATTTTATGTATACTAATAATATCTTGAAATAATACGGAGTAAATATATATATGTAAATCGATTGAGAGAGTTTAGAGAAAAATATTTTCAAGTTTCTATGAAATAAAGAAACCTTTTGAATTCTATTTATAATAGATTTTTGAATTATTAAAGTGAATTATTAAAGTATGAATTATTAAAGTGAATTATTAAAGTATGAATTATTAAAGTGAATTATTAAAGTATGAATTATTAAAGTGAATTATTAAAGTTAAAGTAAAGTAAAAATAAAGTAAAGGTAAAGTTTAAGTATAGTAAAAGTATAAAACTATGTACGTATAATACACGTATATATATAATATTAATTTAAATCGTTATATATATTTAATAAAATAAAATATAAATATCATTATCTTTATCATACTGGTTAAGTAATGAGTTATCAAAAGTGGTTCTATATATTTATAAAAGTTATATACATTTTAATAATAAAGTTCTTTTTAAACTAAAAACGTTTTTATACGTTTGAAACTAAATCAAATAAATATGATAATTTTGTTTTTCAAAACTAAATATATTTAAGAATCATTTTGTTTAAAGGTTAAAATAATGGAAATCGTTATATCATAAAATGTTTTAGAAAAGTAGAATCATATACATTCATAATAGGTTTCAAGTTTTTAAATTATAGTCTGTTGGTGAAGCATGAGATAAAGTTCAAAGGTTAAATAAACGTATGAAATCATTTTAATGAAAAATGTTGATACCCAATATCTAAGTTATTTACATTCCACATTTCAACTTTAAAATGATAGTCATAATAGTTATCTTATTAACATCACGAGAAAAATGTTGTAAGGTATGAATTGAAAATCAAATAGCAATCTTCACTAACTCTTGTCTAGTTCTCGTTAGTTGACACCTTGTTCTTATATGTAAAATTACTTTACCATTTTCCGAATATGGTTAAAAGGGAAAGGTTTCCTAAATCAAAGTGGACCTCCTAACAGGGACTCGTAGCCATAAATTCAATGTATCTAATAATTCAATCATTTGATATTATCTTCTAATTCCATTGATAAACATATTGAGACAAATACGTTCATATAAAGTATTATACGTTTAATACTTTATCAATATTCTCAAGTTATAATATATATACATATATATACATATTTATTTATATATAACGGTTCGTGAATCGTCGGAATTTGGTCGAGGTTATAATGAATGTATGAACACAATTTAAAATTCTTGAGATTTAACTTAACAAACTTTGGTTATCGTGTCGGAATAATATAAAGATAAAGTTTAAATTTGGTTGGAAATTTCCAGGTTGTCACATACAAAGCCCTTCTAGTTGCCAAGGGATATACTTAAACATATGGAATAGATTATTCTGAGACTTTCTCTCCAGTTGCTAAGATTGATACCATCAGGGTTCTTTTCCCAGTTGCTGCGAATGAAGATTAGCCACTTCATCAATTTGATGTGAAGAATGCCTTTCTACATGGTGAACTAAAAGAAGAAGTCTATATGGAAGCTCCTCCAGGATTCTCCGAAAACTTCAAAAATGGGGAAGCTTGTCGACTTAAGAAATCTTTATATGGGTTAAAACAATCCCCACGGGCTTGGTTTTGGGATATTTACTTCATTTATGAAAAAATATGATTTCAAACAAAGTTACTCGGATCATAATTTTTTTTAAACGAAAAGGAAAGTTAATTACATGCTTAATCATTTATGTTGATGATATGATAATAACAGGAAATGATGAAGAGGAAATTTCTAACTTAAAAATGAACTTATTTAAAGAATTTGAAATGAAAGACTTGGGTAGACTTAAATATTTTTTGAGCGATTGAGGTACTACGATCCCAACAGGGAATATTTATCTGTCAAAAGAAGTATGTTCTTGATTTTCTTGCAGAAACATGTATGATTGATTGCAAACCAGCTGAAACTCCAATGATTCCAAACCAGAAGCTATATATGGAAGATGAAGCTGATCTTGCTGATAAAGGGCAATATCAAAAGATGGTGTGAAAACTCATCTATCTTGCTCATACTCAACCTGATATAGCTCATGCAGTTGGAGTTGTGAGTCAATTCATGCATCAACTACAGGTTCCCCATATGGAAGCTGTAATGAGAATCATCAGATATTTGAAGAAAACAATGGATCATGGAGTTGTTTTCAAAAGAAATGGACATCTAAGAACTCAAATATACAAGGATGCAAGTTGGGCTGGTGAGAAAGGAGATAGAAGATCTACATTTGGATTCTTCTCATTAGTTGGGGGCAATCTTGTGGCATGGAAAAGTAAGAAACAAAAAGTTGTCTCACTTTCAAGTGCCGAATCAGAATTTAGAGGAATAGCCAAAGGAGTAGTCGAAGCACTATAGATCCGAAAACTTTTGACAAAAATTGGGTTCCCTCCAAAAGAAGCCATTCAAATCTAATGCGACAATGAAGCTGCCATTGCCATTTCAGAAAATCCGGTTCAACATGATCGAACGAAACATGTTGAGATTGACCGACATTTTATTCGAGAAAAACTAGACGGTGAAATCATCTCTCTCCCGTCTATCAGATCAGAAGACCAACTTGCCGATATTCTCACCAAATCCGTCAATGGAAGATTATTCACTGAAGTACTTTGCAAGTTGAACATTGGAAACCCCACTATTCAACTTGAGGGGGAGTGTTAGAATAAAAAAATGAAGAAAAGTCAAATTACCTTGTTTGGTAATTTGACAAATTGGAATCAGATTTTGGAATCATCACTTCCTATTTTAGAAGTCAAGAAGCAGACAAGTTAACGGGTCAAGACTGTAATTCACTGCAACATTTCCTCATTTGTATTGGGGGTTCCAAAATCAATATTGGAGCCTTCCCAAACTAGGAGTTATCTGTTAGAATTGCTTTGTATAAAGCACCAACTAGATAGTCATTTAAATACAATACAATTGTATGAAAACAGAATTATTTCAATACAAGATCACATTCTTTATCATATTCTTAAATCTTAACACTTACCACAAGGGAGAAGATGAAGGTCATTGAGATGATTTGATTCTATGATTCCTCTTCTCCTTTGTTGATTAACACTGTAAATCAACACGCCTAAATCTTAATTGCTTTCAAGATTTCAAATCAAGAATCTTTCTCTCTCCCTTTAAAGCTCCACCAACGCTACTATCACATTCTATCTACGAAAAATTATTTGAAAATGCATTCAATTTTCATCAAATTTCTATTATATGCATACAACTTTCAAATATCCTATTATATGCATTCAACTATTTAAACTGTTCTATTGTATGTATTTAACCTATTATAACAGGTAACTTTCAGGTCACATTAATTTCAAAATTGTATCATTGGTCCCTCATGTTTGTTAGATATTGCATCATCTATTTTTTCTAGACAAAATTACATTGTTAGTCCTTGTTCACCTTTCTTCGCTTTCTTTCATCTTCATGTACGCTTCTTTTATTTTCATCTTTTTTAACTTTTTACCAAGATTATATCAAGAATTTTAAAATCAACTTCTTTACTAACCAAAAAATCTAAACTCTAAAACCCGATTTAAATCATTTTTTAAAACCTTAATTTCACTTTCTTTCATTTTCATCAATTTCACTTTCATTACTTTTCTTACATCATCTGTTAGAATCAAGATCTGTTCTTCATCTGATTAAATTTTCATCGTGAATTTCGAGATCTGTTCATCTAAATCTTCACACCGGATTTCTGCTTGTAGCGATTTTGTTCTTCATCTTATTAAAATTTTATCATAAATTTCAGGATCTGTTCTTCATCTAAATCTTCACACTGCAATTCTTCATCTAAATTTTCAGAAATCTTTATAAAAGGTACCAATTTTGTTGCCAGAAAACATAATTATACGTTATATAATCGTTAATTGTAGTGTTTAATTGGTGGTATACTGCAACTGATTCTTTTGTGAAGGATCAACCAACTCCAATTATTAATTTTTAGGTTCCTCTTGTTACTGAAGATGAAGATGAGTATAATAGGAGGTGAAGTTATGTATAAGAGAAAAAAAGTTTTTTAAATTAGGGTTTATATTTTATCTTGAAAGTGAAACTAAGGTAAATACTTTATAATAATGTGAGGTTGACATATTCTTCGAATGTTCTTCAAATGTACAATTGATGTATATGTGCACAGATATGCAATTATTTGGATATTAAATCATATAGATAGTAGATAGATATGCAATTTGTTTGTGGTTTGGTTACTACATAGGCCTAAATAGTATTCGAATTTATGATATAGTTACTTTGTTAATGCATAATAAGAAAACAAGAATAAAATTCAACTATTTTGACCTAATTTGTGCATTTTGTTTGAAACGGTTATCATTGTTAATGAAATGAAAGATTTATGATGGTTGAATTCAACGTTTGGGTTTTTAAAATTATAGTTTTAATTATTTTGGTGATGAAGATAAAGATGTAAGTGGATGAGGTTGAAGATGAAGGCTGGTATTCTTGAAGATGAAAATGTTATTGGAAATGATGATGGAAATGGTAGGATTAGATAAGACTTAACAGAAAATTTTAACGAACGTTAAGTCTAGGGACCAACCACGAACTTTTTCAGCATATTACCTGATGCCTTCTCTACAAGTCACTTAATACATACAATAAAACAATTAAAATAGTTGAATCCATATAATAAGATATTTAAAAGTTGAATACATACAATAGGAATTTGGTAAAAGTTTAATGCATTTTCAAACAATTTTCTCTTCTATCTAATGTTCCTGATTTTGAAAAGTGAAAAATTAGATAGAATTCTGGAAATTTCCATTTTATGAGGTAAAAATTCAAATATTACACTTTAGCCCATTAACATTCATAAAATTACAAAAACAGTCCTTTAACATTTTTAGCTTAACAAACATTCCCAATCATATAAAACACCAATTAATTATTTAAGGATAAATTAAATTAGCATCTTGATTCATCTTATTCACCTCCCTTCATATTATAAAATAATAATATTGAATCAATGCCACAAATTTCGGGGCGTTACACCAACAAATATCAATCCTTATGTTTTGATATCTTTAGCTTTAGTACCTAACAATGGTTGGTACAACTTCTTTTGATAGCAAACATCTTTTAACTTCATATTCCAGAAACTAAAATGATACCGATCGAACCTATCAATCTTCATTTCACATTATCGGGAAACACTTGTAACACGAGCTATAGTACCATATCTTAATAATATTTAGCAATAAACTCAAATTATCAAATCCACCATCAATAAAGGAATATTAAAGTGAAAACACAAAATAAATGCAAGAAAGGCATCAACATTTGATTATATCCAATCAATTAGATTAGTTTAATCCACATTCAACTAGAGAGAATTCTATTAAATTTCCGTATATACATATTTACAATAGGTTAGGATTTCAATTTGTAGGTATCAAAGAAAATAGCTTCTTAATTGAATTTAAATCCTACACCATCATAATTTCGTGTTCTGGGAGGTCCACTTATCGTAAGATCTCTTAGCATATTGAATACTTATTTATACCAAACCTTATCGATAATCTTCACATCTCAATTTGGTTGTTCTTAAACCACAGACAGCCCTATATTTAGAAGCATCTTCAATTGTATATTTGTAAAAACTTTTCTATAAAACCTTAAGAAAAAAGCTAGTGAAACTGTAGCAGGAAAAATAAAGGTGTTAAATCGAGAAAAGATTTTTACCCGTTCAAATTTGTCATCGAATATGAAGAAAAAAATTACTTCACAACCCATATAATATCTAGACCTGGACTACAATATATATAATATAGATTAATATTAATATCAAAATTAATTGACCTGGGCCTCTATTATTATTGGGGCTAAGTAAGGGCCCAATGATTACGGCATACCAATGGTAGATTTCTTCAAAAAGGTTCGGATGAAGTAAAAATCGAGTTTTAATAATGCGACGATTGTCCATTTGTCCTAATAGATACTTGAGTTTTTAACATATATACCCTTCCTAACCTCTAAAATCACATATATATACCCACTTAAATGAATTAATATCATATATGCCCACTAATAATCTTTAAAATAACATATTACCCACTTAAAAGGAATAATATCATAAATGCTTATTTTAAATACTTAAATTCATCATATATACTCATTCATTTTATTAAATCATTAACGTTGTGTTCTTCATAGTGCATAGATTTTTATTGTGATCACAATCGGCCTATTTTAAGGTGATTAACTGATTATAAAGGAAAGGAACTCTTCTATCTCTATAATGACTAATATGTTCCACGTACTCTTATTCATTAATCATCAACATCATGATTTACTTGTTTATATTTGTATATAGACCATATAAATATGAATAACAGTTATTACTTCCCGAAAGATCAATCCCACACAAATTACTTACTCCTTCATACTACTTAATTACTTCAACATCAAAAGCGTTTTCCTTTTTATACAATACATGAACGATTTACTTACTGTATTATATATTAATCCACAAGTCAACAAGGTTTTTTTTATTCTGCACTATTTTTTGGAAATAAACACTGTGTGGTTTCGTCGTTATTATTTTATAAGCTTCGAGTATATTGATTACATGGATGATTACTAGTTTTATGAGAATGTCAAATTTCATGTTTTATGTAGGTTGTAACAAAAGCTTTCGAAATCTAAAATAAACACTAGGTAACAGATATCATTACAAGTTAAGTATTTAACATAAATGTGCTTTTTAATGATTTAATGAGATAATGGGTATATATGATCAATTTAAATGTTTATAATGATTATTTATAATAATATTCTTTTTAAGTGAGTAAATATGTAATTTTAAAATTTAATTATGGACATAAATGTTTATAATGATTATTTATAATAATTTTCTTCTAATCTCAACATGATCTGACCTATCATTTGGTATCAGAGCTTCCAGGGAGTGATATTACATCACTAAATCGATCCGGAGATTGAAGATTATAGAATCTGAGCACTCTCGGTATATTGAATCAGATTCGATATAATCGAATCTAATAATCTGACGTTCAAATTCTTGTGATAAGTTCAGCGAAGGTGTATTAGGTTGATTAGAAAGAGTTTCGATCATCATTACAGCTTTTTAACATCAATTATGAAGAATCAAGTTGATTTTTAGAGTCCGTGGCTAAAACTCTCGGTATTCATTAATTTCAGCTTGATTCTGTATTTTAGTAAAGGTTTGAATTTTAGTAAAGGTTTGAGGTTTCAGTTGTGATCGTGAGGTGCTTAATCACATTTCTGACGGTTTAATTTCATCAATTCTTCAAGTTTTGAAGATATGATCTACATTCGGTATCATAACTGTCATACCGAATCTGCTTCAAAGATGTTAATTTTCATTCAGTGTTGTAGATTATGGTATGTTTGTGATTCTATCACATTCGATTTGATCATACGCAGCTAATTGGTGTGGTTTGAGAAAGGATTCTGTAGAATTTCTAAGTTTTCATACTTAGACTCGGTATTGTCAACTGCTACAGTTGACATTCGGTATCCTATACATTCGGTATCTTTGATATTTTGTGTGATACTAACTTGTTTCCTTGTGCAGCAAGGTTACAGAATCTAATTCAAAGGAATTAGATTGTGTATGAATTCAAATTCATACAGAATCTGACTACCGAGTCAGATACCAAATCAGGATCTCGGTATCACTTAATTCATTGGTTTTAAGTGTTCTAAGGCAACAAATCTTGTGGTTACCGAATCTATACTGAATCTGGGTGTGTTACTTGTATTTATGATCAGTTTCTGATACAGAATCTGGTTTACCGAATCTGCTACTATACATAATCTATACCGAATCTGCTACAGTACCGAACCAGATATCGAATCTGACATTTTTGTTAGATTGTTGTGATTTTTCATCCTAGATATGTGTAATACCGAATCTTTATCGAATCTACCTCAATTTCAAGATGTCTACTCAGGATACTTTGATCATTGGATCAGATTCCCATCCTCCAGTGTTGTTTGATGGCAAGTACACTCAGTGGCGTCACTGTATCACTCAGTACATAGACTACAAGGGTGAGAAAGCAAAGTACATATGGGCTTCTCTGAGAGATGGTCCAGTTGTAGATTATCATCCGGATACTGGTATGCCAATTCCAGTCTATGAACTTTCTGGTGATAGACGTGAGAGAGCTCAGGGTGACATGGAGGTAAAGAATATTGTTATGCAAGCTATAGATAGTATGAGTTGTTTGAAAATGTTGATAGCAACACCACAGCAAAAGATATATGGGATGAGATCAAACGACAGCAAGAAGGTTATGACATGTCAGATGTTACTAAATTGAATAAGGCTATGGGATTTTATGAGGATTTCAAGCAGGAACCCGATGAATCACTCAAGGATACCTACCTTCATTTCAATGGTGTTCTCAATGAGTTGAAAAGGTGCAAGATCATAAAAGTAAACGCTGAAGTCAACATGAAATTTCTCAAAAAGCTCAATGTTGATTGGCTTCTTTATGGAACCATTGTTCGATCTACCAAAGAGATTGACCAGTTGACTATTCATGAGCTTGTTGGAGTTTGTAACGACCCGTCAAAATCACTATTGATGCAGCACGTTAATCATTGATTCCACAGTGAGGTTTTGACCTCTATATGATATGTTTTGATAAAATATTGCATTCATTAAAATAAGTGACTTTCTAAACATAGAAAGTTATAAACATGTGGGCGAGTGCTTAAGTATAAGAAAATCCCCAAAATACATAAGTCTTTATTTTACATGTTGACATCACAGTCAATTTATTTATTACACAACGTAGTTTTGTTTCGAATGCAACATAATTTATACAAAGCATGAGAGACTCTATGCAGGCAACAAGCACATCAGAGCGGAAGCAGTCTAAGGACCTGAGAATAAAAACATGCTAAAAATGTCAACACGAATGTTGGCGAGTTATAGGTTTAATTGCTCGAGTCATAAATATATAAAGATGGACCACAAGATTTTATCAAAAGTTTATCAATAGTTCTACATAACAGAGTACCCTGGTAACTAAACTTAACGCTATAATGATAATTACCCTATTCGTTTTAATACACGCAAACCAACGTGTCATAAACTCAAATAACATACGTCCGTTAAAAGGCTAGCGCTCTAGCTCGGACGGGGATGTCAAGCCCTATGGATCCATATAAAATTATTCGCGCCCACCAGTCCATATCCTATGTACTGGCAGCTACTAGTTACCACAGCTAAGGGATTTTTGGTTTAACTCAGTGTAGAATTAAGTATGTACTTGTGTCCATTGCATTTAAAATAAATTGCATGTATTCTCAGCCCAAAAATATTTAAAGTATTTAAAAAAGGAGACTATAAACTCACTGTTCAATATTGAGATTCAATATTATAGGCAAATTACGTAAACGTAAAAATAGTGGATGACTGTATGGTTTGTCTTGGATTCAAGAACAATACCCCGAACAATACCCAATATTTCCTTAGTTTAAAATGGTTTGAAACCCGAATTAAAAATACCCGTTTGTTATTTATTACAGTACACTTCGGCTACTATCTTGGAAAAAGAAGAAAAAAATGTAATACTTAGTAATAATATAGCATGCGTGTGTGTGTTTATTAGCCGGAGATTGAATTATATATATATATATATATATAGATTGATTGATAATAAGTATCAACCTGTAAGCCACTTGAATTATAATTAAGTCAAAAAGTATTCACGGGTGCAAAAAGAAAAAAAATTAGCCGCCTAAATGTCTAGCTACTTTAAATTTTATCCCCGTCTAATATCGAATCTATATAGATATGTATGTTTATCAAAAGTGAAAAATAGAAAGTCCCACATTTTGTCCAAATACAATCTTGCCATTTTCAATGATATATATATATATATATATATATATATATATATATATATATATATATATATATATATATATATATATATATATATATATCGAGTTATTTATATAACATATATAATTAAATTATTTATTTAAATCATTATATATATATATATATATATATATATATATATATATTTATATATATCCATTTATAAATCATTGTTCGTGAATCGTCGGAAATGATAAAAGGGTATTTGAACGTGTAAACTAGTTCAAAAAGTTTTAAGACTCAACATAATAGGTCCGTTTGTCGTGTCGGAAACATTCTATCCTGTAATTAATTTATTAATGTGAAATTTTCTGGGTCATCACAGAGTTCTTATGCATTACCAACCTGAGGTGTCTAAACTTCAAGAAGGAAGGAAAGAGTCTTCTCCGGGCGATCCACTTGCCCTTATTGCCAAAAAGAAGAGCAAATCATTTACAACTTCTAAAAGCTTGTCCAAGAAAGTGCTTGTTGAATAATCAACTGATTCTGAAGAGTTGAATCTTTCTGATGTAGATGATTCTCACCTTGAATTAGTCAAAATGGCAGCCATGTTCACAAAAGCCTTGAACAAACATAAGTTTAAAGGCAAATCAAGCAATCAACGCAAGAACTCATCGTCTTCCTCGTACTACGAGAAAGTTGGTCAATCAAAACAACAACAACGTGCTGATGACTCCAAGAAGGATGATTCAATCTGTTTCAATTGTGACAAAGCTGGTCATTACTCTCATGAGTGCAAGATGCCTAAGAAGAAGGACACAGCTTACTACAAGAAGAAAATGTTGATGGCTAAGATTGTAGAAACTGGGGGAGAGCTGAAACCGGTTGATGATACTTGGTTTAACTGGACTGATGATTCAGATTCAGAGGTGGAACATGCAAATGTTTGCAAGGTGACTAAGCTCATCACAGCTAAGGAAGCAATGGAGAATTCTGACTCAACATCTGATGATGATGATGAGGTACAATCATCTAAAATCTCACCTGATTTTATAAAAGTGCAAAATGACATGATGAAGAATCTGGTCTCAATGTCAAAAGAAATCAAAGGTTTAAAATCTGAAAACAAGGTTTTAAAAGATAAAATCAAACTTTCTGAGACCAGACCATCTTCATCTAAATTACAATCGGAATTGCAAAGATTGACTGTCCAACTCAGCACAACGGAAACTGAGTTGGAAGATCTTAAGAAATCAATTCATCCGATTAAAGTCGAAAGGACATATTATCGTCTAAAATCAGAACGACTTGTAGAAAAAGTTCAATTTTTAGAAAAAGATCTTTCTGATTTGAAAACTCAACATGAACCCACACTTTCAAAGCTAAACAAGAAAATTATTCAATTGGAAAACACCATAATTGAAAAGAACACTGAAATTTCGTCATTGTCAAAAGAGTCTTTTCAAATGAAAGCTCAACTTGCTCGATATGGGGAAAAAATCTATCGCACAGAGCAATCTAAAGCGATCATTGATATGGAACTTTCAAAACAAACAATTTTCATGAATAGACTAAAAACAACTCATGGTGAAAAGTGGTGGTTGGGTTATGAAGATCCTAAGATCTTAGATAATGCTTTCAAAAAGATTCCAGGATTATATCATTCTGATTACTTTCAAGCTGGTTTACCATCTCATTTTGTGCATGCTTCTGATGCTGATTTTGATGATATTATTGCTAATCACAAATCTAGAAAATACCATCAAATTAGCTTAATGTATGAAAAAATTAATGCTAAAATGGGTAAATCAAATCCTGATTTCTTGAAGGAACTTGTTGAAACTGAAAAGAATATGCAACGTGAAAATTATGTGCCTAAGCGTAGACTGGTTTATATCCCAACACTCATGCTAGAGAAATACATTTTAATGCTTGAGAATGAAGTGTTTAACAAACCTAGTTCTAGCATTATTTCCATATATGAGGTGTTTGATGAACCAACTTTTGATGTGAAACCAATTCTACAGGCCTTACCTGCATGTTCTGATGATGTTTTCTGTGAAGACCTAGCACATGAATTAACTGTCTTCTTTGAGATAGAATCTCAAAGTCAACCTGTTTTAGCTATAAAGGTAGAACCTCGAGATGAACCAACTGTTGAAAACTTGATAGACTTTGATGCAATAATTGATCCTTTAAATGAATTTTACGTTAACGTACCTGCTTTACACATTTTAAGTCGTAAGGTAGATAGACTAGAAAAGGAGAATGTTTATTTGCAACTTAAGTGTCAATCATTAGAACAAATGCTTGCTTTGTGTGATAAATTGCCTCCACTTTCTAAGAAAGAGTGTACTTATGACTTTAAGGAGGGTGAAGTGATAGTTTCTGCTAAGGAATTATGTCTTGAGATTAAAAGCTTAAAACACAAAATAATTCAAATGAAACAGGCTAACACACTTAAGCAATCATCTTCTATTGAAACCAATTTATCTGAATGTGTTGGTGGGATTACTAAGACGGGGAAGGGAACAACAACATCTAAGGATGCAAAACCCATCACTATTCTTAAAAACCCACTACGTTCTCAATTTGGTAAACGTGTTTCAGAAGTTGCACCTTCAACGCAATTTGTTGTCAAGAAAGTTCATTCTCAACATGGTTCTGTGTTAACTGAAAAGATTCCTATGATTCCTGATGTGAAGCGAGGTGTATATAAAATAGTTATTATTTTACTAGGAAAACACTATTAAATATGATACAATTTTACACAAGATATTTATTTATTTATAGAATGGATATACTTAAACCTTGCTACAACACTTATAGGCAGTGTACCTAATCGTACAGTAGTGTAGTTTTTAGTAAGTCCGGTTCGTTCCACAGGGAAATCTTTAAACAAAGTTCAACGCTATATTAGTTTACTTTTATAAAAATACAAATATATATATAAGTAATATTATTATTATAAAGGGGGGTTTTTACCGTTTAATGACCGGTTTGTCGATTTTAAGACTTTAGTCGCAGTTAAAACCTAATGTAAAATATACAATAAATACAAGACTTAAATTAAAGCGTAAAGTAAATAACGATAATGAAATTGCGAATAATAAAAGTGCGATAAAATAAACTTGCGATAATTAAAAAGTACGATAATTAAAAGTGCGATTAAATAACAATAAATAAAAGTGCGATAATTAGAAGTGCAATTAAATATAAAATAAAGGAAATTAAATATGAAATAAAAGAATTATGCTTATTTAAACTTCCGTAATCATGATGTTTGACGTGTTGATTTTAGTTTTATGCCCATGGGTTAATTGTCCTTTGTCCTGGATTATTTAATATGTCCGTCTGGTTTTTGTCCATAACAGTCCATCAGTCATAAATATAAATTGCAAGTGTCCTTGTCAAATTATTATTATACCCGAAGATAAATATTCCAACTAATTGGGGATTCGAATTGTAACAAGGTTTTAATACTTTGTTTAATGAATACACCAGGTTATCGACTGCGTGTAAACCAAGGTTTTACTACTTTGTTAACAATTACACCAATTACCCTTGAATGTAATTTCACCCCTGTTTTAATTATTCTAGTGGCTATTAATCCATTCCCGTGTCCGGTTAAATGAACGATTATTCGTACATATAAATACTCCGCCCATCGTGTCCGATTGAGTGTATATGGTAATTTATAGAGACGCCCAATTGTAAATCTTTATATTAACATTAACAAACTTTCATTTAGTTAAACAAATATAAAACCCATTAATAGCCCATAGTCTAGTTTCCACAAGTGTCGTTCTTTTGTCCAAACCCCAATTATGGTACAAAGCCCAATTACCCAATTTTAGTAATTAGCCCAACATCATGATTACTTCGTTTTAAATAAGCATAATAATAACTTAGCTACGAGACATTAATGTAAAAAGGTTGAACATAACTTACAATGATTAAAAATAGCGTAGCGTTACACGGACAGAATTTCGACTTACACCCTTACAACATTCGCTAACATACCCTTATTATTAGAATTAAAATTAAAATTAAAATTAAAATATAAATATATATATATATATATATCGTATATATTGAGAGAGATAGAGAAAATAAGATATGAAATTTGATCAGAATTCGGTTTGCTTTATAGCCAGACTTGATTTTTGGGGCTCCGCGACTCGCGGCAAAATGCCCTTCAAACTCCGCGAGTCACGGAGATATATTTACAGCTCACACCCTTGGAGTTTCTTGCTGCCGACGGTTTTTAATATATATATATAATATATATATAATTAATATAATTAATTATATATTATATTATATTTATATACATAGTTAACTTGTAATTTTTAGTCCGTTGCGTCGAGCGTTAAGAGTCGACTCTAGTCCCGGTTCCGGATTTTCGAACGTCCTCGCGTACAATTTAATATCTTGTACTTTGCGTTTTGAATCTTGTACTTCTGTAATTTCGAGAAGTTTCTTATCAATAATTGGAACCTTTTTGATTGTCTTTTGTTCTTTTGAGCTTTTTGGTCGTTTGCGTCTTTAATTCGTCGAATCTGTCTTTTGTCTTCACCTTTTATTATTTAAACGAATATCACTTGTAAATAGAACAATTGCAACTAAAAGCTTGTCTTTCTTGAGGAATAATGCTATGAAATATATGTTCGTTTTTAGCATTATCAAATATTCCCACACTTGAGCGTTGCTTGTCCTCAAGCAATATCGTCTTGAAATACTAGAATCACTTCTTTATTCTTCACACTTTGTACATCAGTGATTTCTATACGGCGGTATAAACAATGGTAGTAACGATATGGTTTACAGTCCCACATGACTATAAAAATTTAGATCCATTAAGGAAATTGGATCTTTATGAAAACATTTGATCTTTTGAAAATTAAATCTAGTTTTTACCCTAGATAAGTTTTCCGGAATAACCCTTTACCGGTGTTTGCAAAATATTTTTGTGGGTTTGGTGGGTTTCAGATTTGAAAATTTTAGCTCAAAACTTGCGGTTTTGTGTCACCCACTTGCTAACCTTGTATTTGGAAAGCAACACGTCCAGTTTACTTGTTCCGTATATTACCTTTCGGCAAACTACCGTCCGGTTGTAAAGGAAAGCGTTGAACAAGCAACTGTTTAAGGCAATGTCCCGTGACATGCTTTTGATTATGGTCTATAACGTGTCGGACGCAATTACTATCCTTGGTAGGAGCAATAGTAAAGCTCACCCTTATAATTTGTCGGTCTGGCACAAGGTCCTGTCTTTGACCATGCTATGCAACCACCGTTCTTACGGTTGACACCCGATTTGGTTCAGGTGACCTAATGAATTCCAGGTGAATTCCTAGGATTTTACGTTCAATGGTAATGAACGCATTGAAAATAGGGTTTTCAGAAAACAAATCGGTTTATAATTTTGATCAAAATATTTTCTCGTTTAAGCTCGAGTTTAGATATCATTGAATTCCATGAGTTTGAATTCTCAATCTTTAAGGTCAATCTCTAGGATTGAGTAATATCAGTCTTAAAAGCTGATTTTTAATCTTTAAGGAGATTATCCTTTCTGGGGATCTGATTTATTAGTCTTATCCAGCTAATTTGCACGGTGCCCCCCCATTGTATGAGATAAATCCTTCTCATGGTTAGGATAAATCTGACCACTTGGCGACCCTGTTTAATGCTGAGGTCCGTGGATTTCCTGCTGATTTTAGTGATGACTTTTCTAGATTTTTCGTCAACCTACAGCTGGTCTGGACGACAACTTCATGACCTAAATCAAGAAGCGCGTGTCTTTTTCGGAAGACTTTACTTCCTTTTAATGATGGAATTGATTCATCGTGTAGATCCATCTCTTCTTTTCTTTCATTGGGTAAAACAGTTTAGTTTAGTCCAAAGCAAAAGTATTTTCAGTTATTTGTTACAAATATATGTGACATATGTTTAAAATAACTTGGTAAATTTTCCCACACTTGGCTTTTTTTTTTTTTTTTATCGTCCTCTATTCCATTTTAAATGAATTTTAACATTTTAGTTTGTTTCTCAATTTATGTCCTTTCCGAGGTAACAATAATTTCGGTGTTAAAACCTAGTTTTATCGTTCATAAATATGTATAAACATGATTTGAATTCATTTAATTGAAAATTTTTACTAGAATTGGGTAGTCAGTATATAAGACTAGGGCTGTTCTTTTTTATCAGAGAGCACTAGATTCTAATACAACTACTACTTTACTAGTATTTTTAATGGTAACCAAGTGTATAAAGTAAAAAATTTTAAAATCCGAAAGAATTTAACCCCTTTCCACACTTAAGATCTTGCAATGCCCTCATTTGCAAGAAATCAGTAACAATTTAAATTATTGAGGGTGATTTGTGTGAAAATGATTAAATTTTTACCAAAGTTTCCAAATATATTGGCGTTTGTTTGCTGAATGATAAATGGTGCACATCATTTGTTCATTCCGTCTTGTTGTTATTTCACATATATTTTGCATCTTGTCGTCAAAATTAGTTGCTTTTGCTGAACTTAATGCCAGTCTTTGAAAATGCGTTGTTTTACCCTGTTGTGTACATAAGATAAACTGCAAACATATATACATATTTTTGAAGTTTGGTTTATTACCCCACATTCAAAAATTATTAAAATCTAAGAATAAAAGTTAGATAATTATAAAAATGATTACAATATTAACAAAAGTATTAAACATATCAATAATTACAAATTACAAAATAATAAAAAATAATAAGTAAACTAAGGATGATATTGGTACCAATAGGGGTTCCACGCATAACCATAAGTGCTATAGAATGCTTCGGCAGGGTCATACGTAGGATATGGTGGCTGCATCTCTATCGACCAAGGAGGGAAGACGGGTTTCGGTGTAGGAATATAGTTTCTACCTATATGTTGGCAATGCGCTATGATCTGGTTCTGATGAACTTGCCAATCTTCAAATGCTCTCTGTCTAGCATTTTCGTATTCCTGAGAAGCTATAAACCTATGCATTTCTTGCATCTCATTCCCCCCTCCTACATTACCTTGTTCCTGGTTTCTCTCTACCTGTGGATGTCTACCATTGTATCGTACTGCGGCGTTATTTCGCCGCTTCAAAACTTTCGCACCATGGTATACATTTAAACCTATAGTGTCGCGGGGTTCCGGCTCTTCTACTAATAATCCCCCCCGACTTATATCCACACCGAGATATTCACCAATCAAAGTAATAAAAATACCACCTCCTATTATGCTATGTGGACGCATCCCCCGAACCATAGCTGATAAATAATAACCCACACAATATGGTATACTTACAGCGCTGTGTGGGTCTCGAATACACATATGGTAAAACAAATCTTGTTCATTTACCTTTTCTTTGTTTTTACCCCTTTGTGTAATCGAATTAGCTAAAAACCTATGTATTACTCTTAATTCGGCTCTATCTATATCCAAATAAGAGTAGTTTCCCCCTTTGAAACGGTGATGGCTTGTCATTTGACTCCACACACCGTGTGTATCAAAATTCTCATCTATCTTTCTACCGTTTAGTATCAATCCTCTACAATCGGCAGACGCTAACTCCTCAGGCGTATATATACGTAAAGCCTGAGCCATGTCTAGTAAAGACATGTGGCGCATCGAACCGCCTAACAAAAATCTAATAAAAGAACGATCGGTTAAACTAGCTACCCGATCATTCAACTCTATACTACATAACAGCTCTTCACACCATACTTTATATACAGGTCTGCGTATGGTGAATAAACATATCCAGTCATTAAAAGAAGAATTACCATACCTCTGTACCAGTAATTCCCTAATTGGCCCGGCCAATTCTACAGCTTCTAAGGGTCCCCATTCTATGACCCTCGGTACCTCAACAACCTTGGAATGAAGAGTATGCAAACCCCGTTGATATTTTGGATAATCTATCCAAAGTCTGTCAAATCTCAGGTTCGGGTGCAACTGTTCCAAGTGCATATCTGAAAAGGTCATGACTGGATGAGGTACATCCTGCTTGTAGTAGTTATCTACCTCCTGTTGTTCCAAGTTCTCAGCAGGAGCATGGCGGGCTTGGGATGAAGATTCGCCCCTTTCATTCTGCAAAACACATCAAACACAAATTTTGTGCATCCAAATATGCATTAGTGTCAGCAAAATCATCAATCAAAATAATTACAATGACATTATCAATTTATATCAAACTTAAGCTTATTTTCACATTTTTATCAAATCTACACTTTTTCAAATAAGCATATACGAAAATTTTCGCCAAGTTCATAAGCATTCAACTCAAATAACATGTCAAAATAATCATTACTAGCAAATAAACAAGTCTCAAATGGCATTATCTTTCAAAAATCAAGTTCATGAATTTTGGACTTGAAAAAGTCCACTTTAATTCTCAAAAATCATGTTTAGGCTCAAAGTTTGGATCATTTAACTACCTAGACATGTTACACTACTCAATTTAGCAACAATTCATGACAAAAATCGGCCATAACCTGTTTATATCAAAAAGCCCCAAATTGCTCAAGAACACAAACCCTAGATTCTTAAAAATTTGAAGTTTTTAGCTTCAATTCATGCTAAATAGCTTCTATCTAGGATATACATGCATAATATAACAACAATTTAGCTCTAATTACACCTAAATTTAACAAAATCAAAATATAAAATTTCTAGCTCAAGAACACAAAAATTCGAATTTAAAGAGATTAGGGGTGAAATCTTTACCTTTCTCCTGAAGGGGTTGAGACTACTGAACCTAGGCATGATTATTGTGAAATTTTTGCAAGAAATTTGGTGAAAATTGGTGAAAAATTGAGAGAGTTTGGGAGGTTTTCGTGTATATGTGTGTGTATTGTGAGAAAGAGCAGCTCGGCTGGAATTTTGTATCTGACCAGTTTTTATTATCCATGCGAGTCGCATGGTTTCCTGCCCATCCCCATGCGACTCGCATGGGGTTAATTTCCAGTTATTTTTTTTATTTTATTTTTTTTTTTTTTATAAAATCTTATACTTTTAAAACATAAATAAATAAAATTTTAAAAATTTTGTTTCTTTTTAGGACGAGGTCGTTTCGGGACGATGCCCTAGTCCGTCCCTCGACAAAATTTTAAAATTTTGTCATTTTCAAGCGATTGTTTTAAAAGCTTAGATTTTTGGATTTTCTAATGTTTTTGGCATACTTTAAATCAATAAGATTAAAAATAATGATAATAAAAGTTCTCGTCCCTCCCTCGGGTAAAGCAATTTCGGTTCAAAGACCTAGTCTTCAACTTACGACGAATTTTAAAAATCATATTCTTAACTTAATGAGATAAAGTAAATTTTTGTTTTTAAATTCACACAACTTAAATATAAAATTCAAAATTAAAAATTAAAAATTAAAAATTCACACCAAACTTAAAATTTGAAATGCATAAAATTTAAATTTCATATTTTTTTAAAAAATTAAAAATTCACACCAAACTTAATTTAAAAATTTATAAATCATATCAAACTTATATTAATTTTTTCAAATATTTACAATTTTAAAAATATTGTTTATATAAAGTTTACAATATTAATTTAAGGTTTAAATATTAATTTTAAAAACATGGTAAAAATAAAATTAAAAATCTTTTTGTCTTTTTATCCCACTTTAATCAATCAAATATTATCAAAAATATGCGCCCCTCTTTTCGGTAAAGTAATTTCGGTTCCAAGACCTAATTTAACTCATGACGAATTTTTGAAATATTTTGGGTTGATTGATTAAAGATATTTATACCTTAAGAATAAACGTTAAATTTCGCAGTGATGTAATAAATTTTTGAATGATATCAATAATTTCGGTCGCCAAACCTAATTTTATTCAATACCAATTTAATACTTTTTAGCGAACAAATTAGCGTTTATTATCAAAAAGGTTAAAAATAAAAATAAAAATAAAAACTGTACAGACATACCTGTGAAATAGATTTCTTAGTTATATGATCTATTATATTCATAAGATAGTCGGTTTAATTGGTTTTCCATGGCTGCATAGGCGTAACCTCGAGCATTCATTGTCTTTTCTTCTAAACATATGAACGGTCCGTCTCTGCATAAAGTAACAAATTCGGTATTTGAATAGGTTTGATTATTTGAACATTTACCTCCATGTGACCATTTTCCGCATTTGTGACATCGTTCTAGGTGTCGTGCTCTTCTTTTTGCTGCGGATTTTGATTTTCCTTTACCAAATTGTAACTTATTATCTTCGCATCTGGATCCTTTTCTAACTCCGTCCATTCTTTCTCTGATTACTGATACTAATTCACTCGGTAGTATGTCATTATTACGTTTAGTGATCAAAGCGTGTAGCATTAGACCATGGTTTAGTTCACAGGCAGTCTTCATTTCGTAAAAACCTAAAAAAAAATAAAAATTCAGAATGGGGGGAGAAGACTAGTTCTTTAGGGTCTGCTAGGGAAAGACCATACGTGTTCCATTTTCGAGAACTACACGAAAACAGACAATCTAACTCTAACAGAAATATATATTATCCTTTAAAGACTTGATTCTCCCCACACTTAGTTAGCTGTGGTGTCGAAATTGTGATTAACTTCGTTGTCGACTTCCATCGGACCATGTATGTAATGTTTAACTCTGTGACCATTAACTTTAAATTCAATCCCATTTGAATTTATCAATTCTATCGTTCCGTATGGGAAAACTCTTTTGACTATGAATGGTCCAGACCATCTTGATTTCAATTTTCCAGGAAATAGCTTGAATCGTGAATTGAAAAGAAGAACTCTGTCTCCTTCTTTGAATTCTTTTGAACTTCTGATTCTTTTATCATGCCATTTCTTCGTTCTTTCTTTATAGATTAACGAATTTTCGTATGCTTCATGTCTTAATTCTTCTAATTCGTTTAGTTGACTTAATCGTAGACGTCCAGCTTCATGTAAATCAAGATTACATGTCTTCAAAGCCCAAAATGCTTTGTGTTCAATTTCTACTGGAAGATGACATGCTTTTCCATACACAAGTCTAAAAGGTGTGGTTCCAATTGGAGTTTTGTAGGCTGTTCTAAAAGCCCAGAGTGCATCCTCCAATTTAATGGACCATTCCTTTGGATTTGATCCTACGGTTTTCTCTAGAATACGTTTTAAAGCTCGGTTTGTATTTTCAACTTGTCCACTTGTTTGTGGATGATATGCGGTGGAGATTTTATGAGTTACTCCATATCTTTTAAGAACTTTCTCAAGTTGATTATTACAGAAATGAGTACCCCGATCACTTATTAAAGCTTTCGGTGTTCCAAACCTTGCAAAAAGACGTTTTAAAAAGTTGACTACAACTCGTGCATCGTTAGTTGGGAGAGCTTGTGCTTCCGCCCATTTAGATACATAATCAATGGCTACGAGTATATATAGATTATTATGAGATTTTGGAAATGGACCCATAAAGTCAATACCCCAAATGTCAAATACTTCACATACTTGGATGACATTTTGTGGCATTTCATCACGTTGACTTATTTTTCCGGCCCTTTGACATGCATCACAGGATTTGCAAAGAAGGTGTGCGTCTTTGTAAATTGTAGGCCAATAGAATCCAGCTTCATAAACTTTTCTTGCTGTTAGTTGAGGCCCATAATGCCCTCCTGTTGGTCCTGTGTGACAATGGTTTAAAATTTTACTAGCTTCATCTCCAAATACACATCGGCGTATTATTCCATCGGGACAACTTTTAAACAGATGTGGATCTTCCCAGAAATAGTGTTTTATATCACAGAAGAATTTCTTTCGTCTTTGGTACGATAATCCTTTTTCAAGGAATCCACAAACTAAGTAGTTTGCATAGTCTGCAAACCATGGGATTTCTTTATAATCTATCTTCAATAGATATTCATCAGGAAAGTTGTCTTGTATGGCCGATTCATTTAGAACTTCTAATTCGGGATTTTCAAGACGAGAAAGATGATCAGCGGCGAGATTTTCTGCTCCTCTTTTATCTCGGATTTCAATATCAAACTCTTGTAAGAGTAAGATCCAACGGATTAATCTTGGTTTAGCATCTTGTTTTGAAAATAGGTATCTAAGAGCAGAATGGTCGGTATAGACCACCGTTTTTGCTAGAACGAGATATGATCGAAATTTGTCAAAAGCAAAGACAATAGCAAGGAGTTCTTTTTCAGTAGTTGTATAGTTCGTTTGTGCTCCTTGTAACGTCTTACTAGCATAATATATAGGTTGAAATCGTTTTTCAATCCTTTGTCCTAAAACGGCTCCCATTGCAAAATCACTTGCATCGCACATTAGTTCAAATGGTAGATTCCAATTTGGTGTTATCATGATCGGTGCATTAGTGAGTTTTTCTTTAAGAATATTAAAAGATTTGATACACTCATCTGAAAAGATGAATGGCGCATCCTTTTCTAGGAGTTTATTCATAGGAGTGGCAATTTTAGAAAAATCTTTTATAAAACGTCGGTAAAAACCGGCATGCCCTAGAAAACTCCTAACTCCTCTAACATTGGTGGGATGTGGAAGTTTAGCAATTACATCTACTTTAGCTCTATCCACTTCAATTCCTTCTTTTGAAATTTTATGCCCAAGAACGATGCCTTCTTTAACCATGAAATGGCATTTCTCCCAATTAAGTACTAGATTTGATTTTTCGCATCTAATTAGCATTCGTTCCAGATTAACTAGACATGATTTAAATGTATCACCGAAGACTGAAAAGTCATCCATGAATACTTCCATGCATTCTTCTATCATGTCATGAAAAATCGCCATCATACACCTTTGAAAGGTTGCAGGGGCGTTACAAAGTCCAAATGGCATGCGTTTGTAAGCAAAAGTACCATAAGGGCACGTGAATGTGGTTTTCTCTTGATCTTCGGGTGCTATTGGAATTTGAAAATATCCGGAAAATCCATCTAGAAAACAATAGTAACTATTTCCGGCTAATCTTTCCAACATTTGATCTATGAAAGGTAAGGGAAAGTGATCTTTTCTGGTGGCGTCATTTAATTTTCTATAATCAATACATACACGCCATCCTGTTACAGTCCTAGTAGGAATAAGCTCATTTTTCTCATTTGTGATGACAGTCATGCCACCCTTCTTAGGCACGCATTGAACTGGGCTTACCCATGGACTATCAGAAATTGGATATATCAAACCTGCATCTAGCAGTTTAATAATCTCTTTCTTGACTACATCTTGCATATTAGGATTTAGTCTTCGTTGACGTTGCACATACGTTTTATGACCTTCTTCCATAAGGATTTTATGTGTGCAATACGAAGGACTTATTCCTTTAATATCATGAATCTTCCATGCAATGGCTGGTTTATGAGCTTTCAACACAGAAATGAGTTGTGATTTCTCATTTTCAGTAAGAGAAGACGATATTATTACAGGTAATTCAGATTCACCATGTAAATAAGCGTATTCCAAATGGTTTGGAAGTGGCTTTAACTCTAATTTCGGAGGTTCTTCTATCGATGATTTATATCGATATCTGTCTTCTTCTTTTAGCATTTGAATTTCTTCTGTTGTTGGTTCATATCCATTAGCTATAAGTGTAGCTAACATTTCAGCTTCATCAATTGGTTCATTACTTTCTCCTAAAGAACATTCTCCTGTTCCTTGTAATTCTGGAAATTCTTCTAATAATTCTGCATGTGCATCTATAGTTTTAATATAATAACATGTATCATCTGCAGATTGTGGTTGTTGCATTGCTCTATCAACTGAAAAGGTAACACTCTCATCCTCTATACTTAGGGTCAGTTTCTTACCGAACACGTCTATCATTGCTTTAGCCGTGTTTAAGAATGGTCTTCCTAATATGAGAGGAACTTGAGAATCTTCTTCCATGTCCAAAACAACAAAATCTACTGGAAATACTAAAGTACCAACTTTAACTAGCATATTCTCCATTATCCCTCTAGGATATTTTATTGATCTATCGGCTAGTTGTATGCTTATTCTGGTTGGTTTCAATTCTCCAAGGTCTAGTTTAGCGTATAGTGAATACGGCATTAGATTTATACTAGCACCTAAGTCTGCCAATGCTTCTATTGAACTAAGACTACCCAGAAAACATGGAATTGTGAAACTTCCTGGATCAGATAGTTTTTCTGGTATCTTATTCAACAGCACTGCTGAACAATTAGCATTCATAGTAACAGCCGAGAGTTCTTCCATTTTCTTTCTATTCGTGATTAGATCTTTCAAGAATTTAGCATATCTTGGCATTCCTGAAATCACATCAATGAAAGGAAGATTTACATTTATCTGTTTAAACATATCCAAGAATTTGGATTGCTCGGCTTCAAGTTTTTCCTTCTTCATTTTACTCGGGTAAGGAAGTGGTGGTTGGTATGGTTTAACATAAGGTTTATCCTTAACTGTGTTATCTTCATTAACCTTTTCAACTACCGGTTCTTTTTCCTTATCTTGATCAGGTTGTGGTTCTTGTGGAGTAGGAATAGTTTCATCAGAAGTTACAGGTATTTCAGGTGGTTTAAGTGTTGTACCACTTCTTGTGGTAATAGCTTTAGCTGTTTCATTCCGGGGGTTAGCATTTGTATCGCTAGGTAGACTTCCCGGTTTTCTTTCACCTATCAACCTTGCTAGGTTACTTACTTCTTGTTCCAGATTTTGAATAGAAGCTTGTTGATTTCTAAATGCTTGAGCATTTTGTTCATTTGTTTGTTTTTGAGATGTGAAAAACTGCGTTTGAGTTTCAACTAGCTTCGTCATCATATCTTCTAAATTCGGCTTTTTATCATCGGTTTGTTGTAGTGGTTTGTTTTGAAAATTCGGTCTTTGCTGATTATAAGTATTATTGGATACTTGTTGATTGCTAGGACCTTGTTGGTTATTGTATGGAATATTTCGGTTATAATTCTGGTTTTGATTGTAAATCGGTCTTGGCGGTTGATAATTATTCTGATAATTATTTCCAGGCCTTTGGTTTATGTATGAAATATTCTCTCTTTGTTCCATTGTTAATTCAATACTGAGACAATCTTTTGTCAAATGTGGTCCTCCACACTGCTCACAACTAATTCGTATAGAGTGAATATCCTTAGTCATCTTTTCCATTCGTCTCTCGAAAGCATCTATCTTTGCGGAAATGGAATCTAAGTCATGGCTAGAATCGGCTCTAGCTGCTTTAGATGATCTAATGATGTCTTTTTCTTGGTGCCACTCATGTGAGTGGGAAGCAGTGTTATCAATAATTTTGTAAGCATCAGTTTCGGTTTTCTTCATAATAGAACCACCAGCTGCTATATCTATGTCTTTTCTTGTAGTGATGTCGCATCCTCGGTAGAATATTTGTACTATTTGACAGGTGTCTAAACCATGTTGCGGACATCCTCTTAGTAACTTTCCATATCTTGTCCACGCCTCATATAGAGTTTCATTTGGCTTCTGTGTGAACGTAACAATTTCTGCTTGAAGTCTTACGGCTTTAGATGCAGGAAAAAATTGTTTAAGAAATTTGTCAACTAAAACATCCCATGTATCGATCGCCCCTTCAGGTAACGATTCCAACCAATCTTTGGCTTCTCCCTTTAAAGTCCAGGGAAATAACATGAGATATATCTGTTCATCCTCCACTTCTCGTATTTTAAATAGTGTGCAGATCCTATTAAAGGTACGTAGATGTTCATTTGGATCTTCCTTCGGCGCACCACTAAATTGGCATTGATTAGTCACCATGTGTAAAATTTGTCCTTTGATTTCATAATCTGGCGCATTAATGTCTGGATGAGTAATTGCGTGACCTTGGCCAGTGCGTTTAGCTCTCATTCGGTCTTCCATACTTAAAGGTTCCAGATTCTCCATAATTGAATTTGTTGAATCGGTATCACTAGATGATTCTGTTTTAATAGTTCGTTCCTCAACAATCTCTGTTTGAATGATTGTTGGTTCCGGAGGAAAGTTTAATGGTTCAGGATCTATGAACCGTTCCTGAATATTCTCTGGATTCTCAATTGTGAGGTTGGGTTCAAAAAATGGATTATCGGAAATTTGAACTGAAGTACTTGGTCGACTGGATGACGATTCTAAAGAAAAATCAACGGCGGTTATATTTGTTAAACGATGTCTTGATCGAGTTACAGGTGGTGAACGTACAAAAGGTGATGAACGTCTTGCTCGGTGCATTCACAGAATATCCTATTAGTTTTTAAAAGGAAAGAAAAGTTATAATAAGTTATCCAATCAATAGACTTTTCTGATTTTGCCCACGTTTCGAATAGCCAAAAGATGCAGCAGAGGGGCAGGATTCGTTTGGTCTCAATATAATTGAGGACTGTTTGGCTCCAATAACCCGGTCCACGTACAAATCCAACTATTACTACGAACCAGAAAATTTTGATGTCTATTAATTTAACCATTTAAAATAAATTTTCGTAATTTTAAGAAATTTAGAGAAGAAGTAGAAAAAATTCTAAGTCCTAAAAACTAGAATGGCGAGAAATAAGAGAGAAAAAGAGTTCGTCGAAAAAGGTCGAAAAAGAAAAAATGATTGAAAAATAAAAGGTGACGGAAAAATAAAAGAAACTTATCAAAACTTAAAAATACTTAACTAATTTAACCTTATTACTACAACTAACTTAAAATTATAATCGCAAATTGAAATTACTAATTGGAATGATAATTGATACATAGTAAAAGGTCTAAAAATATTAAAGCTTACAGGAAAAACTAAATCCCAAATGGAAATAACTTAAAAAGAAACTAAAACTTAAAAAGGCGTCGCAAAATTCTAAAGCACCTAAATCTTAGTCTAAAGAAAAAGCACTTAAGGAATTTTATGGCAAAGCCTAAAAATCTAGGAGTAAAAATAACTATAGCAAAAACTAAGTTTAAAATTAAATATGAGCTAAAAATACAAATATTACGCTACAACGATTAAAAAGGGACAAAATATAAAAATATACAAAAAGTTGTAAAAAGTACAATTTTTATAAAAATATTATTTTTATATTATTTATTTAATAAAACTATTAATTTTATAATTTTATAAAAACTTAATTAATACTAAATACATAAATAAATAAAAAGTAAAAATAAAACTAAAACTAAAAATAATAATAATAATAATTATAATTAGGTTTAATAATTAATAATAATTAAAAATAACCCGTAATCAATGCTTGATTAGGGTTTTGTCCGTGTGTCAGAAGGTCTCCGCGAGTTGCGGCAAATAAAGAAGAACACCCCGCGAGTCGCGGGGTTCAGGAATTCAGTTGACAGCTTTGTGTTTTTACGCGTTTTTTTTCTTTAATTTTTTTTTTTTTTTTTTAATTTTATGTTTTCTGTTTTTTATATTTAAATAAACGATTTTAAAATAAAACTTATATTTTTATAAACTAAAATAGAAATAAAGAAACTTATAAAACTTAAATATTTACAAAATCTTAAAAATACATATATTTTTGTTTTTCTTTTTATATTTTTGAATAATTAAAACGTATTTTTACAAAAGCGAATTTTTAATAAAAGTAACTAAAATTTTTTTTTTTTTTTTTATATTAGCGTTGCGCTTCCAGCGTTTAAGAGTTTTTTTTTCCCCGGCAGCGGCGCCAAAAATAACTTGATGTGAAGCGAGGTGTATATAAAATAGTTATTATTTTACTAGGAAAACACTATTAAATATGATACAATTTTACACAAGATATTTATTTATTTATAGAATGGATATACTTAAACCTTGCTACAACACTTATAGGCAGTGTACCTAATCGTACAGTAGTGTAGTTTTTAGTAAGTCCGGTTCGTTCCACAGGGAAATCTTTAAACAAAGTTCAACGCTATATTAGTTTACTTTTATAAAAATACAAATATATATATATAAGTAATATTATTATTATAAAGGGGGGTTTTTACCGTTTAATGACCGGTTTGTCGATTTTAAGACTTTAGTCGCAGTTAAAACCTAATGTAAAATATACAATAAATACAAGACTTAAATTAAAGCGTAAAGTAAATAACGATAATGAAATTGCGAATAATAAAAGTGCGATAAAATAAACTTGCGATAATTAAAAAGTACGATAATTAAAAGTGCGATTAAATAACAATAAATAAAAGTGCGATAATTAGAAGTGCAATTAAATATAAAATAAAGGAAATTAAATATGAAATAAAAGAATTATGCTTATTTAAACTTCCGTAATCATGATGTTTGACGTGTTGATTTTAGTTTTATGCCCATGGGTTAATTGTCCTTTCTCCTGGATTATTTAATATGTCCGTCTGGTTTTTGTCCATAACAGTCCATCAGTCATAAATATAAATTGCAAGTGTCCTTGTCAAATTATTATTATACCCGAAGATAAATATTCCAACTAATTGGGGATTCGAATTGTAACAAGGTTTTAATACTTTGTTTAATGAATACACCAGGTTATCGACTGCGTGTAAACCAAGGTTTTACTACTTTGTTAACAATTACACCAATTACCCTTGAATGTAATTTCACCCCTGTTTTAATTATTCTAGTGGCTATTAATCCATTCCCGTGTCCGGTTAAATGAACGATTATTCGTACATATAAATACTCCGCCCATCGTGTCCGATTGAGTGTATATGGTAATTTATAGAGACGCCCAATTGTAAATCTTTATATTAACATTAACAAACTTTCATTTAGTTAAACAAATATAAAACCCATTAATAGCCCATAGTCTAGTTTCCACAAGTGTCGTTCTTTTGTCCAAACCCCAATTATGGTACAAAGCCCAATTACCCAATTTTAGTAATTAGCCCAACATCATGATTACTTCGTTTTAAATAAGCATAATAATAACTTAGCTACGAGACATTAATGTAAAAAGGTTGAACATAACTTACAATGATTAAAAATAGCGTAGCGTTACACGGACAGAATTTCGACTTACACCCTTACAACATTCGCTAACATACCCTTATTATTAGAATTAAAATTAAAATTAAAATTAAAATATAAATATATATATATATATCGTATATATTGAGAGAGATAGAGAAAATAAGATATGAAATTTGATCAGAATTCGGTTTGCTTTATAGCCAGACTTGATTTTTGGGGCTCCGCGACTCGCGGCAAAATGCCCTTCAAACTCCGCGAGTCGCGGAGATATATTTACAGCTCACACCCTTGGAGTTTCTTGCTGCCGACGGTTTTTAATATATATATATAATATATATATAATTAATATAATTAATTATATATTATATTATATTTATATACATAGTTAACTTGTAATTTTTAGTCCGTTGCGTCGAGCGTTAAGAGTCGACTCTAGTCCCGGTTCCGGATTTTCGAACGTCCTCGCGTACAATTTAATATCTTGTACTTTGCGTTTTGAATCTTGTACTTCTGTAATTTCGAGACGTTTCTTATCAATAATTGGAACCTTTTTGATTGTCTTTTGTTCTTTTGAGCTTTTTGGTCGTTTGCGTCTTTAATTCGTCGAATCTGTCTTTTGTCTTCACCTTTTATTATTTAAACGAATATCACTTGTAAATAGAACAATTGCAACTAAAAGCTTGTCTTTCTTGAGGAATAATGCTATGAAATATATGTTCGTTTTTAGCATTATCAATTCCTATGTCAAATAAATCAAAGGAGAGTCTTTTAACAAAATCAGTCAAGTCTACACGACACACGAGTCCTAAACCTGATTTGAGTGACTATGATGCAAAGGAACGTAAAATCAAATTAGAAATTTTGCAAAATCAATCATCTCATGTGTCAACTGAAAAATTTGGACGCCTAACTAACAGAGGTGTTTTTTGTGTCACAGGTCATAATCCAAATTTGACTTACAAGTCTGTATGGGTTCCTAAGTCCACGACTAAGAAAGTAGCAACCAAACCAAAGCAATCTGCTAGTCGACCTTGGAAATCATCTCATGTTTTAAATTTTCGTCTGTGAACAAAACATCTGTTTGGAATAATTTGTGTGTTAAGACTTCTGATAACGATGTAAAACTTGATATTGCGTATGATGCTTCATGTAATGTGGTTTTAAATGATGCTTTATTGTCTAAATTGCATGTTGCTTTACGTGATTATCTCGTTGTTGATCCAAAGTTTATTGTTGGTACTAACCGTAGAGGACCCAAGAAACTTTGGGTACCTAAACTCTAGAAAATTAACGTTTACAGGGTTTCGACATCTGTGTTTGGTATATCGATTTCGGTTGTTCTCGACACATGACGGGCGATAAATCCTTGCTTGTCAATTTTGTTGACAAATTCCTAGGAACGGTTACTTTTGGACATGATGAAATTGCAGCAATAACGGGTTATGGAGATTTTGTAAAAAAAATGGCATAACGATCAAACGGGTCTCATATGTTGAGGATTTGGGGTGCAGTTTATTTAGTGTCAGCCAATTTTGTGACGGAGATCTCAAGGTTTTGTTTGAACGTCATCAATGCTCGGTGCAATCCACCGATGGAAACGATCCCCTTGTCAGTAAACGTTGTGCTGCACTTTACACTATTGACCTCAATGATGCACCATCATATGAAACCTTCTGTTTGGCTACTCGGTCAACGAAGGAGAATTCATGGTTATGGCATCACCGGATGTCACACCTTAATTACAAGGGTATTAATCGACTGGTCTCTAAAGACTTTGTTGATGGTATTCCAAGCTTTCAATATGATAAGCATCATGTGTGTCCATCATGTGCGATGGGTAAGCTGAAACGGACTAATCATCCGTATAAGCAAAACCCCAATACTTCATCATCCTTGCAGTTATTGCATATGGACCTATGTGGACCCATGAGAATTTCTAGCCTTGGGGTCCGGAAACATGTGCTTGTCATTGTTGATGACTATACCCGATTTACATGGATTTCCCTTCTAATAAGTCAGAAGCCCCCGCCATTATCATTGAGTTCATTAAAAAGACTCAACGCTCTTTTAACAAACATATTAAGAGTATTCGAACTGATAATGGGACAGAATTTAAGAATGACCTGATTGATAGTTATTTGAAAGACCAAGGCATTGAACATCAGTTCTCTGCTACACGCACCCCACAACAGAATGGAGTAGTCGAACGACGTAATCGTACGTTGTGCGAGGCAGCTCGAGCGATGCTTGCTTACTCCAAACTACCTCCAAAAATGTAGGGGGAGGCCATTTCCACTGCATGTTATACCCAAAATCGCTGCATCATTAATAAACGTTTTGATAAAACTCCTTATGAGTTACTATATGGTAGATGCCCGAATGTCAAATATTTATGTGTCTTTGGTTGTATATGCTATGTGCTTAATGATTTTGACAGCCTTGGAAAGTTTTATCTCATGGCGATCAGGCCATATTTCTCGGTTATTCTTTGAACAAAGTTGCCTATCGTGTCTATCACAAACGGACGAAGACGATCAAGGAAAGTATTAATGTACGGTTTGATGAGTTATCGGGAATGGCTTTTGAACAACTTAGTTTAAAACCCGATCCTAACCTAGCTACTACTACTTCCGCGCAAAATTCAATTTTCTTGAAGAAGGGTGTTCCTACGGTAACAACAGAGGAACTGGATATCTTGTTTGACCGTCTTTATGCTCCTCAATGGGATTCAAATGTTCAAGCCGTACCGGTTACACCATCATAGTCAACTACTGTGGAGACTCAACCAAGTCTTTTTGATGAAGATACAACACCAACTGTTTCACCCGTTGTTTCTTCATCCTCCCTTTCACTTCCTATTTCTGATAATCTTGAACCAATTCAAGATTCATCCATTGATACAACACCAGTTGTTTTTCCAGATACTCAAATGAATCCATTAGAAAGTGTTACATCAGATCAAGCAGATCAAGGCTTAATGTCAACAACGGTTGATGTTTCCATGGATACCACTGATGTACAACCTCTTCCACATAACAACCGATGGACTAAAAGTCATCCGATAGATCTTATCATTGGTGATGCATCTGCTCCAGTCTCAACTCGAAGGGCTACTTGGAATATGTGTCTATACACTACCTTTCTTAGTAAGATTGAACCAACAACGGTTGCTCAAGCTTTACTAGATCCGAACTGGGTGGTTGCAATGCAAGAAGAGATTAATCAATTTGAACAGTTAAAAGTATGGCGATTAGTTCCAAGACCAACGGGTCAACGACCAATAGGGGTTAAGTGGATTTTTAAGAACAAGAAGGATTCTGATGGTATTGTGTTTTGAAATAAGGCACGTCTTGTGGCCAAGGGATATCGACAACTAGAGGGTATTGATTATGACCATACGTTTGCTCCGATTGCTAGGATTGAGGTTATTCATCTTTTCCTTACATTTGCTTTTCATATGAAGTTCACGGTGTTTCAAATGGAGGTCAAAACTGCTTTTCTGAATGGTCATCTTCAAGAGGAAGTTTATGTTGATCAACCAGAAGGCTTTGTCGATCCCATTCATCCAAACCATGTCTACTACTTGGAGAAAGCTTTGTATGGTCTGAAGCAAGCACCGCGTGCATGGTACGAGACCTTGATAAAGTATTTGCTGTATAATGGCTTCTCTCGTGGAACGATTGATACAACGCTATTCATCCGTAAAAACCACGGTCACATTCTCTTGGTTTAAATTTACGTTGATGATATTATTTTTGGTTCCACGTCCCCCGCCTTATGCAAAGAATTTGGTGACCTTATGGCTAACAAATTCGAAATGAGCATTCTTGACCAGTTAAATTTTTTCTTGGGGTTACAAGTAAAACAATTACCAAATGGGATTTTTATCAGTCAAATAAAGTATATCAATGATATGCTAAAACGTTTTAAAATGACTGCTTTAAAACCAATGACAACCCCAATGAGGACTTTACTGGATGCTGATGCTAATGGGGAACCCTTTGACACTATGTTTTATCGAAGCATGGTTGGATCTTTAATGTATCTGACTGCAAGTAGACCAGACATTACACTTGTTGTAACTGTTTGTGCCCACATTCAGTCAAACCCTAAGAAATCACACTCCAAAGTGGTTGTTAGGATTTTTCAGTACCTTAAAGGTACACCTAACCTTGGAATCTGGTATCCTCATGGATCCGATTTCAATCTCACTGCTTATACTGATGCGGATCATGGCGGTTGCCATGTTGATAGAAAAAGCACATCTGGATCAATTCAGATGTTGGGGAATAGGCTAGTTGGTTGGTCATCCAAAAAGCAAAACTGTGTGTCTTTATCAACAGCTGAGTCTGAGTACATTGTTGCAGCTCACTGTTGTTCACAAGTTTTGTGGATGCAAATTCAACTTTTGAACTATGGCTTTAAGATTTTCAAGACTCCAATTTACTGTGATTCACAAAGTGCTATTTCCATTACAAGCAACCGGTCCAGCATTCTAACACTAAACACATAGATATTCGTTATCATTTCATAATGGACCATGTAGAGAAAGGGGATGTAGAGTTATACTTTGTGCCTACCAAAGTGCAATTAGCTGACATGTTCACTAAGCCCTTAGATGAACTTAGGCTAAAATTCTTGATCAAAGAAATTGGCATGATATAATATAGTGCTTGACATTCCTTAGATCTTTTGGAACTTCTTATTGGGATCTCGTGTTTAGGGGGAGTAGCTATTTTCTAGAGGGAGCAACTGATTTCTTCTGCTTTAGATAACATCTTTCAAGGGGGAGCCTTTTAGAATTCTTTTAACTTCCTGGGATTAAGTTTCAATGGTTACGATAGGGGGAGGTAACTCATTGATATCATATTTCAAGGGAGAGTTAATTCATTTTCTTGGGAATTTATAAAAATGGTGATATACTCTCTTGTGTATCACATTTTGAGGGGGAGAAAATGAAAAGAAATTGATTTTCAAAAGTGAATTTCATAAACTCTATGTTTTATATCTAAAATAAATCACTAAGGCTTGTATACATCTCAGTATGCAACCCGTTTTAACAATTGGTATCACTGAAGATTTGTACTTTGTACATAATTCAAAGTTTTCTAAGTACAAATCTTGTTTTGAGAAAATTCATAAAAATTGGAAAAGATAAAATCTAAAAAGATTTGAATATTACTGAATAAATGCTAATTTTAGCATTATACCGAATCTGACAACCAACAGTACAGATTCGGTAAGTTCAAAATTTTCAAAAATTGTCTCAGAAATGTTTTTCATTTAAAAATGTGATAATCTTGAATGATTTTTGATAAAGATTTGTCAAAATTTGAAGTGAATTTGTTTGAATTTGAAAATTGGACTGTATTCGGTAATTAAGGCCCATTCGGTAAAGCCCATGTTTTTAAAATCATTCGGTAGCTATAAATAGGATGGTCAAAGTCAAACTTTCTCTCACTTTATTCTAATTGCATACCGAATCTGAATTAATCTACCGAATCTACCTAATCTACCGAATTTCGTCTTCTGTATCTTCATTTTCTTGGTAATTCTTTGTTTTAATTGAATCTAAGATACACATATTGTAGATCTGAGATAATTGAACAATTATAAACCAGAAAATAATGCAAATAACAAGATTGTGACACTTAATTTTGAAAAAGTGTTGATTATACAGAATCTGAGTTGAATTCCTTAAATCTTAGATTAGACTCGTCTGATTTGGTTAATTAACATGAAATGTTGTCAAATCTATGTTAAATTAGTTGATCTATCAATTGACCGAGTCTGATTACATGTTTAATTGAGTATTTGATGGATTCTGTATATACCGAATGTGTTCTTGCTACAGTACCGAGTCTGTTCAAGTCATTAACATGTTTTTCTGATTTATTTGAGTTGTTAATTGATTATGACTATGTTTTTGCATGATATAAGACTGAATATGCATGTTTGGGTGATTATATGTGATTTTGGAAAATACCGAATATGTTCTTGGCATTTTACCGAGACTGTGATTTGGTACTTTAAAAATAATGTGATTTTCAACTTGATAAATCTTACATTCTTTATTTAAGTCTTTGGTATGAAAACTCAAGCTTATTTGGTTATAGAATTTGAAGTTTTCATGATTATCGAATCTGCTTGATTTGTGCTTAAAATGACTAAGTGTTGTTCTGATTCTTTGTGTTATATAATTGACTTTGCATGATGATTTTGTACTGTAATGAATATCATATGAATGTCATGTTTGTTAATTACTTGTTCATATTTGAAATAAATGATTTTTATAACTTAGAAAAACCATAAAAATTATAAAACTTGAAAAATACAAAGGATTTCAAAGAAAAAAAATTAGAATAGAGATATGTGCTTTATTATAAACATCTTGTGGTCTTCTATTTCTTATTTATACAGGTAAATGGTGAACAATTACTTCATCAACTCTGAAACCAACATTCCTTGCAACTACTGGACTGCAATACTGGAGAGGCATACATTATGGCATGCTCTAAGCTCTACTGCCAGTGTGGCTGTGACAGATCTGGAGCTACTAAACAGAACTATTAGATTTGTGGAAGCTACACAACCTACTGCTGCAAATCCAGAGGGAACACAAGCTCGTTTTGAATTTGAGCTAAGAGGAGTTCAAGGGATGAGGAGTATCACAAAGGCTGACTTTAGGAGGATCTTTAGACTTCCTCTTGTACAGAATGCTCCTGCTTTCCCTGCTACTCAGCAGATGATGACTTCAATTTTTGATCTTGGTTATGTTAGAGCTACCAATGTTCCACCGGCTAAGTTTCAGAAGAAATACCTGCACTCAAGGTGGTATGTGATCTTCTCAATCATCAACAGATGCTTGCTGATGACACAGAGTGGATCAGACAACTTAACTGTGCCAATGCTGAGACTGTTCTACTCTTTCATAAGAGTAGAGACTCCTAACTATGCAGAACTTCTATGGGATTTGGTTCAGGCCTAAGTTGATAAGCCAAGGGGTTCATACATCCCTTGTGAAAGGTTTTTCTATATCTTTATCCATGATGCTATAAATGCTTACAGAAATGCAAATATATTTGTACCACGTACACATGGATTACTGATGAAAAGATTTGGGGAGCTGAAGATGAATACCCCGATGGTATACGACAACCAATTCACTGCACCGATTCCAAATTGGCTAGTGGGGCTAGCTGCACCCCAAGATGCTCGAATGCGTTCATATTTTGAGGCTGTGGGAATACCTCTTTCGAACCCAGTACAACAAGAACAAGTTGAACCCGCCGCGGTTCCAGCCCCAGAGGTTGTAGAGGAACCTGTAGTACAACCACCCGGGCTAGCTAATCCTCCACTTAGGGTAAACCTAAAACGTTCTAGGGTAGCACGTCAAGCTCAACCCATGAGGATCAGGGAACCTAGATCATCTAGGATTGAACCAACCCTTTCCACAACACCCGAAGTGAGCAGTGACACCGATTCTTCAGCAACTGAATCATTTCCTGAACATTCTCCTAAGAGAACTCGATTTATGCCCGATGAGATGATTCAGACTCTGCTAACTCAATGAGTAACTAGATCTAGGACTTCGACTCCTATCGTCTGCCAAAAGTTACTCCAACCATTGGTGATACGGACCAAGACCTAGAGCCTTTTAGGTCACCCTCACCCATTTCCGTATCACATCCAATAATAACAGTAAGCTCTACACTAAATGAAGCACAAGCTTCGGTAGGCAAGAGAGCAAAATGCACGGATGGTAAAAAGACCAATAAGCTCATCTAATCTAAACAGGACATAATAATAAATCCTACACAGCAAGATGCTTTGGCATCTAAGGAAGTAAAGTCTTTCTCTACAGTAAAGTCTGTGTTGACTCAATCGATTGAGGAAACTGAATCATTGAAGTCCAGAATGACCGAAGGGGAGCCGAAAAGTCTTAAAAAGGCACCCTGCGTATCGGCTGAAAATCCTCCTGTGCCTCAATGTACAACAGGGTCACGAGGTCCGGCTTATCTTGATGAGGGAGATATGCCGTGTCCCATGGAAACGAGCCAACATGACAATCCTTCGGGATATTATTAGACTTCCAGCAGACTGATCCCTTGGTTCATGAAAGTGATCCATTGGTTCAAACCACTTCTTTTCCAGATTCTGAATCTCAGGGTCTGGAGGAAGAGTCGTTAACTGAAAGAGATGTGCGAGCTCATGGTATATCAATGATTTCAGGAGTCGGAGATAGTAATATCTCTGCGAGAACTAAACCGATGGGTAGTTCTACTACTTTGTCAGAGTCCCATGAGACTAAAGTCATGGAGGCGGATGCTTCAAAAGAAACTTCACCGGTGACAACTCCGGTTGTTACCCAACCTCCATCAGAAGGGGATATCACGAATCTGACTAGTAGTATTTACAGCCCCACATATAAGAATAATACCACACGTATATCCTTACCTACCCTCAAGGCAAATCAAACACTTCCACCGACATCGTCTTCAACAGTTGCTGCTGATGCTGATGTTGTTCATGGTTACACTGTTGTTTCACCAACTGGGTCACCTTCTCGAATTTCAAATAGATTTGGATTAAGATATCTCTTTGACAATGAGGTGGAGGAACTATATCTTGCTGAGTTTGCTAAACGAACTGATCTTGATGAAGTTTACGAGACTATGATGATTTATCTTGAGCAAGCAAGAGTAGTATATCATTTATCTCCATGCAAGTCAACTGGACCAATTCACATGCCTGATCCTGATGATTTCGATCCCGACAATCTTCATGAGGGGGAGAATAGACAAGGTGGTTATCGGTCCAGTGGTTTTCAAAGATAAACTCATGAAGCTGGTTCATCTAGTCAACATAAGGATCACGATGTTGCTGATATATCTGATTCTGAAAGTGATGAAATTGAGGAAATCCAATGTGAGAGTTTTCTAGATGAATCGGAAGGTCAGAGAGAGGGTGACTCAAAGATGCTAATGATTATGGATTCATCTGATCAATCATAGAATAAGTCAGTTCAAGAGAGCAATCAAAATTTTGATAATATTGAAGATATTTAGAAGGCGTCGTCCAGTGTCGCCAACGAATTCAATGAACATCAATTTGTCAATTTGACATCTCCAACCGATGAATTTGGGATACACTTTGAAAAGGAGATTTTCTCTAATGGAAAGAAAGATACTACGACTCCTCCTGATCTAAATATTCCATTTCAAATTGCAGAGATTGTTCTTGAGCGTGATGCTGATTTCCAACTTAGTGAGGATGAAGAGAATATGATTCTTCGTTCAACATTCATTGAACAACAAACTTATAGAATTTATCGTGATTCTGATCTCGTCCTATCTACATCAATGACTGTTCTGGGTGCATGGAAATTTCATAAGAATCTGGAATATCTCAAAGCTTATGTGAGTGTTCGCGACAAATTCAAATTGAAGAATGAAGAGAAACTTCAAGAACAACGAAATTCAGAGATCAAAAGCATTAATAAGGTTTTGATGATTAATAAGGATGGAGTAAAGATGCCGATGTTTCAATTAACAAGAATGGATGATGAGAATTATCAGTTCTCAGAAGCGGATTTTGATAAACTAAAGATGGACGACATTATTTTCATCTACAATTACTTGATTGACTTGAATGAATCTGCAACAACTTATCATGCTACTACGATGAAGGCAGTCTACAGATTTATTCTTGACTCCATGAGATGGATGTCAGTTCACGACTTTCAGATGGGGTTAGAATCTGGACACAAAAAGCTCGAAATCAAACTGCCAAATCAAGTGATTGAAGAGCTAAGATATATGTCCTTACTTGAAGTAAGTGACTATCCATATAGGTTTGTATTTGTCAATTCTCACTATACAAAGGTCTTCATCAGAGTCTCAGATTTCAGAAGATACTCAGATGGAACGTTGATGTATGTCTTTAAATACTTAAGATGGAGACTAATCAATAACTTCTATTCAACTGAAGATAATGAGATTGTCAAATACATTCTCACGAGATTGAAGAGTCGTCTCAAAACAAGAGTGAACATACGAAGATATGAGAATCTTAAAGGATTCAAATCCAAAGTTCACTTCAGAGGAACAAAGTTCCTTTAGATGTTTTAAATAGGATTATATTGTAAAGTTCACATTTAACACTAAGGGAGAGATTGTTAGGACCCTGAAGTTGTATAGTGTTAATGTGAAATAAGCTTAAATGATGGTTCCTTAGAATAGGGTTATATAAGGAAACTAAGTAGTCCTAATTAGATATCCATTGCATTGTAAATGAGTTCTAGAAGCTGTGGAATGTAAATCTTATAGATTCTTGTAGAGACCCGTCCTAATCCATCTGGACGAATACATTACATTTGGTTACATCGCGAGGTACTTGATCTCTATATGGTACATTTTACAAACATTGCATTTGTTTTTAAAAGACAAACTTTCATTTCATCGAAAGTTGACGGCATGCATACCATTTCATAATATATCCAACTATAATTGACTTAATAATAATCTTGATGAACTCAACGACTCGAATGCAACGTCTTTTGAAATATGTCATGAATGACTCCAAATAATATCTCTAAAATGAGCAAATGCACAGCGGAAGATTTCTTTCATACCTGAGAATAAACATGCTTTAAAGCGTCAACCAAAAGGTTGGTGAGTTCATTAGTTTATCATAGTCCATCAATTTCATATTTTTAATAGACCACAAGATTTAAATTCCATCTTTCATAAACATAATCTCGTATCAGGCATTTCGCAAACTGCATAGAGATAAAAATCATTCATATGGATTGAACACCTGGTAACCGACCTTAACAAGATGCATATAGAATATCCCCCAGTATACAGCGCGCAGCTAATATACTAAATAATACCTCGAAGTACTAAAGCATCCATACCCTGGATGGGGCTCGTTGGGCCCGATAGATCTATCTTTAGGATTTGCGTCAATTAGGGGCCATTTCCCTAATTCTTAGGTTACCAGACTTGAAGGGGCGATATTCGGTTTAATAATCCAACCATATAATGTAGTTTTCGATTACTTGTGTCTATTTCGTAAAACATTTATAAAAGCAGCGCATGTATTCTCAGTCCCAAAAATATATATTGCAAAAGCATCTAAAAAAGGAGAAAATAAAACTCACCATATTGTATTTTATAGTAAAAATATATATGACGTCATTGAGTAAATATAGGGTTGGTCTCAGATTCACGAACCTATACCAATTATATATATATATATATATATATATATATATATATATATATATATATATATATATATATATATATATATATTAACACATATAATTGAAATCAAATAACTTTAGATATTATTATTAGTGATGTAATTGTTATATTTAATAATTTATAGGTTTCATTAATAACCTAATTAAATATGTCTATTTTATATACTTTAGATAAATAATTAGTAAAAATATTAATATAGTTATGTTACATGCATTAAATGTAGTTATTTATAGATAAAAATATTTATTTGTTATAATAATAATAATATAATAATGAAAGTAATAATAAGATTAATAATTTTATTTAATTTGTAACTTAATCGTTTCTATAATAATATTTGTATCTATAATCATAATAATAATAAAAATGTTAATAATATTAAAAATGAAAATAATGATGATGATAATAATAATAATAATAATAATAATAATGATAAAAATTGATAGTAATAATGTTAATAATCATTTTACTAAAAATAATAATTTTAACAAGCATGCTAATATTTATATTCCTAATAACGATAATATTGATAATAATAATAATATTTATAATAATACTTATACTTATATTAAAAATAATAATGATAATAATATAATTTATATTAATGATAATAATAATAATAATAATCATGTTATTAGTCTTAGTGATGATAATAAATAATCTAAAATAATAACAACAACAACAACAATAATAATAATAATAATAATAATAATAATAATAATAATAATAATAATAATAATAATAATAATAATAATAATAATAATAATAATAATAATAATAATAATAATAATAATAATAATAGAAAACTACCTTAAAGCATAAACCTCCAAAAAATTTTAGAAAATCGCCTCGGCCCGGGCTCGAACCCAAGGCCTCTCGTTCAACGATCAAACACTTAACCACTCCTCCACGGTTGTTTTTCTGAAATTATTCCTAACTTAAATCTATATAACTCGTACGAAATGACTTATCATCTTCATCATATATCATACACCATTATCCTCCATCGTCATCATCAATTATCATCACAGAATCATTAACACCATCGTCATCTCAGCTTCATTTCATCATCATCATTATGAACTCATCATCATCGAATGATCATCATCATCGTTCTTCATTTTTTTTTCATCATCCTCATCCTAATTCTATCCTCTTCATCGTCATGATCATGCTTATGTCGATCGGAAATGGGTAACAGAAACAAGAACAAAATCCAGTGGTTAACAGCAACAAGTAGCTGTTGTATCACCTTGGGTTCTTGAGGTTCATTCGAAAAAACAAAACAGAAGCAAGAGTTTATTTATCGAATGTTTTTCATAAGTTAGTTCTTGGGCCATCAGAAGCCTAACTGATCAAAAGGCCCAACATTTACATATATTGAAGTCCATTACTTGGTTCGTGAATTGGTGTTAATAAAACGGAATCCAATAGCAGCCTATGTAGTATTAAATAACAAAAGGGTTTACGATTTATTTTCTTTCCTGTCATAGTCTCGATCCAACCCAGTAGAGTAACCCTACCAAAATCAAGTGGGTTTATTTGTTTTAATTGTTGTCTGCCACAAAGGAAAAAGAACAGGAAGAAAATACGTGTAATCCTCACAGCATCATGTAACACGTATAATATTCATCATCATCGTTCTTTGTTGCGTGGCCGTTTAAACCGAAAAGGAAACAGATGCTACAGGAGTTACAACCGGTAGCTTGTGGTTAATCGAATAACATAGCAGTAACAATAATCTATATTTAATGATGGTTGTAAGGTTTATGGTGAAGACAGAAAGAGATCGAAACAAGTGGGGTTTTTGGTTTTGTTGTAAGTCGAAAAAGAAAGAATCGTAGGAACAAAAGTAGTATTCATTAAACAGTATGATCGTCTACTATATTATCATCATTAATATCATAAATACACAACAAGCGCTGTTGCCTTCGACAAAAACAGCAACCTTAGTGGCTGAAGCTGCATCAGAAAGGAGAAATAGGAAACTAATGAGAAAAAAAAATAAAATAAAAATAAAGATGATCTTAGTGGTGGTCTTGCGGTGGTGATGGTGTTTGATGGATTTTGATCGAAACAAGATCAAGAAGTAACAGGTTATTTGGTAATGGTGGTTCTTGAAGGTGGCGAGGGTTAGTATTGATCCGAAATAGAATAGAAATAATAGGAGCAACAATAGGAACCGTAATATTTGTAGCATCATGTGTATGTTGGTGATCGAAGAAATATACACAGTAGAAGGTGGTGGAGGATTTGATGAAGATGATAAATGGTGTTGTTGTTCTCGGCCATAAACAGGTACCGAATAGCAGCTACAAAATAATGATAATGGCTCATGGTTGGTGTGGTTAATGGCTGTGAACCGAAGAGAGAGAGAGAGATGTGGTTGCAAGTGATGGTTATGTGGGGTTTTTCTCTGCATATATGTATATGTTATATATAATCTAGACTAATAGTGAAAACAACAATAACAGTAATATATATAATATATTTTAATATAAACGTGCAAAAATAATAAATAGTATAGCAGCCTTTTCTATTTAAGTTATCGACAGTTTTCACGGGTAAATTTCGTACGCCGTTGTTAATTAGTAGCAGATAAAAATGTTCAGAAAAATCTCATATTTTTAAATTAACTATATTTATTTATTTTGGTTCATTATGGTATAAAATTCAATCATAAATTATTAAATAAAAATTACATTAATTATTCACTCCCATCCCCCAAGTAAAATATAAAAAGTTTTAAAATTTAACAAACAACTTCTAAATATATTATTAATAAGCCTAAAATTTATAAAAACTAATTTTCGGATCACCGTTTATTTTAAAATCATATAAGTTCGAATTAAACTTCTCTAATATCAATCGGAACATCAAACGAGTATTACAATCATTTAATATTTATTTTTAATATACTTTGATGTATATATAGATATGTTTTTAAATATTAATTATTATAATATCATATTTCTTAACAACAACATTCAATATTTCAAATTATACTTCAAATTATTATCTATATATATACACACACATATTTATTTACAAATAGTTGTTAGTGAATCGTTGAGAACAGTCAAAGGGTAATTGAATATATGAACACGGTTCAAAATTTTTGAGACTTCAACATTACAGACTTTGCTTATCATGTCGGAAACATATAAAGATTTAGTTTAAATTTGGTCAAAAATTTTCGGGTCGTCACAGTACCTACCCGTTAAAGAAATTTCGTCCCGAAATTTGAGTGAGGTAGTCATGGCTAACAATAAAAATGTTTTCATGACGCATATGAGTTGATAAATAGAGTTTTATCATTATTGAGTAATACAGATAAAACAATTCGATTATTCGAAGCGTACGAATGAAGCTATCATAAAAGAGTGAATTGAAGAAATAAAGTTTCATCTTAACTTTTGACATTGTCTTGTTTAAATTCTGAAATTCAAGGGATTTAAAGAAAATCTTCTAAAACTAAAAGATCTGAGTCTTCGGGATTTAAGGGAATTAGGACTTCTTTAATTAAATGCGGTCATCTGTCTCGATTGTTACGTCTGATTTTTCCTTTACAAATTAAACTCTTCCGTTCCATTATTCTCACCTTCCCTATACTTTCTTTCTTAGTTCGTACATTCAAAAGATTGTGAAAATGCTTAATCCAGTTCTAATCCTTGATATTTTCCTAATTATCATTTCTGTCATCCTTCTTTTCAATCTTCCACCAGAAAAATCTGTTTACTTTTACTATTACCTTGGGGTGATAATATTCTTAATTCTGCCGTGTCTTTATATTGCTATTCGTATTAATATCCACGGTTTGTAACCTCCGTGTTGCTTATTGGGCTTTATATTTTCTCTTATATTTTGGAGTTCTTTGCCTTTTTATTCTCCTCTTGACCTCTAGTAAAGCGAGTAATGGTCTAGAATTCGTAAGTATGGAGTTTCGAATGAACTTGATGTTCTAAACAAGAAAGAACGTAATAGCACGATCTTGATTGGTTAAATTACCAGAATTCAAGAGAAAATATAGAAATATCAGGAAGATACATTATTGATATGTTTGGAGATTAAATAGAATGTAAGAGTCGTGTAACATGGCACATGATGACGTTAGGATACGTGAATCATCAAGTTCCATTAGAAACTCAGCATGACTTACTGTAATATAATCACGTTGATCAAGTGTCATTATATTATACTAACTCATGCATCAATTTCCAACATTACTTCAAAATCATTCATACCTTAAACTCGAAAGTTTACAGAATATAGAAACTAACAGTTTCTTATATGATGTAATACTGATAGTGCGAAGAGATTCATGATTTCAGATAAGAATAGTTATGAAAATATCTTCAGAAACATGGAGGATATTTATAATGAAAGATACGATGATATCTTAGAATTTTAGAATCAAATTGTGATGAAGAAATTCATTCATGATGATTTAGAGCAATTAAGGAGCAAGGTATTCGCTAAAGATTTCATCAGAATCATCAGGATTCTTTATGTACAAGTTTAGTCCTTGTGATTTGTCCACAACCTCCTTCATAATTTCGCATAATCCGCTTTTTGGTACTAAATTTTCTATTGAGCGTTTCCAACACTCCATTCTTTATCATCATACTTTCGTCGGTTAAGGTCGTTTATGGTTGTCTACAGTTTCTGTTGCTTCATTCAATTTTCTCAATGTTCCGAGTATTAATTCGCAGACTAGGTGTTTTTTCAGAATTTCAGAATGGAAGATCATGATTCTGAGAGATAAATGTTATATGTATACATATAACTGTTGATGTAGAAACGCTGCGAGATTCGAAATACTGATTGTTAATTCCCGGTAGTTGGTATGGCAGTTCTTGTTACAATATGCGGATAAGTATATGATAGGGTTTTAATGAACAAATATAATGGTTCTTCAGGGAGACTTAAGTCGATGAATAACGAAGTTGCTAGTAGGTTTACTGCTAATGTGGTGGGATATAAACAGTTCCCCGGTAACGATGACTAAAGGAAAACTTATATAACAAAGTTATAGTAGAGTTTATTCGAATGAAAGGTCAAAATTGATTTGCTGAAGCTGTGACAAAATTGGCTACTTTGGAAAGGGGTTGCAAAGTTATTTTCGGTAATAACAACGTCAAAGGAGCTAGCACAGATACGTGTTAAACATTTATTCAGGTTCCGAGTGTTTTCAGGTGCATAACTATATGCATAAATCTTTCTTCTTGTAGATGAAGTGCGGTTGGTTCATCCTTTTGATTGAGGTGTTTTCAAGAATCATGAAAGGTTTGAACGTAGATTGTAATTGTCAAGATACAAATAAGGTTTAGGATGAAATCAAGTGGCAAACTTGAAGAATTGTTTAGTTTCATATGTCATAATCAATATTTTAATTCATTTTAATTGTCCAATGTCATTAGTCCATAGTTAGGAGTCCATAGTTAGTAGTTCAACAATTCAAATATAGTTTAATATATAATATTCAAATTAATTAATACATGTCGTGACCCGTTATATAAATGTCTCAGACTCGATCACAACTCAAAGTATATATATTATTGTAGAATCAACCTCAACCCTGTATAGCTAACTCCAGCATTACTGCATATAGAGTGTCTATGATTATTTCAAATGATATATATAGATGCGTCGATATGATATGTCAAAACCTTGTATACGTGTCCCGATATTTAAAGTGCGTAAAATAAATAACAGAAATTAAATGATGATAAATAAAATTGCGAGAATTAAAATTGTGATAAATAAATTGCGATAAATAAATGTAATAAGAATTAACAGTTAGCTAGAAACAGTTAGCTAGGATTTTGTTAGCGTGGTTTCTTAATAGAATTTCTCATAGTTAATTTGTTTGTTTCTAACAAATTTTATTTTTTCCATTGTTTTCTTCATTATGCCACTTGTTGGATTCTGGTAAGTCAAAATCCAAATATGAAATTGAATGAAAATGGTTATTTTACGGTGAACGGATACGTATATCGGTGGTTGTAAGTAGGATAGTGAATGACTGTTGAATCAGCTTCGAATAATGTACAGTGTAATTTTTTAATGTGAAATCTAAATATTCCTCGGGTATTACCTACCCGTTAAAATATTTTCACCATTAACAGTTTGTACAGAAGAATTCTTAATTACAATCTTTATGAAAACATATATACATATATATTTTCTTCAGATGTAATTATGGATTTAATGAGTTAATATAAGATTAAACTCATTTGCTTTTTGGTTAGAATTAGAGTACATAATCTCTAAAACATTAGAGATTACATAATTATCATGTCGAACGTAGATAAATAATGTAGAACGTCATGTAGAACGATGATTATACTCGAGGTACAGAATGAGATGTTGAGGCATGGGATACGGATGTTGCTGTTGATGGTGGTACTGGTTATGCTGCTGGTGCTGCTGATGGTGGTACTGTTGCTGTCGGTGTTGCCGCTGGTGCTTGTAATCTTTGCACCATATTCTCCAAAGTCACTACCCGAGCGCGAAGCTCGTTGACTTCTTCTATTACACCGGGATGATTGTCGGTTCGGACGAGTAGATGAATAAGATCTAGAATATGAGATAGTATATAATCGTGACGGAATACTCTGGAAATGAGAGAGAAAATGGTATTGCGAACAGGTTCGCCGGTAAGTGCTTCAAGTTCATTGCCAAGTGGGCAATATGGTGGATGGAAGGGATCACCTTCTTCTTGTCTCCAATGATTAAGTAGGCTACGAACCCATCCCCAATTCATCCAGAATTGGTGATGACTGATTGATTGATCTATTCCAGTTACACTGCTTTCGGAGCTCGAGTGGAAATCCATATCGGAATAGTTATCGGAATCTGAGGGACTCGAACTGGTTGAGGGATTCATCTCGTACGATCAGATGAAGAATTTTTGATAAGAAATAGATTATAGGATGTAGATTAGTACCCTGCAATACATGATTTACATATGCATATATAATACTAAAATTCCATAAGTTACGGAGGAATCTATGGAAGCTGTCAGGAAAAGTCTACAGTAATAGATTCGCTAAGATATGTATTTTGTCTATACACTATCGATGCATTAAATGTAGCAAGACGTGTCTAGAATTTAAGGATGATAAGCAGTTGATTTCCGACTAGAAATGATAAGCAAAACTTTTGACATGCAGACACGGTCGAAGTCCAGACTCACTAATGCATCCTAACAACTATCAGTTAGACACACTAATGCAAGACCTGGTTCGCTAAGACTACCGCTCTGATACCACCTGTAGAGACCCGTCCTAATCCATCTGGACGAATACATTACATTTGGTTACATCGCGAGGTACTTGATCTCTATATGGTACATTTTACAAACATTGCATTCGTTTTTAAAAGACAAACTTTCATTTCATCGAAAGTTGACGGCATGCATACCATTTCATAATATATCCAACTATAATTGACTTAATAATAATCTTAATGAACTCAATGACTCGAATGCAACGTCTTTTGAAATATGTCATGAATGACTCCAAATAATATTTCTAAAATGAGCAAATGCACAGCGGAAGATTTCTTTCATACCTGAGAATAAACATGCTTTAAAATGTCAACCAAAAGGTTGGTGAGTTCATTAGTTTATCATAATCCATCAATTTCATATTTTTAATATACCACAAGATTTAAATTCCATCTTTCATAAACATAATCTCGTATCAGGCATTTCGCAAACTGCATAGAGATAAAAATCATTCATATGGATTGAACACCTGGTAACCGACCTTAACAAGATGCATATAGAATATCCCTCAGTATACAGCGCGCAGCTAATATACTAAATAATATCTCGAAGTACTAAAGCATCCATACCCTGGATGGGGCTCGTTGGGCCCGATAGATCTATCTTTAGGATTCGCGTCAATTAGGGGCCATTTCCCTAATTCTTAGGTTACCAGACTTGAAGGGGCGATATTCGGTTTAATAATCCAACCATATAATGTAGTTTTCAATTACTTGTGTCTATTTCGTAAAACATTTATAAAAGCAGCGCATGTATTCTCAGTCCCAAAAATATATATTGCAAAAGCATTTAAAAGGGAGAAAATGAAACTCACCATACTGTATTTTGTAGTAAAAATACATATGACATCATTGAACAAATATAGGGTTGGTCTCAGATTCACGAACCTATACCAATTATATATATATATATATATATATATATATATATATATATATATATATATATATATATATATATATATATATATATATATATATATATATATATATTAACACATATAATTGAAATCAAATAACTTTAGATATTATTATTAGTGATGTAATTGTTATATTTAATAATTTATAGGTTTCATTAATAACCTAATTAAATATGTCTATTTTATATACTTTAGATAAATAATTAGTAAAAATATTAATATAAATAATTAGTAAAAATATTAATATAGTTATGTTAAATGTATTAAATGTAGTTATTTATAGATAAAAAAATTTGTTTGTTATAATAATAATAATAATATAATAATGAAAGTAATAATAAGATTAATAATTTTATTTAATTTGTAAATTAATCGTTTCTATAATAATATTTACATATTAGCTAATAGACAAAAGTTATGAATAGTAACCAGGGGCATTTTTGACTTTTCACTTCTTTTTTTAATTTTAACTAAATTTCATTTTACCAACAAAGCCCCCCACACTTTTTTGGAAAATTCAAATCGACCCCCCAAACAGGGGTAAAGTGTCAAATAACCATTTTCAAAAAAAATCTTAAATAAACTCCACCCAAATATTCAACGGGTCATATCTTCTCGCTCGCAACGAGTTAAATTTTTCCGACACCATCGTTAAACTCGAAATAATTTTAGGAACACAATGTCACTAGCTATACGCAAAACGGACGCTTTTTAAAAAAGCTAAATATTTGGGGTACTTTTCATACACGTTGATTTTGTGTTAAATTTTTAAAATTCGACAATTCCATAGCGAAACGCGGAGATGCACATATATTGTTAATTTAAAATAACATTTAAATCTCTCACGGGTTATACCTTTTAGTTCAACTCGAGTTGCGCTTCAACGACATCATCGTTAGCCACAAAATAATTTTACTAAACGCAATAACATACATTGAAAATCAAACCTCGGCGCGAAGCGAGGGTTCGATAACTAGTTTGTATCTATAATCATAATAATAATAAAAATGTTAATAGTATTAAAAATGAAAATAATGATAATAATAATAATAATAATAATAATAATAATAATAATAATAATAATAATAATAATAATAATAATAATAATAATAATAATAATAATAATAATAATAATAATAATAATAATGATAAAAATTGATAGTAATAATGTTAATAATCATTTTACTAAAAATAATAATTTTAACAAGCATGCTAATATTTATATTCCTAATAACGATAATATTGATAATAATAATAATATTTATAATAATACTTATACTTATATTAATAATTATAATAATGATAATAATATAATTTATATTAATGATAATAATAATAATCATGTTATTAGTCTTAGTGATGATAATAAATAATCTAAAATAATAACAACAACAACAACAACAACAACAACAACAACAACAACAACAACAACAACAACAACAACAACAACAACAACAATAATAATAATAATAATAATAATAATAGAAAACTACCTTAAAGCATAAACCTCCAAAAAATTTAGAAAATCGCCTCGGCCCGGGCTCGAACCCAAGACCTCTCATTCAGCGATCAAACACTTAACCACTCCTCCACGGTTGTTTTTCTGAAATTATTCCTAACTTAAATCTATATAACTCGTACGAAATGACTTATCATCTTCATCATATATCATACACCATTATCCTCCATCGTCATCATCAATTATCATCACAGAATCATTAACACCATCGTCATCTCAGCTTCATTTCATCATCATCATTATGAACTCATCATCATCATCTAATGATCATCATCATCGTTCTTCATTTTTTTTCATCATCCTCATCCTAATTCTATCCTCTTCATCGTCATGATCATGCTTATGTCGATCGGAAATGGGTAACAGAAACAAGAACAAAATCCAGTGGTTAACAGCAACAAGTAGCAGTTGTATCACCTTGGGTTCTTGAGGTTCATTCGAAAAAACAAAACAGAAGCAAGAGTTTATTTATCGAATGTTTTTCATAAGTTAGTTCTTGGGCCATCAGAAGCCTAACTGATCAAAAGGCCCAACATTTACATATATTGAAGTCCATTACTTGGTTCGTGAATTGGTGTTAATAAAACGGAATCCAATAGCAGCCTATGTAGTATTAAATAACAAAAGGGTTTACGGTTTCTTTTCTTTCCTGTCATAGTCTCGATCCAACCCAGTAGAGTAACCCTACCAAAATCAAGTGGGTTTATTTGTTTTAATTGTTGTCTGCCACAAAGGAAAAAGAACAGGAAGAAAATACGTGTAATCCTCACAGCATCATGTAACACGTATAATATTCATCATCATCGTTCTTTGTTGCGTGGCCGTTTAAACCGAAAAGGAAACAGATGCTACAGGAGTTACAACCGGTAGCTTGTGGTTAATCGAATAACATAGCAGTAACAATAATCTATATTTAATGATGGTTGTAAGGTTTATGGTGAAGACAGAAAGAGATCGAAACAAGTGGGGTTTTTGGTTTTGTTGTAAGTCGAAAAAGAAAGAATGGTAGGAACAAAAGTAGTATTCATTAAACAGTATGATCGTCTACTATATTATCATCATTAATATCATAAATACACAACAAGCGCTGTTGCCTTTGACAAAAACAGCAACCTTAGTGGCTGAAGCTGCATCAGAAAGGAGAAATAGGAAACTAATGAGAAAAAAAAATAAAATAAAAATAAAGATGATCTTAGTGGTGGTCTTGCGGTGGTGATGGTGTTTGATGGATTTTGATCGAAACAAGATCAAGAAGTAACAGGTTATTTGGTAATGGTGGTTCTTGAAGGTGGCGAGGGTTAGTATTGATCCGAAATAGAATAGAAATAATAGGAGCAACAATAGGAACCGTAACATTTGTAGCATCATGTGTATGTTGGTGATCGAAGAAATATACACAGTAGAAGGTGGTGGAGGATTTGATGAAGATGATAAATGGTGTTGTTGTTCTCGGCCATAAACAGGTACCGAATAGCAGCTGCGAATAATGATAATGGCTCATGGTTGGTGTGGTTAATGGCTGTGAACTGAAGAGAGAGAGATGTGGTTGCAAGTGATGGTTATGTGGGGTTTTTCTCTGCATATATGTATATGTTATATATAATCTAGACTAATAGTGAAAACAACAATAACAGTAATATATATAATATATTTTAATATAAACGTGCAAAAATAATAAATAATATAGCAGCCTTTTCTATTTAAGTTGCCGACAGTTTTCACGGGTAAATTTCGTACCCCGTTGTTAATTAGTGGCGGATAAAAATGTTCAGAAAAATCTCATATTTTTAAATTAACTATATTTATTTATTTTGGTCATTATGGTATAAAATTCAATCATAAATTATTAAATAAAAATTACATTAATTATTCACTCCCATCCCCCAAGTAAAATATAAAAAGTTTTAAAATTTGACAAACAACTTCTAAATATATTATTAATTTGCCTAAAATTTATAAAACTCATTTTCAGATCACCGTTTATTTTAAAATCATATAAGTTCGAATTAAATTTCTCTAATATCAATCGGAACATCAAACGAGTATTACAATCATTTAATATTTATTTTTAATATACTTTTATGTATATATAGATATGTTTTTAAATATTAATTATTATAATATCATATTTCTTAACAACAACATTCAATATTTCAAATTATACTTCAAATTATTATCTATATATATACACACACATATCTATTTACAAATAGTTGTTCGTAAATCGTTGAGAACAGTCAAAGGGTAATTGAATATATGAACACGGTTCAAAATTTTTGAGACTTCAACATTACAGACTTTGCTTATCGTGTCGGAAACATAAAAAGATTTAGTTTAAATTTGGTCGGAAATTTCCGGGTCGTCACAATTCTCTCTCATACCGAGTCTCCTTCATCTTTACCGAATCTCATTCTAACTTGTCTTTTCTTCTAATCTCAACATGATCTGACCTATCAATACTTAAATTGATTCATTCTATCACATCTATCTATTTATAGTCTATATTAAAATGCTATAATGATGACATCATAAATAGTCATTTTCCTTCATTGAAAAAAATTAAAATAAAAAAAGAAAAAAATATAACCCTCTTGGATGACATCATAAATCAATTTAATTTACAATTAAAATGTAATATTTACAATTAATTATAATTTAATTATTATGATTAAGGTATAATTTTGTGACGACCCGTAAATTTCCGACCAAATTTAAACTTTAATCTTTATATTATTCCGACACGATAAGCAAAGTTTGTTAAGTTAAATCTCAAGAATTTTAAACTGTGTTCATACATTCATTATAACCTCGACTAAATTCTGACGATTCACGAACCGTTATATATAAATAGATATGTATATGTATATATATATTATAACTTGGGAATATTAATAAAGTATTAAACGTATAATACTTTACACGAACGTATTTGTTTCAATATAATTTTTGACGAAATTAAAAAAATATATATTAAATGATTGAATTATCAGAAACATTGAATTATGATTACAAGTCTCTGTTGAGAGGTCCACTATGATTTGAGAAAATCTATACCTCTTAACGATATTCAGAATAATTTCTAAAGCTATTTATAAATAAAAACATAAAGTGTCATTTACGAAAGTTAGACAAAAGTTAGTGGAGAATTGGTTTTCATAATATTCTATTAATCTATTTTCAAGCGTACAATGACGTTTTCAGTTTAAAAAGAACTTTATTATTAAAACGTATATAACTTTTATAAATATCTAGAATCACTTTTGACAACTCATTACTTAACCAGTATAATAAATATAACGATATTTATATTTTATTTCATTAAATATATATAACGATTTAAATTAATATTATATATATTTATACGCGCATTATACATACATAGTTTTTATACTTTTACTATACTTTAATTTTACCTTTACTTTACTTTTACTTTACTTTAACTTTAATAATTCACTTTAATAATTCATACTTTAATAATTCACTTTAATAATTCATACTTTAATAATTCAATTTAATAATTCATACTTTAATAATTCACTTTAATAATTCATACTTTAATAATTCACTTTAATAATTCATACTTTAATAATTCACTTTAATAATTCAAAAATCTATTATAAATAGAATTCAATAGGTTTCATTATTTCATAAAAACTTGAAAATATATTTCTCTAAACTCTCTCAATCGATTTATATATATATATTTGCTCTGTATTATTTCAAGATATTATTAGTATACATAAAATATTACGACGGAGTGCTGTCCGAGTGATTTCAAAATAGTTTTTTTGAATGAGTCGAAGCTATGGAAATTATGGGTTATAGCTATGGAGGTGATGGGTATGGTTCATGGGTATGCTCATGAGGTCAATCTAGTGTTTATCATCTCCGTTGCGTCTACGTACTTTCCTGCAATATTGAATCTCAATATTGATACGTTCGTGAATCTGAGGCCAACCTTGCACTTGTTAAATGACGTTATATGTATTTTTACTACGAAATACAGTATGGTGAGTTTCATTACTCCCTTTTTATATATATTTTTGTGCTGAGAATACATGCGCTGTTTTATAAATGTTTTACGAAATAGGCACAACTACTAAAACTAATTCTATGTGGGTTTAAACCAGAAATATACCCTTAGCTTGGTAACATTAAACTACTTGTCTATGTACGGTAGGCGCGAATCCTAAAGATAGATCTATTGGGCCTGACAAACCCCATCCTGACTATGGGATGCTTTAGTACTTCGAGGTTATTTTAAACACACCTGATCTGGTGTACTTCAGAGGGTAAAAACTGAACGTTAAGGCTTGTTACCGGGTGCCTACAACTTATAGAATACTTTTATACACTTGTGAGTGTACATATATTTATAAACGGAAATCTTGTGGTCTATTAATATATTGAAATGATTGTTATGATAAACCTATGAACTCACCAACCTTTTGGTTGACACTTTAAAGCATGTTTATTCTCAGGTATTAAAGAAATCTTCCGTTGTGCATTAGGTCATTTTAAGGATATTACTTGGAGTCATTCATGGCATAATTTGAAAGTTGTTGCATTCAAGTCATTGAGTTCATCAAGATTATTATTAAGCCTATTATAGTTGGATGTATTATCAAATGGTGTGCATGCCGTCAACTTTCGTTGTAAAGAAAGTTTGTCTTTTAAAAATGAATGCAATGTTTGTAAAATGTATCATATAGAGGTCAAATACCTCGCGATGAAATCAACTATTATGAATCGTTTATAATGTATATGAACGGGTTCCTTTCAGTTGGTATCAGAGCGGTGGTCTTAGCGAACCAGGTCTGCATTAGTGTGTCTAACTGATAGTCGTTAGGATGCATTAGTGAGTCTGAACTTCGACCGTGTCTGCATGTCAAAAGTTTTGCTCATCATTTTTGTCGGAAATTACCTGCTTATCATTCTTAGTCTAGACACATTTTATTGCATTGATTGCATGAATAGTGTATAGACAAAATTCATATCTTAGCGTCTGCTAATTCATATCTTAGCGTATCTGTTACTGTAAACTTTGTCTGACATATTCCGTAAATTCCTCCGTAATCTACGAAACCTTTTGCTATATATAATTAGAATACCACCCGATATCCGGAAAATCATTTCATATTGAAAAATTCTTTATTCAATCGTACGAAATGGAATTCGTCATTAGTTCAAGTCCCTCGGATTCCGAAATGGAATCCCACTCAAGTTCCGAAAGCAGTGTGACCGGAATGGATCAACCAATTAGTCATCATCTATTCTGGATGAATTGGGGATGGGTTCGTAGCCTCCTTAATCATTGGAGACAAGAAGAAGGTGATCCCTTCCATCTACCACATTGCCCTCTTGGCGAAGAACCTGAAGCACTTACCGGTGAACCTATCTGAAACACCATTTTCTCTCTTATTTCTAGAGTATCTCGTCACGATTACATACTACACCAAATTCTAGATTTTATTTATCCGCTCATCCGAACCGACAATCACCCCGGTGTAATAGAAGAAGTCAACGAGCTTCGCGCTCTGGTAGTGGCTTTGGAGAATATGGTGCAAAGGTTACAAATACCAGCAGCAGCACCAGCAGCATAAACAGTACCACCATCAGCAACACCAACATTACCATCACCTCCACCAACAACAACATCCACATCCCACACCGCAACATCACAATCTGTATCTCAAACATCAACGTCATACGCCCTGTAAATATCCAGGAATATCAATAACAACAAACAATGAAGTATTAATTCATAAACTTCATTGAAGAGATATCTCTGCGGCAGTTATGTAATCTCCAAAATCTTAGAGATTATTTAATTCTGACCGTAAATCGGATGAGTGAACGGAGATGGTAGAGTAGAAACTTTGATCGAAAATGGTGTACGATTTACAAGCTAGAATTGTTTTACCAACAGCATCAACAGGATCGTAGCATCATCAACACAGTCAGTGCCGTCAGTATCGTCAGAATCAACAGCACCTGTAACATCACAAACTCTGTCAGTTCAAGAATCATTGTGGACATCATTACGAATCAACAACAAATATATTGTATCAACGAGTTATGAAGTATTAACTCATTTCCAATAGAAAGATTTATATGTATATTTTATATGTATAAATTTTTAAACCATAATAAATCTTCCCGTACCAAGCTATTATGTGTGAATCTTAACTACTCAGTTAATTCATATTACAAATATGCAATGATGTACGTCCTTCGTCCGTAACTTAACCATCGTTAATTACAATCTCTGTCTCAATGCAATAAAATTCCAATTCATAATATACCAAGTGTATTATTCGAATATATGTTTGATTTTACACTTTCATCATCGATGTACTCGAAACTTTTCAAATAACATCATTCGTACCTTGCGAAGTTCACAAGAATTTCACGAAAACCAACAAATAACAAAGTAATGATTCATAATTTCAATATTATTGAAGAAATACTTATGCAATTTATAAAGTTTTAGGGATTACTCAATTCTAGTTCCAACCATAAAACAAATGAGTTTAATTTAATATTAACTCATTAAATCTATATTACATCTAAAGAAAATATACACATATATTTTCATAAAGACTGTAATAAACTTCTTTTGTACAAAATATTAATTGTGAAATTTTTTTTAAGGGGTAGGTAATACCCGAGAGATATATAAATTCACAATTAATATATTATATTTTTCAAAACTGATTCAGCAATCATCAACTATACTCCTTACTTTCACAACAATATCCATTCTTTCATATAAATCTAAACAATCATACTCATTCAAATTCAATTACATATTTTGATTTTGAAATCGCATAATTCAATTCAAAATATAACCAGTATCATCACTCTTAGATTCCTATATCTTTCAAAGCTAAACTTTGACTTCAAAACTGTGTTAGAACATCATATGTATTAACGATTACAATATGTGCTCAAACCCATCGAAATTCCTGAAGACACTTCAACTAAGGAACAATCGAGATGATGATCCAACCACATGTTACCCACAGTTATACACCTGAAAAACTCTCAAAACCCAAGTCATAGTTCGACATGTATCCGTGTTAGACCCTTTGGCATTTACTAGCTAAAATAACTTTTCAATTTCGTTTCAAAATAGACAGTTTTGTCACAGCTCCAGCAAGTCAACATCGACTTCTCAATCAAAACATTCTTATTATAACCTCGATAGATACGTTGCCCTTTCACCAACGTTACTGGGGAATCGTTTATATTCAGCACATTAGCAATAAACTTACCAACAACTTCACTGATCTTTGACTTTCCAAAAAAAAAATCATTATAATTATCGAAACCCTATCATATACTCATTCGTACCTTATAACAAGAATTGCCATACCAATTATTGAGAATCAGCAATCAGTATTTTGAAACCTCGCAGCATGTCTACATCAACAATTACATATACACACAACATCGACCTCCAAGACTTACATTCTTTGAATGAAAAATTTCTGAAAAACACCCTAAACTGCGAACCAGTTCTAGAAATTTTGAAAAATGCTGATGAAGCAGCAAAAACTGTAAACGACCTTAACAGTAAAAAGTTGGATGATAAAGGATAGTATATTGGCAAAGCTCAGAAAAAGAGAAGCTTTGGAACTGGAAAACGGATTGAGCAAAGTATGAAGGAGGCTGTGGACAAATCACAAAGGCTGAACCTGTCTTCAAAGAATCCAAATGATTCAGTACTTGCTGAAGTCATTAACAAATACCTTGCTCTTGACTCTAAACCCCTGTGGACAATATCCTTCATCATCCTCTGATATTAGACATTCTAAGATATCATCGTATCTTTCATTATAAATATCATCCATACTTCTGAAGATATTTTTATAATTATTCTTATCTGAAATCATTTACCTCTTCGCGCTCTCTGTATTATATCATAAAAGAAACTATTTTAGTTTCTAAATTCTGAAACATTCGAGTTTAAAATAGGAATATTCTTGAAGAAGTGTTGGGAGCTGAAGCATGAGTTAGTATAATATAATGACACTTGATCAATGTGATTATATTACAGTAATTCATGATGAGTTTCTAAATGGAACATGATGATTCACAAATCATAACGTCATCATGTGCTATGTTACACGACTCTTGTATTCTCTTTGATCTCTAAATATCAAGAAAATATTTCTTAATGATTCGGCCTTTTCCGAGGTATTCTGGTAATTTGACAAGTCAAGATCGTGCCATTACAATTTCCTTCCTAGAACATTAACAATGTTCATTCCGAAATTTATATCTACGAATTCTGGACCATTACAAGCGGTGCTTAATCGCAAGAAGAAGAAACAAAAGGACAAAGCTCCGAACTAGAAATGGGAGTATAAATCATAGCAAATATAAGAGAGCATTAACTGTGGATGACAATGATTATAGAAGAAGCAAGGACTTTGAAATATAAGGGAAGATATAAAACCCAACAACAACCCAGAAATCACAAACCGTATATATCAATGCATATAGCAATATAAAGACACGGGAGAACTAAAAACACTATAAAACCAAGAGTATAGTAGAAGTAAATAGATTCTTTCGGAGGCAGATGAAAAAGAAGAGCGACAGATATGAAAGTGAGGAGTATATCAAGAATCAGCACTGGATGAAGCATATTGACAAATACTTTAAAATATGAGTTGAGAAGGTGTGAGTTGTAAGAAAACAAAGGAGGTGGATTTATAGTGAAATATCCGACAGAGAAATCAAAATGGATTATCGCATTAATTCGAAGAGGATCATAATTTCCTTAATCACCGAATAATCAAATCCAATATAGATTACAAAGATTTTCTTTTCGGAGATCAATCGTGATGACGTCAAAAGATACGACGAATCACTATTATCTTATTTCATTCGTTTACGATAACTTCACTCACACGCTTCGAGTAATCGAATTATTTTATCCATGCTGCTTGAACATGATAAAACTCTATAATCGTTATAATAACATTCTCATTGTTAGTCATGACGACCTCTATCAAATTTCGGGGACGAAATTTCTTTAACGGGTAGGTACTGTGACGACCCGGAAATTTCCGACCAAATTTAAACTTTAATCTTTATATTATTCCGACACGATAAGCAAAGTTTGTTAAGTTAAATCTCAAGAATTTTAAGCTGTGTTCATACATTCATTATAACCTCGACCAAATTTAGACGATTCACGAACCGTTATATATAAATAGATATGTATATGTATATATATATTATAACTTGAGAATATTAATAAAGTATTAAACGTATAATACTTTACACGAACGTATTTGTTTCAATATGATTTTCGAAGAAATTAAAAAAATATATATTAAATGATTGAATTATCAGAAACATTGAATTATGATTACAAGTCTCTGTTGAGAGGTCCACTATGATTTGAGAAAATCTATACCTCTTAACGATATTCAGAATAATTTCTAAAGCTATTTATAAATAAAAACATAAAGTGTCATTTACGAAAGTTAGACAAAAGTTAGTGGAGAATTGGTTTCCATAATATTCTATTAATCTATTTTCAAGCGTACAATGACGTTTTCAGTTTAAAAAGAACTTTATTATTAAAACGTATATAACTTTTATAAATATCTAGAATCACTTTTGACAACTCATTACTTAACCAGTATAATAAATATAACGATATTTATATTTTATTTCATTAAATATATATAACGATTTAAATTAATATTATATATATTTATACGCGCATTATACATACATAGTTTTTATACTTTTACTATACTTTAATTTTACCTTTACTTTACTTTTACTTTACTTTAACTTTAATAATTCACTTTAATAATTCATACTTTAATAATTCACTTTAATAATTCATACTTTAATAATTCACTTTAATAATTCATACTTTAATAATTCATTTTAATAATTCATACTTTAATAATTCACTTTAATAATTCATACTTTAATAATTCACTTTAATAATTCATACTTTAATAATTCAAAAATTTATTATAAATAGAATTCAATAGGTTTCATTATTTCATAAAAACTTGAAAATATATTTCTCTAAACTCTCTCAATCGATTTATATATATATATTTGCTCTGTATTATTTCAAGATATTATTAGTATACATAAAATATTACGACGGGATGCTGTCCGAGTGATTTCAAAATAGTTTTTTTTGAATGAGTCGAAGCTAAGGAAATTATGGGTTATAGCTATGGAGGTGATGGGTATGGTTCATGGGTATGCTCGTGAGGTCAATCTAGTGTTTATCATCTCCGTTGCGTCTACGTACTTTCCTGCAATATTGAATCTCAATATTGATACGTTCGTGAATCTGAGGCCAACCTTGCACTTGTTAAATGACGTTATATGTATTTTACTACGAAATACAGTATGGTGAGTTTCATTACTCCTTTTTTATATATATTTTTGGGCTAAGAATACATGCGCTGTTTTATAAATGTTTTACGAAATAGGCACAAGTACTAAAACTAATTCTATGTGGGTTTAAACCATAAATATACCCTTAGCTTGGTAACATTAAACTACTTGTCTATGTACGGTAGGCGCGAATCCTAAAGATAGATCTATTGGTCCTGACAAACCTCATCCTGACTATGGGATGCTTTAGTACTTCGAGGTTATTTTAAACACACCTGATCTGGTGTACTTCAGAGGGTAAAAACTGAACGTTAAGGCTTGTTACCGGGTGCCTACAACTTATAGAATACTTTTATACACTTGTGAGTGTACATATATTTATAAACGGAAATCTTGTAGTCTATTAATATATTGAAATGATTGTTATGATAAACCTATGAACTCACCAACCTTTTGGTTGACACTTTAAAGCATGTTTATTCTCAGGTATTAAAGAAATATTCTGCTGTGCATTAGCTCATTTTAAGGATATTACTTGGAGTCATTCATGGCATATTTTGAAAGTTGTTGCATTCAAGTCATTGAGTTCATCAATATTATTATTAAGCCAATTATAGTTGGATGTATTATGAAATGGTGTGCATGCCATCAACTTTCGTTGTAAAGAAAGTTTGTCTTTTAAAAACGAATGCAATGTTTGTAAAATGTATCATATAGAGGTCAAATACCTCGCGATGAAATCAACTATTATGAATCGTTTATAATGTATATGAACGGGTCCTTTCAAATTTAATCTTTACGATATTTAAAAAAAAACAAAAGGCATTTGTTATTAGTTATAAATATTATTAAAAATATAAATACTAAATTTTTTAAGCAAACTTTATTATTATTATTATTATTATTATTATTATTATTATTATTATTATTATTATTATTATTATTATTATTATTATTATTATTATTATTATTTGTAACAACCCAACTTCGTTTTACCAAAAACACGCCCTAAAAAAAATTTCTGGGACAGTACATCTGGACGGCGTCCAGCTCTGAAGGACTGGACGGCGTCCAAGCCCTTGGAACAGTGTCCAAATGAACTAAAAGTTCCTGATCAGTTTTTTAAATTCACACGAGCGGAAAACCCGTTTCCCGACACTTTTAGACGAAACAACTTTCACAACACATCATATTAAGTAAAACTAAGAGATATCCACAATGAAAATAAGTTTTACAACACCGATCCCACAATGACCCGTTTTACAAATAATGTAGCGATTTCGGCCCATTTATCTCTTTAGACGGATTAGGACTCTATAACCCAACCCAATACCAAGAGCATAATCCGGGAGACTACCAAATCCCAATCCGCGTCCATATAACCAAAAGCTATCCCTTCGAGCCCAAGCGCTCCTACGCATCTAGCTAGCTTCATAACATAATACCTGTAAAAAGGTAAACAACGAGAGGGGTAAGCATAAAGCTTAGTGAATGCAATAATTATACACATACATATATAACCTACTTACTTGCAATCACTTACACAATTACTGCATAAACGCTAGCAATATAATTAGCATACCATCGCAAAGTATAATGCTAAATTTCCAATACGCAAGCTAGCACAAACAATAGCATATAACTCGAACAATATAATATGCTACACTACAACACATAACCATGGTTAACCAATCGAACGAGGGAACGGTATTTAAAAGACCGTCAGAGTTCATAACATCCCTTAGTGCACTTAACACGTCGTACACTAATCCCACGGGTGGCATCTTAACACATCGATACTTCACACCGGGTGGAGTCTTAACACGTCGACACTTCACCCCGAGTGGTGTCTTAACACGTCGACACTTCACTCATCATTTATTGGAGTGGCATCTTAATACGTCGATACTTCACTCCGAGTGGTGTCTTAACACATCGACACTTCACTCTTCATACTACTTGAGGTGGCATCTTAACACGTCGATACTTCACCTCGAGTGGCGCCTTAACACATCGGCACTTCACCCTTCAACTTATTTGGGGTGGCATCTTAACACATCGATACTTCACCCCGGATGGCGTCTTAACACGTCGACACTTCATCCTTTACTTTCTTGGAGTGGCATCTTAGCACATCGATACCTCACTCCGGGTGGCGTCTTAACACATCGACACTTCACCCCGGGTGGCGTCTTAACACATCGACACTTCACCCGTCATATTACTTTGAGTGGTGTCTTAGCACATCGACACTTCACTCGTCACGTGAAATGTGGTGTCTTAGCACATCGACACTTCACATCTCACGCTACAACAAATAAATACATTATATATCTACGCATATAATTATTCCACTCACCTTGGAATGCCCACATAAGTCATGTACAACATAATCTCCGTCCTTAAATCCGAGCAAGTAATCACCTATATTACACATAGGCACAATATACACATAAATAGCCATTCTCTAAAAGAGAACCCGAGACAAACATCCCTTAGCCGAGGGATCACACCTTGCTCGCCAAAACCCGCCCATTTAACACCTAATGGACATAAACCAATTACCACTTCAGGTGGTAATTCAAACCCATCAAGCAAGTACAATTTAACCTAAATTATACTTGACACCATTTAAACCAACCCATAAGTGCAACTTGACCCAAATTGCACTTAACCACTAAAACAAGTCAAATTTGACCCATAAGCACCATTACTAGTGATTATGTCATACAATCACCAATTTTTGACTTTCGTTGACCAAATTAGGTTTAACTCACTTTGACTTGTCAAATTACACCCTAGTACCTACAATCACTAACAACTAGTGATTGTATCTCAAAATCATCATTTGATACCAAAAATCAAGAACACTTAACCCATTTCAACATAAAATCCATTTTGACCCATATTAGGGTTTACACCCCAAAATCAAGTCAACACGAACCAAAAATCACTAGTACACAAGTGTTCTAAGGTTTAACCAACACATGCAAGATCCAAACTTACAATTTCATCAATCGAAACCCTAAGTCACCCATTTAGGCTTACTTACATGAATCTTACCCAAAACCCCCAAATTTCACAATAAATGGGTTTATAACTCTAACTAACACAAATCCTAACTCAAACACGAATCTTAAATAATGAAATTCGGATTTAGAATTTACCATAACAATCAAAACGTAGCCGAGAACGAAAGGAACAACTTTAACTCTCGAGCTTTGGCGAGAACCGGGCTTCTTCCTCCCAGATCGGAGCTTTCTCACACTAAAATCACCCTCTCTCACTAGAATATGTTGGGAGTGTTTGTGTGGGTGAGAATGACCTCCAATGGAGTTCTAGATCAGTTTTGATGATCCCAAACCGACCCCAAGTGAAAAGACCAAAGTAGCCCTTTTAATTTGAGTAAAATAGAGCTGCTAGCTCGTCAGGCCTCTTGGACGGCATCCAAAAAGCTTGGACATCGTCCCAATGAACTGCGTCTGAAACTGAAACTTGTTTTGGTCATAACTTTCAAACCGTAACTCCGTTTTCGACGAATCAAATATCGTTGGAAATGTAATGAGATTTACTATCCAATGGTAAGGTTTTAGAACATCAACTCCAACTTTATTAGGATCCAAATATACGATTACATGCCTCGTATTTCGAATGACGTTCGAAATAACGCGTAACTAAAAAACGGGTGTTACAACTCTCCCCCACTTACATTGGATCACGTCCTCGTGATCCGCACAAACACTAGTAGTAAGAACTTCTCCCTCGAACATTTCCGCTACCAACGTGGAGTCACACACGTATTAATCACGCCTCTGAATTCTCACTTCGTGCTCTAATGCATCATATTACAACGATAACGGGCAATCAACCCTCGAGTCAAAACAACTGCAACCGTTTGCTCCTACGCCGAGTATCCAAACTCGTACCATACACTTCACAATCTTCTTAAAAGTAGAGCAATTCACCGACAACCATAGTCGTCGTTCCTTTCAATCCTGCGAAACACAACCAAGCCCGACATCCATAACATCTTTCGTGAATTCTGAGATCTCACCACACGCTAATAGTCACTAGCGTGCACTACCGCAAAAAGTGAAATCTCATACACTCACATCCAGAATTTCCATTTATGAAAATATGAAAAATACTACATATCCCTTCAAGTTCTCTCGGCTACAACTCGCCACAAGCTACATCCGTAATCATATCACTCAATCAATCGATCCGCACGCGACCATCCGTCACTGGATTAATCCAGGACAACAATAATACACCACGTGCTGAGCAAAACATCAACACTCGACGCAGGGTTCCTCCTCTAAATCCTACCACACAACCACACAAGACGGCTTCCTAGTACTAGCATGGAGACTAATCGTATACTAGAATCCCGTCAATGGCGAATTATCATCACAAAATTTCCGCAATTCACCACACGACTCACAGAATATTTACCAACGCCGGGTGAACCTTCCTACCTAGACCGTCCGTTAAGGATGGCCTCGACATTTCAATCCAACCTACGGGTCACATCACTAGGGTACACACTCTCACAAACAAACGACATCCGCGTGTCTCTACGGGAGACAGTCAGAACCGACACTCTCCGCCTCACAATCGTCTATAAAGTGGAATGATCCATTGAAAATTTCTAAGATCACTTTTCCCGACAGGGAAAATACAGCATTCGCCACGATATTGAACTCGTTCCCATCCAATAATCCTATCCGGGTTTCATGACAACCCAGAATTTTCACTACGAGAGCACCCGCAATGACAGCTTCCTTTTCTCACTTCCGTTGTCTGCAACTGCATACTTGGTCTCATACCGCCCTTTGGTACCATACGACCACCTTACGTAAGAAATCTTACACCACGATCGATTCTATCATCACAATCTCTACACATATCATTCCGGAATAGTAACTCACAATCGTAAACGCACGGTCTCGAGTCGACATCACCAACCCATCACTCTTCCTCGTTAGGAAATCCGAATTCCTGCTGAGGCCTAGCACGGTACACCCCGACATTTCACTATACAAACACCACCGAAGCTTCCTCGGGCGGCAGTAAAAACTCAGCCACTAAGGAGTCAGCTCCATATTCTCACCGCCAAGATGATAACATACCGCGAAATTGTCGTTCTACGGAACACATGACCATTCTCATCGTTGGTCACATACTCCACATTACTCCAAATTCACTTCAGGCTCTCAGAGCCGACATCCACATTCACTTGGAATGTCGTACACGCGATGACATCACTCCTTCATACTATAATTCACAGTTAACTACCTGAATCGTTCACAAAGCGAACTCCACCAAAGTCCCACATACGCTTCTAAGCTTAGGCGTATGCCACTCCGCTTAATCAGTTGTGCATCTCAGTCGAGATCACCCGACCTTCCACTCAACGAAACCCTTAACAATAATGGCTCGCTCTCATGATGAAGAGTGACCAATCCGACACGATAATTGCATCGACCGCAATATCAACAATTCATCAAAATCTTCGGCCTAACCGAAGATTAAGTACATCACCGGCTCACCGGTCATCTTTACCTATCCATCACTTAAGAGCAACAAGATTCACTCATCCGTCACTTCATAAGAAGTATTCATCACAATGCTCTTAAACTTCAACTTTCGTAACCGTCGAATTACTATCACCCGTCGATCACTATTATAATCTCCGATGCTTCCAAGGGTATTTCACGGGCACCCTAAGCACAAATGTGATGACCCGGAAATTTCTGACCAAATTTAAACTTAATCTATAACGTTTCCGACATGATAAGCAAAGTCTGTAATGTTGAGTCACGAAAGTTTTAGAACTATATTCATGTAATCAATTATTCTTTGACTGTTCTCGAAGTTTCACGAACAATATATATATATATATAACTTAATGTGTGTGTATATATATATATATATATATATATATATATATATATATATATATGATGTCAAGTTATTTAGTAAACGATAGTAACATTCGATTATTGATTCGATTGATATTTAGATAAGTTAACTAAAACGTTTAAGATGAACCAGTAAAACACTAATTTGCTACAGTATTTTTGAATTGCTACAGTACCCGAAAAGCTACAGTGTTTTCGAAAATCACTATTTGCTACAGTAAAAAAACTTTGCTACAGTAAACACTATTTCAAAATGAAAATGTATATATGTATATGTATATACTTTGATAACGAGAAGATGATTTATAGAAGTAAATGACCAAAACACTCAAGTGTATAAGTTACTATTCTAGTGATATAGTTTACTGATAATTTAAGTCTATATTTTGGCAAAGGTACGAGTAACGAAATGTAAAATGCAAGTTTTCTTAACGTACGAAAAGATGTTCAAAACCCCGGAACCAGGACATGAGTCGATTGACGACGTACGACTTATCAGAACGAAAATTACAAGACACCTATACACGAGAATATAATATAATATATAATTAATTAATTTAAATTATATATATTATATTAATATTTAAATATGTCGACAAACTAGAAGTTAAACGAATGTGAGCTGGATCAAAGGGTCATGCGATCGCATGGCCTTGATGCCCAAAAACCATGCGATCGCATGGGGTCTGAGTACAGGCCACATCTATATAATTCGATCATTTTCTGGTTCACAAACACACATATCAATCCATTTATCTCCGTATTATTATTATTATAATTTATATTATTATTATTATTACTATTATTATTATTATTATTATTATTATTATTAATATTAAGATTATTAATATTAATCTTATTATTATTATTATTATTAATATTATTACATAAAATACTACGACGAGGTTATGAGCGTGTCACTTTCAAAATGGGTTTTTCGAGCGGGATAGAGCTAAGAAAATTACGGGTTATAGCTATGGAGGTTATGGGTATGGTTCGAAGGTTTTGCTCGTGAGTCAAACTAGTGTTTATCATCTCTGTTGTGTCTACGTACTTTCCTACAATATTGAATCACAATATTGATATGTGAGCATTCATATCTTATCTTTTATATATATTAATAGTGTATCCATGTCTAGTGCTCGAACATATATGTTTATGCATGTTTGTATGCTAAATTTTGTCATTAAATAGTTTATGATGAATCACGAATTAAATACATATAATACTAATAAAAGGTATATGATATGCATGTTTTTGGAAAGCTGACGAAAAATCAATAACTTTTCATTTAGAAATCGCGTAATTTCGATGAACGAATTTAAAGATATGATCAACTAAATTATGATTGACATTAATTGCTTTTGAATCTGCAATTGATATTTAAACAACTTGTTTGTAAGATTGATAAATTGGATTTTTGAATATTACCAGCCGAGTAAATGAATCCTTATATAAGGCACGTCTCGTTTTGTTGAACTATAGTCAAAATTGACTTTTTGAAATTGACTTTTGATAACTCTTGTATGTCAATCTCGAGCATTAGGATTGTGATACATTATGACCTGACCTAGCTTGATACACATTTATTGACCAACATATGTTCTCTAGGTTGAGATCTACGGTTATTTGGTAATCCGAGTTTCGGTCACATTTTGGTGAACGACTTTATATGCTGCTAAGGTGAGTTTCATTTGCTCCCTTTGTAATTGCTTTTGCAATATATATTTTTGGGCTGAGAATACATGCACTTTATTTTAAACGCAATGGATACAAGTATATACTAAATTCTACACTGAGTTTGAGCCGAAAATCCCTTAGCTTTGATAACTAGTAACTGCCAGTTATAAGAACTGGTGGGCGCGAGTAGTAGTATATGGATCCATAGGGCTTGATATCCCCGTCCGAGCTAGAGCGCTAGCCTTTTAACGGACGTATGCTATTTGAGAAGTGTACACGTTGGTTTGCGTGTATTATTAAGATGATTATACAAAGGGTATAAAATATATATACGTTAAGTTTAGTTACCAGGGTGCTCAATTTTGTAGAATATTTTGATAAATGTTTCTGGATGAAACAACTGAAAACTTGTGATTCACCTTTATATACAGATCATGCGAAACATTAAAACTATGAACTCACCAACCTTTGTGTTGACACTTTCAAGCATGTTTATTCTCAGGTTCCTAGAAGTCTTCTGCTGTTTGCTTATATGTTAGACAAGCTATGTGCATGGAGTCTTACATGGCATATTTTTCAAGGAAACGTTGCATTCACCAAATCATCACCATGTATCTTAATTTGACTGCATTGTCAACGGAAGTACTATTGTAAACTATTATATTACGGTGATTGTCTATATGTAGAAATCATCAGATGTCGAAAACCTTTGATTTAAATATTCATTTATGGTGTGCCTTTTCAAAAGAATGCAATATTTACAAAACGTATCATATAGAGGTCAAATACCTCACAATAAAATCGATGAATGACGTGTTCGTCCATATGGATTTGGAGCGATCGTCACAACAAAATGATCACACCACTACCGGAGTTGAACATTACACTAGCAGGTATAAAAAAGGCACCTGACGCAGTGTCATGCAGACTCCCACCACAATCAATCGAATTTTAGAAAATCGATCTTTAGGTTCCATACACCCGATGTTACCCATCTCTCCATAATATTGACCCGAAGTCATACCTACCCGACAAACCTCACGGTCTATCATCTTATCGAAAGTTTCTACTGATCACACGCTACCCGCAATTTCCATAAGGCCAAACGATATAGCCTCATGAAACCTTTCATCTAACACTAAAGAGATGCTTGGAAACGCCAAGTCTTACACTTTTTCGCACAACGACACAACCACATCAACAGGGGTACTCCATTAGGAATGGCACCCTATAATCTACAACATGCTAACAAACTAACGCAATCATCGTCATACGGGTCCCACTCCCATGAGTTTAATGACCCAAAGATTCCTCGGTTTGCCGATTCCAAGGCGACTCATAACTAGAATCCTTACACGATCCTCTAACCACACACTCTACAGAGTGTAACCCAATTCTACAATCATTAGACTTGCTACGTCCCATTACGGGATTCAAGTCCTCGTCGCACACACATACACACTAATTGGTTATCCTAGTTAGGAAGGGTAACTACAACCAATGACAATCTCAATAATGCACCCACCACGTAGGGTGACTAAGTACGCGCCGAACTCGTGAGTTGGCTCACTCACTTAACAAACCGAATCCACCGTAACAATTTTCGACTCACAACGAATCCAATGTGACAACAAGCACATTACCCGAGACTACTATAACCTAGGAACCAATAAAAGATTCCTAACTCGTCCCGATTCTACCCCAACCATGCCACGTTTCCTCCGCTCGGTACTCGTCATGTCATGCTTGATGTCAAAATACACTTTCGTAATAATGGTGATCGGTCACTATTACAAATGCGTACCTTACCATTTTCACATGGTCACGCAAAGTACTTTACCCGGACTGACACGACATTCACACAAAATAACACGCGATTAACTCCTAGTACCCGAATGACCAAAGTCCTTAGCGTGAACTTGATCACTCAAAACCGCCAAACATATGAATCTCTCCAATAGATTCATCCCTAGGATACTGCACAAAAGATACCTGTATATATACACCTATATACAATATAATAATAAATGTACACAAATACACCGCAACCACAAGTCAACCTACATCCTAGGTGACTATCATTAAAACGATCTCCAAAACACTTCTACTTACATTAGGTACTAGCTAGCTAAGGCAATAATTTACACACGAAATAAGGCCCTACATAATCACACTTTGGACAAACACAAGTCCTAATTAGTCACCTACTCTAAGGCACTAACAAATCTCAATCCGACCCGTATTCCTACAAATTTCGCAAATAATGCATAACCGCCAATAAGTCTAAGACTAGGCACCTATTCCAAGGTCACCTAATTCCCTTAGACCATGCTCTGATACCACTTGTAACAACCCGAATTCGTTTTACCAAAAACACGCCCTAAAAAAAATTTCTGGGACAGTACATCTGGACGGCGTCCAGCTCCGAAGGACTGGACGGCGTCCAAGCCCTTGGGACGGTGTCCAAATGAACTAAAAGTTCCTGATTAGTTTTTCAAATTCACACGAGCGGAAAACCTGCTTCCCGACACTTTTAGACGAAACAACTTTCACAACGCATCATATTAAGTAAAACTAAGAGATTTACACAATGAAAATAAGTTTTACAACACCGGGCCTACAATGAACCGTTTTACAAATAATGTAGCGATTTCGACCCATTTATCTCTTTAGACGGATTAGGACTCTATAACCTAACCCAATACCAAGAGCATAATCCCGGAGACTACCAAATCCCCAATCCGCGTCCATATAACCAAAAGCTACCCCTTCGAGCCCAAGCGCTCCTACGCATCTAGTCTAACAACTAGCTAGCTTCATAACACAATACCTGTAAAAAGGTAAACAATGAGAGGGGTAAGCATAAAGCTTAGTGAATGCAATAATTATACACATACATATATAACCTACTTACTTGCAATCACTTACACAATTACCGCATAAATGCTAGCAATATAATTAGCATACCATCGCAAAGTATAACGCTAAATCTCCAATACGCAAGCTAGCACAAACAATAGCATATAACTCGAACAATATAATATGCTACACTACAACACATAACCATGGTTAACCAATCGAACGAGGGAATGGTATTTAAAAGACCGTCGGAGTTCATAACATCCCTTAGTGCACTTAACACGTCGTACACTAATCTCACAGGTGGCATCTTAACACGTCGATACTTCACCCCGGGTGGCGTCTTAACACGTCGACACTTCACCCCGAGTGGTGTCTTAACACGTCGACACTTCACTCGTCATTTATTGGAGTGGCATCTTAACACGTCGATACTTCACTCCGAGTGGTGTCTTAACACATCGACACTTCACTCTTCATACTACTTGAGGTGGCATCTTAACACGTCGATACTTCACCTCGAGTGGCGCCTTAACACATCGGCACTTCACCCTTCAACTTATTTGGGGTGGCATCTTAACACATCGATACTTCACCCCGGATGGCGTCTTAACACATCGACACTTCATCCTTTACTTTCTTGGAGTGGCATCTTAGCACATCGATACTTCACTCCGGGTGGCGTCTTAACACATCGACACTTCACCCCGGGTGGCGTCTTAACACATCGACACTTCACCCGTCATATTACTTTGAGTGGTGTCTTAGCACATCGACACTTCACTCGTCACGTGAAATGTGGTGTCTTAGCACATCGACACTTCACATCTCACGCTACAACAAATAAATACATTATATATCTACGCATATAATTATTCCACTCACCTTGGAATGCCCGCATAAGTCATGTACAACATGATCTCTGTCCTCAAATCCGAGCAAGTAATCACCTATATTACACATAGGCACAATATACACATAAATAGCCATTCTCTAAAAGAGAACCCGAGACAAACATCCCTTAGCCGAGGGATCACACCTTGCTCGCCAAAACCCGCCCATTTAACACCTAATGGACATAAACCAATTACCACTTCGGGTGGTAATTCAAACCCATCAAGCAAGTACATTTAACCTAAATTATACTTGACACCATTTAAACCAACCCATAAGTGAATTGCACTTAACCACTAAAACAAGTCAAATTTGACCCATAAGCACCATTACTAGTGATTATGTTATACAATCACCAATTTTTGACTTCCGTTGACCAAATTAGGTTTAACTCACTTTGACTTGTCAAATTACACCCTAAGTACCTACAATCACTAACAACTAGTGATTGTATCTCAAAATCATCATTTGATACCAAAAATCAAGAACACTTAACCCATTTCAACATAAAACCCATTTTGACCCATATTAGGGTTTACACCCCAAAATTAAGTCAATACGAACCAAAAATCACTAGTACTCAAGTGTTCTAAGGTTTAACCAACACATGCAAGATCCAAACTTACAATTTCATCAATCGAAACTCTAAGTCACCCATTTAGGCTTACTTACATGAATCTTACCCAAAACTCTCAAATTTCACAATAAATGGGTTTATAACTCTAACTAACACAAACCCTAACTCAAACACGAATCTTAAACAATGAAATTCGGATTTAAAATTTACCATAACAATCAAAACGTAGCCGAGAACGAAAGGAACAACTTTAACTCTCGAGCTTTGGCGAGAACCGGGATTCTTCCTCTTAGATCGGAGCTTTCTCACACTAAAATCACCCTCTCTCACTAGAATATGTTGGGAGTGTTTGTGTGGGTGAGAATGAGCTCCAATGGAGTTCTAGATCAGTTTTAATGATCCCAAACCGACCCCAAGTGAAAAGACCAAAGTAGCCCTTTTAATTTGAGTAAAATAGAGCTGCTGGCCCGTCAGGCCTCTTGGATGGCGTCCAAAAAGCTTGGACGGCGTCCCAATGAACTGCGTCTGAAACTAAAACTTGTTTTGGTCATAACTTTCAAACCGTAACTCCGTTTTCGACGAATCAATTATCGTTGGAAACGTAATGAGATTTACTATCCAATGGTAAGGTTTTAGAACATCAAATCCAACTTTATTTAGGATCCAAATATACACTTACATGCCTCGTATTTCGAATGACGTTCGAAATAATGCGTAACTGAGAAACGGGTGTTACATTATTATTATTATTATTATAATAATTATTATAATTATTATTATAATATTAATATTCAAATATGGATTCTCTTTACGAGATTAATTACGTTATATATATATATATATATATATATATATATATATATATATATATATATATATATATATATATATATATATATATATATATATATATATATATATATATATATATATATATATATATATATATATATATATATATATATATGCGAAAATACATGTCTCTATATGTTTGTAAATTGACAAGTTTCTTAGTCATAATCTGTGGTTTTACGGGTCATTAAACTAAACGACTTTAGCATTTACATTCACTTAATTCCTAAAACATATCATTAAATTGTTTTGTTTAACCAAACCCGTGATTTCACGGGTCATTTCACTAGTATACTTATATATCCATTGTCCCATTGATGATTATGAATTTATGATCGTCCAAGGAATCTGATATAGTACCTTTGATAACGTTCAGATTCAAAAAATCACATTGACCTTTCATACTAAATTTATAAGTGTACGGTCACCATTGTTATTATTATTATTTTTTATTTACTTATTTTTTTAGAAAAAAAACAATAATATTTTGAAGAGTTCTTACAACTGTTGCATTTGCTACTACATACACAAATAGTGTTTATCTCACACTTCACATATATAAGTCTAAAACACAAAATAACGTTGTGGAGATCGCAACATTGGTTCAACGATTGCTCGGGTTAGTAATCCATTGAAGCCAATCCAATTTGTGACATGTACTCTTCTCAAAATCCAGTCAATAGGATAAAACCTGAATTTCACTATGAAGGTTTGGCAACGTCCTGCACTTATTCTTGAAAACCTTTTGGTTTCGATTTTTTTATATCAAATTGCACACGATCCAGCAGAACGCTTATCAAACCACCTTTTTGTTATCTAATATGAAGTTCATGTTGGTACCGTAAAAAAGATTGTCGAAGGTTAGTGTAGAAGGAGTAAATCCCCTCTAAGTTAACACCTAATTCCATAGATCATTCGCAGGATGACACGAGAGTAAACCGTGCTCAATTGTTTCTAAATCCCCAGCACAAACTGGGCATCTTGTACTATGAAGGTCAATTTTTCTTTTATGAAGCTCGATTCTTACCGGTAGTCTCCCTTTCCTAGCCCGCCAAACGAAGAGTTCAACCTTTTTCGGAACAAGATTGTTACAGAGTGTTTCGATGTTTGATTGGTCCACCATTAGTAATTTTTCGTCTATTAAATCGCCGAGTTGCCTTACTGTGAATCGACTGCATGAATCCAGCAACCATTCCCAACCATCCTGCGATCCTGCGTTCAATCGGCAAGCGCTGATTGTGTTATTTAAATCCGCTAATTCTCCCGATGTTCTACCTGTTGGGGCTCGCATCCATGACCAAATCCATGTGACCACATCACCTTGAACCCGTACTTTATCCCTCACGTTGCTTCTTTATTTTCGTCCAGCCGAATAGCTTGTTACACTTGTCTTTTGATTTAGAATCCCCGACCCATAATTCGTCCCAAAACGAAATATCTATCACCAATTATTCGCTTGAAAGAATTTGCAAAAGTAAGTCCCAAGTTATCCACCTCTTTTTTTACATCACAAATGTTAGCCTAAAGACTGCCGATTGAGTTCCGGATTGACCGGTCACTCATCGACGATCCACTATGTAATTAAACCATATATGCTTCGAATAACCTCGACCCACAAAGTGTTGGTTTCGGTTTTGAACCTCCACCGCCACTTACATAAAGGGCCAAATTTTTATATTTAAGAGATTTAATATTTAAGCCTCCTTCTTCGGGATTAAGAAGGATTTTTTCCCATTAAACCAAGACATTTTTGAGTTTGAACCCGACCCTCCCAAAAAAAAAAAGAATGACGCACACACTCCAATTTTTTCAACACACGAGGCGGGTCAAGAAAAAACGAGAAGTAGTAAAGAGATATGCTCGAGATAACCGATTTAACAAGGGTTAATCGACCACCGAATGAAACCGTTCGAGCTCACCAATCCGCTAACCGTTTATTAAATTTTTCGATAACCGGCAACCAATCATTTAGCTTCCTCATTTTAGTACCGACCAAGATTCCTAGATAAATAAAGGGTAGTGAACTGAAATGTCCACAACCCGATAAACGAAAAACTGACATTTTTTTAAAAAACAGGAACGGCGCACCACACCTCAGGTGCGACGCTTTTGTGACTAAGGAGCGGCGCTTTTGTTACCGAAAGCGGCGCTTCTGACGACTGATCAAAAAGACTACCAGATGCTGATCAGGAGCGGCGTTTTTATCCCTAACAGCGGCGCTCCTGCACCTGAATGTTGCAGATTCAAAATTTGACTAAGTGTCATCCCAACCCAAATACCCAAACATAAGTCTGCACTCCAAGAACCCAAGCACAAGTTCATTATGACCCAAAATACCACCGTTTACACATTTTAGTCTTACATAACCATGACCAACCATTAGTTGCAACAAAATGACCCGTTACAATTAAGGTGACCAATTTGACCTAATTACACAACACGTGAATTAATACTCAATCACCCAACCCGATACCAAGAGCATAATCCTGGGGACTACCAAATCCCCAATCCACGTCCAAATATCTAAAGGCTACCCCATCGAGCCCAAGCGCTCCTACGCATTTATTCTAACAACTAGCTAGCTTCATGATGCGTGCGGAACAATACATCTTTTACCCTCTAAATTTATATATGATTCAAACACTACAAATAAGCACACACAACTAACGAGCACTTAGAACCCGGTTATTATAGTACTTTAATGTAAGTATTCGTTTCAAGTTCGTCCCAAGAGAGCGGTGTAAGTCGGATAATTGAAACTATTAATTGTCCTAGGGTTTGTTTGATTGGGGGGGTTTTGATTGATTTTATTTAACGACTAAAACTTGCACAATTAAACAAACTTAAACTTAACAAGTACACTAGTAGCAAGTAACAAGTAATGAAATATTAAGACTTAAATCAAATTAACTAAGAAGTGTTCACTTATCTAATCCTCTCTATGCTTGGCTTGCCCCGTTTTGCCTAAATTGCTATCACACTAGTTGTTGAACTATTAAATGTTTAGCATTACTACTAAACCTCAAATCAAATAACACTCCGTGAATTCACATAAGCATTGTATCCTAAGATCGAGTTAAGCATGATTTGAGCATTGAGATTTAGCTTGGGTTGAAATTACTTAAAACCCCCAACCAAGGTTGGAGAACTCGGATCTCGGGGAGATCTCGTTTGGACATTTTTGAGGAGATCTCGGCATCTCGAAAAAATCTCGGGGAGATCTCGGACGTTGACTTGTGTTGACTTTCTAGTTTTTTTAATATAAATATGTATAAATATATAAATATATGTATATTTATATGGATTTTTACGAGAAAATTTGAGAAATGAGTGAAAAATTAGAAGAAAATCCGAGAAATTGCGAGAAAATCCGAGAAATTACGAGAAAATCCGAGATCTCACCGAGAAAATCCGAGAAATCGTGACGTTGACCGAGATTTTAACCGTTGACCGAGAAATCTCAACGAGATGTGAAAATATTCTCGGCTGAGTTTTGAAACCGAGATCTCCCCGAGATCTCCCCGAGATCTCGCCGAGAAATTCCGAGATCTGCAACACTGCCCCCAACTATCGAAATCACTTAAGATAATCGACACTACTATGTTGACTAAATGTTAATTGAAAACCAACCTAGATCAAGAACACAATCACTTGTAATTCCTAAGCTAGTTGTCTAGATCACCCAAGGTGTTGAAGCACACATTGATTCACTTTCCAAATCACTAAAAGAGCTACTGAACATAGGTAATCAAAGTAAATCCTAAAACAAACTCATAGCTATGGATCTTTAGCTAACACAATAACACATGATCATGTAATTCATTCAAACAACATCATTCAATTGATTTTGAGGCAAACACTAACATTAGAGATTCATAGATAAGCAAACACAAGGGATTTAGCCAAGCATGGCTAAGATTACACTAATAATAAGCATAAAAACATAAATAAACATCATCTTGAGTGATTACAAGTAATTAGTTCAAAGCTAGATGAAGAAAAACAAAGACTACAACTAATTAGTGCAAAACGAGTAAAGTAAAGTGGAGATTACAACCCAAATGATAAAGAGAAGAAGATCTAAGTTATAATCATAAGATAAACAAGATCAAAATCAATTAAAACTAAAGCATTCATTATTACAAGTAGAGAAAATAAGAACAAGTGCTAAAATGGAAAGGAAATTACAAAATGGAGAATGGATGATGTAGATCTAGCATCTAGTTTCACTATTCTTTAACTTGGAACATGAAATTAGGCTTTGATCTTGATGGAGTCATGATTGGAACCCTTTTAGGGCTCCAAAACGGCCTAAGAAAGCAGCTCTCTAACTCAAAAACCCCAAATTTGCTTTATAGGCCGGCTGAATATTTTTGGCTGAATTAGCGCCAGCGGCGCTTTTGGAACAGGAGCGGCGCTTTCGGGAGGACAGGAGTGGCGCTTTTGTGTAGGAGCGGCGCTTTTGGCACATAGGAGTAGCGCTTTTGTGCTGGAGCGGCGCTTTTGGTCATGATCTTTTTAACACATGTTTTAGCACATAGGAGCGCCGCTTTTGACCTTAGGAGCGCCGCTTTTGACCCTGGAACTTCATTTTCACTCCGAAACTTTACTTGGTTCATTCCTTTGGCCCAAGGGTTGATTCCTTAGCATAAATATGAACTTTTAGACCACTTTTGTCCCGAAACAACTAAATACCACAAACCGCTCACTAATCATCACCACCCGTATCGAAATGCCACGAAAGTAGGGAGATATTGCGAAGATAAATATGTATCTTTTGAGCAATATCACTTCACAATCACAATACCTGCAAAAAGGTAAACAACGAGAGGGGTAAGCATAAAGCTTAGTTAATGCAATAATTATACATATACATATATAATCTACTTACTTGCAAACACTTACACAAATATCGCATTCGAGCTAGCAACTCAACAATCATGCAATCACAATGCATACTAAATTTCCGCAATTCACAATAAGCTAGCATCGCCAAAAGCATATAGTTCACAATTCAATATGCTAATACAAAACTCACACAACCATGGTTAACCAATAGCACAAGGGAATGGTACTCGCGAAGGACCATCAGAGTACACAACATCCATTAGTGTACTTAACACCACGTATCACTAACCCCCGGCGGGTGTCTTAACACCGCGACTAACCCACCCATCACGACAAGGTGGTGTCTTAACACCGCGACTAACCCATATGTCACCAACCCCGGATTGGTGTCTTAACACCGCGACTAACCCACTCGTCACGTAAAATGTGGTGTCTTTACACCGCGACTAACCCAAATTTCACGCTACACAAATAAATACATTATATACATACACGCATAATTATTCCACTCACCTCATGAACTCGATCATTACAAACCATGCGCGAAATCTCCACCAAACGCAACCGAGCAAGCTTTTACCTATAATACGCATATAGGTATACACATAATCAACATACATTCTCTACAAGAGAATTCGACGCCAACACCCTTAACCAAGGGTTTTTGTCTAGGTCACAACCACTCGCCCATTTAGAACCCTAAAATGGACTTTACCAATTACCACGATGGGTGGTAATTCCGACCCATTCAAACAAGCACAACTAACACTCATTGTACTTGACCTTACAAAACCAACCCATAAGTGCAACTTGACCCAAATTGCACTTAACCACTAAAACAAGTCAAGTTCGACCCATAAGCACCATTACTAGTGATTATGTCATAAAATCACCAATTTAACACTTAACACAAAAGTTTGACTTTCAATTGACCAAATTAGGTTTAACTCACTTTGACTTGTCAATTTACACCCAAAACACCTACAATCACTAACAACTAGTGATTGTGTCTCAAAATCATCATTTGACACAAAAGATTAAGAACACTTAACCCATTTCAACACAAAACCCATTTTGACCGAAATTAAGATTTACACCAAAAATCAAGTCAACACAACACCAAAATCACTAGTACACAAGTGTTCTAAGGTTTAAACCAACATATGCAAGATCCAAACTTACAATTTCATCATTCAAAACGCTAAGTCACCAATTTAGACTTACTTACATGAATTTTACCCAAAAACCCCCAAAATCACAAGAAATGGGGTTTATAACCCTAACTAGCACAAACCCTAACCCAAAATCAAAATCAAAGTAATTAAATCGAATCTAAGGCTTACATCAACACCAAAATCAAGCTAGTAACAAGAAACATCAAGGAGAACCAAAACCCGCTTCCAATTTGGGCAAAAATCGCCATCTTCATCACTAACTAAAGCTTCCTCTCACTAGATTCTCCTCTCTCTCTCTCTCTAGTAACGTTATTTACGATTTCCCCAATGCCTTAGAGTTGGATTCGATTTGCTCATAATTCACTCTCAGACGAACATCATTACTTTTAAACACATAATAGCTTTAATAACCATTTTCGAAATTAAAATTTCATATAGCGTTATTACAATTTCCAACCAGAGTGTTGAAGTTATTCCACCCTCTACATTGCTCTCGAGTTATTTTGGCTCGATCAGAATGCATGAAAATAATCCCTCTAACTGAAGGGCGGGCCTAGTATTGCTCCAATGGTAGCACAGGATACCAGTGATATACACGATGTAGTGGAAAAACCTTTGAGTTTTTAACTAGTGATACTAGTATATAGTACAAATTTTATTTTAACGACACAATTAAAATAAATCATATAGTAGAAAAAAATAATTTAACAGTGATACCAGTGACTACCATTCCTAAATCTAACTAACTTTTAGTAAAAGTATTCCTTAAACTTAACATGTGAGGTAAAAATAAAATATAGAGTATCACTTCCTTATTTCCCCAAATCATCAACATATTTTTCAACGTTTAAACAACGAATTAAGTCTTCTTAAATCAAACCTACATTTCTAAATAGATTTTAAGTTGTTCTGCGTATCCTTTCAGCTAATTATAAATTACACACTGCATTTCCATATAATGGGGTTAATTAAAAAAAAAAGACATAGTTTAAATTTTGAAGAATGCTAAACCATCACAAGATTCAAATCTTGTAGTAGTCAGGGATTAGTTGAAAACTACTACAGAGTAATCCGCTTGAACCAATATGAAAAGAGTGTCAAGTTGGGTGGGTTTTGTCGACAAATTCTGCTCAAGATTATCTTCGTGGAAGGCTAATTTAATTTCATCGGGTGGTAGACTCACTCTGATTAAATCTGTCATGAGCAGCATCGGCATTTACTCGATGTTAATTTCAAGTGCCCGAAAACCGTTTTGAATCAACTTGAATCTCTTCGCTCAAGGTTTTTAGGGGCGGTAGTTCTTTGATCAAGAAGATGTCATGGGTCAATTGGAATGCGGTTTTATCGTCGTATTCTAATGATAGTCTTAATATCAGTAGTCTAAAATCCTTCAATTTGGCGTTATTATTAAAGTGGGGAGTGGAGGTATTTAACGAATTCAAACGATTTTTGGGTTCAAATTATAAAAGCTATTCATGGTGATGTGTTCGAGTCCACTTCTGGTAACGGTTTATGGAATAATATTGTTAGTGCTTGTTCTAATATTCTGGCTGATCAATTGCTTCATACTAATTGCGTGAAGATGGAAGTCGGTAACGGGTCCAGTATCCGATTTTGACTTGATACTTGTGTGATGATCCGTCCAAATCCCTTTGGACGAATACATCATTCATCGATTTCACAGTAAGGTACTGACCTCTACATGATATGTTTTGTAAACATTGCATTCTTTTGAAAAGACACACCATAATCGTATATCAAATTCCAAGGTTTTTGACATTTGATGATTTCTACATATAGAAAATCACCGTAATTAATAGTTTACAATCTACATCTGTTCATAATGAAGTCAAAATAAGATACATGGTGATGATTTTGTGAATGCAACGTTTTCTCGAATAAAGCATGTATAATTCTATGCACATAGCTTGTATCACATATAAGCAAACAGCGGAAGACTTCTAGGAACCTGAGAATAAACATGCTTAAAAGTGTCAACACAAAGGTTGGTGAGTTCATAGTTTTAATGTTGCACATAATCTGTATATAAAGGTGGATCACAAGATTTCAGTTGTTTCATCCAGAAACGTTTATCAAAATATTCTACGAAATTGAGCACCCTGGTAACTAAACTTTAACGTCTATATAATAAGTACCTCTGTTTTAACATACATGCAACCAACATGTACAATACACGTAAACCAACGTGTACTAACCTCAAATAGCATACGTCTGTTTTATAGTTCAGGCTAGGGTTTCTATACCTGGAACAGACGGGGATGTCAAGCCCTATGGATCCATATGTAACTACTCGCGCCCATCAGTTCTTATAACCGGCAGTTACTAGTTACCAAAGCTAAGGGATTTTCAGTTCAAACTCGGTGTAGAATTTAGTATGTACTTGTATCCATTGCGTTTAAAATAAAGTGCATGTATTCTCAGCCCAAAACTATAGATTTCAAAAGCAATTAAAAAGGGAGCATATGAAACTCACCTTAGTAACACATAAGGTCATTCACCGAAATGTGACCGAAACTCGAAATGCAAAATAACTGCAGATCTCAACATAGAGAATATATGTTGGTCAATAAATGTTTAACAAGCTAGGTCGGGTCATATTGTATCACAATCCTAATGCTCGAGACCGACATGCAAAAGTTAACAAAAGTCATCTCAAAAGTCAACCTGACCTAATATGATCTTTAAATCTATACATGTTTATTATCATAGTATAAGTCTTGATAATTGAACGAATTTATAGTTTATCAAACTCAAAATATTATTTATTTCGGGAACTATATTATATTTGAATTATCATGGCAATCGAAAATATTTTATTATTTCACATAGCTTTTCAATACTTGTAAAATCAGATTATAGTGTTTATAAAGCTTTAAAACATGATAAGACATTCAACTTTGACAATTGTTCAACAAGACGAGAAGTGCTTTATATAGAAATTCATTTACTCGCTTAGTAATATTTGAAAATCCAAATTATTAATCTCATAGACAAGTTGTTTAAATATTAATTTACAGTTTCAAACACAATTTCAATTAACGTTAATCATAATTCAGTTGACCATATCTTTTAATCCGTTCATCGAAATCACGCGATTTCTAAATGAAAAGTTAATAATTTTTTGCCAGCTTTCCAAAAACATGCATATCATATACTTTATATCAGTAGCATATGTATCAAATTCATGATTCATCATAAACTATCTAACGACAAAATTAAAGCATACAAGCATGCATAAACATATATACTCGAGCACTAGACATGGATACACTATTAATATATAAAAGATAAGATGTGAATGTTCACGTATCAATATTGTGATTCAATATTGTAGGAAAGTACGTAGACGCAACGAAGATGATAAACACTAGATTGACCTCACAAGCATACCCCCGAATCATACCCATAACCTCCATAGCTATAACCCGTAATTTCCTTAATTCTTTTCCGCTTGAAAAACCCATTTTTATATTACTCGAACAGCACTCCGTCGTAGTATTTTATGTATAAATACTAATACTAACACTACCAATTAATACTAGTACTTCTAATATTATCATTAGGATTAATATTAATGATATATATATATATATATATATATATATATATATATATATATATATATATATATATATATTGAGAGAGATATCGAAAGAGAGAATGAAAATGAATGAAAACTGAACGAATTCAAGTTGGATTATAGACCTCTCAGCCAACCACTCCCCATGCGATCGCATGGGGCTCAAGTTATATAGTCATGTGATCGCATGGCTTAAAATTACAGCTCACGATCTTCTGCCGACACTCTTTGATACATATAAGATATATATATATATATATATATATATATATATATATATATATATATATATATATATATATATATATATATATATATATATATATATATATATACATATATATATATATACATATATATATATACATACATATATATATATACATATATATATATTATTTAATATATATATATATATTATTTAATATATAATATATTTAATCTTTAGAATTAATTAAATATTATATTATATTCTCGTGCATAGTTGATTTGTAATTTTATCACCGATGAATTGTACGTTGACGCTCGACTTACGTACCGGTTCCGGTTTTTCGAACGCCCTTTTGTATGCTTAGAAAACTTGTACTTTACATTTCGCGACACGTACCTTTATCAATATTTTGACTTATATCACCAATAATTATACTAATTGAAATGTAACTTATTCATTTGAGTGTTTTGGTCATTTGCTTCTTTAAATCAACGCCTCGTTATTTATCAAAGCATATTTAATAATATTAGTTCAAATCAAAACATTTTATGACTAAGTTAATATATATATATATATATATATATATATATATATATATATATATATATATATATATATATATATATATATATATATATATATATATTTTCATTTAGAATTATAAATTTATACATAATATATATGTTTGAAATATTTATCTAATAATATAATATTTAGCTTTTCAAAACTAAATATATTTCAAAGGTCATTTTAAAATCGTTTAACTAATAAAATTATTATAGCATATAACATTTATATTTTAAAACATGCAATTGATATAATTTAATCATGTATCAAATTCTCACAAGTTAACTTATCTAAATATCAATCGAATCAAACAACCAGTGTTACTATCGTTTATTTAACTAATTTTAAATCATATATATTTTTAATATTCATAAACACGTTTTAAATACACGTTGCGAGTTATTTATATATTTAATTCTAATAATCTATATCCTATTGTATATATTCAAATTATGTTATTTAAACAAAACATTTTTATAATCAAAATCTATTGAATCGAAACACGTTTTCGCACGTTTGAAAATAGATCGATCGAATATTATAAAATTCAATTCTCCACTAACATTTGTCTAACTTTCGTTATTTGTCACCTTATGCCTTCTTGTAGATCACTTTACCATTTATTCCAAATACCGTTAAAAAGAAAGGTTTCCTAAATCAAAGTGGACCTCTCAACAGAGACTCATAATCATAAAATGTATCTGATAAATCAATCATTTGATATTATCTTCTAATTCCATCGATAAACATATTGAAACAAATACGTTCATGTAAAGTATTTTACGTTTAATACTTTGTTAATATCCTCAAGTTATAATATATATATATATATATATATATATATATATATATATATATATATATATATATATATATATATATATATATGTATATATATATATATATATATATATATAATCATATCCATTTATATAATGGTTCGTGAATCGTCGAAATTTGATCGAAGTTAAATGAATGTATGAACACAGTTTAAAATTCTTGAGATTTAACTTAACAAACTTTGCTTATCGTGTCGGAATAATATAAAGATAAAGTTTAAATTTGATCGAAATTTTCCGGGTTGTCACAACTTGGCTCGGTAATACAGCCCTTTGTTCTCGATTTAATCGGCTATACCACCTAGACATTAACAAGTTCGGGGTTGTTGCAGATAAAATATTGAATGATGATTGGAATTGGAATTGGAATTGGACTTGGTCCCGTTCGGTTCTTGGTTGTCGTAATGAAGGAATGTTGTTACAGCTTCGAGATTAACAACAGGCGGTACAATTTTCTGACCGCGATGATCGATGGATTTGGTCTTTGGACTCCGGAGGTTTGTTTTCTGTCAAGTCGGCTAGGTATCGGATTGATCAGTCGATTCTTCCTACGTCGCAGTCGCCTACTCTGTGGTTCAAATTCGTTCCAAAAAAGATCAGTATTTTTCTATGGCAGTTAAAAGTGGACGCCATACCGTTACGTTGTAATTTATTTGCAAGGGGAGTTGATGTTAACACGTTAACTTGCCCGGTTTGTTCGAATAGAAATGAGAGTCGAGATCATGTTTTTTTTTGTTGCTCTCTTGCGGATGAAGTGTGGCACAACATTCGTATCTGGATCGGTTGCAATTTGCCGAGTTTTCTGTCATGGGAAGAGTTTCATAGTTGGATCGAGGCCTCACATTTAGCGAGCGCGAGCAAGAACAAGATTTGTGCAATTACAGTCACTCTCCTATGGGTGATATGGCGTTTTCGGAACGGAATTGCATTTAATGAGCCTTTTTGTACTAGAAATAATATTGTAGATTTGATTAAATATTTTGCTTATAGATGGCTTAAACATAGAGGTCAATTGGTTTCAAATTGGAACCTATGGCTTCTATCTCCGCTGTAATTTCTCTCTTAGCGCCTTGCTAGAGAGCATTTTTTCTTTATAATATACTATTCTTTGGCCGTCAAAAAAAAAAAAAAAAAAAAAAAACATCCGCTTGAACCGCGTACATTACACTATTAGAGTATAAGGTCAAATACTCTCCCTTCTAATCCGATCAAGAAAAATTCTTATAATTGTTTAGCTAAACATAGCTCTTGGTATTATGTTTAAGCATATCATAGTTTTTAGAGTTACGTTTATCATCCTCTTTAAATGCCTCTTTAAATGTTTTGTATTTTTCTTAAAGTACTTCTTTGTATAACATTTAACCACTAAGTTTTAAGTTTTAACTATTATCCCTACATTCTATCATGAGAAAAACTTCAGAAAGGGATGATATGAGTGAAAATACGTCGTCATTTTAGTTAATTAACCATACAAACTATATCTCCAAATTTCTAATTATTTCTTGTATACAAAAGAAAAAAAAAAGTAAAGCTGGTCGACAACTAGTTGGATTGAAATGTGAAAACATCAATTCAACTAATTAGTTATTACAAACCTAACATTAATTATCTTGTGATATTTCTCCATCCTAATCCTTGTACATTATTTCTTGTATTGATTACGTTTAAAGGGTATGTTAGCTAAACTATGTGGTAGCTAGTAATTGATAGCTGATAACAGTTAGCTAGGTTATTAAGAAAAATGAACACTAGCGAGGAGCTAAAAGGAAAAGACAATTTAATATCGTTTATGTGGTTTGCAACCACACCGACCAATTGATCATACCCTTACGCCATCTAGAATACAACCAATTAAAACCGGTAACAATAACGCTACCAATAAAGTGACACTGCTGCAATTTAGAATCTTCGAAGATGATGCTATTTCGAAGACGTCAAATATGCCAAAGTATTGAAATAATAACCACCCGAACTGTGAGCCGCTACTTTCCGGAGATAGGGACTCGATCAACGCATGACCAAATGCCATGAATGGATGACCAAATCGGGATATCAACTCGAGCCGTCTAGCAATACAACACCATATCATCTACCTAAACTTTTTAAATGTTAATAGTTGTTTAGCAGGGTATCTACTCTGAAACTTCTAAAATAAAGAGTAAACACTAGTTTTAGTATCTTTTAGCTTACAGGTTTTTCGCACCCTCTGAAAGTTTTGAGCTCTTTTAATCAAACGGAGTTTATTATTAAATAAAAGGTTTTATATAAAAGTTAAAGTTGTAAGCATTAAAAATTTCAAAAACTCCTTGCACAACATACCTAAAATAAAAAAAAATAAAAATTTTTTTAAAAAAAAAATGCATAATTATTATACTGTTAGTCTCTCAAACAAAAATTACTGAAATACTCACTTTTGTCGAATTGTTCAATTGCTCATTAACAATCTCCTTGCAAAACACTTAATTAATTTTTGCTGCACATACGAAAATAAATAGAGCCACTTAACATAGATAGAGCGCTACTTTATATACGAAAAAACTCCTTGCCAACTTTGTTGCACATACGAAATAAATTTCTCAGATGAAGTTTTTCTGTTTATTATAAAGTTATGTTTTTTCGCAAAAGAAATACTAGTAAATAATAAAGTGGAGCCACTTCATCTTTAACTAAAACTAGTCCGGATCCGGCCCGCGCGATGCGGCGGGGGGCTTTCGGCCTGTGTATTCATAATTTAACGTAGCGTTGTGTATACTATTTACAGAGGGGAAAACGACTCATGTCTTAAGCGACGTCTTAGATGTCATTGTCTTAAGCGTTTTTTAAAAAGTGTCCGTTTCGAACGTAGTTAGTTTCGTTTTGTTCATAAAAATTTTTCGAGTGTAACGGTGCTGTCGGAAAAATTTAACCTGCGGCGAACAGAAAAATACGGGCTGTCGTTGTGTTAAGCGTTTTTTAAAAAGTGTCCGTTTCGCGTATAGTTAGTCCCGTTGGGTTCGTGAGACTTTTTCGAGTTGAACGGTGGTCTCGAAAAAATTTAACTCGCACCGAGCGAGAAGATAGGGCCCGTTATAAATCCGGGGGAATTAGTTTATTTCATTTTAATAAAATTATATGTTTACACATTCTACCGCTGAAAAAGTGTAAACCTGAAGGGTTGTTGTGTAAATTGAGCTGAAGTTGAGGGACCAATTGTAGTGTGAACGCAAACTCAAAACTACAATCGAAAACAACTGGAACTACACAATTGGACATGACTTTTAGTATAAGGGTTAATAATTAATTAATAATTAATAATTAATAATTAAAAGGGTTAATTAATAATTAATTAATTAATATATTCAGTATTGGTATCAAACTATTGATGTTGATACATGAGAAAATGGGATCGAATAGAACTTTTTATACACATAATCAGATGGTTGTTGGTCTTTTCCAACAAATGGTAGTTGACCGGTTCTGACAGTTAAATTTCATATTTCATAAAGAAAAGTTAAATGTTGCTATATACTATCTATTTATTTAATTATTTAAAGTTTCTAGCAAGTCTTTATAAGTGGCGTTAACACAAATAAAAGAGAGTTTGTACAATTGTTACCATAAAATTAATATTTTAAATGTGTTACGGCCTTAAAAGTTATCGTTAATAAAATTCATCAATTTATTACTCCGTATTAAAAATATCAAAAAAATCGTTAACATTAACATATACACTAAATGATACTTCATCCGTCTCATAAATAGTTATCTTTTAATATTAAAAATATTTTTTTTCAATTTGACTTTAAATTATTTTTTTTGTGTTACATAATACTTGTAAATGTTGTACAAGTATAATATATTCAAAAATCAATCCACTGATATAAATTTATCAAATAATATTTAATACAAACAAAAATATTTAAATTCAAAATTAAAAATAAAAGATTTTAGATGTCAAAACATGACTATTAATATGAAACACTTAGAAGGTGTTTGGATTTTAGATTTGAAAGTGATTAATTGGTTATCACATTATCAAAACGCAAATAATCTTTTTTGGGTGTTTGGCAAGAACCTTCTGTGAATCATTTATGTTTGAGACGCTCAAAAGCGCGATAATAGAAAAGCAACTCTCCCCTAACTCTTACATAACGCAATTTTCCACTTCTATCACATTTACCAAAATAACCCTTTTATTTTATAGTTGATTTGAGCGCTACTAATTATCAACTTAACTCAGAAGAACGAAAGTAAGGTATTCCTTGTAACAAGACTCATTCTTTTATGGTTGATTTGGAAGTGGCGTAATATACTCTAACCCCGAATCAAGACAGCCCAACTTAAACGAAGACCTAATGGCCAATCTAAAGGCATTATCATTATTATGATTATCGAGTAGATCCAAATTAATTCACGGGTATTTTAAGAGAGGAGATTGATTCCAAGGGGTTCTAATGATTATCAAATTTAAGGTCACTAGCCATTTGGTTTTAGTTTTCGTGTTTGTTCATTTCGATCTTGTAATCCTTATGTAACTTTTTTCCTCGCGCCTTGCGAGTTTTTTTTTAATATAATCTCAGTTTTTCAAAACAAAAAAAAAAAGAGACAAAAATATCTTTCTTTTATAGAGTACTAAAAGAATTCCATTTTACCTATGTGAATCTCTCTCAAAATTAGTCCGTAGAAATTTTTCACCGTATATACGAGAAAAACACATTTGTTTATTAGCTTGGACATCATCACCTATATATATTTTCATTTTTAAAATTTGAGATGTGTCATAAGCCTTTTATATTTAGTCTTTTCATACTTTTATTCTTATTTCAAAATCACACTCGGGATCATGCTCTTGGGTCGGTTTGAGGTTGTTGAGTTTTAAAAAGTTGGTGTTGCAAATTCGGTCGAAATTACACTCTTTTTGTTATATATTACGGGTCCTAACCCGAGTGGTATTTCGAACATTGGTTAAGTGTTGGATGTTATATTTTGAAGTGGTAATTGATATAAAATGGATGTTATTCGATTTATGCATTTTGGTGTCGAAAGTGCACTTGGAAATGGGTCAAAATGGGTATTAAAGGCTGAAACTGAAGTTTCAGCACATGGTGCGCCGCACCTGAATGGGATGTGTCGCACCATAAAGTGGATTTTGCTACTGACTTTGAGGTGTCAAAAATCAATGTTAAGGTGCGCCGCCCCTGTGGTATGGTGCGCCGCACCTTATGCCTTGTAAAAAAATGTCTCGTTTTTATTAACCGGGTTTGAGTCATTTCATAATTATAGTCAAAGTTGAAGGCAAAAGACCCAAAAAAATGAAATGAGACAACTTTTTTAGGACGGATGGAGTATTACTTTTTTTTTTTCCAGAAGATGAACAAACATTATAGTGTTAACTTTGTAAAATATCAAACTACACTAATATATATATATATATATATATATATATATATATATATATATATATATATATATATATATATATATATATATATATATATATATATATATATATATAATTGAATATATATACAAATTTATAAAATATAATAAGTTAATATAATACCATAATACTATATGTATTATATCGAAATCAACAAAATCAATAACCTAGAAAAAAACTAAAAGTATCTATATATTAGTCATAGTGTATGCTTTTCAATAAAAAAAATATTGTAAAAAAAAGTTATATATAAATTTTATTGATTCAACATACATACACACTTATATTGACTTTAATAAGAAGTCTACCTGAAATGGTTACAGTTTCAAAATCTGAAGTAAAAAAATTAGAAACATTACGAAGTTAAAGATTCAAATAAAATTTTAAATTCGAGTAAACATAAATTAACTTGAAAAGATATGAAATCTACTCAAATAATATCTAGCACATAATAGTAATAACTTGTTATATTTATTTAATATTATATAAATTGAATTCAATTGTATATTTAGTTTTTAATTAATCAAATTATAATTTTCAAAATCGAAAATTGAACTCAAAAGCGAATTTAAATTCGGTTTTTGCTTTTGCTCGATAAGAAAATCATTTTTAAATTCTACTTGGTTCCGATTCAATATTCATTATAAACAGTTTCAATCCAAATATTGAACACCCCCATAGTTTATCTACAACAAACGTATTACATCGTCACATATATCATAACTCTTACAAAACTCCATTACCACCACAACCACAAGTGGTTTCAAAGGTATAACTAAAGAAATACATATATGAATGTCTATACTCATTGTCCTGACATCCAAGAGCGAACTTTTGAGTTGTCTAATGTCATCGTCTCGTCAGAGCATTCCCAACAATGACACTTCTTCAGATTAACATACTGTCACATCAGCGCCACATCACTATTTCATTCTCATTTCTTTCCTATCATTAACATATCACATATCACTTCCAACCATCACAGTTTCCTCAAATACTATAAATAAATTAATTAAAGCATAGTACAAAACTTAAAACAAAGTGTAAAGGTATGTTTACACGAATTTCACCTGTGAGGAAATAAAGCTTTACATCGACGAAATGGAGGACAAAATGACATTGGCTAAAGTTTGACAATTCGCTGCTAATAGTACCAAACATTGGCAAGGATATTGGCAGATGTTTAACATTGACGTTGGGAATGTTTTTAGTACTAAGACGAAAAGACTGACTCTATCTTTCGCGACAATGACGTTCAATAATTCTAGACCATGTTTTACCAATATAAATTTTGATTACTCAAAAGATAAAAACAATAAACATGAAGAAATTACAAACCCCACAATAAACCACTTACCTCTTTCTTATGGAACACGAAAGTTAAGGTAAAAAGATGGAGTGAGTAAAGACAGAACTCAATTAACAACTCGGCTGAATAAAAGCTTGATTCGAGCTCATCCTAAACGAGCTCGAGTGAGCTTGAACTTATTTTGGAGGTCGTTTAATAAACGAGCTCGACTTAGTTATGTCGAACTCTGTTGGTGCATGAATCCCCAACCGTAGTTTATTCTTACGTTTAGTACATTCAGTTATGTAATAATGTTATTTACTAGTGACTATTGATTACTATGGTGATTGTGCGTTCTTAGTTTATTAAATAATCAATATGTTAAACTGCACACAGTCGACCGAGTGTGTGTACACACTCGACCGACTGTGTAAGTCAGTCGACCAAGTGACAGACACACTCGACCGAGTGTGTCTGACTTGCAGTATATATACGGGTTTAGACTTCTTTGATAAGGTTACTCGTCCCATTTATTCCAAATCGTTGTTTCTCGTCTCCAGAAAACCCTAACACCGAATACCACCGAAATACATCGTCTAGGTGTCAATCTAATCTAGGTTTTGCACTAGGTTCGACCAATTCGATCCCGAAACGACCCGTATCTCGATTTACCTCTATTCTATTGTGTTCCGCCTTTAGTTTAGAGTTCAAGTGACCTAAGATCCATAGATTTATCGTCTACAAAGTGGTATCAGAGCTGGAGTCTCTGGTTTTTGCTTGATCAAATCATTTTTTGGGTCAAAGTTTGTGTTTTTGGTGTTTTTTAGGTTTTTGGTCTATTAATCTGTGTTTACACGTTATTAATAGTGTTTTTATTGTCAAAAGGTGTTTATGGAGTGCTTATTTTCGTTATCTACGTGTTGTTTTTGAGTTTTCCATCCATAATCGATTGCAAAATCAATTTTTGTCTAGAAAACCCTAATAGTCGACCAGCTTCTGTCAAGAACACACTCGGCCGTGTGTGTTCTGACAACCGACCGAGTGAGTCCTAAGATCGACCGTGTGTATTGTTCCACCGATCGTGTGAGTTTTACTAGAGCCGTGCCAGATTCCCTAAGTCAGTCGGCCGTGTGAGATTGTCACTCGACCGTGTGAGAGTTTCAATCGACCGTGAGAGTTAGACAATCGACCGTGTGTGTTTGCAATACCCAAGGCTTATATAGTAACGAAGTGCTGCCAAAATTTTGTTAGACAATCGACCATGTGATAAGTACAATCGATCGTGTGTCTTATACAGTCGACCGTGTGTCAGAGATAGTCGACCGTGTGACTTAATCAGGATCTTAATTAATCTTTTATTTTCAAACTTAATCAGTTAACATGTCGGACACTAATGAACAAGTGACAAATGAATATAGCGCGTTAGTAATTGCACCTGGACTACAAAAACTGTTACTTAACGAAAGCGAATCTGGATCGACAAATAAAGTACCTCGACTTGACAATCTTAAAGACTTCTTGGACTGGAAAGTTAGGTTTGTTATTTACTTAAATGGTGTTGACTCTAGACTTTGGGAATGTATTGAGAATCCATTTGTTTGGCCTTGTGGAGGTGATGGTGAACCCAAAGAAACACAACAGTTTAGTCCTACAGAGCGTGAACAAAATAATCTTGAGTGTAGATGTTATGCTCAGCTAACGCAAGCGTTGTCAAAGGACATTTTCCAGCAGTTCAAAAACCGTAACAAAACCGCGTATACTCTTTGGTTGGCCCTTCAATCTGTAACAGAGGGTAATGCTACTTATCGGGCAACAAAAGGTAAGGTATTGAAGGATGAATGGAGGGCATTTGCTGCTCTTCCATCAGAGTCACTGGGACAAACTTTAGAGAGATATCGTTTACTGGTAGCAGAGATGGCGGATTATGGGTTTGATGTACCTGATGATAAGGTAGTCAGGGTGTTGAAAGATGGTCTTCCAGAAAAGTGGGACCATGAGATTGAAAAGATTCAGAACATGTACAGCACATCAGGTCGTACGTTAACATTGACAGCTTTTACTTCTAAGTTGATGGATAAGGATATTCAGGTAGAAGCTAAGAGGAAGAGACTTGGTTCGGTAGTTGCTTCTGTATCCACTTTAGCTTCATCTTCTGGTCATGCTCCATTACAAACAGCTTATATTACAGTAAATGCTTCTCAAATGTCTGCTCCACAATCTCAGTCTGGCTACATTAATGCTAAATCACAAGCTCAGACTCAGAATTCTCCTTCTCAACAGACTCAGACTCAGACTCCTGTGTTTCAAACTGAGAATATCAGGAAGAGACCCATCGAATCAATTCAGGAAGATATGGCTCTGGCAGCTATTGTTGTTAACTCATACAACGATATGATTAGTGGACAAGTGATTAATAGTCATCTTAAAAATGAAGACTATGATCAGATTGATGAGGACGATATCGAAAGGATGGATATACTTTATTGCATGGGTAGCATTGTTAGACGGGCTAGGAAGTACTTGAAGAAAACCGGACAGAGGTCTTTGAGTTTGAATCGAGACTCGAAGTTTGGTTTTGATATGTCAAAGGTTAGATGCTTCAATTGTGATGAGCTTGGTCATTTTAAGAAGACTTGCACGAGGCCACCCAAGACTGGTTTTTCTGATCTTTTTCACAATACAACCATTTCAGTTACTCCACAACATGTTATTGTTGAGAAAGAATCTTCGGGGTCCACTCAATCTAAGGCCTTGACGACCACGTATGCTGATGAAGTGTGTGACTGGTCCATCACGGCAGATACGCATCAAGCTAATGTTGTGTTTATAGGTAAAACTGAAGCTGAAATTGAAGAAGAAAGAATTGCTAGGAGAAATGCAGGTTGTACTGGAAAAGATAATCCGAATTGCACCTGCTATGTGTGCAAATGTGATGGTAGAATGAAAAGAGCTGAGGAGATTATGAAGTTGTGCCTCAGAAAGAGGATTAAAGATCGACTGTATGATAAGTTTCGCCAAGCTCGAGATGTCATAACCCGTCCTTAACCCTAAGAACGAGTTAGATAACGTATGATTTCATTGCGAGGTATTGACCTCTATATGAGACATTTTTAAAAGAAAACTGCATATATTTTACATTACAAACCACAAATCTTATTTTTGATACAAGCTTTAGACGATAGAAAGATGATTATCGTTTAGCGATAATCTTCGACTTACAAACTTTACAAATAATGATAACAACACGATTTCTAGTATATTTTACAACACAAATCCTCGGGTATGCAGTTTTATTTTTGACACAAATATGCGTACGCAAGATCCTGCTCAAATTCAACATAATGCAGCGGAAGCTTCTAATTATCACCTGAGAATAGACATGTTTAAAACGTCAACATAAAGTTGGTGAGATATAGGTTTAATGCCGGCAGCGATATAAATATAGACCACAAGATTTCATATATAAACATTTTAATAAAAATATTCTAAGTGGTTGAGCACTTGGTAACCATACTTAACATTTAATCACGTCGCATATTCCCTTTATTATGAAATCTTACTACACCGTACCAAGTGTAGTCACGAAACGAAGTACTGTGCAACCGTTGAATACTGGTCGTCCAGTCCGGTTGGGGTTGTCAGGCCCGATAGATCTATCAACAGGATTCGCGTTTACAATACCGCTGTAAATAACAGTTACCAAGCTACAGGGAAGTATGCCAGTGGTACAACTCAACGTAGAATATATTTTTCAGTTACTTGTGTCCATATCGTAAAACACAAAATACATGTATTCTCATCCCGAAATATTTAGAGTTTAAAAGTGGGACTATATACTCACTGTTGTCTTGAAGATATATATAATTTGACTTGGTCTCCGGTTGATATCACGAACCTATCCATATATAGTTTATCAATATATTTCCATTTTAAACAATCGTCACATATATATACTTATTATACTTTTAATAGTTTCAATAATTTCTTAGTCCGTAGTTAGCAGTCTGATGTTAGTAATTCAATTTTAATGGTTCATTTTTAGGTGTTTAATAAACCCCCAATGAAATAAATAAAACCCCCATCGTATATGTATTGGTCGAGATTAATCTTGACCCATGGTACCGGTGTTGTCAAATGACGTGTTGCGTACATAAAGTACCGGTGTTGTCAAATGACGTGTTGCGTACAATCATGGGATCTTATTATTAATCTTCTCGTATTGTTTACGGGTGATCCTGAACCATATAAAATTAAATTATGAGTACATATATATAAAATATCATGTTATTTTAAAAAGATGTGATTTATTTAATTTTCTCCAATTATTTTCGTAGCTAAACTAGTCTTAGATATCCGATCTTGTTTTGGTCATAGTTTCTTCGTTACAACTCCGTTTTCATTGATTCAACTTGCCACTTCCTTGGATCGAGTCCCTATTTAAGACTATGAACTGTAAATACCTTAGTTTGTATTCGAAATCACAGGTCATAGGTTAAACTTTAGTGAAACTTATGAAGTTAATCATTTTCCATCATGTAAACAATCTTAAATGATTATTTTTCTAAAAATACTTATACTTTGAGTTAAATCATGAAATTTTTATGTGTTATCATATTCATAGTAAAAATCATTTTTCCAGAAAATAAACCTCCAATTCAAAGTTTAAGATGGTTTTTAATTATCCAACCCAAAACAGCCCCCGGTTGCACTCCGACGTCGTAAATTCAGTTTTTAAGGTGTTCTTTGAAAAACCAAGTTATACCTTGTTAAGTTAGCATATAATTAAGATATGTTACAGGTCTTGAAGTATTTTAAAAGTTAAGTTAGAAGGATCTATTTAGTTTGCGAACAAGTTTGAAATCATTCAAACTATGTTCTAGTTTATAAACTCTTATATATATAGCTATAAATATATGAATTGAAAAAGAGTTGAAGTAGAGTTTTTACCTCAAGTTTAAAATGTAAAGTTGCTGGAAAGAAGTAGTAAAATAAAAGTTGAGAGAGTTCTTGCAAGTGTGTGTGAAAATTGGAAGTAAAATTTGGAAAATGAATGTGTAAAAAATGAGTTAGAAATGGTGCTTATTTATAGGCTTGAAAATTTGGTTTTTAGTGAAAATATCTAAGATAAGTTAAAATTTATTATGTCATGAATGACATATTATTCCAATAATTGAAGATTTCTATTGGTATATACCAATAGTAAATACTTCTAGAAGCTGTGTATAGTACCCTAGATATACGTATAGGATTATTGAGGAAACGGAACGAGAATTCAAATATAACTATCTTTTGTAAATATACTTATATTGTTTTATGTATAAAAGCCCTTTAAAAATGATTAAATACATTACTTATACGATATATGTATAAACATTATAAATCATCAGTATTTATGTCAAATAACGTTACGTATGGTTATTGTTTTGAAAACTTAAGTTAGTAGTTTCAAAATATACTTATGACTTTTTGTTATTAATACAAAATGAGATATTAAAACATCCTTAGATCATGTTAAATATGTATGTATAATTATCATATATTGTATAGTTCGTGATATCATCGGTCAAACTAGACGGTCAAACGTTGTGTAAAACTCTTTTCAAAAACATAAGTCTCAACAATTTGGATTGCTTATCATGTTGGTAAGGTTTAATTTATGTAAATATTAATCTCATAAGTATAGAACGATCGGAAAAGTCCGGGTCATTACACGAGACCTATCAGATTTTGAGTTTACGACTGATTCTTCCGGTGAGGATGTAGAAAGAAGTTGTCATGTTGGTACTTGGTTCAGACAAGAGTTGGGACATTTACTCAACTGTGATCTTAAGAGTGGTAACAAGAAGATTGTTACAGTTCGGAGTCTAGTGTGTTCGGATGAAAGCGAGAACAAAGGAGGTTATGAGGCTGACTACGCGGACAGTACGAGTTCAGAGTCTGAGTCAGAATCAGATGAAGACACTCAGGTTGAAAGAAATACCTATGCATTTATGGCCAACACATCCGGTAACGATAAGGTATGTAATGATTCAGTTTCTAAATGTTCTAGATGCGTTGATTATGAACAGGAAATTGAGAGGCTCGAGTGTGTAATTTCGAAGCTTAATGAGATATCTGTTACATGTGAGACCTGTCCTAAGCTTTTAGTTGACCTTAAGGATCTTAGATTGGAGAATCAGACTAATAAAAAGAACTATGATGATGCACTTTTCTACCTTAACAAACAGAAAGACTATGTTGATGTTATTAAATCTTTAGAGAATCAGGTAGGTCACTTAAAATCAACTGTTATAGATGATGGAAAAGTGATTACTATGTATTTGGGCTAGATAGAGACTCTTAAGGCTGAAAGAGATTCATTTAAGTTGAAATACGAGTCTGAAAAAGCTAGGATCGACAATTGGCAGAGGATGTCTTATGTGAAACAGATTTTGAATCCTCCTAAACAGCAGGGTTTAGGTTATAACCAGGTTGCCCCGCCACTTTTGGGTGAGTACATTAACAAACCAGTTGAGAAAAGTAAGGGTCATGTTGTAGAACTAGAATATGGTAAGCCTAAAGAAGCACCTGTTGAGAGCACTGTTAAGATAGTTGAGTCGAAGAAGCCTTTAGATGCTGTCTATGAAACAGAGTCAGATACTGATATCGACACTGAAAAAGACAGCAAACCATTTGAGCTTGTCACTAAACCTGTTACCATTCTGAAAAATCCAGTTAATGCTAGTAAGATGACTCAGAGTCAAAAGGCTCAGCCTAAGAAAACTGTGAGTCCCAAACAGAATAAGAAGAAGAACACCCAGGGAGTGTCACCTAAGTTTATCAGTAAGGGCCGAATAGATGAATCATGTCCTAAGGTAGAACAATCACCAACAGCGGCGAGTTCCAAATCTGAGAATGTATCCAAGTATGTTCTGCCTGGTCGTCGACAGACTGTTAAGCAACAAGTCTCGTCATCCCCTACGACTAGACAACATACTGAACCACCTAGAAGACAGTTTTCACCAATTAGACGTAAAGTGTTTAATTCTCATGATTTTGATAATGTTAACTGCTTTAATTGTGGGAGGTTGGGACACAGGGCTATGAATTGCAGACCCATTCGACAGACACCAAGAAGGAAGGTTGATCTTAGTCCAAATCGGTTCTCTAATAGGAGATCACCGTCACCGGTGTTTAATTCTTTTTCAGTGCAAACAAATGATAAAAAGGTTTTTCAAACTAATGATTATTATAGAAAACCATTACCGAATAACACAGTTTGGAAATCTAAATCAGAAGTTAAAAGTGTTCAGCATCCTGAAGGTCCTTCTGGATCTAAAGGACAATGGGTGGAGTTGCCAGTTGTTGGTTTTGATGGGAAACCCACTGCCATTAGGGCATGGGTGGCCCTTTCTAACTAATCCTCTTACTTTAATGTGCAGATCGCCTACAATCCACGCTGCAGTACTTGGATTGTTGATAGTGGGGCATCCAGGCACATGATAGGGAACTTGTCTTTGCTGTCTAATGTGAAAACAGTAGATGGAGGACCAGTTTCTTTTGCAGGTAGTGAAGGAGGATTTATTACTGCTCAGGGTGTTATTGCTAATGATAATGTCAGCTTTGGTAAAGTTAACTATGTAGAGCAGATGTCGAACAATCTGCTTTCTGTTTCACAAGTTGCTGATAAGAAATATACTGTTGCTTTTGATGATAAGTTTTGTTATATTTTAAGAAAAGAGTTCGTAATTCCGAAGGACATGATTCTGATGACTGCTCCAAGGTGCAAGGATCTCTATATCCTTGATATGCGTAAGGCTCATGTTAAGGCAGCTACAGGCCATCAGGCTTTTGTCTCTAAAGCTACTGAAAAGGAGTCGATTCTTTGGCACAAGCGTATGGGTCATCTGAGTCTGAGGAAGATGAATAATCTAGTCCACAATGGATTAGTTGATGGTGTGAATGTTAAAAGTTTTCATATTCCTGAGGTTTGTCTTCCGTGTAAACAGGGGAAGCAGACTAGAAAGTCACATACTACCAAAAAGCATCATTCTGTCAATATTCCTTTGGAGCTGTTACACATGGATCTCTTTGGTCCAGTTAATTGTAAAACTCTCACTAGATAATCATATTGCTTGGTAGTTACAGATGAGTATTCCCGGTTTTCGTGGGTTGTGATGTTGAAACTCAAGTCAGACACATTTGAGCATATTAAAGTGTTGATTCTGAAGCTCGAAAGTCTGTATAACTTGAAGGTAAGGAAGATTCGTACTGATAATGGTACAGAATTTAAGAACATTCAGATGCAGCTATTTTGTAATGAGAAAGGGATACAACAACAGTTCAGTCCGGCTTATACACCTCAATCAAACGGTGTTGCTGAACGAAAGAATAGGACTCTAATCGAAACCGCAAGAACTATGCTAGCTGATTCATGTCTTCCAATTGTTTTCTGGGGAGAAGCCGTGAGTACTGCGTGTTATGTGATGAATCGAGTTCTGGTGGTAAAGAGACATGGTAAAACGTGTTATGAGCTGTTGCACAAGAGAAAGCCTAATATCAAACATTTCGAACCTTTTGGTGCTCCTTGTACTATTCTGGTACGAGACAATGGAGGGAAATTCAATTCAAAGGTGATCTCTGGTATCTTCTTGGGATATGGGAATCCAAACAAACGAGTATATAACACTGAGTCTAGGCATGTGGAGGAACGTTATGAGGTGGATATTCAGCGCAATGCTCCACCTCGTGTCAGTAAAGGGTTCGCTTGGCAATTTGAATATGACAAATTATTTGATTCCTTCAATCTTCCACCCGATGCTACAGAGGAGGAGATTTTAACTCAGGTTTTGTTTGATTCTCAAAACTCAACTGAGAATGTTGTTACTATTCCATCACAGATTCAGAATCCGGTTTCTAACTTGCAACCTAGTCCACAGAGAGTGACAAATGCTTTTGATTCAAATGCGGACGGGGTAGTATATACAGATGACGATAGCGATCTTGAAGATGATGAGGAAGTTAACCGATCACGATTGACAGAGGAACATCTTAATCCTCTATATAATCAACCACCAACTGTGACAGTGCCTGAACGGCCAACTGAAGCAGGAGGGGTGAGAAGATCCAATCGTGTTATTTTACCACCTAAACGTCTACAGGATTATTATGTGGACGCACATGGAATTCCTCATATTAATATTCCCCAGAGTACGACAACAGAGGCATCAAATTCTGAGGTTTCGACCACATCAGAGGTCCCGGTGATTAACAATAGTTCAACAGCAGCAGATGATGTTCAGACTGAAAGTGCGAATGTGGTTACAGCATTTTATTCTTCGCTGAATAAGACAGGTAGGATATTTGTGCATGCTCACTCATGCTATGTATGTCAAATTGAACCGAAAGATGCGTATGAGGCACTGAAGTATGATGAGTGGGTTAGTGCAATGCAAGAGGAGCTGTTACAGTTTAAACATTTGAAGGTTTGGAAACTAGTCAATCCACCGCATGGTTGTGTGCCTTATGGTCTTCGATGGGTTTTGAAGAACAAGAAGGATGAACAGGGTATAGTTATCAGAAACAAAGCTAGATTGGTGGTAAAGGGATATCAACAAATCCCTGAAGTTGACTATGATGAGGTTTTTGCTCTGGTTGCACGACTGGAAGCAATCAGGATTTTCTTGGCATTTGCATCCTTCATGGGATTTAAAGTTTTTCAGATGGATGTGAAAAGCGCGTTTTTGTACGGAGATATCAATGAGAGGGTGTTTGTTGAACAACCACCCGGTTTCGAAGACCCTCATTTCCCAGAAAACGTTTATAGACTTGAAAAGGCACTTTATGGTCTTCACCAAGCTCCTCGAGCATGGTATGCAACGTTGTCCAATTACATGATTGAAAACAGTTTTCGGAGAGGTGTCATTGATCAGACACTTTTCATCAAAACGAAGGGACAACATCTTATGTTAGTGCAGGTTTATGTTGATGATATTATATTCGGGTCAACAGATCAGGGTATGGTTGATGAGTTTGAGAAGGTCATGCAGCAGAAGTTCAAGATGAGTTCAATGGAAACGATTAAGTTTTTCTTGGGTCTACAGGTAGCTCAGACAGATAAAGGCATCTTCTTGCATCAAACCAAGTATGTTGCTGATATTCTGAAGAGGTTTCAAATGGAAGCAGAAAGACCGGCTAAAACTCCGTTGTCTGTGAACCATGGTATTTCACCTGAGTGTGAGGGTGCCGCAGTGGACCAAACGTTATACAGGGCTATCATAGGTTCTCTAATGTATCTTACAGCTTCTCGACCAGATATCATGTTTGCGGTTTGTCTGTGTGCTCGTTATCAGGCAAATCCTAATGTTCATCATATGTTAGTGGTTAAGAAGATTATGAGGTATTTGAAAGATACATCGAGTTTAGGGTTATGGTATCCATGTGAGGATGGGTTTGATCTCACAGCTTACAGTGATTCTGACTATGGAGGATGCAAGAAGGATTTCAAGTCAACATCAAGAGGTTGTCAGTTCCTTGGCAGCAAACTAGTTACATGGCAGTGTAAGAAGCAGACTGCAGTGGCTCAGTCCACTTGCGAAGCAGAGTACATTGCCGCGGCCAGCAGTACATCACAGGTCATCTGGATTCAACAGCAACTATGTGACTACGGTTTGCAAATTTCTAACACTCCTATTTATGTTGATAATACTGCTGCCATAGATGTCACTAAAAATCCCGTAAATCATTCTAAAACGAAACACATAGGGATTAAATACCATTTCATTAGAGACTGCTATGAGAAAAAGTTGATAGATGTTGTGCAGATAGACACTATGTTCCAAAGGGCTGATCTTTTCACAAAAGCTTTTGATAAACCACGTTTTAATTACTTATTAAACGAAATAGGTGTTAAATTGCTTTCAGATGTGGTTCCTGAAAATGAGGTTCCTGACACAGAGGAACCTACACCTGAGACTGAGTTGTGATTTGTTAAGAAACTGCTTGTAGAGTATGTATAGTTTTGCATGATAGTTTGTAGATTATTTGCATGTTTACTTTTCATTTGCATGATAGATTCGTTTTTCCTGATATTTCTGCATGTTTGCTTATGTTTTTAGATAAATCTATACTATTGTACAGAGAAAATAGAAAAGCCATAAAAATCAGAAAAAACAGAAAAACAAATAAAAATTGAAAAATGAAAAATCTATAAAAATTGAAAAGCCTGAAAATGAGTTGCTTATTATATTTGTGGGGAAGTGATTGCAATACTGAACCGACATGTAAGTTGTATAAAACAAGTAATACAGGATGATTGATAATGTGTTAGTATACTTTATTGACCTAACTCTAGATAGAGGTGATCACACCAACAAAGCGTAAATATCATGATAAGGAAATCATGAAAAGGTTTACAGCGGTTGAGGGTAGTCACCTACTTATCACTGAATATGTACTGAGAAATGTTTGTTCAGAAACTCAACAGACGATTGAGGTCTCCCCTACTACAGTTTATACTCGGTAGCAAAAGGATAATTTTGTGAGTCCCCAAGGTGAGCATACTTTGTCTAGGATGCATACTTGTTTCTATTTACCTTTATTACTTGGACCGAAATCCAACAACGTACATATCGAATACCCAAAGGGAGGTGTTTTATCTTGAAGGGTTGAGAAGTGCAGTCTTGTATCACAGACATAGAATGATGTGTATATCGCAATGTCATCGGGTTCTAGATTTCAATATCAGAAGATTGGTTTTCCGTGAAGTTACTACTAACGTTAAAGACTGTAGTGCATCATCATCATGTATAGTTGTATTTACTTATTTATTTTGTTTGTTTTATTTATGGAGAAAAGGCAACATCGGAAAATCAAAAAAAAAAAAAAAAATTATGGTTTGTTTGTGGTTGTTCATTTATGTTGTAAATAATTTGATGCACCACCAAGCTGCACGAGAATCATGGATCAAGAATTGAACATAGCTTCAGAGATTCCTCGGTTATCTAAGTCTGAGACAACATATATTCCAATCGGAGACTTTTTGAACGATTTAGTTATCTACATCCGAGGGGGAGAATTTATCAGATCATCAGATATAGAGAACTTAAATTATTCAGTTCACATCTCAATTAGTGAACTTTAAATCGTTTATCTGTGATATGGGATTGTGCATGTTGACCTGGATAGAGGGAATATCTTCTAGAAGGTATCTTAGCGTTCCATCACTCAAATATATTTATCACTTCCATCCATCAAACATCATACATCATACGATTTCCGTTTAAGTATGGGGTTTATAGCGGCCGGTATGCGCCTTAACAAAGTATGCAATAAATTTGAGATTCACAAAGTTATCTGAAACGAAAAGTGTAAGTTTAAGGTAGAAGCTCATGGCTGACAGGGTTGCTAGAAACATCGTGAGATGGTTCTGTTCAATCAGATTGAAAGTACATTGATGTGATAAGAGGACAGCGTCAACATGTTGTGCTCAATTGTTCTACCTGAAACATCGTGCGATCTCAAGTGAGGACTGACTTCGTGATTAAAATATAACATTGTAAAATGTTAAAGTAATTAATCAACGTGATCATCGAAGTCTAGTGTGAAAGTTGGTAAATGTTTATTTATATGTTTGAAAGTTGTTTTGTATATGCTTTATCAAGTACTTTATGAATGAAGCGTGAAATTACATGTCAATTTTAGTTCAGTTCTGATCCCCAAATCATAAGATTAAATCAGTGTGATATGTTAACTCACAAAAACATGTGTTATGCTTTTTGTACTGGGCTTCATGATAAGTTGTATTATTTATTCTTACGCTGATAACCTCATTTATCTTCTAATCATGATATGCTGGATCTTGTACAGTAGTTTGCTTTATGAATTTGCATATGCTTTCCTATCTGAAAAGTCCATATTTGATTACTTGAATTAGATTAGCTGTATGTGCATCTTTGTTTAGTGTATTATGTCAAGCAACTCAGTTCTCGGAAAGGTTTATTGTGAAAGGAATTCTTTATTTTTAGTTAATTTTTAAAACCAAAGCTGTTAAATGTACGAAACTTCCAAGGCAGTATCGATACTTTACATACGTTCTTCTTAGATGTTTAAGCCCGATGCAAGGATGTTTTGATGAGATGACTGCGAAATACAGCTCTATGTTTGTTGCGTTGGTTTTGAACGCTGAGTTTAACTTTTCACAGGTGATATTTGATGCAATGGTTCTAAACGTGAAGAGGAAAGTTCATCTGGTGTTCCCGAGGTTTCTTCAGATTATGTTAGAGAAGCAGGTTCAAGGGTTGGTAAAGATTCCTGAGGATGAACTAAAGCAGAATCATTTAAATGATCAATCTTTCAACAGGTTTTTGCAGAGCCGAGTGGAAGTACCGGAGAAAGGGCTGATTGGTCATCTGATTAATGAGAATTACGTGTGTCCAGAAGGCTTGAGTTGCCGACATGAAAACAGTAATTCAGGGGATGAGACTGATATTACTATTGCAGGTGAAGAAGAGGTGAATCAGCCTCCACCAAAATCAACTGGTCCTCGATTGGTTGATGAAGATGATGTAACATCGCTTGATGATAGTCAAATGGATTTAGTGAAGCGAAAGTTAGCTGAAGCTCCCAAGGTGTCAACAAGAGGGAGACAGAAACGTTTGAAGATTTTGGTTAAAGATGGAAGTTCGTCTTCCACAACAAAGTCCCAGACGAAGGTTGCTCAGACTGGTCCAGCTACTGGTGGATCTACTCAAGCTGCACCCACTCAACTACAACAAACTACATCTTCTCAGCAAGTTCAAATTTCTCAACGTTCTGAGACTACTGCAGGTGATATGACAGGAATTGTTAACCGAAAATTGATTCAGTTGTCTGCGGATTTTGCTAAGTTTCAAAAGGCAGTTGATGAAGATAAGAAAAAGACAACATCTGAAATGTCTGCATTGAGGTTGAAGATTGGTGAGCTGGAGAAAAATATGGAAAGTCAGGCTGGAGAAATTTTATCTCTTCAGACACAAAACCGAGATATGATGGATAGATTGAACGAATGGGAGAAGAGGATTGTGGTTGAAGAAGAGGATGATGAACCAGATCCATTTGGTACTTTTGGTGAGGAAGAAGAGGACAGAGCTGTTGAAGTTGCTAAAGGGTACACGGAGGATAACCCGCTGTATGTAACTCCTCTTCAAGTTTTAACAGTTTCTGAATTTTTAGCTATGCAGGATCGTCTTAATCATACAACTGTTTACACTGATTTAGAAGAAGGGGAGATCCCTCCGGATCTGACCGAAACTGAGCAGGAATTGATGGAGCGTCTAGAGCGAGAAGCTAAGGAATCTGCTGACGCTACATCAAAAGCTGCAACTGAGGCTTCGACATCAGGAGCTCAGAATTTTGAAGATGAAATGAGTGATACTGATGTTTTTGATGAAAGTGATAACAGTTTTGATGAGATTGTTATTGAGGATGAGCCAACTGAGCCTTATCCTCGTTATGAAGGCGTTGGTGATGATCTTCCAACTTTTGCTGATTATTTTGAGATGAATGATGAGCTTTTGAACAGAAAATGTAAAGAAAAGGAACAGAAGGAACAAGAAAGTGTGTTACCAGAAGGTTTCTTGCCGGTGAAGATCAACAAAGAAAAGATTGAAGTGTTGGAAGAAGAATGGAAGATTCAGATGCGGATTAGAAAGTATGTGATGAAACCTGAAGTAGAGCCGCAGTTTTTGAAGTTTATCGAGCACTGTGAGAGTTTACGTGCTAAGGGAAAGATCATAGCCTGGGCCTATATTAAAGAATTCGATATGTATGCGATCAAGAAAGAATATGGAGTGGATTATATCAAATCTCCATTTGAATTCAAAACGTTACCTTATTTTGAGTTTATGCAGGTGGCCAGGCTTAAGATGTTATATCAGGATTACAGTGGAATTCCTGTTGTTTTGGTTCGTAAGATAAGGAAATCGTATCAGTCACCTAATTTCATAGGTTTTCGTCCTCAGTTTCCGAAGATTTCTTATCGAACGAACAAGAAAACAGGGGTTAGAAGGAAGATAGTAAAATATCGACCTGTGAAGTATATGCGGAAGGTTCCTTTGAGAAAGATGCCGCAGCACTTCAGTCCTCGTTTTCGTTGGTGGTATTATGATGAACACTCAGAGGAAGCAGTTATTGTGTTAGACAAGGATGGTGGAGATGAAAATGATTGTATAAGAGTTCTAGATCCAGTTTGGTTGCGAAACTGCTGTGAGGAAGATATGTTTACCCTTTACTACAATCGGATGCTGTATCGCCCAGAAAATCGTGTGCAGGCTGAACAGTACTGCAGGGTTGTGAAACTTTGCTATTTGAAGAACTGGGTGACAGATCCGTTTACTGATTGATAATCGAATTTTTATTTCTGTTCTACGGCTAGGTCTTAGGGGGAGTTTGTTGGTGCATGAATCCCCAGCCGTAGTTTATTCTTACGTTTAATACATTCGGTTATGTAATAATGTTATTTACTAGTGACTATTGATTACTATGGTGATTGTGCATTCTTAGTTTATTAAATAATCAATATGTTAAACTGCACACAGTCGACCGAGTGTGTGTACACACTCGACCGACTGTGTAAGTCAATCGACCGACTGACAGACACACTCGACCGAGTGTGTCTGACTTGCAGTGTATATACGGGTTTAGACTTCTTTGATGAGGTTACTCGTCCCATTTGTTCCAAATCGTTGTTTCTCGTCTCCAGAAAACCCTAACACCGAATACCACCGAAATACATCGTCTAGGTGTCGATCTAATCTAGGTTTTGCACTAGGTTCGACCAATTCGATCCCGAAACGACCCGTATCTCGATTTACCTCTATTCTATTGTGTTCCGCCTTTAGTTTAGAGTTCAAGCGACCTAAGATCCATAGATTTATCGTCTACAAACTCGAACAAGCTTGCCCTAAATTGAGTTTTCATATATATACATTAATTATTATTATTATTCATGTATGACATGTGATTATGTTCTTTTTTTGGGAATGGCTAAATAACATATGATTATGTACTAATATCAATTATATGTTTTATAGTCGAACTGGAGCTGAGCTCAAGCTCAGATAATTTCAAACGAGTCATATGCGATTTAAATTTAAGCTTGAAATGAACCAAGCTCAAACTAACTAAATTTTAAATGAATCTAGTTCGACCTTAGCCAATATCCAGCTCGGCTCGTTTACTAACAACAATAGCCACGTGTTTAAGGTTAAAATGTAAAATATTTTTTACTAAACAAATACATGTAATAAAGTTCGAGGTTAAATTGTAAATTATTAATTAAGTTAATCTTTAATTGATCGGTGTCATAGCAGTGATAGCATATTTTATACCTCCTTAAATTAGTATGGGCATTTTTAAATTACCAAATAACATTAACATAAGTAGTAAATCAAAAATTATCTTCCCCTGTGACATACACGTCAAAAGTTTAAAAAAACATAATCAAATCAAATTTCTATTATAATTAAATATTTGTTGATTACTTGCAACTTTTACAAAACTAAATTATACTAAAACAGCTAATTATCAGATGGGCAGAGCCATGAATCTACATTACCTTTAGTAATTCGATCCCCACTATTTCTTGTTGAAACAACGTTCTCAATTTGCTGATCAAAATCTACACTATTCACTTTAAACCCATCTACTTTCAAAGTATCACTATTTACCCCCTCCAAATTCACTAAATTATCATTTACCCCATTCCTAGTTGTTGAAGAACTAGCAAACCCACTTAAATTCTCATCACCTTGTGTTGCACTACCTCTCAACATGGGCCCATGTATATTTACTTGATGAGGAAGTTTCGTTTGTAAAAGAGATTGAAACGAAAACAAAGGGTTTTGCATGTTTACCAAACCTTGGGATTGGTTTTGTAAATCTTTAATGTTCGAAGGGGGTAAGTTGAAACTACTAGAAGAGTCATCAACGGGTTGAATTTTCAACGGTCTTATAGGATACAAAGGCCCTAAACCGCCGCCTGAGAAAATATCAAGATGACGGGCGTACGGTGACGATGCTGCGGCGGCGGCGGTGAACGGTGTAGCGGGGATGCCGGTGAATTCTTGAACCATTTGCCGGAAATTGGTGGCGTCGGTGGTTAAAACAGTAGTGGGTGCTCGCCGGGAAGCTCGCGTACGTTTTTTCGGGTTTTTAATGGATACTCCGATTTGATGATGTTCGGAGCCCCGATCCATGTTTGCATTTGAGGAACTCACTGCTGATGACTGGTTAGAGTTTGAGTTGGTAAACAAACCTTGTTTAGAATTTACGAAAACGTCGTCGTTTTGAGCTGGGTTAAAAGAAGTGAAGTTTGGGTTTGGGGTTGGGGTTGGACCGGGTGGTATGTTTGGTGACCAGACCGGATCAAAAACCGGGATTGAATGTGGGAAAAATGAAGGATCAAAGAAAGATGTGGTTAGGGTCGGGCATGGGTTTGGGTTGTGGGTTAAAAAAGAAGAGATGGATTCGGGTATTGAGTCAAATTCTTGATCGTCGGAGGATTGTAAACTACAGCTGTTACCGGAATCCATATGTATATTGGGTATTAAAGAAAGGTGATTGGAATGAAATTGGATAGAATATGGATTTTGAGAAAAATATAAAAAAATAAAGGCAATAAAGGGAGGAAATAAGAAGTTATTTAAGGATGAAGTTGAAAGGATACTCATGTTGATGTCAATGGTTTTTAAGTTAAGGGTAATGTGTTCACCAATATATTTTTATATTATTATTTATTAAGGAGTATTATTATATACTCCCCGTTACATCATAATTGTTCACGTTTGACTTTTAAAAAAAAATTTTAGTCAACTTTAATCGTAAATATTTTTATTTGTGTTATATAATATTTTATGAAACTTATATGGATGAATTAAGTTTTAAATGTGTTTTCATTCCATATGATTCTCATCAAGTATTATATAACAAAAATAAAAATATTTACGATCAAAATTGAAAAAAATACTTTGAAAAATCAACAATGAACACTTAAGATAGGACGGAGAGAGTATTATATTTACATATCTACTTTAAAATTGCATAAAAATTTATGAAACTTTGAATGTCATAACTTTCTACTCGTAAAATATATATATATATATATATATATATATATATATATATATATATATATATATATATATATATATATATATATAATTTTTTTTTTTTTTTTTTTTTTTTTTTTTTTGAAAAGCTAAACAAACTTTATTTCAAAACGCTCAAGGCGAAGATACAAAAATGAAATTTAGAAATTATAAACACTTAAATTGTGATGGAGTTGGTAGTTTTTCAAAAATGTAATATTTTTTCAGTTACAAAAATTCCATATTACCATTTATATTTGCTTAAATATAATTATCCACTTAAAAATAGTATTAATTCATTTTTTTTTATCATTATTATAACTCTTAGTCATCAACGTTTTAAATAAGTTCAATCAAACTTACCTTAAATATAAGAAAAACTAATATTTGCTACACGTATCTTGAATTCGACAAACACTTTTAACAGGCGATATTTTCAAGAAGAATGGATACTGTTTCATTGTTCAACGTGGTTTAATACTTTTGCAAGAAGAAAAATAAACAATCTAAAGTTTACGTAATATGAATTGAGCTAATAAACCAATTCAATTTAATAAGGTTATGAAATGCAAGTTCATTGATGTTGGCAAAAAGATAAGAGTATCATGACCAGAACAGTCTATCTTGCTCTAAAGGTAGCATAAATGCATAATTAATAAATCAACAAGGGTATTTTAGATTGTAGAAGGTTAATTAAGGTAGAGTTAGTTGAGGAGGAGAAATTTGTTAAATACCATTGAATATATCATGTAGACACATAATCTAAGACCTAAGTTTTAGTATACGTTCTTTTTCAATATTTGTACTCCTAAATAAATATCCTTTGCTATAAGTAGATTGGAGTGAATGCTTAACGGTGGAAGTAGTTAAGAGAAACTCTATTGATAAAACGTATTAATGAATATGACGTTAGACCACTGATAGTATGACGTTGTCGTGGAGGGATAATGGAGTGTTTTTTGATGTTTTGCCGCTGCATGGGAATGATGGTGGGAAGGGGTTGTAGTGGCAAAAGTTGTTGAGAGAGTTGGTAGAATGTTTGTGAGTGATAGGTTAAAATTTGATTGATATGTTAAAATTTGATTGCTATTTAAAAGATAGTGTAATAAGAAGTTGTAGAGAGAAATAACTCTAACCAATCACCATTTAACACCTCGCCTTCTTTCACCCTACCTTCTTTTGCTTATGATTGACAATTCACCAAAAATTGACCACAAACACCCCAGGCGTTTGTGGTGACACCTCAAAGTGAGTTAAGGACAAACGTTACAATATTTATGGTCTTTTATTATATATAACGCATCAATGGATGCTATTCACTGTCGACAAAACACTTGATCGAAGGGTTTACATCGTTTCAGAAAAAACCGGATAAATGTGTGTACTTGTTCTACTTAAATCATAACTATAACTCTATAACTACATATATTCAATCATGAAAAGAAAAAAAAACAAGGTAATCCGATGAGGTTATACCTGTTTTAAGTTATGGATTCTATTTTTTTAAGCAAAATATTAAAATTTTTAAAATACCTCATTATTATATCAGTTTAAGACGACGAACTTTAAAATAAAAATAGATTAACTAAAATGAATTTGATTGTGGCTATCCCCGGTTACTCTATGTACACTGAATTTGCCCATTAATGTCTTAATTAGTCGAGAAGAATGACTTTTTTATTCAAATTACAGAATTTTCGACTTTTTCTAACCATGTGAATAAGTTTAACGATAATAGCAAACATATCCCAAGGTACAAGTTGACAAGTAATACACCACCAAGTCAAAACTAATGTAACATTCTCTAATTATCTTACAGTTTCTCCTATTCTATTTATTTTTATAAGAGTAAAAACCAAAAATCATGCAACCAGCTTTGAAGCTCCTATGTTATGGGCAATGATATGTACACAACCTACATTTGTTATGTACACAACCATCATGCTTTACATTGTTGTACAGTTCAAAACTGTAAAATATGAAGGTTGTGTACATAACAAATATAGGTCGTGTACATATCACTGACCCTCTGTTATACAATGGCTCCTATTATGGTACGGAACTGATAATAAATACCAAAATAAAGGAGTATATATGATTATTACATCAAATTATTTTGTACCCATAAGCTAATAATGCTTGTACAGTTTAATATTACGCAGGGCCGGACCTATGAAGGGTCAGGGTGGGTCGCCCGCGCCCAGTGGATTTCCAATTTTTATTGTAAATTTTTTTGATTTTTCGATTTTGCTTCCGGCGGAATTTTTTTTTTTTGCCCCAAACCCTTCATATTTTGCCCCAAAACCTCTATATTTTGCCCCAAAACCTTCGTATTTTGCCCAAAAATCTCTAAATTTTGCTCAAAAAACTACATTTTGTCCCAAAAAAAATCTCTACGTTTTAGAAAAAAAATCGCCCCCGGTGAAAAAATTTCCTGGATCCGCCACTGATACTACGTATATGATTATTACATCGAATAGTGCTTCGTAATTATTTGTTGATCAAGGTGGCATTTTCAAATTTTAATTTTGACTGTGACATTAACCAACCGTTTGACCTAGTCAAATTAAATAATCAGTTTAAATTCAGTGACTTGAATGACTTGTTGGTCGAAAAATAGATTATTTGTTTTAAACTAAATATTTAGAAAAATACCATCTACAAACAAAACATAAAATTGTGCATTTTCTGTTTTCTTAGTCTTAAATTTTTTTCTAATAATAACTCTTATGATTTTATAATTTAACGAAAAAAACAATATATATATATATATATATATATATATATAGAGAGAGAGAGAGGAAGAGGCCCGGAAGCGCGTTGATGCTTTGAAATGGGTTAAATAGACATTAATATATAGACCTTCTAGTATACATGCTAAAGTTTCGGCTGCTTTCTATACAGTCAAACTACAATATGCAGTCATTGGTTGTTACAAAAAGTAGTTACATATGTATAAAAAGGTAATTACATTGCATTGCATAGTTACATAATTACATACTTGTATTCTAATCCTTTTGTTTCCATCTCCTTTTTTGAGTTTCATTCTCAGCATCTTTCAGGAGGATACTTGGGCTTTTATATGCAAGTAGGAAGAAAACTCTCACATTCAATAATAGCTTAACTTCATGAATTGATAAGTAATTCAGTTGAATTTTCCACACCTAAATTCAAATATAACCCAAGCAATAGAAGTGTGTACTTATTAAGCTGACATCTTTAAGTTGAATAATAACTATAAGTGTCGTTTGAAAACAACAAAGGAATGTCATATTCTACAAAATAACTTATGATCCACGTTGTATTACCTATGCATGACAGGAAGATTAATCATACAACAATCAAATATAGAGAAGTTACCATCCAGTGTAAACAGGTTATATCAAAATTATATGAGTATTAATCAACTCCTATTTTGCTTTAATAATATACATTCATTTAGAAATTCTTCATTTACCATCTGATGTCTCGAGATGGTATGCCCCGGTGTTGCTTGCTTTCGCTACCCTGTATGGACCTTCCCAACGGGGGCCCAGTTTCCCAGTATCCTCCGCATGACTTGCGTCGTTCTGACGCCAAACCAAGTCCCCGCACTTATAAGAGCGCGAACGCACACGCTGATTGTAATACTTTGCAATTTTCTGCTTATTATTGGCTTCGTTTATCGCCGCAGAGAGTCTGCGTTCTTCCAGCAAGTTAAGATTTTCCCGCAAAGCTTCTGAGTTATTTTGCTCGTCGAAATTCTGTATACGGAACGTTGGTACCCCAATCTCTGCGGGTACAACAGCTTCTGACCCGTAGACCAAACTGAAGGGAGTCTCACCAGTGCTTGCTTTAGGTGTTGTTCTATGCGCCCATAAAACCTTTGGTAGTTCGTCCACCCAACCAACGCGATCATGACCCAACCTAGCTTTGATTCCAGCCACTATATCCCGGTTGGTGACTTCGCACTGGCCATTCGCCTGTGAATGCGCAACGGATGTAAAAGTTTGCTTAATATTAAGCTCCGCGCACCAGCTGCGAAAAGGATCTCCCGCAAACTGCGTACCGTTATCACTAACAATTTCGTTTGGTATGCCGAATCGACAAACGATGTCTTCCCATACAAAATTTCGCACCCTTTTTTCTGAAACTGTTGCCAGCGGTCTTGCTTCAACCCACTTCGTGAAATAGTCAATTGCAACAATCAAGAATTTGATATTTCCTGCGTGTGCAGAACATGCGTAAGATATTGATGCAAGCCACATATGATATAAAATGAATGATAAAATTACCTCGGCCTTTTGAAAATGGTTCGACTATGTCAATTGCCCATTTACAGAATGGCCATGGCGATAAGACTGGGATCATTGGATGCGCAGGTGCCCTGCTGATAGGCGCATGTATTTGGCACGATTCGCATTGCTTAACTATGTGTGCGGTATCTGCGTACATGGTGGGCCAATAATAACCTAGCCGCATAATTTTTGACACAATGGACCTGTGCCCCGAATGAAGAGCGCATGCGCCCTCATGCACCTCGCGCACAACTTCCTCTGCCTCCTTCGGACCAATGCACCTTAAGTGCGGCCCCAAATAATTCTTTCGATATAGGACGTCACCCTCAAGGGCATACAGTGGTGCCTTAATGCGGACTTTCTTTGCCTCAACGGAATCCGCAGGCGAAGTGCCATCCCGCAAAAAAGCGATGATGGGTGTCATCCACGTTGAGCTGGATTCCTTAACAGGTGCCACTAAAGGCATCATAATAATGGATTTCACATGTAGTTCTTCTATAAGAACTTTCTTCCCCAGATAATCAAAAGCCAAAGCAGCCATTTGCTAAGCGCATCTGCTTTCTTATTTTGCCCCCGCATTACGTGGGAGATTTGAAAAGCTTCAAACTGGTCAGCGAGGTTATGAACAAGCGATAAATATTGCTGCATGGCAATGTCATGCGCTTCAAAGTCCCCGCTGACTTGACTACATACCAGCTTTGAATCCACATAAGCGTGCAGAATTTTAACATTCAATTTATGCGCAATGCGCATTCCTGCTAACAGAGCCTCATATTCTGCTTCGTTGTTTGTAACAGCAAAATTAAACCGCAGCGCATATGTATGCTCTTCACCATCTGGACCAGTTAAAACTACAACCGCACCCGCGCCAGCTGCGCTGCAGGCACCATCGGTGTATAACTCCCATGGTGACAAAGTTGGTGCAGGCGTATCCTGATGTTCTGCTGATACCTCGACATCCGCAGGTAACTCTGCTAGGTAATCCGCAAGTATTTGACCCTTAACCGCGCTTCGCGAAGAAAAATTTATTTCATGCTCCCCTAACTCAACAGCCCATTTAGCCATTCGGCAAGAGATTCCAGGTTTATACAGCACCTGAAACATAAGATGATTGCGTTAGTCAATGCGGTATTCCTGGTCATTACCGCAAATTAGGTTTTTACCAACCTGCTTGATTGGCTGATCAGTTAGAATCACAACTGGGTGTGCTTGAAAATATCGGCGCAAACGCCGCGCCGTGTGGACTAGCGCATATACTAGCTTTTCTATTGGTGCATAGTTTACTTCGCTTGCTGTCAGCGTCTTGCTTACGAAGTAGACCGGCATTTGCGTCTGATAAAACCTCAGCATTAATTGTATATGAAATAAATAATTCATAAGTAAAAGAAATGGATTACCTTTCCGCGACCTGCGATAAGAACCGAGCTGATAGCTTCTTTTGATGCCGCAAGGTATAGCGTAAGCGTTTCCCCTGATACTGGCGCGGTAAGCGTTGGTAATTCTACGAGCACCTTTTTCATCTCCTGAAATGCTGATTCTGCTTCCTGAGTCCATACGAAGTCTTTTTTCTTTAAACAATTATTCAAGGTATTGAAGAATGGCAACTGTCGCTCTGCGGCCTTCGACAAAAATCGTGTGATTTGAAATGTCCCGTTCTTATTGATTAAAAACGTTCCATATTAATTGATTTCGTTGCGAGGTTTTGACCTCTATATGAGACGTTTTTCAAAGACTGCATTCATTTCATAAATAAAGGTTTAAAAAGCTTTACGTAGATTATCAAATAATGATAATCTAAAATATCCTGTTTACACACGACCATTACATAATGGTTTACAATACAAATATGTTACATCGAAATCAGTTTCTTGAATGCAGTTTTTACACAATATCATACAAACATGGACTCCAAATCTTGTCCTTATTTTAGTATGCAACAGCGGAAGCTCTTAATATTCACCTGAGAATAAACATGCTTTAAACGTCAACAAAAATGTTGGTGAGTTATAGGTTTAACCTATATATATCAAATCATAACAATAGACCACAAGATTTCATATTTCAATACACATCCCATACATAGAGATAAAAATCATTCATATGGTGAACACCTGGTAACCGACATTAACAAGATGCATATATAAGAATATCCCCATCATTCCGGGACACCCTTCGGATATGATATAAATTTCGAAGTACTAAAGCATCCGGTACTTTGGATGGGGCTTGTTGGGCCCGATAGATCTATCTTTAGGATTCGCGTCAATTAGGGTGTCTGTTCCCTAATTCTTAGATTACCAGACTTAATAAAAAGGGGCATATTCGATTTCGATAATTCAACCATAGAATGTAGTTTCACGTACTTGTGTCTATTTTGTAAATCATTTATAAAACCTGCATGTATTCTCATCCCAAAAATATTAGATTTTAAAAGTGGGACTATAACTCACTTTCACAGATTTTTACTTCGTCGGGAAGTAAGACTTGGCCACTGGTTGATTCACGAACCTATAACAATATATACATATATATCAAAGTATGTTCAAAATATATTTACAACACTTTTAATATATTTTGATGTTTTAAGTTTATTAAGTCAGCTGTCCTCGTTAGTAACCTACAACTAGTTGTCCACAGTTAGATGTACAGAAATAAATCGATAAATATTATCTTGAATCAATCCACGACCCAGTGTATACGTATCTCAGTATTGATCACAACTCAAACTATATATATTTTGGAATCAACCTCAACCCTGTATAGCTAACTCCAACATTCACATATAGAGTGTCTATGGTTGTTCCGAAATATATATAGATGTGTCGACATGATAGGTCGAAACATTGTATACGTGTCTATGGTATCTCAAGATTACATAATATGTAATACAAGTTGATTAAGTTATGGTTGGAATAGATTTGTTACTAATTTTCACGTAGCTAAAATGAGAAAAATTATCCAATCTTGTTTTACCCATAACTTCTTCATTTTAAATCCGTTTTGAGTGAATCAAATTGCTATGGTTTCATATTGAACTCTATTTTATGAATCTAAACAAAAAAAGTATAGGTTTCTAGTCGGAAAAATAAGTTACAAGTCGTTTTTGTAAAGGTAGTCATTTCAGTCGAAAGAACGACGTCTAGATGACCATTTTAGAAAACATACTTCCACTTTGAGTTTAACCATAATTTTTGGATATAGTTTCATGTTCATAATAAAAATCATTTTCTCAGAATAAAAACTTTTAAATCAAAGTTTATCATAGTTTTTAATTAACTAACCCAAAACAGCCCGCGGTGTTACTACGACGGCGTAAATCCGGTTTTACGGTGTTTTTCATGTTTCCAGGTTTTAAATCATTAAGTTAGCATATCATATAGATATAGAACATGTGTTTAGTTGATTTTAAAAGTCAAGTTAGAAGGATTAACTTTTGTTTGCGAACAAGTTTAGAATTAACTAAACTATGTTCTAGTGATTACAAGTTTAAACCTTCGAATAAGATAGCTTTATATGTATGAATCGAATGATGTTATGAACATCATTACTACCTTAAGTTCCTTGGATGAACCTACTGGAAAATAGAAAAATGGATCTAGCTTCAATGGATCCTTGGATGGCTCAAAGTTCTTGAAGCAAAATCATGACACGAAAACAAGTTCAAGTAAGATCATCACTTGAAATAAGATTGTTATAGTTATAGAAATTGAACCAAAGTTTGAATATGATTATTACCTTGTATTAGAATGATAACCTACTGTAAGAAACAAAGATTTCTTGAGGTTGGATGATCACCTTACAAGATTGGAAGTGAGCTAGCAAACTTGAAAGTATTCTTGATTTTATGAAACTAGAACTTTTGGAATTTATGAAGAACACTTAGAACTTGAAGATAGAACTTGAGAGAGTTCAATTAGATGAAGAAAATTGAAGAATGAAAGTGTTTGTAGGTGTTTTTGGTCGTTGGTGTATGGATTAGATATAAAGGATATGTAATTTTGTTTTCATGTAAATAAGTCATGAATGATTACTCATATTTTTGTAATCTTATGAGATATTTCATGCTAGTTGCCAAATGATGGTTCCCACATGTGTTAGGTGACTCACATGGGCTGCTAAGAGCTGATCATTGGAGTATATATACCAATAGTACATACATCTAAAAGCTGTGTATTGTACGAGTACGAATACGGGTGCATACGAGTAGAATTGTTGATGAAACTGAACGAGGATGTAATTGTAAGCATTTTTGTTAAGTAGAAGTATTTTGATAAGTGTATTGAAGTCTTTCAAAAGTGTATGAATACATATTAAAACACTACATGTATATACATTTTAACTGAGTCGTTAAGTCATCGTTAGTCGTTACATGTAAATGTTGTTTTGAAACCTTTAGGTTAACGATCTTGTTAAATGTTGTTAACCCAATGTTTATAATATCAAAAGAGATTTTAAATTATTATATTATCATGATATTATGATGTACAAATATCTCTTAATATGATATATATACATTAAATGTCGTTACAACGATAATCGTTACATATATGTCTCGTTTAAAAATCATTAAGTTAGTAGTCTTGTTTTTACATATGTAGTTCATTGTTAATATACTTAATGATATGTTTACTTATCATAGTATCATGTTAACTATATATATATCCATATATATGTCATCATATAGTTTTTACAAGTTTTAACGTTCGTGAATCACCGGTCAACTTGGGTGGTCAATTGTCTATATGAAACATATTTGAATTAATCAAGTCTTAACAAGTTTGATTGCTTAACATGTTGGAAACATTTAATCATGTAAATATCAATCTCAATTAATATATATAAACATGGAAAAGTTCGGGTCACTACAGTACCTACCCGTTAAATAAATTTCGTCCCGAAATTTTAAGCTGTTGAAGGTGTTGACGAATCTTCTGGAAATAGATGCGGGTATTTCTTCTTCATCTGATCTTCACGCTCCCAGGTGAACTCGGGTCCTCTACGAGCATTCCATCGAACCTTAACAATTGGTATCTTGTTTTGCTTAAGTCTTTTAACCTCACGATCCATTATTTCGACGGGTTCTTCGATGAATTGAAGTTTTTCGTTGATTTGGATTTCATCTAACGGAATAGTGAGATCTTCTTTAGCAAAACATTTCTTTAAATTCGAGACGTGGAAAGTGTTATGTACAGCCGCGAGTTGTTGAGGTAACTCTAGTCGGTAAGCTACTGGTCCGACACGATCAATAATCTTGAATGGTCCAATATACCTTGGATTTAATTTCCCTCGTTTACCAAATCGAACAACGCCTTTCCAAGGTGCAACTTTAAGCATGACCATCTCTCCAATTTCAAATTCTATATCTTTTCTTTTAATGTCAGCGTAGCTCTTTTGTCGACTTTGGGCGGTTTTCAACCGTTGTTGAATTTGGATGATCTTCTCGGTAGTTTCTTGTATAATCTCCGGACCCGTAATCTGTCTATCCCCCACTTCACTCCAACAAATCGGAGACCTGCACTTTCTACCATAAAGTGCTTCAAACGGCGCCATCTCAATGCTTGAATGGTAGCTGTTGTTGTAGGAAAATTCTGCTAACGGTAGATGTCGATCCCAACTGTTTCCGAAATCAATAACACATGCTCGTAGCATGTCTTCAAGCGTTTGTATCGTCCTTTCGCTCTGCCCATCAGTTTGTGGATGATAGGCAGTACTCATGTCTAGACGAGTTCCTAATGCTTGCTGTAATGTCTGCCAGAATCTTGAAATAAATCTGCCATCCCTATCAGAGATAATAGAGATTGGTATTCCATGTCTGGAGACGACTTCCTTCAAATACAGTCGTGCTAACTTCTCCATCTTGTCATCTTCTCTTATTGGTAGGAAGTGTGCTGATTTGGTGAGACGATCAACTATTACCCAAATAGTATCAAAACCACTTGCAGTCCTTGGCAATTTAGTGATAAAATCCATGGTAATGTTTTCCCATTTCCATTCCGGGATTTCGGGTTGTTGAAGTAGACCTGATGGTTTCTGATGCTCAGCTTTGACCTTAGAACACGTCAAACATTCTCCTACGTATTTAGCAACATCGGCTTTCATGCCCGGCCACCAAAAATGTTTCTTAAGATCCTTGTACATCTTCCCCGTTCCAGGATGTATTGAGTATCTGGTTTTATGAGCTTCTCTAAGTACCATTTCTCTCATATCTCCAAATTTTGGTACCCAAATCCTTTCAGCCCTATACCGGGTTCCGTCTTCCCGAATATTAAGATGCTTCTCCGATCCTTTGGGTATTTCATCCTTTAAATTTCCCTCTTTTAAAACTCCTTGTTGCGCCTCCTTTATTTGAGTAGTAATGTTATTATGAATCATTATATTCATAGATTTTACTCGAATGGGTTCTCTATCCTTCCTGCTCAAGGCATCGGCTACCACATTTGCCTTCCCCGGGTGGTAACGAATCTCAAAATCGTAATCATTCAATAATTCAATCCACCTACGCTGCCTCATATTCAGTTGTTTCTGATTAAATATGTGTTGAAGACTTTTGTGGTCGGTATATATAATACTTTTGACCCCATAAAAGTAGTGCCTCCAAGTCTTTAATGCAAAAACAACCGCGCCTAATTCCAAATCATGCGTCGTATAATTTTGTTCGTGAATCTTCAATTGTCTAGACGCATAAGCAATCACCTTCGTTCGTTGCATTAATACACAACCGAGACCTTGCTTTGATGCATCACAATAAATCACAAAATCATCATTCCCTTCAGGCAATGACAATATAGGTGCCGTAGTTAGCTTTTTCTTCAATAACTGAAACGCTTTCTCTTGTTCATCATTCCATTCAAATTTCTTCCCTTTATGCGTTAATGCAGTCAAGGGTTTTGCTATTCTGGAAAAGTCTTGGATGAACCTTCTGTAGTAACCAGCTAGTCCTAAAAACTGGCGTATGTGTTTCGGAGTTTTCGGGGTTTCCCACTTTTCAACAGTTTCTATCTTTGCCGGATCCACCTTAATACCTTCTTTGTTCACTATGTGACCGAGGAATTGAACTTCTTCCAACCAAAATGCACACTTTGAAAACTTAGCGTACAATTCTTCCTTCCTCAATACTTCTAACACCTTTCTCAAATGTTCACCGTGTTCTTGGTCATTCTTTGAGTAAATAAGTATGTCATCAATGAAAACAATGACAAACTTGTCAAGGTATGGTCCACACACTCGGTTCATAAGGTCCATGAACACAGCTGGTGCATTAGTTAAACCAAACGGCATGACCATAAACTCGTAATGACCGTAACGTGTTCTGAAAGCAGTCTTTGGAATATCATCTTCTTTCACCCGCATTTGATGATACCCGGAACGTAAGTCAATCTTTGAATAAATAGACGAGCCTTGTAGTTGATCAAATAAGTCGTCGATTCTCGGTAGTGGGTAGCGGTTCTTGATGGTAAGTTTGTTCAACTCTCGGTAGTCGATACACAACCTGAATGTACCATCTTTCTTCTTGACAAACAAAACAGGAGCTCCCCACGGTGATGTGCTTGGTCGAATGAAACCACGCTCTAAAAGTTCTTGTAATTGGCTTTGCAGTTCTTTCATCTCGCTGGGTGCGAGTCTGTAAGGAGCACGAGCTATTGGTGCAGCTCCTGGTACAAGATCTATTTGAAATTCAACGGATCGATGTGGGGGTAATCCCGGTAATTCTTTCGGAAATACATCGGGAAATTCTTTTGCAATGGGAACATCATTGATGCTCTTTTCTTCAGTTTGTACTTTCTCGACGTGTGCTAGAACAGCATAGCAACCTTTTCTTATTAGTTTTTGTGCCTTCAAATTACTAATAAGATGTAGCTTCGTGTTGCCCTTTTCTCCGTACACCATTAAGTGTTTTCCTTTTTCTCGTATAATGCGAATTGCATTTTTGTAACAAACGATCTCCGCTTTCACTTCTTTCAACCAGTCCATACCGATTATCACATCAAAACTCCCTAACTCTACTGGTATCAAATCAATCTTAAATGTTTCGCTAACCAGTTTAATTTCTCGATTCCGACATATATTATCTGCTGAAATTAATTTACCATTTGCTAATTCGAGTAAAAATTTACTATCCAAAGGCGTCAATGGACAACTTAATTTAGCACAAAAATCTCTACTCATATAGCTTCTATCCGCACCCGAATCAAATAAAACGTAAGCAGATTTATTGTCAATAAGAAACGTACCCGTAACAAGCTCCGGGTCTTCCTGTGCCTCTACCGCATTAATATTGAAAACTCTTCCACGGCCTTGTCCATTCGTGTTCTCCTGGTTCGGGCAATTTCTAATAATGTGGCCTGGTTTTCCACATTTATAACAAACTACATTGGCATAACTTGCTCCGACACTACTTGCTCCGCCATTACTCGTTCCGACACCATTTGTTCCTTTCGTTCTATTAACCCCTGGTCCGTAGACCTCACACTTCGCCGCGCTATGACCATTTCTTTTACATTTGTTGCAAAATTTGGTGCAGAACCCCGAGTGATTCTTTTCACACCTTTGGCATAGTTGCTTCTGATTGTTGTTGTTGTTGCGGTTATTATTGTTGTTGGGATGATTGTTGTAGTTGTTGTTGTTGTTGTTGTTGTTGTTGTTGGGCCGTTTGTTGTAGTTGCGATTGATGTTGCGATTGTTGGGATAATTGTTGCGATTATTGTTGTAATTGTTGTTGTTGTTGTATTGGTGATTCTTATCACCGTTTTCCTCCCACTTTCTTTTGACTTGCTTCACATTGGCCTCTTCAGCAGTCTGTTCTTTAATTCTTTCTTCAATCTAGTTCACTAGTTTGTGAGCCATTCTACATGCCTGTTGTATGGAGGCGGGCTCGTGTGAACTTATATCTTCTTGGATTCTTTCCGGTAATCCTTTCACAAACGCGTCGATCTTCTCTTCCTCATCTTCGAATGCTCCCGGACACAATAGGCACAATTCTGTGAATCGTCTTTCGTACGTGGTAATATCAAATCCTTGGGTTCGTAACCCTCTAAGTTCTGTCTTGAGCTTATTGACCTCGGTTCTGGGACGGTACTTCTCGTTCATCAAGTGCTTGAATGCTGACCACGGTAGTGCGTACGCATCATCTTGTCCCACTTGCTCTAGATAGGTATTCCACCATGTTAACGCAGAACCTGTGAAGGTATGCGTAGTGTACTTCACTTTGTCCTCTTCAGTACACTTACTTATGGCAAACACCGATTCAACCTTCTCGGTCCACCGTTTCAATCCGTTCGGTCCTTCGGTTCCATCAAATTCCAAAGGTTTGCAGGCAGTGAATTCTTTGTAGGTGCATCCTACACGATTTTCTGTACTGCTAGAGCCAAGGTTATTGTTGGTATGTAGCGCAGCCTGTACTGCGGCTATGTTTGAAGCTAGAAAAGTACGGAATTCCTCTTCATTCATATTCACGGTGTGTCGAGTAGTCGGTGCCATTTCCTTCAAAATAGTTAAATGGAACAAGTTAATCATACAGAATATTAAGAGTAGTTAATAGTATTTCGTAGCATAATATGAACTCATTTATAAAAGCTTTTCTTCATATTAGCATTTTATAAGTTTAAATTCGGGTAGTACCTACCCGTTAAGTTCATACTTAGTAGCTAATATACAATTCAACTACTACAATTCTATATGAAAAACTGATTATAATAATATTTCGCGTTCAAACTTTTATACAATATTTTACAAACTTACAATACCGCTTATTTTACATAAAGCATGAAATATAGCACACAATAACTTTGATACAAGATAGTTGTGAAGACAATTCTAGCTAGTACACAAGTCGTTCAGCAAAGGCAATAAAGACACGTAATTCATACGTCCAGAAACAAGTCATGCATTCTGGTTTTACTAGGACTACTTCCCATCCTTGGTCTTGTGCAACATAACCGTTATGGCCGTTGATAAGACAGCGTGTTGTAACGTCATCAAAGGGACGAGGGTTACGTAATGTCCAACAGTCCCGTAATAATCTAAAAACCTCATTTCTTACCCCAATTACCGACTCCGTCACTTGTGGAAACGTTTTGTTTAATAGTTGTAGCCCGATGTTCTTGTTCTCACTTTGGTGAGAAGCGAACATTACTAATCCGTAAGCATAACATGCTTCTTTATGTTGCATGTTAGCCGCTTTTTCTAAATCACGAAGTCCAATATTCGGATATATTGAGTCAAAATAATTTCTTAACCCGTTGCGTAAAATAGCATTTGGGTTCCCCGCAATATATGCGTCAAAGTAAACACATCGTAACTTATGGGTTTCCCAATGTGATATCCCCCATCTTTCAAATGAAAGTCTCTTATAAACCAAGACATTCTTGGAACGTTCTTCGAATGTCTTACAAACTGATCTCGCCTTAAATAGTTGTGCCGAAGAATTCTGACCGACTCTAGACAAGATTTCATCAATCATGTCTCCGGGTAGGTCTCTTAAAATATTGGGTTGTCTATCCATTTTGTGTTTTTATACTGTAAAATACACAAGAGTTAGATTCATAAAAAAAAAATACTTATTAATACAAGCAATTTTTACATATATCATAAAGCATAAGCACACTATATTACATATATTACACCACACGAATACAACTATCTTATTCCGACTCGCTTGTTTCTTCTTCTTCGGTTTTGGTTCGTTTTGTCAAGTTTCTAGGGATATATGATGTTCCCCTAATACGAGCCGTAATTTTCCACATTGGTTTAGAAAAACCTGGTGGTTTAGAGGTTCCCGGGTCATTGTTACAACTTAAGGACTTCGGGGGTTGACGATACATATAAAGTTCATCGGGGTTGGAAATAGATTTCTCTATTTTTATGCCCTTTCCCTTATTATTTTCTTTTGCCTTTTTAAATTCAGTTGGGGTAATTTCTATAACATCATCGGAATTCTCGTCGGAATCCGATTCATCGGAGAATTGGTAATCCTCCCAATATTTTGCTTCCTTGGCGGAAACACCATTGACCATAATTAACCTTGGTCGGTTGGTTGAGGATTTTCTTTTACTTAACCGTTTTATTATTTCCCCCACCGGTTCTATTTCTTCATCCGGTTCCGATTCTTCTTCCGGTTCCGATTCTTCTTCCGGTTCCGACTCTTCTTCCGGTTCCTCTTCGGGAACTTGTGAATCAGTCCACGAATCATTCCAATTTACATTTGACTCTTCATTATTATTAGGTGAGTCAATGGGACTTGTTCTAGAGGTAGACATCTATCACATAATATCAAACGCGTTAAGAGATTAATATATCACATAATATTCACATGTTAAAAATATATAGTTTCCAATAAAATTTGTTAAGCAATCATTTTTCAAGTAAATACGGTCGAAGTCCAGACTCACTAATGCATCCTAACAAACTCGATAAGACACACTAATGAAAAATTCTGGTTCTCTAAGACCAACGCTCGGATACCAACTGAAATGTCCCGTTCTTATTGATTAAAAACGTTCCATATTAATTGATTTCGTTGCGAGGTTTTGACCTCTATATGAGACGTTTTTCAAAGACTGCATTCATTTCATAAATAAAGGTTTAAAAAGCTTTACGTAGATTATCAAATAATGATAATCTAAAATATCCTGTTTACACACGACCATTACATAATGGTTTACAATACAAATATGTTACATCGAAATCAGTTTCTTGAATGCAGTTTTTACACAATATCATACAAACATGGACTCCAAATCTTGTCCTTATTTTAGTATGCAACAGCGGAAGCTCTTAATATTCACCTGAGAATAAACATGCTTTAAACGTCAACAAAAATGTTGGTGAGTTATAGGTTTAACCTATATATATCAAATCATAACAATAGACCACAAGATTTCATATTTCAATACACATCCCATACATAGAGATAAAAATCATTCATATGGTGAACACCTGGTAACCGACATTAACAAGATGCATATATAAGAATATCCCCATCATTCCGGGACACCCTTCGGATATGATATAAATTTCAAAGTACTAAAGCATCCGGTACTTTGGATGGGGCTTGTTGGGCCCGATAGATCTATCTTTAGGATTCGCGTCAATTAGGGTGTCTGTTCCCTAATTCTTAGATTACCAGACTTAATAAAAAGGGGCATATTCGATTTCGATAATTCAACCATAGAATGTAGTTTCACGTACTTGTGTCTATTTTGTAAATCATTTATAAAACCTGCATGTATTCTCATCCCAAAAATATTAGATTTTAAAAGTGGGACTATAACTCACTTTCACAGATTTTTACTTCGTCGGGAAGTAAGACTTGGCCACTGGTTGATTCACGAACCTATAACAATATATACATATATATCAAAGTATGTTCAAAATATATTTACAACACTTTTAATATATTTTGATGTTTTAAGTTTATTAAGTCAGCTGTCCTCGTTAGTAACCTACAACTAGTTGTCCACAGTTAGATGTACAGAAATAAATCGATAAATATTATCTTGAATCAATCCACGACCCAGTGTATACGTATCTCAGTATTGATCACAACTCAAACTATATATATTTTGGAATCAACCTCAACCCTGTATAGCTAACTCCAACATTCACATATAGAGTGTCTATGGTTGTTCCGAAATATATATAGATGTGTCGACATGATAGGTCGAAACATTGTATACGTGTCTATGGTATCTCAAGATTACATAATATGTAATACAAGTTGATTAAGTTATGGTTGGAATAGATTTGTTACTAATTTTCACGTAGCTAAAATGAGAAAAATTATCCAATCTTGTTTTACCCATAACTTCTTCATTTTAAATCCGTTTTGAGTGAATCAAATTGCTATGGTTTCATATTGAACTCTATTTTATGAATCTAAACAAAAAAAGTATAGGTTTCTAGTCGGAAAAATAAGTTACAAGTCGTTTTTGTAAAGGTAGTCATTTCAGTCGAAAGAACGACGTCTAGATGACCATTTTAGAAAACATACTTCCACTTTGAGTTTAACCATAATTTTTGGATATAGTTTCATGTTCATAATAAAAATCATTTTCTCAGAATAAAAACTTTTAAATCAAAGTTTATCATAGTTTTTAATTAACTAACCCAAAACAGCCCGCGGTGTTACTACGACGGCGTAAATCCGGTTTTACGGTGTTTTTCATGTTTCCAGGTTTTAAATCATTAAGTTAGCATATCATATAGATATAGAACATGTGTTTAGTTGATTTTAAAAGTCAAGTTAGAAGGATTAACTTTTGTTTGCGAACAAGTTTAGAATTAACTAAACTATGTTCTAGTGATTACAAGTTTAAACCTTCGAATAAGATAGCTTTATATGTATGAATCGAATGATGTTATGAACATCATTACTACCTTAAGTTCCTTGGATGAACCTACTGGAAAATAGAAAAATGGATCTAGCTTCAATGGATCCTTGGATGGCTCAAAGTTCTTGAAGCAAAATCATGACACGAAAACAAGTTCAAGTAAGATCATCACTTGAAATAAGATTGTTATAGTTATAGAAATTGAACCAAAGTTTGAATATGATTATTACCTTGTATTAGAATGATAACCTACTGTAAGAAACAAAGATTTCTTGAGGTTGGATGATCACCTTACAAGATTGGAAGTGAGCTAGCAAACTTGAAAGTATTCTTGATTTTATGAAACTAGAACTTTTGGAATTTATGAAGAACACTTAGAACTTGAAGATAGAACTTGAGAGAGTTCAATTAGATGAAGAAAATTGAAGAATGAAAGTGTTTGTAGGTGTTTTTGGTCGTTGGTGTATGGATTAGATATAAAGGATATGTAATTTTGTTTTCATGTAAATAAGTCATGAATGATTACTCATATTTTTGTAATCTTATGAGATATTTCATGCTAGTTGCCAAATGATGGTTCCCACATGTGTTAGGTGACTCACATGGGCTGCTAAGAGCTGATCATTGGAGTGTATATACCAATAGTACATACATCTAAAAGCTGTGTATTGTACGAGTACGAATACGGGTGCATACGAGTAGAATTGTTGATGAAACTGAACGAGGATGTAATTGTAAGCATTTTTGTTAAGTAGAAGTATTTTGATAAGTGTATTGAAGTCTTTCAAAAGTGTATGAATACATATTAAAACACTACATGTATATACATTTTAACTGAGTCGTTAAGTCATCGTTAGTCGTTACATGTAAATGTTGTTTTGAAACCTTTAGGTTAACGATCTTGTTAAATGTTGTTAACCCAATGTTTATAATATCAAAAGAGATTTTAAATTATTATATTATCATGATATTATGATGTACAAATATCTCTTAATATGATATATATACATTAAATGTCGTTACAACGATAATCGTTACATATATGTCTCGTTTAAAAATCATTAAGTTAGTAGTCTTGTTTTTACATATGTAGTTCATTGTTAATATACTTAATGATATGTTTACTTATCATAGTATCATGTTAACTATATATATATCCATATATATGTCATCATATAGTTTTTACAAGTTTTAACGTTCGTGAATCACCGGTCAACTTGGGTGGTCAATTGTCTATATGAAACATATTTGAATTAATCAAGTCTTAACAAGTTTGATTGCTTAACATGTTGGAAACATTTAATCATGTAAATATCAATCTCAATTAATATATATAAACATGGAAAAGTTCGGGTCACTACATGATTGCCGCATGCTTCCCAGTTAGACTCTGCACGTCTTTCTTTGTCTTTGGAGATGGCAAATTATCAATGGCTTCAATCTTTTTGGGAGTTGACTTGATTCCCCGCGCTGTCACCACATGACCTAAAAACTTGCCTTCCTCTTCCCCAAAACTACATTTAAGCGGGTTAAGCTTCATGTTGATCCTGCGCAGAGACGCAAACGTTTCCAGGATGTCTGCGAGAATTTCTTCTTCGGTGTTACTTTTAATTACCAAGTCATCGACGTATGCTTCAAGATTTCTACCAATTTGGTGCTTGAACGCCGCGTCAATTACGCGTTGATAGGTCGCGCCTGCTTTCTTTAACCCGAAGGGCATCTTCGTTTAACAATAAAAACAGTTTTGTCTTCATATTCCGCAGCCATTAAGATTTGGTGATAACCCTTGTATGCGTCTAAAAAACACTTGTACCGAAACCCTGATAATGATTCCACCTTTCAGTCTATCTCCGAAAGAGGGTAGTTGTCCTTAGGACACGCTTTATTAATGTCTTTAAAATCAACGCACATCCGCCAATTACCGTCAGCCTTTTTGACTAACACAGGATTAGCAACCCATGTCTGATACCGTACCTCCCGCAGAATGTTTGCTTTGACAAGGTTATCTACTTCTGCGCACAACCAATCACTGCGCTCAAGATCCATATGCCGATTCTTTTATCTAACGGGCGTGAGTGATGGGTTAACATTCAATTTATGTTCCGCAATATCCCGCGGAACCCCCGTCATGTCTGATTCACGCCACGCGAAAACATTCGCGTTAGCGGATAATATTCCATGCAATTTGGCCTTTGTTTCGGCTGAAAAGCCTGCGCCGATTTTAATTCGCTTATCCGGATGCAAGCGGTTTGCTATGACCGCACAGTTTGCGAGTTGTTCTCCTACGCTGGGAGTGCTTACAGCCACAACTGAGCCACACAACTCAGTTGCTTGATGTGACGCAATTGTGGCAATGCCTCCCACTGTAGGAAACTTAATCAAGTCATGCACCACCGATGGTATAATGTTAAAACGCCGTATGAAGTTTCTTCCTAGCAGCGCGTTATAACGCGAAGTTGAACGAACCGCATAAAAATCAACTAACTCATGCCTGATCATCTGAGGATTCTTATCATCCGCAAGTTCTACCACTAGCTCTATCCGGCCTAGCGGCCATGAGCTTTCTCCGGAGAACCCTGATAGCGTAATATCAGGCTGGCGTAATAGCGCTTTGACTTCTGCAGGAAGGAATCAATAACAATGCTCATACATAATATCGACACCGCTACCGGTGTCAACATGCATGCGCTTAATCTGTATTCCACAATTAGGGATGCGACACTTGATGATAATGGGCTCGTTAATTGTATCAATTGACATTACAGGAGGGAAAGTGATTGGGAGAAGCTCCCAATCCTGGTGGTCATTGTACTTTCTCCGCTGACTAACTTTCTCTGCGTAGACCATATTAATGGTTAAGTCAGCGTTTTTGGTTTTATCAATTTCTGCCATGCGAAAGTTTTAGCCTTCGACCCCTCCTCTGCAGCTTTTCCCTTATCCTTCTTAGGTGGTTTTAGGTGATCCAGTTTTCTTGCGTGCAGCGCTTCAAGCACTTGTTCCATCAAGTTTTTGCATCGATTAGTGTCATGACCATAATCGTCATGAAATTCGCAATACTTTGTTTTATCCCGCTTACCAAATTCCGTAAGCGGAGTTGGAACCACAAATGTTTCGCACACTGGTTCCGTTGCCAAAATTTCGTTTGGCGTTTTAGACAAACTTTTGAGCAGCGCATAGTTCTGATTATTGATGCCGCACTGGTTATTGTTTCGATAATTACCACTTGATTTCCCTTTATCATTTCTGATAGGACCACCGCTAGAATACATTCCGCGAGAGTTGTTACCACGATTTTGATCTCGCGAACGATCATCATCGTCTTTGCTCTCATTGCGTGAGCTAGCTATTGGAATATCGTTATCTTCGCCACTCCGCATATAGTCATGACATTCATTAAGCGCTTCAGCATAAGTTGTTGGGACTGTATGGCACAGACGCCTTACCAGTGTTGGATGACGTTCTGAGTTTATACCATGTATGTGTCCGGAAATCTGTTGCTCTGGCTTAAGATCTGGTATGCGTAGACACTCATTAGTATATCTTGTGAGAAATTTACCCAAAGATTCCTTGGATTTCTGCACAATATCATGACATTCGATATGAGTGCCTTTGCGTGGCCTCTGATTCTGATATTGCAGCAAGAACTTCGTCCGCAGATCCATGAACCCGGATACGCTACCTGATGGGAGCTTATTAAACCATTCACGAGCAATGCCCTGCAGCGTCATGGGAAATATCTGACATGCGACAGGATCCACCCAGCCTTGGGTGCGCATTGCGCCCTCGAAACGCTGCAGGAAGTCATCCGGATCAGTCAAACCATTATAAGTACCCAGTGTATGGGGTATTTTTGGCGCTGATGGAAACGGATATGCAGTTATATGCGGAGGAAACTTATCAAAAGTAGTTGGTAGCTCAAAAGGTGGTTTAACAGGGTCACCTTTGAGCCCTGCGAAGAAATGTTTCATCATATCCTGAACAAAATCAGGTTGTGAAAATAGGTGGACCATTTCAGGAGGTGCCACCTGCATGAATTGGCTTGCGAGATTCGCCTGCCCCTGAATATTTTGCCAAGGCTGCCCCGGCGTCTACGGATACAACCAAGGCTGATACGTTGGAAAAGAAGGCAGGCTTTCCGGCGCAGAGTACACGGGTAGCTGAAAAGGTGCCGAAACCTGTTGCGCAGATGCCTGCGAGACCTGAGGATATGCCGCTATAAGCCCAACCGTATGCACAGTGCTTTGCTGTTCTGCGGTTATCGGCGTCCAATGAGAATTGGCATCCGGAATGACACCGAACCCCCAACTATTAAGTAATGCCTGCGCATCCGCAGGAGTCAAAAACTGCGAAATTGAACGCGGTGGTTGCCAAGGTTGCAACGGTGTAAACGATGAATTCTGCTGAACACTCTGCGTCTGCAGAGGGATTGAAACCGTGGTACTATAAATAGGTATCTGGTCGCAGCATACCATGTGCGGGCCTACTGTTTCACCGCTAGTGCCTACCAAGATGACCCTTGGATCCACCGCGGAAAAATCCAACCGCGTGGTGGTGACTGACGAGTTTGCCCTTGGTGGTGTAATCCCATCTGGATATATTGGCTTATACCTCTGAAAAGGCTCGCCGGATACAGGCGGAGGATATGGCGCGTATCCCGTCCCCGTAGCCATAGCTTGCGTCTGCTGATTACCAGATGACGTGTTTTGATTATCTGTTTGAGTACGTTCCGATGATTCCCCGGAAGTCATGATACTGTTAAAGAAAAAATTCAAAAATTTTGTGAATAACAAACCTTATAATTCAAAACCTTTTAAAAGAAAAAACAATTAAACAGTCTTGAACTAATTCGACTCTCAATGAAAGCACCACTTGATCATGCATATTTTTACCATAGGGTTTAATATGCCTGCTCAATACGTTATAGGGGGGTTTAAGGATCTTAGAACAAGGCTCTCCGGTCCGGCTACTGTGAATAACCCTGGCCGACATGATGATGTCGGCGGGGTGGCCAAGTGATTAAGTCCACCTTCGATGACAGGTCGTCGACCAGAAGGCCCCAAGTAAGGTTGTAGGTGCCAGTTAATGAGAAACTAACCTGTTAACCTTGAGAAGATGCTAGATGATGCTGGATACGTAAGACATGTAGCAGATGATGGTTACGTAACGTGATTATTCTCTTAGAATGATAATTAGGGTTGGTATATATAGGCAAACCCTAATTCTAGAACCATCCGAGATAATAGTAATCCCGTCCATAACAAACTCCCCCGAATCACGGATATAATTATGGAAAAGATATCGACTTAATGACCAAGTAACCGCCGTAACGGGAACAAAGGCATTCGATGCGAATCCGCATACCGCATAACGTATACAAGCACACGCATACGCATGCTAGCGAGTGCCCGCATACGTATACATGGCGCATGCGGGTTGCGGTATCATTAGTATACTAAGTTATCGAACATATCTGCATATCTATACACTTCATGCTCACTAAATCAAGGGATACTAAACATTCTTGGATTCTAATTTACATATTTTACCAATATAAACATATAACATGAATACTTTAAACTAAACTTTTCACATGTAAGATACTTTTTTTTTATACCAAAAGTAACACTCCATTAGAAGTTTTAGTCACAAAGTCCTGATTTTTAAAGGTTACTTGAAAATTAAGTTACAATTGCAACAAATACCAAATACAAATTGCAAGCTTCAATTTCATTTAATAAAATTCAGATACATCAATAAAGAGGCATATAGTGGCTATAAATTAGGTAGGCTCAGATCTAAAATTGGAGATTTCGTACAAAAGAAGATTTGAAACCCGCCATAGCTGCAACACACACGGTTGCACCAACTATATGCCTTCCGGGTGTTGCCCTGCCAAGATAAGGGGTGAATATCCAATTTCCCTTAAACATGTAGCCTGATAATAATAACGATCATCACAGCCTTTCTTTACCATATATTACTACCATCGATACGACCACAACCGTCATAAGCATAGTGAACAACAATACCACCACCACCCAAATAAGAACAGATACAACAGCAAAGCTAATAAAGTTTGGGTTTTATGCTCTCGAGACAAAAATACCCAAACAACACATTAGAAAACGACAACATTAGCCAAAAAATATAACATAAAACGACAATCAAGGGTTCAAAACGATAGGAGTAGTCACAAAATAACAATACAAAACGACAAATCGGAGTTAGGCTGTCATTATAATGTATAATAAGGCTCAGACATTCGGACAAAATCAATCAACACAACATTAATCACCATGGCTGCACCCTTTAGGGTGCCCCGCCAAGATTCAAATGTATTTTATGATTGCTCGACATAATTCCAACGTGTTCGTCATCACGGCCTTTTTATATAAATTAGGTCAAAACTGTGAATCAGGAAAGAAAACATGAATCGTCATGGCTGCACATCATAGGTTACCCGGCCAAGATATGAATCCACTGTTTTTCATTGGTCAATCCAACTTCCACATATCCAACATTTTCATCATAACAACAATATTTTTAACCTTCTTTATTTGAACCTCAAAATGAAGCAGCTACATGTAAATAGCATACATAGTGTGACGCCCCGTACAAAACCATCGTGTACGGTTCATCAACAACAGGATCATTACAAGGTCAAACACTACATGCTGTTTGAAAACCAGTTTTGCATTCATAAAAAGATAGCGTTTTACAAAAGATAACGTGCTTCCTATGAATAGAAGCGTTAACATAAGTATGTGACCCAACGGTCGTTACAAAGCCATTGTTTGAAAATAACATAAGTTACGAATGCAAGATAAAAGTTTCATGATTGAGACATCTCTAAGTAATGTAGCGGAAATCTAACACAGCAGGTCCATAACAGCAAGTCTATAACACCAAGACAGCAATTCTAACAGCTGAAGCAACATCGTCTAAGCACCTGAGAAATACACGCTTAAAAGTCAACACGAATGTTGGTGAGCTATAGTTTGTAATCAGTAAAGTAATTTAGACCACGAGATTTCAATGCTTCAATCAACAGTTTAAATCTGTATGAAAAGTATATGCTTAACCGTGGGCACCCGGTAACTAGACTTAACGTATGTATATCACCCCCTAAAAGTGCACTTGGCGAGTGCGTTTGTCCTCGAAGTATTAAACACCCGTTGTCTGCTAGCGCGACTAGCCCGAGTGGGGTTGTCAACCCTATGGATCCATATCTAAGATTCGCGTTCACGGTTAGGAAACCAATGATTAAACGTTACCTAGCTAAGGGGAATCTTTGTGTCGTTTGTAACCCACAATATATAAAGTTTAAGTACTCGTGTCTAGTATGTAAAACGTAAAAAGTGCATGTATTCTCAGTCCAAAAAATAGGAAAAGTAGTAAAGGGATGCTATAACTCACAATGAATAAGCAGTAAAAGTCGATATGAAACGTATGCAGGTAGTAAGTCGGTCCGAAAGGTCATCACCCTAAGTCAAAGGTCACTAGGTCAGTATGTTGTCCCCATAAGTTTAAAAGTGAATAAATTAAGTTTAAATGTCATCATCAACATCATCATCATTCATCAAAGCTAAGGTAAGTTTAACAAGAATAGAGATCGAAACAAAAGGCTGACTTTGGACAGCTGTTACGACCTCTATACAAATCAAAAAGACGCTTAGTCAGTGGCCAAGGCTCCGTATGTGAGTCCTCTAACCGCTGACCAATTTTCAGAACCTAACTTGTCTTCGTTTGACCGTGGCGACAGTTTAAGTGCGAGTAGGTCAGAAATTTCGGCATAACGTTACAAAGGCGTAGTGACTTTCGGAAGGGTATAAATCCTAAATCGTATATCGGATTTAGGCGAGGCTTAAACAAAAAGTAATCTACTCGAAATGAACTATCTGAAAATAAGTTTTCCAGACCCTGAAAAATAGTAAACAAGTGCTCCAGTGGGATTCTTGATGCTTGATGCTCATCACGGTTCTCATCCTTGATGCTTGTAGCTTCAAGTGTACAACTCATTGATGTGTTAGCATCACTTTGACCAAGATTCAACCATCAACACACAATATGTTAAGACCAAGTAAGAATACAACTCACTTAAGAGTTTTAGAAGGATGATGAACCAAGGTTACATCATATTCTTAGTCTTAACACAAATACAAGTTCTATTTACAACTAAAGCTACAAACTTTCCTTCAATCAAAGAAGTATGAACACAATCTTGATCAAATAAAGTAATGGAACCCTAAGCTAGAGAGCTTGGATCCTTTTCACACAAGTTATGAGATTACAAAGCTAGAAAGCTTGAATCTTTGGTGTTCTTGAAGATCTTGAAGCATAAAGCTTAGATCTTCAAGTTACATGAAGATCATAAACACAAGTTTTGATCTTTATAACAAAATAATGAGATCATAAGTTAGAAAACTTAGATCCAACAAAAGAAATGAAGATTCAAAGCTAGAAAGCTTGAATCTTGGTTGTTCTTGAAGATCCTTGAAGCATGAAGCTAGATCTTCAAGCTGCATGAAGATTACAAACACAAGTTTGAATCTTTACAACAAAATAAAGAGATTAAAAGCTACAAGATTTAGATCTAACAAAATAAGTGAAGATTCAAAGCTAGGAAGCTTGAATCTTCCATGTTCCTGAAGGATTCAAATCCAAGTTTGAATCTACAAGATATAACAAGATCTAAAAGCTAAAGAGCTAGATCCCTTGATGATGATGATGTCGTGAATGAGAAGGGAAGAAGAAGAAGAATAAAGTTTAAAACTTACACTTTTTAGAGTGAGAAAGACTAGAGAGAGAATTAGAGAGTAAATGTGTGTAATTTGTGAATGAGATCCAGTGTGAAATGGGATAAATAAGCTTGGTATTTATAGGAGGTGAGGGTGTGGGGAGGTGATGGTGGCCGTGGGTTTTGGGAGGGGACAAGGGGGACACCTTTTTGCTTTTTGGTTAATAGTTGTCTAAAGTTGGTGCTTATGTTAGGATCCCATGCAACATTAAGGATTATGGTTAACAAACATGCTAGTATGTTCCCTCTAATAAATGGGCATTTGTCTTACATATTATTGGGTCACTAGTCATTAATATTTGAGCTAATTAAATAGTCCAATAGCTAGAGTAGGGTGGGTTTAAATCCAACAAGGTAGAAAGTCCAACAAGACTAATTAGTATGCTCTAGTAAATTACTAAGCGTAATTAAGCATCCAAAAACCCAAGTAATTGTTATTATAAAATAACAATTAGTATTTCGTAGTCATAATATTCCGATTATGACCAAAGTTAAACGTGTACACAGTACGCAGTTCGTTCTAAACGTCAAGTGACACTAACGGTCATAAAGGCTTCCGGGGATCAAGTTAAGTAACCTACGTACTTAAAGGCACGTTTTCACATATAAACGAAAGTAATCCACATGTAGTAAGATCCCAGAGTATAAATTTTCTCAGTACGCACAAATACGCTATTTCGTGAAAACACAAAGCACAAAAGCAAGTAGAAAAAGTCGGGTCGTTACATTACCCACCTGTTAATGAAAATTTCGTCTCGAAATTTTAAGCTGAGGTAGATGGTAGAGTTGTGAATAGGTGAGGATATTTCTGTTTCATCTGATCCTCTTGCTCCCAAGTAAACTCAGGTCCTCGTTTTGCATTTCATCAAACTCGGATGATCGGAATCTTGTTGCGTTTCAAGGTCTTGACCTCACGGTCCATAATTTCAACAGGTTCTTCCACGAAATGGATTTGTCGTCAATCGTAAGCTCCTCGAGAGGTATGACGAGTTCTGGTTCGGCAAGACATTTTGATAATGCTAAAAACGAACATATATTTCATAGCATTATCCCTCAAGAAAGACAAGCGTTTAGTTGCAATTGTTCTATTTACAAGTGATATTCGTTTAAATAATAAAAGGTGAAGACAAAAGACAGATGCGAAGATTTGAAGACGCAAACAACCAAAAAGCCAAAAAGTACAAAGTACAATCAAAGTGGTTCAAATTATTGATGAGAAACGTCTAAAAGTTACAAGAGTATGAGCCGTTAAACGCAAAGTACAAGATATTAAATTGTACGCAAGGACGTTCGAAAATTCGAAACCGGGACCAGAGTCAACTCTCAACGCGCGACGCACCGGACCGAAAATTACAAGTCAACTATGCGCATAAATATAATATAATATATATATATATAATTACTTAAAATTATATATATATATTATATATATTAATAAAAAGTGTCGGCAAACTATTAGACCTGTGAATGTTAGCTGGAAAATCAGGCCATGCGATCGCATGGCCTTGCTGCCTTATACCCATGCGATCGCATGGCAGTAAAGTGCTGGCCACATCTATAAATTCAACAATTTTCGGACGTTTTATATACTCCTTTTTCATCAATCTCTCTCACGATATATATATATATATATATATATATATATATATATATATATATATATATATATATATATATATATATATATATATATATATATATATATATATAAAATTTATAATTTTAATTTTAATTTAAGATTAATAATAATAAGGTTATGTTAGCAAATGTTGTAAGTGTGTAAGTCGAAATTCTGTCCGTGTAACGCTACGCTATTATTAATCATTGTAAGTTATGTTCAACCTTTTTAAATTAATGTCTCGTATCTAAGTTATTATTATGCTTATTTAAATCGAAGTAATCGTGATGTTGGGATAAATATTAAAGACGAGGTAATTGGGCTTTGTACCATAATTGGGGTTTGGACAAAAGAACGACACTTGTGGAAATTAGACTACGGGCTATTAATGGGCTTTATATTTGTTTAATTGAATGATAGTTCGTTAATTTAATATAAAGATTTACAATTGGACGTAATTATAAATAACCACATACACTCGATCGGACACGATGAGCGGGATATTTATAAGTACTAATAATCGTTCATTTGACCGGACACGGGAATGGATTAATAGTCAATGGACTCATTAAAACAGGGATGGATTACATGCAAGGACACTTGGTGTAATTGATAATAAGGATAATTTGACGATGACACTCACACTTTATATTTATGACTGATGGATTGTTATGGACAAAAACCAGATGGACATATCGAATAATCTAGGACAAAGGACAATTAACCCATGGTAATAAATTAAAATCAACACGTCAAACATCATGATTACAGAAGTTTAAATAAGCATAATTCATTTATTTCATATTTTATCGCACTTTTATTTACTGTCATTTTATTTATTGCACTTTTAATTATCGTACTTTTTAATTATCTCAATTTTATTTATCGCATTTTAATTATTGTCATTTACTTTAAGCTTTAAATTAAGTTATATTTATTTTTAATATTTTACATTAGAATTTAACTGCGACTAAAGTTTTAAAATCGACAAACCGGTCATTATACGGTAAAACCCCCCTTTTATAATAATAATACTACTTATAAATATATATATATTTATATAAAAATTTATTTTTAAAAATATAGCGTTAAACTTGGCTAGTTCCCTGTGGACGAACCGGACTTACTAAAAACTACACTACTATACGATTAGATACACTGCCTATAAGTGTTGTAGCAAGGTTTAGGTATATCCACTCTATAAATAAATAAATAACTTGTGTAAAATTGTATCGTATTTAATAGTATTTCATAATAAATATATAACTATTTCGTATATGCCGCTGCACACATCAAGTATTTTTGGCGCCGCTGCCGGGGACAAACAACGCCGAAAGCGAAACGCTATAAAATTTTTTTTTATTAAGTTTTAATTTCTTTTTGTAAAAATACGTTTTAAATATCAAAAATATAAAAACAAGAAAAAGAAATATATATATATATATATATATATATATATATATATATATATATATATATTATATATTATTATATATTTTTTTTACGTTTTTAAAAAAAAAAATTAAAAAGTTTGCATTTTTTTTGTTACAAAAACTAATAGGTAGTTTTTAAAAATATAAGTTTTTATTTATATAAATATTTTATATAAATTAAAAATAGAAAAAAAATAATAATAAACGGGCCACTACACTGTAGCAGCCCAACATCTGAACTGGATCCGAGAGATCCGAGAGCCATGCGATCGCATGGCCCAGGCGACTAAAACTCATGCGACCGCATGAGGTTGTCTGACACGTCTGGTCTGATGCTAGTACAGCATTAATTACGGTGTATTATTAATTATTATTATATTTAAACCTAATTAGGGTTATTTATTATATTAATTAATTTTAGTTTTATTTATTTTGTATTTTTAAGTTATATTTAGTTTTATTAATATAATAAATTAATACTTTTATAAAATAATACTTTTATAAAATAATAATATAAAAATAATATTTTTTATAAAAAATTGTATTTTTATAACTTTAAGCCTATTTTTATATTTTGTATATTTTTAATCGTTAAAGCGTAATTTTATAATTTTTTTGTCCGTAATTAGTTTTAAATTTAGTATTTTGTCGTAGCCATTTTTATTTCTAGATTTCTAGGCTTTACCGTAAAATCCCTTAAGTGCTTTTTCTCTAGACTAAGATTTAGGTGCTTTAGAATTTTGCGACGCCGTTTTAAGATTTTAGTACTTTTTAAGTTATTGCCGTTTTGGATATAGAATTCCTTTTAAGCTTTAATACCTTTAGACGTAAGTTTTAATTTTTAGTTTTTAGAATTTTAAGTTTCGACGCTTTACTTTCTTTTTATTATTTTTTTTTCTTTCGACGCTTATTTTCTTACTTTTGTTTTTCAACCTTTTATTTTTCGACCCTTATTTTTCGACCTTTTATTTTTTCGGCATTTTTTGACGCACTCTTTTTCTTTCTTATTTCTCGACGCTCTAGTTTTTAGGACTTAGAATTTTTTTTCTATTTCTTCTCTAAAATTTCAAAACGAAAAATTATTTTAAGCGGTTAAATTGATAGACATTCAAAATTTTATGATTCGTAGTAATAGTTAGATTTGTTAGTGGCGAGTTATGGGCTTCCGATTTAAAGGGTCCTGGCTACCTGCTGCATCTATTGGCTATTCAAAACGTGGGCAAAATCAGAAAAGTCTATTAATTTGATAACTTATATAATTTTTATCTTTTATAACTAATAGGATATTCAGTGAATGCACCGAGCAAAATGTTCACCACCTTTTATAGGTTCACCACCTGTAACACGATCAAGACATCTAGCCAATATTGTCGCCGTTGATTTTTCTTTAGAATCGTCATCCAGTCGACCAAGTACTCCAATTCAAATTTTCGATAAACCATTTTTTGAACCCGACTTCACAATTGAGAACCCGGAGGATATTCAGGGACAATTCAGAGATCCTGAACCACAAATCTCTCATCCAGAGATTGTCGAGGAAGAAAAAATTAAGTCAGAATCCTCTAGTGATTCAGATTCAACAAACTCAATCATAGAAAATCTGGAACCTCTAAGTATGGAAGACCGAATGAGAGCTAAACGCACTGGCCAAGGTCATGCCAAAACTCAACCAGACATTAATGCGCCAGATTATGAAATCAAAGGAAAAATCCTACACATGGTAGTGCCAATTTAGTGGTGCGCCGAAGTAAGATCCAAACGAACATCTTCGTACCTTTAATAGGATTTGTACTCTATTTAAAATTAGAGAAGTGGAGGATGAACAGATATATCTCATGTTATTTCCCTGGACTTTAAAGGGAGAAGCCAAAGATTGGTTAGAATCGTTACCTGAAGGGGCGATTGATACATGGGATGTTTTAGTTGAAAAATTTCTTAAACAATTCTTTCCGGCATCTAAAGCCGTAAGACTTCAAGGAGAAATAGTTACGTTCACACAAAAGCCAAATGAAACTCTATATGAGGCATGGACAAGATTTGAAAAGTTATTGAGAGGATGTCCGCAACATGGTTTAGACACTTATCAAATAGTACAAATATTCTACCAAGAATGCGACATCACTACAAGAAAAGACATCGATATAGCAGCTGGTGGTTCCATTATGAAGAAAACTGCAACTGAAGCTTACAAAATTATTGATAACACTGCTTCTCACTCACATGAATGGCATCAAGAAAAAGATATCTTTAGATCATCTAAAGCAGCTAGAGCCGATTCTAGCCATGACTTTGATTCCATTTCCGCAGAGATAGATGCTGTCGAGAGACGAATGGAAAAGATGACTAAAGATATTCACTCAATACAAATTAGTTGTGAGCAGTGTGGAGGACCACATTTGACAAAAGATTGTCTCAGTATTGAACAAACAATGGAACAAAGAGAGAATGTTTCATACATGAACCAAAGGCCTGGAAATAATTATCAGAATAATTATCAACCGCCAAGACCAACCTACAATCAAAATCAGAATTATAACCGAAATGTTCTATACAACAACCAAAAAGGTCCTAGCAATCAACAAGTATCCAATAATACTTATAATCAGCAAAGACCTATTTTTCCAAATAAACCACCACAAGCCGATGATAAAAAGCCAAATTTAGAAGACATGATGTCAAAGCTAGTTGAATCTCAAACTCAATTTTTTACATCTCAGAAACAAACGAATGAACAAAATGCTCAAGTATTTAGAAATCAACAAGCTTCTATCCAAAATCTGGAACAAGAAATGAGTAACCTAGCAAGGTTAATAGGTGAAAGAAAATCGGGAAGTCTACCTAGCGATACACATGCTAACCCCCGGAATGAAATAGCTAAAGCCATTACCACGAGAAGTGGTATTACACTTAAAATACCTGAAATACCTGTAATTTCTGATGACTCTATTCCCACTTCACAGACACCACAGCCTGAACAAGAAAATGAAACAGAACCGGTAGTTGAAAAGGTTAATGAAGATAACACAGCTAAGGCTAAACCTTATGTTAAACCATACCAACCACCACTTCCTTACCCGAGTAAAATGAGAAAAGAAAGACTTGAAACCGAGCAATCCAAATTCTTGGATATGTTTAAATAAATAAATGTAAATCTTCCTTTCATTGATGTGATTTCAGGAATGCTTAGATATGCTAAATTTCTGAAAGATCTAATCACAAATAGAAAGAAAATAGAAGAACTCTCGGCTGTTACTATGAATGCAAATTGTTCTGCAATGCTGTTGAATAAGATACCAGAAAAATTATCAGATCCAGAAAGTTTCACAATTCCATGTTTTCTGGGTAGTCTTAGTTCAATAGAAGTATTGGCAGACTTAGGTGCTAGTATAAATTTAATGCCATATTCATTATATGCTAAATTAGACCTCAGAGAATTGAAACCAACACGAATAAGCATACAACTAGCCGATCGATCAGTAAAATATCCTAGAGGGATAATGTAGAACATGCTAGTTAAAGTTGGTACTTTAGTATTTCCAGTAGATTTTGTTATTCTGGACATGGAAGAAGATTCTCGAGTTCCTCTAATATTAGGAAGACCATTCTTAAACACGACTAAAGCAATAATAGATGTGTTCGGTAAGAAACTGACCCTAAGTATAGAGGACGAGAGTGTTACCTTTTCTGTGGATAGAGCCATGCAAAAACTGCAATCTGCAGATGATACATGTTATTATATTCAAACTATAGATTCACATACAGAATTGTTAGAAGAATTTCCAGGATTACAAGGAACAGGAGAATGTTCTTTAGGAGAAGGAACTGAACCAATTAATGAAGCTGAAATGTTAGCTACAGTCATAGCTAATGGATATGAACCCACAACAGAAGAACTTCAAATGCTAAAAGAGGAAGACAGATATTGATATAAATCATCGATAGAAGAACCACCAACTTTAGAGTTAAAGCCACTTCCAAACCATTTGGAATACGCTTATTTACATGGTGAATCTGAATTACCTGTAATAATATCGTCTTCTCTTACTGAAAATAAAATATCTCAACTCATTTCTGTGCTAAAAGCTCATAAACCAGCTATTGCATGGAAGATTCATGATATTAAAGGCATAAGTCCTTCGTATTGCACACATAAAATCCTTATGTAAGAAGGTCATAAAACGTATGTGCAACTACAATGAAGACTAAATCCTAATATGCAAGATGTTGTTAAGAAATAAATTATTAAACTGCTAGATGCAGGTTTAATTTATCCAATCTCTGATAGTCCATGGGTAAGCCCAGTTCAATGCGTACCTAAGAAGGATGGCATGACTGTCATCACAAATGAAAAAAATGACCTTATTCCTACTAGGACTGTAACAGGATGGCGTGTTTGTATTGATTATAGAAAATTAAATGACGCCACCAGAAAAGATCACTTTTCCTTACCTTTCATTAATCAAATGTTGGAAAGATTAGCTGTAAATAGTTACTATTGTTTTCTTGATGGTTTCTCCAGATATTTTCAAATTCCAATAGCACCCGAGGACCAAGAAAAAACCACATTCACGTGCCCTTATGGTACTTTTGCTTACAAACGCATGCCATTTGGACTATGCAACGCCCCTGAAACCTTTCAAAGGTGCATGATGGCGATTTTTCACGACATGATAGAAGAATGCATGGAAGTTTTCATGGATGACTTTTCAGTCTTCAGTGATACATTTGAATCATGTCTAGTTAATCTTGAACGAATGCTGATTAGATGCGAACAATCAAATCTAGTTCTTAATTGGGAGAAATGCCATTTCATGGTTAAAGAAGGCATCGTTCTTGGTCATAAAATCTCAAAGGAGGGAATTGAAGTGGATAGAGCTAAAGTAGATGTAATTGCTAAACTTCCACATCCCACCAATGTTAGAGAAGTTAAGAGTTTTCTAGGGCATGCCAGTTTTTACCAACGTTTCATAAAAGATTTTTCTAAAATTGCCACTCCTATGAATAAACTCCTAGAAAAGGATGATCCATTCATCTTTTCAGATGAATGTATCAAATATTTTAATATTCTTAAAGAAAAACTCACTAATGTGACGATCATGATAACTCCAAATTGGAATTTACCATTTGAACTCATGTGCGATGCAAGTGATTTTGCAATGGGAGCCGTTTTAGGACAAAGGATTGAAAAACAATTTAAACCTATTTATTATGCTAGTAAGACGTTACAAGGGGCATAAAAGAATTACATAACTACTGAAAAAGAACTCCTTGCTATTGTCTTTGCTTTTGACAAATTTCGTTCATATCTCGTTCTAGCTAAAACGGTGATCTATACTGACCATTCTGCTCTTAGATACCTATTTTCAAAACAAGATGCCAAACCACGATTAATCTGTTGGATCTTACTCTTACAAGAGTTCGATATTGAAATCCGAGACAAAAAGGGAGCAAAAAATCTCGCCGCTGATCATCTTTCTCGTCTTGAAAATTCTGAATTAGAAGTTTTAAATGAATCGGCCATACAAGATAACTTTTCTGATGAATATCTATTAAAGATAGATTATAGTGAAATTCCATGGTTTGCAGACTATGCAAACTACTTAGTATGTGGATTCCTTGAAAAAGGGTTGTCATACCAAAAACGAAAGAAATTCTTTAGTGATATAAAACACTATTTCTGGGAAGATCCACATTTATTTAAAAGTTGTCCTGATGGAATAATACGCCGATGTGTATTCGGGGATGAAGCCAGTCAAATCTTAAACCATTGTCCCACAGGACCAACAGGAGGGCATTATGGGCCTCAACTCACAGCAAGAAAAGTTTACGATGCTGGATTCTATTGGCCTACAATTTTCAAAGACGCACACCTTCTTTGTAAATCCTGTGATGCTTGTCAAAGGGCCGGAAAAATAAGTCAACGTGATGAAATGCCACAAAATGTCATTCAAGTAAGTGAAGTATTTGACGTTTGGGGTATTGACTTTATGGGTCCATTTCCAAAATCTCATAATAATCTCTACATTCTAGTTGCTATTGATTATGTATCTAACTGGGCGGAAGCACAAGCTCTCCCAACTAACGATGCACGAGTTGTAGTCAACTTTTTAAAACGTCTTTTTGCAAGGTTCGGAACACTGAAAGCTTTAATAAGTGATCGGGGTACTCATTTTTGTAATAATCAACTTGAGAAAATTCTCAAAAGATATGGAGTAACTCATAAAATCTCAACTGTTTATCATCCACAAACAAGTGGACAAGTTGAAAATACCAACCGAGCATTAAAATGTATTCTAGAGAAAACTGTAGGATCAAATTCGAAGGAATGGTCAATGAAATTGGAGGATGCACTCTGGGCTTTTAGAACAGCCTACAAAACTCCAATTGACACCACACCTTTCAGACTCGTTTACGGAAAAGCATGTCACCTTCCAATAGAAATTGAGCACAAAGCATTTTGGGCTTTGAAGACATGTAATCTTGATTTGCATGAAGTCGGAAGTCTACGGTTAAGTCAATTAAACGAATTAGAAGAATTAAGACATGAAGCATATGAAAATTAGTTAATCTATAAAGAAAGAACGAAGAAATGGCATGATAAAAGAATCAGAAGTTCAAAAGAATTTAAAGAAGGAGACAGAATTCTTCTTTTCAATTCATGATTCAAGCTATTTCCTGGAAAATTGAAATCAAGATGGTCTGGACCATTCATAGTCACAAGAGTTTTCCCATACGGAACAGTAGAGTTAATAAATTCAAATGGGATTGAATTTAAGGTTAATGGTCACAAAGTTAAACATTACATAGATAATCCAATGGAAGTTGAAGATGAAGTTAATCACAATTTCGACACCACAGCTAACTAAGTGTGGGAAAATTCGAATCTTTTTAGGGTAATATGTATTTCTGTTAGAGTTAGATATTTTGTTTTCGTGTAGTTCTCGAGAATGAAATCCGAATGGTCTTTCCTTAGCAGACCCTAAAGAACTACTCTTCTCCCTCCATTCTGAATTTTTATTTTTTTAGGTTTTACGAGATGAAGAATTCCTTTGATCTGAACCATGGTCTACTACTACACGCTATGATTACTAAACGTAATAATGACACACTCCCAAGTGAAGTGCTATCCTTCATAAGAGGCAAAATGGATGAAGTAAGGAAAGAACTCAGGAAAGATCATCATAAGATACATTTTGGAAAAGGAAAATCAAAATCCGCAACAAAAAGAAGAGCACGACACCTTGAAAGATGTTATAAATGAGGAAAATGGTCACACGAAGGTAAATGTTCAAACAATCAAACATATTCAAATACCGAATTTGTTACTCTGTGCAGAGAAGGACCGTTCATATGTTTAGAAGAAAAGATATTGAAGAATCGAGATTACGCTTATGTAGCTATGAAAAACAAAATCACACGACTCTTCTATGAGTCAGCTAAAGCAGGTCTCTGAGAATTCTTTCTCACAGGTAAGTATGTACAGTTTTTTTTGTTTTTATTTATTGCTTTTAACCTTTTGATAATAACCACTGAATCGTTCGCTATAAAGTATTAAATTGGTATTTAATAAAATTAGGTATGCGAAACCAAAATTATTGATATCATACAAAAATTTATTACATCACTGTGAAATTTACCGTTTATTCTTAAGGTATAAATATCTTTAGTCAATCAACCCAAAATATTTCAAAAATTCGTCAGGAGTAAAACTAGGTTATGGAACCGAAATTACTTTACCGAAAAGAGGAGCGTATATTTTTGATTATATTTGATTGATTAAAGTGGGATAAAAGACCAAAAAGATTTTTAATTTTAATTTTTACCATGTTTTTAAAATTAATATTGTAAATTTTTTGAACCAATATATTTAAGTTTTTAAATATTTTAAAAATTAATATTTTTAATATAAGTTTGTAAAATTAATGTAAAAAAAGATTAATAATATTAATATTAATTTTTAATTTTATGCATTTTAAATTTAAGTTTGGTGTGATTTTAAAAACAAAAATTTACTTTATTTCATTAAGTTAAAAATTTGATATCTAAAATTCGTCGTGAGTTGAAGACTAGGTCGTTGAACCGAAATTGCTTTACCCAAGGGCGGGACGAGAAATTTTATTATCATTATTTTTAATCTTATTGAATTAAAGTATGCCAAAAAAAAAACCCAAAAATCTTTGCTTTTAAAACAACGCTTAAAAAGTGACAAATTTTAAAATTTTATCGGGAGACGGACTAGGACAACGATCCGAAACGCTCTCATTCTTAAAAGAAACAAATTTATTAAATTTATTAAATTATGTTTTATTAGTAAATGGTTTTATAAAGAAAAAAAAATATCAGGGACCCATGCTATCGCATGGGATTTACACTGAAACCTCATGCGATCGCTTGAGGCCAAAATGCTGGTCAGAATAAGAAACCCAGCGAGCTCTCTTTCTCCATTACAAACACACACACAAATACGCAAATCCTCTCAAAAACACCCCTAAATTCGCCATTTTTCAACCAAAATCAACTAAATTTCTCGCTATAATCATGTCTTTCTTCAGATGGGGAGGCAAGAAAGTAGAAATTTTACCCCTAAACTCTTTAAATTTTCAGTTTTAGTGTTCTTGAGCTAATTTATACGTAATTTAATTTTGTTAATTTCTAGTGTAATTAGAGTTAAATTGTTAGTATATTATGAATGTATAACCTAGATTGATGCTATTTAACATGATTTGAAGCCAAAAACTTCAAAAATTTTAGAAATATAGGGTTTTTGTTCTTGAGCAATTTGGGGCTTTTTGATATAAACAGGTTATGGCTGATTTTTGTGGTGAATTATTGCTAAATTAAGTAGTGTAACATGTTCAGGTAGTTAAATGATCCAAACTTTGATCCTAAACATGATTTTTGAGAATTAAAGTGGACTTTTTAAGTCTAAAATTCATGAACTTGATTAAATTGATGTAAATGCCATTTGAAACTTGTTTAATTGCTAGTAATGGTTATTTTAATATGTTATTTGAGTTGAATGCTTATGAACTTTGTAAACATTTTCATATATGCTTATTTGAAAAAGTGTAGAATTGTTAAAATTGTGAAAATGTGTATAAGTTTAATTTTGATTGAACATGTTATTGTAGTTGTTTTAATTTGTTATTTTGCTAACACTAATGCATATTTGGATGCACACATTTTGTGTTTAATGTGTTTTGCAGAGATATACCGATACTGATGGTGCATCATCATCATCTAGGCAACCTGTTCCGGAACCACAATCAGAAATGCAATATGAGCCACAATATGAACCAGAACCTAAACAGGAACAACAATATCATAATGATCAACACATACCATACTATGATCCGCAACAAGAATATGTTAATGCCTACGTACAATTTCCGATTCATCTGATAATAGAACACCCAACGATTCATGAAGAACAGTTGCATCCCAATTTGAGATTTGATCGAAGTTGGAGAGATTACCCGACGTATCAAAGTAACAAATTTAAACTGGTAACGAAAAATGTAGAAGTACCGAGGGTAATCAATTGGGAGCCTTTGGAAAGGGTCCAACTAGCTAACTCAGTTAGGCAGCATCTGATCCAAAGGTATGGGAACTCTTCTTTTCCCGATTGGGAACGTTTATTCACCATTCGTAGGCCTGTATATAAGTAATGGTGTGTTGAGCTTATGAGTACTATAGCGTTAGATACAGATGTAGTTAGGTTAGACGATAGGAATTTTCTTAGATTTTTACTTGGCCGTAGGATGTATAGGATGTTCATGCTGGACATGGCCAGGGCTTTACAGATTTACACTCCTGGTGAATTGCTACTACCTGATTGTACAAATTTGATTTATCATGGTGAAAGGGTAGATAGGAATTTTGACGCGGACGCCGTCTGGAGGCGTATGTCAAATTATAATATTTTTACGCTGGGAGGAAGACACTCCTATTTAGATATTAACAAAGCAGATCTTCGTATTATACATAGATTTTTAGCTAATTCGATTACAAAAAGAGGTAAAAACAAGGAGAAGATGACCTTACACCATTTATTTTACCTTAAGTGTATTCGAAACACTAGAAGCTTTGTTAATATCCCCTACTGTGTTGGTTTTTATCTGTCCAAAATGGTGACAGGAATACAGGAAGGGGGAATAATAGGAGGAGGTATTTTTGTTACTCTCATTGGAGAGTATTTAGGTGTAGATAGGGGTCAAGGGGGTCCACTGATGGTGTGTAGGGAACAGGTTGACACTTTAGGATTGTGGGTCTATCAGGGTGCAAAGGTATTAAAGAGCAGAAGCAATCAGGCAGTACCATATGATGGTCGTCATCCACAGGTAGAGAGAGGTTCAGATGAGGAAATAGAGGAAGCGGATGACATTAGGGATGTCATTAGGGAGGCTATTACTGACGTTTACCAGCGTATAGATGAGGTAGAAATAACAAACGAGGCTAGACATAGTCGCTACGAGCAGTGGCAAGCCGAGAATATGTACGAGCATTCTAGGCAATGACAGCATGATAGATGGCACTATCATCAGCATCAGATCATGAGCTAGCTATCACCTCAGGTACCAAATAACTACGTACCGACCCGACCTGCTTACTATCCTCCACACCAGCCTGATATGCGACCACCATTTACTCTCTATGACCCTAACCAGGCCTATCAGTACACCTATAACCAACCGTGAAACCCGACCGATGACATGAACTGGAACCCCTATCCAGATTGATACAGTTCCCGTTGGTGATTTTTATCTTTTATTATTTTTATTTACTTATGTTTAAAACATATAATATTGTGATACTTTTAATGTAATTTTTAATATTTGTATTATTTTGTACTAATATTTCATATTTGATTTGAAAGTGGGAGGTTAAGTCCCATTTCAAATTACCATGCATGTTATTATTTATATGTATGTATATTGTCAATTGTACACAACAGGGTAACACAACGAACTTTCAAAGACTGGCATTAAGTTCAGCAAAAGCTACTAATTTTGACGACAAAAATAAAAACAAATGTGATGTAACAACAAGACGGAATGAACAAATGATGTGCACCATTTATCATTCAACAAACAAACGCCAATATGTTTGAAAACTTTGGTAAAATTTAATCATTTTTCTACGCTAATCACCCTCAATAATTTAAATTGTACTGATTTCTTGCAAATGAGGGCATTGCAAGATCTTAAGTGTGGGAAGGGGTTAAATTCTTTCGGATTTTTAAAATTTAAACACTTGGTTACCATTAAAAATACTAGTAACGCAGTAGTTGTATTAGAATCTGGTGCTCTGTGATAATAAAGAACAGCCCTAGTCTTATATACTGACTACCCAATTCTAGTAAAATTTTTCAAAATTTTCAAATAAATGAACTCAAAATCATGTTTATACATATTTATGAACGATAAAAGTAGGTGTTAACACCGAAATTATTGTAACCTCGGAAAGGACATAAATTGAGAAATAACCTAAAATGTTAGAATTCATTTAAAATGGAATAGAGGAAAATAAAAAGGCAAAGAAAGGAAAATAAAAGCCAAGTGTGGGAAAAATTTACCAAGTTATTTAGAACATATGTCACATATTTTTGTACAAATAATTGAAGATACTTTTGTTTTGGACAAAATTAACTGTTTTACCCGGTAAATTGTAATATATTTGAAAGAAAGATGGATTTACACGATGAATCAATTAAATCATTAAAAGGAAGTAAAGTCTTTCGAAAAAGACACGCACTTCTTGATTTTGGTCAGGAAGTTGTCATCCAGACTAGTTGTAGAGTCTACAAAAAACTTTGAAAAGTTTTCTCGAAAATCAGCTGGAAATCCACGGACCTCAGCATCAAACAGGGTCGCCAAGTGGTCAGACTTATCCTAACCATGAGAGGATCTGTCTCGTACAATGGGGGGACACCGTGCAAATTTGCTTATAAGACTAATGAATCAGATCCCCAGAAAGGATAATCTCCTTAAAGATCAAAAATCAGCTTTTAAGACTGATATTACTTAATCCTTGGGATTGACATTAAAGATTTAGAATTACAAACTCATGGAATTCGATGATATCTAAACTCGAGCTTGAACGCGAAAATATTTTGATCAAAATTACAAACCGATTTGTTTTCTGAAAAACCCATTTTTAATGCGTTCATTACCATTGAACGTAAAATCCTAGGAATTCACCTGAAATTCATTAGGTCACCTGAATCAAATCGGGTGTCAACCGTAAGAACGGTGGTTGCATAGCATGGTCAAAGACAGGACCTTGTGCCAGACTGAAAAATTATAGGGTGATCTTTACTATTGCTCCTACAAAGGATAGTAATTGCATCCGACACAATATAGACCATAATCAAAAGCATGTCACGGGACATTGCCTTAACAGTTGCTTGTTCAACGCTTTCCTTTACAATCGGACAGTAGTTTACCGAAAGGTAATATACGGAGCAAGTATACTGGACGTGTTGCTTTCCTAATACAAGGTTAGTAAGTGGGTGACACAAAACCATAAGTTTTGCGCTAAAATTTTCAAATCTGAAACCCACAAAACCCAAAAAAAAAAAAAAAAAAAACCATTTGCAAACACCGGTGAAGGGTTATTCCGGAAAACTTATCTAGGGTAAAAGCTAGATTTAATTTTCAAAAGATCAAATGTTTTCATAAAGATCTAATTTCCTTAAGGATCTAAATTTTCATAGTCATGTGGGACTGTAAACCACAACGTTACTATCATTGTTCATACCGCCAAATCGAAATCACTGATGTATAAAGTGTGAAGAATAAAGAAGTGATTCTTGTATTTTTATTTCAAGACTATATTACTTGAGGACAAGCAACGCTCAAGTGTGAGAATATTTGATAATGCTAAAAACGAACATATATTTCATAGCATTATCCCTCAAGAAAGACAAGCTTTTAGTTGCAATTGTTCTATTTACAAGTGATATTCGTTTAAATAATAAAAGGTGAAGACAAAAGACAGATTCGACGATTTGAAGACGCAAACGACCAAAAAGCCAAAAAGTACAAAGTACAATAAAAGTGGTTCAAATTATTGATGAGAAACGTCTAAAAGTTACAAGAGTACGAGCCGTTAAATGCAAAGTACAAGATATTAAATTGTACGCAAGGACGTTCGAAAATCCGGAACCGGGACCAGAGTCAACTCTCAACGCGCGACGCAACGGACCGAAAATTACAAGTCAACTATGCGCATAAATATAATATAATATATATATATATATATAATTACTTAAAATTATATATATATTATATATATTAATAAAAAGTTTCGGCAAACTATTAGACCTGTGAATGTTAGCTGGAAAATCAGGTCATGCAATCGAATGGCCTTGCTGCCGTATACCCATGCGATCGCATGGCAGTAAAGTGCTGGACACATCTATAAATTCAACAATTTTCGAACGTTTTATATACTCCTTTTTCATCAATCTCTATCTCACGATATATATATATATATATATATATATATATATATATATATATATATATATATATATATATATATATATATATATATATATATATATATATAATTTATAATTTTAATTTTAATTTAAGATTAATAATAATAAGGTTATGTTAGCAAATGTTGTAAGTGTGTAAGTCGAAATTCTGTCCGTGTAACGCTACGCTATTATTAATCATTGTAAGTTATGTTCAACCTTTTTAAATTAATGTCTCGTAGCTAAGTTATTATTATGCTTATTTAAATCGAAGTAATCGTGATGTTGGGCTAAATATTAAAGACGGGGTAATTGGGCTTTGTACCATAATTGGGGTTTGGACAAAAGCACGACACTTGTGAAAATTAGACTATGGGCTATTAATGGGCTTTATATTTGTTTAATTGAATGATAGTTTGTTAATTTAATATAAAGATTTACAATTTGATGTAATTATAAATAACCACATACACTCGATCGGACACGATGGGCGGGATATTTATAAGTACTAATAATCGTTCATTTGACCGGACACGGGAATGGATTAATAGTCAATGGACTCATTAAAACAGGGGTGGATTACATGCAAGGACACTTGGTGTAATTGATAATAAAGTATTAAAACCTTATTACAGTTTAAGTCCCCAATTAGTTGGAATATTTGACTTCGGATATAAGGATAATTTGACGAGGACACTCGCACTTTATATTTATGACTGATGGACTGTTATGGACAAAACCAGATGGACATATCGAATTATCCAGGACAAAGGACAATTAACCCATGGTAATAAATTAAAATCAACACGTCAAACATCATGATTACGGAAGTTTAAATAAGCATAATTCCTTTGTTTCATATTTTATCGCACTTTTATTTACTGTCATTTTATTTATTGCACTTTTAATTATCGTACTTTTTAATTATCTCAATTTTATTTATCGCATTTTAATTATTGTCATTTACTTTACGCTTTAAATTAAGTTATATTTATTTTTAATATTTTACATTAGGTTTTAACTGCGACTAAAATTTTAAAATCGACAAACCGGTCATTAAACGATAAAAACCCCCTTTTATAATAATAATACTACTTATAAATATATATATATATATATATATATATATATATATATATATATATATATATATATATTTATATACAAATTTAGTTTTAAAAATATAGCGTTAAACTTGGCTAGTTCCCTGTGGACGAACCGGACTTACTAAAAACTACACTACTATACGATTAGGTACACTGCCTATAAGTGTTGTAGCAAGGTTTAGGTATATCCACTCTATAAATAAATAAATAACTTGTGTAAAATTGTATCGTATTTAATAGTATTTCATAATAAATATATAACTATTTCGTATACGCCGCTACACACATCACATTACTTCAGATTCGACACGTGGAAAGTTGGGTGAACTGCGCTCAATTGAGTCGGAAGATCCAAACGTTAAGCAACGGGTCCAACACGCTCCAAGACTTCAAAAAGACCAATATATCGCGGATTCAACTTCCCACGCTTTCCGAAATGGATTACACCTTTCCAAGGTACGACTTTCAACATAACGCGGTCACCGATTTGAAATTCGTGATCTCCACGTTTAAGGTCGGCATAGCTCTTTTGACGATCACGGGCCGTCTTGAGCCTCGCTTAAATTTGGACAATCTTCTCGGTTGTTTCATGGACAAGTTCGGGACCGGTGAGTTATTTTTCACCTACTTCGGCCCAACAGATAGGAGAACAACATTTACGGCCATACAATGTTTCAAAGGTGCGGCCTTAATATGAAATGTCCCGTTCTTATTGATTAAAAACGTTCCATATTAATTGATTTCGTTGCGAGGTTTTGACCTCTATATGAGACGTTTTTCAAAGACTGCATTCATTTTTAAACAAACCATAACCTTTATTTCATCAATAAAGGTTTAAAAAGCTTTACGTAGATTATCAAATAATGATAATCTAAAATATCCTGTTTACACACGACCATTACATAATGGTTTACAATACAAATATGTTACAACAAAATAAGTTTCTTGAATGCAGTTTTTACACAATATCATACAAGCATGGACTCCAAATCTTGTCCTTATTTAAGTATGCGACAGCGGAAGCTCTTAATAATCACCTGAGAATAAACATGCTTAAAACGTCAACAAAAATGTTGGTGAGTTATAGGTTTAACCTATATATATCAAATCGTAACAATAGACCACAAGATTTCATATTTCAATACACATCCCATACATAGAGATAAAAATCATTCATATGGTGAACACCTGGTAACCGACAATAACAAGATGCATATATAAGAATATCCCCATCATTCCGGGACACCCTTCGGATATGATATAAATTTCGAAGTACTAAAGCATCCGGTACTTTGGATGGGGTTTGTTAGGCCCAATAGATCTATCTTTAGGATTCGCGTCAATTAGGGTGTCTGTTCCCTAATTCTTAGATTACCAGACTTAATAAAAAGGGGCATATTCGATTTCGATAATTCAACCATAGAATGTAGTTTCACGTACTTGTGTCTATTTTGTAAATCATTTATAAAACCTGCATGTATTCTCATCCCAAAAATATTAGATTTTAAAAGTGGGACTATAACTCACTTTCACAGATTTTTTTTTTTACTTCGTCGGGAAGTAAGACTTGGCCACTGGTTGATTCACGAACCTATAACAATATATACATATATATCAAAGTATGTTCAAAATATATTTACAACACTTTTAATATATTTTGATGTTTTAAGTTTATTAAGTCAGCTGTCCTCGTTAGTAACCTACAACTAGTTGTCCACGGTTAGATGTACAGAAATAAATCGATAAATATTATCTTGAATCAATCCACGACCCAGTGTATACGTATCTCAGTATTGATCACAACTCAAACTATATATATTTTGGAATCAACCTCAACCCTGTATAGCTAACTCCAACATTCACATATAGAGTGTCTATGGTTGTTCCGAAATATATATAGATGTGTCGACATGATAGGTCGAAACATTGTATACGTGTCTATGGTATCTCAAGATTACATAATATATAATACAAGTTGATTAAGTTATGGTTGGAATAGATTTGTTACCAATTTTCACGTAGCTAAAATGAGAAAAATTATCCAATCTTGTTTTACCCATAACTTCTTCATTTTAAATCCGTTTTGAGTGAATCAAATTGCTATGGTTTCATATTGAACTCTATTTTATGAATCTAAACAAAAAAAGTATAGGTTTCTAGTCGGAAAAATAAGTTACAAGTCGTTTTTGTAAAGGTAGTCATTTCAGTCGAAAGAACGACGTCTAGATGACCATTTTAGAAAACATACTTCCACTTTGAGTTTAACCATAATTTTTGGATATAGTTTCATGTTCATAATAAAAATCATTTTCTCAGAATAACAACTTTTAAATCAAAGTTTATCATAGTTTTTAATTAACTAACCCAAAACAGCCCGCGGTGTTACTACGACGGCGTAAATCCGGTTTTACGGTGTTTTTCGTGTTTCCAGGTTTTAAATCATTAAGTTAGCATATCATATAGATATAGAACATGTGTTTAGTTGATTTTAAAAGTCAAGTTAGAAGGATTAACTTTTGTTTGCGAACAAGTTTAGAATTAACTAAACTATGTTCTAGTGATTACAAGTTTAAACCTTCGAATAAGATAGCTTTATATGTATGAATCGAATGATGTTATGAACATCATTAATACCTTAAGTTCCTTGGATGAACCTACTGGAAAAGAGAAAAATGGATCTAGCTTCAATGGATCCTTGGATGGCTCAAAGTTCTTGAAGCAAAATCATGACACGAAAATAAGTTCAAGTAAGATCATCACTTGAAATAAGATTGTTATAGTTATAGAAATTGAACCAAAGTTTGAATATGATTATTACCTTGTATTAGAATGATAACCTACTGTAAGAAACAAATATTTCTTGAGGTTGGATGATCACCTTACAAGATTGGAAGTGAGCTAGCAAACTTGAAAGTATTCTTGATTTTATGAAACTAGAACTTTTGGAATTTATGAAGAACACTTAGAACTTGAAGATAGAACTTGAGAGAGTTCAATTAGATGAAGAAAATTGAAGAATTAAAGTGTTTGTAGGTGTTTTTGGTCGTTGGTGTATGGATTAGATATAAAGGATATGTAATTTTGTTTTCATGTAAATAAGTCATGAATGATTACTCATATTTTTGTAATCTTATGAGATATTTCATGCTAGTTGCCAAATGATGGTTCCCACATGTGTTAGGTGACTCACATGGGCTGCTAAGAGCTGATCATTGGAGTGTATATACCAATAGTACATACATCTAAAAGCTGTGTATTGTACGAGTACGAATACGGGTGCATACGAGTAGAATTGTTGATGAAACTGAACGAGAATGTAATTGTAAGCATTTTTGTTAAGTAGAAGTATTTTGATAAGTGTATTGAAGTCTTTCAAAAGTGTATAAATACATATTAAAACACTACATGTATATACATTTTAACTGAGTCGTTAAGTCATCGTTAGTCGTTACATGTAAGTGTTGTTTTGAAACCTTTAGGTTAACGATCTTGTTAAATGTTGTTAACCCAATGTTTATAATATCAAAAGAGATTTTAAATTATTATATTATCATGATATTATGATGTACGAATATCTCTTAATATGATATATATACATTAAATGTCGTTACAACGATAAACGTTACATATATGTCTCGTTTCAAAATCATTAAGTTAGTAGTCTTGTTTTTACATATGTAGTTCATTGTTAATATAATTAATGATATGTTTACTTATCATAATATCATGTTAACTATATATATAACCATATATTTGTCATCATATAGTTTTTTTTACAAGTTTTAACGTTCGTGAATCACCGGTCAACTTGGGTGGTCAATTGTCTATATGAAACCTATTTCAATTAATCAAGTCTTAACAAGTTTGATTGCTTAACATGTTGGAAACATTTAATCATGTAAACATCAATCTCAATTAATATATATAAACATGGAAAAGTTCGGGTCACTACATAATACTTGCGTGATAGCTCTTGTTGTAAGAGAATTCGGTTAGCGGCAAGTGCTTCTCCCAAGCCTTTCCGAAATCAATTACACAAGCACGCAACATGTCCTCCAGGGTTTGAATCGTGCGCTCGCTCTGTCCGTTGGTTTGCAGGTGATATGATGTACTCATATCTAGACGTGTTCCCAAGGCTTCTTGTAAAGAACGCCAAAATCTAGAAGCGAAACGGGTATCGCGATCTGAGATAATCGATAAGGGTACACCGTGATGAGATACAATCTCCTTTATGTATAACTACGCCAGTCTCTCCATCGTATCAGTTTCCTTCATGGCTAGGAAGTGTGTAGATTTGGTAAGATGGTCAATGATAACCCAGATGGTATCATAACCGCCTACCGTCCTCGGTAGCTTCGTGATGAAATCCATTGTTATTCCTTCCCACTTCCATTGCGGGATTTCGGGTTGTTGAAGTAACCCTCTGATGTTCAGCTTTGATCTTGGAACAAGTTAAACACTTTCTAACATATGCTGCAACATCCCTTTTGAGGTTTGGCCACCAATATTGAACCTTGAGGTCGTGGTACATCTTACCAGCTCCTGGATGGATTGAATACCTTGACTTGTGGGCTTCATCTAGAATAAGGCTCCGTAAATCTCCATAACTAGGCACCCAGATTCTTCCGGCAAAGTATCGGAGTCCAGTCTCCTTGACCTCAAATCGAGAAACGAGAATGTTCAAGTGCTCTTGAGAAATATTCTCCTCCTTGAGAGCCTCTTCTTGAGTTACACAGATCTGGCAGTTGAGATTTGTCTGAATGGTGATGTTCAAGGCATGGACACGAAGAGGTACCGTTCTCTCCTTTCGGCTCAAGGCATCGGCTACAACATTTGCCTTGCCAGGGTGGTAAAGAAGTTCACAATCATAGTCGTTCAACTTCTCAATCCATCGACGTTGTCTCATATTCAGCTGCTTCTGATCAAAGATGTGTTGGAGGCTTTTGTGGTCGGTGAAGATAGTGCTCTTAGTCCCATACAGATAGTGTCTCCATATTTTGAGTGCAGAGACAAAGGCTCCAAGCTCAAGATCATGAGTAGTGTAGTTTCCCTGGTGAATCCTTAGTTGTCGGGAGGCGTAAGCAATAAGCTTTTTCCGTTGCATCAATACACACCCAAAACCTTGTCGGGAGGCATCGTAATATACAAAGAAATCATCACTGCCTTCAGGAAAGGACAGAATAGCAGCGATGGTTAACATCTGCTTCAGGGTTTAGAATGCCGACTCTTGCTTGGTCTCTTAAACGAACTTCTTCCCTTTATGAGTTAATGCAGTCAAAGGACACGCAATCAGAGAGAAACCTTCAATGAACCTTCGGTAATAACCGGCGAGGCCTAAGAATTGGCAGATATGACTCGGAGTAGTGGGGGTTTCCCACTTGCTGATAGCTTCGATCTTTGCGGGATCGACTTTGATACATTGATTGCTCACGATATGACAGAGAAATTGAACTTTCTTCAACCAAAATTTGTACTTAAAGAATTTGGCATAAAGCCGCTCTTGCCTCAAGAGTTCTAGCACGAGTTGAAGATGTTGCTCATGTTCTGTTTCACTTTTCGAATAGATGAGGATATCATCTATGAAGACGATAATGAACTTGTCCAGGTATGGATTTCATACACGATTCATGATATCCATAAATACGGCTGGTATGTTGGTTAAACCAAATGGCATCACAAGAAATTCATAGTGACCATAACGGGTTCTGAACGCAGTCTTCATCACATCGCTATCCTTCACCCTCAACCGGTGATAACCTGATCGCAAATCGATCTTGGAGTAAACACTGGATCCTAGCAGTTGGTCGAAAAGATCGTCAATTCTAGGAAGGGGATACCAATTCTTGATCGTTAACTTGTTCAGCTCACGATAATCGATACACATGCGAAAAGATCCGACCTTCTTCTTCATGAACAAAGCAGGTGCGCCCCAAGGCGAAGAACTCGGTTGGATAAACCCTCGGTCTAGCAATTCCTATAGTTGACTCTGCAACTCTTGTAGTTCGGAAGGTGCAAGTCGATAAGGTGCGCGAGCTACGGGTGCAGTTCCTGGCACTTAGTCGATCTGAAACTCCACTGATCTCGGCGGAGGTAATCCAGGCAACTCTTCTGGAAAGACGTCGGGAAATTCATTCACAATTCGTACATCATCCATGCTCTTCTCTTCAACTTCCAGCTTCTTCACATGTGCCAGAATAGCAAAACGCCCCTTCTTCATAACCTTTTGTGCCTTCAAGCAACTAATAAGGTTCAACTTCGGACTACATCTCTCTCCGTAAACAATCAGTGGCTCTCCAGTCTCGCGTGGTATACGGAGAATCTTCTAACCACAGATAACTTCAGCTCTTACTTTGGATAACTAGTCCATACCGACTATCACATCAAAGCTTCCCATTTGATGGGTATTAGATCAATCTCAAAATCCACTCCGGCTAGGTTGATAATACCTCCTCGGCCAATTTGGTCAACTTTCTCATGTTTTCCATTGGCTACCTCGACAACCATACTCTCCTCCAAAGGAACTAACGACCAATCTATCTTAGAGCAAAAGTGTCTACATACATAACTCCTATCGGCACCCATATCAAATAGAACAGAAGCTAATAGGTTATTGATAGTGAATGCACCTGTAACCAAGTGAGGATTCTCGCGGGCATCTCTTGCGTTCATGTTGAAGGCTCTTCCACATGCTGGCCCGCCATCCTTCTTCTTGTTGGGACATTCATTCCTGAAGTGGCCCTGCTATCCGCACTCATGGCACTTCCTTGGTGTAACATCCCGCCTTTTTCCATTTACTTTTCCGTTATACTAATATAAAGTCCGTTATATGTTTATAACATCTCCCGTTGATACGCGTTTTAAATTATCTCGTTTAGGTAATTCCCGCACCCGAACGAAAGTTGAGGGACTAAACTTGACAAGGGATCAAACCCTTGACTAGGTCAAAGGGTCAAACCCCTTTCACCCATTCATTTCCACCTCCATCTCTCTCTCTTTCTCTCTAGCAAGAACACACACCCAAAACCAAATTCATTCAATCATCATCTAAATTCGATCTAGGAGGCTTACAACAAAATAAACTACATATTTATGATCCTCTCTTCATCCTCTTCATTTTGGTACCAACTTCATCTCATTTGGGTAACTTTCTAAAATCACTAGATTTTGTGTTCTTGATGTTTTTAACTTATAAAAGTGTTAATTAGTGTCTATGGCTCAAGTCTAACACGAATATATGATTTATATGCTCGATCTCGTTGTTTTAGTCTAACTAGCATGAACTTGAATTTTGGTGTGTTGTTCTTAAATTTTGGATGATCATATGTTGTTAGATGTTAAAAGTTGATGTTTTAATTGTGTTACTAGCATCACTAGCTTCAATTTGATGTGTAGGTTGCCTTAGAAAACTTCATGAACTTGATTAGTGATTTTGGTGAATTTGGGTTAGGGTTTGATGAACTTGAAATGGACTTTTGATGCATTGAATGCCATGGATTATTATTGGTAAGTGTTTAGTTGGATTGTATGCTTGATTACCTTCGAAACGGCATATCATTCATGTAAATTGGTTGCCCGAATCATTGAATTGCATTTATGAACTTGTATGCGGTTAATGTTAAGCATTAGATGCGGTTTTGGTTGTTGTAATAGGTAGATTGATTGATGAAATGTGTTTAGATGTTTTCCTCGTCAAATTACCTTCCCAACGGTATAAGATACTTGTCTTGATTGTTTGCGGATCATAAATGGTGATTGTTTGAAGTTAGGTTCGTGCATAAAACTTAAAAACTGCCAGAATTCTCTGCACAGGTACCCGCGCGGCGCGCCATATACCCGCGCGGCGCGCCGTTTGGGTCTGTCCAACTTGGTCAATTTTCGAATAATGTTTGCTATGCTACGCACCTCCGATTCACATGTAACTTGTCCTAGCATGCTCATACATGATTAAAAACCTCAGAAAAATAGTTCGGGACACGACCCGAACGTGTTGACTTTTTCGTTGACTTTGACCGACCAAAGTTTGACTTTTTGTCAAACTTAACCAAATGATTTTGCAACCTTCCTAACTTGTTTATATACTTGTATCTTGCATGAAACTTGACAATTTGATTTCACATGCTAAATAATCGAGTCGTAACGAGCCATAGGACTAATTGAACATCTTTGACCTATCGTGTTTACCGTTATTGATACGACCTATTTGTTTAGGTCAAGACTAGCACTATCCTTCGCACACGTTATTTTGTGAAGTACTTTACTACTCGTGCACTCAAGGTGAGATCATAGTCCCACTTTTACTCTTTTTGAACTTACATTTGGGATGAGAAAACATAAACATTTCTTTTACTAAGTGAACACAAGTACAGGAAAACAAACATTCTACATACGAGTTTAGAACAAAATCCTCAATTCGATTATCATTAGTTACACTTGCCGGGTGTAAGCGAGAACTTATGTTGTATGGATCCATATGGGTTTGACAAACCCTCATTCAAACGGTTCGCTACCGTTTACGAATGAAATATATTTTCGAGAAACAGTGTATGTTCTAGCACTAAGTGATGGGGTTCAATGGAAGGAAACGTTAAGCATTGATAATTGGGTGCTCGTGAAACAAACTTTTGGAATGTATTACTATTATTTCATTGATGCAAATCTTGTGGTTCACTTGTACTTACTTACTTAAACCTATGATTTCACCAACGTTTTCGTTGACAGATTTCTATGTTTTTCTCAGGTCCTTGAACGATACATGATACATGCTTCTGCTCATTATTTGATACTTGCATTGGATGTCGAGTATATGTGCATTTCATGGAGCGTCTTTTGACTTTACTTTAAACTGTGTCGCCTAGATTTCATTCGTATTATAACGTTGTAACTTAACTATTGGTTGAACAATTCTTGTAAACTTTGGGAACAATCTTTATTTTGAAATGAAGGCGACATATTTTGGTCAAACTTTGTCTTAAAGACTTATGACCACGTAACGGGACCTAAGTAGACGGCGCCGTCAAACATGATTTGGTCGGGTCGCTACAGATGGTATCAGAGCGTTGGTTGTAGGGATTTAGAGTTCATTAGTGTCAACCCCGAGTCATAGGGTACATTGGTGAGTCTAGACTACAACCGGCATATAGACTTGAAGTAGGAATTACTTGACTACTTGTGCATTTATACTCGAACGCTTCTACTCATATCTACTCTTAGTTCATCTTAATCTCACGTTGTTTAATTTGATTGACACGCCACCTTGACTATATGAAATGATGTCGAATGCACATATGAATCAGGGTAATATAATTTCCGGGATTATATTACGGTGACTCATATGAACGTTCCGACATTATGACATAAAGAATTTAAGGCTAGTCGAGGAAAAACTTCTCTTTATCTTTATTCTATGTCACGGTTAGTATTATTGAGAATACTAATCAATGATATTCTTGTGTCTTGAAGGAACAATGGCTCCTCGTCGTGTACGCCGCAATGAAACTCCCGAACAAGCTCTCGAACGGATGATAGCTACCGCCGTAGATGCGGCCATGGCCGGTCACTCATCCAACAACAATAATAATAACAACCACAACAACAACAACAACAACAACAACAACAACAACAATGGAGCCGGAAACTCAAACGAGGGATGCTCTTATAAAGCTTTCATGGGGTGCAAACCTCACACTTTTGATGGAACCGGGGGACCGGTCGTGCTCACCCGATGGTTTGAGCAAACGGAAGCCGTCTTTAGCATAAGCGGTTGTCGGGACCAAGACAAGGTCAAATACTCCACTCACACCTTCGCCGGTGTCGCTCTTACATGGTGGAATACTTATGTACAATCGGTGGGTACCGATGAAGCTCATGCCCTCTCTTGGGCCGATCTAAAGGAAAAGATGATTGTTGAATATTTTCCGCGCGAAGAAACCCGAAAGCTTGAGGAAGAACTAAGAGCTTTGAAAGCGGTCGGAAACGATCTTAAAGCTTATAATCAACGCTTCGCCGAACTATCCTTGATGTGTCCTAACCTTGTTAACCCCGAATCTCAAAGGATTGAGCTCTACATGCTCGGTCTTCCAAAAAGCATCAAACAAGGGGTGATGTCATCCAAACCCACTACTCATCAAGCCGCTATGAACATGGCTCGCCAACTAATTGAAACGGTTGACGAAATCGTAGTTCCGGCACCTAAGGCCGAGGATAAATCAGGCGGCAACAAAAGAAAGTGGGAACCCTCCCAATCAAGCAACAACAACTTTGCTAAGAAGCCTTACACCTCCGACGGCAAGAGGGGTTATGCCGGGAACCTACCTCTTTGCAACAAATGCAACAAACATCACTTTGGCGAATGTAGTAAGTTAATTTGCCACCGGTGCCAAGGAGTTGGTCATAAGGCCAACGATTGTAAAAGTGCCACTCCCGTCGCTCGAAAGTGGCCCAATGCACCAAAGACGGGCACTTGTTACGAATGTGGCCAAATGGGTCATTATAGAAATGCATGCCCAAAGAAGAAAGATAACCCCAATACGCGCGGCCGAGCTTTCAACATAAACACCGAGGAAGCCCGGGATGACACTGAACTAGTCACGGGTACGTTTCTTCTCAACAATTCTTATGTCTCTTGCTTATTCGATTCAGGTGCCGATAAATGCTTTGTATCCAAGACTTTGACTCATTCTTTTAGCACTCCACCTCTTCCATTAGATACCACTTACACCATTGAAGTGGCTAACGGGAAACTATTAAGTGCCGACACATATTACCGGGGGTGTACGATAAACATTTTGGGTAAGGAATTTGAAATTGATTTGATACCCATGGAACTAGGAAGCTTTGATGTAATAATCGGTATGAATTGGTTAGTCAAAACGAAATCTCACATTCTTTGTGATCTTAACGCAATCCGAATTCCTATCGAGAATGGTGAACCTTTGATCGTCTATGGCGATAAGAGTTGCACCGGGCTCAACCTCGTTTCGTGTGTTAAAGTTAGAAAACTACTCCGTAAGGGTTGTTTTGCGATCCTTGCTCACGTTAAGAAAGTCGAGTCCGATGGGAAGCACATCGATGATGTGCCAATTGTTAGTGACTATTCCGATGTATTTCCCGACGAATTGCCGGGTCTTCCGCCTCATCGACCGGTTGAATTCCAAATCGATCTTATTCCGGGAGCCGCACCCGTAGCACGTGCACCATATAGACTCGCTCCATCTGAAATGCAAGAATTGCAAAGTCAAATCCAAGAACTACTTGATCGTGGTTTTATCCAACCTAGCCATTCACCTTGGGGCGCTCCGATTTTGTTTGTTAAAAAGAAAGACGGATCCCTACGAATGTGCATTGATTATCGTGAACTAAATAAATTGACGGTTAAGAACCGATATCCTCTTCCTCGCATCGATGACCTCTTTGATCAACTACAAGGGTCTTGTGTATATTCGAAAATCGATCTCCGCTCGGGTTATCATCAATTAAGGGTTAAGGGGGAAGATATCTCCAAAACCGCTTTCCGGACTCGTTACAGTAGTTATGAATTCCTTGTCATGCCATTTGGTCTCACTAACGCACCGGCGGTGTTCATGGATCTTATGAACCGCGTGTGCAAACCGTATCTCGATAAATTTGTTATTGTGTTCATCGATGACATATTGATCTATTCTAAAAATGAAGAAGAGCACGAACAACATCTCCGACTCGTGCTTGAACTTTTAAGACAAGAACAACTCTATGCCAAATTCTCCAAGTGTGAATTTTGGTTAAAGGAAGTTCAATTTCTTGGTCATGTTGTAAGTGACCAAGGTATTAAAGTCGATCCAACGAAAATCGAAGCCATTAGCAAATGGGAGACTCCTACTACTCCTACTCACATTCGTCAATTTTTGGGTCTCGTCGGGTACTATCGTAGATTCATCGAAAATTTCTCTTTGGTTGCACGTCCTCTAACCGCATTGACTCACAAGGGAAAGAAATTCATTTGGGCGACCGAACATGAATCCGCATTCCAAATCTTGAAAACGAAGCTAACCACCGCTCCTATCTTGTCACTTCCCGAAGGCAATGATGACTTTGTTGTATATTGTGATGCCTCAAAACATGGTTTTGGGTGTGTATTGATGCAACGAACGAAAGTCATTGCTTATGCTTCTCGACAACTCAAAATTCATGAACGAAACTATACGACACATGATCTCGAACTCGGAGCCGTCGTCTTTGCACTTAAAATGTGGAGACACTATCTTTATGGAACCAAGAGTACTATCTTTACCGACCACAAAAGTCTCCAACACATTTTCGATCAAAAGCAACTAAACATGAGACAACGACGGTGGATTGAAACTTTGAACGATTACGATTGCGAGCTCCGTTACCATCCCGGGAAGGCAAACGTAGTAGCCGATGCCTTAAGTCGAAAAGAAAGAGCGGTGCCTCTCCGTGTCCGAGCTTTAAACATCACCATTCACACCAACCTTAATAGCCAAATTCGGGTAGCCCAAGATGAGGCTCTCAAGGATAAAAACATCTCTCTCGAACACTTGAACGTCCTCACCTCTCGATTCGAAGTTAAAGAAACCGGACTCCGATATTTCGCCAGAAGAATTTGGGTGCCTAGTTATGGGGATCTACGAAGCCTTATTTTAGATGAAGCCCATAAGTCACGATACTCGATTCACCCCGGTGCCAATAAGATGTACCACGACCTTAAACAACTATATTGGTGGCCGAACATCAAAAGGGACGTAGCTACTTATGTTTCCAAGTGTTTGACATGTTCCAAAGTTAAAGCCGAACACCAAAGACCGTCCGGACTACTTCAACAACCCGAGATCCCGCAATGGAAGTGGGAAAGGATAACGATGGATTTTATCACCAAGCTACCAAAAACGACGGGCGGTTATGATACCATTTGGGTTATTGTTGACCGTCTCACCAAATCCGCACACTTCCTTGCCATGAAAGAAACGGACAAAATGGAGAAACTTGCACAACTTTACATTAAGGAGATCGTAGCCCGACACGGTGTACCTTTATCGATTATCTCCGACCGAGATGGCCGTTTCGTTTCTAGATTTTGGCGTACATTGCAAGAAGCGTTGGGAACGCGTTTAGACATGAGCACCGCATATCATCCTCAAACCGATGGACAAAGCGAACGTACAATTCAAACCTTAGAGGACATGTTACGAGCTTGCGTGGTTGATTTCAGAAAAGCTTGGGACAAGCACTTACCTCTCGCCGAGTTCTCTTACAACAATAGTTATCACGCGAGTATTAAAGCCGCACCTTTTGAAGCGCTATATGGCCGCAAATGTCGTTCACCTCTTTGTTGGGCTGAGGTAGGCGACGTGCAAATCACCGGACCCGAACTCATTCACGAAACCACCGAGAAAATCGTTCAAATCCGAGATAGGCTTAGGACGGCCCGAAGTCGTCAAAAGAGCTATACCGACAAACGACGCAACGATCTTGAATTTCAAGTCGGTGACCGAGTAATGTTAAAAGTCGCACCTTGGAAGGGTGTAATCCGTTTTGGGAAACGTGGGAAGCTAAATCCGCGGTATATTGGTCCTTTCGAAATCTTGGAGCGTATTGGAACCGTTGCTTATCGTTTAGATCTTCCGCCTCAATTGAGCTCCGTTCATCCTACTTTCCATGTATCCAACTTGAAAAAGTGTCTTGCCGAACCCGATATCGTCATTCCTCTCGAGGAGCTTACCATTGATGACAAACTTCATTTTGTGGAGGAACCGGTTGAAATTGTGGACACCTCCGCCAAGACATTGAAACAAAGCCGAATCCCGATTGTCAAGGTTCGTTGGAATGCCAAAAGAGGACCCGAGTTTACTTGGGAAAGACAAGATCAAATGCAAAGGAAGTATCCTCATCTATTCGTGAATTCGGAAACGCAAGATCTCGAGGAAGAAACAACGACTACTACGCCTACTTAAATTTCGGGACGAAATTTCTTTTAAGGAGTAGGTAATGTAACATCCCGCCTTTTTCCATTTACTTTTCCGTTATACTAATATAAAGTCCGTTATATGTTTATAACATCTCCCGTTGATACGCGTTTTAAATTATCTCGTTTAGGTAATTCCCGCACCCGAACGAAAGTTGAGGGACTAAACTTGACAAGGGATCAAACCCTTGACTAGGTCAAAGGGTCAAACCCCTTTCACCCATTCATTTCCACCTCCATCTCTCTCTCTTTCTCTCTAGCAAGAACACACACCCAAAACCAAATTCATTCAATCATCATCTAAATTCGATCTAGGAGGCTTACAACAAAATAAACTACATATTTGTGATCCTCTCTTCATCCTCTTCATTTTGGTACCAACTTCATCTCATTTGGGTAACTTTCTAAAATCACTAGATTTTGTGTTCTTGATGTTTTTAACTTATAAAAGTGTTAATTAGTGTCTATGGCTCAAGTCTAACACGAATATATGATTTATATGCTCGATCTCGTTGTTTTAGTGTAACTAGCATGAACTTGAATTTTGGTGTGTTGTTCTTAAATTTTGGATGATCATATGTTGTTAGATGTTAAAAGTTGATGTTTTAATTGTGTTACTAGCATCACTAGCTTCAATTTGATGTGTAGGTTGCCTTAGAAAACTTCATGAACTTGATTAGTGATTTTGGTGAATTTGGGTTAGGGTTTGATGAACTTGAAATGGACTTTTGATGCATTGAATGCCATGGATTATTATTGGTAAGTGTTTAGTTGGATTGTATGCTTGATTACCTTCGAAACGGCATATCATTCATGTAAATTGGTTGCCCGAATCATTGAATTGCATTTATGAACTTGTATGCGGTTAATGTTAAGCATTAGATGCGGTTTTGGTTGTTGTAATAGGTAGATTGATTGATGAAATGTGTTTAGATGTTTTCCTCGTCAAATTACCTTCCCAACGGTATAAGATACTTGTCTTGATTGTTTGCGGATCATAAATGGTGATTGTTTGAAGTTAGGTTCGTGCATAAAACTTAAAAACTGCCAGAATTCTCTGCACAGGTACCCGCGCGGCGCGCCATATACCCGCGCGGCGCGCCGTTTGGGTCTGTCCAACTTGGTCAATTTTCGAATAATGTTTGCTATGCTACGCACCTCCGATTCACATGTAACTTGTCCTAGCATGCTCATACATGATTAAAAACCTCAGAAAAATAGTTCGGGACACGACCCGAACGTGTTGACTTTTTCGTTGACTTTGACCGACCAAAGTTTGACTTTTCGTCAAACTTAACCAAATGATTTTGCAACCTTCCTAACTTGTTTATATACTTGTATCTTGCATGAAACTTGACAATTTGATTTCACATGCTAAATAATCGAGTCGTAACGAGCCATAGGACTAATTGAACATCTTTGACCTATCGTGTTTACCGTTATTGATACGACCTATTTGTTTAGGTCAAGACTAGCACTATCCTTCGCACACGTTATTTTGTGAAGTACTTTACTACTCGTGCACTCAAGGTGAGATCATAGTCCCACTTTTACTCTTTTTGAACTTACATTTGGGATGAGAAAACATAAACATTTCTTTTACTAAGTGAACACAAGTACAGGAAAACAAACATTCTACATACGAGTTTAGAACAAAATCCTCAATTCGATTATCATTAGTTACACTTGCCGGGTGTAAGCGAGAACTTATGTTGTATGGATCCATATGGGTTTGACAAACCCTCATTCAAACGGTTCGCTACCGTTTACGAATGAAATATATTTTCGAGAAACAGTGTATGTTCTAGCACTAAGTGATGGGGTTCAATGGAAGGAAACGTTAAGCATTGATAATTGGGTGCTCGTGAAACAAACTTTTGGAATGTATTACTATTATTTCATTGATGAAAATCTTGTGGTTCACTTGTACTTACTTACTTAAACCTATGATTTCACCAACGTTTTCGTTGACAGATTTCTATGTTTTTCTCAGGTCCTTGAACGATACATGATACATGCTTCCGCTCATTATTTGATACTTGCATTGGATGTCGAGTATATGTGCATTTCATGGAGCGTCTTTTGACTTTACTTTAAACCGTGTCGCCTAGATTTCATTCGTATTATAACGTTGTAACTTAACTATTGGTTGAACAATTCTTGTAAACTTTGGGAACAATCTTTATTTTGAAATGAAGGCGACATATTTTGGTCAAACTTTGTCTTAAAGACTTATGACCACGTAACGGGACCTAAGTAGACGGCGCCGTCAAACATGATTTGGTCGGGTCGCTACACTTGGTCCATTTGGGTTTGTCCTCACAACTGGGGCGGTGCTCTTAGAATCTCGGCCGATGTGTCCAATCCTTTTGCACTGCTCACACACTACATTGCATTGTCCAGTATGATGCTTGTAGCATCTCTTACACTGAGGAAGGGTGAAATGTCCCGTTCTTATTGATTAAAAACGTTCCATATTAATTGATTTCGTTGCGAGGTTTTGACCTCTATATGAGATGTTTTTCAAAGACTGCATTCATTTTTAAAACAAACCATAACCTTTATTTCATAAATAAAGGTTTAAAAAGCTTTACGTAGATTATCAAATAATGATAATCTAAAATATCCTGTTTACCCACGACCATTACATAATGGTTTACAATACAAATATGTTACATCGAAATCAGTTTCTTGAATGCAGTTTTTACACAATATCATACAACCATGGACTCCAAATCTTGTCCTTATTTTAGTATGCAACAACGGAAGCTCTTAGTATTCACCTGAGAATAAACATGCTTTAAACGTCAACCAAAATGTTGGTGAGTTATAGGTTTAACCTATATATATCAAATCGTAACAATAGACCACAAGATTTCATATTTCAATACACATCCCATACATAGAGATAAAAATCATTCATATGGTGAACACCTGGTAATCGACATTAACAAGATGCATATATATAAGAATATCCCCATCATTCCGGGACACCCTTCGGATATGATATAAATTTTGAAGTACTAAAGCATCCGGTACTTTGGATGGGGTTTGTTAGGCCCAATAGATCTATCTTTAGGATTCGCGTCAATTAGGGTGTCTGTTCCCTAATTCTTAGATTACCAGACTTAATAAAAAGGGGCATATTCGATTTTAATAATTCAACCATAGAATGTAGTTTCACGTACTTGTGTCTATTTTGTAAATCATTTATAAAACCTGCATGTATTCTCATCCCAAAAATATTAGATTTTAAAAGTGGGACTATAACTCACTTTCACAGATTTTTTACTTCGTCGGAAAGTAAAACTTGGCCACTGGTCGATTCACGAATCTATAACAAATATCTACATATATATCAAAGTATGTTCAAAATATATTTACAACACTTTTAATATATTTTGATGTTTTAAGTTTATTAAGTCAGCTGTCCTCGTTAGTAACCTACAACTAGTTGTCCACAGTTAGATGTACAGAAATAAATCGATATATATATTATCTTGAATCAATCCACGACCTAATGTATACACGTCTCAGGCTAGATCACAACTCAAAGTATATATATTTTTGGAATCAACCTCAACCCTGTATAGCTAACTCCAACATTACTGCATATAGAGTGTCTATGGTTGTTCCAAATAATATATATACATGGGTCGATATGATATGTCAAAACATTTGCATACGTGTCTATGGTATCCCAAGATTACATAATATATTAGAATACATGTATAATACAATATAAGTTAGCTAGGATATGAATTGTATAGAATTGTTCATATTTCCCGTAGCTACAAAAATCAAAAAATATCCAATCTTGTTTTACCCATAACTTCTTCATTTTAAATCCGTTTTAAGTGAATCAAATTGCTATGGTTTCATATTGAACTCTATTTTATGAATCTAAATAGAAAAATTATAGGTTTATAGTCGGAAATATAAGTTACAATTCGTTTTTGTATGAGGTAGTCATTTCAGTCGAAAGAACGACGTCTTGATGACCATTTTGAAAAACATACTTCCACTTTGAGTTTAACCATGATTTTTGGATATAGTTTCATGTTCATAAGAAAAATCATTTTCTCAGAAGAACAACTTTTAAATCAAAGTTTATCATAGTTTTTAATTATCAAACCCAAAACAGCCCGCGGTGTTACTATGACGGCGTATGTTCAGTTTTACGGTGTTTTTCGTGTTTCCAGGTTTTAAATCATTAAGTTAGCATATCATATAGATATAGAACATGTGTCTAGTTGATTTTAAAAGTCAAGTTAGAAGGATTAACTTTTGTTTGCGAACAAGTTTAGAATTAACTAAACTCTATTCTAGTGATTTCAAGTTTAAACCTTCGAATAAGATAACGTTATATGTATGAATCGAATGATGTTATGAACATCATTACTACCTCAAGTTCCTTGGATAAACCTACTGGAAATGAGAAAAATAGATCTAGCTTCAAAGGATCCTTGGATGGCTTGAAAGTTCTTGAAGCAGAATCATGACACGAAAACAATTTCAAGTAAGATTTTCACTCGAAATAAGATTGTTATAGTTATAGAAATTGAATTAAAGTTTGAGTATGACTATTACCTTGTATTAGAAAGATAACCTACTGTAAGTAACAAAGGTTTCTTGATCTTGGATGATTACTTGGAATGGATTTAGAAAACTTGGAAGTAAACTTGCAATCTTGGAAGTATTCTTGATTTTATGAAACTAGAACTTTTGGAATTTATAAAGAACACTTAGAACTTGAAGATAGAACTTGAGAGAGATCAATTAGATGAAGAAAATTGAAGAATGAAAGTGTTTGTAGGTGTTTTTGGTCATTGATGTATGGATTAGATATAAAGGATATGTAATTTTGTTTTCATGTAAATAAGTCATGAATGATTACTCATATTTTTGTAATTTTATGAGATATTTCATGCTAGTTGCCAAATTATGGTTCCCACATGTGTTAGGTGACTCACATGGGCTGCTAAGAGCTGATCATTAGAGTGTATATACCAATAGTACATACATCTAAAAGCTGTGTATTGTACGAGTACGAATACGGGTGCATACGAGTAGAATTGTTGATGAAACTGAACGAGGATGTAATTGTAAGCATTTTTGTTAAGTAGAAGTATTTTGATAAGTGTCTTGAAGTCTTTCAAAAGTGTATGAATACATATTAAAACACTACATGTATATATATTTTAACTGAGTCGTTAAGTTATCGTTAGTCGTTACATGTAAGTGTTGTTTTGAAACCTTTAGGTTAACGATCTTGTTGAATGTTGTTAACCCATTGTTTATTATAACAAATGAGATGTTAAATTGTTATATTATCATGATATTATGATATATAATATATCTTAGTATGATATATATATATAGTTAAATGCCGTTACAACGATAATCGTTACATATATGTCTCGTTTCGAAATCATTAAGTTAGTAGTCTTATTTTTACATATGTATTTCATTGTTAATACACATAATAATATATTTACTTATCATTTAACATAATTAACCAAGTGTATCAATATTTTAATATGATTCATATGTACCTAGTAAGACGTTGTTATAACGATAATCGTTATATATATCGTTTTCGAGTTTCTTAAATTAATAGTCTCATTTTTATGTATATAACTCATTGTTAAAATACCTAATGAGATACATACTTATAATAAAATCATGTTAACTATATATATAACCATATATATGTCATCGTATAGTTTTTACAAGTTTTAACGTTCGTGAATCACCGGTCAACTTGGGTGGTCAATTGTCTATATGAAACCTATTTCAATTAATCAAGTCTTAACAAGTTTGATTGCTTAACATGTTCGAAACACTTAATCATGTAAATAACAATTTCATTTAATATATATATAAACATGGAAAAGTTCGGGTCACTACAGTACCTACCCGTTAAATAAATTTCGTCCCGAAATTTTAAGCAGTTGGAGGTGTTGACGTATCTTCTGGAAATAAATGCGGGTATTTCTTCTTCATATGATCTTCATGCTCCCAGGTGAACTCGGGTCATCTACGAGCATTCCATCGAACCTTAACAATCGGTATCTTGTTTTGTTTAAGTCTCTTAACCTTACGATCCATTATTTCGACGGGTTCTTCAATGAATTGAAGTTTTTCATTGATTTGGATTTCGTCCAACGAAATAGTGAGATCTTCTTTAGCAAAACATTTCTTCAAATTTGAGATGTGAAAAGTGTTATGTACAGCCGCGAGTTATTGAGGTAGCTCCAGTTGGTAAGCTACTGGTCCGACACGATCTATAATCTTGAATGGTCCAATGTACCTTGGATTTAGTTTCCCCCGTTTACCAATTCTAACAATGCCTTTCCAAGGTGAAACCTTAAGCATGACCATTTCTCCAATTTCAAACTCTATATCTTTTCTTTTACTGTCCGCGTAACTCTTTTGTCGACTCTGGGCGCTTTTCAATCTTTGTTGAATTTGGATGATTTTCTCGGTAGTTTCTTGTATTATCTACGGACCCATAATCTATCTATCCCCCACTTCACTCTAACAAATCGGAGACCTGCACTTTCTACCATAAAGTGCTTCAAACGGCGCCATCTCAATGCTTGAATGGTAGCTGTTGTTGTAGAAAAATTCTGCTAACGGTAGATGTCGATCCCAACTGTTTCTGAAATCAATAACACATGCTCGTAGCATGTCTTCAAGCGTTTGTATCATCCTTTCGCTCTGTCCATCAGTTTGTGGATGATAGGCAGTACTCATGTCTAGACGAGTTCCTAATGTTTGCTGTAATGTCTGCCAGAATCTTGAAATAAATCTGCCATCCCTATCAGAGATAATAGAGATTGGTATTCCATGTCTGGAGACGACTTCCTTCAAATACAGTCGTGCTAACTTCTCCATCTTGTCATCTTCTCTTATTGGCAGAAAGTGTGCTGATTTGGTGAGACGATCAACTATTACCCAAATAGTATCAAAACCACTTGCAGTCCTTGGCAATTTAGTGATGAAATCCATGGTAATGTTTTCTCATTTCCATTCCGGGATTTCGGGTTGTTGAAGTAGACCTGATGGTTTCTGATGCTTAGCTTTGACCTTAGAACACGTCAAACATTCTCCTACATATTTAGCAACATCGACTTTCATACCCGGCCACCAAAAATGTTTCTTGAGATCCTTGTACATCTTCCCCGTTCCAAGATGTATTGAGTATCTGGTTTTATGAGCTTCTCTAAGTACCATTTCTCTCATATCTCCAAATTTTGGTACCCAAATCCTTTCAGCCCTATACCGGGTTCCGTCTTCCCGAATATTAAGATGCTTCTCCGATCCTTTGGGTATTTCATCCTTTAAATTTCCCTCTTTTAAAACTCCTTGTTGCGCCTCTTTATTTGAGTAGTAAGGTTATTGTGAATCATTATATTCATAGATTTTACTCGAATGAGTTCTCTGTCCTTCCTGCTCAAGGCGTCGGCTACCACATTTGCCTTTCCCGGGTGGTAACGAATCTCAAAGTCGTAATCATTCAACAATTCAATCCACCTACGTTGCCTCATATTCAGTTGTTTCTGATTAAATATGTGTTGAAGACTTTTGTGGTCGGTATATATAATACTTTTGACCCCATATAAGTAGTGCCTCCAAGTCTTTAATGCAAAAACAATCGCGCCTAATTCCAAATCATGCGTCGTATAATTTTGTTCGTGAATCTTCAATTGTCTAGACGCATAAGAAATCACCTTTGTTCATTGCATTAATACACAACCGAGACCTTGCTTTGATGCGTCACAATAAATCACAAAATCATCATTCCCTTCAGGCAATGACAATATAGGTGCCGTAGTTAGCTTTTTCTTCAATAACTGGAACGCTTTCTCTTGTTCATCCTTCCATTCAAATTTCTTCCCTTTATGCGTTAATGCAGTCAAGGGTTTTGCTATTCTGGAAAAGTCTTGGATGAACCTTCTGTAGTAACCAGCTAGTCCTAAAAACTGGCGTATGTGTTTCGGAGTTTTCGGGGTTTCCCACTTTTCAACAGTTTCTATCTTTGCCGGATCCACCTTAATACCTTCTTTGTTCACTATGTGACCGAGGAATTGAACTTCTTCCAACCAAAATGCACACTTTGAAAACTTAGCGTACAATTCTTCCCTCCTCAATACTTCTAACACCTTTCTCAAATGTTCACTGTGTTCTTGGTCATTCTTTGAGTAAATAAGTATGTCATCAATGAAAACAATGACAAACTTGTCAAGGTATGGTCCACACACTCGGTTCATAAGGTTCATGAATATAGCTGGTGCATTAGTCAATCCAAACGGCATAACCATAAACTCGTAATGACCATAACGCATCCTAAAAGCAGTCTTTGGAATATCATCTTCTTTCACCCGCATTTGATGATACCCGGAACGTAAGTCAATCTTTGAATAAACAGACGAGCCTTGTAGTTGATCAAATAAGTCGTCGATTCTCGGTAGTGGGTAGCGGTTCTTGATGGTAAGTTTGTTCAACTCTCGGTAGTCGATACACAACCTGAATGTACCATCTTTCTTCTTGACAAACAAAACAGGAGCTCCCCACGGTGATGTGCTTGGTCGAATGAAACCACGTTCTAATAGTTCTTGCAGTTGGATTTGCAGTTCTTTCATCTCGCTGGGTGCGAGTCTATAAGGAGCACGAGCTATTGGTGCAGCTCCTGGTACAAGATCTATTTAAAATTCAACAGATCGATGTGGAGGTAGTCCCGGTAATTCTTTCGGAAATACATTGGGAAATTCTTTTGCGACGGGAACATCATTGATGCTCTTTTCTTCAGTTTGTACTTTCTCGACGTGTGCTAGAACAGCATAGCAACCTTTTCTTATTAGTTTTTGTGCCTTCAAATTACTAATAAGATGTAGCTTCGTGTTGCCCTTTTCTCCGTACACCATTAAGGGTTTTCCTTTTTATCGTATAATGCGAATTGCATTTTTGTAACAAACGATCTCTGCTTTCACTTCTTTCAACCAGTCCATACCGATTATCACATCAAAACTCCCTAACTCTACTGGTATCAAGTCAATCTTAAATGTTTCGCTAACCAGTTTAATTTCTCGATTCCGACATATATTATCTGCTGAAATTAATTTACCATTTGCTAATTCGAGTAAAAATTTACTATCTAAAGGCGTCAATGGGCAACTTAATTTAGCACAAAAATCTCTACTCATATAGCTTCTATCCGCACCCGAATCAAATAAAATGTAACCAGATTTATTGTCAATAAGAAACGTACCCGTAACAAGCTCCGGGTCTTCCTGTGCCTCTGCCGCATTAATATTGAAAACTCTTCTGCGGCCTTGTCCATTCGTGTTCTCCTGGTTCGGGCAATTTCTAATAATGTGGCCCGGTTTTCCACATTTATAACAAACTACATTGGCATAACTTGCTCCGACACTACTTGCTCCGCCATTACTCGTTCTAACACCATTTGTTCCTTTCGTTCTGTTAACCCCTGGTTCGTAGACCTCACACTTCGCCTCGCTATGACCATTTCTTTTACACTTGTTGCAAAATTTGGTGCAGAACCCCAAGTGATACTTTTCACACCTTTCGCATAGCTGCTTCTGATTGTTGTTGTTGTTGCGGTTGTTATTGTTGTTGGGATGATTGTTGTAGTTGCTGTTGTTGTTGTTGTTGGGCCGTTTGTTGTAGTTGCGATTGATGTTGCGATTGTTGGGATAATTGTTGCGATTATTGTTGTAATTGCTGTTGTTGTTGTATTGGTGATTCTTATCACCGTTTTCCTCCCACTTTCTTTTGACTTGCTTCACATTGGCCTCTTCAGCAGTCTGTTCTTTAATTCTTTCTTCAATCTGGTTCACTAGTTTATGAGCCATTCTACATGCCTGTTGTATGGAGGCGGGCTCGTGTGAACTTATATCTTCTTGGATTCTTTCCGGTAATCCTTTCACAAACGCGTCGATCTTCTCTTCCTCATCTTCGAATGCTCCCGGACACAATAGGCACAATTCTGTGAATCGTCTTTCGTACGTGGTAATATAAAATCCTTGGGTTCGTAACCCTCTAAGTTCTGTCTTGAGCTTATTGACCTCGGTTCTGGGATGGTACTTCTCGTTCATCAAGTGCTTGAATGCTGACCACGGTAGTGCGTACGCATCGTCTTGTCCCACTTGCTCTAGATAGGTATTCCACCATGTTAACGCAGAACATATGAAGGTATGCGTAGCGTACTTCACTTTGTCCTCTTCAGTACACTTACTTATGGCAAACACCGATTCGACCTTCTCGGTCCACCATTTCAATCCGATCGGTCCTTCGGTTCCATCAAATTCCAAAGGTTTGCAGGCAGTGAATTCTTTGTAGGTGCATCCTACACGATTTCCTGTACTGCTAGATCCAAGGTTATTGTTGGTATGTAGCGCAGCCTGTACTGCGGCTATGTTTGAAGCTAGAAAAGTACGGAATTCCTCTTCATTCATATTCACGGTGTGTCGAGTAGTCGGTGCCATTTCCTTCAAAATAGTCAAATGGAACAAGTTAATCATACAGAATATTAAGAGTAGTTAATAGTATTTCGTAGCATAATATGAACTCATTTATAAAAGCTTTTTCTTCATATTAGCGTTTTATAAGTTTAAATTCGGGTAGTACCTACCCGTTAAGTTCATACTTAGTAGCTAATATACAATTCAACTACTACAATTCTATATGAAAAACTGATTATAATAATATTTCGCGTTCAAACTTTTATACAATATTTTACAAACTTACAATACTGCTTATTTTACATAAAGCATGAAATATAGCACACAATAACTTTGATACAAGATAGTTGTGAAGATAATTCTAGCTAGTACACAAGTCGTTCAGCAAAGGCAATAAAGACACGTAATTCATACGTCCAGAAACAAGTCATGCATTCTGGTTTTACTAGGACTACTTCCCATCCTTGGTCTTGTGGAACATAACCGTTATGGCCATTGATAAGACAGCGTGTTGTAATGTCGTCAAAGGGACGAGGGTTACGTAATGTCCAACAGTCTCGTAACAATCTAAAAACCTCATTTCTTACCCCAATTACCGACTCCATTACTTGTGGGAACTTTTTGTTTAATAGTTGTAGCCCGATGTTCTTTTTCTCACTTTGGTAAGAAGCGAACATTACTAACCCGTAAGCATAGCATGCTTCTTTATGTTGCATGTTAGCCGCTTTTTCTAAATCATGAAGTCCTATATTCGGATACATTGAGTCAAAATAATTCCTTAACCCGTTGCGTAAAATAGCATTTGGGTTCCCCGCAATATATGCGTTAAAGTAAACACATCGTAACTTATGGGTTTTCCAATGTGATAACCCCCATCTTTCAAACGAAAGTCTCTTATAAACCAAGGAATTCTTGGAACGTTCTTCGAATGTCTTACAAACTGATTTCGCAGTAAATAGTTGTGCCGAAGAATTCTGACCGACTCTAGACAAGATTTCATCAATCATGTCTCCGGGTAGGTCTCTTAAAATATTGGGTTGTCTATCCATTTTGTGTTTTTAAACTGTAAAATAGACAAGAGTTAGATTCATAAAAAAAATTACTTATTAATACAAGCAATTTTTACATATATCATAAAGCATAAGCACACTATATTACATATATTACACCACACGAATACAATTATCTTATTCCGACTCGCTCGTTTCTTCTTCTTCGGTTTTGGTTCGTTTTGCCAAGTTTCTAGGGATATATGATGTTCCCCTAATACGAGCCGTCATTTTCCACATTGGTTTAGTAAAACCTGGTGGTTTAGAGGTTCCCGGGTCATTGTTACAACTTAAGGGCTTCGGGGGTTGACGATACATATAAAGTTCATCGGGGTTGGAATTAGATTTCTCTATTTTTATGCCCTTTCCCTTATTATTTTCTTTTGCCTTTTTAAATTCAGTTAGGGTAATTTCTATAACATCATCGGAATTCTCGTCGGAATCCTATTCATCGGAGAATTGGTAATCCTCCCAATATTTTGCTTCCTTGGCGTAAACACCATTGACCATAATTAACCTTGGTCGGTTGGTTGAGGATTTTCTTTTACTTAACCGTTTTATTATTTCCCCCACCGGTTCTATTTCCTCCTCCGGTTCCTCCTCTCCGGTTCTGATTCTTCTTCCGGTTCCGACTCTTCTTCCGGTTCCTCTTCGGGAACTTGTGAATCAGTCCACGAATCATTCCAATTTACATTTGACTCTTCATTATTATTAGGTGAGTCAATGGGACTTGTTCTAGAGGTAGACATCTATCACATAATATCAAACGCGTTAAGAGATTAATATATCACATAATATTCACATGTTAAAAATATATAGTTTCCAACAAAATTTGTTAAGCAATCATTTTTCAAGTAAATACGGTCGAAGTCCAGACTCACTAATGCATCCTAACAAACTCGATAAGACACACTAATGCAAAATTCTGGTTCTCTAAGACCAACGCTCGGATACCAACTGAAATGTTCCGTTCTTATTGATTAAAAGCGTTCCATATTAATTGATTTCGTTGCGAGGTTTTGACCTCTATATGAGACGTTTTTCAAAGACTGCATTCATTTTTAAAACAAACCATAACCTTTATTTCATAAATAAAGGTTTAAAAAGCTTTACGTAGATTATCAAATAATGATAATCTAAAATATCCTGTTTACCCACGACCATTACATAATGGTTTACAATACAAATATGTTACATCGAAATCAGTTTCTTGAATGCAGTTTTTACACAATATCATACAAACATGGACTCCAAATCTTTTCCTTATTTTAGTATGCAACAACGGAAGCTCTTAGTATTCACCTAAGAATAAACATGCTTTAAACGTCAACAAAAATGTTGGTGAGTTATAGGTTTAACCTATATATATCAAATCGTAACAATAGACCACAAGATTTCATATTTCAATACACATCCCATACATAGAGATAAAAATCATTCATATGGTGAACACCTGGTAACCGACATTAACAAGATGCATATATATAAGAATATCCCCATCATTCCGGGACACCCTTCGGATATGATATAAATTTCGAAGTACTAAAGCATCCGGTACTTTGGATGGGGTTTGTTAGGCCCAATAGATCTATCTTTAGGATTCGTGTCAATTAGGGTGTCTGTTCCCTAATTCTTAGATTACCAGACTTAATAAAAAGGGGCATATTCGATTTCGATAATTCAACCATAGAATGTAGTTTCACGTACTTGTGTCTATTTTGTAAATCATTTATAAAACCTGCATGTATTCTCATCCCAAAAATATTAGATTTTAAAAGTGTGACTATAACTCACTTTCACAGATTTTTTACTTCGTCAGAAAGTAAAACATGGCCACTGTTCGATTCACGAACCTATAACAAATATCTACATATATATCAAAGTATGTTCAAAATATATTTACAACACTTTTAATACATTTTGATGTTTTAAGTTTATTAAGTCAGCTGTCCTCGTTAGTAACCTACAACTAGTTGTCCACAGTTAGATGTACAGAAATAAATCGATATATATTATCTTGAATCAATCCACGACCCAATGTATACACGTCTCAGGCTAGATCACAACTCAAAGTATATATATTTTTGGAATCAACCTCAACCCTGTATAGCTAACTCCAACATTACTGCATATAGAGTGTCTATGGTTGTTCCAAATAATATATATACATGGGTCGATATGATATGTCAAAACATTTGCATACGTGTCTATGGTATCCCAAGATTACATAATATATTAGAATATATGTATAATACAATATAAGTTAGCTAGGATATGAATTGTATAGAATTGTTCATATTTCCCGTAGCTACAAAAATCAAAAAATATCCAATCTTATTTTACCCATAACTTCTTCATTTTAAATCCGTTTTAAGTGAATCAAATTGCTATGTTTTCATATTGAACTCTATTTTATGAATATAAATAGAAAAATTATAGGTTTATAGTCGGAAATATAAGTTACAATTCGTTTTTGTATGAGGTAGTCATTTCAGTCGAAAGAACCACGTCTTGATGACCATTTTGAAAAACATACTTCCACTTTGAGTTTAACCATGATTTTTGGATATATCATGTTCATAAGAAAAATCATTTTCTCAGAAGAACAACTTTTAAATCAAAGTTTATCATAGTTTTTAATTATTAAACCCAAAACAGCCCGCGGTGTTACTATGACGGCGTATGTTCAGTTTTACGGTGTTTTTCGTGTTTCCAGGTTTTAAATCATTAAGTTAGCATATCATATAGATATATAACATGTGTCTAGTTGATTTTAAAAGTTAAGTTAGAAGGATTAACTTTTGTTTGCTAACAAGTTTAGAATTAACTAAACTATGTTCTAGTAATTTCAAGTTTAAACCTTCGAATAAGATAGCGTTATATGTATGAATCGAATGATGTTATGAACATCATTACTACCTCAAGTTCCTTGGATAAACCTACTGGAAATGAGAAAAATAGATCTAGCTTCAAAGGATCCTTGGATGGCTTGAAAGTTCTTGAAGCAGAATCATGACACGAAAACAATTTCAAGTAAGATTTCCACTCGAAATAAGATTGTTATAGTTATAGAAATTGAATTAAAGTTTGAATATGATTATTACCTTGTATTAGAAATATAACCTACTGTAATTAACAAAGGTTTCTTGATCTTGGATGATTACTTGGAATGGATTTAGAAAACTTGGAAGTAAACTTGCAATCTTGGAAGTATTCTTGATTTTATGAAACTAGAACTTTTGGAATTTATGAAGAACACTTAGAACTTGAAGATAGAACTTGAGAGAGATCAATTAGATGAAGAAAATTGAAGAATTAAAGTGTTTGTAGGTGTTTTTGGTCGTTGGTGTATGGATTAGATATAAAGGATATGTAATTTTGTTTTCATGTAAATAAGTCATGAATGATTACTCATATTTTTGAAATTTTATGAGATATTTCATGCTAGTTGCCAAATGATGGTTCCCACATGTGTTAGGTGGCTGCTAAGAGCTGATCATTGGAGTGTATATACCAATAGTACATACATCTAAAAGCTGTGTATTGTACGAGTACGAATACGGGTGCATACGAGTAGAATTGTTGATGAAACTGAACGAGGATGTAATTGTAAGCATTTTTGTTAAGTAGAAGTATTTTGATAAGTGTCTTGAAGTCTTTCAAAAGTGTATGAATACATATTAAAACACTACATGTATATACATTTTAACTGAGTCGTTAAGTCCTCGTTAGTCGTTACATGTAAGTGTTGTTTTGAAACCTTTAGGTTAACGATCTTGTTGAATGGTGTTAACCCATTGTTTATTATAACAAATGAGATGTTAAATTGTTATATTATCATGATATTATGATATATAATATATCTTAGTATGATATATATACAGTTAAATGCCGTTACAACGATAATCGTTACATATATGTCTCGTTTCGAAATCATTAAGTTAGTAGTCTTATTTTTACATATGTATTTCAATGTTAATACACTTAATAATATATTTACTTATCATTTAACATAATTAACCAAGTGTATCAATATTTTAATATGATTCATATGTACCTAGTAAGACGTTGTTATAACGATAATCGTTATATATATCGTTTTCGAGTTTCTTAAATTAATAGTCTCATTTTTATGTATATAACTCATTGTTAAAATACCTAATGAGATACATACTTATAATAAAATCATGTTAACTATATATATAACCATATATATGTCATCGTATAGTTTTTATAAGTTTTAACGTTCGTGAATCACCGGTCAACTTGGGTGGTCAATTGTCTATATGAAACCTATTTCAATTAATCAAGTCTTAACAAGTTTGATTGCTTAACATGTTGGAAACACTTAATCATGTAAATAACAATTTCATTTAATATATATATATATAAACATGGAAAAGTTCAGGTCACTACAAAGGGTACCTTTATAGTTAGGGTTAGAGCTAGGATTCGGGTTCGGGTTCCTCCAGTCGTTGTTCCCTTTGAAATTCTCATACCTCTTAGCTGGGTTCTAGTCAAAACCTTTTCCCTTGTTTCCGTCCCACTTACGTTTCCCATTACTAGCTCCCGATTCTGATTTTTCCTTATCTGTGAAATGTTCCGTTCATATCAATTATAAACGTTTCATATTAATTGATCTCTTTGCGAGGTTTTGACCTCTACATGAGACGTTTTTTAAAGACTGCATTCATTTTAAAAAAAAACTATAACCTTTATTTTATCTACAAGGTTAAAAAGACACCACCTAGATTATCAAGAAATGATAATCTAAAAATATCACACTTACACACTACTAATATATATTGGTTTACAATATTAATATGTTACAACAAAGTAAATCTCGAATGCAGTTTTAAACAATATTATACAATCATGCTGACATCGAATCTTGTCCATATTTTAGCATGCAACAGCGGAAGCTCTTAATAATCACCTGAGAATAAACATGCTTTAAATGTCAACAAAAATGTTGGTGAGTTATAGGTTTAACCTATATATTTATCAAATCGTAATAATAGACCACAAAATTTCATATTTCAATATACATCCCATACATAGAGATAAAAATCATTCATATGGTGAACACTTGGTAACCGACATTAACAAGATGCATATAAGAATATCCCCTATCATTCCGGGAAATCCATCGGACATGATAAAAAACAAATTCGAAGTACTAAAGCATCCGGTACTTTGGATGGGGTTCGTTAGGCCCAATAGATATATCTTTAGGATTTGCGTCAATTAGTAGATCGGTTTACTAATTCTTAGGCTGCTAAGCAAAAGGGGCATATTCGGCTTCGATCATTCACCCATATAATGTAGTTTCAATTACTTGTGTCTATTTCGTAAAACATTTATAAAACTGCATGTATTCTCATCCCAAAAATATTAGATTTTAAAAGTGGGACTATAACTCACTTTCACAGATTTTTACTTCGTCGGGAAGTAAGACTTGGCTACTGGTCGATTCACGAACCTATAACAAATATGTACATATATATCAAAGTATGTTCAAAATATATTTACAATATTTTTATTACGTTTTAATGATTTGAGTTTATTAAGTCAGCTGTCCTCGTTAGTAACCTACAACTAGTTGTCCACAGTTAGATGTACAGAAATAAATCGATATATATTATCTTGAATCAATCCACGACCCAGTGTATACACGTCTTAGGCTAGATCACAACTCAAAGTATATATATATTTGGAATCAACCTCAACCTTGTATAGCTAACTCAAACATTACTGCATATAGAGTGTCTATGGTTGTTCCAAATAATATATATACATGGGTCGATATGATATGTCAAAACATTTGTATACGTGTCTATGGTATCCCAACATTACATAATATATTAGAATATATGTATTATACAATATAAGTTAGCTAGAATATGATTAATATAGATTTGTTACCAATTTTCACGTAGCTATAACAAGCAGAATTATTCAATCTTGTTTTACCCATAACTTCTTCATTTTAAATCCGTTTTGAGTGATTCAGGTTGCTATGGTTTCATATTGAACTTAAGTTTATGAATCTAAACAGAAAAAGTATAAGTTTATAGTCGAAAATACAGGTTAAAATTCAATATTATAAGAGGTAGTCATTTCAGTCGAAAGAACGACATCTTGATGACCACTTTGAAAAACATACTTCCACTTTGAGTTTAACCATGATTTTTGGATATAGTTTCATGTTTATAAGAAAAATCATTTTACTAGAAGAAAAACTTTTAAATCAAAGTTTATCATAGCTTTTAATTAACTAACCCAAAACAGCCCGCGGTGTTACTACGATGGCGTATATCCGGTTTTACCTTGTTTTTCGTGTTTTCAGGTTTTAAATCATTAAGTTAGCATATCATATAGATATAGAACATGTGTCTATTTGATTTTAAAAGTCAAGTTAGAAGGATTAACTTTTGTTTGCGAACAAGTTTAGAATTAACTAAACTATGTTCTAGTGATTACAAGTTTAAACCTTCGAATAAGATAGTTTTATATATATGATTCGAATGATGTTATGAACATAATTACTACCTCAAGTTTTGTGGATAAACCTACTGGAAATGAGAAAAATAGATCTAGCTTCAAAGGATCTTTGGATGGCTTGAAAGTTCTTGAAGCAAAATCATGACACGAAAACAAGTTCAAGTAAGATTTCCACTCGAAATAATATTGTTATAGTTATAGAAATTGAATCAAAGTTTGAGTATGAGTATTACCTTGAATTAGAAAGATATCTTACTGTAAATAAGAAAGATTTCTTGAGATTGGATGATCACTTGAAATGAATTTGCAAGATTGAAAGTAAGCTAGCAAACTTGGAAGTGTTGTTGGTGTGTTCTTGAGTAGTTGTTTTGTAACTTGGTTTATGTATGGATTTATGAATTAGATTGAGCTAGATTTTGATGAAGATGATGAAGAACACTTAGAACAATGAAAGAACACTTGAGAGAGTTTAGTTTGATGCATAAAAATTGAAAAATGAAAGTGTTTATGGTGATGATTGAAAAAGTGATGTAGGTACTCCATATAAGGTCACATTAGTTTGTAATTTTGTGTAATCATTCATGCTAGTTGCCAAATGATGGTTCCCACATGGTTAGGTGACTCACATGGGCTACTAAGAGCTGATAATTGGAGTGTATATACTAATAGTACATACATTTAGAAGCTGGGTATTGTACGAGTATGAATACGGGTGCATACGAGTAGAATTGTTGATGAAAATGAACGAGGATGTAATTGTAAGCATTTTTGTTAAGTAGAAGTATTTTTATAAGTGTCTTGAAGTCTTTTAAAAGTGTATGAATACATATTAAAACACTACATGTATATACATTTTAACTGAGTCGTTAAGTCATCGTTAGTCGTTTCATGTAAGTGTTGTTTTGAAACCTTTAAGTTAACTATCTTTTTAAATGTTGTTAACCCATTATTTATTATATCTAATGAGATGTTAAATTATTACATTATCATGATATTATGATGTATTAATATATCATAATATGATATATATACATTTAAATGTCGTTACAACGATAATCGTTACATATATGTCTCGTTTCGAAATCCTTAAGTTAGTAGTCTTGTTTTTACATATGTAGTTCATTGTTAATACACTTAATGATATGTTTACTTATCATTTATCATGTTTAAATATAGTGTATCAATATCTTAATATGATTCATATGTATTTAATAAGAGTTGTTATAACGATAATCGTTATATATATCGTTTTCGAGTTTCTTAATTCAATAGTCTCATTTTTATGTATATAACTCATTGTTAAAATACCTAATGAGATACTTACTTATCATAATATCATGTTAACTATATATATCCATATATATGTCATCATATAGTTTTTTTACAAGTTTTAACGTTCGTGAATCGCTGGTCAACTTGAGTGGTCAATTGTCTATATGAAACCAATTTCAATTAATCAAGTCTTAACAAGTTTGATTGCTTAACATGTTGGAAACACTTAATCATGTAAATATCAATTTCATTTAATATATATAAACATGAAAAAGTTCGGTGCAAATCTTTCTATCGGGAAAGCCTCGCTTATTCAACTCAAAGGGCTGACATACGCATAGCTTCTGGGACATTCGCTGGTTTCGATGAAGTGACATTTCCTTGAATGTCCTTGGGGAGTCCCCACATATTCCTCTCCATTCGCTTGTACTCCTGAGTAACCATTGTGGGGCACATCAAAGCTAACTCCAAGTACCTTCGGTTATAGCCATCAAGATCAGTTCCTACAACCTTCAATTCCCAAAACTCCGCTTCCATTTTCTGAATTTCTGTTCTGGGGCAGTACTCCTCGATCATAGCCCTCTTAAACTCTTCCCATGGTGTAGCATAAGCTTCGTCAATTCCCTGAGCCTGGGCAAACGTATTCCACCAAGTCAAAGCGCCATCCGATAGAGTGTAGGATGCGAACTTAGTCTTATTCCCCTTGGAGCAATTACTCACACGGAACATAGATTCCAACTTCTCAAACCATCTCGTTAGCCCAACTGGCCCTTCTGTTCCCCTGAAATTGTGGGGCTTGCAGCTCTGGAACTCCTTGTAAGTACACCCGTTCTGAACAGCTGGGTTAGCCGGTGGAGCTGGAGCAGGGTTGGCATTCTCTATAGCCGCGACTAATCGAGTAGCTATCATCTCCTCAATTTGAGCTGTGGTGGGGATTTCTCTCGGACCTCTTTCGTTAGCCATCGATCCTCCAAACAAAAGTTTCGACTTAAGTCAAGATCCCATAATCGGTAACGTCATAGCATAAGGTAAACACTACGGAAACAACACAATACACGATAACTAAGCATGGTAAACAGCAGTAGATAGCACCAAAGCCAACATGTGATAACTTAAAGTAAACGCCGTACAACAATTAAGCAACAGTAATCCCATTCATAATAAGAAAGTTACGTACAATGGCATGAGGTTCGTACATTACATTAATGAAAAAAAGGAAACTACAAATGGAATACATAAGGAAATCTAATACAATAGTCTTAGCGCGAAGGTGGGTAAATGATGTCCATCAGGTGGGACATCTGATCCTCGAGCTCAGTTACCCGAGCACGGAGGGCATGCACTTCCCTCGTCAGTTCCTTGAAAACGGGGGATGCTGGTGGGGCAGATGGTGTAGGTGTAGACGGCACAGTACGGGCGGTCTTACGCACGAATGGATCGGCATGATACGGTACGACCCGCTTACGGGCTGTGACCCTAACTAACTGTCCATGTGCATCCATGAACAATCTACCTCCGTTAACCCCTAGAATAATAGTACCATCGAAACATTACCAATTCTTCGGCGGGATAGAGGGCGGCTGCACGGGCTCCTCCTCAGGGTCCTCCTTAGAATCCTCCTCGCTGGAGTCGTCGGGTGATGAATCGTCTGAATCGTCGAAAGGTAATGCAGGATCATCGCGGGTGGGAGAAAGCATCTGGTCGGTGGTCATAAGTCGATGTATGCCTGGTGGAATCGGTACAACACGTCCATCAGCGGTGCGTCTAGCCCAATGTCCATGCTCGTTACGGAAAGGACCGTCTCCATTTCCCCAGGAATCACAGCATCACCCGAATGGTGCTGTGGCTTCGGGAGTCTAGGGCTGGGTGGAGTTGGAATCTTCTCTGGATCCTCGTCTCCGTCCAAGACGTCCATCAGGTCAAGCGCGTATCTGCTATCTCCGGATGAAGAATCGCCAGAGTCGCCGGAGGGTAGCGGTGAATCAGCAACAATCGTAGGCAAGGCAGCAGACGTATATGAGTCACTCTCGAAGTCAAAGGTTATGGGCGGCATGTCCGACATCTGAACAAGGAAAAATAACTTTTTCCATGTCAGTAAGACATATAGCAAGCACGTAATCAGGCACTACAGCAACCTAGATTGTCTACCGCAGTACATAGCATGGCAATAACAACAATACTAAACAAAGTAACATGCAATCGAAAGCAGACAGTAGCATGCAGTAACGAGGATAAGCAATAGCATATAGCAAGTTCATATAGGAGTAAGGGTAAGCAGTAGTATGCAGCAGTAGTAAGTAGTAACAAGTATACGAGCAGTGGTATACACTTAAACCACCTGAAATACCTGTAATTTCTGATGACTCTATTCCTACTACACAGGCACCACAGCCTGAGCAAGAGAAGGAATCAGAACCAGTAGTTGAAAAGGTTAATGAAGATAACACAGTTAAGACTAAACCTTATGTTAAACCATACCAACCACCGCTTCCTTACCCGAGTAAAATGAGAAAAGAAAGACTTGAAGCCGAGCAATCCAAATTCCTGGATATGTTTAAACAAATAAATGTCAATCTTCCTTTCATTGATGTGATTTCAGAAATTCCAAGATATGCTAAATTCCTGAAAGATCTAATCACAAATAGAAAGAAAATGGAAGAACTCTCGGCTGTTACAATGAATGCTAATTGTTCTGCAGTGCTGTTGAATAAGATACCAGAAAAATTATCAGATCCAGGAAGTTTCACAATTCCATGTTTTCTGGGTAGTCTTAGTTCAATAGAAGCATTGGCAGACTTAGGTGCTAGTATAAATTTAATGCCATATTCACTATACGCTAAACTAGACCTTGGAGAATTGAAACCAACACGAATAAGCATACAACTAGTCGATCGATCAATAAAATATCCTAGAGGGATAATGGAGAACATGCTAGTTAAAATTGGTACTTTAGTATTTCCAGTAGACTTTGTTATTCTGGACATGGAAGAAGATTCTCGAGTTCCTCTTATATTAGGAAGACCATTCTTAAACACGGCTAAAGCAATAATAGACGTGTTTGGTAAGAAACTGACCCTAAGTATAGAGGACGAGAGTGTTACTTTTTCTGTTGATAGATCCATGCAGCAACCGCAATCTGCAGATGATACATGTTATTATGTTCAAACTATAGATTCACATTCAGAATTATTACAAGAATTTCCAGAATTACAAGGAACAGGAGAATGTTCTTTAGGAGAAGGAACTGAACCAATTGACGAAACTGAAATGTTAGCTACACTAATGGCTAATGAATACGAACCAATAACAGAAGAACTTCAAATGCTAAAAGAGGAAGATAGATATCGATACAAATCATCAATAGAAGAACCACCGATATTAGAGTTAAAGCCACTTCCAAACTATTTGGAATACACTTATTTACATGGTGAATCTGAATTACCTGTAATAATCTCGTCTTCTCTTATGGAAAATGAAAAATCTCAACTCATTTCTGTGCTAAAAGCTCATAAACCAGCTATTGCATGGAAGATTCATGACATTAAAGGTATAAGTCCTTCGTATTGCACACATAAAATCCTTATGGAAGAAGGTCATAAAATATATGTGCAACGCCAACGAAGACTAAATCCAAAAATGCAAGATGTTGTTAAGAAATAAATTATTAAACTGCTAGATGCAGGTTTAATTTATCCAATTTCTGATAGTCCATGGGTAAGCCCAGTTCAATGCGTACCTAAGAAGGGTGGCATCACTGTCATCACAAATGAAAAAGATGAGCTTATTCCCACCAGGACTGTAACGGGATGGCGTGTTTGTATTGATTATAGAAAATTAAATGACGCCACCAGAAAAGATCACTTTCCCTTACCTTTCATTGACCAAGAGAAAACCACGTTCACGTGCCCTTATGGTACTTTTGTTTACAAACGCATGCCATTTGGACTTTGCAACGCCCCTACAATCTTTCAAATGTGCATGATGGCGATTTTTCACGACATGATAGAAGAATGTATGGAAGTTTTCATGGACGACTTTTCAGTCTTCGGTGATACTTTTGAAACATGTCTAGTTAATCTTGAACGAATGTTTATTAGATGCGAGCAATCAAATCTAGTTCTTAATTGGGAGAAATGCCATTTCATGGTTAAAGAAGGCATCGTTCTTGGTCATAAAATTTCAAAGGAAGGAATTGAAGTGGATAGAGCTAAAGTAGATGTAATTGCTAAACTTTCACATCCCACCAATGTTAGAGGAGTTAGGTGTTTTCTAGGGCATGCTGGTTTTTACCGACGTTTCATAAAAGACTTTTCTAAAATTGCCACTCCTATGAATAAACTCCTAGAAAAAGATGCTCCATTCATCTTTTTGGATGAATGCATCAAATCTTTTAATATTGTTAAAGAAAAAAATCACTAATGCGCCGATCATGATAACTCCAAATTGGAATCTACCATTTGAACTCATGTGCGATGCAAGTGATTTTGCAATGGGAGCCGTTTTAGGTCAAAGGATTGAAAAACGATTTCAACCTATTTAATACGCTAGTAAGACGTTGCAAGGAGCAAAAACGAATTACACAACTACTGAAAAAGAACTCCTTGCTATTGTCTTTGCTTTTGACAAATTTCGTTCATATTTAGTTCTAGCTAAAACGGTGGTCAATACCGACCATTCTGCTCTTTGATACCTATTTTCGAAACAAGATGCCAAACCACGATTAATCCGTTGGATCTTACTCTTACAAGAGTTCAATATTGAAATTCGAGACAAAAAGGGAGCAGAAAATCTCGCCGCTGATCATCTTTCTCGCCTTGAAAATCCTGAATTAGAAGTTCTAAATGAATCAGCCATGCAAGACAACTTTCCTGATGAATATCTATTGAAGATCGATTATAATGAAATTCCATGGTTTGCAGACTTTGCAAACTACTTAGTATGTGGATTCCTTAAAAAAGGGTTGTCGTACCAAAAACGAAAGAAATTCTTTAGTGATATAAAACACTATTTTTGGGAGGATCCACATTTGTTTAAAAGTTGTCCCGATGGAATAATATGCCGATGCGTATTTGGAGATGAAGCTAGTCAAATCTTAAACCATTGTCACACAGAACCAACAGGAGGGCATTATGGGCCTCAACTCACAGCAAGAAAAGTTTACGACGCTGGATTCTATTGGCCTACAATTTTCAAAGACGCACACCTTCTTTGTAAATTCTGTGATGCATGTCAAAGGGCTGAAAAAATAAGTCAACGTGATGAAATGCCACAAAATGTCATTCAAGTATGTGAAGTATTCGACGTTTGGGGTATCGACTTTATGGGTCCATTTCCAAAATCTCATAATAATCTCTACATTCTCGTAGCCATTGATTATGTATCTAAATGGGCGGAAGCACAAGCTCTCCCAACTAACGATGCACGAGTTGTAGTCAACTTTTTAAAATGTCTTTTTGCAAGGTTCGGAACACCGAAAGCTTTAATAAGTGATCGGGGGTACTCATTTCTGTAATAATCAACTTGAGAAAGTTCTCAAAAGATATGGAGTAACTCATAAAATCTCAACCGCTTATCATCCACAAACAAGTGGACAAGTTGAAAATATCAACCGAGCTTTAAAACTTATTCTAGAGAAAACCATAGGATCAAATCCGAAGGAATGGTCTATGAAATTGGAGGATGCACTCTGGGCTTTTCGAACAGCCTACAAAACTCCAATTGGCACCACACCTTTTAAACTCGTTTACGGAAAAGCATGTCACCTTCCAGTAGAAATTGAGCACAAAGCATTTTGGGCTTTGAAGACATGTAATCTTGATTTGCATGAAGTCGGTCATCTACGGTTAAGTCAACTAAACGAATTAGAAGAATTAAGACATGATGCATATGAAAATTCGTTAATCTATAAGGAAAGAACGAAGAAATGGCATGATAAAAGAATCAGAAGTTCAAAAGAATTTAAGGAAGGAGATAGAGTTCTTCTTTTCAATTCACGATTCAAGTTATTTCCTGGAAAATTGAAATCAAGATGGTCTGGACCATTCATAGTCAAAAGAGTTTTCCCATACGAAACAATAGAGTTAATAAATTCAAATGGGGTTGAATTTAAAGTTAATGGTCACAGAGTTAAACATTACATACATGATCCGATGGAAGTTGACAATGAAGTTAATCATAATTTCACCACCAAAGAAAGCCCTCAGAATAAAAACATAAATATGTTTTCAACGACTTATGTAAAACCAAAATTGGAAGATGGAGAAGCTTCAAATTGGAGTGATGAAGAAGAATTTCTGTATAAATCTCCCATTCCAAGAAACAAAGAAAAATATGAGCAAGGAGATCAAGTAGAAGTGAAAGAACCAAGAAAAGATCACCCCAGAAAAGGTTAACAAACCAACTCTACTTACTAAAGTAGGATACCCAGGTGAATTTATCATTTCTTGCTTGCTTAACGATGGTGCTATGTATAATGGGCTTGCAGATTTAGGAGCGAGTGCAAATGTTATGCCTCTTTCCTTATATAAAAGATTAGGTGTGGGTAAATTAACCAACCAAAATAGGTGTTCAATTATTTGACCTAACCATTAAACACCCAGTTGGAATAGCCAATAATCTATCTATATATTAAAGTAAACACACAATTGAGTGACAAATCCCCTTAAAAATAAATCCTAGCCATCTAATCTTTTAATCAGCTCTAATCCTAGCCATCCATTTAAAATCCCTCCCTTAATCACGTGACAATCCTTGGATTAAGAGGTAATCGGACAAAATTAGCCTTCAAAACTAAAAAAACGTACGGGGTTTAGCCCTAAAATTAGGGATCGATCCATTCACTGTCAGATTCAAGCAACTCATCAATTCATCTTCAATCGACGGTTCCACCACCAACACCACCCACTCCATCAATTACATATGTTTTCTTCCGATTAATTTCTCCTCCTTTACTACCATGGAGTTCAATCGCATAAATCGCAAATCAATCGCAAAGCCTCAATACATCAGTCGGAAGCTTCACATATTAATCGCATAAATCATGATCTGAAATCGTTTACGGGTTGATTCGTTGGATCAACATCTGCTGTTGAATAATCGTCATTTGAAAATCACGGGTTAGTATTTCTTATTTTTCGTTTCGATTTACAGGTTTATTTCATATTCCTTGATGTGAATGTTTTACGTAGAGTGAATTAGGGTTTCGAATGAATTCGTAATTGTATGACATATACTATGTATTTACTTTAATTTTTTCAATTTCTGTCGATTTGAGCTGCTGTCTTGGTGCCTGAAATTAAAGGGTTAAGCAATCAAGTGATTAAAATCTATTGCGAGATGATTACTTGCAGCATTTTTTTTGTTGAGTCATCTTCAATTGCAAAACACGGGTTAATTTTTCTTTTTTATTTGGTTTCAATTTTAGGGTTATATCCTAAAATTACAACTCTACTGAAATTTTTAAAAATGATACAACGCAACGATGATATGCACATGAACATGTAATTTTCTAATCTCAAAGATCATGGAACATGTTTTTGTGCTATTTCTTTAGTGTTGCATATACATTTGTCAAAGATCATGGATGATTGTTCCAGGTTTCTAGGGGTCCTGTTGTGGGCTGATGAATTTGCTAAAGAACTTGTGAATGATTGGGCTGCTGAATCATTTTCAATAAACAATAAATGGGTCGATGAATTTAGATGCCAGGTCGGTGAAGGGATTTTGGGTGATGATCCTGCTGATAATTAGGCAAGTGCATACGATGAGTAAGTCCATTTTTGGAATAAGTAAGTGGATTTTTTTCTTTTTATGATCATTATTGTTTTTATACGACTTTTTACACGGGGTTAATTGTAGGTATATAAATGAGCAAACTGTCATGAAACAGAAAGCCGTATAATTCAACAGGTGTATATGTATTTTCTGATTTAAACCCTTACGTTAGTCATCCCGACCCGTTAAGAGAAGGTCAAGAACTATTTCGTAAAGCTCTTTTAAGTGAAGTTGTTCTTGCTTTAGAGGCCAAAGTTTTAAAGAACCCCGATAACGCTGAAGGTTAGAGATTACTTGGTGTAGCACATGCCGAAAATGATGATGACCAACATATTACTTATTATAGTAATTCACTAATTATCTTAATAATTTAAATATAAATATAATTAAATATCTTGAAATATTTTTGTGTTCTCAATATGTGGCAAGCAATTGCATCTATGATACGTGCATAGGAAGCTGACCCAACAAACTTGGAAGTCCTTCTTGCTCTCTGAGTCAGGCATACAAATGGTTTTACCATTTTTATTAAATGCATTCGTTTCATACTCCGTATTAAAGAAGTAAATAAAAAACTTGAGAACTCCGAGGTTAGATTTTCGACAAATATCTTAATTTTTTATATTTTGTTTAAATTCATAAATGTTTTGATTTTGTATGAATGTTTTCGTTTTCACATCAGAAAGATATTCTTAAAAGTAAGAACGATGTCTTCAACCAAAAAAATTAAGTGAGAATTGCTAAGTAGTCTACAAAAGAGAAGGATTATGTTATACTCAATCTTCTTGGATCTGGTATGTTACAAAAGATGTGTCATTTTCGACCCATTATAGCATAAATGGTTTAAATTGGGTTATTTTTAAATGCAAATGGTTTAGATGGGACAAACAAGTCAACAAGCTTGAAAGCTTTCTAAAGAGTATTTTCAATGCATTATACCTCTTATTTTTTATATTGAAAAATTTGGATTATTGTTGCTATGTAAAATACTTATATAACCTTGATGAATTTGTAATATACCTCTTACTTTTTGATGTATTTGTAATGTAAAATACTTATATAACCTTGATGAATTTGTAATATACCTCTTACTTTTTAATGTATTTGTAATATAAAATTTCAGAAAGTGGGCAGATAAGGTTTTACATGACCCTATTTGTTTTGTCCTAAACCTAAAATACCACCTTTATGAACAAGTAACTTCTATTTTCTGACAGCATTCATATATGTTCAGAAAAAATGCTCACCGATCAGTTAAGCTTCATATTGAACTTGAGTGTGCAACATCAGAGGTATCCAGCTTGTTTGCGAAAATTGGTTTGTATCTGTTTTTTATTTTTTATATTTGATTTGATTTTTTTAAGTTGACATAAGAACTTCAAAATATATCTTATTTGTTTTAACGTTTCACGTGATAAAGCATAATAATCAGATAGAAGATGGAAATAAAATGATAATCAAAAGCTTTCAGATGCTATTAGATCAATATCTTGAAGCTCTTCACAGAATTATTCTTTCATCTGTATCAAAACCAAGAAGCAAGAGCTACTATTAAATGCAATGGAGGAACAATTAAATTTTGAAAAAGATAATGTTAACTATATAATAAGTTTATCTAAATGATGCACTATAAGAACCAGTTATGAAAAGTCTTCTCTAGATTGAGACGGGTAAGGTACCTTTGACCCTAACTTTGTTGTCTTTTCTTCTATAAATGTCTTTGTATATGGAAATAAAATGCTAATCAAAAGCTTTCAGATGCTATTAGATCAACATCTTGAAGCTCTTCACAGAATTATTCTTTCATCTGTATCAAAACCAAGAAGCAAGAGCTACTATTAAATGCAATGGAGGAACAATTAAATTCTGAAAAAGATAATGTCAACTATATAATAAGTTTATCTAAATGATGCACTATAAGAACCAGTTATGAAAAGTCTTCTCTAGATTGAGACGGGTAAGTTACCTTTGACCCTAACTTTCTTTGTTGTCTTTTCTTCTATAAATGTCTTTGTATGATTACAAACTATGTTTCCCTTTTATTTTCATGACCCATATGACCTGTCAAGAATGAACCCAAACCAAAATCGCCTCATTCATTCAATTGGCGAGTTGATGTTACCTCATCTGAACAAGGCGTGAAGACATGAAGGCTAATATCAACCCTGCCCGGAACTTGCTAACATGGACGTGACCCGTTTAACCTGTTTACTCAAACGGGTCAACCAGGTTGGCAGATTTGTTGTAGACTTGTTGTGTGATGACCTGGAAATTTCTGATCAAATTTAAACTTAATCTTTAATGTTTTCGACACGATAAGTAAAGTCTATGAAGTTGAATCTCAAAATTTTTAACTATTCAATTATCCTTCGATTGTTCTCAACGATTCGCGAACAATTATATGTAAGTAGATACATACTATAACTTGAAAACGTAACAAAGTGTTGAGTATATGATACTGTGCATTAAACTTATTGGTTTGATTATCTGATTGATATATTTAACTACGAAGTTAAAAGATCATGCTAAACGATTGAATTAAAAGATATTTACTGAGTCCCTTAAGGATTATGATATTATTATGGGTCTCTGTTGTAAGGTCCACGTTGATTTGGGAAATCATTCATTTTAACGATATTCGAAATAAATGTTAAAGTGTTTGTACACATACAATAATAAGAAATATTAACTGTTAGAATTAGATATATGAATAACTTGCGGTGTGTAATTTAAAAACGTGTTTATGAATGTTGAAAATATATATTTAATAATATGATAAAATGTAATATTAATTTGGTTATAAAACATTTTGATTTAAAATTATATATACTATGATAACGAGAAGATGATTTATAGAAGTAAATGACCAATACACTCGAAAGATTAAGATATACTTTGAGTGGAATAATTTAGGGATAATTTAAGACTATATTTTGACAAAGGTACGAGTCACGAAATATAAAGTACAAGTTTTCTCAGCGTACGAAAGGACGTTCGAAAAACCGGAACCGGGACATAAGTCACGTGATGACGTACGACTTATCAGAACAAAAATTACAAATCAACTATGCACAGGAATATAATATAATATAATATATAATTAATTAGTTTAAATTATATATTATATTAATATTTAAATATGTCGACAAACTAGAAGTTAAAAGAATGTGAGCTGGATCAGAGGGCCATGCGATCGCATGGCCTTGAATCACAAATCCCATGCGATCGCATGGGGTGCTTTTTCAGAAAAGGTTCTATAAATTGATCGAGTTCTGGCTTAATTCTCGCATGGGGTGCTTTTTCAGAAAAGGTTCTATAAATTGATCTAGTTCTGGCTTAATTCTCACACACACATATTTATCTATATTACTCCGTATAAGATTTATTATTTATTATTTATTATTATTATTATTATTATTATTATTATTATTATTATTATTATTATTATTATTATTAAGATTAATATTATTATTATTAATCTTATTATTATTATAAGTATTTTTAGATATCGTTATTATTAGTATTATACATAAAATACTACGACGAGGTTATGAACGTGTCACTTTCAAAATGGGTTTTCAAACGGATTAAAGCTAAGGAAAATATGGGTTATAGCTATGGAGGTTATGGGTAATGTTCATGGGTATTGTTCGCAAGTCAAACCTAATGTTTATCATCTCTGTTGCGTCTACGTACTTTCCTACAATATTGAATCTCAATACCGATACGTAAGCACTCATATTTTATATTTTATATATTAATTGTGTATCCATGTCTAGTGCTCGAGTATATATATTTATACATGCTTGTATGCTAAATTTCGTAGCTAAACAGTTTATAATGAATCACGAATTAAATACATATATTACTGGTAAAAGGTATATGATATACATGTTTTTGGAAAGCTGGCGAAAAATCAATGACTTTTCATTTAGACATCGAATAGTTTCGATGAACGGATTAAAAGATATGATCAACTGAATTATAATTGACGTTAATTAGAATTGCATATGAATTTGCAATTAAGATTTAAACAACTTGTTTACAAGATTGATAAAATGGATTTTTAAATATTACCAGCCGAGTAAATGAATCCTTATATAAGGTACGTCTCGTTTGTTGAACTATTGTCAAAATTGACTTTTTGAAACAACATTGGATAACTTTTGTATGTTGATATCGAGCATTAAGATTGTGATACACTATGACCTGACCTAGCTTGATAGACATTTATTGACCAACATATGTTCTCTAGGTTGAGATCTACGATTATTTGATATTCCGAGTTTCGGTCACATTACGATGAACAACTTTATGTGCTGCTAAGGTGAGTTTCATTTGCTCCCTTTTTAATTTCTTTTGCAATCTATATTTTTGGGCTGAGAATACATGCACTTTATTTTAAACGCAATGGATACAAGTACATACTAAATTCTACATTGAGTTTGAACCAAAAATCCCTTAGATTTGGTAATTAGTAACTGCCAGTTATAAGAACTGGTGGGCGCGAGTAGTAGTATATGGATCCATAGGGCTTGACATCCCCGTCTGTTCCAGGTATAGAAACCCTAGCCTGAACTATAAAATAGACGTATGCTATTTGAGTTTAGTACACGTTGGTTTGCGTGTATTGTACATGTTGGTTGCATGTATGTTAAAACAGGGGTACTTATTATAACGTTAAAGCTTAGTTATCAGGGTGCTCAATCTTGTAGAATATTTTGATAAACGTTTCTAGACGAAACAACTGAAATCTTGTGATCTACCTTTATATACAGATTATATGAAACTATAAAACTATGAACTCACCAACCTTTGTGTTGAAACTTGTTAGCATGTTTATTCTCAGGTTCCCTAGAAGTCTTCCACTATTTGCTTACATGTTATACAAGCTATGTGCATGGAGTCTTGCATGCTTTATTCAAGAAAATGTTGCATTCACAAAACCATCATCATGTATCTATTTTGACTGCATTATCAACGGAAGTATTATTGTAAACTATTATTTACGGTGATTGTCTATATGTAGAAATCATCAGATGTTGAAAAACTTAGAATTAAATATTCATTTATGGTATGCCTTTTCAAAAGAATGCAATGTTTACAACACGTATCATATAGAGGTCAAATACCTCGCAATGGAATCAATGAATGACGTGTTCGTCCATATGGATTTGGAGCGATCGTCATAGTTGGTATCAGAGCATTGGTCCTAGTGAACCAGGTCTTACATGAGTGTGTCTAACTGATAGTTGTTAAGATGCATTAGTAAGTCCGGACTTCGACTGTGTCTGCATGTCAAAAGTTTTGCTTATCATTTTTGTCAGAAATTACCTACTTATCATTCCTAGTCTAGACACGTTTTACTACATTGTGTAATGACCCGGAAATTTCCGATCAAATTTAAACCTTAATCTCTATATGTTTCCGACAAGATAAGCAAAATCTGTAATGTTGAGTCTCGAAAGTTTTGAAAACTTTATGTAATCAACTAACCATTGGACTTTACCCTACGATTCACAAACAACCTATAATTTAAAACTCGAACCCGTCATGATTTATATATGAAATGATAAAAATTTACTATTAAACGATGCTATTTCAAATTAAAATTTTATATATTAAGTCGTTTTATTTTTATTTTTTTTATGATATAATTTTTGTAATTTTTTTTTAAGAAACAAAGTTAAATTAAAAATGTACAATTTTTAAAGCACAACGTACAACAACGTGTAGCTTAAATAGTTGAATCGAAATTAATTCATTTACTATTCATATGAATAGTAAATAAAATGAAATTAATTAATTTACTATTCACATGAAAGTGACATGATAGAAATTATTAATTATAAGTTACATAATATACCCCTAAAGTATTTGAGAAATATAACTTTTTAAATTCTAAAGATTCGTAAGATTTAAAATTGAATTATTATATATTATTTATTTTACACGTTTTAAAATTTTATATTATTATATTATTATATTATTACTTTATTTTAATTATTATATTATATTTATATTATTATATTAAATATATACGTATATATATATCACACGACACAAACACATATCTCGAATTCATTTCATTTCATCTTCTGTCTCTCAATCTCTTTCTTATATATTCATATATTATTATTATTATAATTATTAAAATTATTATTATTATTATTATTATCTATATTAAGATTAATATTATTATTAATCTTGAGATTAGGAGTACCATTAGTATTAAAATTCTATGACGGGGTTCTGCCCAAGTGTTCCAAAATTGGTGTCATGAGTGGAATAAAATTAAGGAGATTATGGGTTATAGCTATGGAGGTTATGGGTAATGATTGGGGGTTTTGCTCGTGAGTCAAACTAATGTTTATCATCTCCGTTGCGTCTAAATACTATCCTGCAATATTGAATCTCAATATTGATACGTTCGTGAATCCGAGGCCAACCTTGCACTTGTTAAATGACGTATTATGTATTTTTACTACGAAATACAGTATGGTGAGTTTCATTTGCTCCCTTTTATATATATTTTTGGGACTGAGAATACATGCGCTGTTTTTATAAATGTTTTACGAAATAGGCACAAGTACTAAAACTAATTCTACGTGGGTTTAAACCAGAAATATACCCTTAGCTTGGTAACATTAAACTACTTGTCTATGTACGGTAGGCGCGAATCCTAAAGATAGATCTATTGGGCCTGACAAACCCCATCCTGACTATGGGATGCTTTAGTACTTCGAGGTTATTTTAAACACACCTGATCTGGTGTACTTCAGAGGGTAAAACATGAACGTTAAGGCTTGTTACCGGGTGCCTACAACTTATAGAATACTTTTATACACTTGCGAGTGTACATATATTTATAAACGGAAATCTTGTGGTCTATTAATATATTGAAATGATTGTTATGATAAACCTATGAACTCACCAACCTTTTGGTTGACACTTTAAAGCATGTTTATTCTCAGGTATTAAAGAAATCTTCCGCTGTGCATTAGCTCATTTTAAGGATATTACTTGGAGTCATTCATGGCATACTTTGAAAGACGTTGCATTCGAGTCGTTGAGTTCATCAAGATTAATATTAAGTCAATTATAGTTGGATGTAATATGAAATGGTATGCATGCCGTCAATTTTTGATGTAAAGAAAGTTTGTCTTTTAAAAACGAATGCAATGTTTGTAAAACGTATCATATAGAGGTCAAATACCTCGCGATGTAATCAACTATTGTGAATCGTTTATAATGTATATGAACGGGTCCTTTCAGTTGGTATCAGAGCGTTGGTCTTAGCGAACCAGTTCTTGCATTAGTGTGTCTAACTGTTAGTTGTTTAGATGCATTAGTGGGTCTGGACTTTGACCGTGTCTGCATGTCAAAAGTTTTGCTTATCATTTCTAGTCGGAAATCACCTGCTTATCATCCTTAGGAAATTGCCTGCTTATCGTTCATAAGTCTAGACACGTCTTACTGCATTTACTGCATCGATAGTGTATAGACAAAATTCATATCTTAGCGTATTTGTTACTGTAGAATCGCCTGACACATGTCGTAAATTTCTCCGTAGCCTACGGAATCTTTTGATATTCTATGAAGTTAGAATATCATCCTATATTCGAAAATCATTTCACATCGAAGATCCTTTTTCATCCGCTAAATTGCCTTCTTAGCAATGAATCTGAAGTACTTACCGTCGAACCTGTTTGAAACACCATTTTCTCTCTTATTTCTAAAATAGCTCGTCACGGTCCCATATTTCGAATCTTATTCATCCACTCGCTTCAACCGTCAATCATCCCGTAGTACTAGAAGAAGTTAACGAACTACGCGCTCGTGTGATGACTTTGGATAACCTGGTGCGAAGGTTACAGCAGCAGCACCAGCAGCATAATCAGTACCACCATCATCGACGTCGACAGTACCCTTATCATCCCTAAACCATAACCGCGCCGTAACCCTCAACATCACAATTTGTACCTCGGATATCAACATCACACGCCTCAATATTACCATCTGTACTTCGAGCATGATCTTTGTGCTACATATCGTTCTACATCGATTATCTTCGCTTTACATATCGTTCTACCTCATTTATCTTCAACATGGCGATTATGTAATTTCTAAAGTTTTAGAGATTATGTAATCTAGTATTAATGATAAATCAAATGAGTTTAATATCCTATTGACTCATTAAAATGATTACATCCGACGAAAATATATATGCAAGTATATTTTCATAAAGAATGTAATTAAATTTTTTTTGTACAAACTGTTAATGGTGAAAAATATTTTAACGGGTAGGTAGTACCCGAGGAATATTTAGATTTCACATTAATAAGTTACACTGTACATTCTTCGAATCTGATTCAACGGTCAACTATTATTCTACTTACAACTACCGATATTCGTATCCGCACACCCCAGAATAACCATTTCCATTCAAATTTCATATTCGGATTTTGACCTATCAGAATCCAACAAGTGGCATAAAGAAGAAAACATTGGACAAAATAAAATTTGTTAGAAACAGACGAATTAACTAATTGAAATATTGATAGGAATCCACGCTAACTGTTCCTAGCTAACTGTTCCCGGCTAACATTTAATTTATCGCAATTTACATTCTCGCAATTTTATTTATTGTTATTTAATTTCTGCACTTTACATACTGTCGGGACACATGTACAACAATACGTCGGATTAATTCTGAGACAACACGTTGTATAATGGGTCATGATATATTTATTTATTTTACGCACTTTAAATAACGAGACACGTATACAAGGTTTCGACTTATCATATTGACCCATCAATATATATATTTCGGAACAACCATAGACACTCTATATGTGAAGGTGGGAGTTGGCTATACAGGGTCAGAGTTGATTCCAAAATATATATATACTTTGAGTTGTGATCAACACTGAGACCGGTACACGGGTAACGATACGTATTAATTAATTCGAATATTATATATTTAATTTATATATGAAATTATTGGACCATTGGACAATCGGACTATTGGACTGCTAACTTTGGACAATTAAAATGAATTAAAATGTTGATTATAACATATGAAATTGAACAATTCTTCAAGCTTGCCACTTGATTTTATCTTAAACCTCATTCGTATCTTGACGATTACAATTCGCATTCAAATCTTTTCATGATTCTTGAAAACACTTCGATCGAGAAGTTGAACCAGCCGCACATCATATACGAAAGAAAGATTTATGTATACAGTTATGCACCTGAAAAACTTTCGAAACCGAAGTTATAGTTAAATCGTATCCGCGTTGAATTCCTTATCATTCATTAGCAAAAATAACCTTACAATTCCTTTCAAAGTAGCCAATTTTGTCACAGCTCCACTTCGAATTCTCAGTAGGACTACTCTTATTATAACCTCGATATATATACGTTGTCTTTTCGTCGTCGTTACCGTAGAACCTTTAGCAGATGTACCAGCAGCTCGTCGCCTCTTTGGCGAAACCCGCAATCAGTATTCTGAAAATCTCACGGAACTTCTTCCATCATACCTATAATGTCTATCCCTAAGAATTTCATACTTCGAATGTGAAGTTTTTGAAAAACACCCTGAACTGCGAAGTAGTTCTTGGAATGCTGATGAAGCAGCAAAAACCATAAACGACTTTAACAAGTCAAAGGTTGACGATAAAGTACAGTAGGTTGGTAAAGCTCAGAAAAAGAGAATGTTTGGAACTGGAAAACGGATCGAGCGAAGTATAAAGGAGGCTGTGGACAAATCGTGAAAACTAAACCTGACTTCAAAGGATCCAAACGATTCAGTGCCTGCTGAAACCGTTAGTATGAACCCTACCCCTCATTCTAAACCTTCACAGACAAATCTTCCTTGTTATCCATCGACGATAGAAAATCTAAGATATCATCGTGCCTTTCATTATAAATATCCTCAATGTCTCTGAGGATATTTTCACAACTATTCTTATCTGAGTTCATGAATCTCTCCATAATATCTGCGTTACAACTGTGTTAGCTTCTAAATTCTGAAACCTTCAAGTTTAAAATATGAATGTTTTGAAGTAGTGTTGGGAACTAATGCACGAATTAGTATAATATAATGAAACTTGATCAACTTCATTATATTACAGTAAGTCATGTTGATTTTCTAATGGAATGTGATGATTCCCAGTACCATCATCATGTGCCATGTTACACGGCTCTTACATTCTACCCAATCTCCAAACATATCAAGAACATACCATCTTGATAGTTCTATCTTTCTGGAAATTCCGGTAATTTGACAAATCAAAATCGTGCCATTACCATTTCTTTCTAAGAGCATTAGCTATGTTCATTTCAAAACTCATATCTACGAATTCCGGACCATTACAAAAGATGCTTAGTTAAAGAGGAGGAAAAGAAAAAGAATGAAGCTCCGAAATAAAAATTGTAGTAAAAATCGCAGCAATTAGGAGAGAACATTAACTGTGGATGATAATGATTATAGAAGACAGAAGCAGGGACATCGAAATATAAGGGAAGATATAAAACCCAACAACCATCCAGAAATTACAAACCGTGTACATCAATGCAGATAGCAATATAGAGACACGGGAGAACTAGAAACACTATAAACACAAGAGTATAATAGAAGTAAATAGATTCTTCTGGTGGTAAATGAAAAGGAAGAATGACAGATGTGAAAATTAAGAGTATATCAAGAATCAGAATGGGATGGAGCATTTTAAGGAATACTCTAAGGTATAAATTGAGGGAGAAATGATAGAAGATGTGGGAAGTAAGAAAGGGAAGAAGGTGAATTTATAGTGAAATATCCGACAAAGAAATCGAAACAGACTTGCCACATTAAAATCAAAGAAGATCCTGATCACCGAAGAACCAAATCTTATTACGTAAGGTTTTCTTTAAATTCCTTAAATTCCGGAAAACAATCATAACCACGTCATCGGTTAAAACAATTCCATATTTACTCATTTCACTCTTTTGAGAAAGTTTCACTCGTGCGCTTCACATGATCGAATCGTTTTATCTACATTACTCAATGATGATAAAACTCAATTATTACCTCATATTCGTCATGAAAACACCCCTATTGTTATCTATGACAACCTCTATCAAATTTCGGGGACGAAATTTCTTTAACGGGTAGGTACTGTAATGACCCGGAAATTTCCGATCAAATTTAAACCTTAATCTCTATATGTTTCCGACAAGATAAGCAAAATCTGTAATGTTGAGTCTCGAAAGTTTTGAAAACTTTATGTAATCAACTAACCATTGGACTTTACCCTACGATTCACGAACAACCTATAATTTAAAACTCGAACCCGTCATGATTTATATATGAAATGATAAAAATTTACTATTAAATGATGCTATTTTAAATTAAAATTTTATATATTAAGTCGTTTTATTTTTATTTTTTTTATGATATAATTTTTGTAATTTTTTTTAAGAAACAAAGTTAAATTAAAAATGTACAATTTTTAAAGCACAACGTACAACAACGTGTAGCTTAAATAGTTGAATCGAAATTAATTCATTTACTATTCATATGAATAGTAAATAAAATGAAATTAATTAATTTACTATTCACATGAAAGTGACATGATAGAAATTATTAATTATAAGTTACATAATATACCCCTAAAGTATTTGAGAAATACAACTTTTTAAATTCTAAAGATTCGTAAGATTTAAAATTGAATTATTATATATTATTTATTTTACACGTTTTAAAATTTTATATTATTATATTATTATATTATTACTTTATTTTAATTATTATATTATATTTATATTATTATATTAAATATATACGTATATATATATCACACGACACAAACACATATTTCGAATTCATTTCATTTCATCTTCTGTCTCTCAATCTCTTTCTTATATATTCATATATTATTATTATTATAATTATTAAAATTATTATTATTATTATTATTATCTATATTAAGATTAATATTATTATTAATCTTGAGATTAGGAGTACCATTAGTATTAAAATTCTATGACGGGGTTCTGCCCAAGTGTTCCAAAATTGGTGTCATGAGTGGAATAAAATTAAGGAGATTATGGGTTATAGCTATGGAGGTTATGGGTAATGATTGAGGGTTTTGCTCGTGAGTCAAACTAATGTTTATCATCTCCGTTGCGTCTAAATACTATCCTGCAATATTGAATCTCAATATTGATACGTTCGTGAATCCGAGGCCAACCTTGCACTTGTTAAATGACGTATTATGTATTTTTACTACGAAATACAGTATGGTGAGTTTCATTTGCTCCCTTTTATATATATTTTTGGGACTGAGAATACATGCGCTGTTTTTATAAATGTTTTACGAAATAGGCACAAGTACTAAAACTAATTCTACGTGGGTTTAAACCAGAAATATACCCTTAGCTTGGTAACATTAAACTACTTGTCTATGTACGGTAGGCGCGAATCCTAAAGATAGATCTATTGGGCCTGACAAACCCCATCCTGACTATGGGATGCTTTAGTACTTCGAGGTTATTTTAAACACACCTGATCTGGTGTACTTCAGAGGGTAAAACATGAACGTTAAGGCTTATTACCGGGTGCCTACAACTTATAGAATACTTTTATACACTTGCGAGTGTACATATATTTATAAACGGAAATCTTGTGGTCTATTAATATATTGAAATGATTGTTATGATAAACCTATGAACTCACCAACCTTTTGGTTGACACTTTAAAGCATGTTTATTCTCAGGTATTAAAGAAATCTTCCGCTGTGCATTAGCTCATTTTAAGGATATTACTTGGAGTCATTCATGGCATACTTTGAAAGACGTTGCATTCGAGTCGTTGAGTTCATCAAGATTAATATTAAGTCAATTATAGTTGGATGTAATATGAAATGGTATGCATGCCGTCAATTTTTGATGTAAAGAAAGTTTGTCTTTTAAAAACGAATGCAATGTTTGTAAAACGTATCATATAGAGGTCAAATACCTCGCGATGTAATCAACTATTGTGAATCGTTTATAATGTATATGAACGGGTCCTTTCACATTGATTGCATGAATAGTATATAGACAAAATTTATATCTTAGCGTATCTGTTACTGTAAACTTTTCATGACATCTTCCGAAAATTTCTTCTTGATTTAAGGAATTTGGTATTATATATACATATGTAAATTATGTATTGAAGAATACCAAACTAAATTCTATAATCTAATTCATATCAAAAATCATCTCCCTAATTATACAAGATGGATCCCATATCTAGTTCAAATTCCTTAAACTCTGACAGCTATTCCGATATGGATATTCACCTGAATTCCGAAGACAGTGTAACCAGAATGGATCAACCAATTAGCCATCATCTATACTGGATGAATTGGGTATGGGTTCGTAATCTACTTAATCATTGGAGACAAGAAGAAGGTGATCCCTTCCATCCACCACATTCACCTCTTGGCGAAGAACCTGAAGCACTTACCGGTGAACCCGTTCGTAACACCATTTTCACCCTCATTTTCAGAACAGCTCGCAATGACTATGTAATATCCAATATTGTAAATCTTATTCATCCGCTAGTCTGAACCGCCAATCATCCCAGTATAATAGAAGAAGTCAACGAGCTTCGTGCTCGGGTAGTGGCTTTGGAGAATATGGTGCAAGGATTACAAACACCAACAGCAGCACCAGCAGGATAAACAGTACCACCGATAACAACACCAAAAGTACCATTACCACCACCAACAATAACATCCCCATCACACGCCTCAACATCACAATCTATACCTCTGATATCAACATCATTCGCACCATAGGTACCAAGGAGTACCAACAACAATAACTGATGAAGTATTGATTCATAATTTCATTGGAGAAATATTCTGCGGCGATTATGTAATCTCTAAAGTCTTAGAGATAATCTATTCCAGCTGTAATCGTAAATCAGATGAGTGGACCGAAATGATAGAAGGAAGAGTAGAAACCCTGACTGGAATGGTGCACGATTTACAAGCTAGACTTGTTTTACCAGCAGCATCAACAGTATCATCAGTATCACCAACACCGGCAAAACCTGTAGCACTACAAGTTCCGCCAATTTCATAATCACCAACATCATCACAAATCAACAACGCGTATATTGTATCAACGAGTTATGAAGTATTAACTCATTTTCCCTGAAGAAATTATATGTATATTTTATATATATATATATATATATATATATATATATATATATATATATATATATATATATATATATATATATATATATATATGTGAAATTTGAAAACAAAATAAATCTTTTCGTACTAAGCTATTACATGTGAATCATAACTGGTAGGTACTACTCGGTTAGTTCATGTTACTAATATGCTATACATCCTTCGTTAATGACTTAACAATCATTAACTACAATCTCTGTTTCAACTCAATGAATTCCATTTCCAAATAAACCAAGTGTATTATTCAATTACATAATTGATTTTACATTTTCATTTTCGATGTACTCGAAACTTTCCAGAAAACATCATCTGTGCCGTGTAAGGTTTACAAAAATTCCACGAGCATCAACATCCTTCACTGAGGAATATCAATAAGAATAAATAATGAAGTATTAATTTCATTAGTGAAATACTCCGCGAAGATTAGGTAATCTCTAATGTTTTGGAGATTATTCATTTCTAATTCAAGCCAAAAATCAAATGAGCTTAATATGATATTAACTCATTAAATCTGTATTACATCTGAAGAAAATATACATACAGATATTTTCATAAAGACTGTAACGAAAATTCTTTGTACAAAGTATTAATTGTGAAAAATTTTTAACGGGTAGGTAATACCCGGGAAATATTTAAGTTTGCAATTAATATGTTACACTGTACATTCTTCAACTTTGATTCAAAAATTATTAAAAATGCTCACAACGATATACAATCGTTTTCATACAAATTCAATTACATATTCTGATATTGACGGATCAGAATTCAAGTCATAAATCTGAACCGGTGACATCATTCTTAGATCTCTACATCTTTCAAAGCTATACTTTGACTTCAAAACTGTGAAAGATCCTTTAGCATTGTTATTACCGAAAATAATCTTGCAATTCCTTCTCAAAGTATCTAGTTTTATCACACTTCCAACTAGTCAACTTCGAATTTTCAGATTAGCCTTATTATAACCTTAACATATACGTTCTTGTCACTGGGGAACCTTTCATGTTCCACCACATTAGCAGTAAATTTACCAACAACTTTATTAATCCTTGACCTTTCAAAAAATCCTTATACTCATTGAAACCCTATCATGTACTCATCCACATCTTGTAACAATAATTTCCATACCAACCACCGGGAATTAGCAATCAGTATTTTGAATCTCGCAGCATTTTCTACGACAACAGTTATATATAGATAACATCTATCTTCTAGACTTACATACTTCGAATGTGAAGTTTCTGAAAAACACCCCAAACTACGAAACTAGTTCTCCAAATTTTGAAAAATGCTGATGAAGTAGCAAAAACTGTAAACGACCTTAACAGTCAAAAGTTTGATGATAAAGAATAGTATGGTGGTAAAGCTGAGAAAAAGAGAAGGTTTAGAACTGGAAAACGGATTGAGCAGACCATGAAGGAGGCTGTGGACAAATCACAAAAACGAAATTTACCTTCAAAGAATACAAATGATTCAGTGTCTGCTGAAATCCTTAGTAAATACCTTGCTCCGTACTCTAAAACCTTTGCGGAAAATATTCTTCATCATCATCTTATCTTGAATATTCTATGATATCATCGTATCTTCCATTATAAATATCCTCCATATTTCTGAAGATATTTTTTTATAACCATTCTTATCTGAAATCATTCATCTCTTCGCGCTATCTGTGTTACATCATAAAAGAAACTATTTTAGTTTCTAAAATCTAAAAAAAAATTCGAAAAATGGATGTTTTGAAGTAATGTTGGGAATTGAAGCATGAGTTAGTATAATATAATGACACTTAATCAACGTGATTATATTACAGTAAGTCATGCTGAGTTTCTAATGGAACGTGATAAAGGTTCACAGATCTCACCCTCATCATGAACCATGTTACATAACTCTTCCATTCTATATAATCTCTAAATATATCAAGAAAATATATTTCTTGATGATTCGGTCTTTTTCGAGTATTCTGGTAATTTGACAAATCAAGATCGTGCCATTACAATTTCTTTCTTAGAACATTAGTATTGTTAATCCAAAACTTCATACCTACGAATTCTGGACCATTATTCGCTTGACTTAAAGTCGGGAAGAGAAAACGAAAGCATAAAGCTCCGAAATATAAAGGAGAATATAAGCTCGATAACAACCCCGAAATTTACAAACCGTGTATATCAATGCGTATAGCAATATAAAGACACGGGAGAATGAAAAACACTATAACCCCAAGGTAATGGTAGAAGAAAATAACTTCCTCCGGTGGTAGATGAAAAAGAAGAATGACAGATATGAAAGTTAAGAGTATATCAAGAATCAGAACTGGATGAAGAATTTTCACAATCTATTAAGAAGTATGAAATAAGGAAAAAGATTATAGGAGTGGTGAAAATAAATGAAACGGAAGAGGTCAATTTATAGCAAAATATCAGACATAACAATCGAGGCAGATTACGCATATAATCAAAGGAAATCTTAATTTTCTTAAAATTCGAAGAATCAAATCTTATTAGATTATGAAGATTTTCTATTCCTTAAATTCCGGAAATCAATCGTTACTACGTCAAGAGTTAAGACGAATCTTTATTCCTTCATTTCACTCTATTATGATAACTTCTCTCATACGCTCCGAGTAATTGGATTGTTTTATCCATATTATTCAACAGTGATAAAAATTCTATTTATCAACTCATATTCGTCATGAAAACATTTTTATTGTTAGCCATGACGACCTCACTCAAATTTCGGGACGAAATTTGAGTGAGGTACTGTGATGACCTGGAAATTTCTGACCAAATTTAAACTTAATCTTTAACGTTTTCGACACGATAAGTAAAGTCTATGAAGTTGAATCTCAAAATTTTGAACTATTCAATTACCCTTCGATTGTTCTCAACGATTCGCGAACAATTATATGTAAACAGATACATACTATAACTTGAAAACGTAACAAGGTGTTGAGTATATGATACTGTGCATTAAACTTATTGGTTTGTTTATCTGATTGATATATTTAACTACGAAGTTAAAAGATTATGCTAAACGATTGAATTAAAAGATATTTACTGAGTCCCTTAAGGATTATGATATTATTACGGGTCTCTGTTGTAAGGTCCACGTTGATTTGGGAAATCATTCATTTTTAACGATATTCGAAATAAATGTTAAAGTGTTTGTACACATACAATACTAAGAAATATTAACTGTTAGAATTAGATATATGAATAACTTGCTGTGTGTAATTTAAAAACGAGTTTATGAATGTTGAAAATATATATTTAATAATATGATAAAATGTAATATTAATTTGGTTATAAAACGTTTTGATTTAAAATTATATATACTATGATAACGAGAAGATGATTTATAGAAGTAAATGACCAATACACTCGAAAGATTAAGATCTACTTTGAGTGGAATAATTTAGGGATAATTTAAGACTATATTTTGACAAAGGTACGAGTTACGAAACATAAAGTACAAGTTTTCTCAGCGTACGAAAGGCCGTTCGAAAAACCGAAACCGGGACATAAGTCGCGTGATGACGTACGACTTATCGGAACAAAAATTACAAATCAACTATGCACGGGAATATAATATAATATAATATATAATTAATTAATTTAAATTATATATATTATATTAATATTTAAATATGTCGACAAACTAGAAGTTAAAAGAATGTGAGCTGGATCAGAGGGCCATGCGATCGCATGGCCTTGAAGCACAAATCCCATGCGATCGCATGGGGTGCTTTTTCAGAAAAGGTTCTATAAATTGATCGAGTTCTGGCTTAATTCTCACACACACATATTTATCTATATTACTCCGTATAAGATTTATTTATTTATTATTATTATTATTATTATTATTATTATTATTATTATTATTATTATTATTATTATTATTAAGATTAATATTATTATTATTAATCTTATTATTATTATACGTATTTTTAGATATCGTTATTATTAGTATTATACATAAAATACTACGACGAGGTTATGAACATGTCACTTTCAAAATGGGTTTTCAAAAGGATTAAAGCTAAGGAAAATATGGGTTATAGCTATGGAGGTTATGGGTAATGTTCATGGGTATTATTCGCAAGTCAAACCTAATGTTTATCATCTCTGTTGCGTCTACGTACTTTCCTATAATATTGAATCTAAATACTGATACGTAAGCACTCATATTTTATATTTTATATTTTATATATTAATTGTGTATCCATGTCTAGTGCTCGAGTATATATATTTATACATGCTTGTATGCTAAATTTCGTCGCTAAACAGTTTATAATGAATCATGAATTAAATACATATATTACTGGTAAAAGGTATATGATATACATGTTTTTGGAAAGCTGGCGAAAAATCAATGACTTTTCATTTAGACATCGAATAGTTTCGATGAATGGATTAAAAGATATGATCAACTGAATTATAATTGACGTTAATTGGAATTGCTTATGAATTTGCAATTAAGATTTAAACAACTTGTTTACAAGATTGATAAAATGGATTTTTAAATATTACCAGCCGAGTAAATGAATCCTTATATAAGGTACGTCTCGTTTGTTAAACTATTGTCAAAATTGACTTTTTGAAACAACATTGGATAACTTTTGTATGTCGATATCGAGCATTAGGATTGTGATACACTATGACCTGACCTAGCTTGATAGACATTTATTGACCAACATATGTTCTCTAGGTTGAGATCTACGATTATTTGATATTCCGAGTTTCGGTCACATTACGATGAACAACTTTATGTGCTGCTAAGGTGAGTTTCATTTGCTCCCTTTTTAATTGCTTTTGCAATCTATATTTTTGGGCTGAGAATACATGCACTTTATTTTAAACGCAATGGATACAAGTACATACTAAATTCTACATTGAGTTTGAATCGAATATCCCTTAGATTTGGCAACTAGTAACTGCCAGTTATAAGAACTGGTGGGCGCGAGTAGTAGTATATGGATCCATAGGGCTTGACATCCCCGTCTGTTCCAGGTTTAGAAACCCTAGCCTGAACTATAAAACAGATGTATGCTATTTGAGTTTAGTACACGTTGGTTTACGTGTATTGTACATGTTGGTTGCATGTATGTTAAAACATGGGTACTTATTATAACGTTAAAGCTTAGTTAACAGGGTGCTCAATCTTGTAGAATATTTTGATAAACGTTTCTGGACAAAACAAATGAAATCTTGTGATCCACCTTTATATACAGATTATATGAAACTATAAAACTATGAACTCACCAACCTTTGTGTTGACACTTGTTAGCATGTTTATTCTCAGGTTCCCTAGAAGTCTTTCGCTATTTGCTTGCATGTTATACTAGCTATGTTCATGGAGTCTTACATTCTTTATTCAAGAAAACGTTGCATTCACAAAACCATCATCATGTATCTATTTAGACTGCATTGTCAACAGAAGTATTATTGTAAACTATTATTTACGGTGATTGTCTATATGTAGAAATCATCAGATGTCGAAAACCTTGGAATTAAATATTCATTTATGGTATGCCTTTTCAAAAGAATGCAATGTTTACAACACGTATCATATAGAGGTCAAATACCTCGCAATGGAATCAATGAATGACCTGTTCGTCCATATGGATTTGGAGTGATCGTCACATGTAGGTTCCCAAATCATATGGGTCAAAATAATATCATCTTACTAAGTTGTATTTATATTCATCTTCTTTAACCTTTCGACAGTTGAGGAATGATAATCCATTCGGGAGACTGATTCTCTTTCGAGGTCTGGTTCGTCTTGTGGTATTGATAAGTCTGCCACGGACAAATATAATGGAGCTTTCTCCCCTTATGCAGCTTTCTAACTTATATCATTGACATTAATACTTTCATGAAATTATATATATTAAGGCTCAATCATTCATTATATGATCTTGGACACATAAGTTTTCAGCAATAATTATTAATTTAATCACTAAATTAATTAGAATTACATATCTATAACTTTTGACTATTAATATCCCATTACATGGGTTCATGAAAAGCTTTGTGGCAAGCACCTCAGATTCAGCTAAACCTGACAAATTTTTGGCTTACATGGTCCCTTAGGTTGGTGAGGTAATTATATATCTGTAGAATTCTTCCCAACATGTATTATGTTCCTTTTGAGTTTTTTTATTTTTTTAATGATGCCAGCAAGATTGGTTCTTGATATTAATTAAGATTGTCTGGATTTTAATTATTATTGAATAATGAATATTGATGTTAATATATAATGCCTCATTCTTCACCTCATGATCAACCAATTCAATTTCCAACAAACGAGGTTCATATCAATCCAAATTCAAACCCTAATCATTCTCTTTTGTTCACATTTCCGATCCGTAAAGCGAGATGCTTGGTATTTTTCTACTAACACTTTTTTGTTTCTTTAAATGCTTTGAAATATTTTTTTGACCACATCCTCTTTTATTTAAGTAAATTGAATAAAGTAGATTATCTATAATTGTAACGTATATGATATAAAGTTACTTATTTACCAACGGTTTCTTATTATTTTTCAGTGAATTTCAAATGAATGGTACGGTTTACGAGCAGGGGTGAATATAGAGTTAAAGGGGTGGGGTCGTATGACTCCACTAATGTATACATTTTTCATACGATATACTTTTCAAATCGTATATGACACCACTAAATTTAACTAGATGACCCCATATATTTTAAAATCATTGATTTTTTTTTTGAAGTAAACAAACACTAAGTGTCCTTTAAATATAATTAGCTTTGAAAATTTTTTTAACACCTGGTAACATTTTCATCCAAGATTTGCCACTGTCTACCCGGAGTTTTCCCTAGCTCAAGTGTTATTGTTGTCAATCTTGATGCAAGTACGGGGCTTTATAGTGGAGAAAGAAAAACAACAGCCAAGGTAGTATCTAGAGGATGGAGGCAATTTATTAGCATAATGAGTTAGCTGATGGAGATCTGTGTACGGTGACCTACGATGTTAGCCAACTAACGTTCCAACTAATTGAAGTAATGAGGATTCTTTAAAATTAACTGTTTGATAACAACAAATAAAGTTTTGGTTAGTTTTTCACTGTTTTGTTCATGTGTGACGTGTTATAAGTTTGCTATGTACTTGGAACACTCATTATCATACTTTTAATTTCCATTGCTATATATATGTTTGCATTTTTAATTTGCATTGCTACATTGGATATAGTAAAAATAAAGATATAGCTAAACTCTAATACATTATTGAAATTCTTAATATTGTTTTTACACTCACAAAGTCCCGCGAATTCGCGGGTCCTCAACTAGTTTACTTGTTAAAGTGGGAAGTTTATCCTTTGTTGCAAATTTCATAGTTATTAATATGGAGGAAGACCTTGATATTCCTCTAATTTTAGGTCGCCCATTTTTAGCAACCACCGAAGCGTTCTTTGATGTAAGAGAAGGTAGAATGACACTTAGGGATGGTGACAAATCGGTCACCTTTGTGAACCAGAAGTTTAAATCTCCACCAACCAAAACGGTTGATTAAATAAAAATGCCTAAATGTGGGGAAGATGAAGAAACACCTAATGATGACCCGATAACAAAGAACCCCGTTGTTTATAAGAAATTAGATGAACCTGTTTTTAACAGTTCAACGAAGAAACTTTATAAACGGATTCAAGATGCTAGGATTAAGGGGAACTTTAAGTTATGTAACCGATTAGTATCCAATTTGTCGCCTAAAGAAAAGGCGATGTTAATTGAATTTGTCAATGTTACAGAGGAAATCAACAAATGGCTTGAATCAAAATTCAGAGATATGAAAGTTATTGATGGTCCAATTGAAGTTAATAATGAAGTTAATCACAATTTAGATACCACAGCTAACTAAGTGTGGGGAGATTCAAATGTTTTAAAGGATAATATAATGCTGTCTAGAGTTAGATTTTTTGTTTTCGTGTAGTGCTCGAGAATGGAATCCGAATGGTCTTTCCCTAGCAGACCCTAAAGAAATAGTCTTCTCCCTCTATTCTGAATTTTTGTGTTTTTAGGTTTTACGAGATGAAGAATTCCTTTGATCTGAACCATGGTCTACTACTACATGCTATGATTACTAAACGTAATAATAACACTTTCCCGAGTGAACTGGTATCATTCATAAGAGGCAAAATGGACGAAGTAAGGAAAGAACTCAGGAATAATCATAATAAGACACATTTTGGTAGAGGAAAATCAAAATCCGCAACAAAAAGAAGAGCACGACACCTTGAAAGATGTCATAAATGCATAAAATGGTCACACGAAGGGAAATGTTCGAACAATCAAACACATTCCAATTCTGAATTCGTTACTCTATGCAGAGAAGGACCGTTCATATGTTTAGAAGAAAAGTTATTGAAAAATCGAGGTTACGCTTATGTAGCAATGGAAAATCAAATCGAATGACTCTCCTATGAGTCGACTAAAGCTGGTCTCTGAGAATTCTATCTCACAGGTAAGTATGTACAGTTATTTTTTTTATTACTTTTAACCTTTTGATAATAAACGCTGAATTGTTCGCTATAAAGTATTAAATTGATATTCAATAAAATTAGGTAAAATAAACCGAAATTATTGATATCATACAAAAAGTTATTACATCACTGCGAAATTTACCGTTTATTCATAAGGTATAAATATCTTTAATCAATCAACTCAAAATATTTCAGAAATTCGTCAGGAGTAAAACTAGGTAACACAGCTGAAATTACTTTACCCAAAAGAGGGACGTATATTTTTGTTAATATTTGATTGATTAAAGTGGGATAAAAGACCAAAAAGATTTTTACCTTGTTTTTAAAATTAATATATAACTATATTATTTTAAATATAAGTTTTGTAAAAGTAATGTATATACTAATACTAATAATATTTATATGAAATTTTATGCATTTTTAAAATTTAAGTTTGGTGTGAATTTAAATATAAAAATTTACTTTATTTCATTAAGTTAAAAAAAATGATTTTTAAAATTCATCGTGAGTTGAAGACTAGGTCGTTGCACCGAAATTGCTTTACCCGGTCGGGGCGAGAAATTTTATTATCATTTATTTTTAATCTTATTGATTTAAAGTATACCAAAAACATTAAAAAAAACCCCAAAAATCTTTGCTTTTAAAACAATCGCTTTAAAAATGACAAATTTTTGTCGAGGGACGAACTAGGTAAACGTACCGAAATGATCTCAGTCTAAAAAGAAACAAAATTTTAAAAAATCAATTAATTATTTGTTTTCATTAGTTAAAGGTTTTATATAAAAAAAAGAAAAAGAAAAAAAAGAAAAGCCACCGCACTAGCGGAGCTTCTGAGTATAGAAACATCCGCAGTCGCGGAGCATCTAAAAACCAGACCAGGATAACTGGTCGAGCAGCATACCAAAAATACACCACAACCATTTTTTCTGCGAAAAAAACCCACGAAAAACACCCCTAAAATCGCGATTTTTTACCTTAAATCACCAAATCTTCACTAAAATCATGATGAGAAGAATCCTACCAAGAAGTTTTTCAAGAAGAACGGTAAATTTCTACATCCAAACACTCTTTAATTCAGAATTAAAGTGTTGCATATTTTAACCTAATTTAATTTTGATGAATTCTAGTCTAATTGTGCTTAAATTGTTTGTGTATTATGCTTATATAACCTAGATTGATGCTATTTAACATGATTAAAAGCCTTAAACTTCAAATTTTTAACAATCTAGGGTTTGTGTTCTTGAGCAAAATTGGGGCTTTTTGATATAAACTGGTTATGGCCGAATTTTATTGTTAGTTCATGCTTAATTAAGTAGTGTAACATGTTTAGGCTGCTAAATGATTCAAACTTTGATCCTAAACATGATTTTTGAGCAAGATTGTTGTCTTTTTAAGTCAACAATTCATGAACTTGATTAATTTGATATGAATGCCATTTGAAAAAAAAATGTAGAATTGTTAATATTATGAAAATGTGTATAAGTTTATTATTGGTTAAACATGTCATTATGATTGTTTTGATTTATGATTTTGCTAACACTAATGCATATTTGGATGCACAAAAATTTTGTTTAATGTGTTTTGCAGACTGAAATGGGTGAATCTTCATCCGCTTCCCAGGCTCACAATGCTCCGCCTGAGAATGCAGACGAACAGGAGATTAACGACCAATACAGACAAAATCTACCGCATCAATTCATTTCATATTCAAATATACACGAGACTGATTTACACCCTAATTTAATATTTGACAGACATTGGATAGACTATCTAAAATATCGAAGGAACTTACACATTCTTTAGTCAAAGGATGTTGAAGTACCCAGGGTGATAGATTGGGAACCGTTAGAAACAGTGGGATTAGCCGAATGAATCAGGGAATTACTTTACCAAAGGTATGGTAATTCTACTTTTAATGATTGTGTGACGCCCCGTACAAAACCATCGTGCACGAGTCGTCATCAACAGGATCTTTACACGGTCAAATACTACATGCTATTTGAAAACTAGTTTTGCATTCATAAAAAGATAGCGTTTACAAAAGATAACGTGACACAAAGGTCGTTACAAAGTCATTATTTGAAAATAACATAAGTTACGAATGCAAGATAAAAGTTCCATGATTGAGACATCTCTAAGTAATGCAGTGGAAATCTAACACAGCAGGTCCATAACAGTAAGTCTAAAACACCAAGATAGCAAGTCTAACAGCGGAAGCAACATCGTCTAAGCACCTGAGAAATACACGCTTAAAAGTCAACACGAATGTTGGTGAGCTATAGTTTGTAAACAGTAAGGTAATGTAGACCACGAGTTATCGTATTCAAAACAGTATGAAAAGTATATGCTTATCTGTGGGCACCCGGTAACTAACTTAACGTAATAGTAATACCCCCTAAAAGTACACTTGGTGAGTGTGTATGTCCTCGAAGTATCAAACACCCATTAAATGCTAGCACGACTAGCCCGAGTGGGAATGTCAAACCCTATGGATCCATATCTAATACTCGCATTCACTGGTTCAAAACCAAGGATTAAACATTACCGTGCTAAGGGGAATGTTTATGCCGTTATATAACCCACACATATATAAAGTTAAGTACTCATGTAAAGTAAGTAAAACATAAAAGCGCATGTATTCTCAGTCCCAAAAATAGTAAAGTAAAAGGGTAGCTATAAATCACAGTGAATAAGTAGTAAAAGTCGATATGAAACGTATGCAGGTAGTAAGTCGGTCCGAAAGGTCGTCAAACTAAGTCAAAGGTCACTAGGTCAGTATGTTGTCCCAATAGGTTAAAAGTGAATAAATTAAGTTTAAGTGTCTTCATCATCATCATTCATCATCATAAAAGCTAAGTAAGTTTGACAAGAATAGAGATCGAAACAATAGGCTGACTTCGGTCAGCTGCTACAACCTCTATAAAAAACTAAAAGATGCGTAGTCAGTGGCTATGGCTCCATATATGAGTCCTCTAACAGCGGACCAATTTTCAGAACCTAACTCGTCTTCGTTTGACCATGCCGACGGTTTAAGTGCGAGTAGGTCAGAAATTTCAGCACAACGTTACAACGGCGTAGTGACTTTCGGAGGGCTGTAAATCCTAAACCGTATATCGGATTAAGACGAGGCCTAAACGAAAAGTCATCTACTCGAAACGAACTAACTGAAAATCAATTTTCCAGAAGTCCAGGAATCTGATCAGATCCCAAAAACAGTAAACAAATACTCCGGTGAGGTTCTTGGTGCTTGATGCTCATCACGGTTCTCATCCTTGATGCTTGTAGCTTCAAGTGTACAACTCATTGATGGGTTAGTATCACCTTGACCAAGATTCTACCATCAACACACAATATGTTAAGACCAAGTAAGAACACAACTCATTTAAGAGTCTTAGATGGATGATGAACCAAGGTTACATCATATCCTTAGTCTTAACACAATTACAAGTTCTATTTACAATGAAAGCTACAAACTTTACTTCAATCAAACAAGTATGAACATAATCTAAATCAAATAAAGTGATGGAACCCTAAGCTAGAGAGCTTGGATTCTTTTCACACAAGTTATAAGATTACAAAGCTAGACAGCTTGAACCTTTACAAGATTAATGAGACCATAAGCTATAAAGCTAAGATCTTTAACAAAATAATAAAAGTAATGAGACCATAAGCTAAAAAGCTAAGATCTTTAACATAATAATGAGACTATAAGCTAAAAATCTTGGACCTTTAGTGTTCTTGAAGATCTTGAAGCATAAAGCTTGGATCTTTAAGATACATGAAGATTACAAACACAAGTTTGAATCTTTATAACAAAATAACAAGACTAAAGCTAAAAGATTTAGATCTACAAAGTAGGTGAAGATTCAAAGATAGAAAGCTTGAATCTTCCATGTTCTTGAAGGATTCAAATCCATGTTTGAATCTACAAGATGTAATCAAGATCAAAAGCTAAAAAGCTAGACCCATGATGATGATGATGAAATAGTGAAAGAGAGAGGAAGAAGAAGAAGAAAAATCAATTACTTACTCTTTTTATTGAGAGAAAGAACTAGAGAAAGAATTAGAGAGTGTGTATAAATTACAAATGAAAGCAAGTGTAAAATGGATGGAATAAGGCTTGTATTTATAGGTGGTGAGGTGAGGGAGGGGGTGGTTTGGCCGTGGGTTTACATGAGGGACAAGGGGGACACAGTTTTGCTTTTTGGTTAATGGTTGTCTAAAGTTAGTGCTTGTGTTAGGATCCTATGCAACATTAAGGATAATACTTGACAAAAATGCTAGTATGTTCCCTCTAATAAATGGGCATTTGTCTTACATATTAATGGGTCACTAGTTGCTTATAATTGGGCTAATTAAATAGTCCACTAACTAGTGTAGGGTGGACTAAGGTCCAACAAGGTAGAAAGTCCAACAAGACTAAATAGTGTGCTCTAGTAAATTACTAAGCGTAATTAAGCATCCAAAAACCTAAGTAATTGTTATTATAAAATAAAAATTAGTATTTCGTAGTCATAATATTCCGATTATGACAAAAGTTAAACGTGTACGCAGTACGCAGTTCGTTAAAAACGTCAAGTAACACTAACGGTCATAAAGGCTTCCGGGGGTTGAGTTAAGTATCCTACGTACTTAACAATACATTTTAACATATAAACGAAAGTAATCAATATGTAGGGAGTCCCCAGAGTATAATATTGCTCAGTACGCACAAATACGCAGTTTCGTGAAAACACAAAGCATAAAAGCAAGTCGAAAAAGTCGGGTCGTTACATTACCCACCTGTTAATGAAAATTTCGTCCAAATTTTAGGCTGAGGTAGATGGTAGAGTCGGGAAGAGGTGATGATACTTCTGCATCATTTGATCCTCTCGCTCCCAAGTAAACTCTGGTCCTCATTTTGCATTCCATCGTACTCGGACGATCGGAATCTTGTTGCGTTTCAAGGTCTTGACCTCACGGTCCATAATTTTGACAGGTTCTTCCATGAAATGAAGTTTGTCATCAATTGTAAGCTCCTCAAGTGGTATGACGAGTTCTGGTTCCACAAGACACTTCTTCATATTCGATACATGGAAGGTAGGATGAACGGAGCTCAATTGAGTCGGAAGATCCAAACGGTAAGCAACGGGTCCAACACGTTCCAAAACTTCAAAAGGACGAATGTATCTCGGGTTCAACTTCCCACGTTTTCTAAAACGGATTATACCTTTCCAAGTTGCGACTTTCAACATAACGCGGTCGTTGATTTGAAATTCGCGATCTCCATGTTTAAGGTCGGCATAGCTCTTCTGACGATCACGGGCCGTCTTGAGCCTCGCTTGAATTTGAACAATCTTCTCCGTTGTCTCATGGACTAACTCGGGTCCGGTGATTTGCTTCTCACCTACTTCGGCCCAACAAATAGGAGAACGACACTTGCGGCCATACAACGCTTCGAAAGGTGCCGTATTAATACTCGAATGATAGCTATTGTTGTAAGAAAATTCGGCTAGCGGCAAATGCTTTTCCCAAGCTTTTCCGAAATCAATAACGCAAGCACGCAACATGTCCTCCAAAGTCTGAATCGTTCGTTCGCTTTGTTCGTCATTTGCGGGTGATATCCGGTACTCATGTCGAGACGTGTTCCCAAGGCTTCTTGCAAAGAACGCCAAAATCTAGAAGCGAAACGGGTGTCGCGATCTGAGATAATCGATAAGGGTACACCGTGGCGAGATACGACTTCATTTATGTATAGCTGCGCCAGCCTCTCCATCGTATCAGTTTCATTCATGGCTAGGAAGTGAGCATATTTGGTAAGACAGTCAACGATAACCCAGATGGTATCATAACCTCCTACCGTCTTCGGTAGCTTTGTGGTGAAATCCATTATTATTCCTTAACACTTCCATTGCGGGATTTCGGGTTGTTGGAGTAATCCAGACGGCTTCTAATGTTCGACTTTGATCTTGGAACAAGTTAAATACTTCCCAACATAAGCTGCAACATCCATTTTGAGGTTCGGCCACCAATATTGAACCTTGAGGTCGTGGAACATCTTACCAGCTCCTGGATGAATTGAATACCTTGACTTGTGGGCTTCGTCTAGAATAAGGCTCCGAAAATCTCCATATTTAGGCACCCAAATTCTTCCGGCAAAGTATCGGAGTCCAGTCTCCTTGACCTCAAATCGAGAAACGAGAATGTTCAAGTGCTCTTGAGAAATATTCTCCTCCTTGAGAGCTTCTTCTTGGGCTACGCGGATCTGGTTATTGAGATTCGTCTGAATGGTGATGTTCAAGGCACGGACACGAAGTGGTACCATTCTCTCCTTTCAGCTCAAGGAATCAGCTACAACATTTGCCTTGCCAGGGTGGTAACGAAGTTCACAATCATAGTCTTTCAACGTCTCAATCCATCATCGCTGTCTCATATTCAGCTGCTTCTGGTCGAATATGTGTTGGAGGTTTTTGTGATCGGTGAAGATAGTACTCTTGGTTCCATAAAGATAGTGTCTCCACAGTTTTAGTGCAAAGACAATGGCTCCAAGTTCAAGATCGTGCGTTGTGTAATTTCGCTCGTGAATCTTCAGTTGTCGAGAGGCGTAAGCAATAACCTTAGTTCTTTGCATCAATACGCAACCAAAACCATTTTTTGAGTCATCACAGTACACAACAAAATCATCACTGCCTTCGGGAAGAGATAGGATAGGTGCGGTGGTTAACTTCTGCTTCAAGGTTTGAAATGCCGACTCTTGCTCGGCTTCCCAAACGAACTTCTTCCCCTTATGAGTTAATGCAGTCAAAGGACGTGCAATCAGAGAGAAACCTTCAATGAATCTTCGGTAATAACCGAAAAGGCCTAAAAATTGGCGGATATGAGTAGGAGTAGTGGAAGTTTCCCATTTGCTGATAGCTTCTATCTTTGCGGGGTCAACTTTGATACCCTGGTTGCTCACAATATGACCGAGAAATTGGACTTCCTTCAACCAAAACTTACACTTGGAAAATTTGGCATAAAGTTGCTCTTATCTAAAAAGTTCCAATACTAGTCGAAGATGTTGTTCATGTTCTTCTTCACTTCTAGAATAGATGAGGATATCATCTATGAAGACAATAACGAACTTGTCCAGGTAGGGTTTGCATACTCGATTCATGAGATCCATGAATACAGCAGGTGCGTTGGTTAAACTGAATGGCATCACGAAAAACTCATAATGACCATGACGGGTTCTGAACACAGTCTTCATCACATCGCTCTCTTTCACCCTCAACTGGTGATATCCTGATCGCAAATTGATCTTAGAGTAAACGCTTGATCCTTGCAGCTGATCGAAAAGATCGTCAATTCTGGGAAGAGGATATCGATTCTTAATCGTCAACTTATTCAGTTCACGATAATCGATACACATGCGAAAAGATCCGTCCTTCTTCTTCACAAACAAAACAGGCGCGCCCCAAGGCGATGAACTCGGTTGGATAAATCCACGGTCTAGCAATTCCTGCAGTTGACTTTGCAACTCTTGCAGTTCGGAAGGTGCTAGTTGATAAGGTGCGCGGGCTATAGGTGCAGCTCCTGGTACTAGATCAATCTGGAACTCCACTGATCGCGGCGGTGGTAATCCAAGCAACTCTTCTGGGAAGACGTCAGGAAATTCGTTCACAATCCGCACATCATCAACACTCTTCTCCATGGTTTCTAACTTTTTCACATGTGCTAGAATAGCAAAACGCCCTTTCCTCATGACTTTCTGTGCCTTCATGCAACTAATGAGGTTCAATTTTGGGCTACCTTTCTCTCCGTGTACGATCAATGGCACACCGTCTTCGCGAGGTATACGGATAATCTTTTCTCCACAAACAACTTCTGCTCTTACTTTGGACAACCAGTCCATGCCAACTATCACATCAAAGCTTCCCAATTAGATGGGTATCAAATCAATCTCAAAGCCTACACCAGCTAGGTTTATTATGCCTCCTCCGCCAATTTGGTCAACTTTCTCAAGTTTCCCATTGGCTACTTCAACAAGCATACTCTCCTCTAAGGGTACTAACGACCGGTCTATCTTAGAACAAAAATGTCTACATACGTAACTCCTATCGGCACCCGTATTAAATAAGACAGAAGCAAGTAGATTATTGACAATGAATATACCTGTGACCAAATCAGGATCCTCACGGGCATCCCTGGCCTTCATGTTGAAAACTCTCCCACGCGCTGGTCCGGAATCCTTCTTCTTGTTCGGGCACTCATTCTTGAAGTGGCCCTGTTGACCGCACTCAAAACACTTTCTTGGTCCAGTAGGGTTTGTCGTCACAGCTAGGGTGGTAATCTTGCAGTCCCTGCCAATGTGTCCAGCCCTTTTACACTTTTCACAGACCACTTTGCAGTACCCTGTATGATGCTTGTAGCATCTCTTGTACTGCGGAAGACTACCCTTGTAGTTAGGGTTCAAGCTAGGGTTCGGGTTGGGGTTCCTCCAGTCGTTGTTTCCCTTGAAACCCTCATGCCTCTTAGCTGGGTTCTGATCAAAGACCTTCCCTTTGTTGCTCTCCCACTTATGCTTCTCATAACTAGCTCCCGATTCTGGTTTCGCTTTCTCTGGTTCCTTACGGATGATTTGGTTCATCAGGGTGTGCACCATGCGCATAGCTTCCGGGACATCTGCTGGTTTTGAAGAGGTAACATTTCCATGAATGGTCTTGGGAAGTCCCCACAAGTATCGTTCAATTCGCTTAAATTCCGGGGTAACCATCGTGGGGCACATCAAAACTAACTCTAAATACCTTCGGTTATAGCCATCAAGGTCGGTTCCCATAACCTTCAGCTCCCAAAACTCAGCTTCCATTTTCTGAATTTCGGTTAGGGGGCAGTACTCCTCGATCATAGCACTCTTAAACTCCTCCCACGGGGTAGCATAAGCCTCGTCAATTCCTTTATCCTGAGCAAGCGTGTTCCACCAGGTTAAAACGCCGTCCAATAAATTACAGGAGGCGTACTTAGTTTTGTTCACTTCCGAGAAGTTGCTCACACGGAACACAGCTTCCAACTTCTCAAACCATCTCGTCAGTTCAACTGGCCCTTCAGTACCACTGAAATTGTGGGGCTTGCAGCTCTGGAATTCCTTATAGGTACACCCGTTCTGTACAGCTGGGTTGGTGTGGAGTTGGAGCAGGGTTGGCATTTGCCATAGCTACGGCTATTCGAGCAGCAGTCATTTCCTCAATCTGTGCCATTGTGGGTGTTTCCCTTGGGACTCTTCCGTTTGCCATTGTTCCTCTGAACAAAAGTTTCGACTTACGTCAAAATTCCGCATTCAATAATATTATAGCATAAGGCACCCAGTATGGAATCAACACCACACATAATTAAGTAAAGCAACCAGATACAGATACCACAAAATCATCATACAGTAGCATAAATAGAACACCGTACAAAATTTGAAACAACATTAAGTTCTATTCATTAATAAGAAAGTTGTATACATCCGCATAAGGTTCGTACAATACATGAGTAAAACATGAAACTACTAACAGAGTTACATAATGAAATCTAATACAATAGCCCTATGGTGAAGGTGGGTAAATGATGTCCATCAGGTGGGACATCTGTTCCTCGAGCTCAGTTACCCGAGCACGGAGGATATGCACTTCCCTCGTCAGTTCTTCGATGACGGGGGATGCTGGTGGGGCAGGTGGTGCAGGTGGTGCAGATGTAGACAGCACAGTGCGGGTGATCTTACGCACGAATGGATCAACGGTATACGGTACGACCCTTTTACGGGCTGTGACCCTAACCAACTGTCCATGTGCATCCACGAACGGTCTTCCTCTGTTAATCCCTGGGATAATAGTACCATCGAAACGATACCGCTTCTTCGGTAGGGTAGAGGGCAGCTGCACGGGCTCCTCCTCAGGGTCCTCCTCGAAATCATCCTCGGGATCCTCTTCGGAATCCTCCTCGCTGAAGTCATCGGATGATGAATCGTCTGAATCATCTGAAGGTGGCTCTGCTAGGCTGGTGGCCATAAGCGGCACAACACGTCCATCAGCGGTGCGTCGAGCCCAATGTCCATGCTCGTTACGGAAAGGACCGTCCCCATTTCCCCCAGGAATCAAAGTACCACCGGGATGGTGCTGTGGCCCCGAGAGTCTAGGGTTAGGTGGTGCTGGAATCATCTCGGGATCCTCGTCTCTGTCTGAGACGTCCATAAGGTCAAGCACGAGTCCACTGGAAGGTGAATCGCTAGAGTCATCGGGGGGTAGCGGTGACGGGATCTGTGAGTCAGCAATAATCGTAGGCGAGGCAACAGTCGTCTCTGAGTCACTCTCGAAGTCAAAGGTCATGGGCAGCATGTCTGACATCTGAACAAGAAAAAATAACTTTTTTCATGTCAGTAAGACATATAGCAAGCACGTAATTAGGCACTACAGCATCCTAGCAGTACATATCATGGCAATATTAACAAAATCCTACAAAAGTATCATGCAATCGAAAGCAGATAGTAGCATGCAGCAGCAAGAATATGCAGTGGTATACAACAAGTACACATAGTAGTAAAAGTAAGCAGTAGCATGCAGTAAGTTCCGTAGAAACAGTTAAACAAGCAAGTTGTAGATTAGTCCTATTAGCGAATCCTACTTGGCTCGGTCAAGACTCACTAATGCAACCTAATTTCCTACAACCAATGCTCTGATACCAAATGTGAGTCCCCGTACAAAACCATCGTGTACGATTCGTCATCAACAGGATCTTTACACGGTCAAATACTACATGGTATATGAAAACTAGTTTTGAATTCATAAAAAGATAGCGTTTACAAAAGATAACGTGACACAAAGATCGTTACAAAGTCATTATTTGAAAATAACATAAGTAACGAATGCAAGATAAAAGTTCCATGATTGAGACATCTCTAAGTAATGCAATGGAAATCTAACACAGCAGGTCCATAACAGCAAGTCTAAGGCACCAAGATAGCAAGTCTAACAGCGGAAGCAACATCGTCTAAGCACCTGAAAAATACACTCTTAAAAGTCAACACGAATGTTGGTGAGCTATAGTTTGTAAACAGTAAGGTAATGTAGACCACGAGTTATCGTATTCAAAACAGTATGAAAAGTATATGCTTATCCGTAGGCACCCGGTAACTAACTTAACGTAATAGTAATACCCCCTAAAAGTACACTTGGCGAGTGCGTATGTCCTCGAAGTATCAAACACCCGTTAAATTCTATTGCGACTAGCCCGAGTGGGGATGTCAAACCCTATGGATCCATATCTAATATTCGCGTTCACCGGTTCAAAAACAATGATTAAACGTTACCGTGCTTAGGAGAATGTTTATGCCGTTATATAACCCACACATATGTAAAGTTTAAGTACTCGTGTAAAGTAAGTAAAACATAAAAGCGCATGTATTCTCAGTCCCAAAAATAGTAAAGTAAAAGGGAAGCTATAACTCACAGTGAATAAGCACTAAAAGTCGATACGAAACGTATGCAGGTAGTAAGTCGGTCCGAAAGGTCGTCAACCTAAGTCAAAGGTCACTAGGTCAGTATGTTGTCCCAATAGGTTAAAAGTGAATAAATTAAGTTTAAGTGTCATCATCATCATCATCATTCATCATCATAAAAGCTAAGTAACTTTGACAAGAATAGAGATCGAAACAATAGGCTGACTTCGGTCAGCTGCTACAACCTCTATACAAAACAAAAAGATGCGTAGTCAGTGGCTATGGATCCGTATATGAGTTCTCTAACCGCTGACCAATTTTCAGAACCTAACTCGTCTTCGTTTGACCGTGGCGACAGTTTAAGTGAGAGTAGATCAGAAATTTCGGCACAACATTACAACAGCGTAGTGACTTTCGGAGGGCTGTACATCCTAAACCGTATATCGGATTAAGAAGAGGCCTAAACGAAAAGTCATCTACTTTAAACAAACTAATTGAAAATCAGTTTTCCAGAAGTCCAGGAATCTGATCAGATCCCGAAAAACAGTAAACAAGTGCTCCGGTGGGGTTCTTGGTGCTTGATGCTCATCACGGTTCTCATCCTTGATGCTTGTAGCTTCAAGTGTACAACTCATTGATGGGTTAGCATCACCTTGACCAAGATTCTACCATCAACACACAATATTTTAAGACCAAGTAAGAACACAACTCATTTAAGAGTCATAGATGGATGATGAACCAAGGTTACATCATATCCTTAGTCTTAACACAATTACAAGTTCTATTTACAATGAAAGCTACAAACTTTACTTCAATCAAATAAGTATGAACATAATCTAAATCAAATAAAGTGATGGAACCCTAAGCTAAAGAGCTTGGATCCTTTTCACACAAGTTATAAGATTACAAAGCTAGAAAGCTTGAACCTTTACAAGATTAACGAGACCATAAGCTATAAAGCTAAGATCTTTAACAAAATAATAAAAGTAATGAGACCATAAGCTAAAAAGCTAAGATCTTTAACATAATAATGAGACCCTAAGCTAAAAAGCTTGGATCTTTAGTGTTCTTGAAGATCTTGAATCATAAAGCTTGGATCTTTAAGATACATGAAGATTACAAACACAAGTTTGAATCTTTATAACAAAATAACAAGATTAAAGATAAAAGAGTTAGTTCTACAAAGTAGGTGAAGATTCAAAGCTAGAAAGCTTGAATCTTCTATGTTCTTGAAGGATTCAAATCCATGTTTGAATCTACAAGATGTAATCAAGTTCAAAAGCTAAAAAGCTAGACCCATGATGATGATGATGAAATCGTGAAAGAGAGAGGAAGAAGAAGAAGAAAAATCAATTACTTACACTTTTTAGAGAGAGAAAGAACTAGAGAAAGAATTAGAGAGTAAGTGTGTGTAAATTACAAATGAAAGCAAGTGTAAAATGGATGGAATAAGACTTGTATTTATAGGTGGTGAGGTGAGGGAGGGGGTGAGTTGGCCATGGGTTTACATGGGGGACAAGGGGGACACCTTTTTGCTTTTTGGTTAATAGTTGTCTAAAGTTGGTGCTTGTGTTAGGATCTCATGCAACATTAATGATAATACTTGACAAAAATGCTAGTATGTTCCCTCTAATAAATGGGCATTTGTCTTAGATATTAATGGGTTACTAGTTGCTTATAATTGGGCTAATTAAATAGTCCACTAACTAGTGTAGGGTGGGCTAAGGTCCAACAAGGTAGAAAGTTCAACAAGACTAACTAGTGTGCTCTAATAAATTACTAAGCGTAATTAAGCATCCAAAAACCCGAGTAATTATTATTATAAAATAACAATTAGTATTTCGTAGTCATAATATTCTGATTACGACAAAAGTTAAACGTGTACGCAGTACACAATTCGTTAAAAACGTCAAGTAACACTAACGGTCATAAAGGCTTCCGGGGGTTGAGTTAAGTATCCTACGTACTTAATGATACGTTTTAACATATAAACGAAAGTAATCAACATGTAGGGAGTCCCCAGAGTATAATATAGATCAGTACGCACAAATACGCAGTTTCGTGAAAACACAAAGCACAAAAGAAAGTCGAAAAAGTCGGGTCGTTACAGATTGGGAACGTTTATTCACTATACGTAGGCCTGTATATAGGGAATGATGTGTGGAATTATTAAGTACAGTTGAAATAAATGATCAGGTAGCTAGCTTAACCGATCAAAGTTTTATTAGATTTTTGTTAGGAGGTGTGATGCGCCATATGTCTCTATTAGATATGGCTCGGGCCTTGTGTATATGTACACCTGAGGAATTAGTATCTAATGATTATCAAAGGTTGATAATTAATGGTAGAAGGGTTGATGAAAATTTTGATATGAATGGAATATGGAGTAGAATGACTAGCCATAACCGATTTTGTGGGGGATCTTACTCTTATACTGATATTAATAGAGCTGAGCTAAGAGTGATCCATAGGTTTTTAGCAAACTCGATTACACAACGAGGTAGGAATAAAGAAAAGGTAAATGAAAATGATCTATTTTACCTCATGTGTATTCAAAACCCACAGAGCGTTGTGAACATACCTTATTGTGTAGGTTATTATTTATCGGTAATGGTAAGGGGTATGCGAAATAATAGTATAATAGGAGGTGGAATTTTCATTACTTTAATTGCTGAGTATCTCAATGTAGATAGAAGTCAGGGGGGATTATTAGTTGCAGTACCAGAACCCCATGATAGAATTGATCTACGCGTGTATCATGGTGCAAAGGTTTTAAAGAAACGACATAACGCTGCAGTACCATATGATGGCACGCATCCATAGGTAGAACGAGATCAGGAGCAAGGTAATGCGGGTGGAGGAAACTAAATGATAGATATACAAAGAATAATGGCCCAAAGTGCATACAATCAGGCTATGCAACGTGAGTTTCGGGCTTGGCAATATCATCAAGAATATATCAAAGCCTATTTAGTATCTCAAGGTAGGAACTACATTCCTACTGAACCGGCCTATTTTCCTCCATGAACCGACGATACACGACCACCTTTTCCTACATATGACCCATTCTAAGCGTATCAAAACATATACCACGAACCTTGGAACCCCTTCTGGTACAATCAGAATTAACCCTAATTTTCTTAGTCTTATTTATTTTATTATTTGTAATGTTACTACTTTTAATATTTATTTTGGTATTGTAATAGTTTTTATAGTTTCCTAACGTTTTAAATATTAGATTTTATAAATTTTTGAACGTGGGGTGATATACTCAACTTCAAAAATATATATGTTTGTAGTTTATCTTATGTACAAAACAGGGTAAAACAGCGCATTTTCAAAGACTAGCATTAAGTTCAGCAAAAGCTATTAATTTTGACGACAAGACGAAAAATAAATGTGATATAACAACTGCAGGAATGAACAAATGATGTGCACCATTTATCATTTAAACAAAGAACAATATATTTGGAAACTTTGGTAAATCTTAATCATCTATTTACGCTAATCACCCTCAATAATTTAAATTGTTACCGATTTCTTGCAAATGAGGGCATTGCAAGATCTTAAGTGTGGGAAGGGATTAAATTCTTTCGGTTTTAAAACATTTGACTTATACACTTGGTTTAATAGCCACCGTTAAATTTTACTAGTTACGCAGTAGTTGTATTAGAATCTAGTGCTCTCTGATAATAAAGAACAGCCCTAGTCTTATATACTGACTACCCACTTCTAGTAAAATTTTTAAAAAATTTCAACTAAATGAACTCAAAATCATGTTTATACATATTTATGAACGATAAAACTAGGTATTAACACCGAAATTATTGTTACCTCAGAAAGGACATAAATTGAGAAACAACCCAAAACGTTTGAATTCATTTAAAATGGAATAGAAGAGAATAAAATGGCAAAGAAAGAAATATAAAAGCCAAGTGTGGGAAAAATTTACCAACTTATTTAAATCACATACCACATATTTTTGTACAAATAATGGAAGGTACTTTTGTTTTGGATGATATTAATCAGTTTTACCCAGTTTATTGTAATATAAATGGAATTTAAAAGGAAGTAAAGTCTTTCGAGAAAAAAACACGCGCTTCTTGATTTAGGTCAGGAAGTTTTCGTCCAGACCAGTTGTAGAGTCTACAAAAAATCTTGAAAAGTTTTCTCAAAAATCAGCTAGAAATCCACGGACCTCAGCATCAAACAGGGCGGCCATGTGGTCAGACTTATCCTAACCATGAGAGGATCTGTTTAGTACAATGGGGGGCACCGTGCAAATTAGCTTATAAGACTAATGAATCAGATCCCCAGAAAGGATAATCTCCTTAAAAGATTAAAAATCAGCACTTAAGCCTGATATTACTAAATTCTTGAGATTTACTTTAAAGATTGAGAATTACAAACTCATGGAATTCAATGATATCTAAACTCGAGCTTGAACGAGAAAATATTTTGATCAAAATAAAAACGATTTATTTTCTTAAAACCTATTTTTAATGCATTCATTACCATTGAATGTAAAATCCTGAGAATTCACCGGAATTCATTAGGTCACCTGAACCAAATCGGGTATCAACCATAAGAACAGTGGTTGCATAGTATGGTCAAAGACAGGACCTTCTGCTAGACCGAAAAACTATAGGGTGATCTTTGCTATTGCTCCTATAAAGGATAGTAATTGCATCCAACACGTTGTGGACCATAATCAATAGCATGTCATTAGACATTGCCTTAACAGTTGCTTGTTCAACGCTTTCCTTTACAACCGGACGGTAGTTTACCGAAAGGTAATATATGGAGCAAGTATGCTGGACGTGTTGCTTTCCTAATACAAGGTTAGCAAGTGGGTGACACAAAACCATAAGTTTTGAGCTAAAATTTTCAAATCAAAAACCCACAAAACCCACAAAATCATTTTGCAAACACCGTTGAAGGGTTATTCCGGAAAACTTATCTAGGGTAAAAGCTAGATTGAATTTTCAAAAGATCAAATATTTTCATAAAGATCCAATTTCCTTAAGAATCTAAATTTTCATAGTCATGTGGGACTGTAAACCACATCGTTACTATCATTGTTCATACCGCTGTATCAAAATCACTGATGTATAAAGTGTGAAGAATAAAGAAGTGATTCTTGTAAAGTTTTATTCAAGTTCTATATTGCTTGAGGACAAGCAACACTCAAGTGTGGGAATATTTGATAATGCTAAAAACGAACACATATTTCATAGCATTATCCTTTAAGAAAGACAAGCTTTTAGTTGCAATTGTTCTATTTACAAGTGATATTCGTTTAAATAATAAAAGGTGAAGACAAAAGACAGATTCGACGATTTGAAGATGCAAATGACCAAAATGCTAAAAAGTACAAAGTACAATCCAAGTGGTTCAATTTACTGATGAGAAACGTCTAAAAATTACAAGAGTACAAGCCGTGAAACGCAAAGTACAAGATATTAAATTATACGAAAAGGCGTTCGAAAATCTGGAACCGGGACATGAACCAACTATCAACGTGCGACTCAACGGAGCTAAAATTACAAATCAACTATGCACATAAATATAATATAATATATAATTAATTATGTAAATTATATATATTATATTTATATATTAAATAAATAAACGTCGGCAAGCTAGGATCCAAATTCTGGGTGAGCTGTAAATGGAAGCTCCGCAGTCGAGGAGCTGTGAGGAGGAAACTATCCGCAGTCGCGGAGCACACCAGGACCCAGTTTCTCCTATAAATAGCCAACGAATTAGACGAATTATATACACCTTTTCTCTTCTCTTCTCTTCTCTGTAAACATAATATATATATTATAATTTTAATTTTAATTTTAATTTTAATTTTAATTTTAATTTTACTTTTAATTTTAATTTAAGTTTAATAATAATTGGGTTATTTTAGCAAATGTTTTAAGGTTTTGTAAGTCGAAACTATGTCCGTGTAACACTACGCGATTAATACTCATTGTAAGTTATGTTCAACCTTTTTAAATTAATGACTTGTAGCTAAGTTATTATTATGCTTATTTAAGCCGAAATAATCGTGATGTTGGACTAAATATTAAGACTGGGTTATTGGGCTTTGGACCATAATTGGAGTTTGGACAAAAGACCGACACTTGTGGAAATTGGACTTTGGGCTATTAATGGGCTTTATATTAATTAAATGATATTTCGTTGATTTAATATAGAGATTTATAATTTGACGTATTTATATTTAACCACATACACTAAACTGGGTACGGTGGGCGGGATATCTATAAATACTGATAATTGTTCATTTGACCGGACACGGGAATGGATTAATAGTCAATGGACTCATTAAAACAGGGGTGGAATACATTCAAGGGTAATTGGTGTAATTGTTAACAAAGTATTAAGACCTTGGATTACACGCAGTCGATAACCTGGTGTATTCATTAAACAAAGTATTAAGACCTTGTTACAGTTTAAGTCCCCAATTAGTTGGAATATTTGACTTCGGGTATAAGGTTAATTTGGCGAAGACTCTCGCACTTTATAATTATGATCGATGGAATATTATGGACAAAATCAGATGGACATATCAAATAATCCAGGATAAAGGACAATTAACCGATGGTAATAAATTAAAATCAACACGTCAAACATCATGATTACGGAAGTTTAAATAAGCATAATTCCTTTATTTCATATTTTATCGCACTTTTATTTATCGTCATTTTATTTATCGTACTTTAAATTATTGCACTTTTAATTATCATACTTTTTAATTATCGCATTTTTATTTATCGTCATTTACTTTACGCTTTAAATTAAGTTGTAATTATATTTTGCATTAGGACTTAAAATCGACAAACCGGTCATTAAACGGTAAAACCCCCTCTTTTATAATAATGATATATATATATATATATATATATATATATATATATATATATATATATATATATATATATATACACACACAAATATAGTTAATAAAAATATAGCGTTAAACTCAGCTGTATCTCTGTGGAACGAACCGGACTTACTAAAAACTACACTATTCTATGATTAGGTACACTGTCTATAAGTGTTGTAGCAAGGTTTAGGTATATCCATTCAATAAATAAATAAATAACTTGTGTAAATTGTGTCGTATTTAATAGTATTTCGTAATAAAAATAATAGTATTTCGTATACACCTCTGCACACATTAAGTATTTTTGGCGCCGCTGCCGGGGAAAATACACCGAAGCGAAACGCTATATTCTAAAAAAAATATAGCCTATTTTTGTAAAAATATATGTTTATAAGTTTTAAATATTAAAAACAAAAATATAAAAAAAAGAAATATATATCTATATTTTTTTAAGTGTTAAATTAAAAAGTTTTTATTTTTTTTAGTTACAAAAACTAATAAGTAATTTTTTGTTAAAATATAAGTTATATGATAATGTTAAAAACGAACACATATTTCATAGCATTATCCTTCAAGAAAGACAAGCTTTTAGTTGCAATTGTTCTATTTTCAAGTAATATTCGTTTAAATAATAAAAGGTGAAGACAAAAGACAGATTCGACAATTTGAAGACGCAAACGACCAAAATGCTAAAAAGTACAAAGTACAATCCAAGTGATTCAATTTATTGATGAGAAACGTCTAAAAATGACAAGAGTACAAGCCGCAAAACGCAAAGTACAAGATATTAAATCATACGAAAGGACGTTCGAAAATTCGGAACCGAGACATGAACCAACTATCAACGCGCGACTCAACGGAGCTAAAATTACCATTCAACTATGCACAAGAATATAATATAATATATATAATTATATATATTATATTATATAATAAATTAATTCAGCAGCCCACTTGTTTTGAAGAGCAAAATATCCTATCCAGGCTGTCCATGCGATCGCATGGCCTAGAAGAAGCAAACCCATGCGATCGCATGGCAAAGAAAGATTGGTCAGGTCTATAAATTGGCACGAAATTTGCTCGACTTCAGTACACCTTCATCAACTGATATTCACTCTCTCTCAATATATTTATATTTATATTTTATAATTATAATTTTAATATTAAGTTAATAATAATAAGGTTATGGTGGCGAATGTTTTAAGGTTTTGTAAGTCGAGACTCTATCCGTGTAACGCTACGCAATTAAAACTCATTGTAAGTTATGTTCAACATTTTTACATTAATGTCTCGTAGCTAAGTTATTATTATGCTTATTTAAGCCGAAGTAATCGTGATGTTGGACTAAATATTAAAGACGGGGTTATTGGGCTTTGGACCATAATTGGGGTTTGGACAAAAGATCGACACTTGTGGAAATTGGACTATGGGCTATTAATGGGCTTTATATTAATTAAATGATATCTCGTTGATTTAATATAGAGATTTATAATTTGACGTATTTATATATAACCACATACTCTTGACTGGGTACGGTGGGCGGGATATCTATAAATACTAATAATTGTTCATTTGACCGGACACGGGGATAGATTAATAGTCACTGGACTCATTAAAACAGGGGTGGATTACATTCAAGGGTAATTGGTGTAATTGTTACCAAAGTATTAAAACCTTAGATTACATGCAGTCGATAACCTGGTATATTCATTAAACAAAGTTTTAAGACCTTGTTACGGTTTAAATCCCCAATTCATTAGAATATTTGACTTCGGGTATAAGGTTAATTTGGCAAAGACTCTCGCACTTTATAATTATGACCGATGGACTATTATGGACAAAACCAGATGGACATATCAAATAATCCAGGACAAAGGATAATTAACCCATGGTAATAAATTAAAATCAACACGTCAAACATCATGATTACGGAAGTTTAAATAAGCATAATTCCTTTATTTTATATCTCATTGCACTTTTATTTATCGTCATTTTAATTATCGTACTTTAAATTATTGCACTTTTAATTATCGTACTTTTATTTTATCGCATTTTTATCGTCATTTACTTTACGCTTTAAATTAAGTCATATTTATATTTAATACTTTACATTAGGTTTTAATTGTGATATAAGACGTCAAATCGACAAACCAGTCATTAAACGGTAAAACCCCCCTTTCATAATAATAATAATACTACTTATATACAAATATAGTTTAAAATAAATATAGCGTTAAACTTAGTCAGCTCCCTGTGGAACGAACCAGACTTACTAAAAACTACACTACTCTACGATTAGGTACACTGCCTATAAGTGTTGTAGCAAGGTTTAGGTATATCCATTCAATAAATAAATAAATAACTTGTGTAAAATTGTATCGTATTTAATAGTATTTCGTAATAAAATAATATCTATTTCGTACTACACCTCACACACATCAAGTATTTTTGGCGCCGCTGCCGGGGACCCGAAAGCGAACGCTATATATATATATATATATATATATATATATATATATATATATATATATATATATATATATATATATATATATATATATATATATATATATATATATATATATATATATATATAGTTTTTAACTATTTTTGTAAAAATATATTTATATAAGTTTTAAATATTAAAAACAAAAATATAAAAAAAAAGTATATATATTTCTATTTAAGTGTTTAAATAAAAAGAAAATATTTTTTTTATATAAAGTATAAAAGTATTTTTTTTTAGTTCTTAAAAATATAATTTTATTTTAATAAATATTACTTATATTTTAATTTTGTAAAAATTATAAATTAAATACATAATATATATATATATATATATATATATATATATATATATATATATATATATATATATATATATATATATATATATATATATATATATATATATATATATATATATATATATATATATATAAAATTAAAACTGAAACGGGCCTGGTACTGTAGCAGCCCAAGAATTGGCATGGTATCCTGACCCATGCGACTGCATGGCTGTCTAACCTCAACCTCATGCGATCGAATGACATGATTTGACAGCCCTGGTACCTCGTCTGATCGAATTAGGGTTACGTATAATTATTATTATTATTAATTAGTTAGTTAATTAGGGTTTTTTATAATAATAATTAGTTTTAGTTTAATTTAATTTGTATATTTAAGTTTAATTTAGTTTTATTAACTATAAAATTAATACTTTTATAAAATAATAATATAAAAATAATATTTTTATAAAAATAAGTAATTTTATCAATTTTTGTCTCTTTTTATAAATTATATATTTTAATCGTTTAATTCGTAATTTGTATTTTTATCGTTCGTAACTAGTTTTAAACTTAGTTTTTTGCCGTAGTAATTTTATATTTCTAGATTTTTAGGCTTTGCCGTAAAATCCCTTAGGTACTTTTTCTTTAGATTAAGACTTAGGTACTTTAGAATTTTACGACGTCGCTTATCGCTTTAATATTTAATAGATTTTAGTGCCTTTTTAAGTTATTGCCGTTTTGAATATAGAATTCCATTTAAGCTTTAATACCTTTAGACGCAATTTTTAGTTTTTAGTTTTTAGACTTTTAAGTTTCGACGCTTATTTCTCGACCTTTTGTTTTTTGACACGCTTTTTCTTTCTCATTTCTACGCTCTAGTTTTTAGGACATAGAATTTTCAAAGTTTTCTTTAAATTTCGACAAAAAATTATTTTAAGCGGTTAAATTGATAGACATCCAAAATTTTCTGGTTCGTAGTAATAGTTGGATTAGTTAGTGGCGATTTGTGGGCTTCTGATTTAAAGGGTCCTGGCTACCTGCTGCATCTATTGGCTATTCGAAACGTGGGCAAAATCAGAAAAGTCTATTAATTTGATAACTTTAATAATTTTTTATCTTTATAACTAATAGGATATTCAGTGAATGCACCGCGCAAAACGTTCACCACCTTTCATACGTTCACCTCCTATAACTCGATCAAGGCATCTAGCCAATATCGTCGCCGTTGATTTTTTTTTAGAATCATCATCTAGTCGACCAAGTACTCCAATTCAAATTTCTGATAATCCATTTTTTGAACCCGACTTCACAATTGAGAACCCGGAGGATAATCAAGGACAATTCAGAGATCCTGAACCACTAATTATTCCTCCTGAACCACAAATCATACAACCAGAGATTGTCGAGGAAGAAACTATTAAATCAGAATCCTCTAGTGATTCAGATTCAACAAATTCAATCATGAAAAATCAGGAACCTCTAAGTATGGAAGACCGAATGAGAGCTACACGCACTGGCCAAGGTCATGCAATTACTCAACCAGACATTAATGCGCCAGATTATGAAATCAAAGGACAAATCCTACACATGGTAACTAATCAATGCCAATTTAGTGGTACACCAAAAGAAGATCCAAATGAACATCTTCGAACCTTTAATAGGATCTGCACTCTATTTAAAATCAGAGAAATTGAGGATGAACAGATCTATCTCATGTTATTTCCCTGGACTTTAAAGGGAGAAGCCAAAGATTGGTTAGAATCGTTACCTAAAGAAGCGATTGTTACATGGGATGTTTTAGTTGAGAAATTTCTTAAAAGATTCTTTCCGGCATCTAAAACCGTGAGACTTCAAGGAGAAATTATTACGTTCACACAAAAGCCAAATGAAACTCTATATGAGGCATGGACAAGATTCGGAAAATTGTTGAGAGGATGTCCTCAGCACGGTTTAGATACTTATCAAATAGTGCAAATATTCTACCAAGGATGCGATGTTGCTACGCGAAAAGACATCGACACAGCAACTGGTGGTTCCATTATGAAGAAAATCGCAACCAAAACTCACAAAATTATTGATAATACAACATCCCACTCACATGAGTGGCATCAAGAAAAAGATATTCGTCGTTCATCTAAAGCGGCTAGAGCCGATTCTAGCCATGACTTTGATTCCATTTCTGCAAAGTTAGATGCTTTCGAGAGATGAATGGAAAAGATGACTAAGGATATTCACGCAATACGAATTAGTTGTGAGCAGTGTGGAGGACCACATTTGACAAAAGATTGTCTCAGTATTGAACAAACAATGGAACAAAGAGAGAATGTTTCATACATGAACCAAAGGCCTGGAAATAATTATCAGAATAATTATCAACCGCCAAGACCAAACTACAATTAAAATCAGAATTATAACCAAAATGTTCCATACAACAACCAACAAGGTCCTAGCAATCAACATGTATCCAATAATACTTATAATCAGCAAAGACCTATTTTTCCAAATAAACCACCACAAACCGATGATAAAAAGCCAAATTTAGAAGACATGATGTCAAAGCTAGTTGAATCTCAAACTCAATTTTTTATATCTCAGAAACAAAAGAATGAACAAAATGCTCAAGCATTTAGAAATCAACAAGCTTCTATCCAAAATCTGGAACAAGAAATGAGTAACCTAGTAAGGTTAATAGGTGAAAGAAAACCGGGAAGTCTACCTAGCGATACAAATGCTAACCCCCGGAATGAAACAGCTAAAGCCATTACCACGAGAAGTGGTATTACACTTAAACCACCTAAAATACCTGTAATTTCTGAAGACTCTATTCCCACTTCACAGACACCACAGCCTGAACAAGAAAATGAAACAGAACCGGTAGTTGAAAAGGTTAATGAAGAAAACACAGCTAAGGCTAAACCTTATGTTAAACCATACCAACCACCACTTCCTTACCCGAGTAAAATGAGAAAAGAAAGACTTAAAACCGAGCAATCCAAATTCTTGGATATGTTTAAACAAATAAATGTTAATCTTCCTTTCATTGATGTGATTTCAGGAATGCCAAGATATGCCAAATTCCTGAAAGATCTAATCACAAATAGAAAGAAAATGGAAGAACTCTCGGCCGTTACTATGAATGCTAATTGTTCTGCAGTGCTGTTGAATAAACTACCAGAAAAATTATCAGATCCAGGAAGTTTCACAATTCCATATTTTCTGGGAAGTCTTAGCTCAATAGAAGCATTGGCAGACTTAGGTGCTAGTATAAATTTAATGTCGTATTCACTATACGCTAAACTAGATCTTGGAGAATTGAAACTAACACGAATAAGCATACAACTAGCCGATCGATAAGTAAAATATCCTAGAGGGATAATACAGAACATGCTAGTTAAAGTTGATACTTTAGTATTTCCAGTAGACTTTGTTATTCTGGACATGGAAGAAGATTCTCGAGTTCCTCTTATATTAGGAAGACCATTCTTAAACACGGCTAAAGCAATAATAGACGAGTTTGGTAAGAAACTGACCCGAAGTATAGAGGACGAGAGTGTTACCTTTTCTATTGATAGAGCCATGCAACAACCGCAATCTACAGATGATACATGTTATTATATTCAAACTGTAGATTCACATGCAGAATTGTTACAAGAATTTCCAGAATTACAAGGTACAGGAGAATGTTCTTTAGAAGAAGGAACTGAGCCAATTGATGAAGCTGAAATATTAGCTACACTCATGGCTAATGAATACGAACCAACAACAGAAGAACTTCAAATGCTGAAAGAGGAAGACAGATATCGATACAAATCATCGATAAAAGAACCACCGATATTAGAGTTAAATCCACTTCCAAACCATTTGGAATACGCTTATTTACATGGTGAATCTGAATTACCTGTAATAATCTCGTCTTCTCTTACTGAAAATCAAAAATCTCAAATCATTTCTGTGCTAAAAGCTCATAAACCAGCTATTGCATGGAAGATTCATGACATTAAAGGCATAAGTCCTTCGTATTGCACACATAAAATCCTTATGGAAGAAGGTCATGTGACAACCCAGAAATTTCCGACCAAATTTAAACTTGATCTTTATATAATTTCGACACGATAAGCAAAGTCTACAATGTTAAGTTTCAACAATTTTGAACTGTTTTCATGTATTCAATTTACCTTTCGACCAGTCCCGACGATTCACGAACCATTAATTGTAAATAGAAATGTATATATAAATAATTATATACAAGAATAATTATATATTATAAACTAAACTATTATGTGATTAACTATAATGAAAGATAACTTAAGTTACTGTTAAAAAATATATATACATATAGATATATGTATTTAAGAACCTATATACGATCCTATTAAATATATATATATATATAATAGATAAATATTAACTATTCAATAAATGTCATCATAAAATATTACATAATAATAAATGGTATTATATCAAAGCTAACTGTAAGATTGAAAATAATTGTTATATTAATATTATTATCATTACTTTTATAGATATTAAAATTTATATAAGTAATATTATTATAAATATAAAGTATATATATAAAATTTGATATGTGTAAGCTATTATATTATTATTATTAATATTATTATTATCATTAATAATATTACTAATATTATAACTAATGAAATTGTATTATCATTTTTAATATTATAATTGTAATTAAAATATTTAAAATTATCATTATTTCTAAGTAATAATATTATTTATCAATTATTATTACTAATTACTTTATTAATATATTTACACTTGTTAAATATCAAGAATTAAAGAATTTAATATATAAATACATATACATAAAAAAAAGATTTATATACACATACAGATATGGATATGCATATAATATAATTACAATTTTATATGGAAATAAATAAATAATTTCGTAATTAAAGTCATAAGATACCAAAATCAGTTTCCCATCTAAATCAATTACTGTATTAAATTTTTGTTTGGGTCTATATATTTGTTATCCATCTTAATCAATCGTAAAAAGCAGGTAATAACCAGATTCGATTTTATTTTGCTTTTATCAATTTTTCTGTCCTTGATCTTGATTCTGTTGACTGGACTCAGCTATAAATCAATTGACTACTCCCACATTATCAACAATTCAGTCAACTTTCCATCCTCAATAACCATTACAATTATTTTCAAACAGATTTTTAATTATAAAATTTAAACTGATTTATTTTTTTTTATCGCACGCCCTCTGTTCTTGAAAAAAATTTGCAATTGTTTGATTTCGTAATAAATTTCAAAATCCTTTAATGACGAAGTGTTAGGATTCTTTTAACAAATCTTTCTACAAAGTCTCAGATTTCAATTCGTAACATCGAGTTCTAGTTTTCAAGTCAAAGTTTATTTTAAAAAAAACTCAAATATGTTGTTCATAGCGAAATTCGTGATTATATTGGTGTTTCACGATCAATTAACGATTTAGGAAGTTTTTAATAATGATTGTGAATCTTTTTCATGAAGGAATTATGACCTAAAACATTTTAAAAATCGAAATTAGAGATTTAGTTGTTCTTCGCTTATTTGGCTAATTACAGCTCGAAATTTTTTATTTTTATTCTGTTAATGAAAATTGAAAATAATAGACACATGTTAATTGTTTCTGTTTCAATTAAATTCCATCAAACAATAACAAAATTGAAGTTAGGATTGCTTCTGATTGATCGTGATATCCAAGATGAAGAAGATTAATATAGAAAATGGTTTAAAAGTAAATGGGTTCGTGATTATAACAGAAAAACAGACCAGCTCAACTGGTTTAGAGCGTTAGCGCATTTGCGAGAGGTCGGGGGTTCGAGTCCGGTTCATGAAGAAAAAAAAATTTGGATAGTCTTTTGAGGTAGTTTTCTATTTATTATCATTATTATTAATGTTAATATTGATATTGTTAATGTTAACTATTGTTATTAGTACTAAATATTATAAATATTATTATTATTATTACTAATAAGTATTAGTTATCATTTATCATTATTATTATTACAATTATAGTTATAACTAAAAATATTGTTATTACTACTATTATTATATTTATTAACTACTAATAGATGTATTATTATTATTACCATTATGTTAACGTAAATACTATAACTAATATTATTATCATTTTGATTAAGTAACGTCATTAAGTATTATTAGCGATATTATTAGTATTATTAATATTAATATAAGTATTATTATGATTAGAATTATTATTATTGTTAAAATAATACAAACCATTATAATTATCATTAATATTAGTACTAGTATCATTTTAGACTTATTATCTTTATTAACAAATTTATTATTAATAAGATTATCATTAGTAATAAGATCAATATAATTATTATTATTATTATTATTATTATTAAGTATTACGTATTAATATCAAAATTATTATTTTTATCATTATTATTATCAAATTATTCATTTTATTAAGAACTACTGAGATTATCATTATTATGAGATTATTATTATTACTATCATTTATATTTACAATGGAATTATAAATAATATTATCATTATTATTGATATTAGTATTATTTTAGATATTATCTTAATATTATTAAAAGTAATGTTTTAACAAACAAATGATATGTATATAGATACAAATAAATTTAATATATATAACATAACAAAATTAATATTTCACATGAAAAATATATATTTTTAATATAAAATATATATATATATATATATATATATATATATATATATATATATATATATATATATATATATATATGTTCGAATACAAGTATATGTTTTAATATATATATATACAAATGATATAGGTTCGTGAATCCAAGGCCAACCCTGCATTGTTCAATTTCGTCATATGTATTTTTACTACAAAATACAGTATTATGAGTTTCATTACTCCCTTTTTTATATATATTTTTGGGACTGAGAATACATGCGCTGATTTTATTAATGTTTTACGAATTAGACACAAGTGATCAAAAACTACATTCTATGGCTGGATTATGAATATTGAATATCACCCCTTTTTAGCTTGGTAACCTAATGATTAGGAAACGGGTATGACCCCTAATCGACACGAATCCTAAAGATAGATCTATGGACCTCGACAAGTCCCATCCGGGGTACGGATGCTTTAGTACTTCGAGATTATTATTATTATACAGACGAGAGGTTCTGTTTTGGGGATATTCTATGCACTAAAGTTAAGTCGGTTATCAAGCGTTCACTGTATGAATGATTTTAATTCGCGGGTTACGCGTGTTATTTTGTACTTGGGTTACGGGTACAATTAAATTATGAAATCTTGTGGTCTATTAAAATGATGGAAATGAATGTTTATGATAAACTAATGAACTCACCAACCTTTTAGTTGACACTTGAAAGCATGTTTATTCTCAGGTATGAAAGAAATCTTCCGCTGTGCATTTGCTCATATTAGAGATATTACTTGGAGTCATTCATGACATATTTCAAAAGACATTGCATTCGAGTCGTCGAGTTCATCAAGATTAATATTAAGTCAATTATAGTTGGATATATTATGAAATGGTATGCACGCCGTCAACTTTCGATGTAATGAAAGTTTGTCTTTTAAAACGAATGCAATGTTTGTAAAATGTATCATATAGAGGTCAAATACCTCGCGATATAACCAAATATAATGTATTCGTCCAGATGGATTGGGACGAGTCGTTAGAGGTCATAAAACATATGTGCAGGGCCAACGAAGACTAAATCTTAATATGCAAGATGTTGTTAAGAAAGAAATAATTAAACTGCTAGATGCAGTTTTAATTTATTCAATCTCTGATAGTCCATGGGTAAGCCCAGTTCAATGTGTACCTAAGAAGGGTGGCATGACTATCATCACAAATGAAAAAAATGAGCTTATTCCTACTAGGACTGTAATAGGATGGCGTGTCTGTATTGATTATAGAAAATTAAATGACGCCACCAGAAAAGATCACTTTTCCTTACCTTTCATTGATCAAATGTTGGAAAGGTTAGCTGGGAATAGTTACTATTGTTTTCTTGACGGTTTCTCCGGATACTTTCAAATTCCAATCGCACCCGAGGACCAAGAGAAAACCACGTTCACGTGCCCTTATGGTACTTTTGCTTACAAACACATGCCATTTAGACTTTGCAACGCCCCTGCAACCTTTCAAAGGTGCATGATGGTGATTTTTCACGACATGATAGAAGAATGCATGGAAGTTTTCATGGATGGCTTTTCAGTCTTCGGTGTTACTTTTGAAACATGTCTAGTTAATCTTGAACGAATGCTTATTAGATGTGAACAATCAAATCTAGTACTTAATTGGGAGAAATGCCATTTCATGGTTAAAGAAGGCATCGTTCTTGGTCATAAAATTTCAAAGGAAGGAATTGAAGTGGATAGAGCTAAAGTAGATGTAATTGCTAAACTTCCACATCCAACCAATGTTAGAGGAGTTAGGAGTTTTCTTGGGCATGCCTGTTTTTACCGACGTTTCATAAAAGACTTTTCTAAAATTGCCACTCCTATGAATAAACTCCTTGAAAAGGATGCTCCATTCATCTTTTCAGATGAATGCATCAAATCTTTTAATATTCTTAAAGAAAAACTCACTAATGCGCCGATCATGATAACTCTAAATTGGAATCTACCATTTGAACTCATGTGCGATGCAAGTGATTTTGCAATGGGAGCCATTTTAGGTCAAAGGATTGAAAAACAATTTCAACCTATCTATTATGCTAGTAAGACGTTACAAGGAGCACAAACGAATTACACAACTACTAAAAAAGAGCTCCTTGCTATCGTTTTTACTTTTGACAAATTTCGTTCATATCTCGTTCTAGTCAAAACGGTGGTCTAAACCGACCATTCTGCTCTTAGATACCTATTTTCAAAACAAGATGCCAAATCACGATTAATCCGTTGGATCTTACTCTTACAAGAGTTCGATATTGAAATATGAGACAAAAAGGGAGCAGAAAATCTCGCCGTTGATCATCTTTCTCGCCTTGAAAATCCTGAATTAGAAGTTCTAAATGAATCGTCTATACAAGATAACTTTCCTGATGAATATCTCTTGAAAATCGATTATAATGAAATTCCATGGTTTGCAGACTTTGCAAACTACTTAGTATGTGGATTCCTTGAAAAAGGGTTGTCGTACCAAAAACGGAAGAAATTCTTTAGTGATATAAAACACTATTTTTGGGAAGATCCACATTTATTTAAAAGTTGTCCCGATAGAATAATACGCCGATGTGTATTCGGGGAAAAAGCTAGTCAAATATTAAACCATTGTCACACAGGACCAACAGGAGGGCATTATGGGCCTCAACTCACAGCAAGAAAAGTTTACGACGCTGGATTCTATTGGCCTACAATTTTCAAAGACGCACACCTTCTTTGTAAATCCTATGATGCTTGTCAAAGGGCCAGAAAAATAAGTCAACGTGATGAAATGCCACAAAATGTCATTCAAGTATGTGAAATATTTGACGTTTGGGGTATTGACTTTATGGGTCCATTTCCAAAATCTCATAATAATCTCTACATTCTCGTTGCCATTGATTATGTATCTAAATGGGTGGAAGCACAAGCTCTCCCAACTAACGATGCACGAGTTGTAGTCAACTTCCTAAAACGTATTTTTGCTAGGTTCGGAACATCGAAAGCTTTAATAAGTGATCGGGGTACTCATTTCTGTAATAATCAACTTGAGAAAGTTCTCAAAAGATGTGGAGTAACTCATAAAATCTCAATCGCTTATCATCCACAAACAAGTGGACAAGTTGAAAATACCAACCGAGATTTAAAACGTATTCTAGAGAAAACTTTAGGATCAAATCCGAAGGAATGGTCCACGAAATTGGAGGATGCACTCTGAGATTTTAGAACAGCCTACAAAACTCCAATTGGAACCACACCTTTTAGGCTTGTTTACGGAAAAACATGTCACCTTCCAGTAGAAATTGAGCACAAAGCATTTTGGGCTTTGAAGACATGTAATCTTGATTTGCATGAAGCCGGACGTCTACGATTAAGTCAACTAAACGAATTAGAAGAATTAAGACATGATGCATATGAAAATTCGTTAGTCTATAAGGAAAGAACGAAGAAATGGCATGATAAAAGAATCAGAAGTTCAAAAGAATTTAAGGAAGGAGACAGAGTTCTTCTTTTCAATTCACGATTCAAGCTATTTTCTGGAAAATTGAAATCAAGATGGTCTGGACCATTTATAGTCAAAAGAGTTTTCCCATACGGAACAATAGCGTTAATAAATTCAAATGAGATTGAATTTAAAGTTAATGGTCACAGAGTTAAACATTACATACATGGTCCGATAGAAGTTGACAATGAAGTCAATCATAATTTCACCACCAAAGAAAACCCTCAGAATGAAAACATAAATATGTTGTCAACAACATATGAAAAACCAAAATTGGAAGACGGGGAGGCTTCAAATTGTAGTGATGAAGAAGAATTTCTATATAAACTTCCCATTCCAAGAAACGAAGAAAAATATGAACAAAAAGTTCAAGTAGAAGTGGAAGAACCAAGAAAAGAGCACTCGAAAAAGGTTAACAAACCAACTCTACTTACTAAAGTAGGAGACCCAGGTGAATTTATCATTTCTTGCTTGCTTAATGATGGTGCTATGTATAATGGACTCGCAGATTTAGGAGCAAGTGCAAATGTTATGCCTCTTTCCTTATACAAAAGATTAGGTGTGGGTAAATTAAGACCAACCAAAATAGGCGTTCAATTATTTGACCAAATCATTAAACACGCAGTTGGAATAGCCAATAATTTACTTGTTAAAGTGGGAAGTTTGACCTTTGCTACAAACTTCATAGTTATTAATATGTAGGAAGACCTTGATATTCCTCTAATTTTAGGTCGCCCATTTTTAGCCACCACCGAGGCGTTCTTTGATGTAAGAGAAGGTAGAATGACACTTAGGCATGGTGATAAATCGGTCACCTTTGTGAATCAAAAGTTTCAATCTTCACCAACAAAAACTGTTGAACTAATAAAAGCGCCTAAGTGTGGGGAAGATGAAGAAACACCTAATGATGACCCGATAACAAAGAACCCCGTTGTTGATACAAAATTAGATGAACCCGTTTTTAACAGTGCAAGGAAGAAAATTTATAAACGGATTCAAGATGCTAGGATTAAGGGAAACTTTAAGTTATGTAACTGATTAGTTTCCAATTTGTCGCCTAAAGAAAAGGCGATGTTAATTGAATTTGTGAATGTTACAGAGGAAATCAACCAATGGCTTGAAGCAAAAGTCAGAGATATGAAAATTGTTGATGGTCCAATTGAAGTTAATAATGAAGTTAATCACAATTTCGATACCATAGCTAACTAAGTGTGGGGAGATTTAAATGTTTTAAACGATAACATAATGCTGTCTAGAGTTAGATTTTCTGTTTTCGTGTAGTTCTCGAAAATGAAATCCGAATGGTCTTTCCCTAGCAGACCCTAAAGAAATAGTCTTCTCCCTCCATTCTGAATTTTTGTTTTATAGGTTTTACGAGATGAAGAATTACTTTGATTTGAACCATGGTCTACTACTACACGCTATTATTACTAAACGTAATAATAACATCTTCCCGAGTGAACTGGTATCATTCATAAGAGGCAAGATGGACGAAGTAAGGAAGGAACTCAGGAAGAATCATAATAAGACACATTTTGGTAAAGGAAAATCAAAATCCGCAACAAAAAGAAGAGCACGACACCTTGAAAGATGTCATAAATGCGGAAAATGGTCACACGAAGGGAAATGTTCGAACAATCAAACACATTCCAATTCTGAATTCGTTACTCTATGCAGAGAAGGACCGTTCATATGTTTAGAAGAAAAGTTATTGAAAATTCGTGGTTACGCCTATGTATCTATGGAAAACCAAATCGAACGACTCTCCTATGAGTCGACTAAAGCAGGTCTCTGAGAATTCTATCTCATAGGTAAGTATGTACAATTTTTATTTTATTTTTATTTATTGCTTTTAATCTTTTGATAATAAACGCTGAATCGTTCACTATAAAGTATTAAATTGATATTCAATAAAATTAGGTATAATAAACCGAAATTATTGATATTAGATAAAAAATTTAATTCATCACTGCGAAATTTACCGTTTATTCATAAGGTATAAATATCTTTAATCAATCAATTTAAAATATTTCAGAAATTCGTCAGGAGTAAAACTAGGTAATATAGCCAAAATTACTTTACCCAAAAGAGGGACGTATATTTTTGTTAATATTTGATTGATTAAAGTGGGATAAAAGACCAAAAAGATTTTTATTTTATTTTTACCCTGTTTTTAAAATTAATATATAACTATATTATTTTTAAATATAAGTTTGTAAAATTAATGTATATAAATATTAATAATATTTATATGAAATTTTATGCATTTTAAATTTAAGTTTGGTGTGAATTTAAAAACAAAAATGTACTTTATTTCATTAAGTTAAAAAAAATTGATTTCTAAAATTCATCGTGAGTTGAAGACTAGGCCGTTGAACTGAAATTGCTTTACCCGAGGGCGGGGCGTAAATTTTGTTATCCTTATTTTTAATCTTATTGATTTAAAGTATTTCAATAACATTAAAAAAACTCAAAAATCTTTGCTTTTAAAACAATCGCTTTGAAATGGAAAATTTTAAATTTTGTAGAGGGACGAACTAGGTAAACGTACCGAAACGACCTCATTCTAATTATTAAGGAAAACAAAATTTTAAAATTAATCAATTTTTGTTTACAAGTTAAAGGTTTTTATATAAAAAAAAAAAATACCACACCCCATGCGATCGCATGGGGACCAAATGCTGGTCAGGAACAAAAAGAGCAGCTCGCTGCTTCTGCCTCTCACTTCACACACTCAAACACGAACACACACAAACACCCCTAAAATCTTCATTTTTCAACCAAAATTCACCAAATTTCTTGCTATAATCCGCTCTAATCATGCGTTTGTTCAGAAGTTTTTCAAAGAAGGTAACGATTCCACCCCTAAAAACTCTTTAAATTCGAATTATAGTGTTCTTGAGCAAATTTTTATCTAATTTGATTTTGATAATTTCTAGTGTAATTAGAGTTAAATTATTCATATATTATGCTTGTATAACCTAGATTGATGCTATTTGTCATGATTTGAAGCCTTAAACTTTAAAATTTTTAGAAATCTAGGGTTTGTGTTCTTGAGCAATTTGGGGCTTTTTGATATAAACAGGTTATGGCCGATTTTTATTATGAATTATTGCTAAATCAAGTAGTGTAACATGTTTAGGTTACTAAATGATCAAAACTTTGATCCTAAACATGATTTTTGAGCATCAAAGTGGACTTTTTAAGTCTAAAATTCATGAACTTGATTATTTTGATATAAATGCCATTTGAAACTTGTTTAATTTCTAGTAATGGTTATTTTAACATGTTATCTGAGTTGAATGCTTATGAACTTTGTATACATTTTTATATATGCTTATTTAAAAAATTGTAGAATGTTAAAAATATGAAAATGTGTATAAGTTTAATCTTAATTAAACATGTTATTATAATTGTTTTAATTTGTCATTTTGCTAACACTAATGCATATTTGGATGCACAAAATTTTGTGTTTAATGTGTTTTGTAGAGAAATACCGATACTTACGGTGCATCATCGTCTAGACAACCTGAACAAGAACTACAGCCAGAGATGCAGCCTGAGCCACAACCTGAACAATAACATAACTATGATCAACACCTACCATATTATGAACCGAATCTACAATTTGTTAATGCCTACATACAATTTCCGCTTCATCAGTTAATAATAAACTCAAGAGTTCATGAACAGGAATTACATCCCAATCTGAGGTTTGAGCGAAACTGGATAGGTTACCCGACGTACCAAAATAACAAATTTAAGCTTTACACCAAAAATGTAGAGGTACCAAGGGTGATAGATTGGAGACCTTTGGAAGAAGTCAACCTAGCTAACTCAGTTAGGCTGTTACTAATTCAAAGGTATGGGAACTCTTCTTTTCCTGACTGGGAACGTTTGTTTACCACTCTTAGACCTGTATATAAGGAGTGGAGTGTTGAATTAATGAGTACTATAGCATTAAATAGGGATGTAGATAACGTAGAAGATAGGAGTTTTCTTAGATTTTTACTTGGAGGTAGGATGTACAGGATGTCCATGCTGGACATGGCTAGGGCTTTACAGATTTACACCCCTGCTGAATTATTATCACCTGATTGTACAGCTTTGATTCATGAAGGTGAGAAGGTAGATAGAGATTTTGACGATAATGTCATATGGAGGCGTATGTCAAACTTTAATGAGTTTAGGCGGGGTGGAAGACATTCCTATTTAGATATTAACAAAGTAGAGCTGCGCATAATTCATAGGTTTTTAGCAAATTCGATTACACAGCGAGGTAAAAACAAGGAGAAAATAACCCTAAACGATTTATTCTACCTCAAGTGCATTCGAAACCCTAGAAGCTTTGTTAATATCTCCTACTGTGTTGGTTATTATCTATCCAAAATGGTGGAAGGAATACAAGAGGGGGGAGTAATAGGAGGAGGAGGCATTTTTGTTACTCTCATTGGAGAGTATTTAGGGATAGATAAATATCGAGGGGGTCCGATGGTCGAGATTGAGGGACAAGCCAAGACTATAGGTCTATCGGTTTATCAAGGTGCAAAGGTATTAACTCGGAAATACAATAGGTCACTACCATATCAGGGCACCCATCCACAGGTAGAGAGGGGTTCGGATGAGGAGATGGAGGAAGCAGATGACATTAGGGATGTCATTAGGGATAGTTATACTGATGTCTTCCAGTGTATAGATGAGGTGGAAATGAGTAACGAGGCTAGGCTTTGTCAGTATGAGCAGTGGAGAGCCGCGGATGTGTACGAACAATCCAGGCAACGCCAGCATGATAGATGGGTAGTTCATCAGCACCAGATCATGAGCCAGCTATCATATCAGGTACCACATAACTATATCCCGACTCGACCTGCATACTATCACCACATCAGCCCGACATGCGACCACCCTTTGACCTGTACGACCCCAATCAAGCCTATCAGAACACCTATCACCAGCCATGGAACCCGAGCGATGACATGAACTGAAATCCATATCCAGATTGATACAGTTCCATTGGTGATTTCTTATCTTTTTTATCATTTTTATTTATTATTGTTTAAACATTAGATATTTTGATATTTTTATGTAATTTTTAACATTTTTATTATTTTGTACTAATAATTCATATTTATAATTTGAAAGTGAGATATTAAGTCCCATTTCAAATTACCATGCATGTTTATATTTGTATTGTATATGGTCAATTGTACACAACAGGGTAAAACAGCGCATTTTCAAAGACTGGCATTAAGTTCAGCAAAAGCTACTAATTTTAACGACAAGACGAAAAACAAATGTGATATAACAAGTGCAGGAATGAACAAATGAAGTGCACCATTTATCATTCAAACAAACAACAATATGTTTGGAAACTTTGATAAAATTTAATCATTTTTCTATGCTAATCACCCTCAATAATTTAAATTGTTACTGATTTCTTGCAAATGAGGGCATTGCAAGATCTTAAGTGTGGGAAGGGATTAAATTCTTTCGATTTTAAACATTTGACTTATACACTTGGTTTAATAGCCACCGTTAAAATACTAGTAAAGCAGTAGTTGTATTAGAATCTAGTGCTCTCTGATAATAAAGAACAGCCCTAGTCTTATATACTGACTACCCACTTCTAGTAAAATTTAAAAAAAAATAAAAAATTTTAACTAAATGAACTCAAAATCATGTTTATACATATTTATGAACGATAAAACTAGGTGTTAACACCGAAATTATTGTTAGCTCGGAAAGGACATAAATTGAGAAACAACCTAAAACGCTTGAATTCATTTAAAATGGAATAGAAGAGAATAAAAAGGCAAAGAAAGAAAAATAAAAGCCAAGTGTGGAAAAAATTTACCAAGTTATTTAGAACATATATCACATATTTTTGTACAAATAATTGAAGATACTTTTGTTTTGGACGATATTAATCAGTTTTACCCAGCTTATTGTAATATAAATGGAATTTAAAAGGAAGTAAAGTCTTCCGAGAAAAAGACACGCGCTTCTTGATTTAGGTCAGGAAGTTGTCGTCCAGACCAGTTGTAGAGCCTATGAAAAACCCTGAAAAGTTTTCGCCAAAATCAGCTGGAAATCCACAGACCTCAGCATCAAATAGGGTCGCCATGTGGTCAGACTTATCCTAACCATGAGAGGATCTGTCTCGTACAATTGGGGGGGGGGGGGCACCATGCAAATTAGCTTATAAGACTAATGAATCAGATCCCTGGAAAGGATAATCTCCTTAAAGATTAAAAATCAGCTTTTAAGCCTGATATTACTCAATCATTGAGATTGACCTTAAATATTGAGAATTACAAACTCATGGAATTCAATGATATCTAAACTCGAGCTTGAACGAGAAAATATTTTGATCAAATTACAAACCAATTTATTTTCTAAAACCCTATTTTCAATGCGTTCATTACCATTGAACGTAAATTCTTAAGAATTCACCGGAATTCATTAGGTCACCTGAACCAAATCGGGTGTCAACCGTAAGAACGGTGGTTGCATAGCATGGTCGAAGACAGGATCTTGTGTCAGACCGAAAAACTATAGGGTGATCTTTGTTATTGCTCCTACAAAGGATAGTAATTGCATCCGACACGTTGTGGACCATAGTCAAAAGCATGTCACTAGACATTGCCTTAACAGTTGCTTGTTCAACGCTTTCCTTTACAACCGGACGGTAGTTTACCGAAAGGTAATATACGGAGCAAGTAAACTGGATATGTTGCTTTCCTAATACAAGTTTAGCAAGTGGGTGACACAAAACCATAAGTTTTGAGCTAAAATTTTAAAATCTGAAACCCACAAAACCCACAAAAACATTTTGCAAACACCGGTGAAGGGTTATTCCGGAAAACTTATCTAGGGTAAAAGCTAGATTGAATTTTCAAGAGATCAAATGTTTTCATAAAGATCCAAATTCCTAAAGGATCTAAATTTTCATAGTCATGTCAGAATGTAAACCACAATGTTACTATCATTGTTCATACCGCCGTATAAAAATCACTGATGTACAAAGTGTGAAGAATAAAGAAGTGATTCTAGTAAAGTTATATTCAAGTTCTATATTGCTTTAGGACAAGCAACGCTCAAGTGTGGGAATATTTGATAATGCTAAAAACGAACACATATTTCATAGCATTATCCTTCAAGAAAGACAAGCTTTTAGTTGCAATTGTTATATTTTCAAGTAATATTCATTTAAATAATAAAAGGTAAAGACAAAAGACAGATTCGACGATTTGAAGACGCAAACGACCAAAAAGCTAAAAAATACAAAGTACAATCCAAGTGGTTCAATTTATTGATGAGAAACGTCTAAAAATGACAAGAGTACAAGCCGCAAAACGCAAATTACAAGAAATTAAATCATACGAAAGGACGTTCGAAAATCCGGAACCGGGACATGAACCAACTATAAACGCGCGACTCAACGGAGCTAAAATTACCATTCAACTATGCACAAGAATATAATTATATATATATATATATATATATATATATATATATATATATATATATATATATATATATATATATATATATATATATATATATATATTATATAATAAATTAATTCAGCAGCCCACGTGTTTTGAAGAGCAAAATATCCTGTCCAGGCTGTCCATGCGATCGCATGGCCTGGAAGAAGAAAACCCATGCGATCGCATGGCTAAGAAAGATTGGCCAGGTCTATAAATTGACACGAATTCTGCTCGACTTCAGTACACCTTCATCAACTGATATTCACTCTCTCTCTCAATATATTTATATTTATATTTTATAATTATAATTTTAATATTAAGTTAATAATAATAAGGTTATTGTGATTACCCGGAAATTTCCGATCAAATTTAAACTTTAATCTTTATATGTTTCTGACATGATAAGCAAAGTCTGTAATGTTGGGACTTAAAAAGTTCGAACTGTTTTATATATTCAATTGACCTTCGACTGCTCTCGACGATTCACAAACAATTAATGATAAATAGATATGTATATATAGATGTATATTATATATAAATTTATAATATTTCCATTTATGTAAATAATTGTGTATTAATATTAATTTGTTATATTAATATTATTAGTATTATCATTAATAATTATTATTAATATTATTACTATTATAATTATTAATGTTGTTAGTATTATAATTATTGCTCAAAATTATTAAAATTATCATAATACAACTTATTATTATCATTAATTTAATATTATTATTAATATTAAGAGTATTATTATTATTATTATTATTATTATTATTATTATTATTATTATTATTATTATTATTATTATTATTATTATTATTATTATTATTAATATATCTATAATTATTTATTATCAATATTAAATAGAGAATAGATAATTACATGTAATATGTTCTGTTATGTATCACAATCAACTTTTGGTTAATTATCCGTGAATTATGATCGTCATGCTAAATGTTTAAATTAGAAAAAGTAAGTGCCACGATCACTATCTACCTGGACTCTTATACCCGTGATCACATAGTGGAGGGGTCTAAAATTATTGTAAAAATCGATCAGATGTTGATATGATTGAAATGTATATCCATTCATCTCTCAGAAAATTATGTAAGTAAACAAGCATACATAAGATATATACACAAACATATAAAAACTATCTATCTACTTCTCTTCTATGGAATTCAATCACCATCACCGCCTTACAATCGGATCACCATGGCAACACCACCACACGCTACTAGTCACTACCATCCTCACTCTATATCTCTCTCTCTCACCATATCTCTCTCCTAATTCTATTGATGTTTCAGTCGATGAAAGAATCACCACCAACACTGTTTCAACCATCATCACCGTGACTAAACTACCACCACAACCATACCATTTACTGCTGCAGCAACTGTTTATTTCTGTTTCTACTCCTTCGATTAAACACCACCTAAAGGTAAACCACTACCATTGCAAATTACTGTTATTGTATCTATCTATTACTCGATTTTTGTTGCTACTATAAACCGTTCGTTACTGATAATCGAGCTGCTACAGCTGCAAGACCCACAAACCCAAAACCCACAATGATTAATGCAGCCTTGCTGTAACCGTCTACTTCTGTTTTACAATTCTAAGAACAAGATCAGTGATAAAGAAAGACTGCTACTGCAACACGTTCTCACCTCTGCTTGAAACTAATCCAAGAGACCACCATAAACACACGAAGAAAAACTATTATGCTGCTGTTCGTTAAACCATTTCTATTTGTGTAATGAACGAAACCACCATCTGTGACCCCTCTCTTACCTTTAAAACTGCATCTTTAATCCTTCATGTTGCTGTATTCTATCTTGTTTCTTGTTTGAATCACCACGAAACCAAATGCCTACAACCTGCTACTATTCGAAGATCGATCACCACTATCTTTTATCACCACCACAAACCAACTCAGCAGCTCTCTCTCCTGTTTTTAGTTCCTGTCACAGTAACGGTAATAAATAATGATGAGGACGAGAGATTGATTCGCTTTTTGATCTCTAATCAAGCTAGTTTATTTGCTTTTGTATAATTATCATCATGGCCAACATGTACCAACCCTAAAACCCCACTTGTATATATATATATATATAAAAAAAAGAGGAGAATCGATTATGCTTGCTGCCTTTTCTTGTTCTATTCTATTTCTACGGTTAAAGACAAATTAGTTAGGGTAAAGGAGAATGACGACATGATGATGCGTAGATGATGTTGTTTCCTGTTCCTGTTCGAATAGCACAATCACTAAAAACCCTTTTTACTACAGCCGTCCCTATTTTAACCATCTCATAATACCACGACAGCCTACTGCTCGAATTGCTATGTTTTATTTTAATCGATATGCTTGCTTTTGTGTTGGGCTGCAACTTGGGCCATTACTTTCTGTTTTGGGCCTGTGGGCCGAAGAAATCATCGATCGAAAATAATGATGATTAGCTTATATAAGGCGTAGTAGATGATGATGCTTGTGTAATTATTACTGCTCGATTCTATTTTACAATGTTGTTAATGGTGGAAGATAATTATGATAATGAATAGGTTTAATGGGTTTTGGTTAATTAAAGAAGAAGATCACAAAAGTAATACGAGTTATATATAAATTCGTGGGAAAATAAAACAAATATTATGTGATAGAGGGATGGTGTGGTGATGTTTGAGTTAGCCGAGAGGTCACAGGTTTAAGCCTGTACTGGGTCATTTATTTTTTTCTGGAAACTGAATAAGATAAATCAGACAACTATAGATACTGGGTATATATTTATGGGTTGTGTTTGAATAAGAAATGAAACAAATGGAAGAATGGTTAGGGTGTTGTGTCTATTAACGAGAGGTCGTGAGTTCGAGCCCGGTCTGGGCATTCATTTTTGGAAAGACTCTTAAAAGGTAGTTTATTTAGTTTCATTAGTTTTATTATTATTATCATTTCTATTATAACTAATATCATTATTATTATTATAACTATTATTATTTTTATAAAATTAAAACAACTTTTCATTTATGATTATCAATATTATATTATCATATAATTTTTAGATATATAAAACTATAGTTAGTACATATAACATAATTATATTAATATTTCTATAATAAATGTTAATTATTTATTTAAGGTATGTTAAATAAATATAAATAATTATATCACTAATAAATATATATACATTTGATTGATTAAGACTATATGTGTTAATACATATATGGATGATATAGGTTCGTGAATCCGAGGCCAACCCTGCATTGTTCAGTTTTGTAATATGTATTTTTACTACAAAATACAATATGGTGAGTTTCATTTGCTCCCTTTTACTCTTTATATTTTTGAGACTGAGAATACATGCGCTGATTTTACAACTACTTTACTAAATGCTTTTGAAATATATTTTGAACTGCGAATACATGAAATGCTTTTATAAATGTTTGACGAGATAGACACAAGCAAAACATTCCTCGAATGAATTATTATGCAGACAGAAGTTCTACAGTTTATTGTTGAATTATGTGGACATGATAATTGCCACCGTTGAATTATGTGGACATAATAATTGCCACCATTGAATTATGTGGACATGATAATTGCCACCATTGAATTATGTGGACATGATAATTGCCACCAATTGATATGAATGTTATGTATCGGGAGAATGATTTTATACACAGGTTATGTGTATGTTATTTTTGTGCACAAGATATTTGTACGGTTACTAAGATTTATGAAATATGATTTCGTACACGAGAAAGGTGTACTGTATTTAAAAAGATATCGCATGTACATTACAGGTGGGTATAGGATTCGGGCCCATTTGTACCATGCAGGATTTAAATCTTGTGGTCTATCAAAATATTGAATTTTATTGTTTTATGATAAACTTATGAACTGACCAATCTTTTGGTTGACACTTGAAAGCATGTTTATTCTCAGGTATGAAAAAAATCTTCCTCTGTGCATTTGCTCATTTTAAGGACATTACTTGGAGTCGATCATCGCTCTGGGATCAAATGTTGATGACTTCATCCAGATGGATTAGGACGGGTCATTACAGTTGGTATCAGAGCGGTGGTCTTAGCGAACCAGGTCTTGCATTAGTGTGTCTAACTGATAGTTGTTTAGATGCATTAGTGAGTCTGGACTTCGACCGTGTCTGCATGTCAATAGTCTTGCTTATAATTTCTAGTCAGAAATCATCTGCTTATCATTCTTAGGAAATTACCTGCTTATCATTATTAGTCTAGACACGTCTTACTATATTAATCGCATGAGTAGTGTATAGACAAAATTCATATCTTAGCGTATCTGCTATTATTACCTTTGTCTGACAGCTTCCGTAGATTCCTCCGTAACTTATGGGATGTTAGTATTATATATGCATATGTTAATTATGTATTGCATGGTACTAATCTACATCCTATAATCTATTTCTTATCAAAAATCCTTCATCTGATCGTACGGGAGGAATCCTTCAACCAGTTCGAGTCCCTCGAATTCCGATAGCTATTCAGATAGTTATTCCGACGGCTATTCCGACATGGACGTTCCTCTGACTCTGAAAACAGCGTGACAGGAGCACACCAACCAATCAACTACCGTGATTACTGAATAAAATGGGGGTGGGTTCGCGACATACTCACCCTATGGAGAAGGGAAGAAGGTACTCTATATCATGAACCGAATCTACCACCTAACCTTGGAGTACTCGACCCGCTCACCGGCGAACCTGTTCGCAACACCGTTTATACCTTTTTTGCAAGAATTTTTCATCTTGAGGCTACCATTACCGGAACTAGAGAAGATATCCGACCTCTACCTCACACTGATAACCAACCAGGGTTAGTAAAAGAAGTTAAAGAACTCCGAGCTCGAATGTTAACTTTAGAGAGCACGGTACACAATTTACAAGCACCAGCAGTAGCACCAACACCAGTAACATCACCAGCCTCAACGCCAACAGTACCATTACCACCACCAACAACAACCGCATCGCAAATCTCAACTTCACAATCTGTCACACGAACATCAACGTCATACGCACCATATATACCAAGGAGTACCAACAACAATGAACGATGAAGTATTAATTTATAACTTCATTGAAGAAATATTCTGCCAAGAATATGTGGTTTCTAAAAGTTTTAGAGATTATTTATTCTAGCTCAAACCGAAAATCAAATGAATTTAATATCATATTGACTCATTAATTAAATTCATAATTACATCTGAAGAAAATATATATGTATATATATTTTCATAATGATTGTAATTGAAAAATTCTTTCGTACAAACTGTTAATGATGAAAATATTTTAACGGGTAGGTAATACCCGAGGAATATTTAGATTTCACATTAATAAGTTACACTGTACATTCTTCGAATCTGATTCAACAGTCATTTACTATCCTACTTACATCCACAGATATACGTATCCGTTCATCGCAGAATAACCATTTTCATTCAATTTCATATTTGGATTTTGATCTATCAGAATCCGACAAGTGGCATAATGAAGAAAACATTGGACAAAATAAAATTTAGTAGAAACAAACAAATTAACTATGAGAAATTTTGTTAAGAATCCACGCTAACTGTTCCTAGCTAACTGTTAATTCCGTATTACCTTTTATTTATCGCAATTTATTTATCGTAATTTATTTATTGTATTTTATTTATCGCAATTTTAATTCTCATAATTTTATTTATCGTCATTTAATTTCTGTTAATTATTTTACGCACTTTAAATATCGGGACACGTATAAAAGGTTTTGACATATCATATCGACGCATCTATATATATTATTTGGAATAACCATAGACACTCTATATGCAGTAATGTTGGAGTTAGCTATACAGGGTTGAGGTTGAATCTACAATAATATATATAGTTTGAGTTGTGATCGAGTCTGAGACATGTACACGGGTCACGACACGTATTAATTAATTCGAATATAATATATTAAACTATATATGAATTATTGGACTGTTAACTGTGGACTAATAACGTTGGACAATTAAAAAGAATTAAAATATTGATTATAACATATGAAACTAAACAATTCTTCAAGTTTGCCACTTGATTTCGTCTTAAACCTCATTTGTATCTTAAAGATTACAATCTGCGTTCAAACCTTTCATGATTCTTGAAGACACCTCAATCGAGAGGATGAACCAATCGTACTTCATCTACGAAAGAAAAGATTGATGCATATAGTTATGCACCTGAAAACACTCGGAACTTGAGTAAACGTTTAACACGTATATGTGCTAGTTCCTTTGGCATTGTTACTAACGAAAATAACATTGTAACTCTTTTCAAATTAGCCAAATTTGTCACAGCTCCAGCAAGTCAACTTCGACTTTTCAGTCGGACTAGCCTTACTATAACCTTGATATATATGCGTGCTCTTTTATTGTTACCGGGGAACCTTTTATATTCCATCTGATTACCAGCAGACGTACCAGCAACCTCGTTGCTCTTTGGCCCAAATCTCTACGACAAATCAATATATTTATCTATTGAAGTCTTATCATGAACTCATCGGTATCTTGTAATGATAATTACCATACCAAGTACCGAAAGGCATCAATCGATAATCTCAAAATTCTCAGCGATTCTACGACAACAATTTATATTTATATATATACATATATATATATATATATATATATATATATATATATATATATATATAACTTCTATCTCATGTATTTACGAATTTCAATTCTGAATTTCTGAAAAGCGCTTTAGCTTATGAATCAGTTTCCTGGATTTTGAAAAAAAGCTGATGAAGCATTGAAAACTGAAGACTGCCGTAATAGTCAAAAGTTTGATGATAAAGAATGGAGTGTTGGAAAAGCTCAAAGATTTTGATACGGAAAAATGAATTGAGCAAATCATGAAAGAGACTCTGAACAAGGACTAAACTTGTACATAAAAGAATCCTGATGATTCTATTTCTGATAAAATCTTTAACGAATACCTTGCTCCTTAATCGATCTAAATCATCATGAATGAATCTCTTCATCACAATTTGATTCAGAAATTTCAAGATATCGTCGTATCTTTCATTATAAATATCCTTCATATTACTGAAGATATTTTCATAACTATTCTTATCTGAAATCATTAATCTCTTCGTGCGATCAGTGTTACATCATATAGAAACTATTAGTTTCTATATTCTGTAAACTTTTGAGATTAAAATATGAATGTTATTGAAGTAATGTTGAGAATTGATGCATGAGTTAGTATAATATAATGACACTTGATCAACGTGATCATATTACAGTAAGTCATGCTGAGTTTCTAATGGAACGTGATGATTTACAGATCATAACGTCATCATATGCCATGTTACATAACTCTTTCATTCTGCTTAACTTCCGAACATATCAAGAAAGTATATTCTTGATAATTATATTCTCAGTAATTCTGGTAATTTGACAAATCAAATCGTGCTAATACGTTCTTTCTTATTTAGAACATGATATTTATCCGAAATTCCATACTTACGAATTCTGAACCGTTACTCGCTTTACTAGAGGTCGGGAGGATAATAAAAAGGCAAAGAGTTCCAAAATATAAGAGAAAATATAAATCCCAATAACAAGTCGGAAGTTACAAACCATGGATATTAATACGAATAGCAATATAAAGACACGATATAATTAAGAATAGTATCACCCAAGGTAATAGTAAAAGTAAACAGATTTTTTTGGTGGTAGATTGAAAAGAAGGGTGACAGAAATGATAATTAGAAAAATATCAAGGGTTAGAACGGGATTAAGCATTTTCACAATCTTTTGGATGTATAAATTAAGAAAGAAAGTATAGGAATGATAAAAATAATGGAACGGAAGAGTTTAATTTATAATGAAAATATCAGATAGAGTAAGCGAGGCAGATCATCGTATTTAATTATAGATATCTTAATTTACTTACTCGCTGAAGAATCAAATCTTTTAGATTTCGAAGATTTTATTTAAAATCCCTTGAATTCCGGAATTCAACCAAGACAACGTCAAAAGCTAAGACACACCTTATTTTCTAATTTTCACCGTGACTACGTCAAAAGTTAAATCTCTATCTCAATCTGTTGTGACAGCTTCATTCGTACACTTCATCTAATCGAATCGTTTTATCTATATTAGTCAATAATGATAAAACTCAATTTATCAACTCATATTTGTCATGAAAACATTTTTATTGTTAGTCATGACCACCTCACTCAAATTTCGGGACAAAATTTCTTTAACGGGTAGGTACTGTGATGACCCGGAAATTTTTGACCAAATTTAAACTTTAATCTTTATATGTTTCTGACATGATAAGCAAAGTCTGTAATGTTGGGACTCAAAAAGTTCGAACTGTTTTATATATTCAATTGACCTTCGACTGCTCTCGACGATTCATGAACAATTAATGATAAATAGATATGTATATATAGATGTATATTATATATAAATTTATAATATTTCCATTTATGTAAATAATTGTGTATTAATATTAATTTGTTATATTAATATTATTAGTATTATCATTAATAATTATTATTAATATTATTACTAATATAATTATTAATGTTATTAGTATTATTATTATTGCTAAAAATTATTAAAATTATCATAATACAACTTATTATTATCATTAATTTAATATTATTATTAATATTAAGAGTATTATTATTATTATTATTATTATTATTATTATATCTATAATTATTTATTATCAATATTAAATAGAGAATAGATAATTACATGTAATATGTTCTGTTATGTATCACAATCAACTTTTGGTTAATTATCCGTGAATTATGATCGTCATGCTAAATGTTTAAATTAGAAAAAGTAAGTGCCACGATCACTATCTACCTGGACTCTTATACCCGTGATCACATAGTGGAGGGGTCTAAAATTATTGTAAAAATTGATCAGATGTTGATATGATTGAAATGTATATCCATTCATCTCTCAAAAACTTATGTAAGTAAACAAGCATACATGAGATATATACACATACATATAAAAACTATCTATCTACTTCTCTTCTATGGAATTCAATCACCATCACCGCCTTATAGTCGGATCACCATGGCAACACCACCACACGCTACTAGTCACTACCATCCTCACTCTATCTCTCTCTCTCTCTCATCATATCTCTCTCCTAATTCTATTGATGTTTCAGTCGACAAAAGAATCACCACCAACACTGTTTCAACCATCATCACCATGATTAAACTACCACCACAACCATACCATTTACTGCTGCAGCAACTATTTATTTCTTTTTCTACTACTTCGATTAAACACCACCCAAAGGTAAACCACTACCATTGCAAATTATTGTTATTGTATCTATCTATTACTCGATTTTTGTTACTACTATAAACCCTTCGTTACTGATAATCGAGCTGCTACAGCTGCAAGACCCACAAACCCAAAACCCACAATGATTAATGCAGCCTTGTTGTAACCGTCTACTTCTGTTTTACAATTCTGAGAACAAGATCAGTGATAAAGAAAGACTGCTACTGCAACACGTTCTCACCTCTGCTCGAAACTAATCCAAGAGACCACCATAAACACACGAATAAAAACTATTGTGCTATTGTTCGTTAAACCATTTCTATTTGTGTAATGAACGAAACCACCATCTGTGACCCCTCTCTTACCTTTAAAACTGCATCTTTAATCCTTCATGTTGCTGTATTCTATCTTGTTTCTTGTTTGAATCACCACGAAACCAAATACCTACAACCTGCTACTATTTGAAGATCGATCACCACTATCTTTTATCACCACCACAAACCAACTCAGCTGCTCACTCTCCTTATTTTAGTTCCTGTCACAGTAACGGTAATAAATAATGATGAGGACGAGAGATTGATTTGCTTTTTGATCTCTAATCAAGCTAGTTTATTTGCTTTTGTATAATTATCATCATGGCCAACATGTACCAACCCTAAAACCCCACTTGTTTATATATATATAAAAAAAAGAGGAGAATCGATTATGCTTGCTGCCTTTTCTTGTTCTATTCTATTTCTACGATTAAAGAAAAATTAGTTAGGGTAATGGAGAATGACGACATGATGATGCGTAGATGATGTTGTTTCCTGGTCCTGTTCGAATAGCACAATCACTAAAACCCCTTTTTGCTACAGCCGTCCCTATTTTAACCATCTCATAATACCACGACAGCCTACTGCTCGAATTGCTATGTTTTATTTTAATCGATATGCTTGATTTTGTGTTGGGCTGCAACTTGGGCCATTACTTTCTGTTTTGGGCCTATGGGCCGAAGAAATCATTGAACGAAAATAATGATGATTAGTTAATATAAGGCGTAGTAGATGATGATGCTTGTGTAGTTATTACTGCTCGATTCTATTTTACAATGTTGTTAATGGTGGAAGATAATTATGATAATGAATAGGTTTAATGGGTTTTGGTTAATTAAAGAAGAAGATCACAAAAGTAATACGGGTTATATAAAAATTCGTGGGAAAATAAAACAAATATTATGTGACAGAGGGATGGTGTGGTGATGTTTGAGTTAGCCGAGAGGTCACAGGTTCAAGCCTGTGCTGGGTCATTTATTTTTTTCTGGAAACTGAATAAGATAAATCAGACAACTATAGATACTGGGTATATATTTATGGGTTGTGTTTGAATCAGAAATGAAACGAATGGAAGAATGGTTAGGGTGTTGTGTCTATTAACGAGAGGTCGTGAGTTCGAGCCCGGTCTGGGGCATTCATTTTTGGAAAGACTCTTAAAAGGTAGTTTATTTAGTTTCATTAGTTTTATTATTATTATCATTTCTATTATAACTAATATCATTATTATTGTAACTATTATTATTTTTATAAAATAAAAACAACTTTTCATTTATGATTATCAATATTATATTATCATATAATTTTTAGATATATAAAACTATAGTTAGTACATATAACATAATTATATTAATATTTCTATAATAAATGTTAATTATTTATTTAAGGTATGTTAAATAAATATAAATAATTTATTAATGAAATACATGATTAAAATAACAATTATATCACTAATAAATATATATACATTTGATTGATTAAGACTATATGTGTTAATACATATATGGATGATATAGGTTCGTGAATCCGAGGCCAACCCTGCATTGTTCAGTTTTGTAATATGTATTTTTACTACAAAATACAATATGGTGAGTTTCATTTGCTCCTTTTTACTCTTTATATTTTTAGGACTGAGAATACATGCGATGTTTTTACAACTACTTTATTAAATGCTTTTGAAATATATTTTGAACTGCGAATACATGAAAGGCTTTTATAAATGTTTGACGAGATAGACACAAGCAAAACATTCCTCGAATGAATTATTATGCAGACAGAAGTTCTGAGGTTTATTGTTGAATTATGTGGACATGATAATTGCCACCGTTGAATTATGTGGACATAATAATTGCCACCATTGAATTATGTGGACATGATAATTGCCACCATTGAATTATGTGGACATGATAATTGCCACTAATTGATATGAATGTTATGTATCGGGAGAATGATTTTATACACAGGTTATGTGTATGTTATTTTTGTGCACAAGATATGTGTACGGTTACTAAGATTTATGAAAGATGATTTCGTACACGAGAAAGGTGTACTGTATTTAAAAAGATATCGCATGTACATTACAGGTGGGTATAGGATTCGGGCCCATTTGTACCATGCAGGATTTAAATCTTGTGGTCTATCAAAATGATGAATTTTATTGTTTTATGATAAACTTATGAACTCACCAACCTTTTGGTTGACACTTGAAAGCATGTTTATTCTCAAGAATGAAAGAAATCTTCCGCTGTGCATTTGCTCATTTTAAGGACATTACTTGGAGTCGATCATCGCTCTGGGATCAAATGTTGATGACTTCGTCCAGATGGATTAGGACGGGTCTTTACAGTTATAGTGTCGAATGTTTTAAGGTTTTGTAAGTCGAGACTCTATCCGTATAATGCTACACAATTAAAACTCATTGTAAGTTATGTTCAACCTTTTTACATTAATGTCTTGTAGCTAAGTTATTATTATGCTTATTTAAGCCGAAGTAATCGTGATGTTGGACTAAATATTAAAGACGGGGTTATTGACCTTTGGACCATAATTGGGGTTTGGACAAAAGATCGACACTTGTGGAAATTGGACTATGGGCTATTAATGGGCTTTATATTAATTAAATGATATCTCGTTGATTTAATATAGAGATTTATAATTTTACGTATTTATATATAACCACATACGCTTGTCTGGGTACGGTGGGCGGGATATCTATAAATACTAATAATTGTTCATTTGACCGGACATGGGGATGGATTAATTGTCACTGGACTCATTAAAACAGGGGTGGATTACATTCAAGGGTAATTGGTGTAATTGTTAACAAAGTATTAAAACCTTGGATTACACGCAGTCGATAACCTGGTATATTCATTAAACAAAGTTTTATGACCTTGTTACGGTTTAAATCCCCAATTAGTTGGAATATTTGACTTCGGGTATAAGGTTAATTTGGCGAAGACTCTCGCACTTATTAATTATGACCGATGGACTATTATGGACAAAACCAGATGGACATATCAAATAATCCAGGACAAAGGACAATTAACCCATGGTAATAAATTAAAATCAACATGTCAAACATCATGATTACGGAAGTTTAAATAAGCATAATTCCTTTATTTTATATCTTATCGCACTTTTATTTATCGTCATTTTATTTATCGTACTTTAAATTATTGCACTTTTAATTATCGTACTTTTATTTTATCGAATTTTATTGTCATTTACTTTACGCTTTAAATTAAGTCATATTTATATTTAATATTTTACATTAGGTTTTAATTGTGATATAAGACGTAAAATCGACAAACCGGTCACTAAACGGTAAAACCCCCTTTTATAATAATAATAATACTACTTATATACAAATATAGTTTAAAATAAATATAGCGTTAAACTTAGCCAGCTCCCTGTGGAACGAATCGGACTTACTAAAAACTACACTACTCTACGATTAGGTACACTGCCTATAAGTGTTGTAGCAAGGTTTAGGTATATCTATTCAATAAATAAATAAATAACTTGTGTAAAATTGTATCGTATTTAATAGTATTTCTTAATAAAATAATTTCTATTTCGTACTAAATCTCGCACACATCATTATACTTAAATTATATTTTTTAAAAATTAAAATCAGAAAATAAAAAATCAAAATATAAAAATATGTATTAAAACTGAACCTGCGATTTTGAACCTGCCAGCATTCTAAGCCTGCATAGGTCCGCAGTCACGGAGCTCTCCTCTTACAGAGTACCGCAGTCGCGGAGCTGTCTGACAGGTCAAACATTTGACTGCATTAATTACGAATTTAGGGTTTTATTTTGTTATTATTAATTAGCCTAATTAGGGTTTTAATTAAAGAATAATTAGTTATAGTTTTAATTAATTTTGTATTTTAAGATTTAAGTAGTTTTCTTAATATATAAATTAATACTTTTATAAAATAATAATATATAAATAATACTTTTATAAAAAAATAAGTAATTTTATCATTTTTTTTGTTTCTTTCTATAAATTGTATATTTTAAACATATAATTCTTAATTTGTATTTTTATCGTTCGTAATTAGTTCTAAACTTAGTTTTTTCCATAGTTATTTTATATTTCTAGATTTTTAGGCTTTGCCGTAAAATCTCTTAAGTGCTTTTTCTGTAGATTAAGATTTAGACACTTTAGAATTTTACGACATCGCTTATCGCTTTAGTTTTAATAAATTTACGTGCCTAATTAAGTTATTGGCGTTTTGGATATAGAATTCCTTTTAAACTTTAATACTTTTAGACGCAAGTTTTAATATTTAGTTTTTAGACTTTTAATTCGACGCTTTACTTTCTTATTTTTATTTTTTGACTGTTTGTTTTTCGACGTTTTTTTTCGACTCTTATTTCTCGACGCGCTTTTTCTTTTTCATTTCTACGCTCTAGTTTTTGGGACCTAGAATTTTCTATATTTTCCTTAAATTTCGCCGAAAAATTATTTTAAGCGGTTAAATTAATAGACATCCAAAATTTTCTGGTTCGTAGTAATAGTTGGATTTGTTAGTAGCGAGTTGTGGGCTTCCAATTTAAAGGGTCCTGGCTACCTGCTGCATCTATTGGCTATTCGAAACGTAGGCAAAATCAGAAAAGTCTATTAATTTGATAACTTATATAATTTTTATCTTTATAACTAATAGGATATTCAGTGAATGCACCGAGCAAAACGTTTACCACCTTTCATACGTTCACCACCTGTAACTCGATCAAGACATCTAGCCAATATTATCGCCGTTGATTTTTCTTTAGAATCATCATCTAGTCGACCAAGTACTTCAATTCAAATTTTCTATAATCCATTTTTTGAACCCGACCTCACAATTGAGAACCCGGGGGATATTCAAGGACAATTCAGAGATCCTGAACCATTAATCATTCCTCCTGAACCGCAAATTACTCATCCAGAGATTGTCGAGGAAGAAACCATTAAATCAGAATCCTCTAGTGATTCAGATTCAATAAATTCAATCATGGAAAATCAGGAACCTCTAAGTATGGAAGATCGAATGAGAGCTACACGCACTGGCCAAGGTCATGCCATTACTCAACCAGACATTAATGCGCCAGATTATGAAATCAAAGGATAAATCCTACACATGGTAACTAATCAATGCCAATTTAGTGGTACGCCAAAAGAAGATCTAAATGAACATCTTCGAACCTTTAATAGGATCTGTACTCTATTTAAAATTAGAGAAGTTGAGGATGAACATATCTATGTCATGTTATTTCCCTGGACTTTAAAGGGAGAAGCCAAAGATTGGTTAGAATCGTTACCTGAAGGGGCGATTGATACATGGGATGTCTTAGTTGAGAAATTTCTTAAAAGATTCTTTCCGGCATCTAAAGCCGTGAGACTTCAAGGAGAAATTGTTACGTTCACGCAAAAGCCAAATAAAACTCTATATGAGGCGTGGACAAGATTCGGAAAGTTGTTGAGAGGATATCCTCAACACGGTTTAGAAACTTATCAAATAGTGCAAATATTCTACCAAGGATGCGATGTTGCTACAAGAAAAGACATCGACACAGCAGCTGGTGGTTCCATTATGAAGAAAACCGCAACTGAAGCTCACAAAATTATTGATAACACTGCCTCCCACTCACATGAGTGGCACCAAGAAAAAGATATTCTTCGTTCATCTAAAGCGGCTAAAGCCGATTCTAGCCATGACTTTGATTCCATTTCCGTAAAGTTAGATGCTTTCGAGAGACGAATGGAAAAGATGACTAAAGATATTTACGCAATACGAATTAGTTGTGAGCAGTGTGGAGGACCATATTTGACAAAAGATTGTCTTGGTATTGAACAAACAATGGAACAAAGAGAGAATGTTTCATACATGAACCTAAAGCCTGGAAATAATTATCAACCACCAAGACCAAACTACAATAAAAATTAGAATTATAACCGAAATGTTTCATACAACAACCAACAAGGTCCTAGCAATCAATAAGTATCTAACAATACTTACAACCAGCAAAGACCTATTTTTCCAAATAAACCACCACAAACCGATGATAAAAAACCAAATTTAGAAGATATGATGTCGAAGCTAGTTGAATCTCAAACACAGTTTTTCACATCTCAGAAACAAACTAATGAACAAAATGCTCAAGCATTTAGAAATCAACAAGCTTCAATCCAAAATCTGGAACAAGAAGTAAGTAACCTAGCAAGGTTAATTGGAGAAAGAAAATCGGGGAGTCTACCTAGCGACACAAATGCTAACCCTCGAAATGAAACAGCTAAAGTCATTACCACAAGAAGTGGTATTACACTCAAACCACCTGAAATACCTGTAATTTCTGATGACTCTATTCCTACAACACAGGCACCACAACCTGAGCAAGAGAAGGAAACAGAGCCGGTAGTTGAAAAGGTTAATGAAGATAACACAGTTAAGGCAAAGCCTTATGTTAAACCATACCAACCACCACTTCCTTACCCGAGTAAAATGAGAAAAGAAAGGCTTGAAGCTGAGCAATCCAAATTTTTGGATATGTTTAAACAAATAAATGTCAATCTTCCTTTCATTGATGTGATTTCAGGAATGCCAAGATATGCTAAATTCCTGAAAGATCTAATCACAAATAGAAGAAAATTGGAAGAACTCTCGGCTGTTACAATGAATACTAATTGTTCTGCAGTGCTGTTGAATAAGCTACCAGAAAAATTATCAGATCCAGGAAGTTTCACAATTCCATGTTTTCTGGGTAGTCTTAATTCAATAGAAGCATTGGCAGACTTAGGTGCTAATATAAATTTAATGTTGTATTCATTATACACTAAACTAGACCTAGGAGAATTGAAACCAACACGTATAAGCATACAACTAGCCGATCGATCAGTAAAATATCCTAAAGGGATAATGGAGAACATGCTAGTTAAAGTTGGTACTTTAGTATTTCCAGTAGACTTTGTTATTCTGGACATGGAAGAAGATTCTTGAGTTCCTCTCATATTAGGAAGACCATTCTTAAACAAGGCTAAAGCAATAATAGACATGTTCGGTAAGAAACTGACCCTAAGTATAGAGGACGAGAGTGTTACCTTTTCTGTTGATAGAGCCATGCAACAACCGCAATCTACAGATGATACATGTTATTATGTTCAAACTATAGATTCACATGCAGAGTTATTATGTTATTATGGTTTGGAAGCTGAAATGTTAGCTACACTAATGGCTAATGAATACGAACCAACAACAGAAGAACTTCAAATGCTGAAAGAGGAAGACAGATATCGATACAAATCATCGATAGAAGAACCACCGATATTAGAGTTAAAGCCACTTCCAAACCATTTGGAATACGATTATTTACATGGTGAATCTGAATTACCTGTAATAATCTCATCTTCTCTTATGGAAAATGAAAAATCTCAACTCATTTATGTGCTAAAAGCCCATAAACCAGCTATTGCATGGAAGATTCATGACATTAAAGGTATAAGTCATTCGTATTGCACACATAAAATCCTTATGGAAGAAGGTCATAAAACATATGTGCAATGCCAACGAAGACTAAATCCAAATATGCAAGATGTTGTTAAGAAAGAAATTATTAAACTGCTAGATGCAGGTTTAATTTATCCAATTTCTGATAGTCCATGGGTAAGCCTAGTTCAATGCGTACCTAAGAAGGGTGGCATCATTGTCATAACAAATGAAAATGATGAGCTTATTCCCATCAGGACTGTAACGGGATGGCGTGTTTGTATTGATTATAGAAAATTAAATGACGCCACCAGAAAAGATCACTTTCCCTTACCTTTCATTGATCAAATGTAGGAAAGGTTAGCTGAGAACAGTTACTATTGTTTTCTTGACGGTTTCTCTGGATACTTTCAAATTCCAATAGCACCCGAGGACCAAGAGAAAACCACGTTCACGTGCCCTTTTGGTACTTTTGCTTACAAACGCATGTCATTTAGACTTTGCAACGCCCCTGCAACCTTTCAAAGGTGCATGATGGAGATTTTTCACGACATGATAGAAGAATGTATGGAAGTTTTCATGGATGACTTTTCAGTTTTCGGTGATACATTTGAATCATGTCTAGTTAATCTTGAATGAATGCTTATTAGATGCGAACAATCAAATCTAGTACTTAATTGGGAGAAATGCCATTTCATGGTTAAAGAAGGCAACGTTCTTGGTCATAAAATTTCAAAGGAAGGAATTGAAGTGGATAGAGCTAAAGTAGATGTAATTGCTAAACTTCCACATCCCACCAATGTTAGAGGAGTTAGAAGTTTTCTAGGGCATGCCGGTTTTTACCGAGGTTTCATAAAAGACTTTTCTAAAATTGCCACTCCTATGAATAAACTCCTAGAAAAAGATGCTCCATTCATCTTTTCGGATGAATGCATCAAATATTTTAATATTCTTAAAGAAAAACTCACTAATACGCCGATCATGATAACTCCAAATTGGAATCTACCATTTGAACTCATGTGCGATGCAATTGATTTTGCAATGGGAGCCGTTTTAGGTCAAAGGATTGAAAAACGATTTCAACATATTTATTACGCTAGTAAGACGTTGCAAGGAGCATAAACGAATTACACAACTTCTGAAAAAGAACTCATTGCTATTGTCTTTGCTTTTGAAAAATTTCGTTCATATCTAGTTCTAGCTAAAACGGTGGTCTATACCGACCATTCTGCTATTAGATACCTATTTTCGAAACAAGATGCCAAATCACGATTAATCCGTTGGATCTTACTCTTACAAGAGTTCGATATTGAAATCCGAGACAAAAAGGGAGCAGAAAATCTCGCCGCTGATCATCTTTCTCGCCTTGAAAATCCTGAATTAGAAGTTCTAAATGAATCGGCCATACAAGACAACTTTCCTGATGAATATCTATTGAAGATCGATTATAATAAAATTCCATGATTTGCAGACTTTGCATACTACTTAGTATGTGGATTCCTTGAAAAAGGGTTGTCGTACCAAAAATGAAAGAAATTCTTTAGTGATATAAAACACTATTTTTGAGAGGATCCACATTTGTTTAAAAGTTGTCCTGATGGAATAATACGCCGATGCGTATTTGGAGATAAAGCTAGTCAAATCTTAAACCATTGACACACAGGACCAACAGGAGGGCATTATGGGCCTCAACTCACAGCAAGAAAAGTTTACGACGCTGGATTCTATTGGCCTACAATTTTCAAAGACGCACACCTTCTTTGTAAATCCTGTGAGCATGTCAAAGGGCCAAAAAAATAAGTCAACGTGATGAAATGCCACAAAATGTCATTCAAGTATGTGAAGTATTCGACGTTTGGGGTATTGACTTTATGGGTCCATTTCCAAAATCTCATAATAATCTCTACATTCTCGTAGCCATTGATTATGTATCTAAATGGGCGGAAGCACAAGCTCTCCCAACTAACGATGTACGAGTTGTAGTCAACTTCTTAAAACGTCTTTTTGCAAGGTTCGGAACACCGAAAGCTTTAATAAGTGATCGGGGTACTCATTTCTGTAATAATCAACTTGAGAAATTTCTCAAAAGATATGAAGTAACTCATAAAATCTCAACCGCTTATCATCCACAAACAAGTGGACAAGTTGAAAATACCAACCGAGCTTTAAAACGTATTCTAGAGAAAACCATAGGATCAAATCCGAAGGAATGGTCTATGAAATTGGAGGATGCACTCTGGGCTTTTCGAACAGCCTACAAAACTCCAATTGGCACCACACCTTTTAAACTCGTTTACGAAAAAGCATGTCACCTTCCAGTAGAAATTGAGCACAAAGCATTTTGGGCTTTGAAGACATGTAATCTTGATTTGCATGAAGCCGGTCGTCTACGGTTAAGTCAACTAAATGAATTAGAAGAATTAAGACATGATGCATATGAAAATTCGTTAATCTATAAGGAAAGAACGAAGAAATGGCATGATAAAAGAATTAGAAGTTCAAAAGAATTTAAGGAAGGAGACAGAGTTCTTCTTTTCAATTCACGATTCAAGTTATTTCCTGGAAAATTGAAATCAAGATGGTCTGGACCATTCATAGTCAAAAGAGTTTTTCCATACGGAATAATAGAGTTAATAAATTCAAATAGGATTGAATTTAAAGTTAATAGTCACAGAGTTAAACATTACATGCATGGTCCGATAGAAGTTGACAATGAAGTCAATCATAATTTCACCACCAAAGAAAACCTTCAGAATGAAAACATAAATATGTTTTCAACGACTTAGAGAAGCTTCAAATTGGAGTGATGAAGAAGAATTTCTATATAAACCTCCCATTCCAAGAAACAAACAAAAATATGAACAAGGAGATCAAGTAGAAGTGAAAGAACCAAGAAAAGATCACCCGGAAAAGGTTAACAAACCAACTCTACTTACTAAAGTAGGAGACCCAGGTGAATTTATCATTTCTTGCTTGCTAAATGATGGTGCTATGTATAATGGGCTTGCAGATTTAGGAGCGAGTGCAAAGGTTATGCCTCTTTCCTTATACAAAAGATTAGGTGTGGGTAAATTAAAACCAACCAAAATAGGTGTTCAATTATTTGACCAAACCATTAAACACCCAGTTGGAATAGCCAATAATTTACTTGCTAAAGTGAGAAGTTTAACCTTTGTTGCAAATTCATAGTTATTAATATGGAGGAAGACCTTGATATTCCTCTAATTTTAGGTAGCCCATTTTTAGCAACCACCGAAGCGTTCTTTGATGTAAGAGAAGGTAGAATGACACTTGGGGAATGTGACAAATCGGTCACCTTTGTGAACTAAAAGTTTAAATCTCCACCAACCAAAAATGTTGAACCAATAAAAATGCCTAAGTGTGGGGAAGATGAAGAAACACCTAATGATGACTCGATAACAAAGAACCACGTTGTTGATACTAAATTAGATGAACCCATTTTTAACAGTTCAACGAAGAAACTTTATAAACGGATTCAAGATGCTAGGATTAAGGTAAACTTTAAGTTATGTAACCGATTAGTATCCAATTTGTCGCCTAAAGAAAAGGCGATGTTAATTGAATTTGTGAATGTTACAGAGGAAATCAACAAATGGCTTGAAGCAAAAGTCAGAGATATGAAAGTTGTTGATGGTCCAATTGAAGTTAATAATGAAGTTAATCACAATTTCGATACCACATCTAACTAAGTGTGGGGAGATTCAAATGTTTTAAAGGATAATATAATGCTGTCTAAAGTTAGATTTTCTGTTTTCGTGTAGTTCTCGAGAATGGAATCCGAATGGTCTTTCCCTAGAAGACCCTAAAGAACTAGTCTTCTCCCTCCATTCTGAATTTTTGTGTTTTTAGGTTTTACGAGATGAAGAATTCCTTTGATCTGAACCATGGTCTACTACTACATGCTATGATTACTAAACGTAATAATAACACTTTCCCGAGTGAACTGGTATCATTCATAAAAGGCAAAATGGACGAAGTAAGGAAAGAATCAGGAACAATCATAATAAGACACATTTTGGTAGAGGAAAATCAAAATCCGCAACAAAAAGAAGAGCACGACACCTTGAAAGATGTCATAAATGCGGAAAATGGTCACTCGAAGGAAAATGTTCGAGCAATCAAACACATTCCAATTCTGAATTCGTTACTCTATGCAGAGAAGGACCGTTCATATGTTTAGAAGAAAAGTTATTGAAAAATCGAGGTTAAGCTTATGTAGCAATGGAAAATTAAATCGAACGACTCTCCTATGAGTCGAATAAAGCAGGTCTCTGAGAATTCTATCTCACAGGTAAGTATGTACAGTTTTTATTTTTTTATTGCTTTTAATCTTTTGATAATAAACGCTGAATCTTTCGCTATAAAGTATTAAATTGATATTCAATAAAATTAGGTAAAATAAACCGAAATTATTGATATCATATAAAAATTTATTACATCACTGCAAAATTTACCGTTTATTCATAAGGTATAAATATCTTTAATCAATCAACTCAAAATATTTCATAAATTCGTCAGGAGTAAAACTAGGTAATATAGCCGAAATTACTTTACCCAAAATAGGGACGTATATTTTTGTTAATATTTGATTGATTAAAGTGGGATAAAAGACCAAAAAGATTTTTACCTTGTTTTTAAAATTAATATATAACTATATTATTTTAAATATAAGTTTTGTAAAAGTAATGTATATACTAATAATATTTATAAGAAATTTTTTGCATTTTTAAAATTAAAGTTTGGTGTGAATTTAAAAATAAAAATTTACTTTATTTCATTAAGTTAAAAAAATAATTTTTAAAATTCATCGTAAGTTGAAGACTAGGTCGTTGAACCGAAATTTCTTTACCCGAGGGCGGGGCGAGAAATTTTATTATCATTTATTTTTAATATTATTGATTTAAAGTATACCAAAAACATTAAAAAAAAAAAAAACCAAAATCTTTGCTTTTAAAACAATCGCTTTAAAAATGACAAATTTTTGTCGAGGGACGAACTAGGTAAACGTACCGAAACGACCTCAGTCTAAAAAGAAACAAAATTTTTAAAAATCAATTAATTATTTGTTTTCATTAGTTAAAGGTTTTATATAAAAAAAAGAAAAAAAGAAAAGCCACCGCACTCGCGGAGCTTCTGAGTATAGAAACATCCGCAGTCGCGGAGCATCTAAAAACCAGACCAGGATAACTGGTCGAGCAGCAGACCAAAAATACACCACAACCATTTTTTTCTGCGAAAAAAAACCCACGAAAAACGCCCCTAAAATCACGATTTTTCACCTTAAATCACCAAATCTTCACTAAAATCATGATGAGAAGAATCCTGCCAAGAAGTTTTTCAAGAAGAACGGTAAATTTCTACATCCAAACACTCTTTAATTCGTAATTAAAGTGTTCTTGAGCATATTTTAACCTAATTTGATTTTGATGAATTCTAGCCTAATTGTACTTAAATTGTTTGTGTATTATGCTTATATAACCTAGATTGATGCTATTTAACATGATTAAAAGCCTTAAACTTCAAATTTTTAACAATCTAGGTTTGTGTTCTTGAGCAAAATTGGGGCTTTTTGATATAAACGGGTTATGGCCGAATTTTGTTGTTAGTTCATGCTTAATTAAGTAGTGTAACATGTTTAGGTTGCTAAATGATTCAAACTTTGATCCTAAACATGATTTTTGAACAAGATTGTTGACTTTTTAAGTCAAAAATGCATGAACTTGATTAATTTGATATGAATGCCATTTGAAACTTGTTTAGTTGCTAGTAATGGTTATTTTGACATGTTATGTGAGTAGAATACTTAAGAATAATGTATACATTTTCATATATTTTTATTTGAAAAAAAATGTAGAATTGTTAATATTATGAAAATGTGTATAAGTTTATTATTGGTTAAACATGTCATTATGATTGTTTTGATTTATGATTTTTCTAACACTAATGCATATTTGGATGCACAAAAATTTTGTTTAATGTGTTTTGCAGACTGAAAGGGGTGAATCTTCATCCGCTTCCCAGGCTCACAATGCTCCGCCTGAGAATGCAGACGAACAGGAGATTAACGACTAATACAGACAAAATCTACCGCATCAATTCATTTTATATTCAAATATACACGAGGCAGATTTACACCCTAATTTAAGATTTGACGGACATTGGATAGATTATCCAAAATATCAGAGGAACTTACCACATTCTTCAGTCAAAGGATGTTGAAGTACCCAAGGTGATAGATTGGGAACCGTTAGAAACAGTGGGATTAGCCGAACGATTCAGGGAATTACTTTACCAAAGGTATGGTAATTTTACTTTTAATGATTGGGAACGTTTATTCACTATACGTAAGCCTGTATATAGGGAATGGTGTGTGGAATTATTAAGTACAGTTGAAATAAATGATCAGGTAGCTAGCTTAACCGATCAAAGTTTTATTAGATTTTTGTTAGGAGGTGTGATGCACCGTATTCTCTATTAGATATGGCTCGGGCCTTGTGTATATATACGCCTGAGGAATTAGTATCTAATGATTGTCAAAGGTTGAAAATTAATGGTAGAAGGGTTGATGAAAATTTTGATATGAATGGAATATGGAGTAGAATGACTAGCCATAACCGATTTCGTAGGGGATCTTACTCTTATAATGATATTAATAGAGCTGAGCTAAGACTGATCCATAGGTTTTTAGCAAACTCGATTACACAACGAGGTAGGAATAAAGAAAAGGTAAATGAAAATGATTTATTTTACTCATGTGTATTCGAGACCCACAGAGCATTGTGAACATACCTTATTGTGTGGGTTATTACTTATCGGTAATGGTAAGGGGTATGCGAAATAATAGTATAATAGGAGGTGGAATTTTCATTACTTTAATTTCTGAGTATCTCAATGTGGATAGAAGTCAGGGGGGATTATTAGTTGCAGTACCAGAACCCCGTGATAGAATTGATCTACGCGTGTATCATGGTGCAAAGGTTTTAAAGAAACGACATAACGCTGCAATACCATATGATGGCACGCATCCACATGTAGAACGAGATCAGGAGCAAGGTAATGCGGGTGGAGGAAACCAAATGACAGATATACAAAGAATAATGGCCCAAAGTGAATACAATCAGGCTATGCAACGTGAGTTTCAGGCTTGGCAATATCATCAAGAATATATCAAAGCCTATTTAGCATCTCAAGGTAGGAACTACATTCCTACTGAACCGGCCTATTTTCCTCCATGGACCGATGATACACGACCACCTTTTCCTACATATGACCCATTCCAAGCGTATCAAAATATATACCACGAACCTTGGAACCCCTTCTGGTACAATCATAATTAACCCTAATTTTCTTAGTCTTATTTATTTTATTATTTGTAATGTTACTACTTTTAATATTTATTTTGGTATTGTAATAGTTTATAGTTTTCTAACATTTTAAATATTAGATTTTATAAATTTTTGAACGTGGGGTGATATACTCAACTTCAAAATATATATATATATATATATATATATATATATATATATATATATGTATATATATATATATATGTATATATATATATATATGTATATATATATATATATATGTATATATATATATATATATATGTATATATATATGTATATATATATGTATATGTATATATATGTATATATATATATGTATATATATATATATATATATATATATATATATATATATATATGTATATATATGTTTGTAGTTTATCTTATGTACAAAACAGGGTAAAACAGCGCATTTTCAAAGACTGGCATTAAGTTCAGCAAAAGCTATTAATTTTGACGACAAGACGAAAAACAAATGTGATATAACAACTGCAGGAATGAACAAATGATGTGCATCATTTATCATTCAAACAAAGAACAATATATTTGGAAACTTTGGTAAATCTTAATCATCTTTTTACACTAATCACCCTCAATAATTTAAATTGTTACCGATTTCTTGCAAATGAGGGCATTGCAAGATCTTAAGTGTGGGAAGGGATTAAATTCTTTCGGTTTTAAAACATTTAACTTATACACTTGGTTTAATAGCCACCGTTAAATTTTACTAGTAACGCAGTAGTTGTATTAGAATCTAGTGCTCTCTGATAATACAGAACAGCCCTAGTCTTATATACTGACTACCCACTTCTAGTAAAAATTTTAAAAATTTTCAACTAAATGAACTCAAAATCATGTTTATACATATTTATGAACGATAAAACTAGGTGTTAACACCGAAATTATTGTTACCTCGGAAAGGACATAAATTGAGAAACAACCCAAAACGTTTGAATTCATTTAAAATGGAATAGAAGAGAGTAAAAAGGCAAAGAAAGAAATATAAAAGCCAAGTGTGGGAAAAATTTACCAAGTTATTTAAATCACATACCACATATTTTTGTACAAATAATGGAAGGTACTTTTGTTTTGGACGATATTAATCAGTTTTACCTAGTTTATTGTAATATAAATGGAATTTAAAAGGAAGTAAAGTCTTACGAGAAAAAGACACGCGCTTCTTGATTTAGGTCAGGAAGTTGTCGTCCAGACCAGTTGTAGAGTCTACAAAAAACCTTGAAAAGTTTTCTCAAAAATCAGCTGGAAATCCACGGACCTCAGCATCAAACAGGGTCGCCATGTGGTCAAACTTATCCTAACCATGAGAGGATCTGTCTAGTACAATGGGGGGTCACCGTGCAAATTAGTTTATAAGACTAATGAATCATATCTCCAGAAAGGATAATCTCCTTAAAAGATTAAAAATCATCACTTAAGCCTGATATTACTCAATCCTTGAGATTGACTTTAAAGATTGAGAATTACTAACTCATAGAATTCAATGATATCTAAACTCGAGCTTGAACGAGAAAATATTTTGATCAAAATAAAATCGATTTGTTTTCTGAAAACCTATTTTTAATGCGTTCATTACCATTGAACGTAAAATCCTGAGAATTCACCGTAATTCATTAGGTCACCTGAACCAAATCGGGTGTCAACCATAAGAATGGTGGTTGCATAGCATGATCGAAGACAGGACCTTGTGCCAGACCGAAAAACTATAGGGTGATCTTTGCTATTACTCCTACAAAGGATAGTAATTGCATCCGACACGTTGTGGACCATAATCAAAAGCATGTCATTAGACATTGCCTTAACAGTTGCTTGTTCAACGCTTTCCTTTACAACCGGACGGTATTTACCGAGAGGTAATATACGGAGCAAGTATACTGGACGTGATGCTTTCCTAATACTAGGTTAGCAAGTGGGTGACACAAAACCATAAGTTTTGAGCTAAAATTTTCAAATCTGATGTGTGCAGAGGTGTTTGCAAAATGATTTTGTAGGTTTTGTGGGTTATGTGGGTTTCAGATTTGAAAATTTTAGCTCAAAACTTATGGTTTTGTGTCACCCACTTGCTAACTGTAACGACCCGGATTTTTCCGCTAATATATTGAAGATTAATATTTACATAATTAATGTTTTCAACATGTTAAGCAATCAAACTCATTAAGAATTGGTTATTTGCAATGAATTTTATACAAACGTTTGGCCACCCAGTTTGTCTGACGATTCACGAACGTCATAAATTGAAATAATTATATAATGATGTATATATGGATATATATATACTTATGATTTGTTAAAATGATATTTAAGTATCTCATTATATATAATAACAATTGGTTATATACATAAAATGAGATTACTAACTTAAAGACTTCAAGACTATATACATATATATAACGATTAACGTTGTAATAACTTCTAAATTAAAATGTATGTATATGTATTGCATTAATATGTATTAATACACTTTTAAAAGACTTAATAATATATATCAATATATTTATACTCAATAAAGATAGCTATACTCATTTTCTCATTCAATTTTATCAAGAATCCTATTCGTATTCATACGGTATTTATACCCGTATCATACCCAGCTTCTATACGTATTTACTATGGATATATACATACCAAATCATTGATCTTAGCAGCCCTCAATCATTTTTCAGACATGTATAAACATGATATAGACTTGTGGGAACCATGGCTTGGAAACTAGTATGACTAAATGCATAAAATTACAAACCATGGAGTCATGTTGTTGCCCCCATTTTGATGCCAACATGTAGGATAAATAACCATCCATTTCATTCCAATTAACTATATCATTTTACTCTCTAAAAACATACTCAAACACTCTCTCAAACCTCCATTCAATTCAACAAGTATTGGTCTCATAATCCAAGTTATAATCATCGTAACAAAGCTTGATCAAGAACACTTCAAGAATTCCAAGCCATCAAGGGTATCTTTGAACTCAAGATATTCTCCTTACTTCTCCAGCAACTTTACTCATTTGATTTGAGGTAGTAACCTTATTCATAATCTTATTCGATTCGTATTCATATAGCTATCTTATTTTGAGTTATAACTAATAACAGCAAGAACATAGTTTAGATTATTTCTAAACTTGTTTGCAAATAAACTTAATCCTTCTAACATGACTTTTAAAACACTTCAACACATGTATTATGACAGTATGTCAAGCTAACATAAGGATATAAAACTTGTAAACACGAAGAACACCTTAAAATCGAATATACGCCGTCTTAGTCGAAAGGGGCTGTTTTGGGTTTGATTTTAAAAACCTATCTTAAACTTTGAAATATAAGATTTCCTTTGGTGAAAAATCTTATTTTATATGGATATGAAATATATCCAAAATCCATGGTTAAACTCTAATTGGAAGTATGTTTTTCAAAAGAGTCATCAAGATGTCGTTCTTACGACGGATATGACTATCTTCTTGTATTTGACACCTAAGCTGTATTTTTGACTATAAACATATAATTTTTCTGTTTAGATTAATAAATAATGGTTTGATACAAAACCATGGCAAGTCGAATCACTCAAAACGGATTTGTAACGAAGAAAATTATGGGTAAAACAAAATTAGATATTTTTGTTGTTTTTAGCTACGGTTTTGATTAATAAAAATGGATGCTAACCTTATCCTAGCTAACTTACCTTGTATCCTATATGTATTTACACATTTCTTGTTCCCGAACTTATGGAAATACAATTTATAATAGTCATGATTAAGTTCTACGACAATATATTATAGTCTTAATAAAGATCGTAAGGCACCATATATATATATATATATATATATATATATATATATATATATATATATATATATGACTTGATCACCGTAGATTCGTATACAAAGTTTTGACATATCATTTTGACTTCTTCTTTATATATTATTGGAATGAACTATTAGACACCATTGGCAGTAATCTCGAGTTAGGTGTGGGTCAAAGTGGATTCCAAAATATTATATACTTTGAGTTGTGATCGAGCCTGAGACATGTATACAATAGGTCGCGGATTGCTTCAGACAATATACATATTATGTGTCTTATTATATTAAGACAATATATTATAGTGTTAGTGAATTCTAACACAATATACGCATTTATATTTATATATATATTTATACTGTTGGACTATTGGACTATTGGACTACGAATGTTAGACTACTAACAATGGACAATTAAAATTATCACAAGTATCATAAGTATGGAATATTAATTATATATATATATATATATATATATATATATATATATATATATATATATATATATATATATATATATATATATCTTGACACAAGAATATTATTATTAGGTTCATGAATTTGTCAAAAGGCCAAGTCTTATCACCATCTATTCGGAAATCATCACAAGTGAGTTATAGTCCCATTTTTACTATCTAAATTATTTTGGTATGAGAATACAAGCAAAATTTATAAATGTTTTACAAAATAAGTACAAGTTCATGGAACTACATTCTACGATTGTTTTGTTATACCGGATATCTGTACTTATTATTATTATGCTTGGTAACCTAAGAATTAGTGAAAAACACTAATTGACGCGAATCCTAAAGGTAGATCTATGGGCACCAACCACCCCCATTTTCGAATAGTGAAAATGCTTTAGTACTTCGAAGGGTTCTTGTCATACGTTTGAATAGTGGAATGTATGATGCCAGATATCTTAAGCGCTCTATGTTAAGGTCGGTTACCAGGCGACTCATCGTATGAATGATTTTTGCAGTTGTAATGATCCTGTGCATTTAATTAAATGAAATCTTGTGGCTTATTAAATGTTATGATTATTATATAGAAATTAAACCTATGACTCACCAACATTTTGTTGACGTTTTAAGCATGTTTATTTTCAGGTGAATATTAAAAACACTTCCGCTGTCGTATGCCAACCCAAGGTCAAGATTTGGAGTCGGCATAATTGTTTATATTGTTTAAACTTGCATTCGGAGTATTTGTTGTAATATATTTGATCATATTGTAATGGGTTGTGTAAAAACTTATTTATTTGAGGAGATTGTCTTTGATAGACAATCAAAATTATGTCATTAAGACCTTTATTCAATAATAAAGGTTATGGTTGTTTTTTTAAAAACGAATGCAAGATTTGAAAAACGTATCATATAGAGGTCAAAACCTCGCAAAGAAACCAATTAATATGAAACGTTTATAATTAATATGAACGGGGCATTTCAGTTGGTATCCGAGCGTTGGTCTTAGAGAATCAGAAAATTTTTCATTAGTGTGTCTAACTAATTTTTGATGCATTAGTGAGTCTGGACTTTGACCGTAATTGTTTTAAAAATGATTGCTTAATATAATTGTTGGAAACATAAGATTATTAACATATAAATATTATAACATATATCATTCTCTTAACGTGCCTGCTATTATGTGATAGATGACTTCATCCAATCATATAAGCATCTCTAGTGATTCAGATTTCATTTACTTATCAAGTGATTCGGAGGCTGAGTCAAAGCATACGACTTATGAACCAACAGAAAAGTTAACTTTTGGTGCTACCATTAAAGTGGAAAATTGTTGGGAAAATTGGAAAGATTCACAATTGCTAGAAGAGGTTCCGGAAGAGGATCCGGAAGAAGATCCAGAGGAGGAACCCGAAGAAAAGGATCCTGAAGAAGTTGTTGAAATTACCGAACCATAACGTGATTTGGGAAAATCTTTGGCTGTTATACCCGATCCCAAACCCGATGAACCTATTATGACCCAAAATGTTTGTGATCATCCACCTGAACCACCTAAGAGACCAGTTTATAAAATGACCGCTCGTATAACGACTGTTGGTTTTACTCCCAAACAATTAGCCGAAAGAACCAATTAGGAGGAATTGGAAAAAGAACTATCCAAACGAAAATCCAAACGTTTGGCCGAGAAAGAAACAACGTCAACATCTAAGAAATCTCGCCGTTTTTGAACCATCGGCAGCTATCCTGTATTCCATGCATTGTATAATATGTATTATATTGTGTGTTTAAGTTTGTAAGAAAATCCGCAATGTAATTTTCCTTATGATTGTATAATAATAAGAATAAGCATGGAAGGTTTATTATTATTATTACAACTTATTATTACGTAGTAACGTAATAACTTACCATAGTTTTTCATATTAGAATTTTAGTAGTTAATTTGTGTGTTAGCTGCTAAGTATGAACATTAATATAGTTATAAAACACTAATATGAAGAAAAGGCTTTTATAATAATAAGTTCATATTAAGCTACAAAATACTTTTTGGGTACTTCTAAAAATTCTATATGATTAACTCATTCGACTATTTTTGAAGGAAATGGCTCCTCCAGCTACTAGACAACAATAATTGAACACAGAAGAACTTCAAGCTTTCGCTGCAAATATGGCTGCAGTGGTGAATGCAATGAACAACAATAACCAATCGGGTTCCAGCAGTGGAGGAAACAATGGCAACCGGGTAGGATGTTCCTACAAAGCTTTTATGGCCTGCAAATCCAATGAGTTTAAAGGAACTGAAGGACCCGTTGGACTAAAGCGGTGGACAGAGAAGGTTGAAGCCGTGTTCGCAATCAGCAACTGCGCAGAAGAGGATAAAGTTAAGTATGCCACACATACTTTCAGGGGTACTGCTTTGACATGGTGGAATACCTACATGGATTACGTAGGACAGAATACCGCCTACGCACTTCCATGGTCCGCTTTCAAGCACAAGATGACGGAAGAGTACCGCCCCAGAACCGAAATCAACAAGCTCAAGGAAGAACTTAAAGTACTGACAACCCAAGGGTTAGACGTCATTACCTACGAGCGACATTTCAACGAACTGGTTTTAATGTGTCCTGGAGTATTTGAGGATGAAGAGGCAAAAATTGAAGCGTTTATAAAAGGGTTGCCGGAACGAATCCAAGAGCATGTAGGTGCTAACGACCCTGCAACAATGCAGAAAGCGAGTCGTATAGCCCACAAATTGATAGGCCAAATTACAGGAAGGATAAAGAAAGAGGCGTCCGAGGAGGCCATAATGAAACAGGGGAAAAGAAAGTAGGAGGAAAGCTGTGATCAGGGTCACCAGTACAACAACAACAATCAAAACAACAATTACAACAACAATCGCAACCACCCCAACAACAACAATAATCGCAACAACAACCGCAACAATAACCGCAACAACCATCCCAATAATAATAACAACAACAACAATCCCAATCACAACAATAACAACAACAAACGTCTCAACAACAATAACCCTAACAACAACAACGACGACAACAAAAAGCAAAGGACTATATGCCCAAGGTGTGATACGTTTCATCCGGAATAGTTTTGTAGAGAATTATGTACCAAGTGCAATAGGAATCGCCATATTGCGACAAAGTGTGAAGTCTACGGACCAAATAGAAATAGAGGAACAAATAATGCCGGAACAAATAATAACGGTGTTGTTTGCTATGGATGTGGAAAACCGGGCCATACCATAAACCAGTGTCGGAATGGAAATAGGCAAGGCCGTGGGAGAGCTTTCAACATTAATGGGGAGAAAGTACAGGAAGACCCGGAACTTGTTACGGGTACGTTTCTTATCAACAATACACATGCTTATGTTTTATTTGATTCGGGTGCTGATAGAAGTTATATGAGTAGAGAATTTTGTGCCAAATTAAATTGCCCGTTAACGCCTTTGGATAAAAAGTGTATAGTTGAAGTAGCAAACGGTAAACTAATTAAGGTTGATAAAATTTGCCGAAACCGAAAAGTTAGTTTAGTTAGCGAAACGTTTGCAATTGATTTAATACCGGTGGAATTGGGAAGCTTCGACGTAATTATTGGAATGGATTGGATGTCCAAGGTGAAAGCCGAAGTTGTTTGTCATGAGAAGGCGATTCGCATTCCGAGAGAAAACGGGTTACCCTTAATGGTGTACGGAGAAAAGGGTAATACCAAATTAAATCTTATTAGTAGTTTGAAGGCGCGCAAACTAATAAGAAAAGGTTGCTATGCCATACTAGCACACGTCGAGAAGGTTGAAAAAGAAGAAAAGAAAATCGATGACGTTCCTGTTACAAGAGAATTTCCTAAGGTGTTTTCGGACGAATTACCGGGACTACTTCCACACCGATCCATTGAATTCCAAATAGATCTTGTACCAGGAGCTGCACCAATAGCTCGTGCTCCATATAGACTTGCGCCCACCAAAATGAAAGAATTACAAAGTCAGCTACAAGAATTATTAGAACGTGGTTTTATCCGACCGAGTACGTCACCATGGGGAGCTCCAATTTTGTTCGTTAAAAAGAAAGATGGGTCTTTTCGCATGTGTATCGATTACCGTGAGCTGAACAAAGTAACCATCAAAAACTGATACCCTTTACCTCGAAACGACGACCTATTTGATCAACTCCAAGGTTCGAGCGTATACTCCAAAATCGACTTAAGGTCGGGTTATCATCAACTAAGGGTTAAAGAAGTCGATATACCAAAAACAGCCTTCAGAACTCATTATGGCCACTACGAATTCATGGTTATGCCATTCGGTTTAACCAATGCACCCGCAGTTTTCATGGATCTCATGTACCGAGTATGTAGTCCATATTTAGATAAGTTTGTTATTGTCTTTATTGATGACATTCTTATCTATTCAAAGAATAACCAAGAACACGAACACCACTTGAGACTAGTGTTAGAGTTGTTAAGAAAAGAACAACTTTATGCAAAATTCTCTAAGTGCGCTTTTTGATTAAATGAAGTACAATTTCTTAGCCACGTAGTCAGTAGTAATGGAATCAAAGTTGATCCCGCCAAGATTGAAGCCATCAAAAATTGGGAGACCCTGATAATGCCAAAAACGAACATATATTTCATAGCATTATTCCTTAAGAAAGACAAGATTTTAGTTGGTATTGTTCGATTTACAAGCGATATTCGTTTAAATTTTAAAAAGAGAAGATAAAAAGCAGATTCGACAAATTGAAGACAAAAAGGTCCAAAGAGCTAAAAAGTACAAGATACAACTAAAAAGGTTCAAAATATTGATGAGGAACGTCTCAAAATGACAAGAGTACAAGTTACAAGACGCAAAGTACACGATATAAAATAATACGCGAAGACGTCCGAAAATCCGGAACCGGGACCTGAGCCAAGAAGAAACGCCCGACGCAACGGACCAAAAATATCTAGTCTACTATGCACAAGAATATAATATAATATATATATAATTATATATAATTATATATTATATATATTATTATTATTATATTACGTCGGCAAGAAGAAAACAAAGTAGTTGGCTGGATCCAGGGTGGCCATGCGACTCGCATGGCCAGAAGCACAAAATCATGCGAGTCGCATGGTGTGAGATTGCTGGTCAGGTCCTATATAAAGCCAGTTTTCTGCCGAGTTTTAATCATATCTTTTTTTTTTCTTCCTCTTCATACGTAAATATATTTATATTTATAATTTATATTTTAATTTTAATTATAATTCTAATAATAAGGGTATGTTAGCGAATGTTGTAAGGGTGTAAGTCGAAATTCTGTCCGTGTAACGCTACGCTATTTTTAATCATTGTAAGTTATGTTCAACCTTTTTATATTAATGTCTCGTAGCTAAGTTATTATTATGCTTATTTAAAACGAAATAATCATGATGTTGGGCTAATTACTAAAATTGGGTAATTGGGCTTTGTACCATAATTGGGCTTTGGACAAAAGAACGACACTTGTGGAAACTAGACTATGGGCTATTAATGGGCTTTATATTTGTTTAACTAAATGAAAGTTTGTTAATGTTAATATAAAGATTTACAATTGGGCGTCCCTATAAATTACCATATACACTCGATCGGACACGATGGGCGGGGTATTTATTTGTACGAATAATCGTTCATTTAACCGGACACGGGAATGGATTAATAGCCACTAGAATAATTAAAACAGGGGTGAAATTACATTCAAGGGTAATTGGTGTAATTGTTAACAAAGTAGTAAAACCTTGGTTTACACGCAGTCGATAACCTGGTGTATTCATTAAACAAAGTATTAAAACCTTGTTACAATTCGAATCCCCAATTAGTTGGAATATTTATCTTCGGGTATAATAATAATTTGACAAGGACACTTGCAATTTATATTTATGACTGATGGACTGTTATGGACAAAAACCAGACGGACATATTAAATAATCCAGGACAAAGGACAATTAACCCATGGGCATAAAACTAAAATCAACACGTCAAACATCATGATTACGGAAGTTTAAATAAGCATAATTCTTTTATTTCATATTTAATTTCCTTTATTTTATATTTAATTGCACTTCTAATTATCGCACTTTTATTTATTGTTATTTTATTTTATCGCACTTTAAATTATCGTACTTTTTAATTATCGCAATTTAATTTTATCGCATTTTTATTATTCGCAATTTCATTATCGTTATTTACTTTACGCTTTAATTTAAAGTCTTGTATTTATTTTATATTTTACATTAGGTTTTAACTGCGACTAAAGTTTTAAAATCGACAAACCGGTCATTAAACGGTAAAAACCCCCCTTTATAATAATAATATTACCTATATATATATTTGTATTTTTATAAAAATAAACTAATATAGCGTTGAGCTTTGTTTAAAGATTTCCCTGTGGAACGAACCGGACTTACTAAAAACTACACTACTGTACGATTAGGTACACTGCCTATAAGTGTTGTAGCAAGGTTTAAGTATATCCATTCTATAAATAAATAAATATCTTGTGTAAAATTGTATCGTATTTAATAGTTTTTCCTAGTAAAATATAAGCTATTTTATATACACCTCGTTCGACATCAAGTATTTTTGGCGCCGCTGCCGGGGAAACGCCGAAGCGAAACGCCATATTTTTAATTTTTAAGTTATAATTAGTTTTTGTAAAATTTATATTTTTGTTTAAAAAATTAAAAAGATATAAAAAATTAAAAAATCTTTTAAAACCGAAAAGAAAAAAAAAAGTACTTTAAATATATTTTTTTAAGTTTTTCTTTTATTTTTACAAAATTATAAAGTATTTTAAGTTTATTTTTAGTTTTTAAAATTAAGTTTTATTTTAATTATATATATATATTTATATTTTAAATATAAAACAGAAAAAAAGAAAATAAATATTAAATATACGTGACCTGTCAAATTGAACCTGTCCAGTTGAACCGGTTCAGTTCAGTCATGCGACTCGCATGACCCACCCTCTTAAATCATGCGACTCGCATGAGGGGTCTGACAGGACCACATACAAACCCTAAAAACGCATTAATTACGGAATATAATTTATTATTATTATTAAACCCTAAATCTTATTATTATTATTATAATTAAGTTTTTACTTTATTTTATTTATATTACTTTTAAACTAGTTTTATTTATTATAAATTTAATACTTTTATTATATAATATAAAAATAATATTTTTATAAAATCTAATATTTTTATAACTTTTTATAACTTTTATATTTTGTCCCTTTTTAATCGTTGTAGCGTAATATTTGTATTTTTAGCTCATATTTAATTTTAAACTTAGTTTTTGCTATAGTTATTTTTACTCCTAGATTTTTAGGCTTTGCCGTAGAATTCCTTAAGTGCTTTTTCTTTAGACTAAGATTTAGATGCTTTAGAATTTTGCGACGCCTTTTTACGTTTTAGTTTCTTTTTAAGTTATTTCCATTTGGGATTTAGTTTTTCCTGTAAGCTTTAATATTTTTAGACCTTTTACTATGTATCAATTATCATTCCAATTAGTAATTTCAATTTGTGATTATAATTTTAAGTTAGTTGTAGTAATAAGGTTAGGTTAGTTAAGTATTTTTAAGTTTTTATAAGTTTCTTTTATTTTTCCGTCACCTTTTATTTTTCAACCATTTTTCTTTTTCGACCTTTTGCGACGAACTCTTTGTCTTTCTTATTTCTCGCCATTCTAGTTTTTAGGACATAGATTTTTATTCTACTTCTTATCTAAATTTCTTAAAATTACGAAAATTTATTTTAAGTGGTTAAATTAATAGACATCAAAATTTTCTGGTTCGTAGTAATAGTTGGATTTGTACGTGGACCGGGTTATTGGAGCCAAACAGTCCTCAATTATATTGAGACCAAACGAATCCTGCCCCTCTGCTGCATCTTTTGGCTATTCGAAACGTGGGCAAAATCAGAAAAGTCTATTGATTGGATAACTTATTATAATTTTTCTTTCCTTTTAAAAACTAATAGGATATTCAGTGAATGCACCGAGCAAGACGTTCACCACCTTTTGTACGTTCACCACCTGTAACTAGATCAAGACATCGCTTAACAAATATAACCGCCGTTGATTTTTCTTTAGAATCGTCATCCAGTCGACCAAGTACTTCAGTTCAAATTTCCGATAATTCAGTTTTTGAAACAAACCTCACAATTGAGAATCCAGAAAATATTCAGGAACGGTTCGTAGATCCTGAACCATTAAACTTTCCTCCGGAACCACCAATCATTCAAACAGAGATTGTTGAGGAACGAACTATTAAAACAGAATCATCTAGTGATACCGATTCAACAAATTCAATTATGGAGAATCTGGAACCTTTAAGTATGGAAGACCGAATGAGAGCTAAACGCACTGGCCAAGGTCACGCAATTACTCATCCAGACATTAATGCGCCAGATTATGAAATCAAAGGACAAATTCTACACATGGTGACTAATCAATGCCAATTTAGTGGTGCGCCGAAGGAAGATCCAAATGAACATCTACGTACCTTTAATAGGATCTGCACACTATTTAAAATACGAGAAGTGGAGGATGAACAGATATATCTCATGTTATTTCCCTGGACTTTAAAGGGAGAAGCCAAAGATTGGTTGGAATCGTTACCTGAAGGGGCGATTGATACATGGGACGTTTTAATTGACAAATTTCTTAAGCAATTCTTTCCTGCATCTAAAGCCGTAAGACTTCAAGCAGAAATTGTTACGTTCACACAGAAGCCAAATGAAACTCTATATGAGGCGTGGACAAGATATGGAAAGTTGTTAAGAGGATGTCCGCAACATGGTTTAGACACCTGTCAAATAGTACAAATATTCTACCGAGGATGCGACATCACTACAAGGAAAGACATAGATATAGCAGCTGGTGGTTCTATTATGAAGAAAACCGAAACTGATGCTTACAAAATTATTGATAACACTGCTTCCCACTCACATGAGTGGCATCAAGAAAAAGATATCATTAGATCATCTAAAGCAGCTAGAGCCGATTCTAGCCATGACTTAGATTCCATTTCCGCAAAGATAGATGCTTTCGAGAGACGAATGGAAAAGATGACTAAGGATATTCACTCAATACGAATTAGTTGTGAGCAGTGTGGAGGACCACATTTGACAAAAGATTGTCTCAGTATTGAATTAACAATGGAACAAAGAGAGAATATTTCATACATAAACCAAAGGCCTGGAAATAATTATCAGAATAATTATCAACCGCCAAGACCTATTTACAATCAAAACCAGAATTATAACCGAAATATTCCATACAACAACCAACAAGGTCCTAGCAATCAACAAGTATCCAATAATACTTACAATCAGCAAAGACCGAATTTTCAAAACAAACCACCACAACAAACCGATGATAAAAAGCCGAATTTAGAAGATATGATGACGAAGCTAGTTGAAACTCAAACGCAGTTTTTCACATCTCAAAAACAAACCAATGAACAAAATGCTCAAGCATTTAGAAATCAACAAGCTTCTATTCAAAATCTGGAACAAGAAGTAAGTAACCTAGCAAGGTTAATAGGTGAAAGAAAACCGGGAAGTCTACCAAGCGATACAAATGCTAACCCCCGGAATGAAACAGCTAAAGCTATTACCACAAGAAGTGGTACAACACTTAAATCACCTGAAATACCTGTAACCTCTGATGAAACTATTCCTACTCCACAAGAACCACAACCTGATAAAGAAAAGGAAAAAGAACCGGTAGTTGAAAAGGTTAATGAAGATAACACAGTTAAGGATAAACCTTATGTTAAACCATACCAACCACCACTTCCTTACCCGAGTAAAATGAAGAAGGAAAAACTTGAAGCCGAGCAATCCAAATTTTTGGATATGTTTAAACAAATAAATGTAAATCTTCCTTTCATTGATGTGATTTCAGGAATGCCAAGGTATGCTAAATTCTTGAAAGATCTAATCACGAATAGAAAGAAAATGGAAGAACTCTCGGCTGTTACTATGAATGCTAATTGTTCAGCAGTGCTGTTGAATAAGATACCAGAAAAACTATCTAATCCAGGAAGTTTCACAATTCCATGTTTTCTGGGTAGTCTTAGTTCAATAGAAGCATTGGCAGACTTAGGTGCTAGTATAAATCTAATGCCGTATTCACTATACGCTAAACTAGACCTTGGAGAATTGAAACCAACCAGAATAAGCATACAACTAGCCGATAGATCAATAAAATATCCTAGAGGGATAATGGAGAACATGCTAGTTAAAGTTGGTACTTTAGTATTTCCAGTAGATTTTGTTGTTCTGGACATGGAAGAAGATTCTCAAGTTCCTCTCATATTAGGAAGACCATTCTTAAACACGGCTAAAGCAATGATAGACGTGTTCGGTAAGAAACTGACCCTAAGTATAGAGGATGAGAGTGTTACCTTTTCAGTTGATAGAGCAATGCAACAACCACAATCTGCAGATGATACATGTTATTATATTAAAACTATAGATGCACATGCAGAATTATTAGAAGAATTTCCAGAATTACAAGGAACAGGAGAATGTTCTTTAGGAGAAAGTAATGAACCAATTGATGAAGCTGAAATGTTAGCTACACTTATAGCTAATGGATATGAACCAACAACAGAAGAAATTCAAATGCTAAAAGAAGAAGACAGATATCGATATAAATCATCGATAGAAGAACCTCCGAAATTAGAGTTAAAGCCACTTCCAAACCATTTGGAATACGCTTATTTACATGGTGAATCTGAATTACCTGTAATAATATCGTCTTCTCTTACTGAAAATGAGAAATCACAACTCATTTCTGTGTTGAAAGCTCATAAACCAGCCATTGCATGGAAGATTCATGATATTAAAGGAATAAGTCCTTCGTATTGCACACATAAAATCCTTATGGAAGAAGGTCATAAAACGTATGTGCAACGCCAACGAAGACTAAATCCTAATATGCAAGATGTAGTTAAGAAAGAGATTATTAAACTGCTAGATGCAGGTTTAATTTACCCAATCTCTGATAGTCCATGGGTAAGCCCAGTTCAATGCGTGCCTAAGAAGGGTGGCATGACTGTCATCACAAATGAGAAAAATGAGCTTATTCCTACTAGGACTGTAACAGGATGGCGTGTATGTATTGATTATAGAAAATTAAATGACGCCACCAGAAAAGATCACTTTCCCTTACCTTTCATAGATCAAATGTTGGAAAGATTAGCCGGAAATAGTTACTATTGTTTTCTAGATGGATTTTCCGGATATTTTCAAATTCCAATAGCACCCGAAGATCAAGAGAAAACCACATTCACGTGCCCTTATGGTACTTTTGCTTACAAACGCATGCCATTTGGACTTTGTAACGCCCCTGCAACCTTTCAAAGGTGTATGATGGCGATTTTTCACGACATGATAGAAGAATGCATGGAAGTATTCATGGATGACTTTTCAGTCTTCGGTGATACATTTAAATCATGTCTAGTTAATCTGGAACGAATGCTAATTAGATGCGAAAAATCAAATCTAGTACTTAATTGGGAGAAATGCCATTTCATGGTTAAAGAAGGCATCGTTCTTGGACATAAAATTTCAAAAGAAGGAATTGAAGTGGATAGAGCTAAAGTAGATGTAATTGCTAAACTTCCACATCCCACCAATGTTAGAGGAGTTAGGAGTTTTCTAGGGCATGCCGGTTTTTACCGACGTTTTATAAAAGATTTTTCTAAAATTGCCACTCCTATGAATAAACTCCTAGAAAAGGATGCGCCATTCATCTTTTCAGATGAATGTATCAAATCTTTTAATATTCTTAAAGAAAAACTCACTAATGCACCGATCATGATAACACCAAATTGGAATCTACCATTTGAACTAATGTGCGATGCAAGTGATTTTGCAATGGGAGCCGTTTTAGGACAAAGGATTGAAAAACGATTTCAACCTATATATTATGCTAGTAAGACATTACAAGGAGCACAAACGAACTATACAACTACTGAAAAAGAACTCCTTGCTATTGTCTTTGCTTTTGACAAATTTCGATCATATCTCGTTCTAGCAAAAACGGTGGTCTATACCGACCATTCTGCTCTTAGATACCTATTTTCAAAACAAGATGCTAAACCAAGATTAATCCGTTGGATCTTACTCTTACAAGAGTTTGATATTGAAATCCGAGATAAAAGAGGAGCAGAAAATCTCGCCGCTGATCATCTTTCTCGTCTTGAAAATCCCGAATTAGAAGTTCTGAATGAATCGGCCATAAAAGACAACTTTCCTGATGAATATCTATTGAAGATAGATTATAAAGAAATCCCATGGTTTGCAGACTATGCAAACTACTTAGTTTGTGGATTCCTTGAAAAAGGATTATCGTACCAAAGACGAAAGAAATTCTTCAGTGATATAAAACACTATTTCTGGGAAGATCCACATCTGTTTAAAAGTTGTCCCGATGGAATAATACGCCGATGTGTATTTGGAGATGAAGCTAGTAAAATTTTAAACCATTGTCACACAGGACCAACAGGAGGGCATTATGGGCCTCAACTAACAGCAAGAAAAGTTTATGAAGCTGGATTCTATTGGCCTACAATTTACAAAGACGCACACCTTCTTTGCAAATCCTGTGATGCATGTCAAAGGGCCGGAAAAATAAGTCAACGTGATGAAATGCCACAAAATGTCATCCAAGTATGTGAAGTATTTGACATTTGGGGTATTGACTTTATGGGTCCATTTCCAAAATCTCATAATAATTTATATATACTCGTAGCCATTGATTATGTATCTAAATGGGCGGAAGCACAAGCTCTCCCAACTAACGATGCACGAGTTGTAGTCAACTTTTTAAAACGTCTTTTTGCAAGGTTTGGAACACCGAAAGCTTTAATAAGTGATCGGGGTACTCATTTCTGTAATAATCAACTTGAGAAAGTTCTTAAAAGATATGGAGTAACTCATAAAATCTCCACCGCATATCATCCACAAACAAGTGGACAAGTTGAAAATACCAACCGAGCTTTAAAACGTATTCTAGAGAAAACCGTAGGATCAAATCCGAAGGAATGGTCCATTAAATTGGAGGATGCACTCTGGGCTTTTAGAACAGCCTACAAAACTCCAATTGGAACCACACCTTTTAGACTTGTTTATGGAAAAGCATGTCATCTTCCAGTAGAAATTGAACACAAAGCATTTTGGGCTTTGAAAACATGTAATCTTGATTTACATGAAGCCGGACGTCTACGATTAAGTCAACTAAACGAATTAGAAGAATTAAGACATGAAGCATACGAAAATTCGTTAATCTATAAAGAAAGAACGAAGAAATGGCATGATAAAAGAATCAGAAGTTCAAAAGAATTCAAAGAAGGAGACAGAGTTCTTCTTTTCAATTCACGATTCAAGCTATTTCCTGGAAAATTGAAATCAAGATGGTCTGGACCATTCATAGTCAAAAGAGTTTTCCCATACGGAACGATAGAATTGATAAATTCAAATGGGATTGAATTTAAAGTTAATGGTCACAGAGTTAAACATTACATACATGGTCCGATGGAAGTCGACAACGAAGTTAATCACAATTTCGACACCACAGCTAACTAAGTGTGGGGAGAATCAAGTCTTTAAAGGATAATATGTATTTCTGTTAGAGTTAGATTGTCTGTTTTCGTGTAGTTCTCGAAAATGGAACACGTATGGTCTTTCCCTAGCAGACCCTAAAGAACTAGTCTTCTCCCCCCATTCTGAATTTTTATTTTTTTTTAGGTTTTTACAAAATGAAGACTGCCTGTGAATTAAACCATGGTCTAATGCTACACGCTTTGATCACTAAACGTAATAATGACATACTCCCGAGTGAAATAGTATCAGTAATCAGAGAAAGAATGGACGGAGTTAGAAAAGGATCCAGATGCGAAGATAATAAGTTACAATTTGGTAAAGGAAAATCAAAATCCGCAGCGAAAAGAAGAGCACGACACCTAGAACGATGTCACAAATGCGGAAAATGGTCACATGGAGGTAAATGTTCAAATAATCAAACCTATTCAAATACCGAATTTGTTACTTTATGCAGAGACGGACCGTTCATATGTTTAGAAGAAAAGACAATGAATGCTCGAGGTTACGCCTATGCAGCCATGGAAAACCAATTAAACCGACTATCTTATGAATATAATAGATCATATAACTAAGAAATCTATTTCACAGGTATGTCTGTACAGTTTTTATTTTTATTTTTATTTTTAACCTTTTGATAATAAACGCTAATTTGTTCGCTAAAAAGTATTAAATTGGTATTAAATAAAATTAGGTTTGGCGACCGAAATTATTGATATCATTCAAAAATTTATTACATCACTGCGAAATTTAACGTTTATTCTTAAGGTATAAATATCTTTAATCAATCAACCCAAAATATTTCAAAAATTCGTCATGAGTTAAATTAGGTCTTGGAACCGAAATTACTTTACCGAAAAGAGGGGCGCATATTTTTGATAATATTTGATTGATTAAAGTGGGATAAAAAGACAAAAAGATTTTTAATTTTATTATGTTTTTAATCTTAATATTTAAATTCTAAATTAATATTGTAAACTTTGTAAAAACAATATATTTAAAATTGTAAATATTTGAAAAAATAATATAAGTTTGATATGAATCTATAAATTTTTAAATTAAGTTTGGTGTGAATTTTTTTAAATATTAATTTTTAATTTTATGCATTTTAAATTTTGAGTTTGGTGTGAATTTTTAATATTAATTTTGAATTTTATATTTATGTTGTGTGAATTTAAAAACAAAAATTTACTTTATCTCATTAAGTTAAAAATATGATTTTTAAAATTCGTCGTAAGTTGAAGACTAGGTCTTTGAACCGAAATTGCTTTACCCGAAGGAGGGACGAGAACTTTTATTATCATTATTTTTAATCTTATTGATTTAAAGTATGCCAAAAACATTAAAAAACCCAAAAATCTTAGCTTTTAAAACAATCGCTACAAAAAGACAAATTTTAAAATTTTGTCGAGGGACGGACTAGGGCATCGTCCCGAAACAACCTCGTCCTAAAAAGAAACAAAATTTTTAAAATTTTATTAAATTTTATGTTTTAAAAGTATAAGGTTATATAAAAAAAAAAAAAAAATATATATATATATATATATATATATAAAAAACCTGGAAAATACCCCCATGCGACTCGCATGGGGGTAAGAGTAAAACCATGCGAGTCGCATGGCCATAAAAAACTGGACAGGATCAAGTTTCAGTCGAGTTCTGTTTCTTTCTCACAATACACACACATATACACGAAAACTCTCCAAAACACTCTCAAAAATTCATCATTTTTCACCAAATTTCTTGCAAAACTTCACAACAATCATGCCTAGATTCAGTAGTCTCAACCCCTTCAGGAGAAAGGTAAAGATTTCACCCCTAATCTCTTTAAATTCGAATTTTTGTGTTCTTGAGCTAGAAATTTTATATTTTGATTTTGTTAAATTTAGGTGTAATTAGAGCTAAATTGTTGTTATATTATGCATGTATATCCTAGATAGAAGCTATTTAACATGAATTGAAGCTAAAAACTTCAAATTTTTAAGAATCTAGGGTTTGTGTTCTTGAGCAATTTGGGGCTTTTTGATATAAACAGGTTATGGCCGATTTTTGTCATGAATTGTTGCTAAATTGAGTAGTGTAACATGTCTAGGTAGTTAATTGATCCAAACTTTGAGCCTAAACATGTTTTTGAGAATTAAAGTGGACTTTTTAAGTCCAAAAATTCATGAACTTGGATAAATTGATATAAAGGCCATTTGAAACTTGTTTCATTGCTAGTAGTGATTATTTTGGCATGTTATTTGAGATAAATGCTTATGAACCTGATGTACATTTTTCGTATATGCTTATTTGATAAAGTGTAGACTTGACAAAAATATGAAAATGAGCACTAGTTTGATTTGAATGCCATGTAACAAGTGTTTAATTGCTATAATGATTATTGTTGACATGTTTAAGAGTTTAAATGTGATAAAACATTGTATACATTTTCGTATGTAAAAATGTAGAATTGTTATTGTTAAGAAAATGTGTATAAAATGTGTTATGAATTGAACATGTCATCATAATTGTTTCAAGTTATTATTTTGCTAACACTAATGCATATTTGGATGCACAATTTTTGTGTTTAATGTGTTTTACAGAAAGCCGATACTGGAGGTTCAGGAGCATCATCGTCCAGGCAACCAGAGCCCGAACCGGAAATGTTTCATGAACAAGAACAACATATGCAACAAGAAGAAGAAGAACATGAGGAGCAACATATTCCTTATCACGATCAAGATCAATTATTCGTGAATCAGTTTCGTCAGTTCGCTCCACATCAAAGGATTCTGAGCTTAGACATTAATGAAGATCAGTTACACCCAAATCTGAGATTTGATCGATGTTGGATAGAGTATCCAGATTATCAAAAGAACATGCACATTCTCTACTTTAAGGTTGTTGAAATGCCAAGGGCAATTGACTGGGTACCTTTGGAAACAGTTGACCTTGCCGAACCGATTCGGGAATTATTGGTGCAAAGGTATGGTAATTCTCAGTTTAACGATTGGATGCGCCTATTTTCCATTCGTAGAACCATATATAGGGAATGGTGTATAGAATTACTTAGTACTATTAAGTTAAACAGTGATGTTAGGAGGATAGATGATAGAAGCTTTATTAGATTTCTGTTAGGTGGACGCATGTACAGAATGTCCATGATAGATTTAGCTAGGGCCTTACAGATTTACACCCCTGCTGAACTTTTGAGCCCCGACTGTAATAGCTTGATTGCCCAAGGAGAAAGGGTAGATAGGGAATTTGATATTAACGCTGTCTGGAGGCGTATGTCCCACTTTAATGAATTTCACGCCAGTGGAAATCATACATACTTAGATATAGACAGAGCTGAACTCCGGGTGATTCATAGATTCTTAGCAAACACAATTACACAAAGGGGAAGAAATAAGGAGAAATTGACCGTAAACGATTTATTCTACCTCAAGTGTATTAGAGACCCGAGGAGTTTCGTTAACATTCCCTATTGTGTTGGTTATTATCTCGCTAATGTAGTTTCGGGGATGAAATCGGGGAGTATTATAGGTGGTGGTATTTTCATTACTCTCATTGGAGAGTATTTAGGTGTAGATAAGCACCAAGGGGGTCCAATGAACGAAATAGAGGACGGAGGTGAAACTATAAGTTCAAACCTTTATCACGGTGCAAGGGTATTATTGATGAGACGTGGTCGGGTATATCGATATGAGGGACCTCAGCGACAGGTAGAGAGAGGTTCAGATGACGAGATGGAGGAGGCGAACAACATTATAGGAGTTGTTCGGGAGACTGCTCTTGATTTAGGCATTCGTATGGAGGATGAATACATGACGAACTATGATAGGCATATGCAGTACGAGGCATGGCAACGTCGGAATGACTACGAGCATTCCCGGCAACGAGAGCATGGCCGATGGGATTATCATCAGCGCCAAATTATAAGCCAGTTGCAGCCTGGCGAGATGTATTATCCGACCCGACCCGCATACTATCCCGCACATCAGCCAGAAATGAGACCACCCTATGATTCATATGATTATGACGCAGCATACCAGTTCACCTATAATCAGCCATGGAACCCGGACGCGAACATGAATTGGGATCCATATCCTAATTTTCCTCCTAACCCACCTCCTGATCAGTAGAGATAAGTTGGTAATTTTTATTTTTATTTTAAACACTTAACATTTCTATTACGTTTATGTAATGTTTGATATTTCTATTATTATTGTGTACTAATATTTTTCTTATAGTTTGAAAGTGGGATGCCAAAGTTCCATTTCAAATTGCATGTATGATTATATTTGTATTGTATGTATTCTCTTTTATGCACAAAACAGGGTAAAACAACGCGTTTTCAAAGACTGGCATTAAGTTCAGCAAAAGCAAGTAATTTTGACGACAATGATGCAAAATGTATGTGAAATAACAACAAGACGGAATGAACAAATGACGTGCACCATTTATCATTCAGCAAACAAACGCCAATATATTTGGAAACTTTGGTAAAAATTTAATCATTTTCACACAAATCACCCTCAATAATTTAAATTGTTACTAATTTCTTGCAAATGAGGGCATTGCAAGATCTTAAGTGTGGGAAGGGGTTAAATTCTTTCGGATTTTAAAATTTTTATATTAAACACTTGGTTACCATTAAAAATACTAGTAAAGCAGTAGTTGTATTAGAATCTAGTGCTCTCTGATAAAAAAGAACAGCCCTAGTCTTATATACTGACTACCCAATTCTAGTAAAATTTTTCAAAATTTTCAATTAAATGAATTCAAAATCATGTTTATACATATTTATGAACGATAAAACTAGGTTTTAACACCGAAATTATTGTTACCTCGGAAAGGACATAAATTGAGAAACAAACTAAAATGTTAAAATTCATTTAAAATGGAATAGAGGACGATAAAAAGGAAAATAAAAGCCAAGTGTGGGAAAATTTACCAAGTTATTTTAAACATATGTCACATATATTTGTAACAAATAACTGAAAATACTTTTGCTTTGGACTAAACTAAACTGTTTTACCCAATGAAAGAAAAGAAGAGATGGATCTACACGATGAATCAATTCCATCATTAAAAGGAAGTAAAGTCTTCCGAAAAAGACGCGCTTCTTGATTTAGGTCATGAAGTTGTCGTCCAGACCAGCTGTAGGTTGACGAAAAATCTAGAAAAGTCATTTCTAAAATCAGCAGGAAATCCACGGACCTCAGCATCAAACAGGGTCGCCAAGTGGTCAGATTTATCCTAACCATGAGAAGGATTTATCTCGTACAATGGGGGGCACCATGCAAATTAGCTGGATAAGACTAATGAATCAGATCCCCAGAAAGGATAATCTCCTTAAAGATTAAAAATCAGCTTTTAAGACTGATATTACTCAATCCTAGAGATTGACCTTAAAGATTGAGAATTCAAACTCATGGAATTCAATGATATCTAAACTCGAGCTTAAACGAGAAAATATTTTGATCAAAATTACAAACCGATTTGTTTTCTAAAAACCCTATTTTCAATGCGTTCATTACCATTGAACGTAAAATCCTAGGAATTCACCTGGAATTCATTAGGTCACCTGAACTAAATCGGGTGTCAACCGTAAGAATGGTGGTTGCATAGCATGGTCGGAGACAGGACCTTGTGCCAGACCGAAAAATCAAAGGATGATCTTTACTATTGCTCCTACCAAGGATAGTTCTAGCATCCGACACGTTAAAAGACCATAATCATCTGCATGTCACGGGACATTGCCTTAACAGTTGCTTGTTCAACGCTTTCCTTTACAACCGGACGGTAGTTTGCCGAAAGGTAATATACGGGACAAGTAAACTGGACGTGTTGCTTTCCAAATACAAGGTTAGCAAGTGGGTGACACAAAACCGCAAGTTTTGAGCTAAAATTTTCAAATCTGAAACCCACCAAACCCACAAAAATATTTTGCAAAACACCGGTAAAGGGTTATTCCGGAAAACTAATCTAGGGTAAAAACTAGATTTCAAAAGATCAAATGTTTTCATAAAGATCCAATTTCCTTAATGGATCTAAATTTTTATAGTCATGTGGGACTGTAAACCATATCGTTACTACCATTGTTTATACCGCCGTATAGAAATCACTGATGTACAAAGTGTGAAGAATAAAGAAGTGATTCTAGTATTTCAAGACAATATTGCTTGAGGACAAGCAACGCTCAAGTGTGGGAATATTTGATAATGCCAAAAACGAACATATATTTCATAGCATTATTCCTTAAGAAAGACAAGATTTTAGTTGGTATTGTTCGATTTACAAGCGATATTCGTTTAAATTTTAAAAAGAGAAGATAAAAAGCAGATTCGACAAATTGAAGACAAAAAGGTCCAAAGAGCTAAAAAGTACAAGATACAACTAAAAAGGTTCAAAATATTGATGAGGAACGTCTCAAAATGACAAGAGTACAAGTTACAAGACGCAAAGTACACGATATAAAATAATACGCGAAGACGTCCGAAAATCCGGAACCGGGACCTGAGCCAAGAAGAAACGCCCGACGCAACGGACCAAAAATATCTAGTCTACTATGCACAAGAATATAATATAATATATATATAATTATATATAATTATATATTATATATATTATTATTATTATATTACGTCGGCAAGAAGAAAACAAAGTAGTTGGCTGGATCCAGGGTGGCCATGCGACTCGCATGGCCAGAAGCACAAAATCATGCGAGTCGCATGGTGTGAGATTGCTGGTCAGGTCCTATATAAAACCAGTTTTCTGCCGAGTTTTAATCATATCTTTTTTTTTTCTTCCTCTTCATACGTAAATATATTTATATTTATAATTTATATTTTAATTTTAATTATAATTCTAATAATAAGGGTATGTTAGCGAATGTTGTAAGGGTGTAAGTCGAAATTCTGTCCGTGTAACGCTACGCTATTTTTAATCATTGTAAGTTATGTTCAACCTTTTTATATTAATGTCTCGTAGCTAAGTTATTATTATGCTTATTTAAAACGAAATAATCATGATGTTGGGCTAATTACTAAAATTGGGTAATTGGGCTTTGTACCATAATTGGGGTTTGGACAAAAGAACGACACTTGTGGAAACTAGACTATGGGCTATTAATGGGCTTTATATTTGTTTAACTAAATGAAAGTTTGTTAATGTTAATATAAAGATTTACAATTGGGCGTCCCTATAAATTACCATATACACTCGATCGGACACGATGGGCGGGGTATTTATTTGTACGAATAATCGTTCATTTAACCGGACACGGGAATGGATTAATAGCCACTAGAATAATTAAAACAGGGGTGAAATTACATTCAAGGGTAATTGGTGTAATTGTTAACAAAGTAGTAAAACCTTGGTTTACACGCAGTCGATAACCTGGTGTATTCATTAAACAAAGTATTAAAACCTTGTTACAATTCGAATCCCCAATTAGTTGGAATATTTATCTTCGGGTATAATAATAATTTGACAAGGACACTTGCAATTTATATTTATGACTGATGGACTGTTATGGACAAAAACCAGACGGACATATTAAATAATCCAGGACAAAGGACAATTAACCCATGGGCATAAAACTAAAATCAACACGTCAAACATCATGATTACGGAAGTTTAAATAAGCATAATTCTTTTATTTCATATTTAATTTCCTTTATTTTATATTTAATTGCACTTCTAATTATCGCACTTTTATTTATTGTTATTTTATTTTATCGCACTTTAAATTATCGTACTTTTTAATTATCGCAATTTAATTTTATCGCATTTTTATTATTCGCAATTTCATTATCGTTATTTACTTTACGCTTTAATTTAAAGTCTTGTATTTATTTTATATTTTACATTAGGTTTTAACTGCGACTAAAGTTTTAAAATCGACAAACCGGTCATTAAACGGTAAAAACCCCCCTTTATAATAATAATATTACCTATATATATATTTGTATTTTTATAAAAATAAACTAATATAGCGTTGAGCTTTGTTTAAAGATTTCCCTGTGGAACGAACCGGACTTACTAAAAACTACACTACTGTACGATTAGGTACACTGCCTATAAGTGTTGTAGCAAGGTTTAAGTATATCCATTCTATAAATAAATAAATATCTTGTGTAAAATTGTATCGTATTTAATAGTTTTTCCTAGTAAAATATAAGCTATTTTATATACACCTCGTTCGACATCAGACCCCGAAAACTCCAATGCAAATACGTCAATTTTTGGGTCTAGCCGGTTATTATAGGAGATTTATTCAAGATTTCTCCCGTGTAGCCAAACCTTTAACTGCCTTGACACATAAGGGGAAGAAGTATGAATGGACTTCCGAACAAGAGGGTGCCTTCTAATTGTTTAAAAAGAAGTTGACTACGGCACCTATTTTATCGTTACCTGATGGAATGGAAGATTTTGTTATTTACTGCGACGCATCAAGACTGGGTTTTGGGTGTGTTCTTATGCAACGGAAGAAGGTGATTGCATATGCTTCTCGACAACTCAAAATTCATGAACAAAACTACACCACACATGATCTGGAATTGGGCACCGTTGTTTTTGCATTAAAGATGTGGAGACATTATCTGTATGGGGTCAAGTTTATCGTATACACCGACCACAAAAGTCTCCAACATATTTTAAATCAAAAGCAACTAAATATGAGGCAGCGTAGATGGGTTGAGCTGCTAAATGATTATGATTATGAAATACGTTACCACCCGGGGAAAGCGAATGTGGTAGCTGATGCCTTGAGTCGAAAGGAAAGAGAACCTATTCGAGTAAAAGCTATGAACATGATTATTCATACTAATCTTACTACTCGAATAAAAGAGGCACAACAGGAGGTTTTGAAGGAAGGAATTTTTGGAAAGGAAATACCCAAAGGATTAGAAAAACAGCTTAATATTCGGGAAGACGGAACCAGGTATTTAGCTGAAAGAATTTGGGTACCAAAGAAAGGGGATTTGAGGAAAGTGGTACTAGGTGAAGCACATAAAACCAGATATTCAATACATCCCGGAGCGGGGAAAATGTACCAAGACCTCAAGAGAAACTTTTGGTGGCCAGGAATGAAGGCCGATATAGCCACATATGTAGGAGCATGTTTGACTTGTTCTAAAGTCAAAGCTGAACATCAGAAGCCATCGGGTCTACTCCAACAACCTGAAATCCCAGAATGGAAATGGGAAAACATTACCATGGATTTCATTGCTAAGTTACTGAGAACTGCAGGTGGTTATGATATGATTTGGGTAATAGTTGATCGTCTTACTAAGTCAGCACACTTTCTGCCAATAAAAGAAGAGGATGGTATAGAGAAATTAGCATGATTATACCTGAAAGAAGTTATTTCTAGACATGGTATAGCAATTTCTATTATCTCCGATCGTGATAGCAGATTTACTTCCAGATTATGGCAGGCATTACACGAAGCGTTGGGAACTCGTCTAGATTTAAGTACTGCCTATCACCCACAAACTGATGGGCAGAGTGAAAGGACGATTCAAACACTTGAAGATATGCTACGAGCATGTGTTATTGATTTTGGAAGCAGTTGGGATCGACATCTACCGTTAGCTGAGTTTTCCTACAACAACAGCTATCATTCTAGTATTGAGGTGGCACCATTCGAGGCACTTTATGGGAAGAAGTGCAGGTCTCCGATTTGTTGGAGTGATGTGGGGGATAAACAGATTACAGGTCCAGAAATTATCCAAGAAACCACCGATAAAATCATTCAGATCCAGCAACGATTGAAAACAGCTCGGAGTCGACAAAAGAGCTATGCGGATGTTAGAAGAAAACCTTTAGAGTTTGAGGAAGGTGATATGGTTATGCTTAAGGTATCACCTTGGAAAGGTGTTATTCATTTTGGAAAGCGGGGGAAATTAGGCCCAAGATACATTGGGCCATTCAAGATTGAAAAACGCATTGGGCCGGTGGCCTATCGACTTGAGCTACCTCCACAATTAGAAAAGATTCACAACACCTTCCATGTTTCAAACCTGAAGAAATGCCTAGCTACCGAAGATCTAATTATTCCTTTAGATGAGATTAAAATTGACGAGAAACTAAATTTCATCGAAGAACCGTCGAAATTATGGATCGTGAGGTCAAACGACTCAAACAAAGTAAGATACCAATCGTTAAGGTTCGATGGAATGCTCGTAGAGGACCTGAATTCACTTGGGAACGAGAAGACCAAATGAAGCTAAAGTACCCACATTTGTTTTCCGATATCGCACATTAACTAGGTACTATTCTAAATTTCGGGACGAAATTTAATTTAACGGGTGTGTAATATAACGACCCGGATTTTTCCGCTAATATATTGAAGATTAATATTTACATAATTAATGTTTCCAACATGTTAAGCAATCAAACTCATTAAGAATTGGTTATTTGCAATGAATTTTATACAAACGTTTGGCCACCCAGTTTGTCTGACGATTCACGAACGTCATAAATTGAAATAATTATATAATGATGTATATATGGATATATATATACTTATGATTTGTTAAAATGATATTTAAGTATCTCATTATATATAATAACAATTGGTTATATACATAAAAATGAGATTACTAACTTAAAGACTTCAAGACTATATACATATATATAACGATTAACGTTGTAATAACTTCTAAATTAAAATGTATGTATATGTATTGTATTAATATGTATTAATACGCTTTTAAAAGACTTAATAATATATATCAATATATTTATACTCAATAAAGATAGCTATACTCATTTTCTCATTCAATTTTATCAAGAATCCTATTTGTATTCATACGGTATTTATACCCGTATCATACCCAGCTTTTATACGTATTTACTATGGGTATATACATACCAAATCATTGATCTTAGTAGCCCTCAATCATTTGTGAGACATGTATAAACATGATGTAGACTTGTGGGAACCATGGCTTGGAAACTAGTATGACTAAATGCATAAAATTACAAACCATGGAGTCATGTTGTTGCCCCCATTTTGATGCCAACATGTAGGATAAATAACCATCCATTTCATTCCAATTAACTACATCATTTTACTCTCTAAACACATACTCAAACACCCTCTCAAACTTCCATTCAATTCAGCAAGTATTGGTCTCATAATCCAAGTTATAATCATCATAACAAAGCTTGATCAAAAATACTTCAAGAATTCCAAGCCATCAAGGGTATCTTTGAACTCAATATATTCTCCTTATTTCTCCAGCAACTTTACTCATTTGATTTGAGGTAGTAACCTTATTCATAATCTTATTCGATTCGTATTCATATAGCTATCTTATTTTGAGTTATAACTAATAACAACAAGAACATAGTTTAGATTATTTCTAAACTTGTTTGCAAATAAACTTAATCCTTCTAACTTGACTTTTAAAACACTTCAACACATGTATTATGACAGTATGTCAAGCTAACATAAGGATATAAAACTTGTAAACACGAAGAACACCTTAAAATTGAATATACGCCGTCTTAGTCGAACGGGGGCTGTTTTGGGTTTGATTTTAAAAACCTATCTTAAACTTTGAAATAACAGATTTTCTTTGGTGAAAAATCTTATTTTATATGGATATGAAATATATCCAAATTTCATGGTTAAACGCTAATTGGAAGTATGTTTTTCAAAAGAGTCATCAAGATGTCGTTCTTACAACGGATATGACTATCTTCTTGTATTTGACTCCTAAGCTGTATTTTCAACTATAAACATATACTTTTTTTGTTTAGATTAATAAATAATGGTTCGATACAAAACCATGGCAAGTCGAATCACTCAAAACGGATTTGTAACTAAGAAATTATGGGTAAAATAAATTGGATATTTTTGTTTGTTTTTAGCTACGGTTTTGATTAATAAAAATGGATGCTAACCTTATCCTAGCTAACTTACCTTGTATCCTACATGTATTTATACATGTCTTGTTCCCGAACTTATGGAAATACAATTTATAATAGTCGTGATTAAGTTCTACGACAATATATTATAGTCTTAATAAAGATCGTAAGGCACCATATATATATATGACTTGATCACCGTGGATTCGTATACAAAGTTTTGACATATCATTTTGATTTCTTCTATATATATTATTGGAACGAACTAATAGACACCATTGGCAGTAATCTCGAGTTAGATGTGGGTCGAAGTGGATTCCAAAAAATTATATACTTTGAGCTGTGATCGAGCCTGAGACATGTATACAATGGGTCGCGGATTGCTTCAGACAATATACATATTATGTGTCTTATTATATTAAGACAATATATTATAGTGTTAGTGAATTCTAACACAATATACGCATTTATATTTATATATATATTTATACTATTGGACTATTGGACTACGAATGTTAGACTACTAACAATGGACAATTAAAATTATCACAAGTATCGTAAGTATGGAATATTAATTTTATATATATATATATATATATATATATATATATATATATATATATATATATATATATATATCTTGTCAAGTAATGTAGACCACGAGATTTCAGTGCTTCAATCAGCAGTTTAAATCAGTATGAAAAGTATATGCTTAACCGTGGGCACCCGGTAACTAGACTTAACGTATGTATATCACCCCCTAAAAGTGCACTTGGTGAGTGCGTTTGTCCTCGAAGTATTAAACACCCGTTGTCTGCTAGCGCGACTAGCCCGAGTGGGGTTGTCAACCCTATGGATCCATATCTAAGATTCGCGTTCACGGTTAGGAAACCAATGATTAAACATTACCAAGCTAAGGGGAATCTTTCTGTCGTTTGTAACCCACACATATATAATTTTAAGTACTCGTGTCTAGTATGTAAAACGTAAAAAGCGCATGTATTCTCAGTCCCAAAAATAGTAAAAGTAGTAAAGGGATGCTATAACTCACAGTGAATAAGCAGTAAAAGTCGATATGAAATGTATGCAGATAGTAAGTCGGTCCGAAAGGTCGTAAACCTAAGTCAAAGGTCACTAGGTCAGTATGTTGTCATCAACGTCATCATCATTCATCAAAGCTAATGTAAGTTTAACAAGAATAGAGATCGAAACAAAAGGCTGACTTTGGACAGCTGTTACGACCTCTATACAAATCGAAAAGATGCGTAGTTAGTGGCCAAGGCTCCGTTTGTGAGTTCCCTAACCGCTGACCAATTTTCAGAACCCAACTCGTCTTCGTTTGACCGTGGCGACGGTTTAAGTGCGAGTCGGTCAGAAATTTCAGCATAACGTTACAAAGGCGTAGTGACTTTCGGAAGGCTATAAATCCTAAACCGTATATCGGATTTAGGTGAGGCCTAAACGAAAAGTCATCTACTCGAAACGAACTATCTAAAAATCAATTTTACAGAAGCCCAGAGTGTCTGATAAGACCCCGAAAAACAGTAAACAAGTGATCCGGTGGGATTCTTGGTGCTTGATGCTCATCCTGATTCACATCCTTGATGCTTGTAGCTTCAAGTGTACAACTCATTGATGTGTTAGCATCACTTTGACCAAGATTCAACCATCAACACACAATATGTTAAGACCAAGTAAGAATACAACTCACTTAAGAATTTTAGAAGGATGATGAACCAAGGCTACATCATATTCTTAGTCTTAACACAAATACAAGTTCTATTTACAACTAAAGCTACAAACTTTCCTTCAATCAAACAAGTATGAATACAATCTTGATCAAATAAAGTAATGGAACCCTAAGCTAGAGAGCTTGGATCCTTTTCACACAAGTTATGAGATTACAAAGGTAGAAAGCTTGAATCTTTGGTGTTCTTGAAGATCTTGAAACATAAAGCTTAGATCTTCAAGTTACATGAAGATCATAAACACAAGTTTTGATCTTTATAACAAAATAATGAGATCATAAGTTAGAAAACTTAGATCCAACAAAATAGATGAAGATTCAAAGCTAGAAAGCTTGAATCTTGGTTGTTCTTGAAGATCCTTGAAGCATGAAGCTAGATCTTCAAGTTACATGAAGATTACAAACACAAGTTTGAATCTTTACAACAAAATAAATAGATTAAAAGCTACAAGATTTAAATCTAACAAAATAAGTGAAGACTCAAAGCTAGGAAGCTTGAATCTTCCATGTTCTTGAAGGATTCAAATCCAAGTTTGAATCTACAAGATATAACAAGATCTAAAAGCTAAAGAGCTAGATTCCTTGATGATGATGATGTCGTGAATGAGAAGGGAAGAAGAAGAAGAAGAAGAAGAAGAAGAAGAAGAAGAAGAAGAAGAAGAAGAAGAAGAAGAAGAAGAAGAAGAAGAAGAAGAATAAAGTTTAAAACTTACACTTTTTAGAGTGAGAAAGACTAGAGAAAGAATTAGAGAGTAAGTGTGTGTAATTTGTGGATGAGATCAAGTGTGAAATGGGATGAATAAGCTTGGTATTTATAGGAGGTGAGGGTGTGGGGAGGTGATGGTGGCCGTGGGGTTTGGGGGGGGGGGACAAGGGGGACACCTTTTTGCTCTTTGGTTAATGGTTGTCTAAAGTTGGTGCTTATGTTAGGATCCCATGCAACATTAAGGATTATGGTTAACAAAAATGTTAGAATGTTCCCTCTAATAAATGGGCATTTGTCTTACATATTATTGGGTCACTAGTCATTAATAATTGGGCTAATTAAAAAGTCCACTAGCTAGAGTAGGGTGGGCTTAAGTCCAACAAGGTAGAAAGTCCAACAAGACTAACTAGTGTGCTCTAGTAAATTACTAAGCATAATTAAGCATCCAAAAACCCAAGTAATTGTTATTATAAAATAACAATTAGTATTTCGTAGTCATAATATTCAGATTATGACCAAAGTTAAACGTGTACACAGTATGCAGTTCGTTCTAAACGTCAAGTGACACTAACGGTCATAAAGGCTTCCGGGGATCAAGTTAAGTAACCTACGTACTTAAAGGCACGTTTTCACATATAAAAAAAATTGCTGCCATCGTCCTTGAACTTGTATCTAAATCACTGGCGTCGTCCTCAAACTTTTTTTTTACTCACGTCGTCACCGAACTTTCAAAAAATAACGTTGGTTGTCCCTCCGTCTGCTTCCGTCTATTATTTCTGTTAAAGTCATCCCATGTGCCAGGCACGTGAGGGTACTATAGTCTTTTTTATTGTTTATTTAAATAAGACATAATTACATCGGCCGTCCCTCTATTTTAAAAATAATATAATTTAATTGTATTTTTTCTTTTATTTTTTTCTATTTTTCTTTTTCAAAACTCATATTCACCTCCTCTGTCCCATTCACTCTAACACAATATCATCAACCCTTTACAACACTCCCTCGTCAAATCCCATTTCTTACTATCAAATTAATAACCCATTCCTACTATCAAATTGATTACACATTTGAAATCAAAACACCGTTCATTGTGATTTAAACCGTGAATTTTATTCAAATACTAATAGCAATTAAAATCAAATCACAATTCATTCCGGATTTCAACCATAACCACCACAAAAGTTGTGTTGAATATGAGTTTTTAACGGTACTGGAAGAAAGTCGAAACTCTCAATTCTCAGATCCGGTAAATAAGAGTTTCATTGATTATGATCCCGGTAAAAACTTGACAATCCGGTGATTCAATAACTTTCCGGTGACCACCGATCGTCATCACCAATTCAACAAATTTCCGGTGACCACCGATTACTATTATCGTGTGTCATTCCAGATCTGGTTGTGAATGTGGGCTAATTTCCACATGAAAAACATTTCAATATCATCACTGAATGTTCGTCAATCATCAACATCATCTGAAAAAGACAGAATTGATTGAATTAAAGCGTTGACCGAGGACCTTCGAACTTTGACTTTCAGATCTGGAATTTTTTGTTGAATTTCAATGAGAGTTGAAGGTTTCTATAGTACAAACAAACATCAAGTAATCCAAATGTGTGCTCGAATCGATCTGAGAGTGGCTAGATTGTTCCGAGGACCAAAACGTTGAACGTTTTCGGTTTATGATGAACACGGAACAGATCTAAACGAATTCGTTGTTGTTAATTGCATCTCATGATGATCGAATGTTAGTTTGATGTTGTAGATCACGTTTTTGTGCTCAGATTTCTTTTAGAAACGCCAAATAAAGAAATCTAATTTGAGATGATGATGTATATAAACGTACAGTAACAGTAGGAAAGATATTGGTTTTGTGGATTTTTTTTATTTTCTTGAAAATGAAATGAATATGATAATTAAAAGAGAAAGAAGGAATAAAAAGGGGTTAAAGAGGAGAAAAAGACGTACCCTCGTGTGTCTGGCATATGGGATGACTTTAACGGAAATAATAGACGGAAGTAGACGGAGGGACGACCAATGTTATTTTTTTAAAGTTCAGTGACGACGTGAGTTAAAAAAAAGTTTAAGGACGACGTCAGTGATTTAGATACAAGTTCAAGGACGATGAGAGTAATTTTGTCTATAATATAGCTCAGTACGCACAAATACGCAGTTTTGTGAAAACACAAAGCACAAAAGCAAGTCGAAAAAGTCTGGTCGTTACACATAGCCTACCTTTTCATTGAACTAAAAGGTTTAAAGTTTTCAATTTATGAATTATCATATATACTATTACTTGATAACATGCTACCAGAACTCTGATAATGATGATCTCAGATAATAACAGACAGCACCGTTACAATCATTTATCAAGAAAAATGAAAATCTATGTCAAAAGACAGTTGGTTACCTCATATCAAACATATAACTGGAATAATCAAAAGAATACCCAAACAACCACACACCACCACCAGACATCACAACCAATAAAAAACAGAAAGACCAAAAATTTAGCGTACTTACCCCAATAAATTGAGGCATAAAAAGGGAAAATGCTCTTAACCTCAGGAATACCCAAGATGTAACAAAAATTGCCACATAAAGAAAAATACCAGATTAGTTGCCACAATTGCGTCGTCGGTGATGGTAACGACAGAAGTTGGTAACCATAACGCTATCTCCAACGACACTTCAAGAAACCAATCGGAGATAAAGCGCCGAGATTTAACACATGTTACCCTATATCATACCCATACCCACAAAAACTCCGGATGAAACTTTCAAAATTAGGGGTAAAACCCTAATTCATCTTCTCATATACCGACCGGCAATAAAAGATATAGGAGAATTGAAACCCACAGCAAGACCCAGGGCAGAAGGTGGAGATACTGATGAAACATATAAGAAATGCGATGAAAGAAATAGAAGAAGGTAGATGATAATCTGCAAATTAGGTAAACTATGTAGATCGGATGAGATCGAATGATAACAATTGAAGATGTTGTTCCGTTGTTCCTGACAAGTTTTCTTTGTAAGTGATGGCGGAAGTGGTGTTGGTGATAAGGGTTGAGGCTGGCGTATTTTCTAGAGAGTTTTTAGGGTACATGGCAACAGTGTGACAGAGGTGTAGAGATTAACAGTATAACAGGGAGAAGTGGGCCTTCTAGCCAATAGGATTCCAAGGATGATTACGCAAATTAGTATATAGTTTAATATATATATATATATATATATATATATATATATATATATATATATATATATATATATATATATATATTAAAACACGATTCTTAGCAACGTGCTAAGGGATAAGTTACAAAGGAAAAGCGAGCCATGAGTTCCAATTAGATACTCTATGACCCTTATTTTTAAGCCGACAAAAAGAAAGTAATCTAATTACATCAAAAAAACTACTTCTACTAGAAAAATGCTCATTAAACACGATGCCGTTTTTGAATCGCCAAAGGCCCCACAAAATGGTGACAATGATCACAATTACCTTGTCCTTGTTCCCAGAAGCAAATTAAGAGGCTTCGATCAAATTAGAAAAATCATCCCACGAAAAACACGTTAGGTAACCCACAATCTATCCAAACACAGGCCTTTTGCCATATCTCCGAAGCAAATGGGCACCCAAAGAACAAATGAGATTGATCCTCCACACTGTTATTACAATCAGGACAATCGATAGTATTAATCTCTACACTTTTCGTAGAAAGGTTCCAACGCAAGGGAAGAGAATTTAGTCTAAACCTCTCCAAGAAAACGTTCACTATTCAAGGAACAAACTTAAACCATAATGTAGGAGTATTTGATGTAATGAGAATTCTGCTATCAATAATATCACAAACTCCTATCACCGAGAACAGTCCATCTGAACATGGTGAGAAAATCCATTTGTCGTCCCGTTCCGATATAATACACTAGTTAACCTCATCCCGAAGAGAGGCTAATAACACCACATTACGACTACCAAGTTCTTCTCTTGACCACACGCATTGCCAATAATCCTCTTGTCCGCATTAGTGTCATTTTTATGCAAATCAAGATGAAATAATTGATTGTAACGAGAGGCTAAACACGAGTCACCGGACCATAAATCATGCCAAAATCTCATACTCCTTTTGTTTCCCACTTCCAGACGATTGGAATTCGAAGAAGCAAGTTCTCTAAAATGGTTTTGGAACATAAAGACACAATCGATAACCAGACACATGAAATAACTCTTATGATGATTGTCGTTATACGCATGAAATAATAAATAATTAAATAACAGCCACTACAAAAATAATTAATAACTGCCTTGCATAATTAAGTTAAACGGTTAAATGACAGCTTAATGACTATCATTAATAAATATTTATCATATTGTGTTAGTTACAGTATATGATTAAGATGTACTCCTTAAGTCTCAAAATTATTGTCCCATTTGACTTTTAAAAAAATTTTTTTTTTTTTTTTGAAAGATCAAGATATTTTATTACTCATGAAAAATTATTACAATGAGATTCGAGGGAGCCCAACGGATAAACACCGAAACTTTAACCGATCTAGAAAACACGACAATATGTATCTATATGTTAAACTACACATATGAAACTCATTTATAGTATGCATGAAAATACTTAAAACACTCAAATTTTATCCCCGATAGATAAATACTTATACAAGCCGAGATAGTGTACCGGATACAGTGATGAAACACAGTGATAAAGTATACCGTAACCACCTCATTTAATTTCTATTCAATGAGTCATTTGAGGTTTTGAGTAAAAAAACCTGACCCTTAGCCGATTCCTTCCTTTGTTGGAGGGATAGCATCATATAATTTCGGGTTCAATAACCATGTTAGTCATATCAAATTGTCTTTCTTTCACCGGCTGAAGATCCACTTGAAGCTTTTCGTTTGTATTTCGGAGATTAACTTTGGAGTGCTTAGTTTTTTATTACCAAACACATGATCATTGTGATTTTTCCATATGTAGTAGCTCATAACCCACACAATTGCTTGTCAAATAGTCGCGCTCATAGAAGTGTTTAAATATGGGTTTAATCCTTTTGACAGATCTGAAAGGTTCGAGTAGTTTAGGTTGTCTAAGATCCACCATTTACGAATTCTATCCCATATGTCAATTGCTACTTTGCAAGTTAAAGAGTATGGTTGAGCGTTTCAACTTCATCATTACAAACTGGGCATTTAGTCGAATGTAAATCAATGTCTCAATTATCAAGTTCGGTTCTAATTAACACAAAGTTTATTTTGTTTGGCTCTCCATATGAAATGCAAATTTTTTGAGGGGGGTCAGGTGGCATGGAATTAACTTTGGAGAGCTTTGTGAGAATACCCATGAGAAAATTGGAAGTAAAAGTTGTGCTGTTATTTAACATCCATACCCAATCATAGTGGGGTTTGCTTGAGGGGGTGTATCTTTTTAATTTGGATTGAAGGGTTGAGAGTTCAGTAGAAGATCTTCATCTTGGGTCGGATATCCAGACCCAATTAAATGAGGTAGAGTTGTCTTCCCATTGAACCCGATCTGCTACCAGGGCTGATTTATTAGACTCCAAACGATGTAATCTGAATACGTTTTTCATAGGATCGTCACCACACCCTTTGTTGTTTCAAAAGCTAGTTTCCTTTCCTTAACCTATAACTTTAACAAATGCATTAGAAATATCACACCCAAACTTGTTTAAGGTTTGTTCCACATTGATAATATTAAACCACGTACTACCCGACTATTTTTTAAGTATGTTAACATTATATGGGGAGATACATCCCAAACCGCCATTTTGACCATAAATAGTTTTGATAACTTTTGTCCAAAGAGAGTAATTATTTTTGAGGAATCTTCACCACCATTTAGTTAAATGATATAAATTTTTTAGTTTTAAGGAACTAATATTTAGACCATCCGAAACATAGGGTAGTAGGACTTGATTCCAATTTACCCAAGCCATCTTTTTATGTTCTAAAGACCCGCTCCAAAAAAATCATGACGCATACCTTCAAGTTCTTTTATTACTTCGAGTGGTGCTTTTATTAAGAATAATTTTTCAATCCTGAAAGATCTTCGAAACATTTAAGAATTTTAAGGTGTTTCTAAACTCCATTTTTATTCCATTTTCTGAAGATTATCGTGTTGTCGGCATATTGGAAGTGAGATACAATAACTTATCGTTTTCAACTTCTACACCTCTTATTAGCTTTTTGTTTACAACCATGTTTAAAAGGTAGTTTAATCCTATGCTTGCTATAATGAACGGGAAGGGGATAGTGGATCACTTTGTCTAACACCCATTTTTGAAAAAAATTGATCGGTTGGGGACCCGTTTATAAGGATGGATATTGATGTTGAAGTTAAGTAAGGATTAATCCATTTTTGCCCAAACCCCATAAAACTCATTACTTTTAGTAAGAAAATATTAGTCAATGCAATCAAAGGCTTTTTCAAAATCCGTATTAAAAATAAATTTTTTTTGTTTTTTTGCTTTAAGATCATCCAACGTTTCGAGAGCGATTAAATCGCCATCAAGAATATATATATCACTTAGAAAGGCGCTTTGTTCGACACTTATTAGTCTTGGAATTACTTTCCTTATTCTATTCGTAAGGACCTTTGAAAGTATTATATAATAGCTACTAATGAGACTAATAAAGCGATATTTCGAGAATTTAAGGGTTCTTTAACCTTTAGGATAAGAGTAATGAAAGAGGCATTGCAACCATTGGAAATTGAGCCAGATTCCCAGAACCAGTTAAGAGCACTCATGAAGTTATCTTTGATGACATCCCAAAATTTTGTGTAAAACATTAAGTTGAATCCGTCGGGGTCTGGCGCTTTACTTTGTCCACACCCTTTAATTGCTTCTAGTACTTCTTGTTTGCTGAATTTGACCTCTAGTCCTAATGCCACAGCTTGGTTAATTTTCATTCCATTCCAATTGTTGATTTGGAAATTATTATTTTGTTTTTTGGTGAAGATGGATTTAAAATGAGAGTGTGCCTATGTTTTTATGACATTAGGATTTGTGGACCATAAACCGTTTGCGTACACTCCATGAATATTATGTTTATTTTGTCTTCTTCGAATACAAGAATGAAAAATTGTCCCAAAATATTTTTAACGACGGTGATTATATATGCTCAGAATGAGGCTAAAAAAATTCATCAAATATCATATAACACAAACAAATACTTACGGTCAAAGTTCTAAAAAAAGATTTTAAAAGGTAAAATGAGTCATTAATTTTTGAAACGGGGGAGTAACTTGTTTTACTAGTTAAATTAAATCTAGTGGATGACAAAACTCTTCATTCCATTCAATAGCCCCTACATCACTCACACGTTCGAGCGAGATGAGAGAGAACAGAGGGAGAGAGAGTTGTGAGGATAGGAATGACAAGAGATCGAAATCAATACAGCGGTGACTACGGGAACATCTACACAAGGTCGAGAAGAAATCATCTTGCGTCGTTCATGTTTTTCAATTTTTCGGAAGATATGAAGGTTGTCGATTTGTGGAAAGTTTTAAAACCTTATGGAGAAGTAAGAGACGTCTATATGGTCGGCAAACGTTTACGTAACGAACACCGATTTGCCTTTGTCAGATTCACTGAAGTTGTGGATGAGATCATTCTTTTAAAATCAATGGAAATCATTAGATTCGATGGTAGGAACATTAGGATCTTCAAGGCAACGGACAGAAAACCCAAAGTTGAGTCTAATGGCTCTGAGAGACAACATGATTGGATGGATGGTTCGAACTATGAAAGATTCCAAGAAGGTCGCAAGTTCAACGATGTAGTAGGAGGCAAGGTTGATGACTTAATTACAAAACTGGAGAATCGGAGGATGTACAAGCAAGATGATAGAGAAGACCCAAGACACAAAATGAAAAATCGAGTGTATTCAGGTTAAAAGCCTACTTCTAAGAACTATGATAATGGAAGAATAGTTGAAGTGAATGAGAATGAGAACAATAAAAACGAGCTGTTAGAGAGGCCAATCATTCGCACGGCAAATGGTCAAGAGATCCTGAATAAACTAGAAGGATTATGCAAAGCAGAAGGGATGAATAACTTGGACATCAAGCTACTTGGTAGGTTGGATGTATTACTCATCTTCAACTCTGAAGATTCTATATACAAGGTGATACATCGGGAAGATCACCCAAAAAGAAGATGGTGTAAAGACTCGTCCTAATCCATAAGGACGAATACAAAAACATATGATTACATTGTGAGGTACTTGACTTCTATATGATACATTTTACAAACATTGCATTCGTTTTTAAGAAGACAAACTTTCATTACATCGAAAGTTGACGGCATGCATACCATTTCATAATATATCCAACTATAATTGACTTAATAATAATCTTGATGAACTCAATGACTCGAATGCAACGTCTTTTGAAATATGTCATGAATGACTCCAAGTAATATCTCTAAAATGAGCAAATGCACAGCGGAAGATTTCCTTAATACCTGAGAATAAACATGTTTTCAAGTGTCAACCAAAAGGTTGGTGAGTTTATTAGTTTATCGTAAACATTCATTTCCATCATTTTAATAGACCACAAGCTTTTAGATATTTAATTGTACACGTAACCCGAGTACATAATAACACGCGTAACTCGTGAATTAAAATTCATTCATATGGTGAACACCTGGTAATCGACATAACAAAACGCGTCTAGAATATCCCCATCATTCCGGGACTCTCATCGGACATGATAAAATCGAAGTACTAAAGCATCCGTAACCTGGATGGGGCTTGTTGGGCCCGATAGATCTATCTTTAGGATTCGCATCAATTAGGGTGTCTGTTCCCTAATTCTTAGATTACCAGACTAAAAGGGGCATATTCGATTTCGATCATTCAACCATATAATGTAGTTTCGATTACTTGTGTCTATTTCGTCAAACATTTATAAAAGCGCATGTATTCTCAGTCCCAAAAATATATTGCAAAAGCATTTAAAAAGGGAGAAATGAAACTCACCATACAATATTTTGTAGTAAAAATATTCATACGACGATACTGAACAATGCAGGATTGGCCTCGGATTCACGAACCTATATCATTTATATCTATATTAACACTTATATTGGTAATCGAACAATTTATATATTATATCTTAGATTATATATCTTATATATTTAATTTGTATATATTTAATATAATTAATATTTATATACTTTTATATATACATATGATTAATATTATATTAAAAATCAATAATTTGTTATATGTAAATATTTATATAAATAATCTTGATATATATAATTAGATGTATTATGGTAGTTGTAAATAATATACTCTTATATAGAAAATATTTATTTATTATAATAATATTGTTAATATGAAAGTAATAATGATAATAATAATAATAATAATAATAATAATGATGATGATACTAATATTAATCTAAATAATAATTTTAATAATAATGTAAATTTTGATATAAATGATAATAATAAGAGTAATAATAATATTTACAAAAAAAAAATAATGACTTTCTAATAATAATAATACTAATATCTATATTAATATTTATAATGATAATAATACTACTAATAATAATACTAATACTTATGATAATAATAATAATAATAATAATAATAATAATAATAATAATAATAATAATAATAATAATAATAATAATAATAATAATAATAATAATAATAATAATAACATTAATTTTAATAATGATAAAGGTAATAACTTTACTAAAAATGTTAAATTTTGAATAAAATGATAGTTTTAATAAAAGTTTCAATAATCATATAATAATACTAAAATTTTATGTTAAATGATAATTCTACTACTAATAATAACATTACTAATAATAATGATACTAGAAGTAAAATAATAATAATAATATTAATATAGTTGTAATAATAATAATAATAATACCTATATTGATAATAATGATAGTTTTAAATTTTTGATAATAATACTTTTAATAATAATGATAATATACTAATAATAACAATAATCTTAATAATAATACTTATTCTAATAATAGTAATAATATTAGTAATAATTAGATTAACACTAATAATAATAATAAAAATAAATAATAGTACTAAAAATGATAATAATAATAATAATAATAATAATAATAATAATAATAATAATAATAATAATAATAATAATAATAATAGTAATAATAATAATAATAATAATAATAATAATAATAATAATAATAATAATAATAATAATAATAATAATAATAATAATAATAATAATAATAATAATAATAATAATAATAATAATAATAATAATAAATAGAAATAAAGTTACTACCTTAATGAAATAGATTTTTAAAAAAAAATTAAACGCCATGGCCAAGGCTCGAACCTGAGACCTCACAGTTAACCAGCACATGCCCAACCGTCTATTCTGCTTCACATTTTTGTTTTTAACCCACGGCCTAAAATATATAGCATATCCAACTGTTTCTGTTTCTGCTTCTTCTTCATAATGATTATCATCATCGAGTCATCATCATTTTCATCACCATGCTCAAACCATCATCATCATTACAGTCCATATCATCATCATCGTCATACATCATTCTAATCATAACATTATCTTTCCTTAACATCATCATCATTCTTTATTCATAAACTGTCATTATTCATATCAGGAACAACAACATTGGGGTCTGTTGTAACAAGAAAAACGCGACAGTAGCATAACAAGGGTAGGAATAACAGATGGGTTGGGTTTCGTGATTTGTTCAAACAGGCACCCCGACAGGAAGGTATCGTAACACTTCCATCATCATTAACATCTCTACATCATCTCCTTTAAAGCATCACCGTCATGGAGTCATCAAACATATTCGATCTTCATCATCTTCTAATCATCATCGTTTACATATTTTGTTCATATATGAAAAATATAGAAACGGTTTCTATTGTAAAACAGATGGATGACAATTCGGTCCAACTAGCAAAAACCCCTCGGCCCAAATATGAAACGTAGCAGGTAGCCTAGTATCAATAGCAGCCCAAATAAAACTTAACCAAATTCAATTCAATTCAGTGTCCAGTATCTGTTTTGTGTATTAAGTAAGGAACCATAGGTGGGGTCTTTGGTCCATTATATTTGTTAGATTGCAAGTGGGGAGCAAAAGAATTCGATGATGTTAATTAATTTAATCGAACGTGATCACAACTCCAATATCTCTATCAAGTAAGGTTACAAAGTTTATAATTGTCAGCCACAAATGCTATTGCATTATAGAATTCTTAATAGAATAAAAAGAAGCCGTTACCATCGTGGTAGTACTCATCATTCTTCATCAATTTATAACCATCATATAATTATCTTCAACATAAAATTATAACTCCAATCTTTATTATATCTCTTCGGTTGCAGGTTAAATAACGAAACAGAAAGAAAATAAAAAATATACACAGCAGTAGGAGTATGGCAGATCGAGCCGTTGATAGTTTCATTGAAGGTGTTTGGTTTAATCAAAACATGAATTGAAACGTCATAAAGGTTTTGGTTTGTGTGGTGTTTGGTTCACGGTTGCAGGAGTGACCAAGGTGGTGGTTCAAGAAAACAGAAAACTTGCAGGTGTAGTAGCTTAAACAGTAGACCATGGTTCATTGGTGGTGATATGGGTTCAAGATATTTACAGCTGAGGTGGCGGTGTTGGTTGTTTGTAGGGTGGAAAGTGGAAACGGTTTAGGGTGGCGATTGTTTGTAAGGATGAAGATGGCGGTTTATGGGTTATAAACCAAAAGGGTTTTTGTGGTGTTCTACAGTGGTTGTGATGGGCGGTGTTGGAGACGGTGGTGATGGATTTCATGGACTAGGTGGTGCAGGTGGGTTTGGGTTGATCAAGTTCGTATACATATTGTTTAATTGGGTTATTACATTCTTTCAAAGGAAAAAAAATGGTTGATCAGTATATAGAAGAAGATTACAAGGTTCTATAAGGAAGGGTGTGCTCGGTTATTGTGACGATCGCTCCAAATCCATATGGACGAACACGTCATTCATCGATTTCATTGCGAGGTATTTGACCTCTATATGATACATTTTGTAAACATTGTATTCTTTTGAAAAGGCACACCATAAATGAATATTTAAATCAAAGGTTTTCGACATCTGATGATTTCTACATATAGACAATCACCGTAAATAATAGTTTACAATAGTACTTCCGTTGACAATGCAGTCAAAATAAGATACATGGTGATGATTTGGTGAATGCAACATTTCCTTGAAAAAATATGCCATGTAAGACTCCATGCACATAGTTTGTCTAACATATAAGCAAACAGCGGAAGACTTCTAGGGAACCTGAGAATAAACATGCTAACAAGTGTCAACACAAAGGTTGGTGAGTTCATAGTTTTAATGTTTCGTATAACCTGTATATAAAGGTGGATCACAAGATTTCAGTTGTTTCATCCAGAAACGTTTATCAAAATATTCTACAAGATTGAGTATCCTGGTAACTAAACTTTAACGTATATATAATAAGTATCCCTGTTTTAACATACATGCAACCAACATGTACAATACATGCAATCCAACGTGTACTAAACTCAAATAGCATACGTCTGTTTTATAGTTCAGGCTAGGGTTTCTATACCTGGAACAGACGGGGATGTCAAGCCCTATGGATCCATATACAACCACTCGCGCCCATCAGTTCTTATAACTGGCAGTTACTAGTTACCAAAGCTAAGAGATTTTCGGTTCAAACTCAGTGTAGAATTTAGTATGTACTTGTATCCATTGCGTTTAAAATAAAGTGCATGTATTCTCAGCCCAAAAATATAGATTGCAAAAGCAATTAAAAAGGGAGCAAATGAAACTCACCTTAGCAGCATATAAAGTCGTTCACCAAAATGTGACTGAAACTCGGATTATCAAATAACCGTAGATCTCAACCAAGAAAACATATGTTGGTCAATAAATGTCTATCAAACTAGGTCAGGTCATAGTGTATCATAATCCTAATGCTCGAGATCGACATACAAAAGTTATCCAAAGTCGTTTCAATAAGTCAATCTGACTCAATACAATAGTTGAATGATCATGGCAATCGAAACATTTTAACATTTCACATAGTTTCCCAATTCTTGTAAAATTAAACTATAGTTTTTATAAGGCTTTAAAATATGATAAAACACTCAGTTTTGATAATTGTTCAACAAAACGAGACGTGCCTTATATAAGTATTTATTTACTCAGCTGGTAATATTTAAAAATTCAATTTATCAATCTTACAAACAAGTTGTTTAAATATTAATTGCAGATTCAAAAGCAATTCCAATTAACGTCAGTTATAATTCAGTTGACCATATCTTTTGATTCGTTCATCGAAACTATTCGATATCTAAATGAAAAGTTATTGATTTTTCGCCAGCTTTCCAAAAACATGCATATCATATACCCTTTATCAGTAATATATGTATTTAATTCGTGATTCATCATAAACTGTTTAACGACGAAATTTAGCATACAAGCATACCTAAACATATATACTCGAGCACTAGACATGTATACACTATTAATATATAAAAGATAAGATATGAATGCTCACATATCAATATTGTGATTCAATATTGCAGGAAAGTACGTAGACGCAACGGAGATGATAAACACTAGGTTTGACTTGCCAATAATACCCATGAACATTACCCATAACCTCCATAGTTATAACCCATAGTTTCCTTAGCTCTATCCCGCTCGAAAATCCATTTTTGAAAGTGACACGCTCATAACCTCGTCATAGTATTTTATGTATAATACTAATAATAATACAACTAATAATAATAATAATAATAATAATAATAATAATAATAATAATAATAATAATAATAATAATACGATTAATAATAATAATATTAATCTTAATAATAATAATAATAATTATTATATAATAAATATATATATATATATATATATATATATATATATATATATATATATATATATATATATATATTTCTGTGAGAGAGTGCGAGAGAAAACAGATGACAAAATGAACCAGAAATCGACTTGCTTTATAGATGTTTTCTGGATCCAGCCTCCATGCGATCGCATGGAGTTTCTTTGGTATGCTCATGCGATCGCATGAGCTTAAATGACAGCTCACATTTGATTTTTTTTTTGTAGTTCGTCGACATATTTAAATATATTATATATAATATATATAATTTAAATTAATTAATTATATATTATATTATATTCTCGTGTATAGGTGACTTGTAATTTTTATTCCGATAAGTCGTACGTCATCACTCGACTTATGTCCCGGTTTCGGTTTTTTGAATGTCCCTTCGTACGCTGCGAAAACTCGCTCTTTACGTTTCGTGACTCATACCTTTGCCAAATTATAGACTTAAATTATCCATAAGCTATACCACTCGAGATATAACTTATACATTTGAGTGTTTTGGTCATTTACTTCTATAAATCATCGTCTCGCTATTTGTTAATATATATATATATATATATATATACATTTTCATTTTGAAATAGTGTTTTACTGTAGCAAAGTTACTGTAGCAAAGTTTTTTTACTGTAGCAAATAGTGATTTTCGAAAACACTGTAGCTTTTCGGGTACTATAGCAATTCGAAAATACTGTAGCAAATTAGTATTTTACTGGTTCATCTTAAACGTTTTAGTTAACTTATCTAAATATCAATCGAATCAATAATCGAATGTTACTATCGTTTACTAAATAACTTGAAATCATATATATATATATATATATATATATATATATATATATATATATATATATATATATATATATATATATATATATATATATATGCACATTAAGTTAAATATATATTGTTCATGAATCTTCGAGAACAGTCAAAGAATAATTGATTACATGAATATAGTTCCAAAACTTTGAGACTCAACATTACAGACTTTGCTTATCGTGTCGAAAATAATAAATCATTTAAAGATAAAGTTTAAATTTGGTCAGAAATTTCCGGGTCGTCACAGTTATACTTGTAGGGTGTCGATGGATCTTTGGGTTAATATCTGCATCTCATTTACATGTAGATATATATGTGATTTATATAGGATATATTGACAAGAATAAATATAATACTACAATCATAACTTGCAAGTGGTATTGCAAACAGACATGCATAGTACAAAGATATTTCAATTAGACACAGTGATTTATTTGAAGTTTTATTAATCATATTGTACTACGATTCCACCTAATTGATAACCATAATAGTGACAACATAAATTAAACATAAAATACTAATGATAATCAAATAGGATCACTTGTGAATATCAGTTGTCTCTATACTACCGACGGTTTTTAATTACGGAGTGCTATCTTGCACCGTTGTTAATCAGTGGTAGATAAAAGTCTTTGGAAAAATCTCATATTTTTAAATTAAATGCCTTTATTTAATTTAGTCATTATGGTATAGAATTGGTCGTTTGAAATTATTAAATAAAAATTAAATTTATTATTAGCTCTCAACCTCAAGTGAAATATACAAAATGTAAAAATTTAACAAAGATCTCCTAAATATATATTTAATAAGCCTATAAATTATATAACTTATTTCGGATCACCGTTTATTTCAAAAATCACATATATTCGTTTTTAACTAGTTTAATATCGATCGAATGACAAATGAGTGCTACTGTCGTTTACTAAATAAATTCGAAATCACAAAATATATATTTAATATACTTGATTTATACAACAAGATATGTTTTAAATCATAATATCATATTCTTATTTTATTTTACATAATTAATTTTAATAACAACAATATATAATATTTAAAATTATAATTATAATTATTATTTACATATATATACACACACACATATCTATTTACAATTAGTTGTTCGTGAATCATCGGAAGTGGTCGAATGATAATTGTATATATGAAACAGTTCAAAAATTTTGAGACTCAACCTAACAGACTTTGCTTATCATGTCAAAATTATGAAATCGTATCGTGAGTTTGGTTCAAAATTAATCGAAATTTTCCGGGTCGTCACAGATGGATCCATAAAATTTGAAAGTGAGATGGTTCTTATTGGCCAGAAGGACGCATGGTTTGGCTAAAAATCTCTGTTACGGTGTTCCGATACAATGCTGGACGGAAAAAACATTCACTTCGATTGCAGAATAGTGGGGAATAGTTTACGAACTATCCAACTGCACATTATTGCGGAATCAAACCTTAATCAATGGAAGACTTTTCTTGAGTGTGAACCTCTACCTCTTTCATGTCCCCGTCTGAAGCTTGTGTCTTGTTCTACCTTTTTGACTTGTTCATCATATACATGTTTGAGAAGCTTCTATTCGTGAAGAAATAAAGAGCTTTGGAGTTCATCAACAAATAACTTACCAAGATCTTCGATTCTTTAATTGAACATACAACAAGTATAAAGTTATCAGTTAATGTTCTAATAATCTTTTCAACAACCTTCACATCGGGCATATCTTCTCCACATTTTCGCATGTCATTAACTGTTACCATAGTTTTATCAAAATATGAGGTAACAGTTCCATTTCTAACATTCCGAAATCTTTCCTTAGATGTTACAGCTGAGCTCATTTATCCTAGCGTTTCCATGGTACTTCACCTTCATGACATCCCAGATTTGCTTGTCGTCTCCTTTTGATTAATTGTAAGTAATTGTCTTGAGGATGTGCTTATCAATTGATTGAAATAAATAATTTATGTCTTATAAATCCTTCAAAGTGTTTAAGTTTGCACGTTCAACATCTGTCATCTTGCTTCCATCACTTGACTCCCATTATCTTTCTTCAACCACTTGCCAATATTCTTTTGAACGGAGTAAGGTTTCCATCACCAAACTCCAGTGGTCGTAGTCTCCATCAAATTTAGGTACGTTGGCCATCTCAAATTTCTCTTCCGCCATTTTCACTCTTGTTTTGATCGCTCACAAGTTCACTCTGATACCAGCTAAAGAGATAAAATAGCAGATATCAAACAAACACTCTCGATTATTTATTCATAACCAAAGCAAGCTATATATAATAGCCCGATACATGACTCAAACAAACGCATACATAAAACGTTTACATGACCCAAAGGAGATCTAAAAATAAAGGAAAATAACGGAAACAGTTAGGGTTGTGCATGGTCCATACCCGGACCGGACCAGACAATACCTGGACCAGACCGAAACCGAAATTTTTATGAAAATAGGAACCAAGGACCGGACCATAAAGATATGGTTCGGTTCGGTCCGGTTCTAGCGTCGGTCTAAACGGTTCGGGTAATAACCCGGCCCGTTTATATCCTTTTGGAAAAATAATATATATTATACTATTTTATTCACATATTTACGACTCACTTTATAAAACTATCAATATATGACATAATAAATGAAAAAACTCAACATATAAATAAAACTAATCCAAGTTTAAAATCAAAGTAGTAATCAAAACTTCAAAAAACTATATCACGAGAATAACTAATAAAATGGTTCTTGTTTACAATAGTTACCATGTCACGATAACTAATATGATACAGTACTTGTTTACAATCATTATCACGTACAAGTTTTGATTATTCAAAACCTACTCTCAACAAGACGTATCGAATGAGAAAGAAAACAAGAAACACAAGAATACAAGATACATGTATACTAATCGTAGAATTGTATTAAGAAATCGTAGGCCTTAATACGCAGTTATATTGAAAAAAGAGAAGATATATACTAACCTTAGAGTTTTAAATCAAGTATTGAAGGAAAGAAAATTAATTATATGGAGTATGTTAATTTATTGAGAAAATAATTCTATGAAGGAAACATGTATATATAAATATTTTTAAACCACCAACTATACATATTAAGGAATATAATCTATATTTGGTTCAAATTCTACAATGTAATTGAGTTGTTATATATCCAGAGAAGACGATTATGTACATATATATATCGGTTGATTCGGTTCGGTCCAAAACCATGGTTTTTTCAGGTATGACCTGGACCGGACGAAAACTCGAAATAATCAAAATATATGGACCAAGGACCGGACCAAACTTTCTCGGGTATTTCGGTTTCGGTTCGGTTCCTCCTCGGTCCTCGGTTTCTTTCGGTTCTACCTGAACCATGAACACCCCTAGAAACAGTCCCCTAGAATATGTATGACTGATTCTAGGTTTTGACTATATAAAACCGAACTGAAAAATATGATGGGTATGAAGCCCACTTATTCTTAAATAGCTCAAACAAAAGACTCAAAGTAAATGAGCCCAATATTATAAATGTTAAAATATTATATAGAACATATAAAAAAAAATATTAGAAAAAAAATTCAATAGACAAAAAAGGTTCTGTGATTAAATTGTTTGATAAAATGAATTTTATTGATTATGTTATAATTTTCAACTTATAACTACCAAATACAATTATATTTGTTTATGAAATATTAGTAAAGAGAGAATAAGTGTGTATTTCAAATAATTCTATGAAATGGTGCAAGTTTACAAGCATACCATCATGGTGTATTTATACTACTAAGAAATACTATGCAAGTGCTACAAAATTGACTAAAAGTTTGTACAAATTTGACTATCCATATATGCATTATTATTTTAATTATCATAACACTCCCCCTTGGATAGAAATTTTGTTTTGGAGATCAACTATAAGTTACTGCCTCGTTAAAAACCTTGCTAAAGAAAACCCAGTGGGAAAAAACTTTAGCTAAGGGAAAAAGAGTGTAGTATAGAGTTGTCTCCCCCTCAAGTAGACATCGTTGATCTTTTACATCTTTTGAACATGTCTCATTCCAATATTGTGAACGTGTGTTCTGAAAATAGCAGTTGGGAGTGCATTGGTGAAAAAATCAGTAGAGTTTTTACTGGATTGAACATATCTCATTTCAATCTGGTTGTTCTTAATGAGATATTGAGTGTATGGGAAGAATCTAGGAGGTATATGTTTTGTTCGGTCACTTTTGATATACCCTTCTTTCATCTGTGCTATGCAAGCTGCATTATCTTCATAGATAGTTATTGGACTTTTATCGCGTTCTAGTCCACAAGAATCAGTAATGAGTTGTGTCATTGATCTCAACCAATATCATTCCCGAGTAGCTTCATGTAATGCAATCACTTCGGCATGATTTGATGATGTTGCAACAAGTGTTTGTTTTTGAGAACACCATGATATTGCGGTACCTCCATTTAGGAATACATATCCATTTTGAGATTTAGCTTTATGTGGATCAGATAAATAACCTGCATCTGCATAACCAACCAAATCTTGTTTTGATTCGTTAGAATAAAATAATCCTAAATCAGTAGTTCCTCGAAGGTATCGAAATATGTGTCTGATCCCATTCCAGTGTCTTTTGATAGGAGCTGAGCTAAACCTTGCCAAAAAATTAACTGCAAAAGAAATGTTAGGTCTTGTACAATTTGTAAGATACATAATGTGACGACCCGGAAATTTCTGACCAAATTTAAACTTAATTTTTTTATGATTTCGACAAGATAAGCAAGGTCTGTAATGTTGAGTCTCAAAAATTCTTGAATTGGTCACATGAATTCAGTTAACCTTGACCATGCCCGATAATTCACGAACATTTATGTGTAGATAAATATGTAAAAAAAAATATATGTGTATATATTAACTTGAATGAATATTATACCATTTAATCATTTGAATTAAATGTGTAAAGTAATATACAAAATAAAGAAGATGTTATTAAATAAATATATAAATATATATATGAATCCTGTACACAATTTATATTACATGTATGTTCTAATATATCTATAATATATATACATGGGAATTGATAAGCATAATTAGTTATATCAATCTTATTATTATTAATAATAATAATATTAATATTATATAAATAATACAAATTATTAATATTATTAATATTAATATCATTATGAACATTGTTATAATTATTAGTGTTATTATCCTAAAAATTGATATTAAGTTAATTATTATTAATAACATTATTATTAGGTTATTATTATTATAAATATTCGGTATTATTATTATTTATTAATAATAGATTTATTTTTATTTTAAATTAGTTTATATATAAAATCAATTATAAATCTATAAAAACCAGTACGAATTTGTTAAGGGTAACTATCATACTATATCTAATTGATTCTTGTCATTGATCGAGTACAAATCATGACTTTAGATCACCAAAAACGTCCAAAATCAGTTAACAGCCATTTTCTCCTTCTTTTTTTTTTTGTATTCTTGTTCTTGGATAAAAATTATGTCGACACAACTAATTATATGTAAGGATCGATCAATTCAATTTTTAAAGGATTCATACAACCTTCTTCAATCATTACCAATTATAATTAACATAAACAGCAATTATATTGTCGATTTTTTTTAAAAAAATAAAAGGAAGAACCCAGTATGTGCTCTGCTCGTGTATTAAATTAGGTAAAGCTCGAAATCATTTTTAATTTAAAAATGTAATAATGAAGTTTTGTTTGGAATCATACACTTAAACTTTCTGCAAAGTTTCACAATTCAATTTTTATTATTCACTTTGAATTTTTGAGTCAAAGTTTCAAAGTTTAAAAGTCAACAATTTGTTCTTCGAACGAATTCAAGTTCTCTGTCATGATTTAAATCCAACTAATGATTTCATAAGTTTCCTTAAACAATTTACGAACTATTTTGTGTAGAAATCATTAGTTAAAATGGCTTAGAAATCTGAAATTGATTTGATGTTCTTCGCGTTCATCAGGGTGCTGCTACTGCACTATTTTTTTATTTTCTTTGTTTTTATAGCTAATAAAAAAATCACAATTGTTTGGTTTAAAGTTTATTTCACATCTTAATTCAAGTTTTAAAATGTAATATCATAATTGGATGGGATTTTGGTCGATCCTGTTCATAGGAAGATGAACAAATATAACAGAAAATTTATACGGGGTAAATATAATTATGAGGGGAAATTATTCAGAAAAACAGAAATGGATCAGTGGTTAAGGGAGTTGACGAGTGAGCGGGATGGCAAGGGTTCGAGCCTGGTGTCTGCCATTTTTTTTGGGAAAAGCTTGGAAGGTAGTTTATTTATCAAAGTTATTATTTTTATGGTTATTATTGTTATTATTAATTATTGTTATTATTATTAGTATTAATATTATTGTTATTGTTATTAATATAAGTATTAGTTATTTATTATTACTACCATGATTTTAATTACAATTATTATTATCATTATTGTTATTACCAATATTATCAATAAGTATTATTATTATTATTATTATTATTATTATTATTATTATTATTATTATTATTATTAATATCATTATATTATTATTATTATCATTATTATTATTAGTGTTATTATTGACATTAAAGATTATGGATGATATTATGAACATGATACGATAAGTATGATATAAATAGAGATGAAATCGTTAGTAATGACAATAAATAATATTATGAATACGTAAGAAATCTGAAAAAATTTATGGATTGTATATGTATATATAACGCATCTTTTATTATTAAAACTTTATTATAATTAATACCAAATTTATGATTTTTATCATTACCATAATTATATTAATATTATTACTATTATTAATATTATAATTATTATCATTTTTACCACTATTAATATTATTTCGGTATTATTATAACTACTATTATTACTATACAAATAATATATATATATATATATATATATATATATATATATATATATATATATATATATATATATATTAAAAATATATTTAATACATATAACATAACGAATATTAATATTTTTATATATAACAAAATGAATAAATGACACACACATATATATATATATATATATATATATATATATATATATATATATATATATATATATACATTCAATATAAAAATAATATAACTAATAAAGCTATATATATATAAATTTGATCGATTACGAATATGTATATTAATAAATATACAAATGATATAGGTTCGTGAATCCAAGGCCAACCCTACATTGTTCAGTTGTTCAATGTCGTCATATGTATTTTTACTACAAAATACAGTATGGTGAGTTCATTTGATTCCCTTTTACTCTTTACATTTTTGGGACAGAGAATACATGCGCTGTTTTTATAACTGTTTCCTAAATGCTTTTGAGATATAATTTTGAACTGAGAATACATGAACTGCTTTTATAAATGATTGAAGAAATAGAAACAAATATTCAAAACTACATTCTATGATAGAATTATTTGGATTCAGAGGTTCGACTTAGTAGTTAACGGAGAGATGAATTTGCATTGCGTACGCATTAGCTCCCGTTTTAACTACCATCGGCGGAATGATTTTGCATTGCACGCACGCACTAGTCCCCGATGTATTGTATTGTATTATAGTCGACTTTGTAGTTGGTAACGGAGGGATGATTTTGCATTGCGTATGCATTAGCCCCCGTTTTAGCTACCCTCGGAGGGATGATTTTTCATTGCGTACGCATTAGCCCCCATTGTAAGAATTATATTGTATTAACTACCACGGTGAGATGATTTTGTCATTACACTACGCATTAGCTACCGTTGGTGAGTTGTTTGAAAGGTTCCGGTGTTCTTCATATGAATGATTTTACAGCAGGAGTAGACCTGCACAGATTGTTTTCTAATTATGAGTATCTTGTGGTCTATTAAACTATTGGAAATGATTATTTATGTTAAACTAATAAACTCACCAACCTTTTGGTTGACACTTTAAAGCATGTTTATTCTCAGGTATGAAAAAAATCTTCCGCTGTGCATTTGCTCATTTTAGAGATATTACTTGGAGTCATTCATGACATATTTCAAAAGATGTTGCATTCGAGTCGTTGAGTTCATCAAGATTATTATTAAGTCAATTATAGTTGGATATATTATGAAATGGTATGCATGCCGTCAACTTTCGATGAAATGAAAGTTTGTCTTTTAAAAACGAATGCAATGTTTGTAAAATGTATCATATAGAGGTCAAGTACCTCGCAATGTAACCAAATGTAATGTATTCATCCAGATAGATTAGGACGGGTCTCTACACATAAGAGCTCCAATTGCACTAAGATATGGTACTTCTGGTCCCAGGATATCTTCATGATCTTCAAGGGACGAAATGGATCAGTGTCAACATTAAGTGATCTAACAACCATAGGAGTACTTAATAGTTTTGCCTTGTCCATATTGAAACGTTTTAAAATCTTTTCCGTATAAGTTGTTTGATGTACAAGTAAACCATTAGGCATATGCTCAATCTGCAAACCAAGGCAATACTTGGTTTTTCTGAGATCTTTCATTTCAAATTCTTTCTTTAGAAGTTGAATGGCTTCATGGATCTCTTTATTTGTACCTATGATGTTAAGATCATCGACATAAACAGCTATGATCACATATCCAGATGTTGTTTTCTTAATGAATACACATGGGCAAATAAGATTATTGGTATACCCATTGCTTATCAAGTAATCACTTAATCGTTTATACCACATACGACCTGATTGTTTCAACCCATATAAATAACTTTGTAACTTGATTGAGTACATTTCTTTGGGTTTTGCATTGGTTGCTTTTGATACCTTAAATCCTTCAGGTATCTTCATATATATATCACTATCAAGTGATCCATATAGATAAGCAGTCACAACATCCATGAGATGCATTTCTAAATTTTTAGAAACTGCTAGGCTGATTAAGTATCTAAAAGTAATTGCATCTATAACAGGAGAATAAGTTTCCTCATAATCAATTCCTGGTCTTTGAGAAAAACCTTGAGCTACAAGTCTAGCTTTATACCTTGTAACTTCATTTTTCTCATTTCTTTTTCGCACAAAAACCCATCTATATCCCACAGGTTTCACATCTTTAGATGTGAGAATGATAGATCCGAAAACTTTTCTTTTATTGAGCGATTCAAATTCGGCTCGTATTGCTCCTTTCCAATGATCCCAATCATGTCTATTTTGACATTCCATGACAGATTTTGGTTCTGAATCATCATCATCATTCATGATGTCATATGCAACATTATATGAAAATATCTCATCAAGATTATTCATTTCATTTCGGTTCCATAATATTTTTGAATGTGCATAATTAATTGAAAATTCTGTGTTGACATCATCAATCTCATCTGCAGAAGGAGTATTGATTTGTGGTTCTTCTTGAACACTTTCTTTTACCTCATTATCAGCTGATTTTCTTTTTCGAGGATTTTTATCTTTGGAACCAATTGGTCTACCACGTTTCTGGCGTGGCAAAGACTCAAGAGTGACATTATTGCCAGCTTTTGGATTTTCAATTCGAGTTGGAGCATTTGCTGCTGGTATATATGATTTAGTCACTCTTTTTGTATCTGTAAATGCATCAGGCAATTTATTCGCAAGTTCTTGCATATGCATTATTTTTTGAACTTCGATCTCGCATTCTTTTGTGCGAGGATCAAGATACATTAATTGAGGTTCACACCATGAAACATCATTTTCTTTATTTTTTTTATTTCTCCCCCTAATCTAAGGAACAATGTTTCATTAAAGTGACAATCAGCAAAACGTGCTGTAAAAACATCACCCGTCATGGGTTCAATATATCTTATGATTGAAGATGTTTCATATCCAACATATATTCCCATCTTTCTTTGAGGACCCATTTTAGTGCGTTGTGGTGCTGCGGTAGGAACATAAACCGCACAACCAAATGTTCTAAGGTGGGAAATATTTAGCTGATGGCCAAAAGCAAGTTGCAAGGGAGAATATGTATGACTTGCACTTGGTCTAATGCGAATTAATGATGCAGCATGTAAAATTGCATGACCCCATACAGATACCGGGAGTTTTGTTCTCATTATCAATGGTCTAACTATTAACTGCAATCATTTAATTAGTGATTCAGCTAAACCATTTTGTGTATGCACATGAGCAACAAGATATTCAGCAACAATCCCAATAGACATGCAAAAATCATTAAATGCTTGAGATGTAAACTCACCAGCATTATCCAATCTCAACCTTTTAATAGTATAATCAGGAAAATGTGCTCTCAATTTAATAATTTGAGCAAGAAATTTTGCAAATGTCATGTTTCGACTTGATAATAGACAAACATGAGAACATCTACTAGATGCGTATATTAGGACCATGAAATATCTAAATGGTCCACATGGTGGATGAATTGGTCCACATATATCACCTTGAATTTTTTCAAGAAACATTGGTGATTCTTTTTCAACCTTAAGAGGTGATGGTCTTATTATTAATTTTCCAAGTGAGCATGATGTACATGGGATAATTGCATCATGAGGGATCTTTTGATCCGTCAATGGATGTCCATATGTATTTTGAATTATTCTTTTCATCATTGTTGATCCTGGGTGGCCTAATCTTTCATGCCACAGATTGATCATTACAGGATCACATGTCTTTTCATTAACTACCATGTGTGTTTCTGGTACATTTATATATGTATAATGTAACCCAGAACTAAGTCTTGGTAGTTTTTCAATCACATGCTTCTTGTCAGTGATACTTAAATATTTATCATTTTCTGTAGTCACTGACTGATAATCATATCCATTTTGGTATATGTCAGAGAAGCTTAACAAATTTCTCTTTGACATGGGAGAAAATAAGGCATTTTTTATCAGAAAATTTGTACCATTTGGTAACATGAATTTTGCCTTTCCCATTCATTTTATTAAATCCGCAGGACCTGATATAGTATGTACCGTTCCTTCTGTTGCTTTAAAATCAGTGAAATATTTTTTAGATTTGAGTATAGTGTGTGGTACCACTGTCTGCAATACAAAGATCCCCACCATTTGACTGATTTTGCACTCCAGTAGTGTACATCATGAACTTCAAAATATGAGAAACAAATAATGAGTACATAATTTATCAATATATTACATTCAAAAATATGTTATAAACGAAAGTACATAATAAGGAAACATATAGTAAAGTAGATATGGTATATATCGTAAATCTACATCCATTTATTTGATATGGACATATAATAGGAAATTTATTCATTAAAGTAGTCACTTGCTGGCTCGGTAATTTTTGTATCAAGGTCATCCACAAGGTTTGCCTCTTTTCCTTTTCCTTTTAGGGATTCCTGATACTGATTAACAGAATATTGATTTGTTCGACAGTTTTTAGACCAATGTCCAATTTTACCACATCGATAACAAGAATCTTCAATATTCTTTGAAGAGCTTCCTTCAACATTATGATTTGTGAGATTGTATGGTGGTTGAAATTTATAATTTTGTGGATTATTATTTCTTTGTCCACAACCACGACCACCGTAACCATTACGACCACGACCACCACCACGACCATTACCATAAGGGTGATTTTGAACATAGTTATGATTTTTATTATTGTTATGGTAATTTCCATGATGATGGTTTTGGCCAATATGACTGATGTTTCGCGAGGTGTATATAAAATAGTTATTAAATTTTAGCAGAAAATACTATTAAATACGATACAATTTTACACAAGATATTTATTTATTTATAGAATGGATATACTTAAACCTTGCTACAACACTTATAGGCAGTGTACCTAATCGTACAGTAGTGTAGTTTTTAGTAAGTCCGGTTCGTTCCACAGGGAAATCTTTAAACAAAGCTCAACGCTATATTAGTTTACTTTTATAAAAATACAAATATATATATAAGTAATATTATTATTATAAAGAGGGGTTTTTACCGTTTAATGACCGGTTTGTCGATTTTAAAACTTTAGTCGCAGTTAAAACCTAATGTAAAATATAAAATAAATACAAGACTTTAAATTAAAGCGTAAAGTAAATAACGATAATGAAATTGCGAATAATAAAAATGCGATAAAAATTAAATTGCGATAATTAAAAAGTACGATAATTAAAAGTGCGATAAAATGAAATAACAATAAATAAAAGTGCGATAATTAGAAGTGCAATTAAATATACAATAAAGGAAATAAAATATGATATAAAAGAATTATGCTTATTTAAACTTCCGTAATCATGATGTTTGACGTGTTGATTTTAGTTTTATGCCCATGGGTTAATTGTCCTTTGTCCTGGATTATTCAATATGTCCGTCTGGTTTTTGTCCATAACAGTCCATCAGTCATAAATATAAATTGCAAGTGTCCTTGTCAAATTATTATTATACCCGAAGATAAATATTCCAACTAATTGGGGATTCGAATTGTAACAAGGTTTTAATACTTTGTTTAATGAATACACCAGGTTATCGACTGCGTGTAAACCAAGGTTTTACTACTTTGTTAACAATTACACCAATTACCCTTGAATGTAATTTCACCCCTGTTTTGATTATTCTAGTGGCTATTAATCCATTCCCGTGTCCGGTTAAATGAACGATTATTCGTACATATAAATACCCCGCCCATCGTGTCCGATCGAGTGTATATGGTAATTTATAGGGACGCCCAATTGTAAATCTTTATATTAACATTAACAAACTTTCATTTAGTTAAACAAATATAAAGCCCATTAATAGCCCATAGCCTAGTTTCCACAAGTGTCGTTCTTTTGTCCAAACCCCAATTATGGTACAAAGCCCAATTACCCAATTTCAGTAATTAGCCCAACATCATGATTACTTCGTTTTAAATAAGCATAATAATAACTTAGCTACGAGACATTAATATAAAAAGGTTGAACATAACTTACAATGATTAAAAATAGCGTAGCGTTACACGGACAGAATTTCGACTTACACCCTTACAACATTCGCTAACATACCCTTATTATTAGAATTATAATTAAAATTAAAATATAAATTATAAATATAAATATATATTACTCGTATATATTGAGAGAGAGATGAAAAAAAAGATGTTAAATTCGATCAGAATTCGGTTGGCTTTATAGCCAGAAATGAATTTTGGGGCTCCGCGACTTGCGGCAAAAAGCCCTTCAAACTCCGCGAGTCGCGGAGAGGTATTTTCATTTCACACCCTTGGAGTTTCTGGCTGCCGACGGTTTTAATAATATATATATATAATATATATATAATTAATATAATTAATTATATATTATATTATATTTATATACATAGTTAACTTGTAATTTTTAGTCCGTTGCGTCGAGCGTTAAGAGTTGACTCTAGTCCCGGTTCCGGATTTTCGAACGTCCTCGCGTACAATTTAATATCTTGTACTTTGCGTTTTGAATCTTGTACTCTTGTGATTTCGAGACGTTTCTTATCAATAATTGGAACCTTTTTGATTGTCTTTTGTTCTTTTGAGCTTTTTGGTCGTTTGCGTCTTCAAATCGTCGAATCTGTCTTTTGTCTTCACCTTTTATTATTTAAACGAATATCACTTGTAAATAGAACAATTGCAACTAAAAGCTTGTCTTTCTTGAGGAATAATGCTATGAAATATATGTTCGTTTTTAGCATTATCAAATATTCCCACACTTGAGCGTTGCTTGTCCTCAAGCAATATTGTCTTGAAATACTAGAATCACTTCTTTATTCTTCACACTTTGTACATCAGTGACTTCTATACGGCGGTATAAACAATGGTAGTAACGATATGGTTTACAGTCCCACATGACTATAAAAATTTAGATCCATTAAGGAAATTGGATCTTTATGAAAACATTTGATCTTTTGAAAATTAAATCTAGTTTTTACCCTAGATAAGTTTTCCGGAATAACCCTTTACCGGTGTTTGCAAAATATTTTTGTGGGTTTGGTGGGTTTCAGATTTGAAAATTTTAGCTCAAAACTTGCGGTTTTGTGTCACCCACTTGCTAACCTTGTATTTGGAAAGCAACACGTCCAGTTTACTTGTTCCGTATATTACCTTTCGGCAAACTACCGTCCGGTTGTAAAGGAAAGCGTTGAACAAGCAACTGTTAAGGCAATGTCCCGTGACATGCTTTTGATTATGGTCTATAACGTGTCGGACGCAATTACTATTCTTGGTAGGAGCAATAGTAAAGCTCACCCTTATAATTTTTCGGTTTGGCACAAAGTCCTGTCTTTGACCATGTTATGCAACCACCGTTCTTACGGTTGACACCCGATTTGGTTCAGGTGACCTAATGAATTCTAGGTGAATTCCTAGGATTTTACGTTCAATGGTAATGAACGCATTGAAAATAGGGTTTTCAGAAAGCAAATCGGTTTGTATTTTTATCAAAATATTTTCTCGTTCAAGCTCGAGTTTAGATATCATTGAATTCCATGAGTTTGAATTCTCAATCTTTAAGGTCAATCTCTAGGATTGAGTAATATCAGTCTTAAAAGCTGATTTTTAATCTTTAAGGAGATTATCCTTTCTGGGGATCTGATTCATTAGTCTTATCCAGCTAATTTGCACGGTGCCTCCCCATTGTACGAGATAAATCCTTCTCATGGTTAGGATAAATCTGACCACTTGGCGACCCTGTTTGATGCTGAGGTCCGTGGATTTCCTGCTGATTTTAGTGATGACTTTTCTAGATTTTTCGTCAACCTACAGCTGGTCTGGACGACAACTTCATGACCTAAATCAAAAAGCGTGTGTCTTTTTCGGAAGACTTTACTTCCTTTTAATGATGGAATTGATTCATCGTGTAGATCCATCTCTTCTTTTCTTTCATTGGGTAAAACAGTTTAGTTTAGTTTAAAGCAAAAGTATTTTCAGTTATTTGTTACAAATATATGTGGCATATGTTTAAAATAACTTGGTAAATTTTCCCACACTTGGCTTTTTATTTTTCTTTTTATCGTCCTCTATTCCATTTTAAATGAATTTTAACATTTTAGTTTGTTTCTCAATTTATCTCCTTTCCGAGGTAACAATAATTTCGGTGTTAAAACCTAGTTTTATCGTTCATAAATATATATAAACATGATTTGAATTCATTTAATTAAAAATTTTGAAAAATTTTACTAGAATTGGGTAGTCAGTATATAAGACTAGGGCTGTTCTTTTTTATCAGAGAGCACTAGATTCTAATACAACTACTGCTTTACTAGTATTTTTAATGGTAACCAAGTGTTTAATATAAAAATTTTAAAATCCGAAAGAATTTAATCCCTTCCCACACTTAAGATCTTGCAATGCCCTCATTTGCAAGAAATCAGTAACAATTTAAATTATTGAGGGTGATTTGTGTGAAAATGATTAAATTTTTACCAAAGTTTCCAAATATATTGGCGTTTGTTTGCTGAATGATAAATGGTGCACGTCATTTGTTCATTCCGTCTTGTTGTTATTTCACATGTATTTTGCATCATTGTCGTCAAAATTACTTGCTTTTGCTGAACTTAATGCCAGTCTTTGAAAATGCGTTGTTTTACCCTGTTGTGTACATAAGATAAACTGCAAACATATATACATATTTTTGAAGTTTGGTATATTACCCCACATTCAAAAATTATTAAAATCTAAGAATAAAAGTTAGATAAATATAAAAATGATTACAATATTAACAAAAAATATTAAACATATCAATACTTACAAATTACAAAATAAAAATAAAAATAAGTAAACTAAGGATGATATTGGTACCAATAGGGGTTCCACGCATAACCATAAGTGCTATAGAATGCTTCGGCAGGGTCATACGTAGGATATGGTGGCTGCATCTCTATCGACCAAGGAGGGAAGACGGGTTTCGGTGTAGGAATATAGTTTCTACCTATGTGTTGGCAATGCGCTATGATCTGGTTCTGATGAACTTGCCAATCTTCAAATGCTCTCTGTCTAGCATTTTCGTATTCCTGAGAAGCTATAAACCTTTGCATTTCTTGCATCTGGTTCCCCCCTCCTACATTACCTTGTTCCTGGTTTCTCTCTACCTGTGGATGTCTACCATTGTATCGTACTGCGGCGTTATTTCGCCGCTTCAACACTTTCGCACCATGGTACACATTTAAACCTATAGTGTCGCGGGGTTCCGGCTCTTCTACTAATAATCCCCCCCGACTTATATCCACACCGAGATATTCACCAATCAAAGTAATAAAAATACCACCCCCTATTATGCTATGTGGACGCATCCCTCGAACCATAGCTGATAAATAATAACCCACACAATATGGTATACTTACAGCGCTGTGTGGGTCTCGAATACACATATGGTAAAACAAATCTTGTTCATTTACCTTTTCTTTGTTTTTACCCCTTTGTGTAATCGAGTTAGCTAAAAACCTATGTATTACTCTTAATTCGGCTCTATCTATATCCAAATAAGAGTAGTTTCCCCCTTTAAAACGGTGGTGGCTTGTCATTTGACTCCACACACCGTGTGTATCAAAATTCTCATCTATTTTCCTACCGTTTAGTATCAATCCTCTACAATCGGCAGACGCTAATTCCTCAGGCGTATATATACGTAAAGCCTGAGCCATGTCTAGTAAAGACATGTGGCGCATCGAACCGCCTAACAAAAATCTAACAAAAGAACGATCGGTTAAACTGGCTACCCGATCATTCAACTCTATACTACATAACAATTCTTCACACCATACTTTATATACAGGTCTGCGTATGGTGAATAAACATATCCAGTCATTAAAAGAAGAATTACCATACCTCTGTACCAGTAATTCCCTAATTGGCCCGGCCAATTCTACAGCTTCCAAGGGTCCCCATTCTATGACCCTTGGTACCTCAACAACCTTAGAGTGAAGAGTATGCAAACCCCGTTGATATTTTGGATAATCTATCCAAAGTCTGTCAAATCGCAAGTTCGGGTGCAACTGTTCCAAGTGCATATCTGAAAAGGTCATGACTGGATGAGGTACATCCTGCTTGTAGTAGTTATCTACCTCCTGTTGTTCCAAGTTCTCAGCAGGAGCATGGCGGGCTTGGGATGAAGATTCACCCCTTTCAGTCTGCAAAACACATCAAACACAAATTTTGTGCATCCAAATATGCATTAGTGTCAGCAAAATCATCAATCAAAATAATTACAATGACATTATCAATTTATATCAAACTTAAGCTTATTTTCACATTTTTATCAAATCTACACTTTTTCAAATAAGCATATACGAAAATTTTCGCCAAGTTCATAAGCATTCAACTCAAATAACATGTCAAAATAATCATTACTAGCAAATAAACAAGTCTCAAATGGCATTATCTTTCAAAAATCAAGTTCATGAATTTTGGACTTGAAAAAGTCCACTTTAATTCTCAAAATCATGTTTAGGCTCAAAGTTTGGATCATTTAACTACCTAGACATGTTACACTACTCAATTTAGCAACAATTCATGACAAAAATCGGCCATAACCTGTTTATATCAAAAAGCCCCAAATTGCTCAAGAACACAAACCCTAGATTCTAAAGATTTTGAAGTTTTTGGCTTCAAATCATGTTAACAAGCATCAATCTAGGTTATACATGCATAATATACTAACAATTTAACACTAATTACACTAAAAATTAACAAAATTCAAATTATGAAAATATGCTCAAGAACACACTAAAATTCGGATTTAAAGGTGATTTGGGGTGTAATTGTACCTGTTTTCTTGAGTAGTTCTTAGATATCATCCTTCTCAACATGATTGTAGTGAAAAATTTGAAGATTAACGGTGAAAAATTGAGTTTTTGGGATGATTTTTGTGGGTTTTTTCGGGTTTTTTCGAAGTGCAGTATGTGTGTGTGTGTTATTCTGTTCGTGCAGCTGGTTATATTTTTTTTCTGTAATTTTGTCCCTCCGCGAGTCGCGGAGGTTTGCACTGCAAACTCCGCGAGTCGCGGAGTTACTTTTTTTTTTTTTTTTTTTTTTTTTTTTTTTTTTTTTTTTTTTTATATATAATCTTTAACTTATAAAACAATTAAGAAATTAATTTTAAAATTTTGTTTCCCTTGTTATTTAGGACGAGGTCGTTTCGGATCGATGTCCTAGTCCGTCCCTCGACAAAATTTTAAAATTTGTCTTTTTGTAGCGATTGTTTTAAAAGCTAAGATTTTTGGGTTTTTTAATGTTTTTGGCATACTTTAAATCAATAAGATTAAAAATAATGATAATAAAAGTTCTCGTCCCTCCCTCGGGTAAAGCAATTTCGGTTCAAAGACCTAGTCTTCAACTTACGACGAATTTTAAAATCATATTTTTAACTTAATGAGATAAAGTAAATTTTTGTTTTTAAATTCACACAACATAAATATAAAATTAAAAATTCAAAATTCACACCAAACTTAAAATTTGAAATGCATAAAATTAAAATTTCATATTTTAAAAATTAAAAATTCACACCAAACTTAATTTAAAAATTTATAAATTCATACCAAACTTATATTAATTTTTCAAATATTTATAATTTTAAATATATTGTTTTTACAAAGTTTACAATATTAATTTAAGATTTAAATATTAATTTTAAAAACATGGTAAAAATAAATTAAAAATCTTTTTGTCTTTTTATTCCACTTTAATCAATCAAATATTATCAAAAATATGCGCCCCTCTTTTCGGTAAAGTAATTTCGGTTCCAAGACCTAATTTAACTCATGACGAATTTTTGAAATATTTTGGTTTGATTGTTTAAAGATATTTATACCTTAAGAATAAACGTTAAATTTCGCAGTGATGTAATAAATTTTTGAATGATATCAATAATTTCGGTCGCCAAACCTAATTTTATTCAATACCAATTTAATACTTTTTAGCGAACAAATTAGCGTTTATTATCAAAAGGTTAAAAATAAAAATAAAAATAAAAACTGTACAGACATACCTGTGAAATAGATTTCTTAGTTATATGATCTATTATATTCATAAGATAGTCGGTTTAATTGGTTTTCCATGGCTGCATAGGCGTAACCTCGAGCATTCATTGTCTTTTCTTCTAAACATATGAACGGTCCGTCTCTGCATAAAGTAACAAATTCGGTATTTGAATAGGTTTGATTATTTGAACATTTACCTCCATGTGACCATTTTCCGCATTTGTGACATTTTTCTAGGTGTCGTGCTCTTCTTTTCGCTGCGGATTTTGATTTTCCTTTACCAAATTGTAACTTATTATCTTCGCATCTGGATCCTTTTCTAACTCCGTCCATTCTTTCTCTGATTACTGATACTATTTCACTCGGGAGTATGTCATTATTACGTTTAGTGATCAAAGCGTGTAGCATTAGACCATGGTTTAGTTCACAGGCAGTCTTCATTTTGTAAAAACCTAAAAAAAATAAAAATTCAGAATGGGGGGAGAAGACTAGTTCTTTAGGGTCTGCTAGGGAAAGACCATACGTGTTCCATTTTCGAGAACTACACGAAAACAGACAATCTAACTCTAACAGAAATTCATATTATTCTTTAAAGACTTGATTCTCCCCACACTTAGTTAGCTGTGGTATCGAAATTGTGATTAACTTCGTCGTCGACTTCCATCGGACCATGTATGTAATGTTTAACTCTGTGACCATTAACTTTAAATTCAATCCCATTTGAATTTATCAATTCTATCGTTCCGTATGGGAAAACTCTTTTTACTATGAATGGTCCAGACCATCTTGATTTCAATTTTCCAGGAAATAGCTTGAATCGTGAATTGAAAAGAAGAACTCTGTCTCCTTCTTTAAATTCTTTTGAACTTCTGATTCTTTTATCATGCCATTTCTTCGTTCTTTCTTTATAGATTAATGAATTATCGTATGCTTCATGTCTTAATTCTTCTAATTCGTTTAGTTGACTTAATCGTAGACGTCCGGCTTCATGTAAATCAAGATTACATGTCTTCAAAGCCCAAAATGCTTTGTGTTCAATTTCTACTGGAAGATGACATGCTTTTCCATAAACAAGTCTAAAAGGTGTGGTTCCAATTGGAGTTTTGTAGGCTGTTCTAAAAGCCCAGAGTGCATCCTCCAATTTAATGGACCATTCCTTCGGATTTGATCCTACGGTTTTCTCTAGAATACGTTTTAAAGCTCGGTTGGTATTTTCAACTTGTCCACTTGTTTGTGGATGATATGCGGTGGAGATTTTATGAGTTACTCCATATCTTTTAAGAACTTTCTCAAGTTGATTATTACAGAAATGAGTACCCCGATCACTTATTAAAGCTTTCGGTGTTCCAAACCTTGCAAAAAGACGTTTTAAAAAGTTGACTACAACTCGTGCATCGTTAGTTGGGAGAGCTTGTGCTTCCGCCCATTTAGATACATAATCAATGGCTACGAGTATATATATATTATTATGAGATTTTGGAAATGGACCCATAAAGTCAATACCCCAAATGTCAAATACTTCACATACTTGGATGACATTTTGTGGCATTTCATCACGTTGACTTATTTTTCCGGCCCTTTGACATGCATCACAGGATTTGCAAAGAAGGTGTGCGTCTTTGTAAATTGTAGGCCAATAGAATCCAGCTTCATAAACTTTTCTTGCTGTTAGTTGAGGCCCATAATGCCCTCCTGTTGGTCCTGTGTGACAATGGTTTAAAATTTTACTAGCTTCATTTCCAAATACACATCGGCGTATTATTCCATCGGGACAACTTTTAAACAGATGTGGATCTTCCCAGAAATAGTGTTTTATATCACTGAAGAATTTCTTTCGTCTTTGGTACGATAATCCTTTTTCAAGGAATCCACAAACTAAGTAGTTTGCATAGTCTGCAAACCATGGGATTTCTTTATAATCTATCTTCAATAGATATTCATCAGGAAAGTTGTCTTGTATGGCCGACTCATTCAGAACTTCTAATTCGGGATTTTCAAGACGAGAAAGATGATCAGCGGCGAGATTTTCTGCTCCTTTTTTATCTCGAATTTCAATATCAAACTCTTGTAAGAGTAAGATCCAACGGATTAATCTTGGTTTAGCATCTTGTTTTGAAAATAGGTATCGAAGAGCAGAATGGTCGGTATAGACCACCGTTTTTGCTAGAACGAGATATGATCGAAATTTGTCAAAAGCAAAGACAATAGCAAGGAGTTCTTTTTCAGTAGTTGTATAGTTCGTTTGTGCTCCTTGTAATGTCTTACTAGCATAATATATAGGTTGAAATCGTTTTTCAATCCTTTGTCCTAAAACGGCTCCCATTGCAAAATCACTTGCATCGCACATTAGTTCAAATGGTAGATTCCAATTTGGTGTTATCATGATCGGTGCATTAGTGAGTTTTTCTTTAAGAATATTAAAAGATTTGATACATTCATCTGAAAAGATGAATGGCGCATCCTTTTCTAGGAGTTTATTCATAGGAGTGGCAATTTTAGAAAAATCTTTTATGAAACGTCGGTAAAAACCGGCATGCCCTAGAAAACTCCTAACTCCTCTAACATTGGTGGGATGTGGAAGTTTAGCAATTACATCTACTTTAGCTCTATCCACTTCAATTCCTTCTTTTGAAATTTTATGTCCAAGAACGATGCCTTCTTTAACCATGAAATGGCATTTCTCCCAATTAAGTACTAGATTTGATTTTTCGCATCTAATTAGCATTCGTTCCAGATTAACTAGACATGATTTAAATGTATCCCCGAAGACTGAAAAGTCATCCATGAATACTTCCATGCATTCTTCTATCATGTCATGAAAAATCGCCATCATACACCTTTGAAAGGTTGCAGGGGCGTTACAAAGTCCAAATGGCATGCGTTTGTAAGCAAAAGTACCATAAGGGCACGTGAATGTGGTTTTCTCTTGATCTTCGGGTGCTATTGGAATTTGAAAATATCCGGAAAATCCATCTAGAAAACAATAGTAACTATTTCCGGCTAATCTTTCCAACATTTGATCTATGAAAGGTAAGGGAAAGTGATCTTTTCTGGTGGCGTCATTTAATTTTCTATAATCAATACATACACGCCATCCTGTTACAGTCCTAGTAGGAATAAGCTCATTTTTCTCATTTGTAATGACAGTCATACCACCCTTCTTAGGTACGCATTGAACTGGGCTTACCCATGGACTATCAGAAATTGGATATATCAAACCTGCATCTAGCAGTTTAATAATTTCCTTTTTAACTACATCTTGCATATTAGGATTTAGTCTTCGTTGGCGTTGCACATACGTTTTATGACCTTCTTCCATAAGGATTTTATGTGTGCAATACGAAGGACTTATTCCTTTAATATCATGAATCTTCCATGCAATGGCTGGTTTATGAGCTTTCAACACAGAAATGAGTTGTGATTTCTCATTTTCAGTAAGAGAAGACGATATTATTACAGGTAATTCAGATTCACCATGTAAATAAGCGTATTCCAAATGGTTTGGAAGTGGCTTTAACTCTAATTTCGGAGGTTCTTCTATCGATGATTTATATCGATATCTGTCTTCTTCTTTTAGCATTTGAATTTCTTCTGTTGTTGGTTCATAACCATTAGCTATAAGTGTAGCTAACATTTCAGCTTCATCAATTGGTTCATTACCTTCTCCTAAAGAACATTCTCCTGTTCCTTGTAATTCTGGAAATTCTTCTAATAATTCTGCATGTGCATCTATAGTTTGAATATAATAACATGTATCATCTGCAGATTGTGGTTGTTGCATTGCTCTATCAACTGAAAAGGTGACACTCTCATCCTCTATACTTAGGGTCAGTTTCTTACCGAACACGTCTATCATTGCTTTAGCCGTGTTTAAGAATGGTCTTCCTAATATGAGAGGAACTTGAGAATCTTCTTCCATGTCCAAAACAACAAAATCTACTGGGAATACTAAAGTACCAACTTTAACTAGCATATTCTCCATTATCCCTCTAGGATATTTTATTGATCTATCGGCTAGTTGTATGCTTATTCTGGTTGGTTTCAATTCTCCAAGGTCTAGTTTAGCGTATAGTGAATACGGCATTAGATTTATACTAGCACCTAAGTCTGCCAATGCTTCTATTGAACTAAGACTACCCAGAAAACATGGAATTGTGAAACTTCCTGGATCAGATAGTTTTTCTGGTATCTTATTCAACAGCACTGCTGAACAATTAGCATTCATAGTAACAGCCGAGAGTTCTTCCATTTTCTTTCTATTCGTGATTAGATCTTTCAAGAATTTAGCATACCTTGGCATTCCTGAAATCACATCAATGAAAGGAAGATTTACATTTATCTGTTTAAACATATCCAAGAATTTGGATTGCTCGGCTTCAAGTTTTTCCTTCTTCATTTTACTCGGATAAGGAAGTGGTGGTTGGTATGGTTTAACATAAGGTTTATCCTTAACTGTGTTATCTTCATTAACCTTTTCAACTACCGGTTCTTTTTCCTTATCTTGATCAGGTTGTGGTTCTTGTGGAGTAGGAATAGTTTCATCAGAAGTTACAGTTATTTCAGGTGGTTTAAGTGTTGTACCACTTCTTGTGGTAATAGCTTTAGCTGTTTCATTCCGGGGGTTAGCATTTGTATCACTAGGTAAACTTCCCGGTTTTCTTTCACCTATTAACCTTGCTAGGTTACTTACTTCTTGTTCCAGATTTTGAATAGAAGCTTGTTGATTTCTAAATGCTTGAGCATTTTGTTCATTTGTTTGTTTTTGAGATGTGAAAAACTGCGTTTGAGTTTCAACTAGCTTCGTCATCATATCTTCTAAATTCGGCTTTTTATCATCGGTTTGTTGTGGTGGTTTGTTTTGAAAATTCGGTCTTTGCTGATTATAAGTATTGTTGGATACTTGTTGATTGCTAGGACCTTGTTGGTTGTTGTATGGAATATTTCGGTTATAATTCTGGTTTTGATTGTAAATCGGTCTTGGCGGTTGATAATTATTCTGATAATTATTTCCAGGCCTTTGGTTTATGTATGAAATATTCTCTCTTTGTTCCATTGTTAATTCAATACTGAGACAATCTTTTGTCAAATGTGGTCCTCCACACTGCTCACAACTAATTCGTATTGAGTGAATATCCTTAGTCATCTTTTCCATTCGTCTCTCGAAAGCATCTATCTTTGCGGAAATGGAATCTAAGTCATGGCTAGAATCGGCTCTAGCTGCTTTAGATGATCTAATGATATCTTTTTCTTGGTGCCACTCATGTGAGTGGGAAGCAGTATTATCAATAATTTTGTAAGCATCAGTTTCGGTTTTCTTCATAATAGAACCACCAGCTGCTATATCTATGTCTTTTCTTGTAGTGATGTCGCATCCTTGGTAAAATATTTGTACTATTTGACAAGTGTCTAAACCATGTTGCGGACATCCTCTTAACAACTTTCCATATCTTGTCCACGCCTCATATAGAGTTTCATTTGGTTTCTGTGTGAACGTAACAATTTCTGCTTGAAGTCTTACGGCTTTAGATGCAGGAAAGAATTGTTTAAGAAATTTATCAATTAAAACGTCCCATGTATCGATCGCCCCTTCAGGTAACGATTCCAACCAATCTTTGGCTTCTCCCTTTAAAGTCCAGGGAAATAACATGAGATATATTTGTTCATCCTCCACTTCTCGTATTTTAAATAGTGTGCAGATCCTATTAAAGGTACGTAGATGTTCATTTGGATCTTCCTTCGGCGCACCACTAAATTGGCATTGATTAGTCACCATGTGTAGAATTTGTCCTTTGATTTCATAATCTGGCGCATTAATGTCTGGATGAGTAATTGCGTGACCTTGGCCAGTGCGTTTAGCTCTCATTCGGTCTTCCATACTTAAAGGTTCCAGATTCTCCATAATTGAATTTGTTGACTCGGTATCACTAGATGATTCTGATTTAATAGTTCGTTCCTCAACAATCTCTGTTTGAATGATTGGTGGTTCCGGAGGAAAGTTTAATGGTTCAGGATCTACGAACCGTTCCTGAATATTTTCTGGATTATCAATTGTGAGGTTTGTTTCAAAAACTGGATTATCGGAAATTTGAACTGAAGTACTTGGTCGACTGGATGACGATTCTAAAGAAAAATCAACGGCGGTTATATTTGTTAAACGATGTCTTGATCGAGTTACAGGTGGTGAACGTACAAAAGGTGATGAACGTCTTGCTCGGTGCATTCACAGAATATCCTATTAGTTTTTAAAAGGAAAGAAAAATTATAATAAGTTATCCAATCAATAGACTTTTCTGATTTTGCCCACGTTTCGAATAGCCAAAAGATGCAGCAGAGGGGCAGGATTCGTTTGGTCTCAATATAATTGAGGACTGTTTGGCTCCAATAACCCGGTCCACGTACAAATCCAACTATTACTACGAACCAGAAAATTTTGATGTCTATCAATTTAACCACTTAAAATAAATTTTCGTAATTTTAAGAAATTTAGAGAAGAAGTAGAAAAAATTCTAAGTCCTAAAACTAGAATGGCGAGAAATAAGAGAGAAAAAGATTGCGCGTCGAAAAATGTCGAAAAAGAAAAAAATGGTTGAAAAATAAAAGGTGACGGAAAAATAAAAGAAACTTATCAAAACTTAAAAATACTTAACTAATTTAACCTTATTACTACAACTAACTTAAAATTATAATCGCAAATTGAAATTACTAATTGGAATGATAATTGATACATAGTAAAAGGTCTAAAAATATTAAAGCTTACAGGAAAAACTAAATCTCAAATGGAAATAACTTAAAAAGAAACTAAAACTTAAAAAGGCGTCGCAAAATTCTAAAGCACCTATATCTTAGTCTAAAGAAAAGGCACTTAAGGAATTCTACGGCAAAGCCTAAAAATCTAGGAGTAAAAATAACTATAGCAAAAACTAAGTTTAAAATTAATTATGAGCTAAAAAAAATACAAATATTACGCTACAACGATTAAAAAGGTACAAAATATAAAAATATACAAAAAGTTGTAAAAAGTACAATTTTTATAAAAATATTATTTTTATATTATTTAAAAAACTACAAATAATACAATTTTATTAAAACTAATTTAACAAAATACAACAAATTAAATAAAAAGTAAAATTAAATCTAATAATAATAATAATAGTAATTAGGTTTTAATAATAATAATAATAATAATAAATAATAACCCGTGATTAGGGTTTTTGTCCGAGTGTCAGAGGCCCTCCGCGAGTTGCGGTGAATAAAGAGGAAAACCCCGCGAGTCGCGGGGTTCAGTAATTCAGTTGACAGGTAGTACTTTTTACGCGTTTTCTTTATTTTTTTTTTTTTTATTATTTTCTTTTTTCTGTTTTTAGTTTAAATAAACGATTTTTAATAAAATTTATATTTTTATAAATTAAAATAAAGATAAAGAAACTTATAAAACTTAAATATTTAACAAAATCCTAAAAATACTTATATTTTTGTTTTTCTTTTTATATTTTTGAATAATTAAAACGTATTTTTACAAAAACGACTTTTAATAAAAGTAGATAAAAATCTTTTTTTTTTTTTTTTTTTCTTTTATTAGCGTTGCGCTTCCGGCTTTTAAGAGTTGTTCCCCGGCAGCGGCGCCAAAAATACTTGATGTTTCGCGAGGTGTATATAAAATAGTTATTAAATTTTAGCAGAAAATACTATTAAATACGATACAATTTTACACAAGATATTTATTTATTTATAGAATGGATATACTTAAACCTTGCTACAACACTTATAGGCAGTGTACCTAATCGTACAGTAGTGTAGTTTTTAGTAAGTCCGGTTCGTTCCACAGGGAAATCTTTAAACAAAGCTCAACGCTATATTAGTTTACTTTTATAAAAATACAAATATATATATAAGTAATATTATTATTATAAAGAGGGGTTTTTACCGTTTAATGACCGGTTTGTCGATTTTAAAACTTTAGTCGCAGTTAAAACCTAATGTAAAATATAAAATAAATACAAGACTTTAAATTAAAGCGTAAAGTAAATAACGATAATGAAATTGCGAATAATAAAAATGCGATAAAAATTAAATTGCGATAATTAAAAAGTACGATAATTAAAAGTGCGATAAAATGAAATAACAATAAATAAAAGTGCGATAATTAGAAGTGCAATTAAATATACAATAAAGGAAATAAAATATGATATAAAAGAATTATGCTTATTTAAACTTCCGTAATCATGATGTTTGACGTGTTGATTTTAGTTTTATGCCCATGGGTTAATTGTCCTTTGTCCTGGATTATTCAATATGTCCGTCTGGTTTTTGTCCATAACAGTCCATCAGTCATAAATATAAATTGCAAGTGTCCTTGTCAAATTATTATTATACCCGAAGATAAATATTCCAACTAATTGGGGATTCGAATTGTAACAAGGTTTTAATACTTTGTTTAATGAATACACCAGGTTATCGACTGCGTGTAAACCAAGGTTTTACTACTTTGTTAACAATTACACCAATTACCCTTGAATGTAATTTCACCCCTGTTTTGATTATTCTAGTGGCTATTAATCCATTCCCGTGTCCGGTTAAATGAACGATTATTCGTACATATAAATACCCCGCCCATCGTGTCCGATCGAGTGTATATGGTAATTTATAGGGACGCCCAATTGTAAATCTTTATATTAACATTAACAAACTTTCATTTAGTTAAACAAATATAAAGCCCATTAATAGCCCATAGCCTAGTTTCCACAAGTGTCGTTCTTTTGTCCAAACCCCAATTATGGTACAAAGCCCAATTACCCAATTTCAGTAATTAGCCCAACATCATGATTACTTCGTTTTAAATAAGCATAATAATAACTTAGCTACGAGACATTAATATAAAAAGGTTGAACATAACTTACAATGATTAAAAATAGCGTAGCGTTACACGGACAGAATTTCGACTTACACCCTTACAACATTCGCTAACATACCCTTATTATTAGAATTATAATTAAAATTAAAATATAAATTATAAATATAAATATATATTACTCGTATATATTGAGAGAGAGATGAAAAAAAAGATGTTAAATTCGATCAGAATTCGGTTGGCTTTATAGCCAGAAATGAATTTTGGGGCTCCGCGACTTGCGGCAAAAAGCCCTTCAAACTCCGCGAGTCGCGGAGAGGTATTTTCATTTCACACCCTTGGAGTTTCTGGCTGCCGACGGTTTTAATAATATATATATATAATATATATATAATTAATATAATTAATTATATATTATATTATATTTATATACATAGTTAACTTGTAATTTTTAGTCCGTTGCGTCGAGCGTTAAGAGTTGACTCTAGTCCCGGTTCCGGATTTTCGAACGTCCTCGCGTACAATTTAATATCTTGTACTTTGCGTTTTGAATCTTGTACTCTTGTGATTTCGAGACGTTTCTTATCAATAATTGGAACCTTTTTGATTGTCTTTTGTTCTTTTGAGCTTTTTGGTCGTTTGCGTCTTCAAATCGTCGAATCTGTCTTTTGTCTTCACCTTTTATTATTTAAACGAATATCACTTGTAAATAGAACAATTGCAACTAAAAGCTTGTCTTTCTTGAGGAATAATGCTATGAAATATATGTTCGTTTTTAGCATTATCAATGACCACGACCTCGCCCACGTCCTCGTCCAGGTGCATTTCTTTTTTTTATTATTATTGTTAATAGCATTAGCTTCAGGGAATGCTAGCGCACCCGTAGGACGAGACTCTTGATTCTTCATCAGTAATTCTTTATTCACTTCTGCAACTAATAGATAAGTTTGAAGTTTGGAAAAAGTTTTGTAATTCTGCAATCTTAAATTTTCTTGTATAGTAATGTTTGCAGAATGCATTGTGGAGAAAGTTTTCTCCATCATATCAGCATCACTTATTTCTTGACCACAGAATTGAAGCTTTGAACGGATCTTGAACATGGCCGAGCTGTATTGACTTACCTTTTTAAAGTCTTGGAACCTTAGATTTCTCCATTCTTCCCTCGCAGCTGGGAGTAATATTTTCTTTTGATTATCGAATCTACTCTTGATACTTTTCCATAAAACATGTGGATCTTTGATAGTGAGATACATATGTTTTAAGGTGATATCAATATGTTTGCGAATAAAAGCAATTGATTTTAATTTATCTTGATCAGAACAAGTATTGTTTTCTTTTAAAGTTTCTAGAATACCCAATGATCCAAGATTTATTTCTACATCCATGACCCATGATGTGTAGTTTGTTCCCGATACGTCTAGGGCATCAAACTCAAGCTTTGATAAGTTTGACATTTTCTATTTTCAGAAAGATGAACAACATAAATTATAATCATAATCAATTTCTAATTATAGACAAATAATAAAATGAAATTAGAATCATTTTAAATTCATAAGTAGCAAACAACGGAATAATGGCATGATTACAAATGATAAAACCACAAGAGCATGATAGAATATAGGTTCACCCGGTGATATATTAGCAACAATGATGATAGTTAGCATGACCAATACAATAGGAAAAATCATCCTTGTGTGAATCATCTTTACAAAAAACTTTTTGAGGGTGGTAATCTGAGAAAATGAAGATTGATTTGTGAAAATGTGAAAACGGAGATGTTTATTTTATATTTGAATAATATAGTCATTGTAACGTCATCAGTTGACGTTAACAACTGTAACACCCGTTTTTCAGTTACACGTTATTTCGAGCGTCATTCGAAATACGAGACATGTAAGTGTATATTTGGATCCCAAATAAAGTTGTAGTTGATATTCTAAAACCTTACCATTGGATAGTAAATCTCATTACGTTTCCAACGATATTTGATTCGTCGAAAACGGAGTTACGGTTTGAAAGTTACGACCAAAACAAGTTCAGTTTCAGACTCAGTTCATTGGGACTCCGTCCAGACTTTAGGACGCCGTCCAACAATGAAGGTTAGGACGCCGTCCAAGCTTTTTGGACGCCATCCAGAAGGCCTGACGGGCTAGCAGCTCTATTTTACTCAAATTAAAAGGGGTATTTGGGTCTTTTCACTTGGGGTCGGTTTGGGATCATCAAAAATGATCTAGAACTCCATTTGGAGCTCATTCTCACCCACACAAAACACTCTCATCTTATTTTAGAGAGAGAGGGTTAATTTAGAGTGAGAAAGCTTGGTTTGGTGAAGAAGATGAGCGTTTCGGGTTAAAGCTCGAGAGTTAAAGTTGTTCCTTTCATTCACGGCTACATTTTGGTAGTATTGGTAAGTCTCAACTCCGAATTTCATTGTTATGATTCTTGTGTACATTTAGGGTTTGAGCTTGTTATTTGTAAAACCCTTTTAGATGATGAAGAGGGTTTATGGAAACCCACTATTTTGATATTTTGCGGGTTTTGGGTTGGTTAATGATTTAAGCATGTTTAAGGTTTGTAAGTGGGGTATAATCACTAGTATTAGTGATTTTAGAAGTGTTGGAACTTGTAAGACCCATTTGGGGTTAAAATGGGTGAATTTGGGTTATGTTGAGATAAGGAAAACCCTAATAGCTATGATCTAGGGTTTGGCCATGTGAATTGAAGTTGTAAGTGTTAAATTGTGTTGATTAGTCATTAATACACTTGTAAATGATGGAAGAATTGTAAATGGGTCAGAATTACCACCCGTAGTGGTAATTGGTGAAGTCCACTTTATGTGTCTAAATGAGCGGTTTGTGGTGATAGGTGTAAACCCTTGGTTAAGGGTGTTGAAGTCGAATTCTCTCGTAGAGAATGTATGTTGATTGTTTGTATATCTATATGCGTATTATAGGTAAAAGGTTTGCTCGGTTGCTTTTGGAGGCGATTTACGTTTATAACTTGTGCGGGCAATTCGAGGTGAGTGGAATAATTATATGTGTAGGTATATAATGTATCTATTTGTTGTAGCGTGAAATGTGTAGTGTCGAGGTGCTAAGACACCATGTTTCACGTGAAGAGTGTAGCATCGAGGTGTTAAGATGCCACTCGGGTGTAGCATCGAGGTGTTAAGATGCCACCTAGGAGTGTAGTGTCGAGGTGTTAAGACACCACTCCATAAAATAATGAGTGTTGCATCGAGGTGTTAAGATGCCACTCGGGGTGATGTGCCGAGGTGTTAAGGTGCCACCCTAGGGGTTAGTGGTGCGAGGTGTTAAGTGCCCTAACGGATGTTATGAACACCGATGGCGTTTTCGCGAGCGCCGTTCCCTTGTACTATTGGTTAACCATGGTTATTTGTGTTGTAGCGTAAGCATATTATATTTGTTCATATTATATATGCTTTTGTTATGCTAGCTTGATTATTGGAGGTTATAGCTTGTAATTGTGATGATAAGCTAATTGTGTTGCTAGCATGTATGCGGTATGTGAGTAAGTGTTTGCAAGTAGGTATATTATATATGTATGTGTATAATTATTGCATTCACTAAGCCTCGGCTTACCCCTCTCATTGTTTACCTTTTTACAGGTATTGTGTTATTGATGCTAACTAGTCGTTAGACTAGACGTGCAGGAGCGGTTGGGCTTGATGGGGTAGCTTTCGGATAATTGGACGCGGATGGGGTTTTGGTAGTCCCCGGGATTATGCTCTTGGTATCGGGTTGGGTTGTAGAGTTCTAATCCGTCTAAAGAGATAAATGGGTCGAAACTGCTACTTTATTTGTAAAACGGGTCATTGTGAGCCCGGGGTTGTAAAACTTGTTTTTATGGTGGCAATATCTTAGTTTTACTTAATATGTCATATTGTGAAAATGGTTTCGTTGAAAAGTGTCGGGGAGCGAGTTTTTCGCTCGCGTGTAAACAAAAAACTGATCAGTACTTTTTAGTTCATTGGGACGCCGTCCCAAATCCTTGGACGCCGTCCCAGTTGTAAAGGCTGGACGCCGTCCCGATTTCTGGACGCCGTCCACATGGGCAGTCACATAATTTTTTTTTTTTTTGTGTCGTGTTTTTGGTAAATCAATGTTGGGTTGTTACAAGTGGTATCAGAGCATAGTCTAAGGGAATTAGGTGACCTTGGAATAGGTGCCTAGTCTTAGACTTATTGACGGTTGTGCGTTATTTGCGGGACTTGTAGGATTACGGGTCAGATTGAGATTTGTTAGTGCCTTAGAGTTGGTGACTAACTAGGACTTATTTTTGTCCAAAGTGTGATGATGTGGGGCCTAATTTCGTGAGTAAATTAGTGCCTTAGATTGCTAGTGCCTAATGTAAGTAGTCGAACTTGGACGTTGTTTTAGTGATAGTCACCTAGGTTGTAGGTTGACTTGTTGTTGCGGTGTACTTGTGTACATTTATTATTATATTGTATATAGGTGTATATATATATACAGGTATCTATTTCGTGCGGTGTCCTAGGGACGAATCTATTGCAGAGATTCGAATACTTGGTGGTTTGAGTGATCAAGTTCGCGGTAAGGACTTTGGTCATTCGGGTACTAGGAAATATCGCGTGTTATTTTTTGTGAATGTTGCGTCAGTCCGGATAAAGTACTTTGCGTGACCATGTGAAAATGGTAAGGTACGCATTTGTAATAGTGACCGATCACCATTATTACGAAAGTGTATCATGACATCAAGCATGACATGACGAGTACCGAACGGAGGAAACGTGGCATGGTTGGGGTAGATTCGGGATAAATGAGGAATCTTTATTGGTTCCTAAGTGATAGTTGTCTCGGGTGATGTGCTTGTAGTCGCATCGGGTTCGTTGCGAGTCGTGAAGTGTTACGATGGATTCGGTTAGTTAAGTGAGTGAGCCAACTCACGAGTTTGGTGCGTGCTTAGCCACCCTAAGTAGTGGGTGCATTATTGAGATTGTAATTGGTTTTAGTTACCCATCGTAACTAGGATGATCGATTTACGCTTGCGTGTGTGCGATGAGGACTTGAATTCCGTAATGGAATGCGACAAGTCTAATGATTGTAGTTTTGAGTTACACTCGGTAGAGTGTGTGGGTAGAGAATCGTGTTAGGATTCTAATTGTGAGTCGCCTTAGAATTAGCGAATCGAGGAGTCTTCGGGTCATTAAACTCATGGGAGTGGGACCCATATGACGATGTTTACAATAGTGTGTTAGTGTGTTGTGGATTATAGGGTAACATTCCCAACGGAATACCCCTGTTGTTGTGATTGTGCCGATATGTGGAAGGGTGTAAGACTTGGTGTACGCAAGCATCTCCTTAGTGTTAGATGAAGGGTTTCGTTAGGCTATATCGTTTTGGCCTTGTGAAAATTGCGGGTAGCGTGTGATCGCTAGGAACCTTTGATAAGACGATAAACCGTAAGGTTTGTCGGGTATGAATGACTTCAGATCATTATTATAGAGAGACGGGTGACATCGGGTGTATGGAACCTAAAGATCGAGTTCTAAAATTTAGTAGGTTGTGGCGGGAGTCTGTATGACACTGCGTCAGGTGCCTTCTTATACCTGCTAGTGTGATGTTCAACTCCGATGATGGTGTGATCACTTTGTGCTTAGGGTGCCGATGAGATACCCTTGGAAGCAGCGGAGATTATAATAGTGATCGACGGGTGATAGTAATTCGACGGTTGCGAAAGTCGAAGTTTAAGAGCATTGTGACGAATACTTCTTATGAAGTGACGGGTGAGCGAATCTTGTTGCTCTTAAGTGATAGACGGGTAGAGATGACCGGTGAGCCGGTGACGGACTTAATGGTCGGTTAGTCCGAAGGATATGATGAAGTGTTGACATTGTGGTGGACGCAATTATGGTGTCGAAATTGGTCACTCTTCTCCATGAGAGTGAGCAATTGTTGAAAAAGTTCGTTGTGTGGAAGGTGCGATTTCATCGCGTGTACGACGTCTCAAGTGATTGTGCATGTCGGCTCTGAGAGCCTAAAGCGAATTTGTGGTGAATTGATGTTTATGACCAACGGTGAGAATGGTCAGGTGTGACGTGGAATTACAATTCCGCAGGATGTTATCATCTTGGCGGTGAGAATAGGGAGATAAATCCTAAGTGGGGGAGTTTTTACTGCCGCCCGAGGAAAACTCCAGTGGTGTTATGTATAGTGAAATGTTGGAGCGTACCATGCTAAGCCTCAATGGGTATTCGGAGCTCCTAACGAGGAAGAGTGATGGGTTGCTAATGTCGACTCGAGATCGTGCTTTACGATTGTGAGTTACAACTCAAGAATGTTATGCGTGAAGATTGTGATAATGGGATCGAATGAAGTGTAAGACTTCCTATGTAAGGTGGTCGTGTAGTACCAATGTGCAGTATGAGACCAAATGTGAAGTTTGAGATCCCGGAGTGAGAGAATGAAGTTGTCGTTGTGGGTGCTCCCGTAGTGAAAAATCTGGGTTGTCGTGAAACCCGGACAGTATAATTGAATGAGAACAAGTTCGATATCGTAACGAATATCGTATTTTCCCTGTCGGGAAAACGCAATCGTGGAGATTGTCAGTGGATTATTCCACTTTATGGATGAATGTGAGGCGGAGAGTGTCGATTCTGATTGTCTCACATCGAGACACGCGGATGTTGTTTGTTTGCGAGAGTGTGTTCCCTAGTAATGCGACTGTTAGTTGCATTGAAATGTTGAGACCATCCTTAACGGACGGTCTAGGTAGGAAAGTTCACCCAGCGTGGTGAATATTTTTGTGAGTCGTGTGGTGAATTGCGGAAATTTTGTGATGATGATGCGCCGTTGACGGGATTTTGGTATACGAATAGCTTCTATGCTAGTACTAGGAAGCCATATTGTATGGTTCAGAGGAGAAACTCTATGACGATGTGTTGATGTTTCGTCTAATTCGTGGTGTATTATTGTCGTCCTGGATTAATCCAGTGACGTATAGTCGTGTGTGGATCGATCGGCGGGAAAGTGGTGCTTCTTAAGTGTTATTGCTGGGTTATTAAAATTTTTTCGTTGAAGGAATGATCCGGTGTAGAGCCGGAGGGAGTTTGGTTCTTGGCCTAAAGAATATTCAGGAATGATCGGTCGAGTAGTACGGTTATGAACCGAATGAGTACGAAATTTTAAGGAAGCATGAATCCTTCTCGATTTGGATTAATGTAAGACTTGGTTCGCGGCGTAGTGAATTTAAAAGATCGCATAGGGCGATATAGTTATGGATGACGCTTGTTGCGTGTTGCAGCCGTGAGAACTTGAAGGAAAATGTGGTATTTTTCGTATTTCCTAAATGGAAATTCTGGACGTTGAGTGTATGAGATATCGTTTATTGCGGTAGTGCACGCTAGTGATCATTAGCGTGTGGTGGGATCTTAGAATTCACGGATGATGTTATGGATGACGGGCTTGGTTGTGTTTCGTAAGATCGTGAGGCGTGACGACGATGTTTGTCGGCAAATTGTTCTACTCTTAGGAAGATTGTGAAGTGTATGGTATGAGTTTGGATACTCGGCGTAGGAGCAACGGTTACGGTTGTTTCGACTCGTGGGTTGATTACCCAATATTGTGGTATTATGATGCGTTAGTGCACGAAGCGAGGATTCGGATGAGTTTACTACTTGTGTGACTCCGTGTTGGAAGCGGAAATGTTCGTGGGAGAAGTGCTTAACTTCTAGTGTTTGTGCGGATCACGAGGACGTGATCCAATTTAAGTGGGGGAGAGTTGTAACACCCGTTTTTCAGTTACACGTTATTTCGAGCGTCATTCGAAATACGAGACATGTAAGTGTATATTTGGATCCCAAATAAAGTTGGAGTTGATGTTCTAAAACCTTACCATTGGATAGTAAATCTCATTACGTTTCCAACGATATTTGATTCGTCGAAAACGGAGTTACGGTTTGAAAGTTACGACCAAAACAAGTTCAGTTTCAGACTCAGTTCATTGGGACTCCGTCCAGACTTTAGGACGCCGTCCAACAATGAAGGTTAGGACGCCGTCCAAGCTTTTTGGACGCCGTCCAGAAGGCCTGACGGGCCAGCAGCTCTATTTTACTCAAATTAAAAGGGGTATTTGGGTCTTTTCACTTGGGGTCGGTTTGGGATCATCAAAAATGATCTAGAACTCCATTTGGAGCTCATTCTCACCCACACAAAACACTCTCATCTTATTTTAGAGAGAGAGGGTTAATTTAGAGTGAGAAAGCTTGGTTTGGTGAAGAAGATGAGCGTTTCGGGTTAAAGCTCGAGAGTTAAAGTTGTTCCTTTCATTCACGGTTACATTTTGGTAGTATTGGTAAGTCTCAACTCCGAATTTCATTGTTATGATTCTTGTGTACATTTAGGGTTTGAGCTTGTTATTTGTAAAACCCTTTTAGATGATGAAGAGGGTTTATGGAAACCCACTATTTTGATATTTTGCGGGTTTTGGGTTGGTTAATGATTTAAGCATGTTTAAGGTTTGTAAGTGGGGTATAATCACTAGTATTAGTGATTTTAGAAGTGTTGGAACTTGTAAGACCCATTTGGGGGTAAAATGGGTGAATTTGGGTTATGTTGAGATAAGGAAAACCCTAATAGCTATGATCTAGGGTTTGGCCATGTGAATTGAAGTTGTAAGTGTTAAATTGTGTTTATTAGTCATTAATACACTTGTAAATGATGGAAGAATTGTAAATGGGTCGGAATTACCACCCGTAGTGGTAATTGGTGAAGTCCACTTTATGTGTCTAAATGAGCGGTTTGTGGTGATAGGTGTAAACCCTTGGTTAAGGGTGTTGAAGTCGAATTCTCTCGTAGAGAATGTATGTTGATTGTTTGTATATCTATATGCGTATTATAGGTAAAAGGTTTGCTCGGTTGCTTTTGGAGGCGATTTACGTTTATGACTTGTGCGGGCAATTCGAGGTGAGTGGAATAATTATATGTGTAGGTATATAATGTATCTATTTGTTGTAGCGTGAAATGTGTAGTGTCGCGGTGCTAAGACACCATGTTTCACGTGAAGAGTGTAGCATCGAGGTGTTAAGATGCCACTCGGGTGTAGCATCGAGGTGTTAAGATGCCACCTAGGAGTGTAGTGTCGAGGTGTTAAGACACCACTCCGTAAAATAATGAGTGTTGCATCGAGGTGTTAAGATGCCACTCGGGGTGATGTGCCGAGGTGTTAAGGTGCCACCCTAGGGGTTAGTGGTGCGAGGTGTTAAGTGCCCTAACGGATGTTATGAACACCGATGGCGTTTTCGCGAGCGCCGTTCCCTTGTACTATTGGTTAACCATGGTTATTTGTGTTGTAGCGTAAGCATATTATATTTGTTCATATTATATATGCTTTTGTTATGCTAGCTTGATTATTGGAGGTTATAGCTTGTAATTGTGATGATAAGCTAATTGTGTTGCTAGCATGTATGCGGTATGTGAGTAAGTGTTTGCAAGTAGGTATATTATATATGTATGTGTATAATTATTGCATTCACTAAGCCTCGGCTTACCCCTCTCGTTGTTTACCTTTTTACAGGTATTGTGTTATTGATGCTAGCTAGTCGTTAGACTAGACGTGCAGGAGCGGTTGGGCTTGATGGGGTAGCTTTCGGATAATTGGACGCGGATGGGGTTTTGGTAGTCCCCGGGATTATGCTCTTGGTATCGGGTTGGATTGTAGAGTTCTAATCCGTCTAAAGAGATAAATGGGTCGAAACTGCTACTTTATTTGTAAAACGGGTCATTGTGAGCCCGGGGTTGTAAAACTTGTTTTTATGGTGGCAATATCTTAGTTTTACTTAATATGTCATATTGTGAAAATGGTTTCGTTGAAAAGTGTCGGGGAGCGAGTTTTTCGCTCGCGTGTAAACAAAAAACTGATCAGTACTTTTTAGTTCATTGGGACGCCGTCCCAAATCCTTGGACGCCGTCCCAGTTGTAAAGGCTGGACGCCGTCCCGATTTCTGGACGCCGTCCAGATGGGCAGTCACAGAAATTTTTTTTTTTTTGTCGTGTTTTTGGTAAATCAATGTTGGGTTGTTACAACAACCGTTATGTACTCGTTGTATTAATAATAATTTTAATAAAAAAATTATTAGTACAAATACGATTACTATAAATACATTTTATATAAATACGTTTAATATAAATACGAAGATTAAGAGAATAAACATATTATGCATAAATAATAAATTTTAAGAATAAACATTAATATGCATGAAATAAATAATGATTAATTGCATAAGTAATCATAAATGTTAGATAACATAAATATAAATGTTAGTGAAGTTAATAAGAGTTAGATTACAGAAATATAATTCAGGCGGTATAACCGACCATATATAACTTAAATAACATAATAACATAAATATAAATGTTAGTGAAGTTAATAAAATTTTGATTACAGAAATATAATTCATGCGGTATAACCGACCATATATAACTTAAATAACATAAATATAAATGTTAGTGAAGTTAATAAAAGTTAAAGAATTTCTTACCTTGATTAGTGATGTGTGCTTGCTTAGATAAATCTTGATTATACGGAGCATTTCGTGCTGATAACGTGTTATAATTTTTAACTTATAACTACCAAATACAATTATATTTGTTTATGAAATATTAGTAAAGAGAGAATAAGTGCGTATTTCATATAATTCTATGAAATGGTGCAAGTTTACAAACATACCATCATGGTGTATTTATACTGGTGTATTTATACTACTAAGAAATATTATGCATGTGGTATAAAATTGACTAAAAGTTTGTACAAATTTGACTATCCATATATGCATTATTATTTTAATTATCATAGCAGATTATACATTTGTACTCCGTGTATGTTTTTCAATATACCCGTCTGTCTTTTTTCCATTCCGTATATTATTTTTTACCAGCAAGAAACAAGAATTAAAGATCATACGTTTGTCCCTACCGGTACCGGAGAAGATGGTATGCCCCTAAAACCCTTAACGGTAAGGTAAATGCAAATTAATTATATCTATCTTGCCGAATATAATTATATAATTAGCTGTTAGTGCAAGCATTTGTATTCATTCTGCCCACCAAGTGTTCGATAAAATGTCACTGAGAACATATCACAAACTCATGCAACCATTTCTCAGAAACAATGGTGAACACTTTGCACCACTCTTTTCTTCAGTTCCCAGCACAAACCTTTGCTCAACATCATCTGATTCCAACAACCTAAAAACACGAGATTATGTTAAATCAGTTTTCGAAAGTTATGGATTCTCGGATACACTTTTGGGAAAATGTGAAAAATTTGCCCCCAAGTTTTCATCTTCAAAAGAATTTCAACAAACCGTCCAACCAAAATTCGACATTTTCAGAAACATGGGGTTGTCAACAGCCCAAATTGCCATTGTGTTTTCAGCTTACCCTCGGATACTAATTCGTGTTCCAGTTCATTACATTGAGCGCTCAGTTGCAGTGTTGAAGAAGGTTTTGGGTGATAAGTTATACGATGCACGTATTCTTAAGAATATTGGGTGGCTTTTGAATTCCGATTATGACAAGACTTTGGTACCTAATGTTGAGTACTTAAGAAGCTGTCAAATTGAGGAGTCGCAGATAATGCAGTTGTTTTATCATTATCCGAGGTTTTTATTACATAAAGCTGAAAACTTTAAGGAGTTTGTAAGAAGGGTTGATGAGTTGGGTGTTGATAGAGGATCAAAGTTGTTTGTTTACGCAGTTAGGACTGTTGGTTCAATGTCACTCGAAAGCTGGGAACAAAAACTTGATGTTTTTCGGGGATTAGGGTTTTCAGAAGTTGATATTGTTTTAACGTTTAGGAAATTTCCTAATGTATTTGCGTTGTCTGATAGGAAAATTAAGGAGACTGCTGAGTTTTTGGTTAGTTCAGGAAGATATGATCGCTCGTTCATTTGTAGGTACCCTTATGTTTTAATCTTTAGCCTTGACCGGAGGATTAAACCCAGGTTACGTGTTTTGGAGATATTGGAAAGAGAGAAAATATTGGAGATTAATAATAATAAAACACCCGTGTTGATTATGTCGGATTCTAAGTTCTTTGCTAAGTTTGTGGAGCCTCACTTGGATAAAGTTGATGAACTATCGTTTATGGTTAAGGATGCAAAAGCGTAATACATGGATTTGTTCGGTCTTCTTGTAGGGTATCTTTTGATTGTGAAAGAAAATTGTACTGACATGTTCATTTTGTGTTTGAATTTGCTTACATGATGCTGCAGAGTGTTAATCTTTATCTAATTGTTTCGTTACTAGAATCAAATTTTATAAAATCCTAGCAATATATATGAATATGGATGAAGTATTGTACTTTTCAATGCCAATATGATGCCGTTCTTCGTGGCCAAGCACAGTCATCAAAAAGCTTCCTGTTTTATCCAATGATATCGTCCAACACTCGTTTATTGTGACGAATTTGGTGTTGGTAATACACTAATGCTATTACTAAATTTTTTAAATTTGTTGATCTTGAAGTTTTTGTGTCATCTTTAGAAAATGCTCCATTGAAATGCTACATGTCATGGCAAAGTGATGCAATGAGTTATGTTGTTGCGTTAGTGTTGTCAGGTGTGTGCAAGTTTATTACAGAAGGTTGCGTATATGACCGTCTATTGGTCAAAAGTTGGGCCAAAGTCGGTCAAAAGTCAGAAGCTAGGTCAAATTAGTCAAAAAAGGTGGCCAGTTTAATCAAAATTGTCGTAGTTTAGTTTGATTTTTTTGTAATAGATTAACAGTTGATAGCGACTATAGGTACAAATTAGTCAAAGAAAGTTTTTAGGCTCTAAAATATGTATATAAATATATATATTTATGTATCTAAAAAGCTACGGTGGTCAACGTCTGTCTCGACCCCGTATCAACCTTCTCGACTCCGTCTCGTGCCTTTTTCAACCTTGGTTATGATGTTGGCTTAGTGGTATCAGGTGTGTGCAAGTTAATTACGGAAAGTTGCACATACAATCATGGCTATTTATACGGAAAAATAATGGAGGTTGCATCTTATTGAACAAGATGTCTAAAACTCGACCAACTCTCAGCAACTAGTGCTCCAGTACACTCAAAAGACCGGTCGTCTAAACTCAACTTACGCTTGGTTCTGAAATCTGAACACTACATCCTGGTTCAATCAAACTCAATTAAAGGCTAAAGTTTAGCATTTTTAATGGGTAGAAGGATATTTGAAGTTTATCAATTTATTCTCTAAATGTCTTCAACTTTGTGAAAAAGTCCACTCTTGCAATAGTAAGCCCAAATATGATATTTGAAACTCTCTCAACCTCGGAATCTGTGCTGGCCGGATTTTTTTTTTTTTTGAATTTTCTTTCCCCCTCTTTTCTGCCACCCTCCACCACCAGTATCCACCATCTGCTTCCGTCCTTTTTTTTTCTTCTTCTTCGCATTAGTTTTTTCACATTAATGTTTCTCTGTTGTTCTCTTGCCCTATTTCGCTTTCTTCGTTGAATATAAATATGAAGTCTACCGTCTCTTTTTTCTAATTTTCCGCCATTAACGGCTAATTTCGAACCGTTCCAAAAAACTACTTCCTTTTCATTTCAAACTCCTGTTGACTCTCTTCGACGGGATGCTTCACTTGCGGGTGTTGACTTTTCCTCTAAAAACTTTACTTCGGCTGCACGCACGGGTTCCAACGGTAATGAGCATGGTGCTTAGAGAGTGTCTCTTCCGTCCAACTCACCTACGGTGGAGAGGGAGCCTGCTTCCGGTTCTCAAGGGTCAACGGTCTTCATTGGACGGCTGGAGAAGGAAATTACGCGTTTTATGATCGAGAGTGTTTTTGAAAAAATTGGGTCGATTGCCGAGATCAAGCATTGGACTGCAAGAAGGTACGCTTTTGTCTCCTTCATAGATGATGAGTCCACTGCTAAAGCCGTTAAGGTGTTAGATTTAGTGCGGTCCTTTACAATTTAAAGTGTAATTTCTACTAATAGTTTTCAAACTTTAGTGGTATCCCGTGACCCACGATTCTATTACTAAATTCGCCCTTGAGTGTGATGTGGGAAATCCAAACGAGGTTAAAAATAATGAGGTCGGGACAACTGTTGTGGATGCGGTTGTTTTAGCTTCAGGTTGTTTCGATTCAACAAAGGGTAGGGCAGATTTAAATCGGGGAAGCGATGAGGTGAATACGGAGAAGATGGTTGGTGGCGTGGAGACAATGGTGGGTGGAACTTCTGCCGAAGATAAAAGTATAGATAAAGGCAAAAAGATTGTTGATAGGGGATGATGAGCCTTTGGGTACGCACGATGGGTCTTTGAGTAATACGGAGTATTTATTAGGTGCAGTTGGATAATTTGGATAATGTCCTTGGTAGAAATTGTAAAAAAGAGAATTGAGGAGGTTATGAATCCTACTAGTGCACTCATGAAGTTTAGCACCAAACATGCTTTAACAAGTTTACTAGTATATAACAACATTAAACGTATTTTGATATGATGATAGTATAACTATAAATAAGATAGTGTTTGGATTACGCAACAGAAATTACCAAAATGAAGAACACTTGACATTCAAATTTTGATCCAAATACTCAAAGTAGATATTACAGTAATTTTACCACTAAAATGAACATAGAATAATAAGTACAATTTACATTAAAAACACACTATACCAAGTAATTTGGCTAAGAAAAAACAGCAGCCAAATCACCATCTTTCCTTTAAAATTAAAAAACTAGAAATTTGAAGTATAATTCTACCCACCACTTGAATGCAGTGACCACATCCCTAATTACAACTATACCCTTACTCTCAATTAATACTAATAAAAATGAAGAAAAAAAAAAAAAAAACAATTAGATAGAAGCCCAATCAATCTCATAAGACGGACAATTTTCCAACGAAAAATTCTCCGCATCACACCACGCGCTCTCCTCCTCTGCAAGTTCCGGCAACACATATCCCAACGACGGCGATGACTCACCGTACCCGGACCCACTATCACTCTCCGATCCTTCAACTTTCCCCACCTCAGCCTGTTCAGCCGCCATCGTTGACTTTTCCATTTTCACCTTTCCCCGCTTTGACATTTTACATCCGTCAACTTTTTCCCATCCGACAAGATCTGACAAATCTCCGTTAACTTCGCGTCAACGGAAGAATGCACCGGCTTATAATCGCAACCGGTTTGATTAGACCAGTTATGACGGAGGTGAGTAAAATTAAGCCGCGCGTTATCTCCACGCAATTTATAAGCCGCGTGGTCGTAAGCCAACGCCGCTTCTTCGGCTGTTTCGAAAGTGCCTAACCAAAGCCGGGTACGGTTCTTGGGTAAACGGATCTCCGCGACCCATTTACCCCAGTGCCTTTGTCTAACGCCACGGTAAAGTTTTGTGGGTTTTGGTGGTGATCCGGTTTGTTTCATGGGTACAGGTTTCGGGCTCAAGTAGTTTGAGGTTGGGACGTAGGCTTGGGTTTGAATTTGGGTTTGGTGGGTTTGAAATGGGGTTAATTGGTTTAACCCGAATGATGATTCGGGTTGTGTATAGGAAAACGGGTTATGAGTAGAAAGGTTAGAAGGGTAACAATCTGGGTATGACCCGAATTGTTGTAGGGTTGTAGAAAGAGAAGGAGGAAAAGACGCAGAAGGGTATGAATAAGATGTTGAAGGAGAAGAAAATGTGAGGGTAGTTTGGTAATTTACTGAAGCGCTTTTGATAAAAGGTTCAAGTGCTTCCATAAGCTCACCGCCCGCCGTCGATGGTTGAAATCCGACGGTATTCCAGAAGTCCATTGTTGCAGACGTCATTAATCTTTTTTTTTGTTATATTTTTAAAATAGGGGAAAATAATATATAAATAATAAAAACTAAAATTAAGAAAAATAAAGGTTTTTTATAAAAATCAAACCTTTTTTTTTCCTTGAGTAATCAACCTTAAAGGGACGAAAATAAGCCCTATAAAGGTGTGATTTTGATGAAATTCTAATGAGAAAAAAAAAATTGATAAAAAAAAAAAAAAGAGGTGATTGAAATAGAACCCAAATAAAAAGATGGATCACTATTAAACACCAGGATGAAAAAACATATACGTACCCAAATTAAATTTGCTTTCTTGTTCTTGATAAAATCATGCAAAGCCCAGAAAAAAGTCGAAATAATTTGAAGGTTTTTTTTTTTTTTAATCAGACGATTTACAGAAAGGGAACATAGAAGCGGGGAATTCAGAGGGGGGAATATAAAAAAATAAATAAAATCAGAAGAAACAAAAAGAGTTTTTAAGAAATCTTTTTAATGTTTACTTTTAATTTAATTGTGTTAGAACTCACCTGTTAGTTTGAATGTGAATGTGAGTTTTGTGAAGAGTAGTTGTGCGTTAAATATAGGGACGTGGATGTGTGGAACTCACTTGGTTAACTTGAGTTAAACACGTGTTGTTAACCATGGTTAAGTTAATCTAGTTATACAGGATTGCAAGGTTCATCTGTCTTTTGCGGCGAGTGATATCATGGTGAGAGATGACCAATAAAAGAATGACACGTTGGATAGTGTCACGACATGTCACCGGATGACAAGGACAATTTGCCTAATTCTTTCTGGTAGTAGATAGATGGGGGATGATTCTCACACACACTTTTTTGATCCTCACACACCAATTGAGTATTATTAGAAGAGTAAAAGGTTAAAATAGGTGTGTGAGGATCAAAAAAGTAAGTGTGAGAATCAACCCCCTAGATAGATGGATATTGCTTCTAAATTTTTGACTTTAAAGGGAGAAAGTGAATTACTAGTATTTTTTTCCCTGCAGGTCTTGTTGAAAATCGAGTGTTCAAGACGACTTCTTCATTTGATTTTTTCAAATCGGTTACGATAGATTTGGAATTAGATCGGGTTGAAGTTAAGCTTATTAATTCTAAGGCGTGAACAAAAATACAAAATCCAAGAAGCCTAAAAAAAAATTTGTTCACTGCATTGAAAGGAAGAATTTCTTGGCTTTCGTGAAATATATTTTGATGATTCGTTTACATTTTCTTAGTTTGCGCTTTTTTGGTTCAGCTCGGGTTGAAGATAGTTCCTAATCAAGTCGTTGCGTCTTGATTACAGACCCTCTTTTTTGTCTAGTTGTTGTTTTAAATGTTTTTATGTCGTATGTAGTTGTTTTCGTTGGTTTCATATTGTAGTTTATGTTTGGCTCCTGTTTCCTATAGGTTTTTGGTTTTTAGGTTTGAGCTTGTTTTGACTTTTCACCCTTCAGTTGTATGTTCTTTTATGGTCTTCATCATTTCGATAAAAGGTTCCCTGCTTTTTTATATATATATATATATATATATATCCGTGCTGAGAAACTAGGAATGTGAGAACCAAAAAATGATACTAGTACATCACAACAGCTTTAAAAGCCAATCATTCCAACATATATTTTCTTTACCTGTACAAGTAATTCAATTAAACGAATAGAATCAAAAAACTCGTTTTTCTTCAAGGAACTAGAAGCAAACATTGTATCCTATCGAAATCTCCCAGCCAACCACATATTAGCCGCAACAATAGCATTCAAGCGACTCCTCATACTAGAAGTGGCATGCCAGTCTTGATACCAAACAGGCCAAGTTGACCATGTATCAAAAATAGGCAATTAAATATCGATCCAATGACGAACTAACATACATAACTCTCTAACAACGTCGCACGAAAGTAGAACATGATATAAATCCTCGAGATGTGGGCCAAAAACACAAGTAATGTCATCAATTTTCACACCTCTAATCGAAAATTGAGACGAGTAAGTAACATGTCCAACGCTACCCTCCGAATAAATACATTCACCTTTCGAGTCAACTCTTTCCACCACATCGTAGCAAAGGAACCGACTAGTAAACAATTGCGGACAATGCACCGACAAGTATTACCAACGTTAAACAACCCATTTGTCCGAAATAACCCAACGTTACACTATATATACGCTCACAAACCATTTCAATTTTCACACAATTCACTTTCATTTATATCTTTCTATTTTTTGTATCTTTCAATTCTATATTTTATCATCATGGAACCAAAAAAAACTAACCAAATTACAATCTAAACAAACCATCTCCATTTAGCTGAGTGGTTATCGAGCTTCTTAAGTATCTGAAAGGTCTAGAGTTTGAGCCTTAAATTGGGGATTTCATAATGCATTTTTCTTTACAATTGATTATGGAGTCCTTTAAAAGTTTCTTGCAAATGGTGAGTTCTGACCATATCTAGAAAGGTTTCCTCGGGGGGTTTCTTTGAGTGTAATAACCTGAAGTTTCCTCCTAACGGGTGTACAAAGTGAGTATGACATGTGACTTCCCGGATATAATCAGTTAGGTGGCTAATGCCCGCCGTCAATGACCTTAATACCGCTGTTTAAAAAGAAATAAAAAATAACAATCCAAAAAAGCTTAAAAATTCGACTTCTCAATCTTCGGATAGGTTCCAACATTTGCTAAATTCACACATATATATGTTTCATTTTCCAAACCGCAACAAACTTACGATTTTGCGCCTTTTCCAAATACCCACTCATGTATGACTATGTTTAACCAAGTGGAACAACAACAACTTCCATTCATCCATATCCCGGAATATCAAACCACATATTATCCAACTCAACCCGAAGACGATGATGACGAAGAGGTTGAAGAAACTCAACCCAACCCAAAGATAAAGACAAAAAAGTTAAGAGTCATATATTATCACGAAACGAAGAAAAATTAGAATTTTAACCGAGTCGTAGGCTAGCGTTTATGAAAATCCAATCACCGAAAACTCACAATCAAATACTTCATTTTGGGGCGAAATACGAAGAAAATATAAATTACTATTTTCAGTTGAACCGCGAGCAGATCAAATAGGCGAGAAGTTGAGTAAGATGTCACGTGATATCACACAATTTGTAGCAATACACTCAAAACTACAACAACACTGGCAAACTAGGACTAGAAAGGAAGATCTTATGAATTCTGCACACAAGCAATTCAGGGCACAAACATAGAGAATTTTTATGCACGAGGATGTGTGGCGTATCCTAAAAGACTGCCCAAAATTTTTAGCGTTTGAAAGTGTCATGTCCAACAAAAGAAAGCAAACTTGACATGATGATATGTTCCAATACGTGTAAGATATTCTAGAAACTCAACACGAATCCGTCTCAAAACCAAGTCAGTTTGAGATTTAATTTAGAGACGATTCAATCGGTCGTCCACCAGTGAAACCAAAAGCCAAAGGAGTTAGCATTCTTCAGATTCCGATTTTCATATGTCATCCGAGGAAAGTGAGATGTTTACGATGTTTAAGGTTCTAAAGCTTCTTACCAAACCGGTTTAACGTGACTTGACTCCTGGCGAGTACCAAATGACTGTGAGAGATCTCGAGAAAATTAAGAAACAATATGCGAAGCAATTTAAGGAGTTGGATGAAGAAGATTAGTTCTAGTATTTTAATTTATGTCATATTTTTATTATGTCGTATTTTTATTTAGTAGTGGGATGTATTTATTAAGTTTTATTTAAATAATGTTACTTTTATTTTGAAAAGTATTTTTAGTTTAAATAATTATGTTATTTTAATATTAAAAAAATATAATTAAAAATAGTGATGGAATATGAAGTATTGTCATTGTTAAAAGTGATTTATAATGGATTAGTCGTAGTAATGAAGTGTTGACAGTGATTTTAGGTTACATGAACTTGTTGTTAGGGGTGGACATAATATTCAAATCCGAATCCGCAATACGAATTATCCGAAAATCTGAACCGAAAATATCCGAAAATTCGGATATCCGAATTTTTGGATATCCGAAAATCGGATATCCGGATTTTCGGATTCGGATATCGGATCGATTTTTCAATTTTTTGGATATTTGGATAATCCGATATCCAAAATAAAATACACTTATTATTAATATATTTATATTTATATTTTAGTGGCTCAATGTGTAATGACTTATGGACCTTATAGCTTTCAAGGTAGACTGACCTTTTAACTTTCAAGAGTAAAAAGTAAAAAAGAACAAAGATAGCTATTAAAAACAATCAATCGTTACAAAGAGTAAAGTAGTGTACTGTGATTTATGAATATTCTTTTTTTCTGAAACTCGCTTGCATTCATATTTTGATACGTTTTTTGTTTAGTTCATCCTCACATACTAATTAGAACTTGTTCACATTCTAGAACGATATTATATTTACTTTAATGATAAAACATTAAGTTATTATATGATACATAATAAATTACTATACATAAGAAATAAATCACAGCACATCCAAAGTTATAAGATATATACGAGTATATATTGTAGTGACCCGAACTTTTCCATGTTTATATATATATTAAATGAAATTGTTATTTACATGATTAAGTGTTTCCAACATGTTAAGCAATCAAACTTGTTAAGACTTGATTAAATGAAATAAGTTTCATATAGACAATTGATCACCCAAGTTGACCGGCGATTCACGAACGTTACAAAATTGTAAAAACTACATGTTGTGGTATATATATAGACATATATATATGGTTGACATAAGATTATGATGAGTAAGTATCTCACTAAGTATATTAACAATGTGTGATATACATAAGAAATGAGATTACTAAGTTAAGAAACTCGAAATGATATATATAACGATTATCGTTATGATAACGTCTACTAAATACATATGTATCATATTAAGATATTGATACACTATATTTAACATGATAAAATGATATTTAAATATATCATTAAATGTGTTAACAATGAACTACATATGTAGAAACAAGACTACTAACTCAAGAATTACGAAACGAGACTTATATGTAACGATTATCGTTGTAACGACATTTGAATGTATATATATCATATTAAGATATATTAATATATCATAATATCATGATAATATAATAATTTAACATCACATTAGATATAATAAACATTGGGTTAACAACATTTAACAATATCGTTAAGTTAAAGGTTTCAAATCAACATTTACATGTAACGACTAACGATGACTTAACGACTCAGTTAAAATGTATATACATGTAGTGTTTTAATATGTATTCATACACTTTTGAAAGACTTCAAGACACATATCAAAGTACTTCTACTTAACAAAATGCTTACAATTACATCCTCGTTCAGTTTCATCAACAATTCTACTCGTATGCACTCGTATTAGTACTCGTACAATACACAGCTTTTAGATGTATGTACTATTGGTATATACACTCCAATTATCAGCTCTTAGCAGCCCATGTGAGTCACCTAACACATGTGGAAACCATCATTTGGCAACTAGCATGAAATATCTCATAAAATTACAAAAATATGAGTAATCATTCATGACTTATTTACATGAAAACAAAATTACATATCCTTTATATCTAATCCATACACCAAAGACCAAAAACACCTACAAACACTTTCATTCTTCAATTTTCTTCATCTAATTGATCTCTCTCAAGTTCTATCTTCAAGTTCTAAGTGTTCTTCATAAATTCTACAAGTTCTAGTTTCATAAAATCAAGAATACTTCCAAGTTTGCTAGCTTACTTCCAATCTTGTAGAGTGATCATCCAACCTCAAGAAATCTTTCTTATTTACAGTAATATATCTTTCTAATATAAGGTAATACTCATATTCAAACTTCGATTCAATTTCTATAACTATAACAATCTTATTTCGAGTGAAAATCTTACTTGAACTTGTTTTCGTGTCATGATTCTACTTCAAGAACTTTCAAGCCATCCAAGATCCTTTGAAGCTAGATCCATTTGTCTATTTTCCAGTAGATTTATCCACAAAACTTGAGGTAGTAATGATGTTCATAACATCATTCGATTCATACATATAAAGCTATCTTATTCGAAGGTTTAAACTTGAAATCACTAGAACATAGTTTAGTTAATTCTAAACTTGTTCGCAAACAAAAGTTAATCCTTCTAACTTGACTTTTAAAATCAACTAAACACATGTTCTATATCTATATTATATGCTAACTTAATGATTTAAAACCTGGAAACACGAAAAATACCGTAAAACTGGAGATACGCCGTCGTAGTAACACCGCGGGCTGTTTTGGGTTTGATAATTAAAAACCATGATAAACTTTGATTTAAAAGTTGTTTTTCTGGGAAAATGATTTTTCTTATGAACATGAAACTATATCCAAAAATCATGGTTAAACTCAAAGTGAAAGTATGTTTTTCAAAATGGTCATCAAGACGTCGTTCTTTCGACTGAAATGACTACCTCTTACAAAAATGACTTGTAACTTATATTTCCGACTATAAACCTATACTTTTTCTGTTTAGATTCATAAAATAGAGTTCAATATGAAACCAAAGCAATTTGATTCACTCAAAACGGATTTAAAATGAAGAAGTTATGGGTAAAACAAGATTGGATATTTTTTTATTTTTGTAGCTACGGAAAATATTAACAATTCTATACAAATCATATCCTAGCTAACTTATATTGTATTATACATGTATTCTAATATATTATGTAATCTTGGGATATCATAGACACGTATGAAAATGTTTTGACATATCATATCGACCCATGTATATATATTATTTGGAACAACCATAGACACTCTATATGCAGTAATGTTGGAGTTAGCTATACAGGGTTGAGGTTGATTCTAAAAATATATATACTTTGAGTTGTGATCTAGCCCGAGACGTGTATACACTGGGTCGTGGATTGATTCAAGATAATATATATCGATTTATTTCTGTACATCTAACTGTGGACAACTAATTGTAGGTTACTAACGAGGACAGCTGACTTAATAAACTTAAAACATCAAAATGTATTAAAAGTGTTGTAAATATATTTTGAACATACTTTGATATATATGTACATATTTGTTATAGGTTCGTGAATCGACCAGTGGCCAAGTCTTACTTCCCGACGAAGTAAAAATATGTGAAAGTGAGTTATAGTCCCACTTTTAAAATCTAATATTTTGGGATGAGAATACATGCAGTTTTATAAATGTTTTACGAAATAGACACAAGTAAATGAAACTACATTATATGGGTGAATGATCGAAGCCGAATATGCCTCTTTTGCTTGGTAGCCTAAGAATTAGTAAACCGATCTACTAATTGACGCGAATCCTAAAGATAGATCTATTGGGCCTAACGAACCCCATCCAAAGTACCGGATGCTTTAGTACTTCGAATTCGTTTTTATCATGTTCGAAGGATTTTCCGGAATGATAGGGGATATTCTTATATGCATCTTGTTAATGTCGGTTACCAGGTGTTCACCATATGAATGAATTTTATCTCTATGTATGGGATGTATATTGAAATATGAAATCTTGTGGTCTATTATTATGATTTGATAATATATAGGTTAAACCTATAACTCACCAACATTTTTGTTGACATTTTAAGCATGTTTATTCTCAGGTGATTATTAAGAGCTTCCGCTGTCGCATACTTAAATAAGGACGAGATTTGGAGTCCATGATTGTATGATATTGTGTAAAAACTGCATTCAAGAAACTTATTTCGTTGTAACATATTTGTATTGTAAACCATTATGTAATGGTCGTATGTAAACATGATATTTTAGATTATCATTATTTGATAATCTACGTAAAGCTTTTTAAACCTTTATTGATGAAATAAAGGTTATGGTTTATTTTAAAATGAATGCAGTCTTTGAAAAACGTCTCATATAGAGGTCAAAACTTCGCAACGAAATCAATTAATATGGAACGTTTTTAATCAATAAGAACGGGACATTTCATATATTAACCAAATAATTAGTATGAATATCTCTATGTAAACAGCTAAACCAGATCATTGTTACGTTTATGTTACGATGATGTGTTAATCGTGTTTTGAACTTTGTTGTGTTTGTTACGATGATGTGTTAATCGTGTTATGGACTTGTAGCACGAAATTCAAAATTTTGAACTTAGGTATACGTGACTTGTTATGTAATGTGTGTTTTGTCGTTTGTATTTTTTGCATTTATTAGAATACACTTCGGATATTCGGGTAATCCGATATCAAAATCCGAAATTTCGGATTCGGATTTCGGATGGCCGAATTCACTATCCAAATTTCCGGGTGCCCGAAATTCGGATATCTGAAATTTCGGATATCCGGTTTTGCCCACCCCTACTTGTTGTCACATGAAAATGCTGTTGTAAATATATCTTTTTATGATTTTTCTAAGTGTAGCCCTTAGGGCTATACTTAAGGAATTAAATTGTGCAAAGATGATAGTACATTAAGGTAGTAGTGAGGTGGTTATTAAAAGTGAGTGGGTGGTTATAAGTGATGTACAACTTAAATTGTTGTTGAGCCTCGGTCGTGGATGTTGGTTTTGTGCCTTTGTTTGCTTGGCTCTTTTCGAGTTCAAGTTTGTTATAAAAGTTTTTGTTTCTTTGCCAAAAAAAAAAAAAAAAATTATGTACAACTTAAAATTGCATGTCCTATTTCCTTAAGTATAGCCCTAAGGGCTACACTTACAAAAATCCATCTTTTTATTTTTACCCATTATAAATTCAGTATTATATAATTACATATTAAAAATAAGTATATGGAATTTCGGATTTTGGGTGTCCGAATATTTTGCAATGTGGCATCCGATATAGGAGGGTATCCAAAAATTCGGATATATCATTCTGAATATTATTGAATCGAATTTTTGAAATATTCGAACTCCATATTCGAATTTGGATATAATGAAATATGAATGTGTTACTAGGATTAGTACCCTAACTTAATTTAACCCTAGTTAAAAAGATACAGAGTGTAAGTCAACTGTTGTTTGATTTGGGCGAAGATTATGGCAGTTAATTAATTGAGAGGAAAAATGAAATTAAACGAAAAAGAAATGAACCACGTTAATTTCACATGAGCATCAAAACTGATGCACATGGATACCATAAAGACAAATACCAAATTAGCTAGGTTACGGCGATGTATTTAATTATGAATACGAGTTACGAATACGAAGTAGGCATCCATATATAGAGGAGCAATGATAAATCTGTTATCTTTTTTTTCTCTTTTATATATATATATATACACACACTAATACACTAATACACTATACTCTTTTGTATATGTATAATAATAATATAATTTCATAGTGGACTTATAGAAAAAATTGGTGAAAACTAGAAAGATCACTCCATTTCACGAACCATTGTAAAATTAACTCAATGGTACATGGAGTAGAGTTAAGGAGTTGCTAACAAAATCTTTTTATTATTATTAATTTTCTTTCCCCAAAAACTAAAAACAGATAAACGAATGCAAAACAACATAACCACATAAATGAGTCAACCTAAACTAGAAACCAAACATGAACCAAAGAACGAACTTAACTCCATAGTTCAAACTATCTAGACTTAACACTACAACACAAAATCATAACAAAAGGACGAACATGACGAACAAATGGCTTGAAATCAAAACAACAGAGGGACGATCTTGAAAGGACCCGTTCATATACATTATAAACGATTCACAATAGTTGATTACATTGCGAGGTATTTGACCTCTATATGATACATTTTACAAACATTGCATTCATTTTTAAAAGACAATCTTTCTTTACATCAAAAATTGACAGGCATGCATACCATTTCATAATATCCACTATCCAACTATAAATTGATTTAATAATAATCTTTGATGAACTCAATGACTCGAATGCAACGTTCTTCGAAATATGCTATGAAAGACTCCAAGTAATATCTTTAAAATGAGCAAATGCACAGCGGAAGATTTCTTTAACACCTGAGAATAAACATGCTTTAAAGTGTCAACCAAAAGGTTGGTGAGTTCATTAGTTTATCATAATCATTTATTTCCATCATTTTAATAGACCACAAGAATTTCATTTCCAGTTCTCATAAATATACGTCCCATGTATAGAGACAAAAAATAATCATTCATATGGATTGAATACCTGGTAACCGACATTCACAATACGCATATAGAATATCCCCTATCATTCCGGGATCCTCCTTCGGACATGATATATATTTCGAAGTACTAAAGCATCCGGTACTTTGGATGGGGCTTGTTGGGCCCGAAAGATCTATCTTTAGAGTTCGCGTCAATTCGGGTGTATGTTCCCTAATTCTTAGATTACCAGACTTAATAAAAAGGGGCATATTCGATTTCGATCATTCAACCATATAATGTAGTTTCGATTACTTGTGTCTATTTCGTAAAACATTTATAAAAGCGCATGCATTCTCAGTCCCAAAAATATATATTGCAAAAGCATTTAAAAGGGGAGTAATGAAACTCACCATACTGTATTTCGTAGTAAAAATACATATAACGTCATTTAACAAGTGCAAGGTTGGCCTCGGATTCACGAACCTAAATTAATTATATATATTTATGTGTTGGTCAATATTTGTCTAACAAAATAGGTCAAGTCATAGTGTACCACAATCCTAATGCTCGAGACTAATATGCAAAAGTCAACAAAAGTAAATTTGACTCAAAATAATTTCCAAAAATTTATACATGATTAATATATAGTTTAAATATCGTCGTTTTATATTTTTAAATATTTTTAAAAGATTTATTAGAGTAAATAATATAATTTATTTATTAATAAATAAAAATTTATATTATATTTATATAATAAAATATACTTTTATATATATTAAGTAATAAAATTTATAGGGTTCATTTAATATTATAAAGATAATATGATACGTATTATTAAAGTAAGTTATTACACGTAGTAAAATATGTTTGTATCAAATATTTATTTGATAAAATAATATCTATAATGATAGTAAGTAAAAGTTGTATTATTTTGTAATAATAATTATTATTATAAAAATATCAATATTTATAATTACTAAGAAGACATTATGATAAAATGATAATTCTAATTATGATAACTTTAATATTTACGATAATTTTTAATATTATCTTTAAAATAATAATTCTATTTAAAATAATAATAATAATAATAATGATATTTTATAGTAACAATGACATTTCTATTAAAATGATAATTTTTGTTAAAATGATAGTTTTAATACTAACGATAATTTTAATAATATTAGTAATGATAAAAATAATAAGAACAATAATTTTATCTAAATCAATATCTTATAATATTTTAATTTCATCATGATACTCTTACCCATTATTTCCTAATCGTTTCGTTTAATAACTTTTAATCGTCTTTTATATCGTGTTCGTAATAATGATAATAATAGTAATCAAAATAATTAGGTGTTACAAATATTTGTTTTAATTACACTAATATTAATAATGATAGTTACTATAACATTATTAACGATAATACTAATAATTATCTTAATGATAATATAGTAATAATAATAATAACAATAACAATAACCATTTTTAAATAATGATATATATATTAATAATGATAATAATAATAATAATACCAATAATAATAATAATAATAATAATAATAATAATAATAATAATAATAATAATAATAATAATAATAATTGGATAATAATAATAATACTAATTATAACTTTAACGATAATAACGATAGTAATAATAAAAAAAAATAACAATTTTTAATGATAAATCCTTTTATTGATAAAGATAATAATAATAATAAGATAAAACTAGAACGACGATAATAACGACGATAATAATAATCATTTTTAATAATAATACAAAAATTCGATGGACTATAACTTCAAATCCGTTCATCGAAATCATTCGATATCTAAATGAAAAGTTCTTAATTTTTCGCTAGCTTTCCAACGACATGCATATCTTATACCTTATCTCAGTCGCATATATAACTAATTCAGGATTCAACATAACCTAACTAAAGGCAATATCAAAAGTACAAACATGCATAATCCTATATACTCGAGCACTAGTCAGTGATACACTATTAGTATGTAAAAGTTAAATTATGAGTACTCACGTATCAATATTGAGATTCAATATTGCAGGAAAGGTACGTAGAAGCAACGGAGATGATAAATACTATATTGACCTCACGAGCATACCCATGAACCATACCAATCACCTCCATAGCTATAACCCATAATTTCCTTAATCCAATCCCACTCGAAAAACAATTTTGAAATCACTCGGACAGCACTCTGACGTAATATTTTATGTATACTAATAATATCTTGAAATAATACGGAGTAAATATATATATGTAAATCGATTGAGAGAGTTTAGAGAAAAATATTTTCAAGTTTCTATGAAATAATGAAACCTATTGAATTCTATTTATAATAGATTTTTGAATTATTAAAGTGAATTATTAAAGTATGAATTATTAAAGTGAATTATTAAAGTATGAATTATTAAAGTGAATTATTAAAGTATGAATTATTAAAGTGAATTATTAAAGTATGAATTATTAAAGTGAATTATTAAAGTATGAATTATTAAAGTGAATTATTAAAGTTAAAGTAAATTAAAAATAAAGTAAAGATAAAGTTTAAGTATAGTAAAAGTATAAAACTATGTACGTATAATACGCGTATAAATATATATAATATTAATTTAAATCGTTATATATATTTAATAAAATAAAATATAAATATCGTTATCTTTATCATACTGGTTAAGTAATGAGTTGTCAAAAGTGGTTCTAGATATTTATAAAAGTTATATACGTTTTAATAATAAAGTTCTTTTTAAACTGAAAACGTTTTTGTACGTTTGAAACTAAATCAAATAAATATAATAATTTTGTTTTCCAAAACCAAATATATTTTTAAGAATCATTTTGTTTAAAGGTTAAAATAATGGAAATCGTTATATCATAAAATGTTTTAAAAAAGTAGAATCATATATATTCATAATAGGTTTCAAGTTTTTAAATTACAGTTTGTTGGTGAAGCATGGGATAAAGTTCAAAGGTTAAATAAACGTATGAAATCATCTTAATGAAAAATGTCGAGTTACTTAACTTGTTGATATCCAACATCTAAGTTATTTACACTTCACGTTCTTACTTATAAATCACTTTACCATTTTCCGAATGTTGTCAAAAAGAATAGATTTCTTAAATCACAGTGGACTCCATAACATAGACCCGTAATCATATCATAATGTATCTGATAAATCAACAATTTGATATTATCTTCTAATTCCATTGATAAACATATTGAAACAAATACGATCATGTAAAGTATTATACGTTTAATACTTTATTAATATTCTCAAGTTATAATATATATATATATATATATATATATATATATATATATATATATATATATATATATATATATATATATATATATATATATATATATATATATATATATATATATACATATATATACATATTTATTTATATATAACGGTTCGTGAATCGTCGGAATTTGGTCGAGGTTATAATGAATGTATGAACACAATTTAAAATTCTTGAGATTTAACTTAACAAACTTTGCTTATCGTGTCGTAATAATATAAAGATAAAGTTTAAATTTGGTTGGAAATTTCCGGGTTGTCACAGTACCTACATGTTAAAGAAATTTCGTCCAGAAATTTGAGTGGAAAGGTCGTGAATGATAATAAGTATGTTTTCATGATGCATACAGGCTGAAAATTAGAGTTTTATCATCAACGAATAATTTGGATAAACAATCCATTTATATGAAGAGTACGAATGAAGCTAACATAGAAGAGTGAAATGAGTAAGTGTAGATTCATCTTATCATTTGACGTAGATATGATTGATTTCCAGATTTCAAGGGATTTAAAGAAAATCTTTGTAATAAGATTTGATTCTCCGGTAACAAAAGGAATTAGGATCCGCTTTAAATGCGATCGTCCATTTTAATTGTTATGTCAGAGATTTTCTTATAAATTCACCTCCTTCGTTTTCTTACAACTCACACCTTCTGTTGATGCATTTTATGCAAGTCCCTAGACATCTACCCACGTCCATTGTAGGTACAACAGTTTACAGGCCACCATGATCGTTCGTTATTATCCTATCCGTGTTTGTATGTGGTTACAGCAACTGCAGGAACAAGATTTGGATGTTTGACTATGTTAGACTTAGTCAGACGTCTGAGTGAAGCCTCACTCATACGGCTGACAGGCTCATACGCACGGTTGATGCTGAGCTAAGTCACAATTACAACCTAAATGAGAAGACACGAGTGAGTGATCACCCGTACGGCTGATGAAGCCAACTCGTATGTGTGATGGATGAATCGTACGGGTGAGTCAACAGCAGGGGTATATAAAGTCTTATGTTCTTCATTTTTAGGTTAAGCCTCTCATTTGTTACACACACTCAGATCTGGTGAGCTCCTCCGATTCTCTCTCAACCCAAATCACCCAGGTGGTGAATAATAGCTCTAGGTGTTGATCTAATCACACTTGATTTAGTTGTGGTATGACTAAATTAATCACAAAAAGCTTAACCTATTCACTAGAGGGTTTGATTCACTTATTTCGTCATTGTGTGAGTTAAATCTGTTGATTTCTATGTTCCTAGTCATGTTTCATCACCTTCTATTCTTTCCCCCTCAAATCATATTTTAAAGTATTCATCAATATGCTTCATCCAGTTCTGCTTCTCGATATACTTATAACTTTCATATCGGTCATTCTTTTTTTTCATCTACCGCCGGAAGAATCTATTTACTTCTACTATACTCTTGGGTTTATAGTGTTTCTAGTTCTCCCGTGTCTTTATATTGCTATATGCATCGATATATATGGTTTATAATTTTTGGTTTGTCATTGGGCTTTATATCTTCCCTTATATTTCAAAGTCTCTGTTTCTATCTTCTATAATCATTGTCATCCACAGTTAATGCTCTCTTTTATTTGCTGCAATTTATACTCCAATTTCTATTTCGGAGTTTTGTCCTTTCGTTTCTTCTTCTTGCGATTAAGCACCGCTTGTAATGGTCCAGAATTCACAAATATGAATTTCGAAATGAACATTGTTAATGTTCTAGGAAGGAAATTGTGATGGCACGATCTTGACTTGTCAAATTACTAGAATACCTTGGAAAAGGCCGAATAATCAAGAAATATTTTCTTGATATTTTAGAGGTTAAATAGAATACAAGAGTCGTATAAATTGGCACATGATGATGTTATGATCTGTGAATCATCACGTTCTATTTAGAAACTCAGCATGAATTACTGTAATATAATCACATTGATCAAGTGTCATTATATTATACTAACTCATGCTTCAGTTTCCAATACTACTTCAAAAACATTCATATTTTAAACTCAAAGGTTTACAGAGTATAGGAACTAAACAGTTTCCTTTTTGATGTAATATAGATAGCGCAAAGAGATAAATGATTCCAGATAAGAATAGTTATGGAAATATCTTCAGAAATATGGAGGATATTTATAATGAAAGATACGATGATATCTTAGAATTTCTAATATCAGAGGATGATGAAGAATATTGTCTGTAAGGGTTTAGTGTCAGGAGCAAGGTATTCGTTAATGACTTTAGCAGACACTGAATCATTTGGATTCTTTGAAGGCAGGTTCAGTCTTTGTGATTTGTCCACAGCCTTCTTCATACTTTGCTCAATCCGTTTTCCAGTTCCAAAACTTCTCTATTTCTGAGCTTTGTTAATACACTAATCTTTATCATCAAACTTTTTACTGCTAAGGTCGTTTACAGTTTTTGTTGCTTCATCAGCATTTAGAGAACTAGTTCGCGGTTCAGAGTGTTTTTCAGAAACTTCACATTCGAAGTATGTAAGCCTTGGAAATAGACGTTATGTATAACTGTTGGCGTCAACATGCTGTGAGATTTCAAAATACTGATTGCTAACTCCCAATGATTCGTATGACAATTCTCGTTACAAGAGGCAGATGAGTAAATGATGAGGTTTCGATAAATATAAAGATTCTTCGGAATGCCCAAGATCAGTGAAGTTGTTGGTAACTTTATTGCTAATGTGGTGGAATATGAAAGGTTCTCCGGTAACAAAAGGGTAATCACATATATCAAAATTATGATAAGGCTACTCCGAATGAAAAAATCGAAGTTGTCTTGCTGGAGCTGTGATATAATTTGCTACTTTGCAAAGGAATTGCAAGGTTATTTTTGCTAATAAATGCCAAAAGATCTGACACAGATATGTGTTGAATTATGACTTTGGTTTCGAGAGCTTTTTAAGTACATAACTGTGGGTAATATGTGGTTGGATCATCATCTCAATTGCTCATTATTTGAAGTGTCTTCAGAGATTTTCGAAGGGTTTGAACACAGATTGTAATTGTTTGTATACATTTGATGTTCTAACACACTTTTGAAGTCAAAGTATAGCTTTGAAAGATGTAGGAATCTAAAAGTAATGGTACCGGTTATATCTCGAATTGAATTCTGAGATTTTAAAATCAGAATATGTAATTGGGTTTGAATGAGTATGGTTGTTTTGATTTCTATGAAAGAATGTATATTATTGTGAAAGTAGGAAGTATAATTGATAATTTGCTTAATCTGATTCGAAGAATGTAACATATTAATTGTGAATTTATATATATCTCTCGGGTATTACCTACCCGTTAAAATTTTTTCACAATTAATATTTTGTACATAAGAATTTTATTACAGTCTTTATGAAAATATATATGTATATATTCTCCTCGTATGTAACATAGATTTTAATGAGTTAATACTAAATTAAACTCATTCGATTTAAAGTTGGAACTAGAATTGAATAATTCCTTGAAGGTTTAGAGGTTACATAAGTATTTCTTCAATAATATTGAAATTATGAATCAATACTTCGTTATTTGTTGATATGTGATGTTAGTTTTCGTTAAATTCTTGTGAACTTCGCAAAGTACGAATGATGTTATCTGAAAAGTTTCGGTTACATTAATGATGAAGTGTAAAATCAAATATATACTTGATTTATCAGGAATTGGAATTTGTTGAATTGAGACAGAGATTGTAGTTAGCGATGGTTAAGTCGCGGGTGAGGGACGTACATTATTGCATATTTGTAATATGAATTAACTGAGTAGTTAAGATTCACACACAATAGCTTAGCACGGAAAGATTTATTTTTTATTTCAAAAAAAAAAATATATATATATATATATATAATTTCTTCAGAGGGAATGAGTTAATTCTTCATAACTTGTTGATATAAAATACACATTATTGATTCGTAATGATGTCCACAGTGATTCTTGAACTGACGGAGTTTGTGATGTTATAGGTGTTGTTGATTCTGATGTTGACTGTACTAACGATGCTGGTGACGTTGACGGTACTGTTGATGCTGTTGGTAAAACAAGTTTAACTTGTTAATCACGCACCATTTTTGTCAGGGTTTCTATTCTTCCTTCTATCATTTTGGTTCGCTTAACTGATTTATGGTTAGGGCTAGATTAGATAATATCTAAGACTTTAGAGATTATATAATCTCAGCGGAATGTTTCTCCAATGAAGTTATGAATTAATACTTCGTCAGTTATTGTTGTTGGTACTCCTTGGTATCTATGGTGCGTATGACGTTGATGCTCGTGGGACAGATTGTGAAGTTGAGGTTTACAACGTGGTTGTGGTTGGAGGTGGTAATGGTACTGTTGGCGTTGATGATGGTGGTACTGGTTATGCTGCTGGTGCTGCTGGTGTTTGTAATCTCTGCACCATATTCTCCAAAGCCACTACCCGAGCGCGAAGTTCGTTGACTTCTTCTATTATTCCAGGATGATTTTCGGTCGGAACGAGCGGATAAATAAAATCTAGAATTTGATGTAGTATATAATCGTGACGAGATACCCTGGAAATGAGAGAGAAAATGGTGTCTCGAACAGGTTCGCCGGTAAGTGCTTCAGGTTCTTCGCCAAGAGGGCAATGTGGTGGATGGAAAGGATCGCCTTCTTCTTGTTTCCAATGATTGAGGAGGCTACGAACCCATCCCCAATTCATCCAGAATAGGTGATGACTGATTGGTTGATCCATTCCGGTCACACTGCTTTCGGAGCTTGAGTGAGATTCCATTTCGAAATCCGAGTGACTTGAACTGATGACAAATTCCATTTCGTACGATTGGATAAAGGATTTTCGATATAAAATGATTTTTCGGCTATCGGGTGGTATTCTATTTACATAGGATATCTATATATAGAGATCAAAAGATTTCATAGATTACGGAGGAATTTGCGGGGTATGTCAGGCAAAGTTTAAAGTAACAGATACGATAAGATATGATTTAGCAGATACGCTAAGATATGAAGTTTGTCTATACACTACTCATGCAATTAATGTAGCAAGACGTGTCTAGACTAATAATGATAAGCAGGTAATTTCCTATGGATGATAAGCAGATGATTTCCGACTAGAAATGATAAGCAAAACTTTTGACATGCAGACACGGTCGAAGTCCAGAGTCACTAATGCATCCTAACGACTTATCAGTTAGACACACTAATGCAGACCTGGTTCACTAAGACCACCTCTCTGATACCAACTGAAAGGACCCGTTCATATACATTATAAACGATTCACAATAGTTGATTACATTGCGAGATATTTGACCTCTATATGATACATTTTACAAACATTGCATTCGTTTTTAAAAGACAATCTTTCTTTACATCAAAAATTGACAGGCATGCATACCATTTCATAATATCCACTATCCAACTATAAATTGATTTAATAATAATCTTTGATGAACTCAATGACTCAAATGCAACGTTCTTCGAAATATGCTATGAAAGACTCCAAGTAATATCTTTAAAATGAGCAAATGCACAGCGGAAGATTTCTTTAACACCTGAGAATAAACATGCTTTAAAGTGTCAACCAAAAGGTTGGTGAGTTCATTAGTTTATCATAATCATTTATTTCCATCATTTTAATAGACCACAAGAATTTCATTTCCAGTTCTCATAAATATACGTCCCATGCATAGAGACAAAAAATAATCATTCATATGGATTGAACACCTGGTAACCGACATTCACAATACGCATATAGAATATCCCCTATCATTCCGGGATCCTCCTTCGGACATGATATATATTTCGAAGTACTAAAGCATCTGGTACTTTGGATGGGGCTTGTTGGGCCCGATAGATCTATCTTTAGAGTTCGCGTCAATTAGGGTGTATGTTCCCTAATTCTTAGATTACCAGACTTAATAAAAAGGGGCATATTCGATTTCGATCATTCAACCATATAATGTAGTTTCGATTACTTGTGTCTATTTCGTAAAACATTTATAAAAGCGCATGCATTCTCAGTCCCAAAAATATATATTGCAAAAGCATTTAAAAGGGGAGTAATGAAACTCACCATACTGTATTTCGTAGTAAAAATACATATAACGTCATTTAACAAGTGCAAGGTTGGCCTCGGATTCACGAACCTAAATTAATTATATATATTTATGTGTTGGTCAATATTTGTCTAACAAAATAGGTCAAGTCATAGTGTACCACAATCCTAATGCTCGAGACTAATATGCGAAAGTCAACAAAAGTAAATTTGACTCAAAATAATTTCCAAAAATTTATACATGATTAATATATAGTTTAAATATCGTCGTTTTATATTTTTAAATATTTTTAAAAGATTTATTAGAGTAAATAATATAATTTATTTATTAATAAATAAAATTTTATATTATATTTATATAATAAAATATACTTATATATATATTAAGTAATAAAATTTATAGGGTTCATTTAATATTATAAAGATAATATGATACGTATTATTAAAGTAAGTTATTACACTTAGTAAAATATATTTGTATCGAATATTTATTTGATAAAATAATATCTATAATGATAGTAAGTAAAAGTTGTATTATTTTGTAATAATAATAATTATTATAAAAATATCAATATTTATAATTACTAAGATGACATTATGATAAAACGATAATTCTAATTATGATAACTTTAATATTTACGATAATTTTTAATATTATCTTTAAAATAATAATTCTATTTAAAATAATAATAATAATGATATTTTATAGTAACAATGACATTTCTATTAAAATGATAGTTTTAATACTAACGATAATTTTAATAATATTAGTAATGATAAAAATAATAAGAACAATAATTTTATCTAAATCAATATCTTATAATATTTTAATTTCATCATGATACTCTTACCCATTATTTCCTAATCGTTTCGTTTAATAGCTTTTAATCGTCTTTTATATCGTGTTCGTAATAATGATAATAATAGTAATCAAAATAATTAGGTGTTACAAATATTTGTTTTAATTACACTAATATTAATAATGATAGTTACTATAACATTATTAACGATAATACTAATAATTATCTTAATGATAATATAGTAATAATAATAATAACAATAACAATAACCATTTTTAAATAATGATATATATATTAATAATGATAATAATAATAATAATACCAATAATAATAATAATAATAATAATAATAATAATAATAATAATAATAATAATAATAATAATAATAATAATAATAATAATAATAATAATAATAATAATAATAATAATTGGATAATAATAATAATACTAATTATAACTTTAACGATAATAACGATAGTAATAATAAAAAAAAATAACAATTTTTAATGATAAATCCTTTTATTGATAAAGATAATAATAATAATAAGATAAAACTAGAACGACGATAATAACGACGATAATAATAATCATTTTTAATAATAATACAAAAATTCGATGGACTATAACTTCAAATCCGTTCATCGAAATCATTCGATATCTAAATGAAAAGTTCTTAATTTTTCGCTAGCTTTCCAACGACATGCATATCTTATACCTTATCTCAGTCGCATATATAACTAATTCAGGATTCAACATAACCTAACTAAAGGCAATATCAAAAGTACAAACATGCATAATCCTATATACTCGAGCACTAGTCAGTGATACACTATTAGTATGTAAAAGTTAAATTATGAGTACTCACGTATCAATATTGAGATTCAATATTGCAGGAAAGGTACGTAGAAGCAACGGAGATGATAAATACTATATTGACCTCACGAGCATACCCATGAACCATACCAATCACCTCCATAGCTATAACCCATAATTTCCTTAATCCAATCCCACTCGAAAAACAATTTTGAAATCACTCGGACAGCACTCTGACGTAATATTTTATGTATACTAATAATATCTTGAAATAATACGGAGTAAATATATATATGTAAATCGATTGAGAGAGTTTAGAGAAAAATATTTTCAAGTTTCTATGAAATAATGAAACCTATTGAATTCTATTTATAATAGATTTTTGAATTATTAAAGTGAATTATTAAAGTATGAATTATTAAAGTGAATTATTAAAGTATGAATTATTAAAGTGAATTATTAAAGTATGAATTATTAAAGTGAATTATTAAAGTATGAATTATTAAAGTGAATTATTAAAGTATGAATTATTAAAGTGAATTATTAAAGTTAAAGTAAATTAAAAATAAAGTAAAGGTAAAGTTTAAGTATAGTAAAAGTATAAAACTATGTACGTATAATACGCGTATAAATATATATAATATTAATTTAAATCGTTATATATATTTAATAAAATAAAATATAAATATCGTTATCTTTATCATACTGGTTAAGTAATGAGTTGTCAAAAGTGGTTCTAGATATTTATAAAAGTTATATACGTTTTAATAATAAAGTTCTTTTTAAACTGAAAACGTTTTTGTACGTTTGAAACTAAATCAAATAAATATAATAATTTTGTTTTCCAAAACCAAATATATTTTTAAGAATCATTTTGTTTAAAGGTTAAAATAATGGAAATCGTTATATCATAAAATGTTTTAAAAAAGTAGAATCATATATATTCATAATAGGTTTCAAGTTTTTAAATTACAGTTTGTTGGTGAAGCATGGGATAAAGTTCAAAGGTTAAATAAACGTATGAAATCATCTTAATGAAAAATGTCGAGTTACTTAACTTGTCGATATCCAACATCTAAGTTATTTACACTTCACGTTCTTACTTATAAATCACTTTACCATTTTCCGAATGTTGTCAAAAAGAATAGATTTCTTAAATCACAGTGGACCCCATAACATATACCCGTAATCATATCATAATGTATCTGATAAATCAACAATTTGATATTATCTTCTAATTCCATCGATAAACATATTGAAACAAATACGATCATGTAAAGTATTATACGTTTAATACTTTATTAATATTCTCAAGTTATAATATATATATACATATATATACATATTTATTTATATATAACGGTTCGTGAATTGTCGGAATTTGGTCGAGGTTATAATAAATGTATGAACACAATTTAAAATTCTTGAGATTTAACTTAACAAACTTTGCTTATCGTGTCGGAATAATATAAAGATAAAGTTTAAATTTGGTTGGAAATTTCCGGGTTGTCACTGATCTCAAACCAGAACAAACCTACAACCGAGAGACATTAAATTGCCAACGAGAAACTCAAATGTAGTTCACACAAAAATTTTCAACTCAACTCCGTGTACTTTTTTTCTCTTAATCTTTTTTGATTTGAGAACCGTCTTAGAATTAATGTGTTTGCCTTTCAAACACGGGATCCATCATCTTTTCATAACTGACTCACAAAGCTCAACGTACTTGCCCAATAACGTCTTCACATAGCCGATTCGTAGATCTTAATTCTTCGACTTCACCAAGATCACGACCTTTTTTGATTTAGGTCTGTCTATATAAGATCATTAGCAATTTATGTAAACAATTAGTATAAATATTAGACCTGTGATATTTTCCTTAGGTTTAGTGTAAACATATATATACAAATAAATGAAAATATAAAATTTTGCACATCCAACTATAAACTACACTCAAGATAATGTATATATGAAGTGATACACATCTATACAGTCATATAAAGCTCTAAAATGATGACTTTATCATTAAGCTAATTACTTTTTAATTTTCATAATGATGATATCATAATTATATATTAATATAATTAAAAAATAATACGAAATATTTTATAAAAAGAAATACTAATCTCTCCTAAATTGTAATTTTAGTTTTCTAACAAATTATAAAAGGCAATTATCTATACTATATATATAATAACAAAAGTGAAAATAGATCATTTTAAGTTGCTTCAACTAATCCTAATCATTCATTAATTAATGATAACTAATCTAGACCATTCATTTTTCACTAATCTTCACTATGACCTCATAATTAAGTACTTGATTTGTTTGATTACCAAATTACCCTTTTGTCAAAAAAATTGGGCGGCCTCTCAATCTAATTTTAGGGTCTCAATAATTGGTTCACATTCTAACATTTTACCAACAACAAAAAAAAAAAAAAAAAAAACTCTAAATCCTCTCAACCCATTACACAACGTCGATCAAACTCAATCGTCAATCAAGCAATTCGTTTCGAGATGATTCATTCAACCAATTCCATCGCAGAAATCAAATCGGTACGAATCTATCAAATCTGTTAAGTTGTTTATCTAATACTCCAATATAGTAGATAAAGAATCAAAAAATTTACACTGATCTAACTCATATGAGGGTATCTTCAACATTGCAAAGTTGAATACAAACCATCTTGCTAGTGACAATTGAGTTGATTTCTACATTGGATTATTGAATTATATGTTATACGTGTCAATTATGAAACCCTAATTTGAGCAAATTATGATAATTTATGTATGATTTATATGGTATCTGTGTGTATTATGCAACCCTAATTTGAGCTTATTATGATTTATATGTTATTTGTGTGAATCGATATATATGTATTTAGTTTTTGATAGATGCTGGATTGTGAGAGAGTAAAGAAGAAACTATTAATATGTTGAATTTTTGGGTTGAATTAAACAGACACTATGAATTATTTAATCCTATAATTTGTTACATTTCATTATAGTTTTTATACCTCTTATTATTATTATGGACTTATTTAGATGTGGAATATCATACAATGACTGCATTTAACTTTTGGGGTTTCATGTATGGGTTAAGGTTTGATTGTTTGAATTTTAATCCGCATGGTTCACTTACACTTAATTATATATTTGTGTATAATGAAATTTTAATCCTATAATCCATTGTATGTTTACTTAAACTTAATTATATATTCGTGTATGGTTTCTATTGAATTCTCGCATGCTCTTGAAACGATTTGCACTATTAGATATAGATATTTTTCTTATAAAGTTGAGAATCAGTAACAGAACATAACACTATCGAGTTGAAACCTGGGCGTGAATCTACTTATTAAGATATGACTATAATTGTTAGTTGATAATCAATATCAAATAAATATGATTAAGTTATTTACGGAGTATAGAATTAGTCTGTAAATTCAGTTTAGGGACTGCTGTTTTGTTTACACATGTTCAGTCAGGGCGTATGGGTGAATTTCGGCAACGCCATTCAAGGTCAATTTAGATTTGGAAAATTGGTTTAAGGTTTTTTAAGTGCTACTGATTTTCAGGTTCTTGTACATGTTGAGTTTACACTAGGTGGGTTGGCTTGTGTATTATGTCAAGTGGTTGTCTTATTTTTATAGGGTTTCATTTGGGCGGATCAATTCTGAGTTGAATGTGTACGGAGTATGTTATATTGAAGTGACTTTTTCTATCGTTGTGGCATTTAAGTATGTCTCCTTGAGTTACTTGCAACCTATCAGTTCATACCGTTTAACCTTTATAAGCTGACTTTTTAATTTTTGACCCATTTCAAATATTACATTTAGTACAGGTTATGATGGTTTTTATCAACCAGAATATATTCAAGTCTGCACTCATCCATAAATTTGTTCGTTTTTCATTTTACAGGTTTTGATATCATTCTGCATTGGTACCTTTGGTTATATTGTAAGTTAAGTTTTGTCCCCTTTCACCGCATCACACGAAGCGAACGATTCAAGTTCTTCCAGTTCTTCTTATGTTAGCTTTAACGACAAAGCTCCAATGTTTTGGTCTAAGTTTTCACACTTTGTTGTTCCAGGTATTGGAACCACATCGATTCCTTGGTGATGCACCAAGCTAGTGATAGTTGAGCCGTTGTGCTACGGTATGCATTCTGATTTTTTTTACGATATGGCGATCCGTTCTTTAGAACATGTTTTGAAGTACGGGGAACAGAAATCAGAAAATCCGTTCCGTTAGCTCTTGGCCTCCTATGCATTTCGAACCCAAAGGTCCATATTTTGAAACTAATTAGCAAATACCTTTTGTTATATTTGATGATAGGATGTAGTGGATTGTGTGGTTGATGAAGCTTTTTTTATTGATTTTACAAGGTGGACTATATATAAAATATTGACATACGTGGGTCACTTACAAATTTAATTAGCTCGGATTAAAATTGGCCAGTAATTTGAACTAATCTTTTGTTTGTGGACACCAGAAAATAAAGTTTGAAAGTTAAAAAGTCACAACAGAGACACACCTGATGCTTTTCAAACTGGAGCTCAAGCTGTGAAAGCAATGCAAAAGGTTGTGTAAGTTCTAAATTCTATTATGGTGCACAACATGCACTAATTTGGTTGTGCATTATTGAACTTTTGCATTTATAATAGAGTCAAAGTAGGCGGGTTAGGTGATGATTTAAAGAATGTAATCGGTTGAACTGGGTCAAGTCGAGTAGACCTGATACATTTTTTGTCGGTAGTTACGTTTTTTTAATAGAAAATTGTGCATGTCAAATACAATATGCAAAAGTTCGCTAATTTCTATAACAATATGTACTTTCAAATTGTTCACTTTTTACATTAGTGATTTGTTTTGTATATCAGAGATAATTTTAACTTGAATCAACCCATCTATAAGTGGGTGGGTCGAAATGGGCCCACTAATCTTAGTTGTTTTACCTTGCAGTTCATTTATGTCTGTGGTTGGGAGATAGATTTCACTCACTTGGCCGGAAAATGATTTGTTGATAGAGGAGACTATAATTCGATGACAAATTTCACAACAAATTTCATGTTCAAAGTTTATTTTTGATAATAATTCAAACTATTATTTTTTTGGTAATAATTAAAACTATCTAAAAATAATAATAATTGTATCGTCTAATCATTTATAAATCATAATTTATTCTTGATTAGTTTCATGAAAAAGCTCCGCGAATTCGCGGGTATTATTCGATAGCTTTATTATATGATTTCGTCCGTTAACTCACAACCATTCAAATAATATCAGATATTAGTTTATGAAGTTTCAAATTACTTCTTGATTAGTCTCATAAATAAGCCCCGCGAATTCGCGGACGTTAACCTAGTTATTACTAATTATTACTCCGTATTAATATTAATAAAAATATAAATATAAATACTCAACTTTAAACGAACTTTATTACGATTATTTACCTTCAATATAATAATTATAATTATAATTATTATATTATTAATATTCAAATAGGGATTCTTTTTACGAAATTAATTAAGTTACATATGTATGCGAAAATACATGTCTCTATATATTTGTAAAAATAACGACAAGTTTCTTAGTCAAACGGGTCAATAAAATAAATGACTTTATTATTTACATTTGTAAAGACCCGTCCTAATCCATAAGAACGAATACAAGAACATATGATTACATTGCGAGGTATTTGACCTCTAAATGATACATTTTACAAATATTGCATTCATTTTTAAAAGACAAACTTTCATTTCATCGAAAGTTAACAGGCATGCATACCATTTCATAATATCCAACTATAAATGATCTAATCTGTCATTTACTTAATCATAATCTTTACTGAACTCAATGACTGGAATGCAACGTCTTTTGAAATATGCCATGAATGACTCCAAGTAATATCTTTAAATTGAGCAAATGCACAGCGGAAGATTTCTTTCAATCCTGAGAATAAACACGCTTTAAAGTGTCAACCAAAAGGTTGGTGAGTTCTTTAGTTTATCATAATCGATCATTTCCATAATTTTAATAGACCACAAGATTTTTATATTTATAAACAGAACCTCTCGTCTGCATAAAGATAAAATCATTCATATGAATTGAACACCTGGTAACCGACATTAACTTTAATGCATAGAATATCCCCAAACAGAACCTTTCGTCTGTATAAAAATAATCTCGAAGTACTAAAGCCATCCATAACCTGAATGAGGATTGTTAGGCTCAATAGATCTATCTTTAGGATTCGTGTCAATTAGGAACAGAACCTATCGTCTGCCTAATTCTTAGGTTACCAAGCTAAAAGGGGTGATATTCGGTTTAATAATCCAACCATAGAATGTAGTTTCGATTACTTGTGTCTATTTCGTAAAACATTTATAAAGCAGCGCATGTATTCTCAGTCCCAAAAATATATATTGCAAAAGCATTTAAAAAGGGAGTAATGAAACTCACAATACTGTATTTTGGCCTCGGATTCACGAACATATATATATATATATATATATATATATATATATATATATATATGTTGGTCAATATCTGTTTAACAATTTAGGTCAAGTCGTAGTGTATCACAATCCTGATGCTCGAGATTATCATGCAAAAGTCAACAAAAGTCAATCTGACTAAAATGATTTTCAAAATCTATACATGATTACTATATAACTTAAATATAGTCATTTTATATATTTAAATATTTTTAACAGATTTTATTAGAGTAAAAATAATACAAGTCATTTATAAATAAAAATTTATACATGATAAAAATATACTTTTATATATCTTAAATAATAAAATTTATAAAGTTTACCTAAAATATAGTGGTATGTATTATTAATGTAATTATATTACGTTTGGTAAAAATATCTTTTTATCACATATTTATTTGATAAAATAATATCGATAATAACAATAATAAGTGAAAGTTGTATTATTTTGCAATAATAATTATTATTATTCTACTAATAAAAATAACAATATTTAAATTTACTAATGATTATAATAAAATGATAATTTTAATCATGACAATCTTAATAATAACAATACTTTTTAATATTAACCGTAATAATAATATTTTATATAAAAATAATATTTCTATTCAAAATGATTATTTTAAATAATAATAATACTAAAATGATAATAATAATGATATTTTATAATAACAATAATATTTCTATTAAAAATAATAATTTTAATAAAAATGATGGTTTTGATATTAGTGATACTTTTAATAATAATAATGACGATAAAAATAATAAATTGATAGTTTGATAAAAATATTAATTATTTTAATAATAATAATAATAATAATATTCATAATAATAATAACAATAATAATAATAATAATATTGATTATTAAATAATAATAATAATAACGATAATAACGACGATAACGATAACGATAACGATAACGATAACGATAACGATAATCATTTTAACAATAATACTTTAAAATTATAGATAATTCAATTGACGATATCTTTTAATCCGTTCATCAAAACCATACGATATCTAAATGAAAAGTTTATAGCTTTTCGCCAGCTTTCCAACGACATGCATATCATATACCTTATCTCAGTAGCATATGTATCAAATTTATGATTTATCAAAACTATCTAACGACTAAATTAAACATACATGCATGCATAATCATATTTACTCGAGTACTAGTCAGGGATACACTAATAATATATAAAGGTTAAGTTATGAGTGCTCACGTATCAATATTGAGATTCAATATTGCAGGAAAGTACGTAGACGCGACGGAGATGATAAACACTAAATTGAACTCACGAGCATACCCCCGAACAATACCCATAACTTTCATAACTATAACCCGTAATTTCTTTAGCTCTATCCCTCGCGAAAAACAATTTTGAAATCACTTGGACAGCACTCCGTCGTAATATTTTACGTATAATAATACTAATACTAATACTAATACTACTAATAATAATTTTAGGATTAATATTAATAATATAATAATAAATATAATATATAGAGAGAGATATCGAGAGGAGATAGATAGATCAGAGAACTAGCAAAAGAACGCGTTTTATATACTTGAGCTGCAGCCGACACTCATGCGATCGCATGAGTGTCATGAAGATTTACCATGCGAGCGCATGGTTGAAAGAAACTAGTCACAATTGAAATTTTGCATTCTGCCGACACTCACATATAATTAATTAATATATAATATAGTTAATCATTATAATTAATTAAATATTATATTTTATTCTAGTGCATAGTTGGCTTGTAACATTAGTTCCGATGACTTGTACGTTGATATTCGACTTCTGTCTCAGTTCCGATTTTTCGAACGTCCTTTCTTACGCTTAGAAAACTAGCCCTTTACGTTTCGTGACCTGTACCTTTATTAATAATTAGACTTAAATTAATGAAAAACTAACCCACTCAAAGTATAACTTAATCCTTTGAGTGTTATGGTCATTTGCTTCTATAAATCATCTTCTCCTTATGTATATAAAAGTATTATTTTAAATCGACACATCTTATAACTAAATTAATATTACATTATAATATATATACATATATATATATATATATATATATATATATATATATATATATTTAAAAATATAAACTTGTATATAACATAAGTAATGGAAATATTTATGTAATGATGTAATATTTAGTTTTTCAAAACTAATTATATTTCAAAGTTCGTTTTAAACTTTGTTTAGAAAATATTATAACACGTATCGTTTATACTTTAAAACTTAATTTGGCGTAATCCATTTATGCGCCAACATTTATCAAACGTCCTAGATGACATATCTAAATATCAATCGAATCAAGTATTACTTAATTTGAAACTATATATATATATATATCTTCAATATTCGTAAACACGTTTTAAATACACGTTGCAAATTATCTACATAATTAACAACCAATATTCCATCTCACGTTATTTAATCAAAGACGTCTTAAATAATCGAGTTCTATTATATCGTAAAGCGTTTTCGTACATTTGAAACTAAATCAAAGGATTATTATGTAATTTAGTCTTCCACTAACCTTTGTCTAATTCTCGATAATAGAAACATTTGTTCTTACTCGTAAATCACTTTATCATTTTCCGAATATTGTTAAAATGGAAAGATTTCTTAAATCAAAGTGGACCTCTCAACATAGACACGTAAATCATATCATAATGAATCTGATAACTCAATTATTTGGTATCATCTTTTAATTCAGTCGGTAAATACGATCATGTAAAGTATTATACCTAATACCTTGTTTATGTTTTCAAGTTATAATATATATACACATATATACACGTATATATTCTTATCTAATTATAATGGTTTGTGAATCGTCAAGGTCTGGTCAAGGTTAAATGAATGTATGAACACAGTTTTAAAATCCTTGAGATCCAACTTAACAAACTTTGCTTATCGTGTCGGAATAATATAAAGATTGAAGTTTAAATTTGGTCGGAAATTTCCGGGTTGTCACAGTACCTACCCGTTAAAGAAATTTCGTCCCCGAAATTTGACCGAGGTCGTTATGGGTAACAATAAGAATGTTTTCATGACTCATACGAGTTGAAAATTAGAGTTTTATCATCAGTGAGTAATAAAACAATTTGTTTATGTGAAGAGTACGAGTGAAGTTATCACAAAAGAGTGAAATGAATAAATGCAAGTTCGTCTTAACCGGTGACGTAGTCACGGTTGATTTCCGGATTTTAAAGAATTTAGAGAAAATCTTCGTAATAAGATTTGGTTCGTCGGTAATTAAGGAGATTGGATCTTCTTTGGTTAAATGCAATAATCTGTTTCGATTGCTCTGTCGGATATTTCACTATAAATCCACCCCCTTCGTTTCCTTACAACTCACACCGTCTATTCTTTCTTCATACTTTAAAGCATTCTTTAATATGCTCCATCCAGTACTGATTCTTGATATACTCATAACTTTCATATCTGTCATTCTTCTTTTTCATCTACCATCGGAGGATTTTGTTTATTTTTACTATTACCTTGGGGTTATAGTAATTCTAAATCTCTCGTGCCTTTACGTGGCAATACGTATTGATATGCACGGTTTGTAATTTATGTGTTGTTGTCGAGCTTTATATTTTCTTTTATATTCAAGAGTTCCATACTTTTGTCTCCTCTTCCCGACTTCAAGTCAAGTGAATAATGGTCCAGAATTTATAGGTATGGATTTTGAAATAAACATAGTTAATGTTCTAAGAAGGAAATTGTAATGGCACGATCTTAATTTGTCAAATTACCAGAATACCCCAGAAAAGACCGAATCATCAAGAATATTATTTCTTGATATGTTTAGAGGTTAGGTAGAATGTAAGAGTTGTGTACAGGGCACATGATGACGTTTTGGTCTGTGAATCATCACGTTCCATTAGAAACTCAACATGACTTACTGTAATATAATCACGTTGATCAAGTGTCATTATATTATACTAACTCATGCTTCAGTTCCCAACACTACTTCTAAAACATTCATACTTTAAACTCGAAGGTTTCAGAATTTAGAAACTAAAATAGTTTCTTTTATGATATAACATAGATAGCGCGAAGAGGTAAATGATTTCGGATAACAATAGTTATGAAGATATCTTCAGAAACATCGAAGATATTTATAATGAAAGATACGATGATATCTTAGAATATCTAAGATCCGAGGATGATGAAGAATATTGTCCGCAAGGGTTTTAGAGTAAGGAGTAAGGTATACATTAATGACTTCAGCAGATACTGAATCATTTGGATTCTTTGAAGGCAGATTTAGTCTTTGTGATTTGTCCACAGCCTCCTTCATACTTTGCTCAATCCGTTTTCCATTTTCAAACCTTCTCTTTTTCTGAGCTTTGTCAACACACTATTCTTTATCATCAAACTTTTTACTGTTAATGTCGTTTATAGTTTTTGCTGCTTCATCAGCGTTTCGAGAACTATTCCTCACTTCGGGGTGTTTTTCAGAAACTTCACATTCGAAGTATGTAAGTCCGTTATATGTACACATATAACTGTTAGCGTAGACATGCTGCGAGATTTCAAAATACTGATTGCTAATTTCCGATGATTCGTATGGCAATTCTCGTTACAAGATGCAGATGAATAAATGATGGGGTTTTGATAAATATAATGATTTTTAGAAAAAATCAAAGATCAGTGGAGTTGTTGGTAAGTTTATTGCTAATGTGGTGGAACATAAATGGTTCTCGGGTTATGATGGCAAAAGGGCAACGTATATATCGAGGTTCTAATAAGATGTTTCAACTGAAAATTCGAAGTTGACTTGCTGGAGCTGTGACAAAACTGGCTACTTTGAAAAGGAATCGCAAAGTTATTTTTGCTAATAAATGCCAAAGAATCTGACGCGGATACGTGTTTAAACTTTTACTTTGGTTTCAAGAGTTTTTCAGGTACATAACTGTGGGTAACATGTGGTTGGATCATCATCTCGATTGTTAATTATTTGAAGTGTCTTCAGAAATTTCGAAGGGTTTGAACACAGATTGTAATCGTTAATATACATATAATGTTCTAGGATTTTGAATGATACAAATATTTTCTGGGTTCTATGAATAGAAATGATGTTTTAGCACAGTTTTGAAGTCAAAGTATAGCTTTAAAAGATGTAAGGATCTAAGAGTGATGATTTTTGGTTATATCTCGAGTTGAATTCTGAGATCTTAAAATCAGAATATGTAATTAGATTTTGAATGAATATGGTTGTTTAATTTCTATAAAAGAATGTATATTGTTGTGAAAGTAGGGAGTAAAATGGATGATTTGCTGAATCAGATTCGAAGATTGTAACATATTAATTGTGAAGTTATATATCTCTCGGGTATTACCTACCCGTTAAAAAAAAAATTCACAGTTAATATTTTGTACAAAAATTTTATTACAGTCTTTATGAAAATATATAAGTGTATATTTTATTCAGATGTAATATAGATTTAATGAGTTAATATTAAATTAAACTCATTTGATTTATGGTTGAAATTAGAATTGAATAATCCCTAAAACTTTAGAAATTACATAACTTTTACGAAGTATTTCTTCAGTGAAATTGAAATTATGAATCAATACTTCGTTGTTGATTTGTAATGATGTCCACGGTGATTCTTGAACTGGCGAAGCTTGTGATATTATAGATGTTGTTGGTACTGACGGTGCTGGTGATGTTGACGATACTGTTGATGCTGTTGGTAAAACGAGTCTAGCTTGTAAATCGTTCACCATTCCAGTCAGGGTTTCTACTCTACTGTCTCTATTCACTCATCTGATTTGTAATCAGAATCAGAATAATCTCTAAGATTTTGGAGATTACATAATCGCCGCAAAATCTTTCTTCAATGAAGTTATGAATCAATACTTCATCGTTGATTCTTATTAGTACTCCTTGGTATCTATGGTACGTACGACATTGATGCTCGTGGGACAGATTGTGAAGTTGAGGTTTGCGGTGCGGATGTGGTTGTTGATGGTACTGTTGGTGCCGGTGATGGTGGTACTGTTGCTGCCGGTGCTGCTGCTGGTGCTTGCAACCGTTGCACCATATCCTCCAAAGTCATTACCCGAGCGCGAAACTCGTTGACTTCTTCTATTACACTGGGATGATTGGCGGTTCGGACGAGCGGATGAATAAGATCTAGAATTTGAGATAATATGTAGTCGTGACGAGACACTCTGGAAATGAGAGAGAAAATGGTGTCTCGGACAGGTTCTCCGGTAAGTGCTTCAGGTTCTTCGCCAAGAGGGCAATGTGGTGGATGGAAGAGATCGCCTTCTTCTTGTCTCCAATGATTAAGTAGACTACGAACCCATCCACAATTCATTCAGAATAGATGATGGCTGATTGGTTGGTCCATTCCGGTCACACTGCTTTCGGAGCTTGAGTGAAACTCCATATCGGAATTCGAGGGACTTGAACTAGTGGAGAGTTCCATTTCGTACGATTGAATAAAAGATTTTTTGATATGTAATGATTCCTGGCTATCGGATGGTATTCTACTTACATGAAATATCTATATATAGAATAAAAGATTTCGTAGATTACGGAGGAATTTACGAAATATGTCAGACAAAGTTTACAGTAACAGATACGCTAAGATATGAATTAGCAGATACGCTAAGATATGAATTTTGTCTATACACTATTCATGCAATTAATGCAGTAAGATATGTCTAGACTTAAGAATAATAAGCAGGTAATTTCCGAGAAGAAATGATAAGCAAAAATTTTTGACATGCAACTAAGGTCGAAGTCCAGACTCACTAATGCATCCTAACAACTATCAGTTAGACACACTAATGCAGACCTGGTTCGCTAAGCCCACCGCTCTGATACCACATGTAAAGACCCGTCCTAATCCATAAGAACGAATACAAGAACATATGATTACATTGCGAGGTATTTGACCTCTAAATGATACATTTTACAAACATTGCATTCATTTTTAAAAGACAAACTTTCATTTCATTGAAAGTTAACAGGCATGCATACCATTTCATAATATCCAACTATAAATGATCTAATCTGTCATTTACTTAATCATAATCTTTACTGAACTCAATGACTGGAATGCAACGTCTTTTGAAATATGCCATGAATGACTCCAAGTAATATCTTTAAATTGAGCAAATGCACAGCGGAAGATTTCTTTCAATCCTGAGAATAAACAAGCTTTAAAGTGTCAACCAAAAGGTTGGTGAGTTCATTAGTTTATCATAATCGATCATTTCCATAATTTTAATAGACCACAAGATTTTTATATTTATAAACAGAACCTCTCGTCTGCATAAAGATAAAATCATTCATATGAATTGAACACCTGGTAACCGACATTAACTTTAATGCATAGAATATCCCGTAACAGAACCTCTCGTCTGTATAAAAATAATCTCGAAGTACTAAAGCCATCCATAACCTGAATGGGGGTTGTTAGGCCCAATAGATCTATCTTTAGGATTCGCGTCAATTAGGAACAGAACCTCTCGTCTGCCTAATTCTTAGGTTACCAAGCTAAAAGGGGTGATATTCGGTTTAATAATCCAACCATAGAATGTAGTTTCGATTACTTGTGTCTATTTCGTAAAACATTTATAAAGCAATGCATGTATTCTCAGTCCCAAAAATATATATTGCAAAAGCATTTAAAAAGGGAGTAATGAAACTCACAATACTGTATTTTGTAGTAAAAATACATATGAAGACATTGAACAATGCAAGGTTGGCCTCGGATTCACGAACCTATATTAAGTATATATATATTTATATGTTGGTCAATATCTGTTTAACAATTTAGGTCAAGTCGCAGTGTATCACAATCCTAATGCTCGAGATTATCATGCAAAAGTCAACAAAAGTCAATCTGACTAAAATGATTTTCAAAATCTATACATGATTACTATATAACTTAAATATAGTCTTTTTATATATTTAAATATTTTAACAGATTTTATTAGAGTAAAAATAATACAAGTCATTTATAAATAAAAATATACTTTTATATATCTTAAGTAATAAAATTTATAAAGTTTACCTAAAATATAGTGGTATGTATTATTAATGTAATTATATTACGTGTGGTAAAAATATCTTTTTATCACATATTTATTTGATAAAATAATATCGATAATAACAATAATAAGTGAAAGTTGTATTATTTTGCAATAATAATAATTATTATTCTACTAATAAAAATAACAATATTTATATTTACAAATGATTATAATAAAATGATAATTCTAATCATGACAATCTTAATAATAACAATACTTTTTAATATTAACTGTAATAATAATATTTTATATAAAAATAATATTTCTATTCAAAATGATAATTTTAAATAATAATAATACTAAAATGATATTTTATAATAACAATTATATTTCTATTAAAAATGATAATTTTAATAAAAATGATGGTTTTAATATTAGTGATACTTTTAATAATAATAATAATAATGACGATAAAAATAATAAATTGATAGTTTGATAAAAATATTAATTATTTTAATAATATTAATAATAATAATAATAATATTATTGATTATTAAATAATAATAATAATAACGATAATAACGATAACGATAACGATAACGATAACGATAACGATAACGATAACGATAATCATTTTAACAATAATACTTTAAAATTATAGATAATTCAATTGACGATATCTTTTAATCCGTTCATCAAAATCATACGATATCTAAATGAAAAGTTTATTGCTTTTCGCCAGCTTTCCAACGACATGCATATCCTATACCTTATCTCAGTAGCATATGTATCAAATTTATGATTTATCAAAACTATCTAACGACTAAATTAAACATACATGCATGCATAATCATATTTACTCGAGCACTAGTCAGGGATACACTAATAATATATAAAAGTTAAGTTATGAGTGCTCACGTATCAATATTGAGATTCAATATTGCAGGAAAGTACGTAGACGCGACGGAGATGATAAACACTAGATTGAACTCACGAGCATATCCCCGAACAATACCCATAACTTTCATAACTATAACCCATAATTTCTTTAGCTCTATCCCTCGCGAAAAACAATTTTGAAATCACTTGGACAACACTCCGTCGTAATATTTTATGTATAATAATACTAATACTAATACTAATACTAATACTAATACTAATACTAATACTAATACTAATACTAATACTAATACTACTAATAATAATTTTAGGATTAATATTAATAATATAATAATAAATATAATATATAGAGAGAGATATCGAGAGGAGATAGATAGATCAGAGAACTAGCAAAAGAACGCGTTTTATATACTTGAGCTGCAGCCGACACTCATGCGATCGCATGAGTGTCATGAAGATTTACCATGCGAGCGCATGGTTGAAAGAAACTAGTCACAATTGAAATTTTGCATTCTGCCGACACTCACATATAATTAATTAATATATAATATAGTTAATCATTATAATTAATTAAATATTATATTTTATTCTAGTGCATAGTTGGCTTGTAACATTAGTTCCGATGACTTGTACGTTGATATTCGACTTCTGTCTCAGTTCCGGTTTTTCGAACGTCCTTTCTTACTCTTAGAAAACTAGCCCTTTACATTTCGTGACGTGTACCTTTATTAATAATTAGACTTAAATTAATGAAAAAATAACCCACTCAAAGTATAACTTAATCCTTTGAGTGTTATGGTCATTTTGCTTCTATAAATCATCGTCTTGTTATGTATATAAAAGTATTATTTTAAATCAACACGTCTTATAACTAAATTAATATTACATTATAATATATATATATATATATATATATATATATATATATATATATATATATATATATATATATATATATATATATATAAATATTTATTTATTTAAAAATATAAACTTGTATATAACATAAGTAATGGAAATATTTATGTAATGATATAATATTTAGTTTTTCAAAACTAATTATATTTCAAAGTTCGTTTTAAATTTTGTTTAGAAAATATTATAACACGTATCGTTTATACTTTAAAACTTAATTTGGCGTAATCCATTTATGCGCCAACGTTTATCAAACGTCCTAGATGACATATCTAAATATCAATCGAATCAAGTGTTACTTAATTTGAAACTATATATATATATATATATATATATATATATATATATATATATATATATATATATATCTTCAATATTCGTAAACACGTTTTAAATACACGTTGCAAATTATCTACATAATTAACAACCAATAATCCATCTCACGTTATTTAATCAAAGACGTCTTAAATAATCAAGTTCTATTATATCGTAAAGCGTTTTCGTACATTTGAAACTAAATCAAAGGATTATTATGTAATTAGTCTTCCACTAACTTTTGTCTAATTCTCGATAATAGAAACATTTGTTCTTACTCGTAAATCACTTTATCATTTTCCGAATATTGTTAAAATGGAAAGATTTCTTAAATCAAAGTAGACCTCTCAACTGAGACACGTAAATCATATCATAATGAATCTGATAACTAAATTATTTGGTATCATCTTTTAATTCCGTCGGTAAATACGATCATGTAAAGTATTATACCTAATACCTTGTTTATGTTTTCAAGTTATAATATATATACACATATATACACGTATATATTCTTATCCAATTATAATGGTCCGTGAATCGTCAAGGTCTGATCAAGGTTAAATGAATGTATGAACACAGTTTTAAAATCCTTGAGATTCAACTTAACAAACTTTGCTTATCGTATCGGAATAATATAAAGATTGAAGTTTAAATTTGGTCGGAAATTTTCGGGTTGTCACAACATTCATTTAAGCATCAAAACATGTCATTAAATTATTTCGTTTAAATAAACTCGTAATTTCACGGGTTATTTCACTAGTACAATTAAAAAGAGTAAATTATATTGATTGTTTATTTGCTATTTACGAAGTAATACAAATCATCCTTTGTATTTTAAAATTACATCAAAAGTCCTTTCAGTTTTTACAAAATATACTAATCGTTCTTATATCTTGAAAATTATACTGAAATTACAATGCTTATTTAAGAAGCATTTTTTTAGTGGTGGTTAGGAGTCACTGACGTGGCTCTGAACGCGATGTCGGAACCCATCCACCCTATCATTTCCTGCGACGAATCATTTAAAGTGCTACCGTCCATCAGGAGGAAACCCACACGGCGAGTCCATACGGGCATACTTGTGGTAACACCCCTCGGTTGAGGCTCGAACGCAAGACGTCTGATACTCATAAGACCCACAAATTGGGCGGGTAACCTCCTGTAAATTATTTTGCACCACATTGAGGTCGAGCCCCCTTACATTTTTAAAAGAAAGTCAGGTCACTACCAATTCACCAACATCTTAACGTTTTTAATAATACATTTTAATTGTCATTTAGGTATTTGAAAGTGCATGTTGATTGTCCTGACTATCCGAATCAGCAATTCTCCCATTACACGTACGCATGAAGCCGATTCATCTATACACGTAACCCAGAGACGTGCCACATTAGCATATACAAATCTTGAAAAATACTAATGATAACTTTAAGAGTTGTCATTAAAAAATTTGTACATGTATGTTCTCATTGTACATTCTAAATAACTACTGAAAAAAACTATGGAGTACCTTCTAAATAACAACTTATTATTGAATACACTGTAAAACCATAAACTCAAAAGAAAAACAGTGACGAAGAAAATTAAATTTCACAATTATTAATAGTCCACATATTTAGGTGATCAAAGTCAACTTTTGACTTTTTTTAATTCATATTCACTTGATGTTTAAGTTTATAAGTACGTCAAATAATTCATCTTTAAATTATAAAATACATACAAGTATCGTGTTCAAAGTAAAACACTATCTTAAATTCCACTTAATTCATATTGAATCGATAAGCAAACATAGTGTATTATATGTTAGAAAAGTCAAATAAACTTTTAATTGTAGCAATCATATATCAAACTCAAGCATATTTTTATTTATTTAAAGTATTTATTTTTCAAAAAACTAAATTAAAATTATGAAGATCTGATAATAACTGATATCGACCTCAATAAGTCTATTTAAATGTATAGATCATACAATCTACTTGAAAACAACAACCGAACCCGACTCTATCAGTCAGTTGGATTTATAACAAACATCAAACAAAGCAAACAACTGTTATAACCATTGAAAAAGTCCTAAATATTGCGGCTTCGTGAATTTTGAGCGATCGCCGAAAACAACTACTAACCGAGCTAAACACAACCGTAAAGCAGCAATAAACTCAAGTATATGCATGCCTTTTTATTGGTGACATTTATGAATTTATTCAACTAATACAATCTTACAACCATTTGATTACTTATTAATTTGTAGAATAATGCTCAGTAAATGTCGACCCATTCATTCTAAGTTGTTCAAAGCATGATCCATAACCTTTATGTTGCTTTCGTATTACAGTGAATCAATGTCTAGTGGCTCGCGTTTGTGGCCATTTAGGAACCAGACTAATAGAATGACTAGATCCCAGACTTACAATTTAAGCCAAATAAGTTGTTACAAATACAACAACAACAAAACCCAATCCCGCATATGCGAGTTATGGGGGAGGTGAGATGTAGGCAATCCTTCCCCTATCCTAGAATAAAGACAAGTCATTTCTACACCCGAAGTGAAACACTCCCAAGAGTAGAAAAAGTCATCCCTCTCAATGTTCTATGGATAAAGAGATTGCTTCCAAAAGGACCTCCGGCCTATAAGTAGGAAAAATTTTAAAAAATAAAAATAAAAAATGAGACGCCATGAAAATGGTAGAATCAAATTTCCATGGGTTTTAAATCCTGCCTGGAATTCAATTTAGGCTCTAAGCGACAGTCAAGTCGCCAATAAATCGACGCTTGCTGTTGACTCGATTAATAGAGCCAAATATAACTGTGTGCTTCTCGATTTCAGTAGCTCCTGGGCGGGAAATTAGCTGTACAATAGATGACTATTTATGGTAATGCTCATAACTAGAGGTAGCAGAACGGGCGGGTCACGATAGATAGGTAATGGGTCAAGAACTCAAGATGAGTGATCTTTATGTAATTTTCACCAAATTATATTGTTTATTCTAGATGAAATGTCTTTACATAAAGTGAATTCATTTGTCAGCAGAAAAAAAGTCTCAACCATGTATAAAGCCAATTACACTATATATTGTTATCAAACAGAATCGTGAAACTGTTAAGAGTAACAAAAAGAACAAATAATATATAAGCAATTTTCAGTATGTTGACTATTAGAAATAAATAAACCACATCCTATTCTTTCTTCACTAAAAGTTTTATATGATCAAAGTCAATTTTTGACTTTTTAGTATCATATTCAGATTTTATTTAGTAGCAAAATATTATGTCACATAATTCATCTTCAAATAATAAGACAAGTAGAGCAATACCCTAGAGATGTTGAATTACAAGTAATCCATTTAGAATAGAATTGATACTCTAATCAACCAAACATGTTTTTGCATTATCTGCTAGAAAAGTCAAACACATTTTCAAGAGTAGTAATCATAAATAATACTCCATTATAGTCATGGTGACATTATATGTATTTGTTTATTAACAACGATAAAAAAAACATGTGCTGCGCTGCAGGTTGTTTTCGTCGTTTAATGGTCGATTAAATGAACGTTAAAAAAAGAACGGTTACTGTCATATAATTAAACGTTAAAAAACTAAAGGAAAAAAGGCTTAAAAAAAGTTATAGAAAATAACTTTGTTGTGGGATGATTTTTTTCCGATTAACGGTCGGTTAATTTAACATTTAAAAAACGATTAACGGTTGGTTAACAAAAAAAAAAGTTAAAAAAAAAAGAATGAAAAAGAAAGGGGGAAAAGATGTAAAAAAGTTGTAAAAAAATTTCTTTATGAAAAAAAATACTGGTTTAGTAAAAGACCGTCAAAATTGGAGGTATTTACGTTTCTGCCACTGTGAACAACACTTTCTCATGAGAATTATTAATAGTTATATTATTATAACTATAAAAACGGAGATGATGATCATATATATAATAATTACTAGTTAACATATTGTGCATTACACAAATATATCACTAAGGGTGCGTTTGATAAAAACTGAATGATTTAACGCTGAATCATTCCTATGCTGAATGGTTCAAAAACTCTGAATGAACTATTATCTGAATGAAAAAATGGTGTTTGATAAGTATTCTGAACAGGTTATCTGAATGATAAAAATTACTACTATTTTAACCTTCTATGAGTTATAATATTACATGAGATAATACATTCAATTTAATTATTGTTATAAAATATCTAGATTGTGTTATAAAATATCTAGATTGGATGTTAATTTTATTATTATTATATTTCTTGCATAGTAATATTTTATACTATAAATAGACATGTATGGTAACCATTTAAGGTGTACCATTTCTCTTGAAATATCAATATCAATATTTCTTCTCTCTTTCTTCTCTTTTTTTCTCTCTTTGTTCTTATAACCATTAAAGATAGTTATAAGCCTACTGAATTATAACACGTTATCAGCACGAAGAGCTTAGTGTAATCAAAGGATATCTCAAACGATCACGAGTCACTAATCAAGGTATGAAATTATTAATAATTTTCAGACTCGGACATATCAAATTTTGGACTACTAACATTTTGAACTACTAATTTTTTATTAAGTTCTTAGTGCATTTGTATTGTTCTTATTATATGGTTGGCTCTGCCACCTAAATTATATATGGTCGACACTGTCGCCTAACTATCATTTATGTTTACTAACTTTTATTAACTTCACTAACATTTATATTTATGTTATTTAAGTTATATATGGTCGGTTATACCACCTGAATTATATTTATGCAATCTAACTTTTATTAACTTCACTAACATTTATATTTATGTTATTTAAGTTATATATGGTCGGTTATACCGCCTGAATTATATTTTCTGTAATCTAACTCCTATTAACTTCACTAACATTTATATTTATGTTATTTAAGTTATATATGGTCGGTTATACCGCCTGAATTATATTTTCTGTAATCTAACTCTTATTAACTTCACTAACATTTATATTTATGTTAATAAGACCTCATGATTGTACGCAACACGTCATTTGACAACACGGTACTTTATGTACGCAACACGTCATTTGACAACATGGTACCATGGGTCGAGATTAATTCCGATCAATACGAATACGACGGGGTCTTTATATGTTATCTAACATTTATGATTACTTATGCAATTAATCATTATTTATTTCATGCATACTAATGTTTATTCTTAAATTTATAATTTTAAAAGTTAAAATAAAAAATAGTTTGTATTTTTATTAAAAGTAAATCTTAAAAGTTAAAATAAGAAAAAGTAGTTTGTACTTTTATTAAAAGTAAATCTTAAAAGTTAAAATACAAAAAGTAGTTTGTATTTTTATTAAAAGTAAATCTTAAAAGTTAAAATAAGAAAAAGTAATTTGTATTTTTATTAAAAGTATATCTTAAAAGTTAAAGTAAGAAAAAAAAGGGGATGATAAAATGGAATAGTTTTTTGTCAAAAATGAAGTATTGAAAATGAAGTGGTCTCCTTCTATAACTAAAAAAATATATATATACTTTTATCAAATGAATTTTTTTGTGGCCGACAATTTCAAACACGAGTCCGTGTTTAGTTTATCAAGAATATCTCTTGCTTTGGTGAAAGGTCACGATCACGATATCAGGTGTTGTGAAAGAATTAAAAAATTGGTCAAGTGGCCTTTTAAAAACTAGAAAAAAAATTTAAACAAAAAGTTTTTTTTATATATTTATAATTTACGGGTAACGTAAAAAAAAGGAAGTTTTTTTTTAAAAAAAAACAAAGAAAGTGTTTAAATGAGTTTTACAGAAAGGGAGAAAGCAAAGTAAAAAAAAAACTTTTTTTCTAAACAAATGTAAATGAAAGTAGGACTTAATACAAGAAAAAAGTAAACATCTCCTAGACGTGATAAAATCTATCAATGATAAGTATTAGACTTGATGAGCTAAATGTGACAAAAATGTTTCAACATGTCTTATGTTAATTTTCTAAAATAAGTTATTATTATTCCGAGTTTAACACATATACATATGTTAATTAAAAACAACCTTTTTGTTCTTATGTAGTGTTGGGTTGCAATTTTGGTTGTATGCCATAATTCCATCCAGTAGAGTGACAATAGAAAACTTTTGATGATAATCAATAAAAAACTTTTTTCCAAACTTGTCAAATGTTTTGTTAAAAACGTGACCGTTGAAAAAAGGAGGTTGAATAATAAAACTTAAAAAACAAATTATTTTTTTAAGAGTGTGCATCAAAATGGCCCGTTTAATAATGGGGAGTAAAAATATAGTCAAATTGTTTCAACGAACAAGGGTTCAATCGGATGTCTCTTAAAAAAAATCCGCGGGTACGGGTGATGGATCCAATGGATCCGCATCCACGACCCGCGGGTGCTATCCCTAATTGTGACAAGTACAAATCAACTAAAAGTCTAAAAAATAAATGCTCTTATAGGGACCAAATGTTCACAATAATTGCCTAAGCTAGATATGAAACAAATAGTTCATAAAAAAAAAAAAAAAGGTCGTTGTGCGTTTTCGGGATGATAGCCGAAATACACTTACAAAAGTAGGTCAGCCGTCAATTCTTTATGGCCATATCAACGTAGATCAATAAAATCATTTATGGTTTTGATAAAAGATTAATTAAAAATTAATTGTTTTTTGGTCTTGGATTCTCGGTAACAAAAGCAAAGGTTGTTTTTGGTTGCCACAACAAACAAGACAGAGATTGTTGACTTTTGTTGTTAAACATGGCACAAGTGAACAATAACAATAGATTATTGTTTTTGAAAAGAATAATGATGCGTTAATTTTATTGTATAAAATAAAATTAAAGAAAATAGTTTTCATTGATGACTATGAACAAACGCAAACAAAGTGTTTGTGGTATTTGGTGATTAAAAAAAAAAGTGCATCTAAAGCTTCTACTGAAAATAATATGCATCTAAAGCTTCTACTGAAAATTAATGTGCAAGGTACAACGTATAACTATATGGTCAAATTCATTTAAGCCTTCGGAGTCACAAGTATATGATGTATATATATATTACTCAATTAACAAAATAGTAAATCTAAATTAATTCATATGAATAGTAAAACGAAATTAATTAATTTACTATTCACATAAAAAAGCGCATATGATAAAAAGCGCATCGCATATGATAAGCGCATATGATAAAAAGCGAATATGATGAAAAGCACAACGCATATGATGAAAATCGCATATGATTAAAAGCGCATATGGTGAAAAACACAGCGCATATGATTAAAAGCGTATATGGTGAAAAGGATATATGATAAAAAAAAACACATATGGTGATTTATAAAAAAAAAAAAAAAAAAAAACACATATGGTGATTAATGGAAAGCACATATGGTGATTAATGAAAAGTATATTGTGAAAAAGAATCACAAATGTTTCTTGAAAGAATTCAAGGTAAGATATATGAACCAATTCATCCATCATGTGAACCATTTTGATATTTCATGGTTCTAATAGACGCATCTAGCGGATGGTCTCATATTTGTATGTTATCAAGCCGTAATATGGCATTTGCAAAGTTTCTTGCACAAATTATTAAATTGAGAACACATTATTCTGATTACACCATTAAAAGGATGAGACTTGATAATGCTGGTGAGTTAACATCTCAAGCATTTAATGATCATTATATATCTACAGGGATTGTTGTTGAACATCCAGTTGCTCATGTGCATACACAAAATTGGTTTAGCTGAATCAATAGATAAACGCTTACAGCTAATAACTAGACAATTGATAATGAGTACAAATCTCTCAATATTTATATGTGGACATGTAAATTTACATGCTGCGACATTAATTCGCATTATACCATGTGGAAGTCGTAAATATTTTCACTTAATACTTGATTTTGGCCAAGAGCCAAATATTTTCTACCTTAAAACATTGGTTGTGCAGTGTATGTTCCAATTGTATCACCACAACACAATAAAATGGTTCTTCAAAGAAAGATGATAATATATTTTGGATATAAAACATCTTCAATCATAAGATATATTGAACCCATGATGGGTGATGTTTTTACAGCACGTTTTGCTGATTGTCATTTTAATAAAACATTGTTCCCCAGATTAGGGGGAGAAATAAAAATAAAAAATAAAATGATGCTTCATGATGTGAACATCAATTAAGGTATATTGAACTCGCACAAAAGAATGTGAAACGAAAGTTCAAAAATAATGCATATGCAAGAACTTGCAAATTAATTACTTTATGCATTTACAGATATAAAAAAGTGACTAAATCATATATACCAGCGATAAATGCTCCAGCTCGAACTGAAATTCCAAAAGCTGGCAATAATGTCACTGTTGAGTCTTTGCCACACATCAAACGTGGAAGATCAATTGGTTCCGAAGATAAAAATCCTCGAAAAAGAAAATCAGCTGATAATGAGGTAAGAGAAAGTGTTCAAGAAGAACCACAAATCAATATTCCTTCTGCAGAGGATATTGATAAATGTAAATACTAAAATTGCGATAAATTATGCAATATTATGGAACCGAAATGAAACTAAAATCTCTATGAGATATTTTCATATAATGTTACAATGACATCATGAATAAAGATGATGATCTGGAACTAAAATCTGTCATTGAATATACAAAATGGACATGATTGAGCTCAATGGAAAGGAGCAATAAGAGCTGAATTAGAATCGCTCGATAAAAGAAAAGTTTTCGGATCAATCGTTATCACTTTTAAAGATGTGAAACGTATGGGATACAAATGAACTTTTATCCGAAAAGAAATGTGCAAATGAAGTTACAAGGCAAAACTAGACTTGTAACTCAATATTTCCCACAAAGAACAGAAATGAATTAGGAGGAAAAATTATCCTCCTGTAATGGATACAATTACTTATTAGATACTTAATCAATCTGGTAGTTATTTAAATGCATCTCATGAATGTTGTTACTACTTATCTGTATGGATCACTTAATAGTGATATATATGAATATACCTAAAGGGTTAAGGTATCATAAGCATCTAATGTAAAACCCAAGGGAATATATTCCATTAAATCACAAAGATTTCTAAGTGGGTTTATACAAACGGGACGTATGTGGTATAACCGATTAAATGACTACTTGATAAGAAAAAGGGTATACATATAAACTTATTTTGCACGTATGTTTTATAAAAACAATGTTCGGATATGTGATCGTAGTTGTTTATGTCAATGTTCTTAACATCATATGAACAAATAAAGAGATCTATGAAATCATTCAACTTCTAAAGAATTATTTTGAAATAAAAAATCTTGAAAAAACCAAGTATTGCCTTGGATTGCAAATTGAGCATATGCCTAATGGTCTACTTGTACATCAAACAACTTATACTGAAAAGATTTTAAAATATTTTTTTTTTAAAGATAAAGCCAATTGGTTGTTAGATCACTCAATATTGACACTGATCCATTTCATCCCCGTGAAGATCATGAAGATATTAACGGATCAGAAGTTCCATATATTAGTGCAATTGGGACTGTTATGTATCTTACAAATTGTACAAGACCTGACATTTTTTTGCAGTTAATTTGTTGACAAGGTTCAACTCAGCCCTTACAAAAAGACATTGGAATGGGATAAACACATATTTTGATGCCCTTGAGAAACTGCTAATTTAAAATTATTTTATTCTAACGTTTCAAAACAAGATTTGGTTGATTATGTATATGCAGGTCATTCATCAAATCCTCATAAAGATAAATCTCAAACTCGATATGTATTCCTAAATGGAGGTACCACAAAAATCATGGCGTTCTTAAAACAAACACTTGTTGCAACATAATCAGATCATGACGAAGTGATTGCATTATATGAAACTACTCGAAAATGTGTTTGGTTGAGATCAATGACACAAATCATTATTGATTCTTGTGGACTAGAACGCTATAAAAGACTAACAACTATCTTCACCAACAACTATATATGAAGATAATGCAGCTTGCATAATACAAATGAAAGAAGAGTATCAAAAGTGACTGAACAAAATATAAATACTGACGAGGCGCCAAAGCCATAGATAGTCTTAACGGTCATAAGTTTGATGGAAAAGAATGGTATGTTGGTAAGGCTCAGAAAAGACTACAAAGGAATAGGAATTGAAACAAGGGTTTGAGCAAACCATGAAGGAGACTGTAGACAAATCACAAGGGCTAAACTTGTACATAAAAGATTTAGATGATACAGTTTCAGATGAAAACCTCAGATTCTTCTCATATACTCAAGATCTCGTAAAAGACAACCAGATTAAAATGAGATACGTTCAATCAACAACTCTGCTGATCTTTATACCAAAGCACTGCCAACTGCTATTTTCAGAACACACGTTCATAATATTGGCATGAGACATGTTCAGAAGATGTAACAACTCAGGCGTTGCCTATTTGAGGGGGAGTCAACTCTATGCTGCACTCTTTTTCCCTTAGCTAAAGTTTTATCCCAATGGGTTTTCTTTAAAAAGGTTTTTAACGAGGCAGTAATAGTTATTCTCTAATAAAATTGTCATCCAAGGGGGAGTGTTATAAAATATCTAGATTGTGTTATAAAATATCTAGATTGGATGTTAATTTTATTATTATTATATTTCTTGCATAGTAATATTTTATACTATAAATAGACATGTATGGTAACCATTTAAGGTGTACCATTTCTCTTGAAATATCAATATCAATATTTCTTCTCTCTTTCTTCTCTTTTTTTCTCTCTTTGTTCTTATAACCATTAAAGATAGTTATAAGCCTACTGAATTATAACAATTATATCAATTGTTTGTAATTATAATAATTATAGTTAACATATTAACATTAAAAATTACTGTAAGTATACTTGCTTTTACAATTTACTATCCCAATAAAAACACGATCAATTACTGTACAATAGTTTAGACATTAAATTGAAATAGTGTTATCCAAGTAGAGCCCCAAAAGTCTACTCAGATCCGTAAACAAGTCCATTACTTCATTCATCTCTGATCTTTATAAATCAATACGAGATCTTCGTCATCGTCAACTGAAACCATAGGTATTGTTAGTTTGCTTTTATAAATTGTGTTTGGCATTGGTTGTGTCTGGTACAAAATCAATTTTGTCAAGTATAGGTTCAAGAAGAAGGAGAAGAAGAAGAAAGCCCTTATTCAAGGGGATGAAGATAAGTGTGGTGTTAGGGGTTATTAAAAGGTTTAAAAGAAAGATGGAGAAGTGAGAGGATAAATAAAAGGGATAAAATATGGGAGGGCAGACCGGGAAAACTCACGCTGAAGTGCTGAACCAAAGGGTATATCATTCAGAGAGGGTGGAGATGCTGACCGATTCAGAGGACATGGTTCCATTCAGAGGTTATGTGTGTTGCAAAACAAACAAACTGAATGCTTAAGGGTTCAGTGTTCAGCACTGAATTGCACCATTCAGTAGCAAACAAACAGACCCTAAATTTAATATCCAGTTTTATCTGCCCAAAGTAGAGGGAAGAGTGAAGATAGGCCTTTACAAATATTGATTGGTCGTAGTGGAAGAGAATATTGCGATTGCGAAACTCCCTTGTGTGAAGGTTTTTGTAATTCATGGCACGTTTTGAATAAAGATGTTTCAAGAGGTTTACTTGCAGAAGCTAATCCGAGGTCAAGAAAGAAGGCGACTGAGGCTTTCACTTCGGGTACTTATAAACTTAAAGATCACATTGACGACATGGATTACGGGGACACAATTCAAACCTTGTCTTTAGGGTCTCAAGATGGTAGATACGGAGGTTCACTAGCATACGAGAATAGAAAAATGTCCGTGAAGGATTTTGCAGCATTCGATAAAACGATTACACGTTTAGTCCAAGAGAGCGAAGCACGTGATGGATCCAACCAACGTGTTAGCCTACAAGATAGAGAATCGGTCCGGGAAGAACACTTTGAAAGAGACGGTTAACGGTAAGTTGAAAATGGCAGGACCTAAAGGTTGATTGGTTGAGTTCGTCTCGTGTTTTTTCGTTTATTTTATCCATTTTTTATTTCACTTAGTTCATTTGATTTGGTTCCTATTATTATGTAGTATTTGGTTTATTATTTGTTAGTTTGGTTTAAGGTTTTTCGAGTTGTTTGAGGAGACTCATTTTTAGATAGTTTTTGTTTAGTTAGTTGCTTTCTAAGTGTGAGCTTCCGTGTTTCCCCCGTTTCTTTGTATTCTCAGTTTTTGGAAAACGCCCTCCGTTTCTATATGAGTTTTCTTTATTATTGAAAAAAAAAACTAGATGGGAGAGACCAATGTAGTAATAGATCAATGTTACCCGGTACCTTTGAAGTTAGAACCTGGCATGTAGAGGCTTGGACTTATAATAGACGCATGTTCAATCCACCCTCGCGATAAGAATTTACAATTCTTGTGGCAGTGGGGATGATGGTTGCTCCTGTCACATGTGTGGTCGGTGGAGGTAATTTTCTGGCATCTAACTCTTTCGTGGTGGGTCTGGTGGTTTTTCAAAGGAGACACAGGGTTGGGGTGCCGCTGCCAAACGTACACCTTTTGGACTTATATCAGAGGGAAGAGGACTTTCTCTACCCTTGGGTGAAGAAACGACCCCCTCTTATCCTAGAGTGGAGGAATGACTGTTTATATTTCACCTCCTTTGCATCTTATATTTTGAAATTTTTGTTTTACGACAAAGGTTTATACATTATGGCTACAACATTTCGCTCTACTGTTTTTTGATGTGCTTGTTGGGTTTTATATGGGTTTCCAAATATGAGGAATGCTAGCCCAAGCCCAAAGCCCAACAAATTAGGCCCATATGCTTGTTAACTTGGTCAAGCATTTTAGGGCATTAAAACCTCCAAGTGCGCAGCCATTTTTGATCTATCAAGAGAGTTGTGAGATTAAGAAAAAGAGAGAAACCCCAATTCCCGTTTTTGAAGACTGCAGCTCACAAATCGGACGATCCCCGGAGATCCGACCGTTGAATATTCACTATTTTTGGATAGCGTGTTCCTTACATCTGGGCCAAGGTTTTCAATCGTTGAATTCATCTCAAGTGGTCTCTAACTCGAGTTACAGCCGGTCAAATAGTAGCAGTTTTTTTGGGTGACGAATTTCCTCTTTTGTCTTTAGATTTTCATATACTTGTTAATTGTTGTAGTTCAAGAGTATGATGATGTTGTATACCTCTAGTTGATCTAGAGAAGACCTATTGTATTGCTCTCTTGTTGATGATAGTGGAATTTAAGTGGCTTACGAGTCCCGTGGTTTTTACTCTCGATTTTGAGAGGTTTTCCACGTAAAAAGTCTCGTGTGTATTGTGTGTGCTTATTTATTTCGTATTTGCTGATTTGGGACAGAATTGGGGCTGATTTGTGGTGATTGTGGTATACCTTATTTGTTAGTTTCCTCACGAGTTCATACGGGTCGGGAAATGTTTGTCAAACGGATGTTTGTTTTCGTTTTTTAGATTGCCCGTTGTGACTATTTTCCCATCAATTGGTATCAAGAGCTAGGTTATTTGATTTGACTTGTGTGAAAGATGGAAGCTAATACAAGTAAAATGATTAGTTTAAATGGTTCAAATTATCATGTTTGGAAAGGTAAAATGGAGGATCTTCTTTATGTGAAAGATTATTATTTACCTGTTTTTACTGAGGGTATGCCTGATGGTAAGTCTGAAGCTCAATGGAAAATTTTGCATAGACAAGTATGTGGGTATATTTGGCAGTGGGTTGATGATAATGTTGTGAACCATATTAGCGGGGAGAATGATGCTAAAGCCTTATGGAAAAAGCTTGAGCAGTTATATGAACGAAAGACTGGGAATAACAAGTTGTTCTTAATTAAGCAGATGATGGCTTTGAAGTATCATGATGGGACTCCTATTACAGATCACTTAAATGCATATCAGGGTATTATAAATCAGCTTGCAGGTATGGGTATCAAGTTTGAGGATGAGATTCAGGGTCTCTGGTTACTTGGTACATTACCGGACTCTTGGGAGACTTTTAGGACATCTTTGTCCAACTCTGCACCGAATGGTACTATCACCATGGAATTGGCTAAGGGTAGTATTTTGAATGAAGAGATGAGAAGAAAGTCACAAGGTTCCTCTTCACAGTCAGATATCTTGGTCACAGAAACGCGGGGGAGAAGTCATAGTAGAGGTCAGGGTAAAAGAGGCAATCATCGTAGCAGCTCACGCAAAGGTAAATTTGCTAATGTTGAGTGTTATAATTGTCATGAAAAGGGGCACACAAAGTGGTATTGTCCAAAGTTGAAGAATGAGAAGAAAAAGGCATATGACAAGAATAAACAAAAGAAAAGTGATGGTGGTGATGATGATAAGGTTGAAGTTAACGCTATCACAGATGAGTTCTTTGTTTGTATTGATTATGATATGATCAATCTTACTCATGATGACACGAGTTGGATTGTTGATAGTGGTGCTACATGTCATGTTGCAATTTGTAGAGATCACTTCTCATCTTACACTCCAGGTGACTATGGATTTGCTAGGATGGGTAATGATGGGTTATCAAAGATCGTTGGTATTGGAGATGTTGTTTGAAATTTGACACGGGAATGGAGTTAGTTTTGCATAATGTAAAACATGTTCCGGATATGAGACTTAATGTTATTTCAACAGGCATTCTTGATGATGATGGTTATTATAACGGTTTTGATAATGGTATTTGGAAACTAACTCTTGGTTCTATGATAGTGGGAAGAGGCAAGAAAGACTCAAGATTATACATCACGCGTCCGAAGATCATCCAGAACATTGTTAACGCAGTGAACAATGTTGATTCTACTGAGTTGTGGCATAAAAGACTTGGCCACATGAGTGAAAAGGGGATGTCTATCTTGTTCTAGAAGAATGTGTTGTCGGGTGTTAGTGGTATTGATTTGAGTAAGTGTTCTCACTGTTTGGCAGGAAAACAGACCAGCGTTGCGTTTAAGAGTCATTCTCCTTTTTGAATGGAGAACATACTTGATCTAGTTCATTCGGATGTTTGTGGGCCTATGAAGACTAGGACACTTGGTGGATGTTCCTACTTTGTTACATTCATCGATGATCATTTCAGGAAGGTGTGGGTTTATACCTTAAAGTCAAAGGATCAAGTATTTGAAAAGTTTAAGGAATTTCATACACTAGTTGAAAGGCAAACGGGGAAGAAACTCAAGTGTATTCGGACTGATAATGGCGGTGAATACTGAAATGTCCCGTTCTTATTGATTAAAAACGTTCCATATTAATTGATTTTGTTGCGATGTTTTGACCTCTATATGAGACGTTTTTCAAAGACTGCATTCATTTTTAAAACAAACCATAACCTTTATTTCATAAATAAAGGTTTAAAAAGCTTTACGCAGATTATCAAATAATGATAATCTAAAATATTCTGTTTACACACGACCATTACATAATGGTTTACAATACAAATATGTTACATCGAAATCAGTTTCTTGAATGCAGTTTTTACACAATATCATACAAACATGGACTCCAAATCTTGTCCTTATTTTAGTATGCAACAGCGGAAGCTCTTAGTATTCACCTGAGAATAAACATGCTTTAAACGTCAATAAAAATGTTGGTGGGTTATAGGTTTAACCTATATATATCAAATAGTAACAATAGACCACAAGATTTTATATTTCAATACACATCCCATACATAGAGATAAAAATCATTCATATGGTGAACACCTGGTAACCGACATTAACAAGATGCATATATAAGAATATCCTCATCATTCCGGGACACCCTTCGGATATGATATAAATTTCGAAGTACTAAAGCATCCGGTACTTAGGATGGGGTTTGTTAGGCCCGATAGATCTATCTTTAGGATTCGCGTCAATTAGGGTGTCTGTTCCCTAATTCTTAGATTACCAGACTTAATAAAAAGGGGCATATTCGATTTCGATAATTCAACCATAGAATGTAGTTTCATGTACTTGTGTCTATTTTGTAAATCATTTATAAAACCTGCATGTATTCTCATCCCAAAAATATTAGATTTTAAAAGTGGGACTATAACTCACTTTCACAGATTTTTACTTCGTCGGGAAGTAAGACTTGGCCACTGGTTGATTCACGAACCTATAACAATATATACATATATATCAAAGTATGTTCAAAATATATTTACAACACTTTTAATATATTTTGATGTTTTAAGTTTATTAAGTCAGCTGTCCTCGTTAGTAACCTACAACTAGTTGTCCACAGTTAGATGTACAGAAATAAATCGATAAATATTATCTTGAATCAATCCACGACCCAGTGTATACGTATCTCAGTATTGATCACAACTCAAACTATATATATTTTGGAATCAACCTCAACCCTGTATAGCTAACTCCAACATTCACATATAGAGTGTCTATGGTTGTTCCGAAATATATATAGATGTGTCGACATGATAGGTCGAAACATTGTATACGTGTCTATGGTATCTCAAGATTACATAATATACAATACTAGTTGATTAAGTTATGGTTGGAATAGATTTGTTACCAATTTTCACGTAGCTAAAATGAGAAAAATTATCCAATCTTGTTTTACCCATAACTTCTTCATTTTAAATTCGTTTTGAGTGAATCAAATTGCTATGGTTTCATATTGAACTCTATTTTATGAATCTAAACAGAAAAAGTATAGGTTTGTAGTCGAAAAATAAGTTACGAGTCATTTTTGTAAAGGTAGTCATTTCAGTCGAAAGAACGACGTCTAGATGACCATTTTAGAAAACATACTTCCACTTTGAGTTTAACCATAATTTTTTGATATAGTTTCATGTTCATACTAAAAATCATTTACCCAGAATAACAACTTTTAAATCAAAGTTTATCATAGTTTTTAATTAACTAACCCAAAACAGCCCGCGGTGTTACTACGACGGCGTAAATCCGGTTTTACGGTGTTTTTCGTGTTTCCAGGTTTTAAATCATTAAGTTAGCATATCATATAGATATAGAACATGTGTTTAGTTGATTTTAAAAGTAAATTTAGAAGGATTAACTTTTATTTGCGAACAAGTTTAGAATTAACTAAACTATGTTCTAGTGATTACAAGTTTAAATCTTCGAATAAGATAGCTTTATATGTATGAATCGAATGATGTTTTGAACATCATTACTACCTCAAGTTCCTTGGATAAACCTACTGGAAATGAGAAAAATAGATCTAGCTTCAAAGGATCATTGGATGGCTTGAAAGTTCTTGAAGCAGAATCATGACACGAAAACAATTTCAAGTAAGATTTCCACTCGAAATAAGATTGTTATAGTTATAGAAATTGAATTAAAGTTTGAATATGATTATTACCTTGTATTATAAAGATAACCTACTATAAGTAACAAAGGTTTCTTGATCTTGGATGATTAATTGGAATGGATTTAGAAAACTTGAAAGTAAACTTGCAATCTTGGAAGTATTCTTGATTTTATGAAACTAGAACTTTTGGAATTTATGAAGAACACTTAGAACTTGAAGATAGAACTTGAGAGAGATCAATTATATGAAGAAAATTAAAGAATGAAAGTGTTTGTAGGTGTTTTTGGTCGTTAGTGTATGGATTAGATATAAAGGATATGTAATTTTATTTTCATGTAAATAAGTCATGAATGATTACTCATATTTTTGTAATTTTATGAGATATTTCATGCTAGTTGCCAAATGATGGTTCCCACATGTGTTAGGTGACTCACATGGGATGCTAAGAGCTGATCATTGGAGTGTATATACCAATAGTACATACATCTAAAAGCTGTGTATTGTACGAGTATGAATACGGGTGCATACGAGTAGAATTGTTGATGAAACTGAACGAGGATGTAATTGTAAGCATTTTTGTTAAGTAGAAGTATTTTGATAAGTGTCTTAAAATCTTTCAAAAGTGTATGAATACATATTAAAACACTACATGTATATACATTTTAACTGAGTCGTTAAGTCATCGTTAGTCGTTACATGTAAATGTTGTTTTGAAACCTTTAGGTTAACGATCTTGTTGAATGTTGTTAACCCATTGTTTATTATAACAAATGAGATGTTAAATTGTTATATTATCATGATATTATGATATATAATATATCTTAGTATGATATATATACAGTTAAATGTCGTTACAATGATAATCGTTACATATATGTCTCGTTTCAAAATCATTAAGTTAGTAGTCTTATTTTTACATATGTATTTCATTATTAATACACTTAATAATATATTTACTTATCATTTAACATAATTAACCAAGTGTATCAATATCTTAATATGATTTATATGTACCTAGTATGACGTTGTTATAACGATAATCGTTATATATATCGTTTTCGAGTTTCTTAAATTAATAGTCTCATTTTTATGTATATAACTCATTGTTAAAATACCTAATGAGATACATACTTATAATAAAATCATGTTAACTATATATATAACCATATATATGTCATCGTATAGTTTTTACAAGTTTTAACGTTCGTGAATCACCGGTCAACTTGGGTGGTCAATTGTCTATATGAAACCTATTTCAATTAATCAAGTCTTAACAAGTTTGATTACTTAACATGTTGGAAACACTTAATCATGTAAATAACAATTTCATTTAATATATATATATAAACATGAAAAAGTTCGGGTCACTACAGTACCTACCCGTTAAATAAATTTCGTCCCGAAATTTTAAGCAGTTGGAGGTTGAAACGTCCGCAACTAATCCATCCGGACGAAGTCCTCAACAGTTGGTCCCATTGCGATGATCAAATCCAAGTAATGTCCTTAACATGAGCTTATGCACAGCGGAAGACTTAATTCGTACCTGAGAATAACATGCTTTAAAATGTCAACATAAAGTTGGTGAGATATATAGGTTTGATGCTAGCAACGTTATAACTATGGACCACAAGATTTAAAGTTTATACATAATACACTCCTCGTGTATAGAAAAAAAAAGTCGTTGAGCACTTGGTAACCATACTTAACATTTAAATCACAGCAGCATATTCTTAAATAAACCCTACACCGTACCAAGTGTAGTAACGAAACGAAGTACTGTGCAACCGTTAAAAACTGGTCGTCCAGCCCGGTTGGGGTTGTCAGGCCCGATAGATCTATCAACAGGATTCGCGTTTACGCTCCTCACGTAAATATTAGCTACCAAGTATAAAGAGATATGCCATGGTACAACTCAACGTAAAATTTATATTTTTGATCACTTGTGTCCATAACGTAAATCATTTATAAAAACAGCGCATGTATTCTCAGCCCAAAAATATTTAGAGATAAAAGGGACTATATACTCACCTAATGTATTTTGTAGTAAAAATACATATAACATCATTGATCAAATATAGGGTTGGCCTCGGATTCACGAACCTATATCATTCGTATATATATTAAAACATATACTCGTAATCAAATAAATCTATTTATTATTAGTAATGTATTCGTTATATTAATAATTTATAAATTTCATTATTTATTTATATATTTTCATTTTATAAAAACTTTAATATAGTTAAGTTATGTATTTTAAGTATATTTTTGTATACAAAATCTTTATTTTTATAATTATAATCTTAGTAATATTGTTTAAACTTTTATTTCTTAATCAATATTATTTTAATAATAAAGATATAAATGATACTTGATAATATTAATAACAATAGTTTTAACAAAATCAAATAACAATTTTTGTAAAAATAAATAAAAAAATGACATTAATTTTTAAATAATTACAATACTACTAGTGATAATCCTACTAATGATAATGTTAGTAATAATACTACTTAGTAATAATGATAATATTAGTAATAACAGGAACCTTAATAATAATCATAATTGTAATTATAATAATTATAATAATAATAATAACAATAATAATGAAAATTAATTATAATTATGTTAATAATAATTTCACTAAAAAAATGATAGTTTTAACATTCATGATAATAATAAGATTTATATTGTTAATAATAATAATAATAATAATAATAATAATAATGATATTGATAATAATAATAATAATAAATAGAGTAGGCTACCTTTAAAGAAATTGGCCAAAAATATAAAGCCCCAAGAGGGACTCGAACCCTAGACCTCTCGCACACCGACACACCTCCTAAACCATTCGGCTACCGCCTAATTTATGTTTATACCCTCCACGAAATTTATTATAACCCATAATAGATATTCATCTCCTTCTTCATCAAATTACTCAATCGACTAGATACAATATCAGATATCGTGTATTGTTTAAAATGTTATTTTTACTATATAAAACAGAAACAAATCAACCTGCTTTGTTCGGATTTAATTAAAATCGAATAGAAAAAAAAAAATCACGCTGTAACAGACTCCAAAAACCCGTTTCAAACTTTAATTCACATTCGAAGTTTTAACATGTTTAAGACTATGATCATAACATGAAAGATGTTCCAAAACCCTTCTACAATCTTTCTGTAACCTCAATTGAATCCAAATCATCGAGTTGTGCTTGAATTTGATGATGAACAGAAAAATTTAACTTTTTGATATCAGGCTTTGATTCGGAAATTAAAAATTATTAAGAGGAATTGAAGGTTGAAAATTTGTAGACAGTTCAAGTAAATGATTCCAAACACTTTTGCATTTATAGATTTTTAAGTTAGATTCAGAATCAAACGTTTTGATTTCCAGTTCAAGAACAGAGAACCAAACATATTTATTTATTTATTTTTTTTTTCTGTAATTCTTTAGCTATAATAAACCAGATGAATATATATAGGTCGAGTGATATTGTTACCCCTAAATTCGTTCAATCATAATCTGTTTTGTAGTCCAACTGGCTCGACAAGATTAAATCAGGAACAGGGAGCGAATAAGAAAAATAAAAAAAAAACAACAACTATAAAACAAAATGGGAATCGATTGTTATCTGATTTGTAAGAAAAATATCAAATACAGTTTAATTAAAATATGGAACTGATTTTTGGAATTATCTCTTATTTGAATTCGTATGATATTTATATAGATTAATAATTCTATTGTTAATAATATTAATAATTAATAATAATACTAATACTGACAATAACAATTTTTATAATAATATTATTGGTGATAATTATAAAGATTACTACTTTAAATGATAAGGATATTAATAATATTTACAAGTAAAATAATTAGGATGTAACAAGTTACATGAATCTAATAGTAATAATAATGTTATTAAGGATGATAATAATAATAATAATAATAATAATAAATGATAATTTAATTACTATAAATATTTAAATCATAAATAGATTATAAATTTAATCATACTTCCATTGTTAGCTTTCGTTTTGATAAATATACCTTACAATTATTAAAATTTTTGATTATTACAGTAATAATAGTGATAGGATTAATAATACTAATATTGATATTGATAAAAATATTGGAAGCAACTATCACATTTATATTTAACTATATTTTTAACCAGCAATCTAACTTAATATTACATATTATTATTTATGACTTATATACTAACATATATATGACACTTTATATATATATTACATATATCATTGAACATGTAAAGAAATCACATATATTTATTTCAATCACAACCTTATTATTCTATATATTTCTTTACCTATTTCATTCAAATGATTAAATTGTTTTATATCATTATTATATGTACTTATACCCATATTTATATAAATATTCATATATATTTATATATTTATTTACACACAATAGTTCGTGAATCGTCAAACATGGTTAAAGGGTAACGGATTTCATGAATATAGATTTCAAACTTTCTAAACTCAACATCAAAGTTTTTGCTTATCGTGTCGGAAACATATAGAGTTTAAGGTTTAAATTTGGTCGGAAATTTCCGGGTCGTTACAGTACCCACCCGTTAAAGAAATTTCGTCCCCGAAATTTGGCAGAGGTTGTCATAAATAACAATAGGAATGTTTTCATGACGAATATAAGGTAATAATAGAGTTTTATCATTATTGGAAGATATGGATAAAACGATTCGATCATGTGAAGCGCACGAGTGAAGTTATCACAAAAGAATGAAATGAGTGAATATGGAATTGTTTTAACCGATGACGTGGTTATGATTGATTTCCGGATTTTAAGGGATTTAATGAAGATCTTACGTAATAAGATTCGGTTTTTCGGCGATCAGGATCTTCTTTGATTTAATACGGCCATCTGTTTCGATTCCTCTGTCGGATATTTTATTATAAATCTACCCCTTCGTTTCCTTATTTTCCACAACTCACATCTTCTACTCGTTCTCCTTAATTTCTTATTTAAGACATTCGTCAATATGCTCCATCTCATTCTTATCATTGATATACTCTAAATTTTCACATCCGTCATTCTTATCTTTCATCTTCCACCGAAAGAATCTATTTACTTCTACTATACTCTTCGGTTTACAGTGTTTCTAGTCCTCCCGTGTCTTTATATTGTTATATGCATTGATATACACGGTCTGTAGTTTCTGGGTGGTTGTTGGGTTTTATATCTTTCCTTATACCTCGATGTCCTGCTTCTTTCTTCTATAATCATTGTCATCCACAGTTAATGCTCTCTCCTATTTGCTGCGATTTATACCTCAAATTTCTATTTTTGGAGCTTTATTCTTTCGTTTCCTCTTCCCGTCCTCGAGTCGTGCGAGCAACGGTCTGGAGTTTGTAGGTATGAAATTCGGAATGAATATAGCTAATGCTCTAAGAAAGAATTGGTAATGGCACGATTTTTGATTTGTCAAATTACCAGAATATCGTGGAAAAGACCGAATCATCAAGAAAAATATTTTCTTGATTTAGAGATTAGGTAGAATGTAAGAGTCGTGTAATATGGCACATGATGATGGTACTGTGAATCATTACATCCCATTAGAAACTTAACATGACTTACTGTAATATAATGAAGTTGATCAAGTTTCATTATATTATACTAATCCATGCATCAGTTCCCAACACTACTTCAAAACATTCATTTTTTTTTATTTCGAAGGTTTCAGAATTTAGAAACTAATACAGTTTCTTTTATTTTATAACGCAGATATTGCGGAGAGATACATGATCGCAGATAGAAATAGTTGTGAAAATATCTCCAGAAATATGGAGAATATGTATAACAGAAGATATGAAGATATCTTATAATATCTAGGATAAGATGATGATGAAGAATATCATCCGAAAAGGTTTAGAATATCGAGTAGGGTTCTTACTAACGGTTTCAGCAGGTACTGAATCGTTGGGATTCTTTGAAAGCAGATTCAGTTCTTGTGATTTATCCACACCTTCCTTCATACTTTGCTCAATCCGTTTTCCAGTTCCAAACCTTCTCTTTTTCTGAGCTTTACCAACACATTATACTTTATCGTCAAATTTTGACTGCTAAATTCGTTTACAGTTTTTGCTGCTTCATCAGCATTTCAAGAACTAGTTCGCAGTTGAGATATTTTTCAGAAACTTCATATTTGAAGTATGAAATTCTTAGGAATAGACGTTGTAAATATGACGGAAAAGTTTTGCGAGATTTTCAAAATACTGATTGCGGATTTCACCAAAGAGATGATGAGCTGCTGGTACATCTACTGATGATGTCGCGGAATATAAAAGGTTTCTCTGGTAATGATGGCGAAAGGACGACGTATATATATCGAGGTTATAATAAGAGTAGTCTTACTGAAAAGTCGAAGTGGAGCTGTAACAAAATTTGGCTACTTTGAAAAGGAATCGTAAGGTTGTTTTTGCTAATGAATGGTAAAGGTTTCAACACGGGTACGTGTTAAACTAAGAATTTAGGTTCGAGAGTTTTTCAGATGCATAAATCTTTTCTTCCATAGATGAAGTGCGGCTGGTTCATCCTTCCGATCGAGGTGTTTTCAGGTATCATGAAGGCTTTGAACGCAGATTGGAATCGTCGAGATACAAATGAGGTTTTAAGATGAAATCAAGTGGCAAACTTGAAGAATTGTTTAGTTTCATATGTTATAATCCATATTTTAATTCATTTTAATTGTCCAAAGTTAGCAGTCCAATAATCCAATTGTCCAATCGTCCAATATATTCATATATAAATTAATATATAATATTCGAATTAATTAATACGTATCGTGACCCGTGTACCGGTCTCAGTGTCGATCACAACTCAAAGTATATATATTATTTGAGAATCAACCTCAACCCTGTATAGCTAACTCCCGCATTACTGCATATAGAGTGTCTATGGTTATTCCAAATAATATATACAGATGCGTCGATATGATATGTCAAAACCTTGTATACGTGTCCCGATATTTAAAGGGCGTAAAATAAATAACAGAAATTAAATGACGATAAATTAAATGCGTAAAGTAAATAACAGAAATTAAATGACGATAAATAAAATTGCGATAATTAAATTGCGATAAATAAAATGTAATCAGTTAGCTAGGAACAGTTAGCTGGAACAGTTAGCGTAGATTCTTAACAAAATTTCAATTAGTTAATTCGTTTGTTTCTAACAAATTTTATTTTGTCCAATGTTTTCTTCATTATGCCACTTGTTGGATTCTGATAGGTCAAAATCCAAATATGAAATGTGAATAGAAATGGTTATTCGGTGGTGAACGGATACGTATATCGGTAGTTGTAAGTAGGATAGTAAATGATCGTTGAATCAGATTCGAAGAATGTACAGTGTAACTTATTAATGTGAATTCTAAATATTCCTCGGGTACTACCCACCCGTTAAAATAGTTTCATCATTAATAATTTGTACGAAGGAATTTTTAATTACAATCTTTATGAAAATATACTGGCATATATATTTTCTTCAGATGTAATCATAGATTTAATGAGTCAATAAGATATTAAACTCATCAGGTTTATTGTTAATACTAGATTACATAATCTCTAAAGCATTAGAGATTACTTAGTCGTCATATTGAACGAAGATAGTGAGGTAGAATGGTACGTAAATCGAAGATAATCGATGTAGAACGATATGTAGAACGAAAATAAAGTGGATAGAGCGATACGTAGAACGGTGATTATACTCGAGGTGCAGAATGAGATGGTGAGGCATGGATTGTTGAAACTTGGGTTATTGGTAGTACTGGTACCGTTGGTGCTGAAGCTGGTGATGTTACTGGTGTTGGTGATACTGCTGGTGCTTGCAAATTGTGTACCGTGCTCTCTAAAGTTAACACTCGAGCTCGGAGTTCTTTAACTTCTTCTACTAACCCTGGTTGGTTATCAGTGTGAGGTAAAAGTCGGATATCTTCTCTAGTTCCGTTAATGGTAGCCTCAAGACGAAAAATTCTTGCAAAAAGGGTATAAACGGTGTTGCGAACAGGTTCGCCGGTGAGCGGGTCGAGCACTCCGACGTTAGGTGGTAAGTTCGGCTCGTGATATGGAGTACCTTCTTCATTTCTCCATAGGGTAAGTATTTCGCGAACCCATCCCCACTTTCTAAAGAAATCACGGTAGTTGATCGGTTGGTGCGCTCCCGTCACGCTATCTTCGGAGTCAGAAGAACTTGGTCGATTCGTAGAGGCCATCGTACGCGATCACAGAAAAGATTTTTGGTATGAAAAGCTTAGTGACAGCAAATAATAGTTGGATGGTATTCTCAATGCATAATATGCATAGATATATATATAGTACCAGGATCCCTTAAATTACGGAGAGATTTACGGAAGATATTAAGCAAAGTCTATCGTAATAGATACGCTAAGATATAAATTTGTCTATACACTATCTATGCAATAAAGGCAGTAAGGCATGTCTAGACTTAGGAATGATTAGCAGAAAATTTTTCCTCTAGGAATGATATACAATACTTATAATATGCAGCTAAGGTCGAAGTCCAGACTCGCTAATGCATCCTGACAACTATCAGTTAGACACACTAATGCAAGACCTGGTTCGCTAGGACCAACGCTCTGATACCAACTGAAACGTCCGCAACTAATCCATCCGGACGAAGTCCTCAACAGTTGGTCCCATTGCGATGATCAAATCCAAGTAATGTCCTTAACATGAGCTTATGCACAGCGGAAGACTTAATTCGTACCTGAGAATAACATGCTTTAAAATGTCAACATAAAGTTGGTGAGATATATAGGTTTGATGCTAGCAGCGTTATAACTATGGACCACAAGATTTAAAGTTTATACATAATACACTCCTCGTGTATAGAAAAAAAAAGTCGTTGAGCACTTGGTAACCATACTTAACATTTAAATCACAGCAGCATATTCTTAAATAAACCCTACACCGTACCAAGTGTAGTAACGAAACGAAGTACTGTGCAACCGTTAAAAACTGGTCGTCCAGCCCGGTTGGGGTTGTCAGGCCCGATAGATCTATCAACAGGATTCGCGTTTACGCTCCTCACGTAAATATTAGCTACCAAGTATAAAGAGATATGCCATGGTACAACTCAACGTAAAATTTATATTTTTGATCACTTGTGTCCATAACGTAAATCATTTATAAAAACAGCGCATGTATTCTCAGCCCAAAAATATTTAGAGATAAAAGGGACTATATACTCACCTAATGTATTTTGTAGTAAAAATACATATAACATCATTGATCAAATATAGGGTTGGCCTCGGATTCACGAACCTATATCATTCGTATATATATTAAAACATATACTCGTAATCAAATAAATCTATTTATTATTAGTAATGTATTCGTTATATTAATAATTTATAAATTTCATTATTTATTTATATATTTTCATTTTATAAAAACTTTAATATAGTTAAGTTATGTATTTTAAGTATATTTTTGTATACAAAATCTTTATTTTTATAATTATAATCTTAGTAATATTGTTTAAACTTTTATTTCTTAATCAATATTATTTTAATAATAAAGATATAAATGATACTTGATAATATTAATAACAATAGTTTTAACGAAATCAAATAACAATTTTTGTAAAAATAAATAAAAAAAATGACATTAATTTTTAAATAATTACAATACTACTAGTGATAATCCTACTAATAATAATACTAATGATAATGTTAGTAATAATACTACTTAGTAATAATGATAATATTAGTAATAACAGGAACCTTAATAATAATCATAATTGTAATTATAATAATTATAATAATAATAATGAAAATTAATTATAATTATGTTAATAATAATTTCACTAAAAAAAATGATAGTTTTAACATTCATGATAATAATAAGATTTATATTGTTAATAATAATAATAATAATAATAATGATATTGATAATAATAATAATAATAAATAGAGTAGGCTACCTTTAAAGAAATTGGCCAAAAATATAAAGCCCCAAGAGGGACTCGAACCCTAGACCTCTCGCACACCGACACACCTCCTAAACCATTCGGCTACCGCCTAATTTATGTTTATACCCTCCACGAAATTTATTATAACCCATAATAGATATTCATCTCCTTCTTCATCAAATTACTCAATCGACTAGATACAATATCAGATATCGTGTATTGTTTAAAATGTTATTTTTACTATATAAAACAGAAACAAATCAACCTGCTTTGTTCGGATTTAATTAAAATCGAATAGAAAAAAAAAATCACGCTGTAACAGACTCCAAAAACCCGTTTCAAACTTTAATTCACATTCGAAGTTTTAACATGTTTAAGACTATGATCATAACATGAAAGATGTTCCAAAACCCTTCTACAATCTTTCTGTAACCTCAATTGAATCCAAATCATCGAGTTGTGCTTGAATTTGATGATGAACAGAAAAATTTAACTTTTTGATATCAGGCTTTGATTCGGAAATTAAAAATTATTAAGAGGAATTGAAGGTTGAAAATTTGTAGACAGTTCAAGTAAATGATTCCAAACACTTTTGCATTTATAGATTTTTAAGTTAGATTCAGAATCAAACGTTTTGATTTCCAGTTCAAGAACAGAGAACCGAACATATTTATTTATTTATTTATTTATTTTTTTCTGTAATTCTTTAGCTATAATAAACTAGATGAATATATATAGGTCGAGTGATATTGTTACCCCTAAATTCGTTCAATCATAATCTGTTTTGTAGTCCAACTGGCTCGGCAAGATTAAATCAGGAACAGGGAGCGAATAAGAAAAATAAAAATAAAACAACAACTATAAAACAAAATGGGAATCGATTGTTATCTGATTTGTAAGAAAAATATCAAATACAGTTTAATTAAAATATGGAACTGATTTTTGGAATTATCTCTTATTTGAATTCGTATGATATTTATATAGATTAATAATTATATTGTTAATAATATTAATAATTAATAATAATACTAATACTGACAATAACAATTTTTATAATAATATTATTGGTGATAATTATAAAGATTACTACTTTAAATGATAAGGATATTAATAATATTTACAAGTAAAATAATTAGGATGTAACAAGTTACATGAATCTAATAGTAATAATAATGTTATTAAGGATGATAATAATAATAATAATAATAATAATAATAATAATAATAATAATAAATGATAATTTAATTACTATAAATATTTAAATCATAAATAGATTATAAATTTAATCATACTTCCATTGTTAGCTTTCGTTTTGATAAATATACCTTACAATTATTAAAATTTTTGATTATAACAGTAATAATAGTGATAGGATTAATAATACTAATATTGATATTGATAAAAATATTGGAAGCAACTATCACATTTATATTTAACTATATTTTTAACCAGCAATCTAACTTAATATTACATATTATTATTTATGACTTATATACTAACATATATATGACACTTTATATATATATATTACATATATCATTGAACATGTAAAGAAATCACATATATTTATTTCAATCACAACCTTATTATTCTATATATTTCTTTACCTATTTCATTCAAATGATTAAATTGTTTTATATCATTATTATATGTACTTATACCCATATTTATATAAATATTCATATATATTTATATATTTATTTACACACAATAGTTCGTGAATCGTCAAACATGGTCAAAGGGTAACGGATTTCATGAATATAGATTTCAAACTTTCTAAACTCAACATCAAAGTTTTTGCTTATCGTGTCGGAAACATATAGAGTTTAAGGTTTAAATTTGGTCGGAAATTTCCAGGTCGTTATAGAGGTGTTGACGTATCTTCTGGAAATAAATGCGAGTATTTCTTCTTCATCTGATCTTCACGCTCCCAGGTGAACTCGGGTCCTCTACGAGCATTCCATCGAACCTTAACAATCGGTATCTTGTTTTGTTTAAGTCTCTTAACCTCACGATCCATTATTTCGACGGGTTCTTCAATGAATTGAAGTTTTTCATTGATTTGGATTTCGTCCAACGGAATAGTGAGATCTTCTTTAGCAAAACATTTCTTCAAATTTGAGACGTGGAAAGTGTTATGTACAGCCGTGAGTTGTTGAGGTAGCTCCAGTTGGTAAGCTACTGGTCCGACACGATCTATAATCTTGAATGGTCCAATGTACCTTGGATTTAGTTTCCCCCGTTTACCAAATCGAACAACGCCTTTCCAAGGTGAAACCTTAAGCATGACCATTTCTCTAATTTCAAACTCTATATCTTTTCTTTTACTCTCCGCGTAGCTCTTTTGTCGACTCTGGGCGGTTTTCAATCTTTGTTGAATTTGGATGATTTTCTCGGTAGTTTCTTGTATTATCTCCGGAACCGTAAACTGTCTATCCCCCACTTCACTCCAACAAATCGGAGACCTGCACTTTCTACCATAAAGTGCTTCAAACGGCGCCATCTCAATGCTTGAATGGTAGCTGTTGTTGTAGGAAAATTCTGCTAACGGTAGATGTCGATCCCAACTGTTTCCGAAATCAATAACACAAGCTCGTAGCATGTCTTCAAGCGTTTGTATCGTCCTTTCACTCTGCCCATCAGTTTGTGGATGATAGGCAGTACTCATGTCTAGACGAGTTCCCAATGCTTGCTGTAATGCCTGCCAGAATCTTGAAATAAATCTGCCATCCCTATCAGAGATAATAGAGATTGGTATTCCATGTCAGGAGACGACTTCCTTCAAATACAGTAGTGCTAACTTCTCCATCTTGTCATCTTCTCTTATTGGCAGGAAGTGTGCTGACTTGGTGAGACGATCAACTATTACCCAAATAGTATCATAACCACTTGTAGTCCTTGGCAATTTAGTAATGAAATCCATGGTAATGTTTTCCCATTTCCATTTCGGGATTTCAGGTTGTTGTAGTATACCTGATGGTTTCTGATGTTCAGCTTTGACCTTAGAACACGTCAAACATTCTCTTACATATTTAGCAATATCGGCTTTCATACCTGGCCACCAAAAATGTTTCTTAAGATCCTTGTACATCTTCCCCGTTCCAAGATGTATTGAGTATCTGGTTTTATGAGCTTCTCTAAGTACCATTTCTCTCATATCTGCAAATTTTGGTACCCAAATTCTTTCAGCCCTATACCGGGTTCCGTCTTCCCGAATATTAAGATGCTTCTCCGATCCTTTGGGTATTTCATCCTTTAAATTTCCCTCTTTTAAAACTCCTTGTTGCGCCTCATTTATTTGAGTAGTAAGGTTAGTGTGAATCATTATATTCATAGATTTTACTCGAATGGGTTCTCTGTCCTTTCTGCTCAAGGCGTCGGCTACCACATTTGCCTTCCCCGGGTGGTAACGAATCTCAAAGTCGTAATCATTCAACAATTCAATCCACCTACGCTGCCTCATATTCAGATGTTTCTGATTAAATATGTGTTGAAGACTTTTGTGGTCGGTATATATAATACTTTTGACCCCATATAAGTAGTGCCTCCAACTCTTTAATGCAAAAACAACCGCGCCTAATTCCAAATCATGCGTCGTATAATTTTGCTCGTGAATCTTCAATTGTCTAGACGCATAAGCAATCACCTTCGTCCGTTGCATTAATACACAACCGAGACCTTGCTTTGATGCGTCACAATAAATCACAAAATCATCATTCCCTTCAGGCAATGACAATATAGGTGCCGTAGTTAGCTTTTTCTTCAATAATTGAAATGCCTTCTCTTGTTCATCCTTCCATTCAAATTTCTTCCCTTTATGCGTTAATGCAGTCAAGGGTTTTGCTATTTTGGAGAAATCTTGGATGAATCTTCTGTATTAACCAGCCAATCCTAAAAATTGACGTATATGCTTCGGAGTTTTTGGAGTTTCCCACTTTTCAACGGTTTCAATCTTTACCGGGTCCACCTGGATACCTTCTTTGTTCACTATGTGACCGAGGAATTGAACTTCTTTCAAACAAAATGCACACTTTGAAAACTTAGCGTACAGTTTTTCTTTCCTCAATACTTCTAGCACTTTTCTCAAATGTTCTTCGTGCTCTTGATCATTCTTTGAGTAAATAAGTATGTCATCGATGAAAACAATGACAAACTTGTCAAGATATGGCCCACACACTCGGTTCATAAGGTCCATGAACACAGCTGGTGCGTTAGTCAATCCAAACGGCATAACCATAAACTCGTAATGACCATAACGCGTCCTAAAAGCAGTTTTTGGAATATCATCCTCCTTTACTCGCATTTGATGATATCCAGAACGTAAATCGATCTTCGAATAAACCGACGAGCCTTGTAGTTGATCAAATAAGTCGACAATTCTCGGCAGTGGATAACGGTTTTTGATGGTAAGTTTGTTCAACTCTCTGTAGTCAATACACAACCTAAATGTACCATCTTTCTTCTTGACAAACAAAACAGGAGCTCCCCATGGTAATGTGCTTGGTCGAATGAAATCACGTTCTAATAGTTCTTGCAGTTGGCTTTGCAGTTCTTTCATCTCGCTGGGTGCGAGTCTGTAAGGAGCACGAGCTATTGGTGCAGCTCCTGGTACAAGATCTATTTGAAATTCAACAGATCAATGTGGAGGTAGTCCCGGTAATTCTTTCGGAAATACATCGGGAAATTCTTTTGCGACGGGAACATCATTGATGCTCTTTTCTTCAGTTTGTACTTTCTCAACGTGTGCTAGAACAGTATAGCAACCTTTTCTTATTAGTTTTTGTGCCTTCAAATTACTAATAAGATGTAGCTTCATGTTGCCCTTTTCTCCGTACACCATTAAGGGTTCTCCTTCTTCTCGTACAATGCGAATTGCATTTTTATAACATACGATCTCTGATTTCACCTTCTTCAGCCAGTCCATGCCAACTATTACATCAAAACTCCCTAACTCTACTGGTATCAAATCAATCTTAAATATTTCGCTACCCAGTTTAATTTCTGGATTCCGGCATATATTATCTGCTGAAATTAATTTACCGTTTGCTAATTCGAGTAAAAATTTACTATCCAACGGCGTCAATGGACAACTTAATTTAGCACAAAAATCTCTACTCATATAGCTTCTATCCGCACCCGAATCAAATAAAACGTAAGCAGATTTATTGTCAATAAGAAACGTACCCGTAACAAGCTCCGGGTCTTCCTGTGCCTCTGCCGCATTAATATTGAAAACTCTTCCGCGGCCTTGTCCATTCGTGTTCTCCTGGTTCGGGCAATTTCTAATAATGTGGCCCTGTTTTCCACATTTATAATAAACTACATTGGCATAACTTGCTCCGACACTACTTGCTCCGCCATTACTCGTTCCGACACCATTTGTTCCTTTCGTTCTGTTAACCCCTGGTCCGTAGACCTCACACTTCACCGCGCTATGACCATTTCTTTTACACTTGTTGCAAAATTTGGTGCAGAACCCCGAGTGATACTTTTCACACCTTTGGCATAGCTGCTTCTGATTGTTGTTGTTGTTGCGGTTGTTATTGTTGTTGGGATGATTGTTGTAGTTGCTGTTGTTGTTGTTGTTGTTGTTGTTATTGGGCCGTTTGTTGTAGTTGCGATTGATGTTGCGATTGTTGGGATAATTGTTGCGATTATTATTGTAATTGCTGTTGTTGTTGTATTGGTGATTCTTATCACCGTTTTCCTCCCACTTTCTTTTGACTTGCTTCACATTGGCCTCTTCAGCCGTATGTTCTTTAATTCTTTCCTCAATCTGGTTCACTAGTTTGTGAGCCATTCTACATGCCTGTTGTATGGAGGCGGGCTCGTGTGAACTTATATCTTCTTGTATTCTTTCCGGTAATCCTTTCACAAATGCGTCGATCTTCTCTTCCTCATCTTCGAACGCTCCCGGACACAATAGGCACAATTCTGTGAATCGTCTTTCGTACGTGGTAATATCAAATCCTTGGGTTCGTAACCCTCTAAGTTCTATCTTGAGCTTATTGACCTCGGTTCTGGGACGGTACTTCTCGTTCATCAAGTGCTTGAATGCTGACCATGGTAGTGCGTACGCATCATCTTGTCCCACTTGCTCTAGATAGGTATTCCACCATGTTAACATAGAACCTGTGAAGGTATGCGTAGCGTACTTCACTTTGTCCTCTTCAGTACACTTACTTATGGCAAACACCGATTCGACCTTCTCGGTCCACCGTTTCAATCCGATCGGTCCTTCGGTTCCATCAAATTCCAAAGGTTTGCAGGCAGTGAATTCTTTGTAGGTGCATCCTACACGATTTCCTGTACTGCTAGATCCAAGGTTATTGTTGGTATGTAGCACAGCCTGTACTGCGGCTATGTTTGAAGCTAGAAAAGTACGGAATTCCTCTTCATTCATATTCACGGTGTGTCGAGTAGTCGGTGCCATTTCCTTCAAAATAGTCAAATGGAACAAGTTAATCATACAGAATATTAAGAGTAGTCAATAGTATTTCGTAGCATAATATGAACTCATTTATAAAAGCTTTTTCTTCATATTAGCATTTTATAAGTTTAAATTCGGGTAGTACCTACCCGTTAAGTTCATACTTAGTAGCTAATATATAATTCAACTACTACAATTCTATATGAAAAACTGATTATAATAATATTTCGCGTTCAAACTTTTATACAATATTTTTCAAACTTACAATACCGCTTATTTTACATAAAGCATGAAATATAGCACACAATAACTTTGATACAAGATAGTTGTGAAGATAATTCTAGCTAGTACACAAGTCGTTCAGCAAAGGCAATAAAGACACGTAATTCATACGTCCAGAAACAAGTCATGCATTCTGGTTTTACTAGGACTACTTCCCATCCTTGGTCTTGTGGAACATAACCGTTATGGCCGTTGATAAGACAGCGTGTTGTAACGTCGTCAAAGGGACGAGGGTTACGTAATGACCAACAGTCTCGTAATAACCTAAAAACCTCATTTCTTACCCCAATTACCGACTCCGTCACTTGTGGGAACGTTTTGTTTAATAGTTGTAGCCCGATGTTCTTTTTCTCACTTTGGTGAGAAGCGAACATTACTAACCCGTATGCATAGCATGCTTCTTTATGTTGCATGTTAGCCACTTTTTCTAAATCATGAAGTCCTATATTCGGATACATTGAGTCAAAATAATTTCTTAACCCGTTGCGTAAAATAGCATTTGGGTTCCCCGCAATATATGCGTCAAAGTTAACACATCGTAACTTATGGGTTTCCCAATGTGATATCCCCCATCTTTCAAACGAAAGTCTCTTATAAACCAAGACATTCTTGGAACGTTCTTCGAATGTCTTACAAACTGATTTCGCCGTAAATAGTTGTGACGAAGAATTCTGACCGACTCTAGACAAGATTTCATCAATCATGTCTCCGGGTAGGTCTCTTAAAATATTGGGTTGTCTATCCATTTTGTGTTTTTATACTGTAAAATAGACAAGAGTTAGATTCATAAAAAAAAAATACTTATTAATACAAGCAATTTTTACATATATCATAAAGCATAAGCACACTATATTACATATATTACACCACACGAATACAACTATCTTATTCTGACTCGCTCGTTTCTTCTTCTTCGGTTTTGGTTCGTTTTGCCAAGTTTCTAGGGATATATGATGTTCCCCTAATACGAGCTGTCATTTTCCACAACGGTTTAGAAAAACCTGGTGGTTTAGAGGTTCCCGGGTCATTGTTACAACTTAAGGGCTTCGGGGGTTGACGATACATATAAAGTTCATCGGAGTTGGAATTAGATTTCTCTATTTTTATGCCCTTTCCCTTATTATTTCCTTTTGCCTTTTTAAATTCAGTTGGGGTAATTTCTATAACATCATCGGAATTCTCGTCGGAATCCGATTCATCGGAGAATTGGTAATCCTCCCAATATTTTGCTTCCTTGGCGGAAACACCATTGACCATAATTAACCTTGGTCGGTTGGTTGAGAATTTTCTTTTACTTAACCGTTTTATTATTTCCCCCACCGGTTCTATTTCCTCCTCCGGTTCCTCCTCTTCCGGTTCTGATTTTTCTTCCGGTTCTTCTTCGGGAACTTGCGAATCAGTCCAATATATATTCGACTCTTCATTATTATTAGGTGAGTCAATGAGATTTGTGCTAGAGGTAGACATCTATCACACAATATCAAACATGTTAAGAGATTAATATATCACATAATATATACATGTTAATAATATATAGTTTCCAACAAAAATGTTAAGCAATCATTTTTAAAGAAAACACGGTCGAAGTCCAGACTCACTAATGCATCCTAACAAACTCGATAAGACACACTAATGCAAATTTTCTGGTTCTCTAAGACCAACGCTCGGATACCAACTGAAATGTCCCGTTCTTATTGATTAAAAACGTTCCATATTAATTGATTTTGTTGCGAGGTTTTGACCTCTATATGAGACGTTTTTCAAAGACTGCATTCATTTTTAAAACAAACCATAACCTTTATTTCATAAATAAAGGTTTAAAAAGCTTTACGTAGATTATCAAATAATGATAATCTAAAATCTCCTGTTTACACACGACCATTACATAATGGTTTACAATACAAATATGTTACATCGAAATCAGTTTCTTGAATGCAGTTTTTACACAATATCATACAAACATGGACTCCAAATCTTGTCCTTATTTTAGTATGCAACTGCGGAAGCTCTTAGTATTCACCTGAGAATAAACATGCTTTAAACGTCAACAAAAATGTTGGTGAGTTATAGGTTTAACCTATATATATCAAATAGTAACAATAGACCACAAGATTTTATATTTCAATACACATCCCATATATAGAGATAAAAATCATTCATATGGTGAACACCTGGTAACCGACATTAACAGGATGCATATATAAGAATATCCCCATCATTCCGGGACACCCTTAGGATATGATATAAATTTCGAAGTACTAAAGCATCTGGTACTTAGGATGGGGTTTGTTAGGCCCGATAGATCTATCTTTAGGATTCGCGTCAATTAGGGTGTCTGTTCCCTAATTCTTAGATTACCAGACTTAATAAAAAGGGGCATATTCGATTTCGATAATTCAACCATAGAATGTAGTTTCATGTACTTGTGTCTATTTTGTAAATCATTTATAAAACCTGCATGTATTCTCATCCCAAAAATATTAGATTTTAAAAGTGGGACTATAACTCACTTTCACAGATTTTTACTTCGTCAGGAAGTAAGACTTGGCCACTGGTTGATTCACGAACCTATAACAATATATACATATATATCAAAGTATGTTCAAAATATATTTACAACACTTTTAATATATTTTGATGTTTTAAGTTTATTAAGTCAGCTGTCCTCGTTAGTAACCTACAACTAGTTGTCCACAGTTAGATGTACAGAAATAAATCGATAAATATTATCTTGAATCAATCCATGACCCAGTGTATACGTATCTCAGTATTGATCACAACTCAAACTATATATATTTTGGAATCAACCTCAACCCTGTATAGCTAACTCCAACATTCACATATAGAGTGTCTATGGTTGTTCCGAAATATATATAGATGTGTCGACATGATAGGTCGAAACATTGTATACGTGTCTATGGTATCTCAAGATTACATAATATACAATACAAGTTGATTAAGTTATGGTTGGAATAGATTTGTTACCAATTTTCAATTAGCTAAAATGAGAAAAATTATTCAATCTTGTTTTACCCATAACTTCTTCATTTTAAATCCGTTTTGAGTGAATCAAATTGCTATGGTTTCATATTGAACTCTATTTTATGAATATAAATAGAAAAAGTATAGGTTTGTAGTCGAAAAATAAGTTACAAGTCATTTTTGTAAAGGTAGTCATTTCAGTCGAAAGAACGACGTCTAGATGACCATTTTAGAAAACATACTTCCACTTTGAGTTTAACCATAATTTTTGGATATAGTTTCATGTTCATACTAAAAATCATTTTCCTAGAATAACAACTTTTAAATCAAAGTTTATCATAGTTTTTAATTAACTAACCCAAAACAGCCCGCGGTGTTACTACGACGGCGTAAATCCGGTTTTACGGTGTTTTTCGTGTTTCCATGTTTTAAATCATTAAGTTAGCATATCATATAGATATAGAACATGTGTTTAGTTGATTTTAAAAGTCAAGTTAGAAGGATTAACTTTTATTTGCGAACAAGTTTAGAATTAACTAAACTATGTTCTAGTGATTACAAGTTTAAACCTTCGAATAAGATAGCTTTATATGTATGAATCGAATGATGTTATGAACATCATTACTACCTCAAGTTCCTTGGATAAACCTACTGGAAATGATAAAAATATATCTAGCTTCAAAGGATCCTTGGATGGCTTGAAAGTTCTTGAAGCAGAATCATGACACGAAAACAATTTCAAGTAAGATTTCCACTCGAAATAAGATTGTTATAGTTATAGAAATTGAATTAAAGTTTGAATATGATTATTACCTTGTATTAGAAAGATAACCTACTATAAGTAACAAAGGTTTCTTGATCTTGGATGATTACTTGGAATGGATTTAGAAAATTCGGAAGTAAACTTGCAATCTTAGAAGTATTCTTGATTTTATGAAACTAGAACTTTTGGAATTTATGAAGAACACTTAGAACTTGAAGATAGAACTTGAGAGAGATCAATTAGATGAAGAAAATTAAAGAATGAAAGTGTTTGTAGGTGTTTTTGGTCGTTGGTGTATGGATTAGATATAAAGGATATGTAATTTTGTTTTCATGTAAATAAGTCATGAATGATTACTCATATTTTTATAATTTTATGAGATATTTCATGCTAGTTGCCAAATGATGGTTCCCACATGTGTTAGGTGACTCACATGGGCTGCTAAGAGCTGATCATTGGAGTGTATATACCAATAGTACATACATCTAAAAGCTGTGTATTGTACGAGTACGAATACGGGTGCATACGAGTAGAATTGTTGATGAAACTGAACGAGGATGTAATTGTAAGCATTTTTGTTAAGTAGAAGTATTTTGATAAGTGTCTTAAAGTCTTTCAAAAGTGTATGAATACATATTAAAACACTACATGTATATACATTTTAACTGAGTCGTTAAGTCATCGTTAGTCGTTACATGTAAATGTTGTTTTGAAACCTTTAGGTTAACGATCTTGTTGAATGTTGTTAACCCATTGTTTATTATAACAAATGAGATGTTAAATTGTTATATTATCATGATATTATGATATATAATATATCTTAGTATGATATATATACAGTTAAATGTCGTTACAACGATAATCGTTACATATATGTCTCGTTTCAAAATCATTAAGTTAGTAGTCTTATTTTTACATATGTATTTCATTATTAATACACTTAATAATATATTTAATTATCATTTAACATAATTAACCAAGTGTATCAATATCTTAATATGATTCATATGTACCTAGTAAGACGTTGTTATAACGATAATCGTTATATATATCGTTTTCGAGTTTCTTAAATTAATAGTCTCATTTTTATGTATATAACTCATTGTTAAAATACCTAATGAGATACATACTTATAATAAATCATGTTAACTATATATATAACCATATATATGTCATCGTATAGTTTTTACAAGTTTTAACGTTCGTAAATCACCTGTCAACTTGGGTGGTCAATTGTCTATATGAAACCTATTTCAATTAATCAAGTCTTAACAAGTTTGATTGCTTAACATGTTGGAAACACTTAATCATGTAAATAACAATTTCATTTAATATATATATAAACATGGAAAAGTTCGGGTCACTACAAATACATTGGCAGATTTGATGCTTATTGTAAGGAGAATGGTATTCGGCATCAAAAGACTCCACCAAAGACACCTCAGTTGAATGGTTTAGCAGAGAGGATGAACAGAACTTTGGTGGAGAGAGTTAGATGTTTGTTTTCACATGCAGGGTTGTCCGATTCCTTTTGGGGTGAGGCTTTAAATACGGCAGTTCATATTATTAATCTAACCCCTTGTGTTCCTTTGCATTTTGATGTTCCTAACAGGGTTTGGAGCGGCAAAGATGTTTCTTACCGTCATTTACGAGTTTTTGGATGTAAAGCTTTTGTTCATGTTCCCAAAGATGAGAGGTCAAAGCTTGATATGAAGACTAAGCCATGTGTATTCCTCAGCTATGGTGAAGATGATTTTGGGTACAGGTTATATGATCCAGTTCAGAAGAAACTTGTACGAAGCCGAGATGTTGTTTTTACAGAAGATCGGATATTAAAAGATGTTGAGAAGACAGATTCAGTTCCTCAACCTAGTACTGATCTTGTTGATTTGGATCCAGTTACTCCACAACACGTTGGAGATGATGTTCGGAATGATGAACATGGTACTGATGTTGGTGATGCTCCGGAGCAGGTAGAGATTCCAGTACCAGATGTGCCCCCATTTGTCCCACTTAGGTGGTCTACCCGAGACCGTCATCCTTCTGTTAGATATTTTACTGATGAGTATGTGTTAGTTACTGATGGGGGAGAGCCAGAATGTTATTCAGAAGCAATGAAAGATGAGCATAAGAAAGAGTGAGGTGAAGCTATGCAAGATGAGATGAATTCTTTGTATGAGAACAATACTTATGACCTGGTGAAGTTACCTAAAGGCAAAAGAGCTTTGAGAAATAAATGGGTATTCAAAGTGAAGATAGATGAGCTTACTTCACAACCAAGGTACAAAGCTAGGTTAGTCGTTAAAGGATTCAGCCAGAAAAAGGGTATTGATTTTGATGAGATTTTCTCTCCGATCATGAAGATGGGATCTATTCGAGTGGTTCTTGGGTTAGCTGCTAGTCTTGATCTTGAGGTTGAACAGATGGATGTCAAGACTGCTTTTCTTCACGGTGATTTGGATAAGGAAATCTACATGATGCAACCTGAAGGTTTTTGGGTTAAGGGTAAAGAAAATTATATTTGTAGACTTCAGAAAAGTCTATATGGGTTGAAGCAAGCACCGAGACAGTGGTATAAGAAGTTTGAGTCGGTTATAGGAAAGCAAGGCTACCGAAAGACAACTTCATATCATTGTGTTTTCTTTCAGAGGTTTGGTGATGATGATTTCATCATATTGTTGTTATACGTTGATGATATGTTGATTGTTGGTAAAAATATTAAAAGAATTGCGCAGTTGAAACGAGAATTGAGCAAGTCTTTTGCTATGAAAGACTTGGGACCAGCAAAACATATTCTTGGCATTCGGATTTCTAGAGATAGAGGTGCTAAGACGTTACATATATCACAAGAGCAATACATTGAAAAGGTGCTTAGTAGGTTCAACATGAAGAATGCTAAAGTGGTTAGTTCCCCTCTTACTACCAACTTTAACCTAACAGATAGAGATTGCCCTACTTCAAAGGAGGATGTTGAGGAGATGGACAAAGTTCCATATGCTTCAGCGATTGGTAGCTTGATGTATGCTATGGTGTGTACTAGGCCTGATATAGCTCATGCGGTAGGTGTTGTTAATCAGTTTATGTCAAATCCGTGTAAGAAGCATTGGGAAGCTGTTAAATAGATTCTGAGATACTTAAGAGGTACTTCTAAGTTGGGTATCACGTTTGGAAAAGGAGAGCCGATGCTCGTTGGTTATACAGACTCAGATATGGCAGGAAACAAAGATAACATGAGGTCCACTTCTGGATATTTGATGACCTTCGCAGGGGGAGCGGTTTCATGGCAATCAATGTAACGACCCTGGATTTTCCAACGTTAATTTATTAATAATCATTATTATTAATACGTGTGATTAAACGAATGTATGTTATTACATTTACATGTTGCCATGATTGCCCGAACTTGACTTTAATTGCCCGGAACGTCTTTGTGACACACGAAAGTTGCATGAATAATATTTTCAAGTATTATTTACATTGATGATTAATTTTATTAATCATTTTGAGTAACTATGGTGATTAGTTAGTTACTTGGGCTTTTATTGGATTTATTTGTTACTTACATAGAACTTGGACTTGTTTAATGTAAATGGACTCTTGAACATGGGCTTATAAGCCCACCCTACATCTTACATGGATTATTAAACCCACTTTTATGTGTAAGTATTACTTTCATGTGTAACTAGTTGTTTAAGGAGACTTGGAATCTAGTTACCTTACAATCCCCATACACATACACCAAGTAACCACCTTTTTCAAGCTTTACATTCTAGTAACCATTGAACTTATCCTTTCCCCCTTGTGAAGAGTGAAACCGTCGGCCTAGATGGTTTAGAAGGGATTCAAAACTTTTTTTTTTGCATTACATACTCACTTGTATTCTCACACACACTTCACTTCAAAATTACATCTTACTTTTCTCTCATATTTTCTCTCATCTTTCTCTACATTTTGTAAGTAACAAAAACATTTTTCTCTCTTCTTTCTTGCCTTAAAACCGAATGCTAAACACCCCTTCATCATCAATTAATTATCTTTGTTTGTTGTTTGATACTTGTTCATGTTTGTTACTTAATTACATGGACTTTGTTGTTGTAATTACTTACTAGTCATTATGAACCAAACTCTTTAGTTTGTTCATCATTTATCTTGTTTTAACAAAAACATACAAGAACTAACTTTCTAGTTATGTTCTACCTTTATTGTTTCAAAAGTTTGTAAGTTCATAGTTGTTAAATTCATACTTGTAATTCATGTTAGTAAACTTTAAAGTTTACTTTCTTAAAAATCAAACTTTGGTTTGAAACTTTAAAGTATGAACAACCATGACCTTTTACTTGTTTACTTAGTTTACTTCTTCATTTTATACACTTTAATTTCATGTTTGTTGTTGTTGTTGTTGGTCAAGTACTACAAGTTAGTCTTGATCTCATACTTTCTTGAAACTTAAAGTTAACTTTAAAAGTTCAAGAGCATGTAAGTAAGTTTCTTTAATTATAACTTGGTACACTTATGTTAGATCTAGACTTTTGAGTCTTGGATCTTCAAGATCTAACTAAGAACTATGTTCTACTACTTAAGATCTTGATTTCATAAGTTTACTTCAAGTTTGTAACTTGTTTTTACTTTTAAAGTTCATGTAAGTGTTAGATCTAAGACCTTGATGTAACTTTGGTTCATCAACTTCATACAACTTTTAAGTGAGTTGATCTACATGTCTTAGACTCACACTTGTGTCATAATTGTCAAAACTTAGTTAATATTACTTTTATATTTCATGCATGTGTTAAATCTAAGACTTTGATGTAACTTTGGTTCATCAAAACACTTGCAACACTTAAGTGAGTTGTGCTTCATGTCTTAGACTTACACTTGGGCTATGATGGTCAAACCATGGTAAAGATGATGTAAACACATCAATGAGTTGTACACTTGAAGCTATACGCATCAAGGATAAGAATCGTGATAAGCATCGAGTACCAAGAACCCATTTACTTTTCTGTTTTTCTGTTTACCGCCCACTGTTCTCTGTGTTCTGTAACAGGCCAGTAGACCTGGGCTGTTGTGGTTATGATTTTCAAATAGCTCTGTTCGAGTAGATAACTTTTCATATAGGACTCGTCTTAATCCGAGTTACGGTTTAGGATTTATGGCCCTCCGATCGTCCCTATGTCCTTTAACGTTGTGCAGAATTTTCTGACCTACTCGTACTTAGACCATCACCACAGTCAAACGAAGATGATTTTGATTCTGTAAATTTTTCCACACTTAAAGGACTCATATACGGAGCCATGGCCACTGGTCTCACCTTAATTCAGTAAAGGTAGAGGCCGTGGTGACTGATCGAAGTCAGCTTTTGTTTTAAACTACTTTTATAAATGAAACTTACTTTACGCCTTTTGTTTGATGATGATTGATGATGACCTTTAAGACCTTATTTACGTACTTTTAAACCTATTCGGACGATTACTTTTAAACCTATTCGGACGATTTACTGACTTAGTACTATTTGACTTAGGTTGAGGACTTTCGGACCGAGTACTTGCACACTTTTCCTGACTCGACTTTACCGCTACTTTATCATTGTGAGTTATAGCATTCCCTTTTTACTTTAACTTATTTTGGGAACTGAGAATACATGCAGATTTTATGTTTTACATACTAGGCACGAGTACTTAAACTTTATATATGTGTGGGTTATATAACGGCAGAAACATTTGAAGGTATTTCGTATGCCCGAGAGACATATTAAATTAACGTGGCTAACGTGTTATGATCCAAGTCAGGTCATACCCAATTACAAACTTACCAACACCTTATAAGTATTTAATCTTAACGGTTGGATCGTTAAATAAATACGCGACACTTGAAATTTAGAAAATCGGTTTTCTAAAGTATTATCACTTGAGATAAATTATTTGGATGATTTATATATAATTGTTTATAGGTTTAAATGATTATATTATGTTATATTTTATAAAAGGTTTATAAAATGTAAGTAGCATAAATAATGCATGTTTTATTTAACAAGTTTGTAATTGTATTAACTAGTTTTATAAAACAATTACAATAATGTTATAATAATCACATAGTGGGCAGATTTTGGGACTCCAAGAAGTCCACTCATGCTTAGTCTTTTGTTGCTTTTAAGTAGCACAATTCCTTATGAGCATGGGAGGTAGAGGGAGGACTTGTTGGAGACTTAAAACAACATGCAAACACACATATTCTAGTGAAAGAACCAAGCAAAAAAAACTGCTCCAAACCTGCTGTTTCTGGCCGTGATTTTTGAGCAGCAAAAGAGGGTTCCAAGCTTGGTTTTTCAAGTGATAATCAAGTGTTATTAAATCCTAACCAAAGCACTAGGTGTTGGGTACAAGTTTGGGGTATCACCTCTTGAGGGTTCATTGTTTTGAGACTCCATTCACCTTCATCTTTTCTTAAGCTGCTGTCCAGTTTTTAGGGTGCAAGAGAAGTGGGTTCCAAGCTAAGTTCAAAGGTGATTAAGTGTCTAATACATAACTAAGTTCAAGGGTGGTGTTGGTGCATCAAAAGCTTGGAGCTTTAACACACTTGTTCATCTTCTCCTTGTGTTAAACAACCCTCAACTAGCTTGAGGAGGTAAATGCAAATCTTCTCCTCTTGTTCTTAAATTTGTAAGCATAATTTCAAGACTTGATATTACATGGAATTCAATTAAATGGTTTAACATATATAAACTAGTTTTCTTAATAATTATGCTTCCGCTTGTTACAACCCTAAATGAATTGGTTTCATGATTAAGTTAACATTGAGCAACTTGTTATTATGTTGAATTCCATCAATGGTATCTAGAGCCGAAGTCTATGGATTATGCTTCGTATATTGTCTTTAAACCCACTATATTTGCATTCCAAGTACATGCATGAATATGGAATGTAAAAATGTTCGGGTTTGGGTGGGTTTGGTAAGTTGGCCGAATTATTGGGGTTCCAAAAAGGGTTTGGAACTTGTCATTTGGTCAATTTTATTCTATGTTGTTGTTCACAATCAATGCCTAGACCTTGTGTTTGTTTGGTTGTGTGTTTGAATGATTTGTATTATTCATTTGGTATGTAATAATAATTTATTCATTTGGTTGTAATATTCATTCATTTGGTTATGTAATCTATTTTATATTTGGTATGTAAAGTAGATTAGGTTGTATTTCATTTTCTAGACAAAATGTATTAGGATATATTTTGTAACAAGATGAAATTGCATGAAGATCACAAGGAAGAACACAAGAAGCATAAGGATGCAAAGTTAAGTGGGAGGTTAAAACCTCTTACTTTGTGTTTTACCCATTGACCGGTGGCATTTTGTTTTCGGCTAAGCAAAATGTCTACCAAAAGGCTTGATTGTGAACATATTGTTTTGAATGTTTGGTTGTTATTGTATGATTGTGGATTGTATATTTGTATGCTACAAGTTAATCACACAAGTTAACAACAAACAAAACTAAAATTTAATTGGTTAAATTAGACGTTATTAATCACATGCAAAACGACAATTTAAAATGGTTAAATTGAAATGGCTAAAAGGACATTAATAAACGGTTATTAAGGACATGATAAGGATCATACATATAAAATGGTTTATATTAAGTAATTGGCTTAATTACAAGACATGAAAATGGTTTTTCATAAGTACCATGCACTAAATGCATGTTGGTGTATGGTATAAAAGTTTTCTCAAACTAGAATTAACGAAAACTCAAAATCCCTTTCACTAACAAGGTAAACAAGTTAAACGCCATCCTATTGTGTGACACTTAAAAGTATTAGGGAACTCATGATGGGATAAAGGTCACCTAACCATTATGAGCAAACTAATATGATTAAGGTAAATTTCGCATGCTTGTGGGATAAAGGTCACCTAACCACATGTATGTTAAATTTACAAGTCTATACAAGTAGGACGACTTGATTTGGGAATCATGAACTTAGGGTCACCGAAGCATGAGGAACAAATAGGCGTTGATGGGATAAATATGCCATGCAAAAGGATTGCATGATCCCATACTCTAGAAGTTGCAAATGGATTGCAATTGTCATTTATTGACTACCTAGCTAAATCAAATTGCGGGATGAAGGTCACCTAACCGAAATTTAGTTTACCGTTGGATTCTAGAATTTAATAATTCAATTTGATTTAAAGGGTATTGAATGTTAAATTAAAATCGATACTTAAACGAACTTTGTTAATTTTGTAGATGGCCGCCAATAACAACAACAACATTCCAAACGCACCACTTAACCTAAACCACCTATCATTAAGGTCTCTCTTAGAGAAAGACAAACTCAACCATACCAACTTTATGGATTGGTTCCGCAATCTTCGGATTGTCCTCAAACAAGAGGATAAAGCGTATGTACTTGAGGACCCCATTCCCGATCAACCGGATGAGAATGATGTGGAGGCAATGGCCTCTTACGATAAGTATTGCCACGACTCCCTTCAAGTCTCATGCATAATGCTTGGGACTATGATTCCCGAACTCCAAAAGGATTTCGAGCATCATAGTGCATACGACATGATAACGCAATTGAAGGAGATGTTCCTTCAACAAGCGCGTGTCGAGCACTTCGAAACGGTTCGGGCGCTACATGCTTGTCGTATGGACGATACCCAATCGGTTTCATCTTATGTACTTAAGATGAAAAGCCTTATCGATCGTGCTAACCGTCTTAACCTAAACATATCTAATGAGTTAGCCACCGATCTTATCCTTAACTCCCTATCAAAAAGGTTTGATCAATTTGTAATTAATTACAATATTAATGGGATGGATAAGAGCATAGGTGAGCTTCACGGTATGCTTAGAACGGCGGAAACTAGCATGGGTAAAAGGGCTTTACCCGTGTTAGCAATCGATCAAAGTGGGTCCAAAGGTAACACCTCTAAGCCAAAGGTGGCTAAGAGAAAAGGACCCGCCCATCAAGGCAAAGGGAAGGGGAAGATGGTTACCCCAACCATCAACAACTCTAAGAAGCAAAAGGTAGCCGAGAAGGCAAACCCCAAGGAAGACCCATGTTTCGGTTGCGGTGAGATGGGTCATTGGAAACGAAACTGTCCGGTTTATCTTAAGGATTTGAAGGACAAGAGGGATGCAGGGCAAACCTCAGGTAATATATATATGGTATATATAGAGCTTAGTATTACTTCTTCTAATACATGGGTATTAGACACTGGATGTGGAACTCACATTTGCAATTCATTGCAGGGGTTCAAAAGAAGTAGCAAGCAAACGGGAACATCGAGTCTCTACATGGGTAATGGAGCCAAAGTGCAAGTGAAGGCTCAAGGAGACTTTGTGTTAAAGCTTCCAAGTGGTTTGGAACTTATTTTGAAAGATGTTTTGTATGCACCCGATTTATGTCGAAACATTATTTCCATTTCCCGTTTGAAACAATGTGGGTTTTATCTTAATTTTGTTAATGATGATATCCATATTTATTTAGATAATGTATTCTATTTCAAGGCTTCACCTTCAAATGGAATTTATGAATTGGTTCATGATGACACATCATCTAGTAGCTCAATGTACCATACAAGCACCAAGAAACTCAAAAGGGATTTGAGTGATTCCTACTTATGGCATTGTCGCCTTGGTCACATAAACAAGAACCGAATACATACACTTCAAAAGAATGGACTTTTGAAATCAAATGAAATGGATTCGTTTGAAGTATGTGAGTCTTGTTTACAAGGCAAGATGACTAAAGCACCTTTCAAAGGGACCTATGAAAGGGCTAAAGATTTATTGGGATTAATACATTCGGATGTATGTGGACCCTTTAAACCCATGACTAGGAATGGTGAAAGATACTTTGTTACTTTCATTGATGACTTTAGTCGTTTCGGATATGTCTACTTATTAAGACACAAGGACGAAACATTTGAAGCATTCAAAGAATATCAAAACGAAGTACAAAATCAACTCAATAGGACAATTAAGGTACTTCGTACCGATAGAGGAGGTGAATACCTAAGCGATGCCTTCCAAGATCATCTTAGGAGTTGTGGGATTATCTCACAACTTACTCCACCCGGAACACCCCAGCTTAATGGAGTTTCCGAAAGGAGGAACCGAACCCTAATGGATATGGTTCGATCTATGATGGCAAGAAGCTCGTTGCCTCTATCATTTTGGGGTTATTATCTAAGCTCCGCGGCCCGTATTTTAAATATGGCCCCAACCAAGAAAGTGGAACGAACTCCTCACGAGATGTGGTTTGGTAAACCTCCATCTCTATCATACTTAAAGGTATGGGGATGTGAAGCTTATCCTAAGCGTTACGTCCCTAATAAGTTGAATGCTCGATCCACGAAGTGTATCTTCATAGGATATCCCAAGGATGATATGGGATACTATTTCTATGATCCATCCGAGCAGAATGTATTTGTTGCTCAGAAGGCAGAATTCCTTGAAACTAAGTTCCTAATGGAAGGAAATAGTGAAAGGAAGATAGATCTTGAAGAGGTTCAAGATCAAGTAGATGATACACAATTGGTTGACACTAGCACTCAACATGAAAATGTTGATAGTGATCAAATGGATGATCAAAATACACAAAACGTTCGAAGATCTAGTAGGATTAGTAATCCTCCCGAGAGATATGGGTTTCTCGTAGATGGTTGCTATACGGTTGATTTGGATGAACTGACAAACTACGAAGATGCTTTATCAAGGATTGATAAAGATAAATGGCAGGATGCCATGAACGCCGAGATGCAATCCATGTATGAAAACCAAGTGTGGGAACTTGTTGAGCAACCTCCTAGCTCTAAGCTAGTTGATTGCAAATGGCTTTTCAAGAAGAAAACCGACATACATGGAAACTTGGATACATATAAAGCTAAACTTGTAGCAAAAGGTTTCACTCAAACTCAAGGGGTTGATTATGATGAAACTTTCTCGCCAGTGGCAATGCTAAAGTCTATTAGGATATTATTTGCCATTGCTGCTCACTACGACTATAAAATATGGCAAATGGATGTCAAAACCGCTTTCCTAAATGGATATCTTATGGAAGATGTCTATATGGTTCAGCCTGAAGGTTTTGTTGATCCAAAATATCCTAAAAGGGTATGCAAGTTAAAGAAGTCAATCTACGGATTGAAACAAGCATCTAGAATGTGGAATCATCGTTTTAATGAGGAAGCCGAGAAATTTGGCTTCATTAAAAATGGTGATGAAGCTTGTGTATATAAGAAAGCTAGTGGGAGCACTATCATGTTCCTTGTACTATATGTGGATGATATATTATTATTTGGGAATGATATTACCACAATGCAAGGAGTCAAAACTTAGCTAAAGAGTTGCTTCTCCATTAAGGATCTTGGAGATGCACAATACATATTGGGGATATGGATCTATAGGAATAGATCCAAGAGATTGATAGGTTTAAGTCAAAGTACATACATTGATAAAATCTTGAAAAGGTTCAAGATGGAAAACTCTAAGAGAGGTTTGGTACCTATTCAAAAAGGAACCGTTCTCAGTTCATCTCAGTGTCCTACCACGAAAGATGAACAAGAGAATATGACAAAAGTCCCATACGCATCTGCTATTGGGTCTATCATGTATGCAATGATATGTACTAGACCGGATGTGTCATGCGCTCTAAGCTTGACAAGTAGATACCAGAATAACCCAGGAAATAGTCATTGGATTGCTGTTAAAAGCATATTGAAATACCTTAGGAGGACTAAGGATATGTTTCTAATATATGGGTCTGGTGAGGAGGAACTCGCTGTAAAAGGTTACATAGACGCGAGTTTCCAAACTGATCGAGATGACTCTCGATCACAATCCGGTTATGTCTTCATGTTAAATGGTGGTGCGGTCTCTTGGAAGAGCTCAAAACAGGAAGTTGTTGCGTTATCCACTACAGAGTCGGAGTACATTGCCACCTCATTGGCAGCACAGGAAGCTGCATGGATGAAGAAATTCATCGACGACTTAGGAGTGGTCCCTTCCATTCAGGACCCTCTTGAGATCTTTTGTGACAACGAGGGTGCGATTGCTCAAATCAAGGAACCTCGTGCTCATCAAAAGACTCGTCACATTGAGCGGAGATTCAACTACATCAGGGATGAGGTTGATAAGGGAAAGATATGTATTCACAAAGTTCACACAGATCAAAATGTTGCGGATCCACTCACGAAGCTTTTACATGGGCCAAAGCATGAGGGACATGTTTGTGCATTAGGGCTTCGATATTCTAGTGATTGGAATTGATCTATTTTAAGTATTGTACCGGAACGAAATCATTCAAACTCATTAATATGACTATGGTGCTAATTTATTTGAGTTATGTTCCTATTTTGCATATTTCATCCATGAATAAGCAATTATTCTAAATTCCGTAGTCGATCACATTTGTGGGAACAAGTGTGAGGTTTAGACTATTATGAACTCGGATTGGTATACATTCATAGGTTGAATGTGGGGCAAGGTTGCAACCAAGGTTCATAGATATTTGTGGGAAACAAATATTGGAAGACCCGCTCTCAAGAATTACTGTATAGAGCCTTTGTGGTTGATCACATGTAATCTTGAGTAAAGGCGAATATCATTGTATCCTCGGACCTGAGATACATATTGGGTTCGGATATTCACCAAGTACTGTGCCTTGATTCTTTCCTTCGCTATTCTGAAACATGGTAGCTCATAAGGGAGACTTCAGGTATGGTATGAAGTGTAGTGTCTAGGACGTATGTAATCAAGATGGAATTTGTCCCTCTTATTCGTTGAGAGTCAGATGTCTAAGGCCTGATAAAGTTAAATCTATAAGAGAGTGATCACTCTATATCTCTTGGATTTAACATGACATCTAGGATGAAATGATATAATGAAAGATTCACCTAATCATATTCGAGATGGGAACTCGAAAGGAATGATGTTATTGAATGGCACAAAGTCATAACATATTAGGGGTGATGGACGGTGTGTTAGGCTGTATCCATCACTTGCATTAATTTCTTATGTTTCTCGTGCAAGTGGGAGATTGAAGGTATTTCGTATGCCCGAGAGACATATTAAATTAACGTGGCTAACGTGTTATGATCCAAGTCGGGTCATACCCAATAACAAACTTACCAACACCTTATAAGTATTTAATCTTAACGGTTGGATCGTTAAATAAATACGCGACACTTTAAATTTAGAAAATCGGTTTTCTAAAGTATTATCACTTGAGATAAATTATTTGGATGATTTATATATAATTGTTTATAGGTTTAAATGATTATATTATGTTATATTTTATAAAAGGTTTATAAAATGTAAGTAACATAAATAATGCATGTTTTATTTAACAAGTTTGTAATTGTATTAACTAGTTTTATAAAACAATTACAATAATGTTATAATAATCACATAGTGGGCAGATTTTGGGACTCCAAGAAGTCCACTCATGCTTAGTCTTTTGTTGCTTTTAAGTAGCACAATTCCTTATGAGCATGGGAGGTAGAGGGAGGACTTGTTGGAGACTTAAAACAACATGCAAACACACATATTCTAGTGAAAGAACCAAGCAAAAAAAACTGCTCCAAACCTGCTGTTTCTGGCCGTGATTTTTGAGCAGCAAAAGAGGGTTCCAAGCTTGGTTTTTCAAGTGATAATCAAGTGTTATTAAATCCTAACCAAAGCACTAGGTGTTGGGTACAAGTTTGGGGTATCACCTCTTGAGGTTTCATTGTTTTGAGACTCCATTCACCTTCATCTTTTCTTAAGCTGCTGTCCAGTTTTTAGGGTGCAAGAGAAGTGGGTTCCAAGCTAAGTTCAAAGGTGATTAAGTGTCTAATACATAACTAAGTTCAAGGGTGGTGTTGGTGCATCAAAAGCTTGGAGCTTTAACACACTTGTTCATCTTCTCCTTGTGTTAAACAACCCTCAACTAGCTTGAGGAGGTAAATGCAAATCTTCTCCTCTTGTTCTTAAATTTGTAAGCATAATTTCAAGACTTGATATTACATGGAATTCAATTAAATGGTTTAACATATATAAACTTGTTTTCTTAATAATTATGCTTCCGCTTGTTACAACCCTAAATGAATTGGTTTCATGATTAAGTTAACATTGAGCAACTTGTTATTATGTTGAATTCCATCAACATTCCCTTTAGCTCGGTAACGTTTAGTCATTGGTTTTTGAACCGGTGAACGCGAATCTTAGATATGGATCCATAGGGTTTGACATCCCCACTCGGGCTAGTAGCGCTAGCATTTAACGAGTGTTTAATACTTCGTAGATATACGCACTTGCCAAGTGTACTTTCAGGGGGTATAAACGTTAAGTTAGTTACCAAGTACCCACGGTTAACATATACTTTATCATACTATTTTAAAACGCTCTTTGTAGCACTGAAATCTCGTGGCCTACCTTACATACTGTTATACTTAAACTATAGCTCACCAACCTTTGTGTTGACGTTTTTAAGCATGTTTTTCTCAGGTGCTTGAGGTTAGCTTCCGCTGTGTACTAGTCGTGCTGTAGACACCCGCTGCTTAGAGTTGTCATCGCATGAACTACTTTACCTTGCATTCAAACTTTAGTACTTTTGAACTATGACTTGTAAAGACCATTGTGGTCACATACACTTATTATTTTCTTCTACTTAGTGAAGCATGCTTTTGGATTGTAAAACATTCGATGTTGGTTTAGACATCACTTTATTTATGAATGCAAACTCTTTTTGAAATCGCAGATAGTACTTAACCTTGTAATGATCCTGTTATTGATGATTCGTACACGATGGTTTTGTACGGGGCATCACATTTGGTATCAGAGCATTGGTGGTAGGGAATTAGGTTGCATTAGTGAGTCTAAGACCGACCCGGGTAGGATTCATGATAATGCTAAAAACGAACATATATTTCATAGCATTATTCCTCAAGAAAGACAAGCTTTTAGTTGCAATTGTTCTATTTACAAGTGATATTCGTTTGTATAATAAAAGGTGAAGACAAAAGACAGATTCGACGAATTGAAGACGCAAACGACCAAAAAGCTCAAAAGTACAAAAGACAATCAAAAAGGTTCCAATTATTAATAAGAAACGTCTCGAAATTACAAAAGTACAAGATTCAAAACGCAAAGTACAAGATATTAAATTGTACGCGAGGACGTTCGAAAATCCGGAACCGGGACCAGAGTCAACTCTTAACGCTCGACGCAACGGACTAAAAATTACAAGTTAACTATATATATAAATATAATATAATATATAATTAATTATATTAATTATATATATATATATATTATATATATATTAAAAACCGTCGGCAGAGAAAACTCCAAGGACTGAGCTGTAATTTCTATCTCCGCGACTCGCGGAGTTTGAAGGGGATTTTGCCGCGAGTCGCGGAGCCCCAAAAATCAACTCTGGCTATAAAGCCAACCGAATTCTGATCAAAAATAATAATCTTTTCTTCCTCATTCATACGTAAAACTTATATATATATATAATTTATATTTTAATTTTAATTTTAATTCTAATAATAAGGGTATGTTAGCGAATGTTGTAAGGGTGTAAGTCGAAATTCTGTCCGTGTAACGCTACGCTATTTTTAATCATTGTAAGTTATGTTCAACCTTTTTACATTAATGTCTCGTAGCTAAGTTATTATTATGCTTATTTAAAACAAAGTAATCATGATGTTGGGCTAATTACTAAAATTGGGTAATTGGGCTTTGTACCATAATTGGGGTTTGGACAAAAGAACGACACTTGTGGAAATTAGACTATGGGCTATTAATGGGCTTTATATTTGTTTAACTAAATGAAAGTTTGTTAATGTTAATATAAATATTTACAATTGGGCGTCCCTATAATTACCATATACACTCGATCGGACATGATGGGCGGGGTATTTATATGTACGAATAATCGTTCATTTAACCGGACACGGGAATGGATTAATAGCCACTAGAATAATTAAAACAGGGGTGAAATTACATTCAAGGGTAATTGGTGTAATTGTTAACAAAGTAGTAAAACCTTGGTTTACACGCAGTCGATAACCTGGTGTATTCATTAAACAAAGTATTAAAACCTTGTTACAATTCGAATCCCCAATTAGTTGGAATATTTAACTTCGGGTATAATAATAATTTGACAAGGACACTTGCAATTTATATTTATGACTGATGGACTGTTATGGACAAAAACCAGACGGACATATTAAATAATCCAGGACAAAGGACAAATAACCCATGGGCATAAAACTAAAATCAACACGTCAAATATCATGATTACGGAAGTTTAAATAAGCATAATTCTTTTATTTCATATTTAATTTCCTTTATTTTATATTTAATTGCACTTCTAATTATCGCACTTTTATTTATTGTTATTTAATCGCACTTTTAATTATCGTACTTTTTAATTATCGCAAGTTTATTTTATCGCACTTTTATTATTCGCAATTTCATTATCGTTATTTACTTTACGCTTTAATTTAAGTCTTGTATTTATTTTATATTTTACATTAGGTTTTAACTGCGACTAAAGTCTTAAAATCGACAAACCGGTCATTAAACGGTAAAAACCCCCCTTTATAATAATAATATTACTTATATATATATTTGTATTTTTATAAAAGTAAACTAATATAGCGTTGAGCTTTGTTTAAAGATTTCCCTGTGGAACGAACCGGACTTACTAAAAACTACACTACTGTACGATTAGGTACACTGCCTATAAGTGTTGTAGCAAGGTTTAAGTATATCCATTCTATAAATAAATAAATATCTTGTGTAAAATTGTATCGTATTTAATAGTTTTTCCTAGTAAAATATAAACTATTTTATATACACCTCGTACGACATCAAGTATTTTTGGCGCCGCTGCCGGGGAACTATCTTAAAAGCCGGAAGCGCAACGCTAATATAAAAAAAAAGAGATTTTTAGTTACTTTTATTAAAAATTCGTTTTTGTAAAAATACGTTTTAATTATTCAAAAATATAAAAAGAAAAACAAAAATATAAGTATTTTTAAGATTTTGTTAAATATTTAAGTTTTATAAGTATCTTTATTTTTATTTTAGTTTATAAAAATATAAGTTTTATTTTAAAATCTTTTATTTATTTAAAAACAGAAAACAGAAAATAAAAAAAAAATATAGAAAAACGCGTAAAAATTCTAAGCTGTCAACTGAATTTCTAAACCCCGCGACTCGCGGGGTTTGAAGCTTTAATTGCCGCGACTCGCGGAGTAACTCTGACACGGACAGGAAGCCCTAAACCTGCATTAATTACGGGTTATTTTTAATTATTATTATTATTTAAACCTAATTAAGTATTATTATTAGTTTTATTTTTATTTTTACTTTTTATTTAATTTAATGTATTTAGCATAAATTAGTTTAATAAAATTGTAAAATTAGTAGTTTTATTAAATAAATAATATAAAAATAATATTTTTATAAAAATTGTACTTTTTACAACTTTTTGTATATTTTTATATTTTGTACCTTTTTAATCGTTGTAGCGTAATATTTGTATTTTTTAGCTCATATTTAATTTTAAACTAAGTTTTTGCCATAGTTATTTTTACTCCTAGATTTTTAGGCTTTGCCGTAGAATTCCTAAGTGCTTTTTCTTTAGACTAATATTTAGGTACTTTAGAAGTTTGCGACGCCTTTTTAAATTTTAGTTTCTTTTTAAATTATTTCCATTTGGGATTTAGTTTTTCCTGTAAGCTTTAATATTTTTAGACACCTTTTACTATGTACCAATTATCATTCCAATTAGTAATTTCAATTTGCGATTATAATTTTAAGTTAGTTGTAGTAATAAGGTTAGGTTAGTTAAGTATTTTTAAGTCTTTATAAGTTTCTTTTATTTTTCCGTCACCTTTTATTTTTCAACCATTTTTTCTTTTTCGACCTTTTTCGACGAACTCTTTTTCTCTCTTATTTCTCGCTATTCTAGTTTTAGGACATAGATTTTTATTCTACTTCTTATCTAAATTTCTTAAAATTACGAAAATTTATTTTGAGTGGTTAAATTGATAGACATCAAAATTTTCTGGTTCGTAGTAATAGTTGGATTTGTACGTGGACCGGGTTATTGGAGCCAAACAGTCCTCAATTATATTGAGACCAAACGAATCCTGCCCCTCTGCTGCATCTTTTGGCTATTCGAAACGTGGGCAAAATTAGAAAAGTCTATTGATTGGATAACTTATTATAATTTTTCTTTCCTTTTAAAAACTAATAGGATATTCAGTGAATGCACCGAGCAAGACGTTCATCACCTTTTGTACGTTCACCACCTGTAACTAGATCAAGACATTTAGAAAATATAACCGCCGTTGATTTTTCTTTAGAATCATCATCTAGTCGACCAAGTACTTCAGTTCAAATTTCCGATAATCCATTTTTTGAACCCGACCTCACAATTGAGAATCCAGAGAATATTCAGGAACGGTTCGTAGATCCTGAACCACTAAACTTTCCTCCGGAACCACCAATCATTCAAACAGAAATTGTTGAGGAACGAACCATTAAATCAGAATCATCTAGTGATACCGATTCAACAAATTCAATTATGGAGAATCTGGAACCTTTAAGTATGGAAGACCGAATGAGAGCTAAACGCACTGGCCAAGGTCACGCAATTACTCATCCAGACATTAATGCGCCAGATTATGAAATCAAAGGACAAATTCTACACATGGTGACTAATCAATGCCAATTTAGTGGTGCGCCGAAGGAAGATCCAAATGAACATCTACGTACCTTTAATAGGATCTGCACACTATTTAAAATACGAGAAGTGGAGGATGAACAGATATATCTCATGTTATTTCCCTGGACTTTAAAGGGAGAAGCCAAAGATTGGTTGGAATCGTTACCTGAAGGGGCAATCGATACATGGGACGTTTTAATTGACAAATTTCTTAAACAATTCTTTCCTGCATCTAAAGCCGTAAGACTTCAAGCAGAAATTGTTACGTTCACACAGAAACCAAATGAAACTCTATATGAGGCGTGGACTAGATATGGAAAGTTATTAAGAGGATGTCCGCAACATGGTTTAGACACCTGTCAAATAGTACAAATATTCTACCAAGGATGCGACATCACTACAAGAAAAGACATAGATATAGCAGCTGGTGGTTCTATTATGAAGAAAACCGAAACTGATGCTTACAAAATTATTGATAATACTGCTTCCCACTCACATGAGTGGCACCAAGAAAAAGATATCATTAGATCATCTAAAGCAGCTAGAGCCGATTCTAGCCATGACTTAGATTCTATTTCGGCAAAGATAGATGCTTTCGAGAGACGAATGGAAAAGATGACTAAAGATATTCACTCAATACGAATTAGTTGTGAGCAGTGTGGAGGACCACATTTGACAAAAGATTGTCTCAGTATTGAATTAACAATGGAACAAAGAGAGAATATTTCATACATAAACCAAAGGCCTGGAAATAATTATCAGAATAATTATCAACCGCCAAGACCGATTTATAATCAAAACCAGAATTATAACCGAAATATTCCATACAACAACCAACAAGGTCCTAGCAATCAACAAGTATCCAATAATACTTACAATCAGCAAAGACCGAATTTTCAAAACAAACCACCACAATAAACCGATGATAAAAAGCCGAATTTAGAAGATATGATGACGAAGCTAGTTGAAACCCAAACACAGTTTTTCACATCTCAAAAACAAACAAATGAACAAAATGCTCAAGCATTTAGAAATCAACAAGCTTCTATTCAAAATCTGGAACAAGAAGTAAGTAACCTAGCAAGGTTAATAGGTGAAAGAAAACCGGAAAGTCTACCTAGTGATACAAATGCTAACCCACGGAATGAAACAGCTAAAGCTATTACCACAAGAAGTGGTACAACACTTAAACCTCCTGAAATACCTGTAACTTCTGATGAAACTATTCCTACTCCACAAGAACCACAACCTGACCAAGATAAGGAAAAAGAACCAGTAGTTGAAAAGGTTAATGAAGATAACACAGTTAAGGATAAACCTTATGTTAAACCATACCAACCACCACTTCCTTACCCGAGTAAAATGAAGAAAGAAAAACTTGAAGCCGAGCAATCCAAATTCTTGGATATGTTTAAACAGATAAATGTAAATCTTCCTTTCATTGATGTGATTTCAGGAATGCCAAGATATGCTAAATTCTTGAAAGATCTAATCTCAAATAGAAAGAAAATGGAAGAACTCTCGGCTGTTACTATGAATGCTAATTGTTCAGCAGTGCTGTTGAATAAGATACCAGAAAAATTATCTGATCCAGGAAGTTTCACAATTCCATGTTTTCTTGGTAGTCTTAGTTCAATAGAAGCATTGGCAGACTTAGGTGCTAGTATAAATCTAATGCCGTATTCACTATACGCTAAACTAGACCTTGGAGAATTGAAACCAACCAGAATAAGCATACAACTAGCCGATAGATCAATAAAATATCCTAGAGGGATAATGGAGAACATGCTAGTTAAAGTTGGTACTTTAGTATTTCCAGTAGATTTTGTTGTTTTGGACATGGAAGAAGATTCTCAAGTTCCTCTCATATTAGGAAGACCATTCTTAAACACGGCTAAAGCAATGATAGACGTGTTCGGTAAGAAACTGACCCTAAGTATAGAGGATGAGAGTGTTACCTTTTCAGTGGATAGAGCAATGCAACAACCACAATCTGCAGATGATACATGTTATTATATTCAAACTATAGATGCACATGCAGAATTATTAGAAGAATTTCCAGAATTACAAGGAACAAGAGAATGTTCTTTAGGAGAAGGTAATGAACCAATTGATGAAGCTGAAATGTTAGCTACACTTATAGCTAATGGATATGAACCAACAACAGAAGAAATTCAAATGCTAAAAGAAGAAGACAGATATCAATATAAATCATCGATAGAAGAACCTCCGAAATTAGAGTTAAAGCCACTTCCAAACCATTTGGAATACGCTTATTTACATGGTGAATCTGAATTACCTGTAATAATATCGTCTTCTCTTACTGAAAATGAAAAATCACAACTCATTTCTGTGTTGAAAGCTCATAAACCAGCCATTGCATGGAAGATTCATGATATTAAAGGAATAAGTCCTTCGTATTGCACACATAAAATCCTTATGGAAGAAGGTCATAAAACGTATGTGCAACGTCAACGAAGACTAAATCCTAATATGCAAGATGTAGTTAAGAAAGAGATTATTAAACTGCTAGATGCAGGTTTGATATATCCAATCTCTGATAGTCCATGGGTAAGCCCAGTTCAATGCGTACCTAAGAAGGGTGGCATGACTGTCATTACAAATGAGAAAAATGAGCTTATTCCTACTAGGACTGTAACAGGATGGCGTGTATGTATTGATTATAGAAAATTAAATGACGCCACCAGAAAAGATCACTTTCCCTTACCTTTCATAGATCAAATGTTGGAAAGATTAGCCGGAAATAGCTACTATTGTTTTCTAGATGGATTTTCCGGATATTTTCAAATTCCAATAGCACCCGAGGACCAAGAGAAAACCACATTCACGTGCCCTTATGGTACTTTTGCTTACAAACGCATGCCATTTGGACTTTGTAACGCCCCTGCAACCTTTCAAAGGTGCATGATGGCGATTTTTCATGACATGATAGAAGAATGCATGGAAGTATTCATGGATGACTTTTCAGTCTTCGGTGATACATTTAAATCATGTCTAGTTAATCTGGAACGAATGCTAATTAGATGCGAAAAATCAAATCTAGTACTTAATTGGGAGAAATGTCATTTCATGGTTAAAGAAGGCATCGTTCTTGGACATAAAATTTCAAAAGAAGGAATTGAAGTGGATAGAGCTAAAGTAGATGTAATTGCTAAACTTCCACATCCCACCAATGTTAAAGGAGTTAGGAGTTTTCTAGGGCATGCCGGTTTTTACCGACGTTTCATAAAAGATTTTTCTAAAATTGCCACTCCTATGAATAAACTCCTAGAAAAGGATGCGCCATTCATCTTTTCAGATGAATGTATCAAATCTTTTAATATTCTTAAAGAAAAACTCACTAATGCGCCGATCATGATAACACCAAATTGGAATCTACCATTTGAACTAATGTGCGATGCAAGTGATTTTGCAATGGGAGCCGTTTTAGGACAAAGGATTGAAAAATGATTTCAACCTATATATTATGCTAGTAAGACATTACAAGGAGCACAAACAAACTATACAACTACGGAAAAAGAACTCCTTGCTATTGTCTTTGCTTTTGACAAATTTCGATCATATCTCGTTCTAGCAAAAACGGTGGTCTATACAGACCATTCTGCTCTTAGATACCTATTTTCAAAACAAGATGCTAAACCAAGATTAATCCGTTGGATCTTACTCTTACAAGAGTTTGATATTGAAATCCGAGATAAAAGAGGAGCAGAAAATCTCGCCGCTGATCATCTTTCTCGTCTTGAAAATCCCGAATTAGAAGTTCTAAATGAATCGGCCATACAAGACAACTTTCCTGATGAATATCTATTGAAGATAGATTATAAAGAAATCCCATGGTTTGCAGACTATGCAAACTACTTAGTTTGTGGATTCCTTGAAAAAGGATTATCGTACCAAAGACGAAAGAAATTCTTCAGTGATATAAAACACTATTTCTGGGAAGATCCACATCTGTTTAAAAGTTGTCCCGATGGAATAATATGCCGATGTGTATTTGGAGATGAAGCTAGTAAAATTTTAAACCATTGTCACACAGGACCAACAGGAGGGCATTATGGGCCTCAACTAACAGCAAGAAAAGTTTATGAAGCTGGATTCTATTGGCCTACAATTTACAAAGACGCACACCTTCTTTGCAAATCCTGTGATGCATGTCAAAGGGCCGGAAAAATAAGTCAACGTGATGAAATGCCACAAAATGTCATCCAAGTATGTGAAGTATTTGACATTTGGGGTATTGACTTTATGGGTCCATTTCCAAAATCTCATAATAATCTATATATACTCGTAGCCATTGATTATGTATCTAAATGGGCGGAAGCACAAGCTCTCCCAACTAACGATGCACGAGTTGTAGTCAACTTTTTAAAACGTCTTTTTGCAAGGTTTGGAACACCGAAAGCTTTAATAAGTGATCGGGGTACTCATTTCTGTAATAATCAACTTGAGAAAGTTCTTAAAAGATATGGAGTAACTCATAAAATCTCCACCGCATATCATCCACAAACAAGTGGACAAGTTGAAAATATCAACCGAGCTTTAAAACGTATTCTAGAGAAAACCGTAGGATCAAATTCGAAGGAATGGTCCATTAAATTGGAGGATGCACTCTGGGCTTTTAGAACAGCCTACAAAACTCCAATTGGAACCACACCTTTTAGACTTGTTTATGGAAAAGCATGTCATCTTCCAGTAGAAATTGAACACAAAGCATTTTGGGCTTTGAAGACATGTAATCTTGATTTACATGAAGCCGGACGTCTACGATTAAGTCAACTAAACGAATTAGAAGAATTAAGACATGAAGCATACGAAAATTCGTTAATCTATAAAGAAAGAACGAAGAAATGGCATGATAAAAGAATCAGAAGTTCAAAAGAATTTAAAGAAGGAGACAGAGTTCTTCTTTTCAATTCACGATTCAAGCTATTTCCTGGAAAATTGAAATCAAGATGGTCTGGACCATTCATAGTCAAAAGAGTTTTCCCATACAGAACGATAGAATTGATAAATTCAAATGGGATTGAATTTAAAGTTAATGGTCACAGAGTTAAACATTACATACATGGTCCGATGGAAGTCGACAACGAAGTTAATCACAATTTCGATACCACAGCTAACTAAGTGTGGGGAGAATCAAGTCTTTAAAGGATAATATGTATTTCTGTTAGAGTTAGATTGTCTGTTTTCGTGTATTTCTCGAAAATGGAACCCGAATGGTCTTTCCCTAGCAGACCCTAAAGAACTAGTCTTCTCCCCCCATTCTGAATTTTTATTTTTTTTAGGTTTTTACAAAATGAAGACTGCCTGTGAACTAAACCATGGTCTAATGCTACACGCTTTGATCACTAAACGTAATAATGACATACTACCGAGTGAATTAGTATCAGTAATCAGAGAAAGAATGGACGGAGTTAGAAAAGAATCCAGATGCGAAGATAATAAGTTACAATTTGGTAAAGGAAAATCAAAATCCGCAGCAAAAAGAAGAGCACGACACCTAGAACGATGTCACAAATGTGGAAAATGGTCACATGGAGGTAAATGTTCAAATAATCAAACCTATTCAAATACCGAATTTGTTACTTTATGCAGAGACGGACCGTTCATATGTTTAGAAGAAAAGACACTGAATGCTCGAGGTTACGCCTATGTAGCCATGGAAAACCAATTAAACCGACTATCTTATGAATGGGATAGATCATATAACTAAGAAATCTATTCCACAGGTATGTCTGTACAGTTTTTATTTTTATTTTTATTTTTAACCTTTTGATAATAAACGCTAATTTGTTCGCTAAAAAGTATTGAATTGGTATTGAATAAAATTAGGTTTGGCGACCGAAATTATTGATATCATTCAAAAATTTATTACATCACTGCGAAATTTAACGTTTATTCTTAAGGTATAAATATCTTTAATCAATCAACCCAAAATATTTCAAAAATTCGTCATGAGTTAAATTAGGTCTTGGAACCGAAATTACTTTACCGAAAAGAGGGGCGCATATTTTTGATAATATTTAATTGATTAAAGTGGGATAAAAAGACAAAAAGATTTTTAATTTTATTTTTACCATATTTTAAAAAATTAATATTTAAATCTTAAATTAATATTGTAAACTTTGTAAAAACAATATATTTAAAATTGTAAATATTTGAAAAAAAAATTAATATAAGTTTGGTGTGAATTTATAATATGAATTTTTAAAAAATTAAGTTTGATATGAATTTATAAATTTTTAAATTAAGTTTGGTGTGAATTTTTAATTTTTAAAAATATGAAATTTTAATTTTATGCATTTCAAATTTTAAGTTTGGTGTGAATTTTTAAATATTAATTTTGAATTTTATATTTAAATTGTGTGAATTTAAAAACAAAAATTTACTTTATCTCATTAAGTTAAGAATATGATTTTTAAAAATTCGTCGTAAGTTGAAGACTAGGTCTTTGAACCGAAATTACTTTACCCGAGGGAGGGACGAGAACTTTTATTATCATTATTTTTAATCTTATTGAATTAGAGTATGCCAAAAACATTAAAAAAAACCCAAAAATCTTAGCTTTTAAAACAATCGCTACAAAAAGACAAATTTTAAAATTTTGTCGAAGGACGGACTAGGACATCGATCCGAAACGACCTCGTCCTAAATAACAAGGGAAACAAAATTTTAAAATTAAATACTTAATTGTTTTATAAGTTAAAGATTATAAAAAAAAAAAAAAGAGCAAACTCCGCGACTCGCGGAGTTTGAAAGGGAAAACTCCGCGACTCGCGGAGGGACCGAAAATCAGAAAAAAAAAATATAAAGAGCTGAACGATCAGTTCACTCCTCCACAACTCAAAACCGAAAAACACAGCGATATACTGCCGAAAAAACCCGAAAAACACCCCCAAAAATCCCAATTTTTAACCGTTAATCACCAAATTTTTGGCTAAAATCATGTTGAGAAGGATGCTATCTAAGAATTACTCAAGAAAAACGGTAAATTTCTACACCTAAACACCATTTAATCCGAAATTTGATGTTCTTGAGCTATTTTTTCCCCAATTTGATTTTGATGCTTTTTAGTGTAATTAGACTTAAATTGTTTATGTATTATGCTTGTATAACCTAGATTGATGCTGTTTAACATGATTAGAAGCCTTAAACTTCAAATTTTGAATAATCTAGGGTTTGTGTTCTTGAGCAAATTTGGGGCTTTTTGATATAAACAGGTTATGGCCGATTTTTGTCATGAATTGTTGCTAAATTGAGTAGTGTAACATGTCTAGGTAGTTAAATGATCCAAACTTTGAGCCTAAACATGATTTTGAGAATTAAAGTGGACTTTTTCAAGTCTAAAATTCATGAACTTGATTTTTGAAAGATAATGCCATTTGAGACTTGTTTAATTGCTAGTAATGATTATTTTGACATGTTATTTGAGTTGAATGCTTATGAACTTGGCGAACATTTTCGTATATGCTTATTTGAAAAAGTGTAGATTTGACAAAAATGTGAAAATAAGCTTAAGTTTGATATAAATTGATAATGTCATTGTAATTATTTTGATTGATGATTTTGCTGACACTAATGCATATTTGGATGCACAAAAATTGTGTTTGATGTGTTTTGCAGAATGAAAGGGGTGAATCTTCATCCCAAGCCCGCAATGCTCCTGCTGAGAATTTGGAACAACAGGAGGTAGATAACTACTACAAGCAGGATGTACCTCATCCAGTCATGACCTTTTCCGATATGCATTTGGAAGAGTTGCACCCGAACCTGAGATTTGACAGACTTTGGATAGATTATCCAAAATATCAACGGGGTTTGCATACTCTTCATTCCAAGGTTGTTGAGGTACCGAGGGTCATAGAATGGGGACCCTTAGAAGCTGTAGAATTGGCCGGGCCAATTAGGGAATTACTTGTACAGAGGTATGGTAATTCTACTTTTAATGACTGGATATGTTTATTCACCATACGTAGACCTGTATATAAAGTATGGTGTGAAGAATTGTTATGTAGTATAGAGTTGAATGATCGGGTAGCTAGTTTAACCGATCGTTCTTTTATTAGATTTTTGTTAGGCGGTTCGATGCGCCACATGTCTTTACTGGACATGGCTCAGGCTTTACGTATATATACGCCTGAGGAGTTAGCGTCTGCCGATTGTAGAGGATTGATACTAAACGGTAGAAAGATAGATGAGAATTTTGATACACACGGTGTGTGGAGTCAAATGACAAGCCATCACCGTTTCAAAGGGGGAAACTACTCTTATTTGGATATAGATAGAGCCGAATTAAGAGTGATACATAGGTTTTTAGCTAATTCGATTACACAAAGGGGTAAAAACAAGGAAAAAGTAAATGAACAGGATTTGTTTTACCATATGTGTATTCGAGACCCACAAAGCGCTGTAAGTATACCATATTGTGTGGGTTATTATTTATCAGCTATGGTTCGGGGGATGCGACCACATAGCATAATAGGAGGTGGTATTTTTATTACTTTGATTGGTGAATATCTCGGCGTGGATATAAGTCGGGGGGGATTATTACTAGAAGAGCCGGAACCCCGCGATACTATAGGTTTAAATGTATACCATGGTGCGAAAGTTTTGAAGCGGCGAAATAACGCCGCAGTACGATACCATGGTAGACATCCACAGGTGGAGAGAAACCAGCAGCAAGGTAATGTAGGAGGGGGGAATGAGATGCAAGAAATGCATAGGTTTATAGCTTCTCAGGAATACGAAAATGCTAGACAGAGAGCATTTGAAGATTGGCAAGTTCATCAGAACCAGATCATAGCTCATTGCCAACATATAGGTAGAAACTATATTCCTACACCGAAACCCATCTTCCCTCCTTGGTCGATAGAGATGCAGCCACCATATCCTACGTATGACCCTGCCGAAGCATTCTATAGCACTTATGGTTATGCCTGGAACCCCTATTGGTACCAATATCATCCTTAGTTTACTTATTATTTTTTTTATTTTGTAATTTGTAATTATTAATACATTTAATATTTTTGTTAATATTGTAATCATTTTTATAATTATCTAACTTTTATTCTTAGATTTTAATAATTTTTGAATGTGGGGTAATAAACCAAACTTCAAAAATATGTATATATGTTTGCAGTTTATCTTATGTACACAACAGGGTAAAACAACGCATTTTCAAAGACTGGCATTAAGTTCAGCAAAAGCAACTAATTTTGACGACAAGATGCAAAATATATGTGAAATAACAACAAGACGGAATGAACAAATGATGTGCACCATTTATCATTCAGCAAACAAACGCCAATATATTTGGAAACTTTGGTAAAAATTTAATCATTTTCACACAAATCACCCTCAATAATTTAAATTGTTACTGATTTCTTGCAAATGAGGGCATTGCAAGATCTTAAGTGTGGGAAGGGGTTAAATTCTTTCGGATTTTAAAATTTTTTACTTTATACACTTGGTTACCATTAAAAATACTAGTAAAGCAGTAGTTGTATTAGAATCTAGTGCTCTCTGATAAAAAAGAACAGCCCTAGTCTTATATACTGACTACCCAATTCTAGTAAAATTTTTCAATTAAATGAATTCAAATCATGTTTATACATATTTATGAACGATAAAACTAGGTTTTAACACCGAAATTATTGTTATCTCAGAAAGAACATAAATTAAGAAACAAACTAAAATGTCAAAATTCATTTAAAATGGAATAGAGGACGATAAAAAGGAAAATAAAATCCAAGTGTGGGAAAATTTACCAAATTATTTTAAACATATGTCACATATATCTGTAACAAATAACTGAAAATACTTTTGCTTTGGACTAAACTAAACTGTTTTACCCGATGAAAGAAAAGAAGAGATGGATCTACATGATGAATCAATTCCATCATTAAAAGGAAGTAAAGTCTTCCAAAAAAGAAACGCGCTTTTTGATTTAGGTCATGAAGTTGTCGTTCAGACCAGCTGTAGGTTGACGAAAAATCTAGAAAAGTCATCACTAAAATCAGCAGGAAATCCACGGACCTCAGCATTAAACAGGGTCGCCAAGTGGTCAGATTTATCCTAACCATGAGAAGGATTTATCTCGTACAATGGGGGGGCACCATGCAAATTAGCTGGATAAGACTAATGAATCAGATCCCCAGAAAGGATAATCTCCTTAAAGATTAAAAATCAGCTTTTAAGACTGATATTACTCAATCCTAGAGATTGACCTTAAAGATTGAGAATTCAAACTCATGGAATTCAATGATATCTAAACTCGGGCTTAAACGAGAAAATATTTTGATCAAAATTACAAACCGATTTGTTTTCTGAAAACCCTATTTTCAATGCGTTCATTACCATTGAACGTAAAATCCTAGGAATTCACCTTGAATTCATTAGGTCACCTGAACTAAATCGGGTGTCAACCGTAAGAACGGTGGTTGCATAACATGGTCAAAGACAGGACCTTGTGCCAGACCGAAAAATTATAAGGGTGAGCTTTACTATTGCTCCTACCAAGGATAGTAATTGCGTCCGACACGTTATAGACCATAATCAAAAGCATGTCACGGGACATTGCCTTAACAGTTGCTTGTTCAACGCTTTCCTTTACAACCGGACGGTAGTTTACCGAAAGGTAATATACGGGACAAGTAAACTGGACGTGTTGCTTTCCAAATACAAGGTTAGCAAGTGGGTGACACAAAACCGCAAGTTTTGAGCTAAAATTTTCAAATCTGAAACCCACCAAACCCACAAAAATATTTTGCAAACACCGGTAAAGGGTTATTCCGGAAAACTTATCTAGGGTAAAAACTAGATTTAATTTTCAAAAGATCAAATGTTTTCATAAAGATCCAATTTCCTTAATGGATCTAAATTTTTATAGTCATGTGGGACTGTAAACCATATCGTTACTACCATTGTTTATACCGCCGTATAGAAATCACTGATGTACAAAGTGTGAAGAATAAAGAAGTGATTCTAGTATTTCAAGACAATATTGCTTGAGGACAAGCAACGCTCAAGTGTGGGAATATTTGATAATGCTAAAAACGAACATATATTTCATAGCATTATTCCTCAAGAAAGACAAGCTTTTAGTTGCAATTGTTCTATTTACAAGTGATATTCGTTTGTATAATAAAAGGTGAAGACAAAAGACAGATTCGACGAATTGAAGACGCAAACGACCAAAAAGCTCAAAAGTACAAAAGACAATCAAAAAGGTTCCAATTATTAATAAGAAACGTCTCGAAATTACAAAAGTACAAGATTCAAAACACAAAGTACAAGATATTAAATTGTACGTGAGGACGTTCGAAAATCCGGAACCGGGACCAGAGTCAACTCTTAACGCTCGACGCAACGGACTAAAAATTACAAGTTAACTATATATATAAATATAATATAATATATAATTAATTATATTAATTATATATATATATTATATATATATATATTAAAAACCGTCGGCAGAGAAAACTCCAAGGACTGAGCTGTAATTTCTATCTCCGCGACTCGCGGGGTTTGAAGGGGATTTTGCCGCGAGTCGCGGAGCCCCAAAAATCAACTCTGGCTATAAAGCCAACCGAATTCTGATCAAAAATAATAATTTTTTCTTCCTCATTCATACGTAAAACTTATATATATATATATATAATTTATATTTTAATTTTAATTTTAATTCTAATAATAAGGGTATGTTAGCGAATGTTGTAAGGGTGTAAGTCGAAATTCTGTCCGTGTAACGCTACGCTATTTTTAATCATTGTAAGTTATGTTCAACCTTTTTACATTAATGTCTCGTAGCTAAGTTATTATTATGCTTATTTAAAACAAAGTAATCATGATGTTGGGCTAATTACTAAAATTGGGTAATTGGGCTTTGTACCATAAGTGGGGTTTGGACAAAAGAACGACACTTGTGGAAATTAGACTATGAGCTATTAATGGGCTTTATATTTGTTTAACTAAATGAAAGTTTGTTAATGTTAATATAAAGATTTACAATTGGGCGTCCCTATAATTACCATATACACTCGATCGGACATGATGGGCGGGGTATTTATATGTACGAATAATCGTTCATTTAACCGGACACGGGAATGGATTAATAGCCACTAGAATAATTAAAACAGGGGTGAAATTACATTCAAGGGTAATTGGTGTAATTGTTAACAAAGTAGTAAAACCTTGGTTTACACGCAGTCGATAACCTGGTGTATTCATTAAACAAAGTATTAAAACCTTGTTACAATTCGAATCCCCAATTAGTTGGAATATTTAACTTCGGGTATAATAATAATTTGACAAGGACACTTGCAATTTATATTTATGACTGATGGACTGTTATGGACAAAAACCAGACGGACATATTAAATAATCCAGGACAAAGGACAAATAACCCATGGGCATAAAACTAAAATCAACACGTCAAACATCATGATTACGGAAGTTTAAATAAGCATAATTCTTTTATTTCATATTTAATTTCCTTTATTTTATATTTAATTGCACTTCTAATTATCGCACTTTTATTTATTGTTATTTAATCGCACTTTTAATTATCGTACTTTTTAATTATCGCAAGTTTATTTTATCGCACTTTTATTATTCGCAATTTCATTATCGTTATTTACTTTACGCTTTAATTTAAGTCTTGTATTTATTTTATATTTTACATTAGGTTTTAACTGCGACTAAAGTCTTAAAATCGACAAACCGGTCATTAAACGGTAAAAACCCCCCTTTATAATAATAATATTACTTATATATATATTTGTATTTTTATAAAAGTAAACTAATATAGCGTTGAGCTTTGTTTAAAGATTTCCCTGTGGAACGAACCGGACTTACTAAAAACTACACAACTGTACGATTAGGTACACTGCCTATAAGTGTTGTAGCAAGGTTTAAGTATATCCATTCTATAAATAAATAAATATCTTGTGTAAAATTGTATCGTATTTAATAGTTTTTCCTAGTAAAATATAAACTATTTTATATACACCTCGTACGACATCAATTCACTAATAGGACTAATCTACAACTTGCTAGTTTACTTGTTTCCGCTGAACTTACTGCATGCTGCTGCTTACTGTTACTGCTATATGCCGTATGCTACTACATGATTTCACTACTGTATGATATTACTTGCTTTCGATTGCATGCTACTTCTGTATGATTCGTTATTATTTCCATGCTACTTATTGTTATACATGATTTAAACTGTTGGCCTAATACGTGCTTGCTTTATGACTTACTGACATGGAAAATTTATTTTTCCTTGTTCAGATGTCGGATGTTCCACCTGCTATCGTTTTGGGCAGTTTAGACTCGTCAGCCACCCCACCTGCTGCTGCTACCGACACACCGATCCCGATACGCACGAGAGACCCCGGCGCTTCATCTTCCGGGACTAGCAGCCAGCCGCCTGCACCAGTGGCTACTATTGACGGACACGTGGACCCTGCGGAGATTCCAGCTCCGTCTGCTCCCGGATCCTCGGAGTCACAGCCCCGCATCGGTGGTGTTGTGATTCCCGCGGAGTTCGGGGAAGGGCCATTCCGTAACCATATGCGCATGCCGTGCCGACGCGCTGCTAATGGACGTTTAGTGCCGATTCCGCCAGGCAGACACATAGAGATGTTGGCCGCCTTCGGACTGCCAGTTCAGCCACCCGTATCACCACCACATGATTCTGATGATCCTTCATCCGATGACTCCTCTACAGATGACTCCAGTGACTCCGACGAAGAGAACCTTGATGACGTACCTATACAGGCACCCTCCACCCCGCCAAAGAAGCGGTACCGTCCTGATGGCACCGTCATTCCAGGGGTGAATGGAGGTCGTGCTTTCACTAACACTTTTGGTCGGCGTCGGAGGGTTACTGCCCGTAAACGGCTTGTGCCGTACCCTGCCAACCTACAGATACGTAAGGTTCCCCGTTACGTACTGACTATTTCTGGAGCCGGAACGTCTGCACCCCATTTTGTGGGGTCTGCACCACCTGCACCACCTGCACCACCAGCACCATTTGCCCCACCATCTCCCACTGTCGAGGAATTGACTAGGGAGGTGGGAATCCTCCGAGCTCGGGTTACTGAGCTCGAGGAACAGTTGGCTCAGGTTTTAGACATCCTACACCCACCTTCACCGTAGGACCTTTTGTATTAGATTTCATGATGTAATCTAGTTGTAGTTTCATATTTCACTTATGTATTGTACGAACCTATCATGATGTATGAAACTTATTATTAATGAATGGAAACTTTGTGATGTTACTTTTTGCACAAGTGTTCTATTTACGTTACTGTATGGTGTTTTGCGGTACTTGTATCAACTTGCGTTACTTAATTAACATGCGTTGTGCTGTTTACATGTTGGTTGTTCATATTATTATATATTGAATGCTGGATTTTGACTTGAGTCAAAATGTTTGTATAGAACACCATGGCTAACGGTCGATCCACACCTACTGCTGCTCAAATTGAAGAGATGATCCAAGAACGTGTAGCCGCAGCCCTAGCAGAAAGAAACCTCCAAGCTCCACCGCCACCACCACCGGTTATCCCACCCGTTCGAAATGGGTGTACTTACAAGGAATTCCAGAGCTGCAAACCACATAACTTCAGTGGAACTAAGGGACCGATTGGTCTCACCAGATGGTTCGAGAAACTTGAATCAGTATTCCGAGTTAGCAACTGTTCGGAGGACAGCAAAACCAAATTTGCTTCTTGCACGCTATCTGACGGCGCGCTCACGTAGTGGAACACAATGGCACAGGCACAAGGCATTGATGAGGCGTATGCTACGCCATGGGAAGCATTTAAGTGTGCCATGATTGAGGAGTATTGTCCGAGAACCGAAATCCAAAAGATGGAAATGGAATTCATGCAGCTAAAAGCCGTTGGGAACGACCTTGATGGTTACAACAGGAGATTTTTGGAACTAGCCCTGATGTGTCCGACAACGGTCACCCCAGAATTCAAACGAATGGAAAGGTACTTCTGGGGACTCCCTAAGAGCATTAAGGGAAATGTCACCTCGTCCAAACCACCAAATGTCCCAGAAGCGATGCGCATGGCGCATACTTTAATGAATCAAATAACCATCGATGAACTGGAGAAAACTAAGTCTGAAGCGGGTGCTAGTGAGAAGCGCAAATGGGATAACCACAACAATAACAACAACAACAACAACAACAACAGGGGAAGAAACTATGAACAGAACCCGGCGAAACGACATGAGGGTTTCAGAGGAAACAACAACAGTGGAAACCCCAACCCCAACAACAACAACACCAACTCCAACCCGAACTACAAAGGAACCTTCCCACAATGCAAGAGGTGTTACAAACACCACACTGGGTATTGCAATGTTGTCTGCGAGAAGTGCCAACGGTCTGGGCATGTTGGAAAAGACTGCAAGGTCACCACTTTGAATGGGAAGCCGAACACCAACGGGTCGAAGAAATGTTATGAATGCGGGCAGACGGGCCATTTCAGAAATGCGTGTCCAAACAAGCGAAAAGACGGCGGACCACCCCGCGCTAGGGCTTTCAATGTTAATGCAAGGGACGTACGCGAAAACCCCGACTTGGTGATAGGTATATTCAAAATCAACAACCTTTTAGCTTCTGTCTTGTTTGATACTGGTGCGGATAGAAGTTATGTATGTAGACATTTTTGCGATAAGATTAATTGGTCATTAGTCCTGTTAAAAGAGAGTATGCTTGTCGAGGTCGCCAATGGAAAACTTGAAAAGGTTGACCATATTAGTCGTGGAGCTATTATCAACATAGCTGGTGCAGATTTCGAAATTGATTTGATACCTATCAAACTGGGAAGTTTTGACGTGATCGTTGGTATGGATTGGTTGACCAAGATAAAGGCTGATATTATTTGTGGAGATAAAGCACTTCGTATACCACAAGGAGACGGTGAGCCACTAATCATCTACAGAGAGAGATGTACCTCGAAGTTGAACCTCATTAGTTGCGTGAAAGCGCAAAAGATTATGAAGAAGGGACGTTTTGCTGTCCTAGCACATGTGAAAGTGGTAGAAACTGAGGTGAAGAATGTGAACGACGTTCGAATAGTGAACGAATTTTCCAATGTCTTCCCTGAAGAATTGCCTGGATTACCGCCGCCAAGAGCAGTAGAGTTTCAGATTGATTTAGTGCCAGGAGCTGCACCTGTAGCTCGCGCACCCTATAGACTCGCACCTTCCGAGATGCAAGAATTACAAAGCCAACTACAAGAACTACTTGACCGTGGATTTATCCAACCAAGTTTCTCGCCTTGGGGTGCACCTGCATTGTTTGTGAAGAAGAAGGATGGATCCTTCCGTATGTGTATCGACTACCGTGAACTCAACAAATTGACTATCAAGAATCGGTATCCTCTTCCACGAATTGACGATCTTTTTGACCAACTACAAGGATCGAGTGTCTACTCAAAGATCGATTTACGATCTGGTTATCACCAGTTGAGGGTGAAGGAAAGTGACGTGATGAAAACTGCATTCAGGACTCGTTATGGTCATTATGAGTTTCTCGTGATGCCATTCAGTTTGACAAATGCACCTGCCGTGTTCATGGACCTTATGAATCGTGTCTGCAAGCCGTACTTGGATAAGTTTGTTATCGTCTTCATAGATTATATCCTCATCTACTCTAAGAGCGAAGAAGAACATGAGCAACACCTCTGACTAGTGCTTGAACTCTTGAGACAAGAGAAACTTTACGCCAAATTCTCCAAGTGTGAATTTTGGTTGAAGGAAGTTCAGTTTCTGGGTCATGTTGTGAGCGACTAGGGCATCAAAGTTGATCCCGCCAAGATTGAAGCCATCAGCAAGTAGGAGACCCCCACTACTCCAACGCATATTCGCCAATTCCTAGGTCTCGCCGGTTATTACCGAAGGTTTATCGAAGGATTTTCTCTGATTGCGCGTCCTTTGACCGCGCTGACTCACAAGGGCAAGAAGTTCATTTGGGAACCCGCACACGAATCAGCATTTCAAACTTTGAAGAAGAAGTTAACCTCCGCACCTATCTTATCGCTTCCCGAAGGCAGTGACGACCTTGTTGTTTATTGTGATGCATCGAAGAGTGGTTTTGGTTGTGTACTGATGCAACGATCAAAAGTTATTGCCTATGCCTCCCGCCAATTGAAGATTCACGAGTGGAACTACACTACACATGATCTTGAACTTGGAGCCATTGTCTTTGCACTCAAATTGTGAAGACACTATTTGTATGGAACTAAGAGCACTATCTTCACCGATCACAATAGTCTCCAGCACATCTTTGATCAGAAACAACTGAACATGAGACAGCGTCGATGGATCGAGATGCTCAACGACTACGATTGTGAACTCCGTTATCACCCTGGCAAGGCCAATGTTGTAGCTGACGCTTTAAGTCGAAAGGAGAGGATGGCACCTCTTCGTGTTAGGGCTCTGAACATCACCATTCATTCGAACCTCAACAGCCAGATCAGAGTAGCCCAAGATGAGGCTCTCAAGGAGGAGAATATATCTCATGAACATTTGAACATACTTGTCTCTCGATTCGAGGTTAGGGAGTCTGGACTCCGATGTTATGCCGGAAGAATTTGGGTACCTCTTTATGGAGATCTACGGAACCTTATACTTGATGAAGCACACAAATCGAGATACTCGATTCACCCCGGAGCGGGCAAGATGTACCACGACCTTAAAGAACAGTATTGGTGGCCGAATCTTAAGAAAGACGTTGCGACTTATGTTGGTAAGTGTTTGACTTGCTCGAAGGTTAAAGCCGAGCATCAGAGACATTCTGGGTTACTTCAACAACCAGAAATCCCACAATGAAAGTGGGAACGGATAACAATGGATTTCATCACCAAGCTACCAAAGACGGTGGGCGGATATGATACTATTTGGGTTATTGTTGACCGCCTTACCAAATCTGCACACTTCCTAGCGATGAAGGAAACTGATACAATGGAGAGACTTGCCCAATTATACATCAAAGAGGTTGTATCTCGTCATGGTGTACCTTTATCGATCATCTCAGATCGCGATCCCCGTTTTGCCTCTAGATTTTGGCGTTCCTTGCAAGAAGCCATGGGAACTCGTCTTGATATGAGTACTGCTTATCACCCTCAGACTGACGGGCAAAGTGAACGAACGATTCAGAACTTGGAGGACATGTTGCGTGCATGTGTCATTGATTTCGGAAAGGCCTGGGAAAGGCATTTGCCACTCGCCGAATTTTCTTACAACAACAATTATCACTCTAGCATCAATGCTGCACCTTTTGAAGCGTTATATGGCCGCAAGTGCCGATCTCCTATTTGTTGGGCCGAAGTAGGCGAAAAGCAAATCACCGGACCCGAGGTAGTCCATGAAACCACGGAGAAGATTGCTCGGATTCAAGCTAGACTTAAGACTGCCCGCGATCGTCAGAAGAGTTATGCCGATCTTAAACATAAGGACTTTGAATTCAACGTTGGTGATCGTGTAATGTTGAAGGTTGCACCTTGGAAAGGTGTGATCCGTTTTGGAAAACGTGAAAATTTAAACCCACGATACATTGGTACTTTTGAAATCTTGGAACGTGTTGGACCCGTTGCTTACCGTTTGGATCTACCAGCGCAATTGAGCTCAGTTCATCCTACCTTCCACGTGTCAAACTTGAAGAAGTGTCTTGCTGCACCTGAACTTATCATACCACTTGAGGAACTTACTATTGATGACAAACTTCACTTCGTGGAAGAACCTGTCGAGATTATGGATCGTGAGATCAAAACCTTGAAACGCAACAAGATTCCGATTGTACGAGTACAATAGAATGACAAACGAGGACCTGAGTTTACTTGGGAACGAGAGGATCAAATGATGCGGAAGTATCCTCACCTTTTCCCGACTCCTCCATCTACCTCAGCTTAAATTTCGGGATAAAATTTTCTTTAACAGGTGGGTAATGTAACGACCCTGGATTTTCCAACGTTAATTTATTAATAATCGTTATTATTAATACGTGTGATTAAACGAATATATGTTATTACATTTACATGTTGCCATGATTGCCCGAACTTGACTTTAATTGCCCGAAACGTCTTTGTGACACACGAAACTTGCATGAATAATATTTTCAAGTATTATTTACATTCATGATTAATTTTATTAATCATTTTGAGTAACTATGGTGATTAGTTAGTTACTTGGGCTTTTATTGGATTTATTTGTTACTTACATGGAACTTGGACTTGTTTAATGTAAATGGACTCTTGAACATGGGCTTATAAGCCCACCCTACATCTTACATGGATTATTAAGCCCACTTTTATGTGTAAGTATTACTTTCATGTGTAACTAGTTGTTTAAGGAGACTTGGAATCTAGTTACCTTACAATCCCCATACACATACACCAAGTAACCACCTTTTTCAAGCTTTACATTCTAGTAACCATTGAACTTATCCTTCCCCCCTTGTGAAGAGTGAAACCGTCGGCCTAGATGGTTTAGAAGGGATTCAAAACTTTTTTTTTGCATTACATACTCACTTGTATTCTCACACACACTTCACTTCAAAATTACATCTTACTTTTCTCTCATATTTTCTCTCATCTTTCTCTACATTTTGTAAGTAACAAAAACATTTTTCTCTCTTCTTTCTTGCCTTAAAACCGAATGCTAAACACCCCTTCATCATCAATTAATTATCTTTGTTTGTTGTTTGATACTTGTTCATGTTTGTTACTTAATTACATGGACTTTGTTGTTGTAATTACTTACTAGTCATTATGAACCAAACTCTTTAGTTTGTTCATCATTTATCTTGTTTTAACAAGAACATACAAGAACTAACTTTCTAGTTATGTTCTACCTTTATTGTTTCAAAAGTTTGTAAGTTCATAGTTGTTAAATTCATACTTGTAATTCATGTTAGTAAACTTTAAAGTTTACTTTCTTAAAAATCAAACTTTGGTTTGAAACTTTAAAGTATGAACAACCATGACCTTTTACTTGTTTACTTAGTTTACTTCTTCATTTTATACACTTTAATTTCATGTTTGTTGTTGTTGTTGTTGGTCAAGTACTACAAGTTAGTCTTGATCTCATACTTTCTTGAAACTTAAAGTTAACTTTAAAAGTTCAAGAACATGTAAGTAAGTTTCTTTAATTATAACTTGGTACACTTATGTTAGATCTAGACTTTTGAGTCTTGGATCTTCAAGATCTAACTAAGAACTATGTTCTACTACTTAAGATCTTGATTTCATAAGTTTACTTCAAGTTTGTAACTTGTTTTTACTTTTAAAGTTCATGTAAGTGTTAGATCTAAGACCTTGATGTAACTTTGGTTCATCAACTTCATACAACTCTTAAGTGAGTTGATCTACATGTCTTAGACTCACACTTGTGTCATAATTGTCAAAACTTAGTTAATATTACTTTTATATTTCATGCATGTGTTAAATCTAAGACTTTGATGTAACTTTGGTTCATCAAAACACTTGCAACACTTAAGTGAGTTGTGCTTCATGTCTTAGACTTACACTTGGGTTATGATGATCAAACCATGGTAAAGATGATGTAAACACATCAATGAGTTGTACACTTAAAGCTATACGCATCAAGGATGAGAACCGTGATAAGCATCGAGTACCAAGAACCCACCGGAACCCATTTACTTTTCTGTTTTTCTGTTTACAGCCCACTGTTCTCTGTGTTCTGTAACAGACCAGTAGACCTGGGCTGTTGTGGTTATGATTTTCAAATATCTCTGTTCGAGTAGATAACTTTTTATATAGGACTCGTCTTAATCCGAGTTACGGTTTAGTATTTATGGCCCTCCGATCGTCCCTATGTCCTTTAATGTTGTGCAGAAATTTCTGACCTACTCGCACTTAGACCGTCACCACGGTCAAACGAAGATGAGTTTTCTTCTATAAATTTTACCACACTTAAAGGACTCATATACGGAGCCATGGCCACTGGTCTCACCTTAATTCAGTAAGGGTAGAGGCCGTGGTGACTGATCGAAGTCAGCTTTTGTTTTAAACTACTTTCATAAACGAAACTTACTTTACGCCTTTTGTTTGATGATGATTGATGATGACCTTTAAGACCTTATTTACGTACTTTTAAACCTATTCGGACGATTTACTGACTTAGTACTATTTGACTTAGGTTGAGGACTTTCGGACCGATTACTTGCACACTTTTCCCGACTCGACTTTACCGCTACTTTATCATTGTGAGTTATAGCATTCCCTTTTTACTTTAACTTATTTTGGGAACTGAGAATACATGTGGATTTTATGTTTTACATACTAGGTACGAGTACTTAAACTTTATATATGTGTGGGTTATATAACGGCAGAAACATTCCCTTTAGCTCGGTAACGTTTAGTCATTGGTTTTTGAACCGGTGAACGCGAATCTTAGATATGGATCCATAGGGTTTGACATCCCCACTCGGGCTAGTAGCGCTAGCATTTAACGAATGTTTAATACTTCGTAGACATACGCACTTGCCAAGTGTACTTTCAGGGGGTATAAACGTTAAGTTAGTTACCAAGTGCCCACGGTTAACATATACTTTATCATACTATTTTGAAACGCTCTTTGTAGCACTGAAATCTCGTGGCCTACCTTACATACTGTTATACTTAAACTATAGCTCACCAACCTTTGTGTTGACGTTTTTAAGCATGTTTTTCTCAGGTGCTTGAGGTTAGCTTCCGCTGTGTACTAGTCGTGCTGTAGACACCCGCTGCTTAGAGTTGTCATCGCATGAACTACTTTACCTTGCATTCAAACTTTAGTACTTTTGAACTATGACTTGTAACGACCATTGTGGTCTATTTACACTTATTATTTGCTTCTACTTAGTGAAACATGCTTTTGGATTGTAAAACATTCGATGTTGGTTTAGACATCACTTTATTTATGAATGCAAACTCTTTTTGAAATCGCAGATAGTACTTAACCTTGTAATGATCCTGTTGTTGATGATTCGTACACGATGGTTTTGTACGGGGCATCACATTTGGTATCAGAGCATTGGTTGTAGGGAATTAGGTTGCATTAGTGAGTCTAAGACCGACCCGGGTAGGATTCACTAATAGGACTAATCTACAACTTGCTAGTTTACTTGTTTCCACTGAACTTACTGCATGCTGCTGCTTACTGTTACTGCTATATGCCGTATGCTACTACATGATTTCACTACTGTATGATATTACTTGCTTTCGATTGCATGCTACTTCTGTACGATTCGTTATTATTGCCATGCTACTTATTGTTATACATGATTTAAACTGTTGGCCTAATACGTGCTTGCTTTATGACTTACTGACATGGAAAATTTATTTTTCCTTGTTCAGATGTCGGATATTCCACCTGCTATCATTTTGGGCAGTTTAGACTCATCAGCCACCCCACCTGCTGCTGCTGCCGACACACCGATCCCGATACGCACGAGTGACCCTGGCGCTTCATCTTCCGGGACTAGCAGCCAGCCGCCTGCACCAGTGGCTACTATTGACAGACACGTGGACCCTACGGAGATTCCAGCTCCGTCTGCTCCCGGATCCTCAGAGTCACAGCCCCGCATCGGTGGTGTTATGATTCCCGCAGAGTTCGGGGAAGGGCCATTCCGTAACCATATGCGCATGCCGTGCCGACGCGCTGCTAATGGACGTTTAGTGCTGATTCCGTCAGGCAGACACAGAGAGATGTTGGCCACCTTCGGACTGCCAGTTCAGCCACCCGTATCACCACCACATGATTCTGAAGATCCTTCATCCGATGACTCCTCTACAGATGACTCCAGTGACTCCGACGAAGAGAACCTTGATGACGTACCTATACAGGCACCCTCCACCCCGCCAAAGAAGCGGTACCGTCCTGATGGCACCGTCATTCCAGGGGTGAATGGAGGTCGTGCTTTCACTGACGCTTTTGGTCGGCGTCAGAGGGTTACTGCCCGTAAACGGATTGTGTCGTACCCTGCAGACCCACAGATACGTAAGGTTCCACGTTACGTACTGACTATTTCTGGAGCCAGAACATCTGCACCCCGTTTCGTGGGGTCTGCACCATCGGCACCACCCGCACCACTGGCACCACCAGCACCACCTGCCCAACCATCTCCCACTGTCGAGGAATTGACTAGGGAGGTGGGAATCCTCCGAGCTCGGGTTACTGAGCTCGAGGAGCAGTTGGCTCAGGTTTTAGACATCCTACACCCACCTTCACCGTAGGACCTTTTGTACTAGATTTCATGATGTAATCTAGTTGTAGTTTCATATTTCACTTATGTATTGTACGAACCTATCATGATGTATGAAACTTATTATTAATGAATGGAAACTTTGTGATGTTACTTTTTGCACAAGTGTTCTATTTACGTTACTGTATGGTGTTTTGCGGTACTTGTATCAAATTGCGTTACTTAATTAACATGTGTTGTGTTGTTTACATGTTGGTTGTTATATACTATATTATTATATATTGAATTCTGGATTTTGACTTGAGTCAAAATGTTTGTATAGAACACCATGGCTAACGGTCGATCCACACCTACTGTTGCTCAAATTGAAGAGATGATCCAAGAACGTGTAGCCGCAGCCCTAGCAGAAAGAAACCTCCAAGCTCCACCGCCACCACCACCGGTTATCCCACTCGTTCGAAATGGGTGTACTTACAAGGAATTCTAGAGCTGCAAACCACATAACTTCAGTGAAACTGAGGGACCGATTGGTCTCACCAGATGGTTCGAGAAACTTGAATCAGTATTCTGAGTTAGCAACTGTTCGGAGGACAGCAAAACCAAATTTGCTTCTTGCACGCTATCTGACCGCGCGCTCACGTGGTGGAACACAATGGCACAGGCACAAGGCATTGATGAGGCGTATGCTACGCCATGGGAAGCATTTAAGTGTGCCATGATTGAGGAGTATTGTCCGAGAACCGAAATCCAAAAGATGGAAATGGAATTCATGCAGCTAAAAGCCTTTGGGAACGACCTTGATGGTTACAACAGGAGATTTTTGGAACTAGCCCTGATGTGTCCGACAATGGTCACCCCAGAATTCAAACGAATGGAAAGGTACTTCTGGGGACTCCCTAAGAGCATTAAGGGAAATGTCACCTCGTCCAAACCACCAAATGTCCCAGAAGCGATGCGCATGGCGCATACTTTAATGAATCAAATAACCATCGATGAACCGGAGAAAACTAAGTCTGAAGCGGGTGCTAGTGAGAAGCGCAAATGGGATAACCACAACAACAACAACAACAACAACAACAGGGGAAGAAACTATGAACAGAACCCGGCGAAACGACATGAGGGTTTCAGAGGAAACAACAACGGTGGAAACCCCAACCCCAACAACAACAACACCAACTCCAACCCGAACTACAAAGGAACCTTACCACAATGCAAGAGGTGTTACAAACACCACACTGGGTATTGCATGAAATGTCCCGTTCTTATTGATTAAAAACGTTCCATATTAATTGATTTCGTTGCGAGGTTTTGACCTCTATATGAGACGTTTTTCAAAGACTGCATTCATTTTTAAAACAAACCATAACCTTTATTTCATAAATAAAGGTTTAAAAAGCTTTACGTAGATTATCAAATAATGATAATCTAAAATATCCTGTTTACACACGACCATTACATAATGGTTTACAATACAAATATGTTACATCAAAATCAGTTTCTTGAATGCAGTTTTTACACAATATCATACAAACATGGACTCCAAATCTTGTCCTTATTTTAGTATGCAACAGCGGAAGCTCTTAGTATTCACCTGAGAATAAACATGCTTTAAACGTCAACAAAAATGTTGGTGAGTTATAGGTTTAACCTATATATATCAAATCGTAACAATAGACCACAAGATTTCATATTTCAATACACATCCCATACATAGAGATAAAAATCATTCATATGGTGAACACCTGGTAACCGACATTAACAAGATGCATATATATAAGAATATCCCCATCATTCCGGGACACCCTTCGGATATGATATAAATTTCGAAGTACTAAAGCATCCGGTACTTTGGATGGGGTTTGTTAGGCCCAATAGATCTATCTTTAGGATTCGCGTCAATTAGGGTGTCTGTTCCCTAATTCTTAGATTACCAGACTTAATAAAAAGGGGCATATCCGATTTCGATAATTCAACCATAGAATGTAGTTTCACGTACTTGTGTCTATTTTGTAAATCATTTATAAAACCTGCATGTATTCTCATCCCAAAAATATTAGATTTTAAAAGTGGGACTATAACTCACTTTCACAGATTTTTACTTCGTCGAGAAGTAAGACTTGGCCACTGGTTGATTCACGAACCTATAACAATATATACATATATATCAAAGTATGTTCAAAATATATTTACAACACTTTTAATATATTTTGATGTTTTAAGTTTATTAAGTCAGCTGTCCTCGTTAGTAACCTACAACTAGTTGTCCACAGTTAGATGTACAGAAATAAATAGATAAATATTATCTTGAATCAATCCACGACCCAGTGTATACGTATCTCAGTATTGATCACAACTCAAACTATATATATTTTGGAATCAACCTCAACCCTGTATAGCTAACTCCAACATTCACATATAGAGTGTCTATGGTTGTTCCGAAATATATATAGATGTGTCGACATGATAGGTCGAAACATTGTATACGTGTCTATGGTATCTCAAGATTACATAATATAAAATACAAGTTGATTAAGTTATGGTTGAAATAGATTTGTTACCAATTTTCACGTAGCTAAAATGAGAAAAATTATCCAATCTTGTTTTACCCATAACTTCTTCATTTTAAATCCGTTTTGAGTGAATCAAATTGCTATGGTTTCATATTGAACTCTATTTTATGAATCTAAACAGAAAAATTATAGGTTTGTAGTCGAAAAATAAGTTACAAGTCATTTTTGTAAAGGTAGTCATTTCAGTCGAAAGAAAACGACGTCTAGATGACCATTTTAGAAAACATACTTCCACTTTGAGTTTAACCATAATTTTTGGATATAGTTTCATGTTCATACTAAAAATCATTTACCCAGAATAACAACTTTTAAATCAAAGTTTATCATAGTTTTTAATTAACTAACCCAAAACAGCCCGCGGTGTTACTACGACGGCGTAAATCCGGTTTTACGGTGTTTTTCGTGTTTCCAGGTTTTAAATCATTAAGTTAGCATATCATATAGATATATAACATGTGTTTAGTTGATTTTAAAATTCAAGTTAGAAGGATTAACTTTTGTTTGCGAACAAGTTTAGAATTAACTAAACTATGTTCTAGTGATTACAAGTTTAAACCTTCGAATAAGATAGCTTTATATGTATGAATCGAATGATGCTATGAACATCATTACTACCTTAAGTTCCTTGGATAAACCTACTGGAAAAGAGAAAAATGGATCTAGCTTCAACGGATCCTTGGATGGCTCGAAGTTCTTGAAGCAGAATCATGACACGAAAACAAGTTCAAGTAAGATCATCACTTGAAATAAAATTGTTATAGTTATAGAAATTGAACCAAAGTTTGAATATGATTATTACCTTGTATTAGAATGATAACCTACTGTAAGAAACAAAGATTTTTTGAGGTTGGATGATCACCTTACAAGATTGGAAGTGAGCTAGCAAACTTGAAAGTATTCTTGATTTTATGTAACTAGAACTTGTAGAATATATGAAGAACACTTAGAACTTGAAGATAGAACTTGAGAGAGATCAATTAGATGAAGAAAATTGAAGAATGAAAGTGTTTGTAGGTGTTTTTGGTCGTTGGTGTATGGATTAGATATAAAGGATATGTAATTTTGTTTTCATGTAAATAAGTCATGAATGATTACTCATATTTTTGTAATTTTATGAGATATTTCATGCTAGTTGCCAAATGATGGTTCCCACATGTGTTAGGTGACTCACATGGGCTGATAAGAGCTGATCATTGGAGTGTATATACCAATAGTACATACATCTAAAAGCTGTGTATTGTACGAGTACGAATACGGGTGCATACGAGTAGAATTGTTGATGAAACTGAACGAGGATGTAATTGTAAGCATTTTTGTTAAGTAGAAGTATTTTGATAAGTGTATTGAAGTCTTTCAAAAGTGTATAAATACATATTAAAACACTACATGTATATACATTTTAACTGAGTCGTTAAGTCATCGTTATTCGTTACATGTAAGTGTTGTTTTGAAACCTTTAGGTTAACGATCTTGTTAAATATTGTTAACCCAATGTTTATAATATCAAATGAGAATTTAAATTATTATATTATCATGATATTATTATGTATGAATATCTCTTAATATGATATATATACATTAAATGTCTTTACAACGATAATCGTTACATATATGTCTCGTTTAAAAATCATTAAGTTAGTAGTCTTGTTTTTACATATGTAGTTCATTGTTAATATACTTAATGATATGTTTACTTATCATAGTATCATGTTAACTATATATATATCCATATATATGTCATCATATAGTTTTTACAAGTTTTAACGTTCGTGAATCACCGGTTAACTTGGGTGGTCAATTGTCTATATGAAACATATTTCAATTAATCAAGTCTTAACAAGTTTGATTGCTTAACATGTTGGAAACATTTAATTATGTAAATATCAATCTCAATTAATATATATAAACATGGAAAAGTTCGGGTCACTACAGTACCTACCCGTTAAATAAATTTCGTCTCGAAATTTTAAGCTGTTGAAGGTGTTGACGAATCTTCTGGAAATAGATGCGGGTATTTCTTCTTCATCTGATCTTCACGCTCCCAGGTGAACTCGGGTCCTCTACGAGCATTCCATCGAACCTTAACAATTGGTATCTTGTTTTGCTTAAGTCTTTTAACCTCACGATCCATTACGGGTTCTTCGATGAATTGGAGTTTTTCGTTGATTTGGATTTCATCTAACGGAATAGTGAGATCTTCTTTAGCAAAACATTTCTTCAAATTCGAGACGTGGAAAGTGTTATGTACAGCCGCGAGTTGTTGAGGTAACTCAAGTCGGTAAGCTACTGGTCCGACACGATCAATAATCTTGAATGGTCCAATATACCTTGGATTTAATTTCCCTCGTTTACCAAATCGAACAACGCCTTTCCAAGGTGCAACTTTAAGCATGACCATCTCTCCAATTTCAAATTCTATATCTTTTCTTTTAATGTCAGCGTAGCTCTTTTGTCGACTTTGGGCGGTTTTCAATCGTTGTTGAATTTGGATGATCTTCTCGGTAGTTTCTTGTATAATCTCCGGACCCGTAATCTGTCTATCCCCCACTTCACTCTAACAAATCGGAGACCTGCACTTTCTACCATAAAGTGCTTCAAACGGCGCCATCTCAATGCTTGAATGGTAGCTGTTGTTGTAGGAGAATTCTGCTAATGGTAGATGTCGATCCCAACTATTTCCGAAATCAATAACACATGCTCGTAGCATGTCTTCAAGCGTTTGTATCGTCCTTTCGCTCTGCCCATCAGTTTGTGGATGATAGGCAGTACTCATGTCTAGACGAGTTCCTAATGCTTGCTGTAATGTCTGCCAGAATCTTGAAATAAATCTGCCATCCCTATCAGAGATAATAGAGATTGGTATTCCATGTCTGGAGACGACTTCCTTCAAATACAGTCGTGCTAACTTCTCCATCTTGTCATCTTCTCTTATTGGCAGGAAATGTGCTGATTTGGTGAGACGATCAACTATTACCCAAATAGTATCAAAACCACTTGCAGTCCTTGGCAATTTAGTGATGAAATCCATGGTAATGTTTTCCCATTTCCATTCCGGGATTTCGGGTTGTTGAAGTAGACCTGATGGTTTTTGATGCTCAGCTTTGACCTTAGAACACGTCAAACATTCTCCTACGTATTTAGCAACATCGGCTTTCATACCCGGCCACCAAAAATATTTCCTGAGATCCTTGTACATCTTTCCCGTTCCAGGATGTATTGAGTATCTGGTTTTATGAGCTTCTCTAAGTACCATTTCTCTCATATCTCCAAATTTTGGTACCCAAATCCTTTCAGCCCTATACCGGGTTCCGTCTTCCCGAATATTAAGATGTTTCTCCGATCCTTTGGGTATTTCATCCTTTAAATTTCCCTCTTTTAAAACTCCTTGTTGCGCCTCCTTTATTTGAGTAGTAAGGTTATTATGAATCATTATATTCATAGATTTTACTCGAATGGGTTCTCTGTCCTTCCTGCTCAAGGCATCGGCTACCACATTTGCCTTCCCCGGGTGGTAACGAATCTCAAAGTCGTAATCATTCAATAATTCAATCCACCTACGCTGCCTCATATTCAGTTGTTTCTGATTAAATATGTGTTGAAGACTTTTGTGATCGGTATATATAATACTTTTGACCCCATATAAGTAGTGCCTCCAAGTCTTTAATGCAAAAACAACCGCGCCTAATTCCAAATCATGCGTCGTATAATTTTGTTCGTGAATCTTCAATTGTCTAGACGCATAAGCAATCACCTTCGTTCGTTGTATTAATACACAACCGAGACCTTGCTTTGATGCGTCACAATAAATCACAAAATCATCATTCCCTTCAGGCAATGACAATATAGGTGCCGTAGTTAGCTTTTTCTTCAATAACTGAAACGCTTTCTCTTGTTCATCATTCCATTCAAATTTCTTCCTTTTATGCGTTAATGCAGTCAAGGGTTTTGCTATTTTGGAAAAGTCTTGGATGAACCTTCTGTAGTAACCAGCTAGTCCTAAAAACTGGCGTATGTGTTTTGGAGTTTTCGGGGTTTCCCATTTTTCAACAGTTTCTATCTTTGCCGGATCCACCTTAATACCTTCTTTGTTCACTATGTGACCGAGGAATTGAACTTCTTCCAACCAAAATGCACACTTTGAAAACTTAGCGTACAATTCTTCCTTCCTCAATACTTCTAACACCTTTCTCAAATGTTCACCGTGTTCTTGGTCATTCTTTGAGTAAATAAGTATGTCATCAATGAAAACAATGACAAACTTGTCAAGGTATGGTCCACACACTCGGTTCATAAGGTCCATGAACACAGCTGGTGCATTAGTTAAACGGCATGATCATAAACTCGTAATGACCGTAACATGTTCTGAAAGCAGTCTTTGGAATATCATCTTCTTTCACCCGCATTTGATGATACCCGAAACGTAAGTCAATCTTTGAATAAACAGACGAGCCTTGTAGTTGATCAAATAAGTCGTCGATTCTCGGTAGTGGGTAGCGGTTCTTGATGGTAAGTTTGTTCAACTCTCGGTAGTCGATACACAACCTGAATGTACCATCTTTCTTCTTGACAAACAAAACAGGAGCTCCCCACGGTGATGTGCTTGGTCGAATGAAACCACGCTCTAAAAGTTCTTGTAATTGGCTTTGCAGTTCTTTCATCTCGCTGGGTGCGAGTCTGTAAGGAGTACAAGCTATTGGTGCAGCTCCTGGTACAAGATCTATTTGAAATTCAACAGATCGACGTGGGGGTAATCCCGGTAATTCTTTCGGAAATACATCGGGAAATTCTTTTGCGACGGGAACATCATTGATGCTCTTTTCTTCAGTTTGTACTTTCTCGACGTGTGCTAGAACAGCATAACAACCTTTTCTTATTAGTTTTTGTGCCTTCAAATTACTAATAAGATGTAGCTTCGTGTTGCCTTTTTCTCCATACACCATTAAGGGTTTTCCTTTTTCTCGTATAATGCGAATTGCATTTTTGTAACAAACGATCTCTGCTTTCACTTCTTTCAACCAGTCCATACCGATTATCACATCAAAACTCCCTAACTCTACTGGTATCAAATCAATCTTAAATGTTTCGCTAACCAGTTTAATTTCTCGATTTCGACATATATTATCTGCTGAAATTAATTTACCATTTGCTAATTCGAGTAAAAATTTACTATCCAAAGGCGTCAATGGACAACTTAATTTAGCACAAAAATCTCTACTCATATAGCTTCTATCCGCACCCGAATCAAATAAAACGTAAGCAGATTTATTGTCAATAAGAAACGTACTCGTAATAAGCTCCGGGTCTTCCTGTGCCTCTGCCGCATTAATATTGAAAACTCTTCCGCGGCCTTGTCCATTCGTGTTCTCCTGGTTCGGGCAATTTCTAATAATGTGGCCCGGTTTTCCACATTTATAACAAACTACATTGCCATAACTTGCTCCGACACTACTTGCTCCGCCATTACTCGTTCCGACACCATTTGTTCCTTTCGTTCTATTAACCCATGGTCCGTAGACCTCACACTTCGCCGCGCTATGACCATTTCTTGTACACTTGTTGCAAAATTTGGTGCAGAACCCCGAGTGATACTTTTCACACCTTTGGCATAGCTGCTTCTGATTATTGTTGTTGTTGCGGTTATTATTGTTGGGATGATTGTTGTAGTTGTTGTTGTTGTTGTTGTTGGGCCGTTTGTTGTAGTTGCGATTGATGTTGCGATTGTTGGGATAATTGTTGCGATTATTGTTGTAATTGCTGTTGTTGTTGTATTGGTGATTCTTATCACCGTTTTCCTCCCACTTTCTTTTGACTTGCTTCACATTGGCCTCTTCAGCAGTCTGTTCTTTAATTCTTTCTTCAATCTGGTTCACTAGTTTGTGAGCCATTCTACATGCCTGTTGTATGCAGGTGGGCTCGTGTGAACTTATATCTTCTTGGATTCTTTCCGGTAATCCTTTCACAAACGCGTCGATCTTCTCTTCCTCATCTTCGAATGCTCCCGGACACAATAGGCACAATTCTGTGAATCGTCTTTCGTACGTGGTAATATCAAATCCTTGGGTTCGTAACCCTCTAAGTTCTATCTTGAGCTTATTGACCTCGGTTCTGGGACGGTACCTCTCGTTCATCAAGTGCTTGAATGCTGACCACGGTAGTGCGTACGCATCATCTTGTCCCACTTGCTCTAGATAGGTATTCCACCATGTTAACGCAGAACCTGTGAAGGTATGCATAGCGTACTTCACTTTGTCCTCTTCAGTACACTTACTTATGGCAAACACCGATTCGACCTTCTCGGTCCACCGTTTCAATCCGATCGGTCCTTCGGTTCCATCAAATTCCAAAGGTTTGCAGGCAGTGAATTCTTTGTAGGTGCATCCTACACGATTTCCTGTACTGCCAGATCCAAGGTTATTGTTGGTATGTAGCGCAGCCTGTACTGCGGCTATGTTTGAAGCTAGAAAAGTACGGAATTCCTCTTCATTCATATTCACGGTGTGTCGAGTAGTCGGTGCCATTTCCTTCAAAATAGTCAAATGGAACAAGTTAATCATACAGAATATTAAGAGTAGTTAATAGTATTTCGTAGCATAATATGAACTCATTTATAAAAGCTTTTTCTTCATAGTAGCATTTTATAAGTTTAAATTCGGGTAGTACCAACCCGTTAAGTTCATACTTAGTAGCTAATATACAATTCAACTACTACAATTCTATATGAAAAACTGATTGTAATAATATTTCGCGTTCAAACTTTTATACAATATTTTACAAACTTACAATACCGCTTATTTTACATAAAGCATGAAATATAGCACACAATAACTTTGATACAAGATAGTTGTGAAGATAATTCTAGCTAGTACACAAGTCGTTCAGCAAAGGCAATAAAGACACGTAATTCATACGTCCAGAAATAAGTCATGCATTCTGGTTTTACTAGGACTACTTCCCATCCTTGGTCTTGTGGAACATAACCGTTATGGCCGTTGATAAGACAGCGTGTTGTAACGTCGTCAAAGGGACGAGGGTTACGTAATGTCCAACAGTCCTGTAACAATCTAAAAACCTCATTTCTTACCCCAATTACCGACTCTGTCACTTGTGGGAACGTTTTGTTTAATAGTTGTAGGCCGATGTTCTTGTTCTCACTTTGGTGAGTAGCGAACATTACTAATCCGTAAGCATAACATGCTTCTTTATGTTGCATGTTAGCCGCTTTTTCTAAATCACGAAGTCCAATATTCGGATATATTGAGTCAAAATAATTTCTTAACCCATTGCGTAAAATAGCATTTGGGTTCCCCGCAATATATGCGTCAAAGTAAACACATCGTAACTTATGGATTTCCCAATGTGATATCCCCCATCTTTCTAACGAAAGCCTTTTATAAACCAAGGCATTCTTGGAACGTTCTTCGAATGTCTTACAAACTGATCTCGCCTTAAATAGTTGTGCCGAAGAATTCTGACCGACTCTAGACAAGATTTCATCAATCATGTCTCCGGGTAGGTCTCTTAAAATATTGGGTTGTCTATCCATTTTGTGTTTTTATACTGTAAAATAGACAAGAGTTAGATTCATAAAAAAAAAATACTTATTAATACAAGCAATTTTTTTACATATATCATAAAGCATAAGCACACTATATTACATATATTACACCACACGAATACAACTATCTTATTCCGACTCGCTCATTTCTTCTTGTTCGGTTTTGGTTCGTTTTGCCAAGTTTCTAGGGATATATGATGTTCCCCTAATACGAGCCGTCGTTGTCCACATTGGTTTAGAAAAACCTGGTGGTTTAGAGGTTCCCGGGTCATTGTTACAACTTAAGGACTTCGGGGGTTGACGATACATATAAAGTTCATCGGGGTTGGAATTAGATTTCTCTATTTTTATGCCCTTTCCCTTATTATTTTCTTTTGCCTTTTTAAATTCAGTTGGGGTAATTTCTATAACATCATCGGAATTCTCATCGGAATCCGATTCATCGGAGAATTGGTAATCCTCCCAATATTTTGCTTCCTTGGCGGAAACACCATTGACCATAATTAACCTTGGTCGGTTGGTTGGGGATTTTCTTTTACTTAACCGTTTTATTATTTCCCCCGCCGGTTCTATTTCTTCATCCGGTTCCGATTCTTCTTCCGGTTCCGACTCTTCTTCCGGTTCCTCTTCGGGAACTTGTGAATCAGTCCACGAATCATTCCAATTTACATTTGACTCTTCATTATTATTAGGTGAGTCAATGGGACTTGTTCTAGAGGTAGATATCTATCACATAATATCAAACGCGTTAAGAGATTAATATATCACATAATATTCACATGTTAAAAATATATAGTTTCCAACAAAATTTGTTAAGCAATCATTTTTCAAGTAAACACGGTCGAAGTCCAGACTCACTAATGCATTCTAACAAACACTATAAGACACACTAATGCAAAATTCTGGTTCTCTAAGACCAACGCTCTGATACCAACTGAAATGTCCCATTCTTATTGATTAAAAACGTTCCATATTAATTGATTTCGTTGCGAGGTTTTGACCTCTATATGAGACGTTTTTCAAAGACTGCATTCATTTTTAAAACAAACCATAACCTTTATTTCATAAATAAAGGTTTAAAAAGCTTTACGTAGATTATCAAATAATGATAATCTAAAATATCCTGTTTACACACGACCATTACATAATGGTTTACAATACAAATATGTTACATCAAAATCAGTTTCTTGAATGCAGTTTTTACACAATATCATACAAACATGGACTCCAAATCTTGTCCTTATTTTAGTATGCAACAGCGGAAGCTCTTAGTATTCACCTGAGAATAAACATGCTTTAAACGTCAACAAAAATGTTGGTGAGTTATAGGTTTAACCTATATATATCAAATCGTAACAATAGACCACAAGATTTCATATTTCAATACACATCCCATACATAGAGATAAAAATCATTCATATGGTGAACACCTGGTAACCGACATTAACAAGATGCATATATATAAGAATATCCCCATCATTCCGGGACACCCTTCGGATATGATATAAATTTCGAAGTACTAAAGCATCCAGTACTTTGGATGGGGTTTGTTAGGCCCAATAGATCTATCTTTAGGATTCGCGTCAATTAGGGTGTCTGTTCCCTAATTCTTAGATTACCAGACTTAATAAAAAGGGGCATATTCGATTTCGATAATTCAACCATAGAATGTAGTTTCACGTACTTGTGTCTATTTTGTAAATCATTTATAAAACCTGCATGTATTCTCATCCCAAAAATATTAGATTTTAAAAGTGGGACTATAACTCACTTTCACAGATTTTTACTTCGTCGAGAAGTAAGACTTGGCCACTGGTTGATTCACGAACCTATAACAATATATACATATATATCAAAGTATGTTCAAAATATATTTACAACACTTTTAATATATTTTGATGTTTTAAGTTTATTAAGTCAGCTGTCCTCGTTAGTAACCTACAACTAGTTGTCCACAGTTAGATGTACAGAAATAAATAGATAAATATTATCTTGAATCAATCCACGACCCAGTGTATACGTATCTCAGTATTGATCACAACTCAAACTATATATATTTTGGAATCAACCTCAACCCTGTATAGCTAACTCCAACATTCACATATAGAGTGTCTATGGTTGTTCCGAAATATATATAGATGTGTCGACATGATAGGTCGAAACATTGTATACGTGTCTATGGTATCTCAAGATTACATAATATACAATACAAGTTGATTAAGTTATGGTTGGAATAGATTTGTTACCAATTTTCACGTAGCTAAAATGAGAACAATTATCCAATCTTGTTTTACCCATAACTTCTTCATTTTAAATCCGTTTTGAGTGAATCAAATTGCTATGGTTTCATATTGAACTCTATTTTATGAATCTAAACAGAAAAAGTATAGGTTTATAGTCAGAAAAATAAGTTACAAGTCGTTTTTGTTAAGGTAGTCATTTCAGTCGAAAGAACGACGTCTAGATGACCATTTTAGAAAACATACTTCCACTTTGAGTTTAACCATAATTTTTGGATATATTTTCATGTTCATAATAAAAATAATTTTCTCAGAATAACAACTTTTAAATCAAATTTTATCATAGTTTTTAATTAACTAACCCAAAACAGCCCGCGGTGTTACTACGACGGCGTAAATCCGGTTTTACGGTGTTTTTCGTGTTTCCAGGTTTTAAATCATTAAGTTAGCATATCATATAGATATAGAACATGTGTTTAGTTGATTTTAAAAGTCAAGTTAGAAGGATTAACTTTTGTTTGCGAACAAGTTTAGAATTAACTAAACTATGTTCTAGTGATTACAAGTTTAAACCTTCGAATAAGATAGCTTTATATGTATGAATCGAATGATGCTATGAACATCATTACTACCTTAAGTTCCTTGGATAAACCTACTGGAAAAGATAAAAATGGATCTAGCTTCAACGGATCCTTGGATGGCTCGAAGTTCTTGAAGCAGAATCATGACACGAAAACAAGTTCAAGTAAGATCATCACTTGAAATAAAATTGTTATAGTTATAGAAATTGAACCAAAGTTTGAATATGATTATTACCTTGTATTAGAATGATAACCTACTGTAAGAAACAAAGATTTCTTGAGGTTGGATGATCACCTTACAAGATTGGAAGTGAGCTAGCAAACTTGAAAGTATTCTTGATTTTATGTAACTAGAACTTGTAGAATATATGAAGAACACTTAGAACTTGAAGATAGAACTTGAGAGAGATCAATTAGATGAAGAAAATTGAAGAATGAAAGTGTTTGTAGGTGTTTTTGGTCGTTGGTGTATGGATTAGATATAAAGGATATGTAATTTTGTTTTCATGTAAATAAGTCATGAATGATTACTCATATTTTTGTAATTTTATGAGATATTTCATGCTAGTTGCCAAATGATGGTTCCCACATGTGTTAGGTGACTCACATGGGCTGCTAAGAGCTGATCATTGGAGTGTATATACCAATAGTACATACATCTAAAAGCTGTGTATTGTACGAGTACGAATACGGGTGCATACGAGTAGAATTGTTGATGAAACTGAACGAGGATGTAATTGTAAGCATTTTTGTTAAGTAGAAGTATTTTGATAAGTGTATTGAAGTCTTTAAAAAGTGTATAAATACATATTAAAACACTACATGTATATACATTTTAACTGAGTCGTTAAGTCATCGTTAGTCGTTACATGTAAGTGTTGTTTTGAAACCTTTAGGTTAACGATCTTGTTAAATATTGTTAACCCAATGTTTATAATATCAAATGAGAATTTAAATTATTATATTATCATGATATTATTATGTATGAATATCTCTTAATATGATATATATACATTAAATGTCTTTACAACGATAATCGTTACATATATGTCTCGTTTAAAAATCATTAAGTTAGTAGTCTTGTTTTTACATATGTAGTTCATTGTTAATATACTTAATGATATGTTTACTTATCATAGTATCATGTTAACTATATATATATCCATATATATGTCATCATATAGTTTTTACAAGTTTTAACGTTCGTGAATCACCGGTTAACTTGGGTGGTCAATTGTCTATATGAAACATATTTCAATTAATCAAGTCTTAACAAGTTTGATTGCTTAACATGTTGGAAACATTTAATCATGTAAATATCAATCTCAATTAATATATATAAACATGGAAAAGTTCGGGTCACTACATTGCAATGTTGTCTGCGAGAAGTGCCAACGGTCTGGGCATGTTGGAAAAGACTGCAAGGTCACCACTTTGAATGGGAAGCCGAACACCAACGGGCCGAAGAAATGTTATGAATGCGGGCAGACGGGCCATTTTAGAAATGCGTGTCCAAACAAGCGAAAAGACGGCGGACCACCCCGCGCTAGGGCTTTCAATGTTAATGCAAGGGACGTACGCGAAAACCCCGACTTGGTGACAGGTATATTCAAAATCAACAACCTTTTAGCTTCTGTCTTGTTTGATACTGGTGCGGATAGAAGTTATGTATGTAGACATTTTTGCGATAAGATTAATTGGTCATTAGTCCCGTTAAAAGAGAGTATGCTTGTCGAGGTCGCCAATGGAAAACTTGAAAAGGTTGACCATATTAGTCGTGGAGCTATTATCAACATAGCTGGTGCAGATTTCGAAATTGATTTGATACCTATCAAACTGGAAAGTTTTGACGTGATCGTTGGTATGGATTGGTTGACCAAGATAAAGGCTGATATTATTTGTGGAGATAAAGCACTTCGTATACCACAAGGAGACGGTGAGCCACTAATCATCTACGGAGAGAGATGTACCTCGAAGCTGAACCTCATTAGTTGCGTGAAAGCGCAAAAGATTATGATGAAGGGACGTTTTGCTGTCCTAGCACATGTGAAAGCGGTAGAAACTGAGGTGAAGAATGTGAACGACGTTCGAATAGTGAACGAATTTTCCGATGTCTTCCCTGAAGAATTGCCTGGATTACCGCCGCCAAGAGCAGTAGAGTTTCAGATTGATTTAGTGCCAGGAGCTGCACCTATAGCTCGCGCACCCTATAGACTCGCACCTTCCGAGATGCAAGAATTACAAAGTCAACTACAAGAACTACTTGACCGTGGATTTATCCAACCAAGTTTCTCGCCTTGGGGCGCACCTGTGTTGTTTGTGAAGAAGAAGGATGGATCCTTCCGTATGTGTATCAACTACCGTGTACTCAACAAATTGACTATCAATAATCGGTATCCTCTTCCACGAATTGACGATCTTTTTGACCAACTACAAGGATCGAGTGTCTACTCAAAGATCAATTTACGATCCGGTTATCACCAGTTGAGGGTGAAGGAAAGTGACGTGATGAAAACTGCATTCAGGACTCGTTATGGTCATTATGAGTTTCTCGTGATGCCATTCGGTTTGACAAATGCACCTGCCGTGTTCATGGACATTATGAATCGTGTCTGCAAGCCGTACTTGGATAAGTTTGTTATCGTCTTCATAGATGATATCCTCATCTACTCTAAGAGCGAAGAAGAACATGAGCAACACCTCCGACTAGTGCTTGAACTCTTGAGACAAGAGCAACTTTACGCCAAATTCTCCAAGTTTCGAGTTAGAGACCATTTCGCTCTACTGTTTTTTGATGTGCTTGTTGGGTTTTATATAGGTTTCCAAATATGAGGAATGCTAGCCCAAGCCCAAAGCCCAACAAATTAGGCCCATATGCTTGTTGACTTGGTCAAGCACTTTAGGGCATTAAAACCTCCAAGTGTGCAGCCATTTTTGATATATCAAGAGAGTTGTGAGATTAAGAAAAAGAGAGAAACCCCAATTCCCGTTTTTGAAGACTGCAGCTCACAAATCGGACGATCCCCGGAGATCCGACCGTTGAATATTCACTATTTTTGGACAGCGTATTCCTTACATCTGGGCCAGGTTTTCAACCATTGAATTCGTCTCAAGTGGTCTCTAACTCGAGTTACAGCCGGTCAAACAGTAGCAGTTTTTTTGGGTGACGAATTTCCTCTTTTGTCTTTAGATTTTCATATACTTGTTGATTGTTGTAGTTCAAGAGTATGATGATGTTGTATGCCTCTAGTTGATCTAGAGAAGACCTATTGTATTGCTCTCTTGTTGATGATAGTGGAATTTAAGTGGCTTACGAGTCCCGTGGTTTTTACTCTCGATTTTGAGAGGTTTTCCACGTAAAAAGTCTCGTGTGTATTGTGTGTGCTTATTTATTTCGTATTTGCTGATTTGGGACAGAATTGGGGCTGATTTGTGGTGATTGTGGTATACCTTATTTGTTAGTTTCCTCACGAGTTCATACGGGTCGGGAAATGTTTGTCAAACGGATGTTTTTTTCCGTTTTGTAGATTGCCCGTTGTGACTATTTTCCCATCAGTGCTAGTTGAAAATATTACTATGTTTCTTTCCTGAGGTCCCAGGGCGTGTAACAAATATACCAAATGTTTTTAAGCAGTCAAAAATGTAAAATATAATCGTGTGTAAAAGTCGCCAGCTAATGAGATTATCAGGCATTCACGAAAAAGGGTAGGACTAACATTTCATAGGCATTCAGAAGCACCTACAAATATGACTGATTCTTCAATTCTTTTATTCGGTTTCGTCTTTTCGCATAACAAAGTTGTTGAAACCTCCACAAACACCTTTGTCTCCTGTTATTACAACAATGGCAACTTTTTTAACAGGTCTAATGATCGTTAACGACATGTTAACGTCTTCTAAATGAATTTGTTGGTTGATGCTGAAAATGGTGATCTAATGATACCCATGACGAAAGCTTAAGTAGAGACATTGATTTTATACGATTCTTGCTAGCTAGCGTTTTAATGATATTGTGCTTGACAATTTGTAAAGGACTAACTGAAAATGAAAATGTCCTATTCAACCAAAGTCAGCCTTGATTTACCTGCCAGAAATTGACAATGTAAATCACAACTACATCATCAATAATTGCTTAATAAATCAGTATTAGCTGACGTCATTCGGAATTTAGGTAGAATATGAATACACATAGAAACTTTCTTCATTTCAATATACACATAACAGCAACTTAAGTGGTGTAAAAAATCACTTTCCATTAACTAACTATTCATTTTTTATTTAGCATTATATAATCGAATTTTTAATGTGAATCTCTTACATGATACAGCTCAGTACAACAATTAACGAAATTGAAAAGCTTTAATTTCATTTTAGATAGAAACAATGAAATAGAACATAAACCCTAATTAGTAATTATTATAGATTATAGATATAAATATAAATTAAATAATAAGCATGATATGAGATAGAATAACCTTGAATCTTGATATATTTTTTAGATTACAAAGAAGAAACAACATATTATGACAAAATTGAATAGGCATTTGATGATAGAAATGAGAAGATGAATATCCCTGACTCGACACAAGTGCTGGTAAACTGATTTGAGCTAAACACAAAGATTATTTTTTGGGCCCAAAAAGATTGTTTGGGCCTTTAAAGTTTTCGGGCCCTAGCGACCACCATTTTTGGTCCGACATGTACTCTGCATGTGACCCATATGTATCTCTTGTATTGCTAGTAGACATCTTTAAGGGATCAAAAAGCACGGGGTGTCGTTCAACCTTCCCACTTTATAACACTTTGAAAATATATTTCGTTCTTATGATGTCTCAATTAGACACTGAAAATGATATTGCTGAAAAAAAAAGTAAAGATATCGTTTCATTTTTAACATTTGAAATTGTAACGTTCAAGATACGGTGACTAACAGTGCCAAATTATCGACGCCTGTCTGGTGTTGATTTCACCATTGTTTCCGGCTTCGATTTCGGGCAACGTTGAAATTTAAAAGTTGACATCTCGTGCTCTAACGATGCCCCACGTATCATAAAAATGAAGCTCGTCGCATCCTTTATGAGGCGCCGTTTTTAGAAGTTTGGAGGGCGTTGGACATTTCTTCAATAGGCAACAAAGAAAAATTGACAGCCAAAGCTTTTAACACCTCATAACTTCCCCCACTTCTCTTTATCAAATGAAAATCTTAAGTATCTCAAAGTTCTTATGTACGGAATTCGAGTGTTGTTATTGTGATTATGTTTTTGTTGCTTCATTTATTTTACTATGGTTAAGTACATGGTCTCACCAATAGAACCAATGTTAAAGTATTAAAAGACCATCAATGACAGAGCTAATGGGAACCAACTAGTGGTGCTTTGGCCCTTAACTGGTCCAAACTTTCTGTCACACCCTCAAATAGGGCATGAGGTATTTGTGACTAATTATATCAAATCACAGTTGTATAAACGAGAACGACTCTATATGAGACGTTTTATTGAGTTTTGCAGCGGAAGATAAATAGATTATATTGTATTTAGAGCATTAAATGTTTTTAAATGAATTGGTAAGTAATGCATGAAGACTCCAAGCATGGCAAGAAATCATCATCAAAGCAGCAGATATACAGCGGAAGCAATATTTAAGTACCTGAGAATAAACAAGCTTAAAAAGTCAACACGAGGTTGAGTGAGCTCATAGGTTTGTCATAAATAATGATTTCAGTAATAGATCACGAGATTTAATAAAAGACGATATATCATGTATATCAAAAGTATGCCATGAGCGTATAATATCAAAACTAAACGATTTTACCCCGTAACAATACATATGTAATTGTCGAGATCATTATTATACCACCAATTGACCTGAGGTCAACAGTGCGGGACGTTACTCCCAATAGCGCTATTTATAATAATTCCGTTTGCCTCTTCATTATCTAGTAATTAATGATATTACAAAGCAGGTTTTTTGCATGTTTCAAATGAACACAATAAAAGTACTCATGTTGGTCGCATAATAGTTTGTACTTGTGTCTATCAGTTATAAAAATAGTACATGTATTCTCAGCCCAAAAATATAGATAAAAAGCGAGCAAATGAAACTCGCGATACGATACGATACGATACGATAGTTTGTAGTAAATATGCATATGATGGCACTGAACAAGTACAGAGTTGACTTCGGATTCACGAACCTATATCAAGTATATATATTAACACATATACTCGTAATCGAATAAGTTTATATATGTTATTTCAATTGTTAAATATTTTTGTATATATACTTTTATATATATTCTATACATAAGTATTTATTTGATAAAATAATATTAATAATGATAATAAATAAAGAGGTGTATTATTTTGTAATAATAATAATATTCATAATGATAATGGTAATATTCGTAAAAATAATAATAATGATACTACTAATAATATTCTTAATGATAATACTAAATAAATTGATAGATTTAAAAATAATGATACTTTTATTAATAACGATAATAATAATGATATTAATAATAATACGTATAATAATAATAATAATGATAACAGTAGTTTTTAATAAAATGAAAGGTTTAATAATGATGATAATGAAAATAATTTTGATAATAATACTTAATACTTAATAATAATAATAATAATAATAATAATAATAATAATAATAATAATAATAATAATAATAATAATAATAATAATAATGATAATGCTAGTAATTATAATAATATTGGTGATAATAATAATAATACTAATAATCATAATTATAATTATAATCATAAATGGTACTACCTCCGTCTCATTCCAATAGGACAGTATTCCATTTTGGACTGTCCCATTCTGATAGTCCACTTCCATAAATAGAAAGGAAAGAAGATATTTCATTGATGGATCTGGAGAGAGAAGATATTTCATTGGTGGAGAAATGAAGTTAGTGGAATTTTCTAAAACTGCGTGTTTTTTGTCTGTGAACTATTGGAATGAGACGGAGGGAGTAACTAATATTTGTATTAGTAATAATAATAATAATAATAATAATAATAATAATAATAATAATAATAATAATAATAATAATAATAATAATAATAATAATAATAATAATAATAAGAATTACTACTTTAATAAGCTTTTCTAAAAAGAATGCCCAAGACGGGACTCAAACCCGCGATCTCTCACTAACCCGCAAACACCCTTAACCATCCTGCTATCTTTGTTTTTCTGATTTAAAACCCAGACTCAAAGTATTTAACTCGTATTCTTAACTGTTCTTCTTTATCTTCCTCAAGAACAATCGACCAGACTAAATCCAAATCTAATTAACGAAATTCTAATCTTAATTTAAGACTTGAAACTGAACTACAATTATCAATTGTGGGTTACAATGATCGAATAAAAAGTAATGGAAGCAGCAGCATTAGCTGTCACGAACCAAACATGAACTCAATTCGCGTTTTTAAAATCTAGACACCTGTGGACTATAAATATAACATGAAATAGGTGTTAAATCTTTTAAAGAAACTTCTGAAAATATCAATTGAACTTGAATCATAACAGTTAACTCGAATTCGTCGAAGAACAATCGTTTGACTTTTTAAAACCGAAACTTTGACCTCAAAATTAGAACTCGATAGATTGAATTGGGTTTTGAAACTTTCCAGATAGATTGAATATAAGATTCCTAACATCACTACATTTCTAGATTTTTGAAATTTATTCGAATTTGAAGCTTTAAAAAAAATAAGTCAAGAACAGAGGTAACGAAAAGAAAAAAAAAATTTCTGTTTAAACTCAATCAATTAATCTGTTGTAACGATTTTAATTGATAATGGTGTGAATGATACAGAGAAATTCGGTTGTTTTTATAGCAGAAAGATGTCGACACTCCAGCACACTTAAGAAGAAAAGAAGAAATAAAAAAAAATAATAAAAATAAAAGGCTCGATAAAAAAATAAAGCAGATCACGTTTTGTTTAAAAAAATCAAAAGTAGTTCACAATTTTAGAAGAAAAAAAATTAAAAGCAGTTAGTACATAATTTTTGACTTTTAAATTTTATTTTTAATTGATATTATTATTAAATATATTAATAAATATATTAATAACTAATTAATAGAAGTATTAATAATAATTTGATAATATTATTAATAATAATAAAAGCAATAATAATGATAATAATAATAATAATATTGATAATAATAATATTTTTAATATCATTAATAATAATAGTAATAATAATAATAATGATAATTATCAATTATCAATAATAATAATAATCTATCTATCTATTTATCTATTTATTATTATATTATAATAACAAAGCTAAAAATAAATCATCTAAAATTTAAATCATTCCTCTCATGATTAAAAGACGGGATCTAAATGGAAAAATAGAGGTTCTTCAAAATTCAACTCATTCACAATCAAACACGTTCTTCACGTCCCAGGTTATTCAAAAGAATGAACCCTAATTTCCTCTCAAAAACACACGCCTAACATCAAAATCGTGGATTCTTCCTTCACGTCTCAGGTTCAACCCTAACGTCTCAGGTAAGGTATTCTTATTTCAGTAAGGGTTGCTAAAGGTAGTTCCACCACCACAAATCTTCTTCTAAAATCAAATTCAAAACTAAAGGATTCATCCACTAATTCAATCCGTTTGAGCGTTTAACAGGAAGATGAATGGATGGTCCGGTATAATGAAATATTAGGGTTTCAATCACACGCTCCATCTCAAACAAATTCCAATTTCATTCTCATCTTATTCAAGGTACACAAATCCTATTTTAACAATCTTCAAAAAATCTCATCGTTTGAGTACAATTAAATCGTGTTTGAGAACCATCCCAAGTGGTTGGGGCCCTGAGTTCTTTGCAAGAGGTCTCAGGTTCGAATCCCGTCTGCGACGAATATTTAGTGGTGGCCAGGGATGGGTTGGAAACAGCCAGGGAGTAATCCTGCTGGGCTGCGTACATCAGAGTATGTGGTCGGATTACTCAGCCCTCCCGGGTAGCCCGAACAGGGAAAACCTTCTACCTTTTACCTTTTACCTTTTTAAATCGTGTTTGAGAAGAAGGAATATTGATGGTAAGATTTTTCTGGATTTAGACTCATTATCTGGTTATTGTTAAGGCCTACAAAAATGCTTGCAAAATAGAGATTTCTCTAGCCATGTTGTACGGTTTTTTGATTGATTCCTTCACATTTACAAGTATTGGCATCAGACTAATGGCAATATTATTGTTCATGGATATTTTAAGAACATGCGATAAAAATGCCAATGTTGATATAGTAATGTTGGTGCTTATCATATAATAATGTAGGTGTTTATTATAGTTATGTTCTAACTGAATTTTTTGTGAATAAAATTCATATTATAATTTTCCAGGTTTTCAATTTAACCATTTTTTGATATCTAGATATGTTTGTAGGTTTAACTCATTCACAACTATGTTAGGTACTTCATAGACCTTAGTTTGTATAGCTTGCACGTGGTGTGACCTTTAAGGAATAGAGTTAAAGATGCAATATCTGCTTTAAAAAAAAAAAAATCTGCTTAGATAAAGAGTTTTTGATGCAGTAACTTCTAAAGATTAATGCAGTTGAAGCACACTAGAAAAATAAGTACAATTTGACAGGAAACTATAGTTATTTGCATGTTTAATGTAGTATGTGCTCTAAATGATATGTCCTATTATGGTACTGTATATTGCTAAGAGAACGAGAAATACCGAAAAACCTTCTTATTGATCCTAAAGGAGTGAATGGAATACTAATTAGCAAGCTTGTGAATTGGTTTTAACGACAAATGGTGTACGTTTCTGTTGATTATCGAGCTATTATATTGTTTTTTTTTTTTTTTTTTTTTTTTTTTGTTATGTAGAAGTACATGAAGAAAGACAAGTTGAAGATTTGGCTCACATTGATGGGCATATGAAGGCTTATAAAGCCAAAGGTATAATTGGGAGCTAGCATATCTATGATAAGATATATATAATTTTTACATTCCTTCATAATCCAAGTTGTTTTAATGTACAGGGCCTTATTGAAGGTTCAACTCTTCAGTAGTTGACAAAAGAGAACTTGTGTTTTGTTGTGTTCCATATTATTGATATGAATCCCTTGCAAATGCTTTCTAACTTGACCAAGGTAAATTGGTTAAAGAAGTATATTTAAGTAAACCTTAAATTTTATTTTCATAAACTGTGTTCTCGAAATAACTTTTATCATGCCTTTCAGTTCTGAATCTTTTGACTCTGTATACTAAAATGATAGTTTGATTCTAGAAAAAAGGTCCCCTTCAGAAACCAATAAGTTTGATTCAAGGGCGACCAAGTGTGGGGAAAACAGTCTGTTTTGCATTGATTCGTGATCACATGGCTATGGAAGGCCAAGGCCAGGTAATTTTGGTGCCAGTTTTTTTTTTTCCTAATAAAATGTAGTACGTGAATTATTGAATGATCATAATGATGGACACTTATATCAGGTTCGGGTATGTGCACCTACAGTGTGGTCGTAGTTCAACTCGCAGGCATGATAATTTTCACGGGATTGAAGGTATTGATTATTTATTGCTTTCCATGCTATAATTCATGTTTGCTTTTCACTATTTCTATAGGTGTGCTTATTGATGAATTTACTCAATGAACTAAGCCCGCGTCTTGGTTAGAGCTTTTAAACAGAAACAAAAATGACATGAATGACCAGTTGCAAATTCGATCTTTATGGTCCTGAAGCAATTATGTAATGACACTCGTCATATTAGTCTGCAAGTTTCTTGAAAAAATACAGAAAATGGCGTTACCAAGGTTCAATATTTACTCTGTGGTGTAACGAATAGCATTTTCAATCCAAAAGTACTCTTGCACAAATGTACACTAGCTAACAAACTATGATTTTGAAAATATATATATCGAAAGTAAGAGATTCCCCTTAAATCGGTCAAAACGTAACCATACTGAAGTCCGATAATGCAAGCAGGCCAGAAAAGCTGTTAAGAGCTGCACATACACAATTTAAACAGCCTCATCAACTGTATATAATTATTCAACTGAATGCAATAATTATTATCTAAAAATAAAGTTTTAAGGTTCAAGACTACTTCTGTTTTGAAGAAAGGTTTACTTGGGTAATGCTTTCTCCCCATGGTGGATCCGAAAACGAGCATCGATATGATACCCCAAGCAATTTACAATCTATGGTGAGTACTCTTTTTTGATAATTTACTTGCCGAATTCTCTCTTTAAATTTTGAGCAAAACTATTTTGCTAAATTGTGTGTACAGAAATCGCATGTATTGATGATGAAGGATTTTATACACATGGTCTTGGAGAAAGATGACATGTTACTATGTGTAGCATGCTTAAGGTACTTTGTACAATTTTCCATTATAAGGATAAATTAATAAATTATTACTCATGATAAATGATAGACTTCATGTGATATGTTTGCATTTCAATTCAGGATTCATGGGCAGAAGTTGCAGGTCTGCCCCCTCATTGCAACATCTAGCAAATATCATCGTCAGGGAAGTTGTAAGTTTACTTGGTTAGTTCTTTTATGCAAATGTATTCTCTATTACTAAGTAACATCTTTATGATTAAAGATGTTTGCTGATTTTGGCCACATCTTATATTATGCAATTCAGGTACTTTTTGTGACATTAACCTTACATGTGGAATCACCCACAATTTTTGTCACTTATGTATTCCATCGACGTTTTCGACTTTGGTTTTACTGAGTTCAGTCATTTGCTATGAATTTTCTTCACGTTGATATAGAGCAAATATGGGGGCATTACACAATATAGAAGAGGCTCAAAATCACTTTGAGTAACACAACTATTCAGCCATGGTCAATTACGAGTATTGGTTATTTCAATCCCCTACATCACATAAAGCGTAACATCAAATTCAATGTGTCAGACTCTTATGTACCCCACTTCCAATCTTACACGTGTCCTACACCACTGATTTTCTTTTATTCATTTTTTCTTTTAACCAAAAATACTATAACGCAACACGTGTCCCAGACATATATTATCATAATTTCATTCGTTCATATTACTCCATTCTCTCTCTCCTTCAAACTTCACATAACCAGACCACAAATTCACGCCATCTTTACAGACCTTCAGCAGCAAAATCATATAGGAACATCATAGTATTACTGATCAGAGTTTTACAAATGGATCGGTATCCGTTTGGTATAAACGGCTTAAAATTGGTCTCATACGATTCAGTTCGTACAATCGCTGTGTTGCTCAAGAACCCTAATAAATTCATTCATTTGGTTCAACTTACGATCGATTTATTTATTTTCTATCTCTACGGTTTTTATACTTTGTTCCACAATTCAGACGCCAATTATGCCCTAAATTGAATCTCAGGTATGCCCTAAATTGAATCTCAGCTATGCCCTAAATTGAATCTCAGGTATGTCATTCAACTCTGATTTAGTAACTTAACATTCGTTACTCCTTTAATTGCATCATTCCAACTTTTTAATTCACACAATACTTTGAATTAATCTTCATTCGTTAGTTTCTATTATATATTATATTAAACTGTGTTATATTGTAAATCTTAATATTCATTAATTCTGCGATAATTATGATCATCCTAATAATTTGGTTTGTTATCATTCGAGATTTGAATTTTAAGCATTCCAATCTTATCTATTTCTTTAATGTAGTTGAAAACGTGTTATCTTATATATAAATAAACAAGATTTATTTAATAAAGATATAAAGATGTGTTGGTCATGGACTTCATTGTTATAATATACTGTGTTTTATATGAAGTGCTCAACAAGTGTTTGATAAAATGCCTTAGTGAGCATGTTATTATTTTCTTTTTTTGCTTTGCGAATATAACATATCATTTGATTCATTTGATTTTCAATTTGTGTTACTTCATTATCACAAAATGAGACTACTTTTTTTTTAGCGTAGGTTGTTTTTTTGTACAGTATGCATACCATGATCACACAATGAGACACTTTACATTATTATTTGTGGTGCTTGGAATTCTGAAGCCAGACATTTTCTTAACCTAACAAACCGTAAAATGTGATTCTCTCTTTTACATCATGTGTATAACAGCACCAACTAAATGGGTATGCTTTGATTTCCTTTTATACATATTCTAAAGTGGTTATTATTAGATAATTAGATGGGTCGCACATATCAAGTTTCAAAGTCAACTGTTTATATTATCATAAAAAATAAAAAAAAATTCGTAACAATATTGAGACTATTGTTTTTGTGACTTTTTAAGATGTTAAACAATATTCACAGGCTCACATGCCGTTATGTTTCACGTTATTTCTTCATATTATAGTTTCGGTTTTTTGAATATATTTTGATTTGTGCTACTCGCAGACGATACCAAAAGGGTTTATCATAATATAATACAGTGGCATATATGGAATTGAAGATGTGCTTAGTTCATCAACTGAACCTATCATGATTAGAGGTATATAAAATGGAACTATATGGATGAAGATGCCAAGAAACATTCATGATTGGAAATTATGCAATATAAATAGTTGCAGGGAATGCTAAAGAAGCTGATAAATAACTACTTCCATGAAGGAAAGGTAATAGGCTCTTAATATCACTGCCTTTAATGATTTACACATGTTAATTTAGGAAAAAAAAATGCACACAAGTTTACATCTTTAGTCAACCATGACAAATATGGCAGTTTTATTTCTTATTGAAGTCATATATGTATGAAATTTGATTCTTTGAATATTGGCAACTTTTATATACAAATTGAATACATTTAGTTCTGATGGGGCATTATTTTTCAGCTAATGCGTTGATTTGGTAACCGGTTGAAGGGATGGTTGATATACCATAGGCACAACCTGGTGAACGCATTGATGAATGTGAACTTCTCAAGTTGTTTGTTCAAGAGGTATTTATTTTAGAAAAAATATCATGGTTGGTCCCCAAAGTTTGTACCAAAAATCAAGATGGGACCTAAAGTTTAAATCGATCATAGTTGGTCCTAAGTTTTTAACATTGTACACTGTTGGTCCCACAATTTAACAAGCATTAATACCATCCAGTTAAGTAAATTAAGTGTCAAACAAGTGATGGGCTTTTTTGTCTTTCTACATGTTGCAGTTTTAAACCCTATAAGCTTCTTTTTTTTAAAACCCTATAAGCTACCCCCAAATTTACTTACGGTGTTACTTGTCAGACCCTGATATGAGGTATTGATCGGAGTCGAATGATGTTTCTTTGAAAATAATGGATATACAAACTGGAGATGCATATGACAGTATTAATATTATTGTCATGTGGGGTTAATTTCATGAAAATATAGTCATTTTTAAGTAAGTTCTGTTATAGGAGTAGGTAACAAACATTTTTTTTGGTCAGACATCCAACAACCACATGTTTGAGATGCACCTTAAATACGGCTATCCCAAGACCAGTTGGTTGCTTTAAGGCACTGTTGCAAAACACCCTGTCTCGAGCCGTTGCGACGGTTTGATGACTAGCCCGTCCCGTCTCGAAGAAAACAGTCTAATATGACAGTCAACGGTCAAAATTCGGATCAAAGTTGAAAAACAATCAGGTCAAAGTCTCTCAAAATTCGAAAAAGCCAGAAAGTCGGTAAAATCGGTCAAATTTGTCGTATTTTAGTTTGAATTTTCTATATTATATTGACGGTGATAGCGATTATGGGTACAAATTAGTCAGTTAAAGTTTTTGGCTTTAAAATATGTACACATATACACATTTATATACTTATATATTTAAAAGTCAACTATGGTCAACGTCCGTCTCGACCCCCGTCTCGACCCCGTCTCGAACGTTTCGACCTTTTTAGGACCCGACCGTCTCGACCCCGTCTCACGTCTTTTGCAACCTTGCTTTAAGGTATTCTGACAGGTTATCAGGTCACCCTAATATTTGAATAAACTATCGCATTGCCTAGCTAATATAAATGCTGTTCCAATCTACTCATACCTTATGTAGCGACCCGAACAAATCGTCATTGACGGCGCCGTCTACTTAGGTCCCGTTACGTGGTCATAAGTCTTTAAAACAACGTTTGACCAAAAGATATGTCGCATTCATTTCAAATGTAAAGATTGTTCAAAGTTTACAAGAATAGTTCCACCACAAGTTACGATACAAAGTTTTAAGTACAAATGAAACTTATGCGACACAATTTAAAAGTATCCAAAAGACGCTCCATGTATGCATATATACTCGACATCCAATGCAAGTATCAAAATAATGAGCGGAAGCATATATCATGTATCGTTCAAGGACCTGAGAAAAACATAGAAATCTGTCAACGAAAACGTTGGTGAAATCATAGGTTTAAGTAAGTAAGTACAAGTGAACCACAAGATTTGCATCAATGAAATAATAGTAATACATTCCAAAAGTTTGTTTCACGAGCACCCAATTATCAATGCTTAACATTTCTCCCATTGAACCCCATCACTTAGTGCTAGAACATACACTGTTTCTCGAAAATATATTTCATTCGTAAACGGTAGCGGACCGTTTGAATGAGGGTTTGTCAAACCCATATGGATCCATACAACATAAGTTCTCGCTTACACCCGGCAAGTGTAACTAATGATAATCGAATTGAGGATTTTGTTCTAAACTCGTATGTAGAATGTTTGTTTTCCTGTACTTGTGTTCACTTAGTAAAGAAATGTTTATGCTTTCTCATCCCAAATGTAAGTTCAAAAAGAGTAAAAGTGGGACTATGATCTCACCTTGAGTGCACGAGTAGTAAAGTACTTCAACAAGTAAACGTGTGCAAAGAACAATGCTAGTCTTGACCTAAACAATAGGTTGTATCAATAACGGTAAACACGATAGGTCAAAGATGTTCAATTAGTCCTATGGCTCGTTAAGACTCGATCATAATAGCATGTGAATCAAATTGTCATGTTTCATGCAAGGTACAAGTATAAAAACATGTTAGAACGATTGCACAAATATTTGGTTAAGTTTGATTAAAAGTCAACTTGGTCGGGTCAAAGTCAACGAAAAAGTCAACATGTTCGGGTCGGGTCCCGAACTATTTTTCTGAGGTTTTTAATCATATATGAGCATGTTAGAACAAGTTTCATGTGAATCGGAGGTCCGTAGTATGCCAAACATTTTTCGTATTTTGGACATGGAGGTCAGAACCTGACCACGGCATATGCCGCGCCGCGGCCAGAGGTTTCGGGAATCCAATTCTCACATATGATATGCCGTTTTGAAGGTAATGAGGCATACATTACAACTAAACACTAACAATTAACATTCCATGGCATTCAAGCATCCAAAAATTCATGTCAAGAACCATCAAACCCTAGTCAAACATCTCAAAATCAATAATCATGCTTTTGAAGTTTTCTTAATCAACATACACATCAAATTGAAGCTAGTGATACTAGGAACACAATTAGAACATGAACTTTTAGCATCTAACAACATATGATCATCCAAAATTCAAGAACAACACACCAAAAGTCAAGTTCATGCTAGTTATACTAAAACAACGAGATCGAGCATACAAATTACATACACGACATCACAATGAGCCATAGACACTAACTAACACCATTTCAAGTCAAAAACACGAATTTAGAGAAATCTAGAGTTTTAGAAATGTTACCCAAACGAGATGAAGTTGGTACCAAAATGAAGAGGATGAAGAGAGGATCACGAATATGTAATTTATTTTGTTGTAAGCCTCCTAGGTCGAATTTAGATGATGATTGAATGAATTTGGTAAATGTGTGTGTGTTCTTGTTAGAGAGAAAGAGAGAGAGAGGGAGATGGTTGAATGGTGGTGATTGGGGTGGACTAGTTGACCTAGTCAACTAGTTTGCCCCGTGTCAATTTTAGTCCCTCGAGTTTGTAGTCGGGTGCGGAAAATACCTAAACGGAATATTTTAAAACGCGTATTAACGGGAGATGTTATAAACATATAACGGAGTTTAAATTAGTATAATGGAAAAGTAAATGGAAAAAGGCGGGATGTTACATTACCTACTCCTTAAAAGAAATTTCGTCCCGAAATTTAAGTGGGCGTAGTAGTCGTTGTTTCTTCCTCGAGATCTTGCGTTTCTGAATTCACGAATAGATGAGGATACTTCCTTTGCATTTGATCTTGTCTTTCCCAAGTAAACTCGGGTCCCCTTTTGGCGTTCCAACGGACTTTAACAATCGGGATTCGGCTTTGTTTCAATGTCTTGACGGAGGTGTCCACAATTTCAACCGGTTCCTCCACAAAATGAAGTTTGTCATCAATAGTAAGTTCCTCGAGAGGGATGACGATATCGGGTTCGGCAAGACACTTTTTCAAGTTAGATACATGGAAGGTAGGATGAACGGAACTCAGTTGAGACGGAATATCTAAACGATAAGCAACGGTTCCAATACGCTCCAAGATTTCGAAAGGACCAATATACCGCGGATTTAGCTTCCCGCGTTTCCCAAAACGGATTACACCCTTTCGAGGTGCGACTTTTAACATTACTAGGTCACCGACTTGAAATTCAAGATCGTTGCGTCGTTTGTCGGTATAGCTCTTTTGACGACTTCGGGCCGTCCTAAGCCTATCTCGGATTTGAACGATTTTCTCGGTGGTTTCGTGAATGAGTTCGGGTCCGGTGATTTGTACGTCGCCTACCTCGGCCCAACAAAGAGGTGAACGACATTTGCGGCCATATAGCGCTTCAAAAGGTACGGCTTTAATACTCGCGTGATAACTATTGTTATAAGAGAACTCGGCGAGAGGTAAGTGCTTGTCCCAAGCTTTTCCGAAATCAACCACGCAAGCTCGTAACATGTCTTCCAAGGTTTGAATTGTACGTTCGCTTTGTCCATCGGTTTGAGGATGATATGCGGTGCTCATGTCTAAACGCGTTCCCAACGCTTCTTGCAATGTACGCCAAAATCTAGAAACGAAACGGCCATCTCGGTCGGAGATAATCGATAAAGGTACACCGTGTCGGGCTACGATCTCCTTAATGTAAAGTTGTGCAAGTTTCTCCATTTTGTCCGTTTCTTTCATGGCCAGGAAGTGTGCGGATTTGGTGAGACGGTCAACAATAACCCAAATGGTATCATAACCGCCCGACGTTTTTGGTAGTTTGGTGATAAAATCCATCGTGATCCTTTCCCACTTCCATTGCGGGATCTCGGGTTGTTGAAGTAATCCGGACGGTCTTTGGTGTTCGGCTTTGACTTTGGAACATGTCAAACACTTGGAAACATAAGTAGCTACGTCCCTTTTGATGCTCGGCCACCAATATAGTTGTTTAAGGTCGTGGTACATCTTATTGGCACCGGGGTGAATCGAGTATCGTGACTTATGGGCTTCATCTAAAATAAGGCTTCGTAGGTCCCCATAACTAGGCACCCAAATCCTTCCGGCGTAATATCGGAGTCCGGTCTCCCTAATTTCGAATCGAGAGACGAGAATGTTCAAGAGCTCGTGTGAAAGGTTTTCATCCTTGAGAGCCTCATCTTGGGCTACCCGAATTTGGCTATTAAGGTTTGTGTGGATGGTGATGTTTAAGGCTCGGACACGAAGAGGCACCGCTCTTTCTTTTCGACTTAAGGCATCGGCTACTACGTTTGCCTTCCCGGGATGGTAACGAAGCTCGCAATCGTAATCGTTCAAAGTTTCAATCCACCGTCGTTGTCTCATGTTTAGTTGCTTTTGATCAAAAATGTGTTGGAGACTTTTGTGGTTGGTAAAGATAGTACTCTTGGTTCCATAAAGATAGTGTCTCCACATTTTAAGTGCAAAGACAACGGCTCCGAGTTCGAGATCATGCGTCGTGTAGTTTCGTTCATGAATTTTGAGTTGTCGGGAGGCATAAGCAATGACTTTCTTTCGTTGCATCAATACACACCCAAAACCATGTTTCGAGGCATCGCAATATACAACAAAATCATCATTGCCTTCGGGAAGTGACAAGATAGGAGCGGTGGTTAGCTTTGTCTTCAAGATTTGAAACGCGGATTCTTGCTCGGTCGCCCAAATGAATTTCTTTCCCTTGTGAGTTAATGCGGTTAGAGGACGTGCAACCAAAGAGAAGTTTTCGATGAATCTACGATAGTACCCGGCGAGACCCAAGAATTGACGAATGTGAGTAGGAGTGGTAGGAGTCTCCCATTTGCTAATGGCTTCGATTTTTGTTGGATCGACTTTAATACCTTGGTCACTTACAACATGACCAAGAAATTGAACTTCCTTTAACCAAAATTCACACTTGGAGAATTTGGCATAGAGTTGTTCTTGTCTTAAAAGTTCAAGCACAAGTCGGAGGTGTTCCTCGTGTTCTTCTTCGCTTTTTGAATAGACCAATATATCATCGATGAACACAATAACGAATTTATCGAGATACGGTTTGCACACGCGGTTCATAAGATCCATGAACACCGCCGGGGCGTTAGTGAGACCAAATGGCATGACGAGGAATTCATAACTACCATAACGAGTCCGGAAAGCGGTTTTGGAGACATCTTCCCCCTTAACCCTTAATTGATGATAACCCGAGCGGAGATCGATTTTCGAATATACACAAGACCCTTGTAGTTGATCAAAGAGGTCATCGATGCGAGGAAGAGGATATCGGTTCTTAACCGTCAATTTATTTAGTTCACGATAATCAATGCACATTCGTAGGGATCCGTCTTTCTTTTTAACAAACAAAATCGGAGCGCCCCATGGTGAATGGCTAGGTTGGATAAAACCACGATCAAGTAGTTCTTGGATTTGACTTTGCAATTCTTGCATTTCGGATGGAGCGAGTCTATATGGTGCACGTGCTACGGGTGCGGCTCCCGGGATAAGATCGATTTGGAATTCTACCGGTCGATGAGCTGGAAGACCCGGCAATTCGTCGGGAAATACATCGGAAAAGTCACTAACAATTGGCACATCATCGATATGCTTATCATCGGACTCGACTTTCTTAACGTGGGCAAGGATCGCAAAACAACCCTTACGGAGTAGTTTTCTAACTTTAAGGCACGAAACGAGGTTGAGTCTGGTGCAAATCTTATCGCCATAAACAATCAAAGGTTCACCATTCTCGATAGGAATTCGGATTGCGTTAAGATCACAAAGGATGTGAGATTTCGTTTTGACTAACCAATTCATACCGATTATTACATCAAAGCTTCCTAGTTCTATGGGTATCAAGTCAATTTCAAATTCCTTACCCAAAATGTTTAACGTACACCCCCGGTAATATGTGTCGGCACTTAATAGTTTCTCGTTAGCCACTTCAATGGTATAAGTGGTATCTAATGGAAGAGGTGGAGTGCTAAAAGAATGAGTCAAAGTTTTGGATACAAAGCATTTATCGGCACCCGAATCGAATAAGCAAGAGACATAAGAATTGTTGAGAAGAAACGTACCCGTGACTAGTTCAGTGTCATCCCGGGCTTCCTCGGTGTTGATGTTGAAAGCTCGGCCGCGCCTATCGGGGTTATCTTTCCTCTTCGGGCATGCATTTCTATAATGGCCCGTTTGGCCACATTCGTAACAAGTGCCCGTCTTTGGTGCATTGGGCCACTTTCGAGCGACGGGAGTGGCACTTTTACAATCGTTGGCCTTATGACCAATTCCTTGGCACCGATGGCAAATTAGCTTACTACATTCGCCAAAGTGATGTTTGTTGCATTTGTTGCAAAGAGGTAGAATTCCGGCATAACCCTTCTTGCCGTCGGAGGTGAAAGATTTCTTGGCAAAGTTGTTGTTGCTTGATTGGGGAGCTTCCCATTTTCTTTTGTTGTTACCCGACTTGTCCTCGGCTTTAGGTGCCGGTACTACGATTTCGTCCACTGTCTCTATCAATTTGCGGGCCATGTTCAAAGCTTCTTGATGATTAGGGGGTTTGGATGACATTACTCCGTGTTTGATGCTCTTTGGAAGACCATCCATGTAAAGTTCAACCCTTAAAGCTTCGGGGTTCACAAGATTTGGGCACATCAAGGCTAGTTCGGAAAATCGTTGATTATAAGCCTTGAGATCATTTCCGATCGCCTTTAAAGTTCTTAGCTCTTGTTCGAGCCTTCGGGTTTCTTCACGAGGGAAATATTCGACAATCATCTTTTCCCTCAAGTCGGCCCAAGAGAGGGCGTGAGCTTCATCGGTACCCACCGATTGTACATAAGTATTCCACCATGTAAGAGCGACACCGGCGAAGGTGTGAGTGGAGTATTTGACCTTGTCTTGGTCCCGACAACCGCTTATGCTAAAGACGGCTTCCGTTTGCTCAAACCATCGGGTGAGCACGACCGGTCCCCCGGTTCCATCAAAAGTGTGAGGTTTGCACCCCATGAAAGCTTTATAGGAGCATCCCTCGTTTGAGTTTCCGGCTCCATTGTTGTTGTTGTTGTTGTTGTGGTTGTTATTATTATTGTTGTTGGATGAGTGACCGACCATGGCCGCATCTACGACGGTGGCTATCATCCGTTCGAGAGCTTGTTCGGGAGTTTCATTGCGGCGTACACGACGAGGAGCCATTGTTCCTTCAAGACACAAGAATATCATTGATTAGTATTCTCAATAATACTAACCGTGATATAGAATAAAGATAAAGAGAAGTTTTTCCTCGACTCGCCTTAAATTCTTTATGCCATAATGTCGGAACATTCATATGAGTCACCGTAATATAATTCCGGAAATTATATTACCCTGATTCATATGTGCATTCGACATCATTTCATATAGTCAAGGTGGCGCGTCAATCAAATTAAACAACGTGAGATTAAGATGAACTAAGAGTAGATATGAGTAGAAGCGTTCGAGTATAAATGCACAAGTAGTCAAGTAATTCCTACTTCAAGTCTATATGCCGGTTGTAGTCTAGACTCACCAATGTACCCTATGACTCGAGGTTGACACCAATGAACTCTAAATCCCTACAACCAACGCTCTGATACCATCTGTAGCGACCCGAACAAATCGTCATTGACGGCGCCGTCTACTTAGGTCCCGTTACGTGGTCATAAGTCTTTAAAACAACGTTTGACCAAAAGATATGTCGCATTCATTTCAAATGTAAAGATTGTTCAAAGTTTACAAGAATAGTTCCACCACAAGTTACGATACAAAGTTTTAAGTACAAATGAAACTTATGCGACACAATTTAAAAGTATCCAAAAGACGCTCCATGTATGCATATATACTCGACATCCAATGCAAGTATCAAAATAATGAGCGGAAGCATATATCATGTATCGTTCAAGGACCTGAGAAAAACATAGAAATCTGTCAACGAAAACGTTGGTGAAATCATAGGTTTAAGTAAGTAAGTACAAGTGAACCACAAGATTTGCATCAATGAAATAATAGTAATACATTCCAAAAGTTTGTTTCACGAGCACCCAATTATCAATGCTTAACATTTCTCCCATTGAACCCCATCACTTAGTGCTAGAACATACACTGTTTCTCGAAAATATATTTCATTCGTAAACGGTAGCGAACCGTTTGAATGAGGGTTTGTCAAACCCATATGGATCCATACAACATAAGTTCTCGCTTACACCCGGCAAGTGTAACTAATGATAATCGAATTGAGGATTTTGTTCTAAACTCGTATGTAGAATGTTTGTTTTCCTGTACTTGTGTTCACTTAGTAAAGAAATGTTTATGCTTTCTCATCCCAAATGTAAGTTCAAAAAGAGTAAAAGTGGGACTATGATCTCACCTTGAGTGCACGAGTAGTAAAGTACTTCAACAAGTAAACGTGTGCAAAGAACAATGCTAGTCTTGACCTAAACAATAGGTTGTATCAATAACGGTAAACACGATAGGTCAAAGATGTTCAATTAGTCCTATGGCTCGTTAAGACTCGATCATAATAGCATGTGAATCAAATTGTCATGTTTCATGCAAGGTACAAGTATAAAAACATGTTAGAACGATTGCACAAATATTTGGTTAAGTTTGATTAAAAGTCAACTTGGTCGGGTCAAAGTCAACGAAAAAGTCAACATGTTCGGGTCGGGTCCCGAACTATTTTTCTGAGGTTTTTAATCATATATGAGCATGTTAGAACAAGTTTCATGTGAATCGGAGGTCCGTAGTATGCCAAACATTTTTCGTATTTTGGACATGGAGGTCAGAACCTGACCACGGCATATGCCGCGCCGCGGCCAGAGGTGTCGCGCCGCGACATTAGGCGTGGCCTGGTACCTGGTCAGTTTCAAATGTTCAAGTCTTGGTCAAAACTTCAAACAACCATAAAACGCAAACCGTAAACAACTAGAAGGCGTATCTTATACCGTTGGAAAGCTCTTTTGACAAGGAACACAACTAAACATGTATCATCAATCAAAAACATCATTTTCAACAACCGATTTCTCGTCAAGTGATCAATAAAAGTCTATTTTCAAATTTTCAAGTTCATCAAATGCATTTTGAGTTTCGGGAATCCAATTCTCACATATGATATGCCGTTTTGAAGGTAATGAGGCATACATTACAACTAAACACTAACAATTAACATTCCATGGCATTCAAGCATCCAAAAATTCATGTCAAGAACCATCAAACCCTAGTCAAACATCTCAAAATCAATAATCATGCTTTTGAAGTTTTCTTAATCAACCTACACATCAAATTGAAGATAGTGATACTAGGAACACAATTAGAACATGAACTTTTAACATCTAACAACATATGATCATCCAAAATTCAAGAACAACACACCAAAAGTCAAGTTCATGCTAGTTATACTAAAACAACGAGATCGAGCATACAAATTACATACACGACATCACAATGAGCCATAGACACTAACTAACACCATTTCAAGTCAAAAACACGAATTTAGAGAAATCTAGAGTTTTAGAAATGTTACCCAAACGAGATGAAGTTGGTACCAAAATGAAGAGGATGAAGAGAGGATCACGAATATGTAATTTATTTTGTTGTAAGCCTCCTAGGTCGAATTTAGATGATGATTGAATGAATTTGGTAAATGTGTGTGTGTTCTTGTTAGAGAGAAAGAGAGAGAGAGGGAGATGGTTGAATGGTGGTGATTGGGGTGGACTAGTTGACCTAGTCAACTAGTTTGCCCCGTGTCAATTTTAGTCCCTCGAGTTTGTAGTCGGGTGCGGAAAATACCTAAACGGAATATTTTAAAACGCGTATTAACGGGAGATGTTATAAACATATAACGGAGTTTAAATTAGTATAACGGAAAAGTAAATGGAAAAAGGCGGGATGTTACACCTTATACCTTTTGTTCGAAGTTGTTCACATTTTAGAATATACGGAGTAAATGTATAAATGCTGTTCCAATCTACTCATACCTTATACCTTTTGTTCGAAGTTGTTCACATTTTAGAATATACGGAGTAATGTTTAGTGTATATGATCTATTCTAGATGTATTTTTTCCCTTGTGCTCCAGTCCCTAATAACAGTAGGGTTTGAGAACACCGTAACTAAATTGGGGATTTTATTTTAGGTTAATTTGGTAGTTTATATACTCACGAAATAAAATAGGGTTTAAAACTGCAACATGTAAAAAGACGAAAAAGCCCATCACATTTTTAACACATATTTCACTTAACTGTATGATAATAACGTTTGTTAAATCATGGGACCAACCGTGTACAATTTTAAAAACTTGGGACTAACCATGATCGATTTAAACTTTAGGTCTCATCTTGATTTTTGGTACAAACTTTGGGGACCAACCATGATATTTTTTCTTTATTTTAGGTCCTAAAGTTTGTTAATTATCTGCAATATTGAAGTTAAAATGTGTCTGATGAGTAAACCTTTAATTGCATTTTTTTTTTTTTTTTTTTGGCAGGGAGATCAACTTGAAGAATATCAACCACCTTGTGAAGTGCAAAGTCATAAAGCTACTATAGAGATTAAGAGTCGTTATAATGGGAAAGTTGCTAACGTTTTGCATATTCTCGGTGATATTATAAAGGTATTACTAATAATATTTCCAAGGTTAATTTTGTTCTAATTAACTCAATATTGTATAATAAAATTGAATTGATAATATTATGCAGAGATTTTCTTTCTTACAAATGGAGGTATGGAAACATATACGGATATAATAAAAAATTCATTAGAAGAAGCAATGAAGTTGTAGGCATTTTATAGTTAGGGATTATATCAACCCTTTATGAAGTTTATAACTATTTATGAAATTCACATGATCACCTGATTTGTATGTCTTCTTTCAGGTTATCGAATGTCTGTTAAGGATGGAGGAATAACCATAGTTTTGCTGAAATGTTGACTTTCAAAAGTCAACTAATTATGGATTTGAAAGCTATATGGGGGTGAACACATTTCGTATATAGATGGAATTGGTGATACAAGGTATACAAGCAGTTGAAACATCAAGGTTGGTTTAAGATGGAAATAGAATAAGTTCTCTTATCAACCTCATTCGTTTCATTTATGTAAAACATCTATACATATATAAAGAGTGACTCCTTTTGTCAATAAATGAGTCCCATAAATCCTTTTACTAATCAAAGAAAAATAAATAAATTATTAACTTAAATGTTTTAACCCTATCTTATGATAATAACTTACACGGAGTAGTAAATAATGTTCGTAAATATGCAAGTTATAAAAGATGAAACATTGCATGTTAATTACATTAAAATGGTATAGTGTAAACTGATAAGAGGGAATGTCAAAAGAATAAGAAATTAAAAGTATTAAGTAGCTCATTCAAACCCCATGAAATGTTCAGACTATCTAACCCACATGATATGTATGTTGCATGATTAAGGATTTAAGGTAATTTTGGTCGTAACTATTTTCAACTTGAATCTACATATGTTGTATGTCGTTTGTTTGATATTGATTTACATATTTATAAATTATTTTTTTATCTACTGTATTTATATAATGTAGAGGAAGCTTAATCAAAGATGAGAGTGTGAAATCAATGATCCGGCGTTCAAACGAATCATGTTAACTAACTAGCGGTATATATTGTTTTTAATTGTAAGTAATGATATGTTTTATTGTGGTTGAGTATGTGATTAAGGTAATTTTTACACGCTATATATAGTTTTTAATTGTAAGTAATGATATGTTTTATTGTGGGTGAGTATGTGATTAAGGTAATTTTTACCGTAACTATTTTCATCTTGATTCGACATCTGTTGTATGTCGTTTGGTAGATATTGATTTACATATTTATATATTTTTGTTTGATTTGCTTTATTTATTCAATACAAATGATACTTAATTAAAGATGAAAGTGTGAAACAATCATGTTAAGGAATTAGCGACATATATTGTTGTCAGTTGTAAGTAATATGTTTTATTATGGTTGAATATACATATTATTAATTAGTTTGAATGTTTTACTCTCTTCTCCATTAGTTAAAAATACTCAGTAGTGGCAAACGATTGAGAAATTATTAATTGAATTTTGACAACCTATTTCCTCGATCATCACAATCATACGCATTAGCTAAAATAAGAAGGAAAGGCATATGATGCGAATTGTATTCCATAACATGTTGCGGTCAACACCTTCAAACAAGATTCACAACTAAAATGAACGCGTATTGAAGGTATGTCATGTAGACTATGTTAGAAATTTTGTACATGATTTTATTCAAAACACCTCAAATTATTACTAGATGCTTTACTTCTCTATACATGAATTTTAATTAGGGTGGAATGATAATAATGGGTGCATGAGGTAAAGGTTGAGTAGCAAATCAAAAGACAAATAAATCACTTTTGGTTGACATCGAACACATGTCTAGCCATTTTACTAAAAAACTTATTCAACTAAGGTGTCTTTTAGATTACAAGATTTGAATAATATGTAACTTTGAAAATTCCGTTTAACAAACTCAACCCAAATTACCCTATTCCATTTTATCTAATCATTTTGTTACAAACATTAAAAAGTTATAATTTCTCCCTTGAAACTTAAAGAGCATGCTTTTTTGGATGTAGACATGCCGTAGATCCGACTTTTAGCTTTCAACTCATGTATTACATGATGTTGTTTATATGATAGTAAAAGATATGTGAGTCAAAACACATAAGAATACACAAAACATCCTAAATTGTTTGAGCTAAAATAATAGATCGAGTACACTTGAAGTGGTCTTAAAACAAAAACATAAATTTTTAACCATCATAGTGTCATACTAGCGTTTATATGTTGTTTGAATATTACAAACCCAACCTCTTATCCATATTCCCCCCCCCCCCCACACACACACACACACTATTGATTCATATTATTTTTCGTCCTTTAAGATAACCTGCTACCTATTTTCCTTTTCAAACATGGGGATGCAAGTTTAAAGTAACATTATGGGAAAGTTTCAAAATATCTCTTAAGTCTCGGAGTTGCGGATTTTACTCTAACAGTTTGTCTTCAATGACTATCATGTATTACTATCACAAGCTACAGACCTACTTAGTATTACTCATGACTATCTAACCATATACATTATACAACCTATAGTTTTTCATCTTCAACATTAAACAATTCAAAACGAATATCAAAATACTGAAACATGGGACAATTTTAATAATACTAAAATCACATTTATTACTAGGAGACTCGATCACATTAACCACCATAAGACTCAACTTTTCACCATCATCGAGTATATTCCATTTTCTATCTTAAAACCCAACTCACTATCTAAAAACTCAACTACTTCGTAATAAATTTATATTTATTTATATACTACTTATAATAATAATACTAAATCACATTTATTACTATAAGGCTCGATCACATTTCCTAGACTTTAGTATGACACTTGAATTGAGTTCAACGTGTTGTTGGTTATGAGAGTCTTGAGGTTTATGAAAATGTTTAAACTTAATTGTAGAATAAGTGATTTGGAAATTTCTTTTAAATTTCCCCCTTTGATATTGATATAGCATGTGCGTATGTATATTGCTTTATCTCAAATTCCATAACATTATACAACACCTTTCTTACAAACTCCATATCAACAATGCCCTTAGCCAATATTACCAATATCCCCAACATCCCCAACTCATTGAAGATATTACCAAACCTTATTACGTAACCTCAAGCTTTTCATCTTTATCACATACCAATTCAAATGAATTATAAAATATTGAAATGTGGGACAAGACGTGCAATGCACAGTCCGTTTGGGAGTAAGCTATATTCGTTAATATAATGTAAACTGAGTTACAGTCGTTACAAGTTATCTAAAAATGATGGTGAAATGATATTTTTTATTCATATATCGGTTAGTGTATGCTTTCTATTCATGCTACAAAAATGTCGTTCACTTTACATTGTCACAACTTGCTACCTGTACTGAAGACCAATTACTACATGAAACAATCTCAATTACAAGTGCGATATAGCAACCATAACCATCTTCGTGCAACGCACGGGCAATGCACCTAGTATATGTTTATTTCTTTTGTCATGAGTCATCTTAAGTATGACAATTGGTTATTGGATGTGCATTAAAACATCCTTTAACTTTCATTTTTCTGGTCATTCTTTTTATAGGTTTTTGGATGTCATTTGTAAGTGTTTTTATCAATACTTTGAACAATTTAAATGCATTTGTTGAATTCGAAACATTGTTTGTTTACATGTCAACGCATAAGTTTTATATCGACAATGTTGTGTTTTTTTTGTAATTATTTCATTAACATTTTATATAATAATAATATAATATAATTTTATACTTAGTTTTTAATAGGGCCCGCCGTGCAACGCACGGGCTCTTAAAGGCTAGTTTAATTATAATACATACTTGTAAAGTAGATAGCAGCACCACATGTAGGAGCAACATATCTATTGTGTTATGGAGAAATTAGGTGTCTCATTAGTGTAACATGCTATGAGTATTCTAATAATAAAACAAACAGCTTTCGCTATCTATGCAATTTATAAATATGTTAAGAGATTACAATCATGGAGTAAATTGTAGAAAACTTGACCAAAAGATTAACTACACAATAAACCTTTTTTTACACTGTTAACCTTTGAATTATGTATTATTTTTAAGGTTACAAATTGCTAGATTTATTATAAGTAATTTAACATTACTACCGTAACTAAATCGATTTATTATAAACCTAACAAATACTAAATAAAATATAATGATTCTTACAAGTCAATTGTGATTCATCCCTAAAAAAATCTCGCGAAATCGCGGGTTTTAAGCTAGTAATAATAATAGTAGTAGTAGTAGTAGTAGTAGTAGTAGTAGTAGTAGTAGTAGTAGTAATAATAATAATAATAATAATAATAATAATAATAATAATAATAATAATATTATTATTATAAATAAGTTGTATTAATGTAATCAACAATAATAATACTAATAATAATAATAGTAATGATAATACTCTTAATAATAATAATAATAATATTGTTTTTAATCATAATGACAATACTGATAATAATGATATTAATTATTGATATATTGTTTAAAAATGATATTAATAATAATAATATCAATATATCAAATTAATGCGTAATTATTTATAAATAATTGTTCGTGAATCGTCTGAATCATATAAAAGTTAAGTTTAAATTTAGTCGAAAATTTCCGGATTGTCGTACTTTCTTAGTTCTGGTCCACGCTATAACTAAAGAAATCTTTATGAATCTCCCATAATATTACTTGATATTAAGGGTGCGTTTGATAAAATTGGATGATTTATCGTTAGATGACTTGTAATATAAATGATTTAAAGATTTTTACTAAATTGTTTATGAATGACAATAACTTGTTTGACAATCATCTTGAACAAATGATATAAATGATATAAAATTACCTTATTAACCTTTAACATGAATAAACATTACAATATGGTTGTTTAATAAGTGTTATTGATACAATTTAAAAAGAAATGTAACATAAAATTTAGATGTTTAATAGTTAAGAGTTAATTTCAAATCGAAATAGTTCGACATCAATGGTGAATCATTTAACATTATTTGTCATTCAAATTGTCAACGCTCAACAATCCTTTAAAGTAGGATGAACCGTCAATTTTTAGTTGGATGAACCTTCAATTATTTTTTTTACTTTTTATCTTTTTCCACTGAATCCATCCAAATACTCACAATATATTCCAATTTTATCCCAAAAACATTTTGATTTGTTTCTCTATTTAACCAACCCACAAACTTACCGATCACCTTTCACAAATACCAAACCAAGTACAAAAGGGCAATTTAGTCTTTTCCCTACATCTCCCCTCTTTATATCCGACACAAAACAAAACTCCCCCTTCACAACTCCAAAACACAAAATGAAATCTCATCTCCTTCTCCTATGTCTCACATTCACACTAACATTCTTACTCACCGAGTCAACTCAGCCACCATTCGCTTGTGACACATCAAACCCACTAACCAAAACACTCCCATTTTGCAAACTCAGTCTACCCATTTCTGTCCGAGTCAAAGACCTGGTTTCCCGCCTCACACTCGATGAAAAAATATTGCAACTCGTGACCACTGCACCGGCGATTCCGAGACTCGGTATCCCGGCGTACGAGTGGTGGTCGGAAGCATTGCACGGTGTTTCGAATTCAGGTTTTGGGATATTTTTCAATGGGACTATTAAATCTGCTACTAGTTTCCCACAAGTTATACTTACTGCTGCTTCTTTTGATTCAAGGTTGTGGTATCGAATCGGTCAGGTAATTATTTAACCGAGTTAACTCAGTATTATATTCTTAGCAAGAGTTTTTAAGTTTCCAATTTATCAGAATTAATTTTTTTTTTATATTTATATTATCAGCTTATGTTACCATTTTGTCAATGTCTCCTTAATCATAATATTTGTATGTTTGCAAATTGTTACTCCCTGAATGTTAAATTTATTCATTTACTCATGATATCCTTTTTGGGCAATTTTATAAGGATATGATTGAATTGAATTAGTAATTTAGTATATAAGTTACATGTAAAACCTAATGATTTCCTTTGACTGTAAATTTATATTACATTACTAGTTGTCTCAAAATGAATTAGTATTTAATTGTTATTGGCATAATAAATGCATAATCAATATCAATATTTATGAAGATTTAAGGGTAAACTTGTGATCTTTAAACAATTGTAGAAACAGGTGTTTTACTTGTACAATGAGTGTTGTAGAAAGTTATGCCTACAATATAATAAAGTGTATTTTTTGTTTGTAACAATATAACAATATAGTAATGAACTAAATAATTTTCTTTGTCTTGTTTATATTTTTGAAAAATTTTACTACCTAAACCATGTTGTGTAGGTCGGTGATCATCAGACATATACACTCTGCTATAAATAAATCTCTGTTAATCAAATGACCATTAAATTTGGCAATTTACAATCATTACAAGATCTATTGTTATTTTAACATAGTACATTACCTTATTTGGCCTTATTTTCATTATTTTATTTTTATTTCTATTGTAGATCTACTTCCATTTACAAAATATATCTTCACTATGTTTTAAATTTTCTTTTGGATTTGGATTGAATAGCAATCTTACCAAATTTGAAGTATATGTCCAAAAGCCATCACTAATATATTTGAATTAGTGAAATGACCCGTGAAATCACGGGATTGTTTAAAAAAAAAAAATTAATGACATGTTTTAGATATTAAATGAATGTAAATGCTAAAGTAATTTATTCTAATGACCCGTTTGAATTGTTTTTACAAATAGATAGAGACATGTATTTTCGCTTACATATGTAACCTAATTAATTTCGTAAAAAGAATTCATATTTGAATATTAATTATATAATTATTATATTAAAAGTAAATAATAATAATAAAGTTCGCTCAAAGTTGAGTATTTATATTTTTAATAATAATAATGATAATTATTAGTATTAATAAATGCCTTTTAAATTTTTTTAGAAAATTAAAATTACAATTTGGAGAGATTAGTATTTTCCTTTTATAAAAGATTTCATATTATTTTTTTAATTAAACTATTATGACATCATCATTATAAAAATTAAAGGGTAATTAGCTAAATGATGACATATCATTTTAGAGTTTTATTAGACTATATAGATAGATGGTGGTTGATAGTTTTCAACATCAATAATATGTCCCACTAATTATACACTGGTTTAGCATGCAAGTTAATTCATATTATATTAATTTTCTATTCTCTAATGATTATATGTCAATATGGGTTAAGAACTTGTTTAAGAAGATTAAATTTTCTTGATAACTTAAAATATCTTCTATTGTTGTATCTATGTATAAGAGAATAATTAACATGTATGAAGATGGTGAAAAACTGTTATTTTTTTAATTGATTAGGCAATTGGATTGGAGGCAAGAGCAGTGTATAACCAAGGACAAGCTCATGGGATGACATTTTGGGCCCCAAACATTAATGTGTTTAGGGACCCAAGGTGGGGCCGGGGTCAAGAGACACCTGGAGAGGATCCATTGGTGAGTGGCAAATATGCAATTTCTTATGTTAGAGGGGTCCAAGGTGACACTTATCAAGGTGGAGGGCTTAAAGATGGTCATCTTCAAGCTTCTGCTTGTTGCAAACATTTCACTGCTTATGATTTAGATCATTGGAAAGGTGTTAGTAGATTTGGTTATGATGCTAAGGTTAGTTTGTTTTCACTTTACCTCCTTATACTTTTGCTCGTGGGCAATTACAACCCGGTACTTTACTTTTATAGTGAAAATACCAACTTTGTATAATCCTATGCGCTTTCACTTCAAACATTAGATATGCAACTAAACATTATATACAATTGTCTCTTGAGACTTGAACTTGCAACTTAGGTTGACGCATATACATTTAGCCATTTAGGTGATTATATACTTCTTAGAACATTGTTTTATTGTGTACATAATCTATCTATTTTATCTAATAAATGGGAGTTTGAGCTGAGGTAATCATATGCTTTCAAGAGTTGTACTATGTGCTTTTAAGAGTTGTAAGGTTAACTTTGATGATGTCATATGCTTTTCATAAAATATAATATTTTAATAAGTGAATTAATTAGTTAATACGGATTAAAATTTAGACAAGAAACTTTAATTTAATTGGCTCATCCACCATTTCAAAAGAATGTTTTATTTATTGGTGTATGTGCACCACCCTTTTCAAATTCAAACAAGCACCATAATAAATGACTATATTTATTTCGCTGTTAATAAAATAAAAATTTATTTCACTATTAAAAAACTAAAAATTTATTTACTAAATCATCTTTTTACTTTCATATTTCAAAATTTTCAATATCAATTCATCTTTCGATTGATTGATTGATATTATTTGCCATTTATTCAATTTCTACCATTTTCGGTATTTACTGAATGAATAATGGCAATACATTGGAAATATATATTTAACAAGCCTTCACAATACTCAACATCTTGAGGCTACACAATTTATTTATATAGTTTTAGTTATTCAAAAAAAATTCACAATATCTTTAAATGTATTTTTACTACTGCATGATACTAAAATTATAAACATTTTATAATAAATTATATATATATATATATATATATATTATGAATATTTAAATTCAATTAATTTAAGTAAATACGGAGTAATTAATATTTATTAACGGGTCAATGACACTAACATTATAATGTAGAGTTTTTTACCAAACCCGTGAATTTACGGGTCAATGAACTAGTACTAAATGAATAGTATCACTACTTGGTAAATATCTTAAAATATTTTAAATTAAAGATGATAAAAAAAAGATGATAAAAAAATATTAATTTCAAGAAATTATTCCTTTTACTTGAAATGTGGGCTTGCTATACATTATTGTAATAGAATGATTGATGCCTCTTACCGGATTTTGTGCATTGGTTTTTCTTTATGTTTTGGAGTCTTTTATGTTATGGATACTATTATTTTAATGAATTTATAATAAGCACACTTGGACTATCCATTTCTGAATTTTCGTCCAAATTTCCAAAAAGCACTTTGGTGTGGGTCCACGACCCATGACCAAAATTAAAGGAGTTTAATTGGTTAATTTCTTATTTTTAAATTGATTAATCTCATTAGTTGTCATGTACAGTAGTATATATGTACAAAATTATTGTCACTATATCATTATAAACCTGTATAACATATCCAAACCTAAGTAAAAAGAAGTATTATATTATATTGTCTTATATAAGAAAAACCTTGATCATTTTATCAGTGTTTTTCGGTATCTGGATTGTGTTTTTCGTTGGTTGAAATAACGATATTCCTGAAATTAGTTCACCGTGAAAATAGGTATCTAAACAGGATCTTGCTGACACATATCAACCACCGTTTCAAAGTTGCATACAACATGCTCAAGCTAGCGGGATTATGTGTGCTTATAATCGGGTGAATGGAGTCCCGAATTGTGCTGATGAAAATCTTCTAACCAACATTGCTCGAAAACAATGGGGCTTTCAAGGGTAATTATCCCATAATTGAAAGCTGCAATACTCAGTTTTTAACATATCATGAGATTAACAAAATTTATATGTTTGAAATATTTCTATAGTACATTACGTATTTAAACATTTCATGCTTTTTATCTAAACCGTGTCAAGTCAGATGTTACGATTTACATAAGTTGTTTCTTTTGTATTCGTTAAGGGTGAGGGCATATTGGTGATTTCACTTATTTGTTCAGGTATATCACTTCAGATTGTGATGCAGTTTCCATTATATATGATGTTCATAAATATGCAAAAACACCAGAAGATGCAGTTGCTGAAGTGCTTAAAGCAGGTACGTCTTTTAAGTTTTGACTACTTGTAATGTTTAACAGATTCTGAATCTTAAACCTGTAAAATTTTCTAGTTATGTATATTATAAATATCTGTTGTGTAGTACTCACATAAATAAATAAATAAACAACAACAAAAATGAAAATAGATAAAAGTTTTTCGAATCTTGTGAACACATATATAATCATCTTATCTTACATGTGTCTGATTTACTCAAAATTTTGGACCATGGTGGTTGTTTGGTCCACATATTGGGCGTGAACTAAAGTCAGTATACTAATAGACATCTGGTCCAGGTCCATACACATGGCCCTTATAATAATTGGGCTGTTATCCTTTTTTGACTTTTCTTATTGACCAATATATAGAAAATAAGACATCTGGTCCATACACGCATAGTCCCTATGCTTTACCTCAATTTTCGAATATAGTCCCCAACCTTTTTTTGCGTTAGTAGTCCTCGTGGTTAGTAATTTTTGCGTGGATAGTCCCTGCGTCTGACGGTCGTTACATTTTTTCATTAACTTAATTTGGGTTTTACTGCTTTTACTTATATTTATGAAAAATTTACAGGAATGGACGTTAACTGTGGTTCCTACTTAAAGAACCACACAAAATCAGCAGTCCAACAAAAGAAAGTCCTTGAATCCGATATAGACCGAGCCCTTCACAATCTGTTCACAATGCGAATGCGACTCGGGTTGTTTAACGGCAACCCAGCTTTACTCCCATACGGCTCAATCGGTCCGAACCAAGTCTGCACCAAAGAGCACCAGGACCTAGCCCTTGACGCTGCAAGAAACGGCATTGTCCTTTTAAAGAACTCTGCTAAACTCCTCCCACTAAAAAAAACCATCTCATCATTGGCAGTTATAGGTCCTAATGCCAACTCAGCAAATACCCTAGTTGGGAACTACGCAGGCCCACCTTGCAAATCCATCGAACCGCTCAAAGCACTTCAGAGTTACGTGAAAAACACGCAGTATGTTAAAGGATGTAACTATGTTAACTGTACTTATGCTGATATTAGTGAAGCAGTTGAGGTGGCTAAAAAGGTGGATTATGTGGTTTTGTTTATGGGGTTGGATCAGGGTGAGGAAAGGGAGGATTTTGATCGTGTGGATTTGGTGCTGCCAGGTCAGCAACAGGCTTTAATCACTGCTGTTGCTAAAGCGGCTAAGAAACCGGTGATCTTGGTGATGATTTGTGGTGGTCCGGTTGATATCTCGTTCGCGAAACGTGATCCGAAGATTGGTGGGATTTTGTGGGGTGGTTATCCGGGTGAATCGGGTGGTATTGCGCTTGCTGAAATCATCTTTGGTGATCATAATCCAGGTAAAGTTCAAAATTTCTTCAAGATGTAGCTTTTTTAGATTGTAAATGATTAGTTATTTAGTTTCTTTCGGTCATTATGTACCCGAAATCATCTTTAGTGATCATTATCCTGGTAAAGTTCAAAACTTTCTTCAAAATGTAGCTTTTTTAATTTGTGAATGATTAGTTATATACTACGTAGTTTCTTTTGGTTATTATTATATACCCGAAATCATATTTGGTGATCATAATTTTTGGTAAAGTTCAAAACTTTCTTCAAGATTTAGGTTTTTTAGTTTGTAATTGATTAGTTATTTAGTTTCTTTTGGTTATTATGTACCCAAAATCATCTTTGGTGATCAAAGTTTATAACTTTCTTCAAGATGTAGCTTTTTTAGATTGTTAATGATTAGTTATATAGTTTCTTTTGGTTGATATGTACCCAAAATCATCTTTGGTGATCATAATCCTGGTAAAGTTCATAACTTTCTTCAAGATGTAGCTTTTTTAGAATGTTAATGATTAGTTATATAGTTTCTTTCGGTTATTATGTACCCGAAATCATCTTTGGTTATCATAATCCGGGTAGAGTTCAAAACTTTCTTCTAGATGTAACTTTTTTAGATTGTAAATGATTAGTTATTTAGTTATTTTCGGTTATTATGTACCTGGACTTTTTTGCAGGAGGAAAACTACCGATGACATGGTACCCGAAGGAATTCGTCAAGATACCAATGACCGATATGAGAATGAGACCGGAACCATCAACGGGCTATCCGGGTCGTACGTATAGATTCTACACGGGTCGAAAAGTGTATCGGTTTGGATACGGGCTCAGCTACTCAAAGTACACATACAAATTCGTTAACGTCACACAAAACAAACTCTCGTTAAGTCAAATCTCAACCACCGGGACCACACTTCAAAACTCAGACTCACTTCATTACACGTCAGTAACGGACGTAGAAACCGAATCTTGCGAAAAAGCAAAGTTTTCAGCAACCGTTGGAGTCCAAAATCACGGTGAAATGGAAGGTAAACACCCTGTTTTGTTATTTGTGAAGCGGAATCAAGTTGGAAATGGTAAACCGATGCAAGAATTAGCCGCGTTTGAAAGTGTGAAAACAAATGGTGGTGAAAAGGTTGAAGTTGAATTTGTTATCAGCCCGTGTGAGCATTTTAGGGCAGCGAATGAAGACGGGTTGATGGTGATTGAAGAGGGGTCACATTATCTTGCTGTTGGTGATCAACAATACCCGATTTCTGTTTTACCTTGAAGTTGATGGATCTTTTAAAAAGTTTCAACTTAAGGTAATATGGTGCATTGCAGTTTTACTGCAGAGTTTTTTGGTTAATTTTATAGATTAATGTACTTTGTGGAGTGACACATATCATAACTCATTGAAAGATTGTGGTTTTAGTAACATTTGAATCTATAAAATTTGCTGTTGAACTATAGTTTGAAAGTATTTGTTGCAAGTTGCATTGGGCCGAACAATATCAGTGGAGTCCGAACATGGAAGTGTTCGGACGTGGTTCACGTACAAATAAACTTTGATAGTTACTCGGTAACGTTCTAGAAAAAAACATGTCAACACGAGTCCAAATAAACTTTGTGCAGGTATGTTAGAACAAATGATGTGTTTTGTCAAAAAAAAAAAAAAAAAAAAAAAAATTGTATTTTATAATAAAATTTTGAAAAAATGTATTTTTACCAATTTGCAAGTGTCCTTTGATCAAGTCTTGAACTTCAGGTAAAAATATATGTTATAAATGGTTAAACTCCTTGTTGAAAATGAATGCAGCTATTAAAATAAACTGTGATGGTGAAAATTATATATAAGGTCAAAATTGACCTTCAATGTCTTTCTTGAATACAAAAATTTAATCGCTTCCATACCATTTCCCATTTGGTACGATGAATCAAAACAGCTTATACTTGACAGAATCTGGTTAAGAACTAAAACAACTCCGATTATACCAATTGTTAATCCTAATAGTTACTTAAATGAGCCTAGTGTTTCAGAGTCACAAACACTAACGGGTTGACGGTAGAGATGGGTGAATACAATTTAATCACTTAATTATTTTACATTGTGCATTAAACTTTAATTGATTTATTAACAAGTTGAAACGCCTTGTTCAATTAAACCGATCGAGTATGACACATAGGTACTCAAATAAAAAGCATAAAATGCAATAACAATAGCTAACGCGAACTTATTAGTCGCAAGTTAGGGGCTGTTTCTATCTGTGTTTATAACTTGATTATTTGATTTTTACCTTTTTAAATCATAAATAATCAGTTCTAATGTTTGGCAAGTTAAACAAAAAAAAAATCAATTAATTACGATTAGAAAGACTAAAAACGTGAAAATTAAAAAGCAGGTCATCTCTTAATGCAGCAAAACGTGATTATTAGATTATTGCGCTAGAGTTGATAATTTAACATATAATCAGATTTACCAAACATTTAAGAGACATATTATTTGATTATTGTGTTTTCAAACAGTATAATCAAACCCAAAAACTATTAATTTATACAACACGTTTTGACACAACTGATTTTTTATTTTGAATGATCTTAAATGCATAATTAATTATTAACACACAAACTGAAACACCTCTTTACAATAAGTATTGAATACGAAATGATCTAGCCAAAATCAAGATCAATTAGGATTGCAGTTGTACTTGAGTGGTAGTGCCCTGCCTCTAACACACTTGAGGTCAGGAGTTCGACTCCACTCCAGGGCAACAATTAATGCAATTATATCCCTGTCATGTAAGGATCTACTGATCTACCCATGGCACATTTCCCACATTGTGTTGGGGGGGGGGGGGGGGGGGGGAGGGGGGGTTAAGGGGAGGGGGGTTTTACTTGGCCGTGCCCTTGGATCGGTTCAAGGTTTCCTCCCGGGCAGCGATAGGGGGCGGGTTAATACCACTGCATCGGCATAGTCGAAACAGGAGATGATCGCAACGGGTGGTTAAGTCCCCATCGGGTGATCCCAAATTCGCTGTTCTAAAAAAAAAAAAAAATCAAGATCAATTCAATGCAAAATGATCTAGCCAAAGAAAAAATCAATTCAATACACGCTAACTGTTACATTAACTTTGTAAGTACACTATGTAGATATGTTTATAACCAACGTGTTTGCATAAATATATCTTGAAACCTAGGACCATAATACCATATAACGACACACATTTTATTACTTCATTAAGCATAGATGTTGATGGTGTACTAATAGAAATTAATTTTGTTTGAATCAATCACCTTTTATATCTATGGATTACTAGCTTAATGCCCGCGAATTCGCGAGCTTTTTTACGAGACTAATCAATAATAAATTTGAAACTCCATAAACTAATATTTTATATTATTCGAATGGTTGTCAGTAATGAGACCAAAATCATAGAATAACTAGTTAAGTGACCCGTGAACTCACGGGTTATTTCAAAAATATATATATTAAAACTAATTAATAAAATCGTTAAGTTCTATATAAACAGAAAAATAGAAAACTTTATGCAACACATATTACAATCAAGTTCATACATTACAATTTGCTAGGCATATGACGAAAAAAATTAGTTTGACACATTTTAGAAAACCATAAACTATAATAAAAACGAACCAGTAAAATAGAAAAGAAACTTTGGCAAGACCCGCCCGTTTGCCATAGAAGATCAAGAAGACACTCATGAATCTATTGATGAGACAATTATGATTTATGAATCATAGATGATTTTGCTATTACTATTTCGAAACAAATATGATTTATGAATCATAGATGATTTTGCTATTACTATTTCATCTACTATATAACATACAAACTAAATATATCTTAAAGAAATTAAAAAAACAAAAAAAGCCACCGTTGACATTATAAGTATGACCCGTGAAAATAAGTTTTTTTTATTTGGTAAAGACCCGTAAAAATAAGTTTGATGTATAAACCATTAGCATATTGACTATTGATCAGGGCCTTTAGCTATATGGATACATTTGTTGAAATATTAATGGTGAAAGGTAGGTGGTTGATACATTTGGTCAAACACCACACGTATATTGTGGTAATAAGTTGGTGCCTACAATTTGTGTAGACAAATTTGACTAGTAAACTTCCTTACACATTCACCTACCACATTTCTAGTAGTATAAATATGAGCATTAACCATGCTCATTTCTCATCCCACGACACATTCTCCATTCATGTACTAAAAGTTTAATAGAGAGTTTGTGAGTGTAGTCTCCTAATTACAAGAGATATAAAGATTAGTATTTATCCTTGTAATTAGAGAGAAGTGTAATTCCTATTATTCTTATTAGTGAAACGTTTCTTTCCTTGCCCGTGGGTTTTACCCTATTGGGGTTTTCCACGTTAAATCTCGGTGTCTCTTTATTGTCGCTATTTCAATTATTACTAGCGATTTGCTATAATTCGGTGTCGCTTTTCTCAACAAGTGGTATCAAGAGCTAAGGTCTAATATCTTGTGTGTATTAATCTACTTATCGTATGCTCTGTGGTTGCCACAGGAGTGGATCATCCACATCAGAAAATAAGTAAGATTAATTTCACTCGATAAAAGTTCTCGGGTACTATTTCTCGGAAAAATAGTATTGTCGAAAAGAAGATTGTGATTATAGCAATGTCTACGAAATTCGAAATTGAAAAGTTCAACGGGAGTAACTTCTCGTTATGGAAACTAAAGATGAAAGCTATCCTGAGAAAGGATAAGTGTTTGGCGGCCATCAGTGGACGTTCCGCCGAAGTCACTGATGAAAAATGGGAAGAGATGGATGGTCAGACTATCGCAAATCTTCATCTGGCACTAGCAGACGGCGTTTTGTCTAGCATAGAAGAAAATAAGACGGCGAAAGAGATTTGGGATCACCTCGTAAAATTGTACGAGACCAAATCACTCCACAACAAGATATTCCTTAAGAGGAAACTTTATGCGCTACGCATGAATGAATCTACTTCAGTTAATGAGCACATTAATTCTTTGAATACTCTATTTTCTCAACTCGCTTCATTAAGTTGCAATATAGAGCCAAAAGAACGTGCTGAACTTTTACTTCAGAGTCTACCTGACTCGTATGATCAACTCATTATTAACTTAACCAATAATGTTCTCTCGGAGTATCTAGTCTATGATGAAGTTGTGGCTGCTATTCTAGAAGAAGAAAATCGACGCAATAACAAGGAGGACAAACAGGCCGGTTCACGATAAGTGGAGGCCTTGGTGGTGTCAGGAGGGAGATCAACGGAACGTGGCCCAAGTGGGAGTCACAATCATGGTAAACCGAAGTCTAAAAAGAAAAAGACCTATACATGCTACAATTGTGGCAAGAAAGGTCACCTGAAGAAGGATTGTCGGAGTTTAAATAACTCAAATCCTCAAGGAAATATTGCAAGCACTTCAGATGATGGGACTGCTTTGGTTAGTGAGGCAGTGGTAGCAAATGAAGGCAGAAAGACATTTGTTGATGTCTGGTTATTTGACTCGAGAGCTATTTTTCACATGACCCCTAGAAGAGAATGGTTCAAACAATATGAACGTATCTCAGGAGGATCTGTATACAGTTGCAATGATCATGAACTAAAGATCATTGGAATTGGAGATATCGTTTTGAAGATGCATGATGGTACAGTTCGTACTATTCAAGGTGTGCGACACGTGGAGGGTTTGACGAAGAACTTATTGTCTTTAGGACAATTGGATGATCTTGGTTGTAAGATGGTGATACATGAGAAGATCATGATAATCAAGAAAGGCGCGGTTGTACTTATGAAAGGAGAAAAGGTGGGTGCTAATTTATACATTCTGAAAGGCGAGACCCTACAGGAATCGGAAGCATCTGTTACTTCGAATAGTTCAAGTGATAAAGTTGCTATGACATGGCATCAAAAGCTTGGACACATGTCTGAACAAGGTATAAAGATTCTTGTTGAAAGAAATCTTATTCCTGGTCTTTCAAAGGTATCGCTACCTTTCTGTGAGCATTGTGTAATCAGCAAGCAGCATCGCCTGAAGTTTAACACATCAAATTCTAGAAGTAAATTGGTTCTAGAATTGGTTCACTCTGATGTGTGGCAAGCACCAGTTCAATCCCTAGTAGGAGCAAAGTATTTTGTATCATTTATTGATGATTATACTAGGAGATGTTGGGTGTACCCAATCAAGAGGAAGGCAGATGTGTTTGAAGTTTTCAAAGTTTACAAGCGCGGGTTGAACTTGAATCTAGTAAAAATATCAAGTGTTTAAGGACAGATAACGGAGGAGAATACACTGGTGATGAATTTGATAAGTTCTGCAAATAAGAAGGTATCAAAAGGCAGTTCACGACGGCATACACTCCTCAACAAAACGGAGTGGCAGAGCGGATGAACAGAACCTTGTTAGATAGAACAAGGGCGATGTTGTCAACTGCAAGCTTGGGAAAATCATTTTGGGCAGAAGCAGTAAGTACTGCCTGTTACGTGATAAATCGGTCACCATCAACTGCAATTGAGTTGAAATCGCCGATGGAAATGTGGACTGGAAAACCAGTTAATTATTCTGACCTTCATGTATTTGGAAGTCATGTGTACGCAATGTACAATTCTCAAGAAATGGCAAAGTTGGATCCGAAGTCCAGAAAGTGTTTGTTCTTGGGGTATGCTGATGGAGTTAAGGGGTATCGCTTGTGGGACCCCACTGCCCACAAAGTACTCATCAGCAGAGATGTTGTCTTTATAGAAGACAAAGATCTTGAAGATGTTAGCACTTCAAAAGAAACTATACCGATACAGGTGGGTAACGAATTTCATAAAGATTCTTCTGAAGCAGTACCAGAGCACGATGAAAATCAAGTAGTCGCTGATGAAGCTCCAGCGACTCGTATTACTAATCGGGAAAGGAAACGTCCAGGGTGGCACTCAGATTATATTATGGAAAGCAATGTTGCATATTGTCTTTTAATAGAGGAGGGAGAGCCAACAACTCTTCGCGAGGCACTAAATCATTCAGATGCATCTCAGTGGATGATAGCTATGTAGGAAGAAATTGAAGCTCTTCATAAAAACAAAACATGGGAACTTGTGCCATTGCCGAAAGGTAGAAAACCTATTGGAAATAAATGGGTGTATAAGATCAAGCGAAATGGCGATGATCAAGTGGAGCGATATCGTGCAAGACTGGTGGTTAAAAGATATGCTCAGAAAGAAGGTACGGACTTTAATGAAATATTTTCTCCTGTGGTTCGACTTACAACAATTCGAGTAGTTCTAGCGATGTGTGCTACATTTGATTTGCATCTAGAGCAGCTAGATGTGAAAACTGCATTTCTTCATGAAAACCTTGAAGAAGAAATTTATATGCTTCAACTAGAAGGTTTTGAACTACAAGAAAAAAAGAACTTGGTTTGCAGGTTAAAGAAATCTCTGTATGGTCTCAAACAGGCACCGAGATGTTGGTACAAGAGATTTGATTCTTTCATAATGAGCATTGAATATAACAGACTTTATGCAGACCCTTGTGCATATTTCAAGAGGTTTGGGGACAATGATTTTGTCATTTTGCTGTTATATGTAGACGACATGTTGGTTGCAGGTCCCAACAAAGATCGTATTAATAAGCTGAAGGCTCAATTGGCTAGGGAGTTTGAAATGAAAGACTTGGGTGCCGCAAACAAGATTTTAGGGATGCAAATTCACCGAGACAGAGATAATAGAAGATTTGGCTTTCTCAAAAGAATTATTTGAAGAAAGTCTTGCAACGCTTCAATATGCAAGATAGTAAGCCAATCTCAACCCCACTTCCTACTAATCTCAAGTTATCCTCCGTTATGTGCCCTAGCAGTGAATACGAGAGGAAGGAGATGTCTCGCATACCGTATGCATCAGCAGTGGGAAGTTTAATGTTCGCAATGATATGTACAAGACCAGACATTGCACATGCAGTGGGAGTAGTTAGTCGGTACATGGCGAATCCTGGTAAAGAGCATTGGAATGCGGTAAAGAGGATCCTTAAATACATCAAGGGAACCTTAGACGTTACATTATGTTATGGGGAACCGAAATTTATTGTCAAAGGGTATGTTGATTCAGATTATGCAGGTGATATCGATAAAAGTAAATCTACCACTGCATATGTTTTCACACTTTGTGGTGGAATAGTAAGCTGGGTTTCAAAACTGCAGTCAATTATGGCGACGTCAATAACAGAAGCAGAATATGTAGCAGCTACTCAAGCTACTAAAGAGGCAGTATGGTTGAAGATGTTGTTGGAGGAACTCGGGCACAAACAAGAGAATATCACTCTATTTTGTGACAACCAGAGTGCCTTGCATCTTGCAAGGAATCCGGCATTTCATTCAAAGACAAAGCATATACGAGTTCAGTATCACTTCGTTCGTGAAAAAGTGGAAGAAGGAACCGTGGATGTGCAGAAAATTCATACTGATAATAATGTGGCTGATTTTCTAACAAAGTCAATCAACCGTGACAAGTTTATTTGGTGCCGTTCCTCATGCGGCCTAGCAGAGACGTAAGTAACATCATTGGCAAGGAAGGATTATCGTGTGAAGATTTATTGGGCTTTAATCAAATCTTCAAGTGGAAGATTGTTGAAATATTAATGGTGAAAAGTGGGTGGTTGATACATTTGGTCAAACACCACATGTATATTGTGGTAATAAGTTGGTGCCTACAATTTGTGTAGACAAATTTGACTAGTAAATTTCCTTACACATTCACCTACCACATTTCTAGTAGTATAAATATGAGCATTAACCATGCTCATTTCTCATCCCACAACACATTCTCCATTCATGTACTAAAAGTTTAATAGAGAGTTTGTGAGTGTAGTCTCCTAATTACAAGAGATATAAAGATTAGTACTTATCCTTGTAATTAGAGAGAAGTGTAATTTCTATTATTCTTATTAGTGAAACGTTTCTTTCTTTGCCCGTGGTTTTTACCCTATTGGGGTTTTCCACGTTAAATCTCGGTGTCTCTTTATTGTCGCTATTTCAATTATTACTAGCGGTTTGCTATAATTCGGTGTCGCTTTTCTCAACAACATTCACTTCCCAAATATTTGAGACATTATTGAACGCTACAATTAATAATAAAGAAAACGAATAGTCTCGTAAGAGCTTGTTAAAGAATCAATTATAGTACTTGGATGATTTTTCTACAAAGACAAAGATGAGAGAAATGGAGATTGAGATAATAGGAAGATGAATGTGAAAGTATTTAAATTTTGAATTAAAATAAAATGAGTAGTGACTTCTTATGCATTTGTTGGGGAGATGTTGAAACTACCAATCAAAATAAAGAGGTGACAGTAAATTACTCCGTAATATTTAAAAGCATGAAAGACATAAGTAGAGTAATAATATACTTATTTATTAATTATTATTATTAGTACAATTTATAGAATTAATATAAATTTAAAAAGGAAATTATGACATAAGCAAGGTTAATTGGTACAACCCTTATAAGCATATGTTACAACTCTAAAAAGCATATAATGACATCACCCTCAATTCCCTTTTATTAAATAAGATAGATGTTGTATAGTTGTTAGACAAAATCAAAACAAATAAAATCATAAACACAAATAACATCATGCTTTATACTTTCTTCTTAAACTTTAGGTTTTGTTTCCCATATAAATATATATGCAATCAATTATACCACTTACGATAGTTTTTAGTGAACCTCTCAAACTCAATGCAAAAAACTAATATTGTTACATCCCTACCTTAAGCTAAACAATACTTACACTTTGAATCTAAAACAATATCCATATCCCTAAACCCTAAATATGAATTTAATGTTTATTTTATATTTGAAAAATCAATTAGTCAAAGTCAAACCCGTTATATTATATACAAAATCATTAACCTTACCTAAATTACTTCATTTTAGTATCCATTCCCAAAATAACACAAATTATATGAATTTCAAAAAATTAGTCAAAGTCCCATTATATTATATACAAAATCATCAAGCTTACCTATATTATTTCATTTTAGTATCTATTCCCAAAATAACACAAATTATTTGAATTTCAAAAAATTAGTCAAAGTCAAACCCGTTATATTATATATAAAATCATTGACCTTACCTAAATTACTTCACTTTAGTATCTATTCCTAAAATAACACAAATTTTTGACTTTCAAAAAATTAGTCAAACCCGTTATATTATATACAAAATTATTGACCTTACATAAATTACTTCATTTTAGTATATATTCTCAAAATAACACAAATTATTTGACTTTCAAAAAATTAGTCAAATTCAAACTCGTTATATTATATAAAAATCATTGACTTTACCTAAATTATTTTATTTTAGTATATATTCCCAAAATAACACAAATTATCTGACTTTCAAAAAATTAGTCAAAGTCAAACCCGTTATATTATACAAAATCATTGACCTTACCTAAATTACTTCATTTTAGTATCTATTCCTAAAATAATACAAATTATTTGACTTTCAAAAAATTAGTCAAAGTCAAACCCGTTATATTATATACAAAATCATTGACCTTACCTAAATTACTTCATTTTAATATATATTCCCAAAATAACAAAAATTATTTGACTTTTTCGTACAATTTAGTACTTATTAATCACATTAACGTAAAGTTGAAAAGTTCAACTAAGATAAAAAAAAAATGTAGGATTACCACAAATTTTTGCGATTGCATTTGAAATGACTAAGACTGTGCAAACTCCTTTACCACTTCTAGACATATCTTCACCAAGCAATAATTTAGCAAATCACTCTTTCATACATAATGTTCACAATGAACAAATGAAATTCATGGCAACTAAACTCAAATTAAATATCACTTAACTACATCTGTAATGACCTAAAACTCTCAAGTCTTGCTAATGACATTTCATTGAACACCTTGTGTATGTTCAAGAGACTTCAAAATTTGTGACTGATAAATATACATTACCTTCTTTGATATAAAAGAAAGAGTTGATGATGATACTCGGGTGATACAAACATTTTTACTTAACGTAAATAACAAATAAACATCAAATCAAAAAAGTAAAGAAATCTGACCTTTGTGTGTGTTCATGAACCAGCTTGCTTATTGCGAAATCAATTGATGTTCAAATCCTAAAATTCATAAATTAATCAATCAGTTTACTAAGTTACTGCAACTACTGATTTATAGAAATTGCAAACCGATCTAAAATGTGGTTGAATACATGAATGGACCCAAAAACAAAATTGAAAGTCTTCTCACGATACCAATCTGAAACTGAATTGTTGAAAGCCTTTCGATACCGATCTAAATCATACAATTAAATTATATGAAAGCTTTTTCATCCCTTTAATTTCAATGACTAACAGTTTATGATTCGAAATAATGAATCGATTAAAATGAAGCATTTGTTAATAAGATTAAAATTTAACAAAACTTACTTGTATCTCCCTCAACATTTTGTAGCCCATAATTTCCAAAAATTCATTTAAAAACATATGACCTAACCATTAACAGATGAGATAAAAACCTGCATAGAAAGATAAATTTATAGATATTTTGTTGATAATGGTGAATGAGAAAGTGTAGAATTGTGACGATCGCTCCAAATCCATATGGACGAACACGTCATTCATCGATTTCATTGCGAGGTATTTGACCTCTATATGATACGTTTTGTAAACATTGCATTCTTTTGAAAAGGCACACCATAAATGAATATTTAAATCAAAGGTTTTCGACATCTGATGATATCTACATATAGACAATCACCGTAAATAATAGTTTACAATAGTACTTCCGTTGACAATGCAGTCAAAATAAGATACATGGTGATGATTTGGTGAATGCAACGTTTCCTTGAAAAATACACCATGTAAGACTCCATGCACATAGCTTGTCTAACATATAAGCAAACAGCGGAAGACTTCTAGGGAACCTGAGAATAAACATGCTAACAAGTGTCAACACAAAGGTTGGTGAGTTCATAGTTTTAGTGTTTCGCATAATCTGTATATAAAAGTGGACCACAAGATTTCAGTTGTTTCATCCAGAAACGTTTATCAAAATATTCTACAAGATTGAGCACCCTGGTAACTAAACTTTAACGTTATAATAAGTACCCCTGTTTTAACATACATGCAACCAACATGTACAATACACGCAAACCAACGTGTACTAAACTCAAATAGCATACGTCTGTTTTATAGTTCAGGCTAGGGTTTCTATACCTGGAACAGATGGGGATGTCAAGCCCTATGGATCCATATACAACTACTCACACCCACCAGTTCTTATAACTGGCAGTTACTAGTTACCAAAGCTAAGGGATTTTCGGTTCAAACTCAGTGTAGAATTAAGTATGTACTTGTATCCATTGCGTTTTAAAATAAAGTGCATGTATTCTCAGCCCAAAAATATAGATTGCAAAAGCAATTAAAAAGGGAGCATATGAAACTCACCTTAGCCGCATATAAAGTCGTTCACCAAAATGTTAACGAAACTCGGATTACCAAATAACCGTAGATCTCAACCTAGAGAACATATGTTGGTCAATAATTGTTTATCAAGCTAGGTCAGGTCATAGTGTATCACAATCCTAATGCTCGAGATCGACATACAAAAGTTATCCAAAGTCGTTTCAAAAAGTCAATTTTGACAATAGTTCAACAAAACGAGACATACCTTATATAAGGATTCATTTACTCGGTTGGTAATATTCAAAAATCCAATTTATCAATCTTGCAAACAAGTTGTTTTAAATATTAATTGCAGATTCAAAAGCAATTCCAATTAACGTCAATCATAATTCAGTTGATCTTATCTTTTAATCCGTTCATCGAAACTATTCGATATCTAAATGAAAAGTTATTGATTTTTCGCCAGCTTTCCAAAAACATGTATATCATATACCTTTTACCAGTAATATATGTATTTAATTCGTAAATCATTATAAACTGTTTAGCGACGAAATTTAGCATACAAGCATGTATAAATATATATACTCGAGCACTAGATACGGATACACAATTAATATATAAAAGATAAAATATGAGTGCTTACGTACCAATATTGAGATTTAATATTGTAGGAAATTACGTAGACGCAACAGAGATGATAAACACTAGGTTTGATTCACAAATATACCCCTGAATATTACCCATAACCTCTTTGACAATAACCCATAATTTCCTTAGCTCTAGCTTGCTCGAAAACCCGTTTCGAAATCATTTGGACATCCCTCGGTCGTGATATTATATATATATTATTATTTTTGTATCGTAAAAATAATAATACTAATACTATTAATAATAAGATTAATAATAATAATCTTAATAATAATAATAATAATAATAATAATAATAATTATAATAATAATAATAATTATAATTATAATAATTATAAATAATAAATTAAATAAATAACATAAGTAATACGGAGTAATATAAAGTGTGAGAAAACTGAAACAGAATCGTGCAATTTATAGAACCTTTTCTGAAAAAGCACCCCATGCGATCGCATGGGATTTGTGCTTCAAGGCCATGCGATCGCATGGCCCTCTGATCCAGCTCACAAACTTTTGTTTTCTTGTTTGTCGACATATTATTTAAATATATATAATATATTTAATTTATATAATTAATTATATATTATATTAAATTCATGTGCATAGTTGACCTGTAATTTTCGTTCCGATGACTCGTACGTTGTTACTCGACTTATGTCCAGGTTTCGATTTCTCGAACGCATTTTCGTACACTTAGAAAACTTGCATTTTACGTTTCGTGACACGTACCTTTGTCAAAATATAGCCTTAAATTATCCATAAACTATATCACTCAAAGTATATCTTAATCTTTCTAGTGTTTTGGTCATTTACTTCTATAAATCATTGTCTCGTTATTTATTAATATAATAGTATTTATCAAATGTTTCATAACCAAGTTAATATCTATTCTCAATATTTTTAAACACGTTTTAAAATATACGTCGCAAGTTATTCATACAATTAATATTTCAACTTATCATATATATTTAAATAAATATTTAAACCAATAAGTTTAATGTACGATATCAAACAATTAATACATTGTTACGTTTTCAAGTTATAGTATATATATATATATATATATATATATATATATATATATATATATATATATATATATATATATATATATATATATATATATATATATATATATATATATATCTCTATATACATATAATTGTTCGTGAATTGTCAAGAACAACCGAAAGGTATTTGAATATATGAAAGTAGTTTAAAAACTTTGAGATTCAGTTTACAGACTTTGCTTATCGTGTCGGAAATGTTAATCATACAAAGATTAAGTTTAAATTTGGTCAGAAATTTTCGGGTCATCACAAGAATACTAAGCAGTATAAAAAGTGATTAGAGTAGCCAAAATTACGGATTATTTTTCTATGATTGATCTGCATTTATGAATATTAGACATATAAGGGATTTTTGAAATGAAGTGATTATAAGAATTTATTTAAAGTAGTGTTTGGGATTAATTTTTTAATTAAATTGGTAACTGAATCCTCAAAATTTTATAGAGAATCAATCACATAATATAAATAAATAGAAATAATTGTGCCGTTGGTCCCTCCATTTTACTCCAAAAATCTAACACCGTCCCTCAAGTTTTTTTTTTTGCTTTCAGCGTCCCTCTATTATCACATTTTTTGATTACGCGTCCCTCCGTCAACTTTCTGTTAAAAAAGTCCGTTAAGTCATGCCATGTGCCTTGCATGTGAGGGTAAATTCGCCTTTTTACTCTTTTCTTCACTAAAATCGAGGGACCACCGGTGCAAAAAATGAAAATCTTATTATTATTATTATTATTTTATTATTATTATTATTATTTCTATTATTATTATTAGTATTTTTATTATTAATAATAATATTAAGAGTATTTTAATTATTAATATATTTATATTTATTAGTAATATTAAACATAATAAATCAGATATGTACAAATTCTGTTATCTATCCTGTCTGTTTACATTATGAAACTACTACTGCAATTCGAAAATTAAACAGAAATTTAAAGAAACAGGCTCGTACTTCTGTTCTTGAGTTCATTAAATCAAAATCTCGATTTCGTATTAAATTTCAAAATCTAAAAATGTAGAGTTGTTAGGAATCTTTTACTCAAACTATCTGTAAAGTTTCAGCCTTCAATTCTTCAAAATGAGTTCGAATTCGCGAGTCAAAGTTTTAAAATCAAAAAGTCAACTCACTGTTCTTCATGAAATTCGAGTTATTGTTGTTGTTTCTGTTAAAATTGAGGATTCACAAAGTTTCTACTTATGATTTACAACACGTTTCATGTTGTAATTATAATGTAAAACAGCCTTAAATCCAAAATCACCAATTGAGTTGTTCATCGTGTTCTTCGAGCTGCTACTGCTACAGTCCAAAAATTTAAATCGATTTGTTTAGAACGAGTTACTGAATCTCAGATCTATTTGATGTTTTTTTAGAACGAGTTCCAGATAGATGTTTTTTTAAATTAGGATTTGCAATGTTGGGAAAGAACACGATTTTAATGAAGAAGGAGGTTAAAAAGATGATTTTACCCTCACATGCAAGTCACATGATATGAGTTAACAGGCTTTTTTAACGAAAAGTTGACGGAGGGACTCTGTATCTCAAAGTTGTAAAATAGAGGGATGCTGAAAGCCAAAAAAAAACTTGAGGGACGCTGTTGATGAAGCAGCAAAAACTGTAAACGACCTTAACAGTCAAAAGTTTGATGATAAAGAATAGTATGGTGGTAAAGCTGAGAAAAAGAGAAGGTTTGAAACTGGAAAACGGATTGAGCAAACCATGAAGGAGGCTGTGGACAAATCATAAGGACGAAATCTACATTCAAAGGATCCAAATGATTCAGTGTCTGTTAAAATCATTAGCAAACACCTTACTCCTCATTCTAAACCTTCACAGACAGATTTTCCGCATCATCCTCTGATATTAGAAATTCTAAGATATCATCGTATCTTTCATTATAAATATCCTCGATATTTCTGGAGATATCTTCATACGTATTCTTATCGGAAATCATTCATCTCTTCACACTATCTGTGTTATATCATAAAAGAAACTATTTTAGTTTCTAAAATCTAAAAAATTCGAAAAAAAAATGGATGTTTTGAAGTAATGTTGGGAACTGAAGCATGAGTTAGTATAATATAATGACACTTGATCAACGTGATTATATTACAGTAAGTCATGCTGAGTTTCTAATGGAACGTGATAAAGGTTTACAGATCACACCCTCATCATGAACCATGTTACATAACTCTTTCATTCTATTTAATCTCTAAATATATCAAGAAAATACTTTTCTTGATGATTCGGTCTTTTCCAGATATTCTGGTAATTTGAAAAATCAAGATCGTGTTATTACAATTTCTTTCTTAGAACATTAACTATGTTCATTCCGAAATGTATAGCTACGAATTTTGGACCATTATTCGCTTGACTAGAAGTCGGGAAGGAAAAACGAAAGCATGGAGCTCCTAAATATAAGGGAAAATATAAAGCCTGACAACAACACATATATTACAAACTGTGTATATCAATGCGTATAGCAATATAAAGACATGGGAGAATGAAAAATACTATAACCCCAAGGTAATAGTAGAAGAATATAACTTCCTCTGGTGGCAGATGAAAAAGAAGAATGAAGGATACGATAGCCAAGAAAATATCAAGAATCAGAACTGGATTAAGCATTTCACAATCTTTTAGAAGTATGAAATAAGGAAGAAGATGTAAGAGTGGTGAAAATAATGAAACGAAAGTGGTTAATTTATAGCAAAATATCATACATAACAATCGAGACAGATTACACATTTAAAAGGAAATCTTAATTTCCTTAAAATTCGAAGAATCAAATCTTATTTAGATTATGGAGATTTTCTATTCCTTAAATTCCGGAAATCAATCGTAACTACGTCAGAAGTTAAGACGAATCTCTATTCTTTCATTTCACTCTTTTACGATAACTTCTCTCATACGCTTCGACAAATCGGATTGTTTTATCCATATTATTCAACGGTGATAAAATTCTATTTATCAACTCATATTCGTCAAGAAAACATTTTTATTGTTAGCCATGACGACCTCACTCAAATTTCGGGACGAAATTTCTTTAACGGGTAGGTAACACCCGGGAAATATTTAAGTTTGCAATTAATATGTGTGATGACCCGGAAATTTCCGATCAAATTTAAACTTAATCTTTGTATGATTAACATTTTCGACACGATAAGCAAAGTCTGTAATATTGATTCTCAAAATTTTTGAACTAATGTTATATATTCAGTTAACCTTTGACTATTGACCAACGATTCATGAACATCTATTTGAAAATAGATATATATATATATATATATATATATATATATATATATATATATATATATATAAATTAGAATATTAATTATTCATAAATAACTTGCAATGTGTATTTAAAAACTGATTTATGTATATTAAAAAGATATATACATATATATAATTTCAAGTTATTTAGTAAATGATAGTAACATTCGTTTATTGATTCGATTGATATTTAGATAAGTTAACTAAAGCATTTAAGATGAACCAGTAAAACACTAATTTGCTACAGTATTTTCAAATTGCTACAGTACCCAAAATGCTTTCGAAAATCACTATTTGCTACAGTGAAATTGACTTTGCTACAGTGAATTGCTACAGTAAAAATTTATTTCAAAATGAAAATGTATGTATTATATATTAACAAATAGCGAGACGATGATTTATAGAAGTAAATGACCAAAACACTCAAATGTATAAGTTATACCTCGAGTGGTATAGTTTATGGATGATTTAAGACTATATTTTGACAAAGGTACGATTCACGAAACGAAAAGTACTAGTTTTCTCAGCGTACGAAAGGGCATTCGAAAACCGAAACCGGGACATAAGTCGAGTGACAACGTACGACTTATCGGAACAAAAATTACAAGTCAACGATGCATGTGAATTTAATATAATATATAATTAATTATATAAATTAAATATATTATATATATTATATTAAATTATGTCGACGAGCTAAATTACAAAAATATGTGAGCTGGAAAAACGGGCCATGCGATCGCATGGCAAATGGCCTTCAGAACCATGCGATCGCATGGGGTGATGTGCGAGAAGTGTCGTATAAAATAATATGGAAAAATACCGATTAAAGATTTCTACACACTAACGGGCAGTGTACCCGATCGTGTAGTAGTATAGTAACTGGTTTAGTTCCGTGTATCGTTCCAAGGACAGTTGTATTAGCCAAACTAGAATTAGAAACTATATTATGATTAACTAAGTAAATGAAACTTAAAGGTACAAGTTTTATGTTTTGGTGGCCATTTAACGATTTAGCCAAATCAGAGAAGGTTAAATGTAAAAACAATATTTTTGGTCTTTTAAATTTATAAGATGAAAATAAATACAAAGAAAGCAAGTAAGATAGTTTTGATTTAAATCAAAGAGATGAAATGTTCATCTAGATATTTTACCCTCGGTATTGGATGTAAGTTTTTATATTAAGGCCTGATTGAATAATTATGTGTGTAAGTTATCTAATAGGTTCACTAAGAGTTCTCTTGAATAAACACGCAAACACAATCACAAGATCAAGGGTTCCCTTTTCACTATGGTTCTTGTATTTGTAATCAAATAACTATTAAAAGCATGCTAATCACCTAAATCGACCCGCCAAGAGTTCTCTTTAGCGAGTACTCAAACTAGAATTACTAAGTGAGGGTTCCCTATTACTTAGACCTTTTCGTTTGTGACTAGTTGATTAGCTAGATCAAAGACTTGAATAACAATTGTCTTTGCGTTCGCTCTACACAATTCATTCCTATTTTGTTTAACCATTTTAATCTAGTTTACCCACTTGGTCCGGTTTAGTAAACAATCAATCTAAGACAAGTTGATTGTAAATCAATATGATACATCAACAAGAGTTCTCTTTATCAACAACATATCAATTAACTAGATACAAATGATTTTAACAGCAATAAGCATGGTTCTTAATTCAAGCTTTAATCTATCACACATAATACATTCAATCAATAAGATTACATCCAATACCTTGGTTATTAATCTAGACAAACATTATAGAAACTAGCCAACAATCATGGTAACAGACAACATAACAATCAGATTAACAACTGAAATCATTGTTTTAGAACAAGGAATAACCTACAAGAACAAGGAGTTCTTGGATGATGAAGGTTTTGATCTTTGATGTCTTGATGTTGAGCCTCTTCCAAGAGCTTGGAGTTCTCCAATTTTGCTCCTAAAAATCGTCTCTGTACTCTCTGGTTCGTAAGTTATGAAACAGTCCCTCAAAACAGTAGTTTTAAAGTGGAGAAAGTAGGTAAAAAGCACAAAAGTCGGCTGAAACCTACTACGGGACGGCGTCCAAAAAGGCTGGACGGCGTCCCGTCCTTAAGATCTAGACGGCGTCTTTAAATCCAGGACGGCGTCCTGTTTCAAGAGGCTGGACGGCGTCCTATAACCCCGGACGGCGTCCAAATATGCTGAAATCCACTGTTTCGCTTTCTTTTCAATCCTCTTTTATTTGGACGAAGCCTAACACCTTGGAAGCTTTGTTTTACCATTTTAGAGCACTAAATAGACCTTAAGTCGTATCGGGATCAACCAATGTCATAAATCATCAAAACTCTTTGTAAATCACTCTTCCGATACAAATTTGCGCATCTTGGATTATCACTTGTAGAAACGCCTTCATTATCCTCGATTCTAGAGCATTTTACACGATATTGCGATAGATATATATGATGTTATTGAGCAATATCAAAACACCCCACACTTAAACCTTGCTTGTCCTCAAGCAATTCTTTCTTTACAAAGTAGAACAATATCAAACATAATCACACAATATAGATTACAAACATTACATGAATCACTCGAAGCACACGAAACACACACGTTGATATGAAACACAACTCACGCTATATACACAATGGAAACACACGCTTTAAGTATAGCACACTTTTATTGAAATCACACGCACGCTATATACACAATGGAAACACACACACACACATTTTTGGGAGATTAGAGCCAAGTATCCGAAAAATTTGACCCTAGGGAAATCAGGATCTTATGAAAACGTTTTATGGTTTTGAAAATATCATGCTAGTTTTTAATACTATGCACGTTTTCCGATTTTGATCGGATTTTCTGAATTTTTAAAAATGAGTGCGGGTTTCCCGCTATTGGTCAAGCCAATCCCTCCCACGGTACCTAACATTACGAGATGTCGGTAGAAAATAATGTGCTTTAGGAGGATACACATTACGTCCGGACATCATTGACAATTATGAGGTAATCATCTAATCCGTTAAATCAATCATGAAGATTGAGGTTTATCAGTCTTAAAAGCTGATATTTTACCTTTCTGGAGGTTATCCTTCCGGGGATCTGATAAATCACTAACATTTTGTGTATACATGGTGCCCCCCCCCCCCCCCCCCGTTTTACTAGTTAATCTCCCTCATTGAGATAAACTTTGACTACCAGTTGCCCTGTTTGACGTTGAGGCCTGGTAGATTTCCAGTCGATGTTAGTAATGACTTTTCAAGAGTTTTTGTCACCCTACAACTGGTCTGGACTACATCTTCTGAATTGAATCAGTAAGTGTGTCATTCGGAAGACTTTACTTCCTTGAGGATGGAAAAGATACATCCTATTGGTCATATCAAGTGGTCGGACGCAACATTGTCCTTGTTAGGAGAAACAATGAGGACCATCCTTAGGGTTTTCGATCTGGCGCGAGATCCGGTTTCCGACCACGCTATACAATCACCGCTCTCTCACGGTTTACACTCGTTTTGGTACAAGTGACCTACAAGTTAGCTTACTAAACTAGTAGAATTTTCATTCAAATAATTGAATGATAGTGCAACTTCAAAGACTATTAATAATTTAAAATGTAAACCAACATTTATTTTCTAGATTTTAAGATCATAATGCGTATAACATGGTTTTTGGACTTTTAATCGTTTTTAAGGCTACTTGAAAATTTTAAAATTTTTATAATAAATGCCTTAATTTTAGTGAAACGAGTTCCTGATAAATTTCTATTCCCCACCCCACACTTGAGATCATGCAAGGCCCTCATTGCATGAAATCAGAAAAAGGATTAAATTTAGAGGGTAAAGCGATAGGGTGATTGTAGAAATTTTCAATTTTTAACCTGCACATCGTGGAACATGTAGACGGATGCCGCTGAACTTACTGCCAGCATAAGAGCATCGTCCATTCCGCGGTTATCATCATACACACATCATAATATCAAATGTCGCTGAACTTAATGCCAGTCTTTGAAGTTCAATCACGCTGCACAAATTAACAAACCACATAATTTATAATAACTCCGAATATGTGTCTATGGTTTGCACATAATAACATTGATCATCAGTAGACTCGGGGTATTGTAGGGCATGGTCAACGGAAAAGGTAACCTTCATATCCTCAATACTAAGGGTCAATTTCTGCCCATGAACATCTATCATAGCTCTAGCGGTATTGAGGAAAGGTCGACTTAATATAAGAGGCACACGTGTGTCCTCCTCCATGTCCAAAATTACAAAGTCAGCCGAAAATACTAGGGTACCTACTTTTACCAACATATTCTCTAAAATTTCACGAGGAAATTTAACAGAGCGGTCCGCTAGTTGAATTGCCATTCGGGTTGGTTTTAGTACCCCGGGGTTTAGCTTAACATATAATGAATAAGGCATTAAATTTATGCTAGCTCCTAAATCCGCTAATGCTTTAATGCATTCCAAATCTCCCAGGAGACATGGTATGGTAAAACTTCCAGGATCTGCTAATTTCTTTGGTATTTTGTTCATCAAAATTGCTGAACAATTAGCATTCATGGTGACGGATGAAAGTTCCTCCATTTTCTTCCGATTAGTAAGTAAGTCTTTTAAGAACTTAGCATACTTGGGCATACCTGAGATTACATCAATGAAAGGCATATTTATGTTAATTTATTTAAACATATCTAGGAATTTTGACCTTTCGGCCTCTAGCCTTTCTTGTTGTTGTTTTCTTGGGTATGGGAGCGGTGGTTGATATGGTTTCACTACGGGTTTTTCCCGTTCTTCCTTTTCAACCACTTTTTCCGGCTCCTTAACCGGTTCATCATTTCGGTTCAACGGAACACTAAAATCAGAATTTTCGGGCATTTTTGGAGCATCGTATGCTAAACCACTCCGTGTGGTGATAACATTGACGTGCTCATTTCGAGGGTTCTTATTTGTATCACCCGGTAAACTACCTGGTTTTCTCTCACTAAGTAAATTAGCTAAACCACTCATTTGTTTCTCCAAATTCTGAATTGAGGCTTGTTGATTTCGAAACTGGTGTTCGTTTTTCTCGTTGGTTTGGTTTATATTTGTGACAAGCTGAGTGATGTGCGAGAAATGTCGTATAAATTGTCGTATAAAATAATATGGAAAAATACCGATTAAAGATTTCTACACACTAACGGGCAGTGTACCCGATCATGTAGTAGTATAGTAACTGGTTTAGTTCCGTGTATCGTTCCAAGGACAGTTGTATTAGCCAAACTTGAATTTGAAACTATATTATGATTAACTAAGTAAATGAAACTTAAAGGTACAAGTTTTATGTTTTGGTGGCCATTTAACGATTTAGCCAAATCAGAGAAGGTTAAATGTAAAAACAATATTTTTGGTCTTTTAAATTTATAAGATGAAAATAAATGCAAAGAAAGCAAGTAAGATAGTTTTGATTTAAATCAAAGAGATGAAATATTCATCTAGATATTTTACCCTCGGTATTGGATGTAAGTTTTGATATTAAGGCCTGATTGAATAATTATGTGTGTAAGTTATCTAATAGGTTCACTAAGAGTTCTCTTGAATAAACACGCAAACACAATCACAAGATCAAGGGTTCCCTTTTCACTATGGTTCTTGTATTTGTAATCAAATAACTATTAAAAGCATGCTAATCACCTAAATCGACCCGCCAAGAGTTCTCTTTAGCGAGTACTCAAACTAGAATTACTAAGTGAGGGTTCCCTATTACTTAGACCTTTTCGTTTGTGACTAGTTGATTAGCTAGATCAAAGACTTGAATAACAATTGTCTTTGCATTCGCTCTACACAATTCATTCCTATTTTGTTTAACCATTTTAATCTAGTTTACCCCCTTGGTCCGGTTTAGTAAACAATCAATCTAAGACAAGTTGATTGTAAATCAATATGATACATCAACAAGAGTTCTCTTTATCAACAACATATCAATTAACTAGATACAAATGATTTTAACAGCAATAAGCACGATTCTTAATTCAAGCTTTAATCTATCACACATAATACATTCAATCAATAAGATTACATCCAATACCTTGGTTATTAATCTAGACAAACATTATAGAAACTAGCCAACAATCATGGTAACAGACAACATAACAATCAGATTAACAACTGAAATCATTGTTTTAGAACAAGGAATAACCTACAAGAACAAGGAGTTCTTGGATGATGAAGGTTTTGATCTTTGATGTCTTGATGTTGAGCCTCTTCCAAGAGCTTGGAGTTCTCCAATTTTGCTCCTAAAAATTGTCTCTGTACTCTCTGGTTCGTAAGTTATGAAACAGTCCCTCAAAACAGTAGTTTTAAAGTGGAGAAAGTAGGTAAAAAGCACAAAAGTCGGCTGAAACCTACTACGGGACGGCGTCCAAAAAGGCTGGACGGCGTCCCGTCCTTAAGATCTAGACGGCGTCTTTAAATCCAGGACGGCGTCCTGTTTCAAGAGGCTGGACGGCGTCCTATAACCCCGGACGACGTCCAAATATGCTGAAATCCACTGTTTCGCTTTCTTTTCAATCCTCTTTTATTTGGACGAAGCCTAACACCTTGGAAGCTTTGTTTTACCATTTTAGAGCACTAAATAGACCTTAAGTCGTATCGGGATCAACCAATGTCATAAATCATCAAAACTCTTTGTAAATCACTCTTCCGATACAAATTTGCGCATCTTGGATTATCACTTGTAGAAACGCCTTCATTATCCTCGATTCTAGAGCATTTTACACGATATTGCGATAGATATATATGATGTTATTGAGCAATATCAAAACACCCCACACTTAAACCTTGCTTGTCCTTAAGCAATTCTTTCTTTACAAAGTAGAACAATATCAAACATAATCACACAATATAGATTACAAACATTACATGAATCACTCGAAGCACACGAAACACACACGTTGATATGAAACACAACTCACGCTATATACACAATGGAAACACACGCTTTAAGTATAGCACACTTTTATTGAAATCACACGCACGCTATATACACAATGGAAACACACACACATACATTTTTGGGAGATTAGAGCCAAGTATCCGAAAAATTTGACCCTAGGGAAATCAGGATCTTATGAAAACGTTTTATGGTTTTGAAAATATCATGCTAGTTTTTAATACTATGCACGTTTTCCGATTTTGATCGGATTTTCTGAATTTTTAAAAATGAGTGCGGGTTTCCCGCTATTGGTCAAGCCAATCCCTCCCACGGTACCTAACATTACGAGATGTCGGTAGAAAATAATGTGCTTTAGGAGGATACACATTACGTCCGGACATCATTGACAATTATGAGGTAATCATCTAATCCGTTAAATCAATCATGAAGATTGAGGTTTATCAGTCTTAAAAGCTGATATTTTACCTTTCTGGAGGTTATCCTTCCGGGGATCTGATAAATCACTAACATTTTGTGTATACATGGTGCCCCCCCCCCCCCCCCCCCCGTTTTACTAGTTAATCTCCCTCATTGAGATAAACTTTGACTACCAGTTGCCCTGTTTGACGTTGAGGCCTGGTAGATTTCCAGTCGATGTTAGTAATGACTTTTCAAGAGTTTTTGTCACCCTACAACTGGTCTGGACTACATCTTCTGAATTGAATCAGTAAGTGTGTCATTCGGAAGACTTTACTTCCTTGAGGATGGAAAAGATACATCCTATTGGTCATATCAAGTGGTCGGACGCAACATTGTCCTTGTTAGGAGAAACAATGAGGACCGTCCTTAGGGTTTTCGGTCTGGCGCTAGATCCGGTTTCCGACCACGCTATACAATCACCGCTCTCTCACGGTTTACACTCGTTTTGGTACAAGTGACCTACAAGTTAGCTTACTAAACTAGTAGGATTTTCATTCAAATAATTGAATGATAGTGCAACTTCAAAGACTATTAATAATTTAAAATGTAAACCAACATTTATTTTCTAGATTTTAAGATCATAATGCGTATAACATGGTTTTTGGACTTTTAATCGTTTTTAAGGCTACTTGAAAATTTTAAAATTTTTATAATAAACGCCTTAATTTTAGTGAAACGAGTTCCTGATAAATTTCTATTCCCCACCCCACACTTGAGATCATGCAAGGCCCTCATTGCATGAAATCAGAAAAAGGATTAAATTTAGAGGGTAAAGCGATAGGGTGATTGTAGAAATTTTCAATTTTTAACCTGCACATCGTGGAACATGTAGACGGATGCCGCTGAACTTACTGCCAGCATAAGAGCATCGTCCATTCCGCGATTATCATCATACACACATCATAATATCAAATGTCGCTGAACTTAATGCCAGTCTTTGAAGTTCAATCACGCTGCACAAATTAACAAACCACATAATTTATAATAAAAAGAACGGTGTTTTTACAACCACAACCGTTCATAAATCCACACAATTAGCCAGTTATTACAAACCAAATATTGTCTAAAATCACACCACAAAAAAAATTGTCTCAAAACAAAGTACAAAATGATCAAAAGGCACGCAGGCCTAGTTATCAAACGGCCAAAAATAATTACCTGAACCATCTCTGTACGGGCGTCCCTGTGGATATTCCCGCTCAAATCTGTTCCAGGCATCCTGCAACGCAGCGGTTGAGTTATAAATTGGATGAGGGGGAGGTGGATGTTCAGGATCCGTGTAGTATTGGGGTGTCAGACGTGTCGTTCCATAGTACTGCTCGGGGTTGGAATAAAACAACTCTGAGTTATGGTTATTCCAATCAATACCATAACTGTTCCATCCCGTATTGTGTACTTGAGCAATCTGGCATTGCTCCATTCGTTGCTGACTATCCCACATTTGGTTGTTGTGCGTCCTTTGTTCGTTCGGGCTCAACCTCATGTTATTAACACTACCAACCAAACTGTCCCAACTTGATTGGGACGGATGCCACGGAACCTGATCACCAATGTTAGTCTGTGCCTCCATTTCCGCCTCTTCTTCCTGCTGCTGTTCTTGCTGCACGCCACTGCCACCTGCGCCACCTGCGCCACCTGCCTCAAAAGGTACCAAATGCCCATTTCTATCTTTCATAAGAATTTCAGCATTAATATAAGAAACCTTTTTTAATGGTTTCATGACGTTCGTACACTCCAGTAATCTGCTGAAATCTATGTTAAAATGTCGAGCAATTTGGGTGATGTAGTGGCCTCCCAGAAGTGGCTTCTGTTGCCGTGTCTCGGTAGCAATGGCCAGGAAATAATTACCGATCAACCCAGGAATGTCAGTATAGCAACCCCGCTTTATTTGGTCCATAATCCATAAATCCAACGTTTTCACTTTCTCGTGACCCTCAACCCTCGCATTAAAAGTGCATGCGATAAGTCTATGAAGCAGTTTATCATCCCGGGCTGCGATTTCTTTGTACCTGTGCCTGCTTGATCTAAACTGTGCAGCCGCATTCGGCCTACAAATCCTTCGCCAATAAGAAACATCACTAAATTCATGCCGACCAACATAATCGAAGGCCCGCAAGTATTCACCTAACTGGGTATCGGTGAGTTCCTCAAAAATACCCATAACTCGGCATAGCTCAAAACTACTTATACCCCTGTACTCACCCCCTAAACGAAATCGAAGAAAGTCATTTGACAAATAATCACTGACATTGTTAAACCGCACAGTTGAGTAGAATTCTTTAAGCAGCACCGGATAAATTGGTTCGTTGATGCTGAAAACTTGCTCCCAAGCGTGGGTGACTACTCTACCGTAGGGGATGGCGAGTAAGTTATTAACACCAGACCAAAAGAACATAGAAACCGTTGTGTTAATGTTAGCTAAAACATAACCGAGTAGCAAGAGAACTTAATCATTCCATTTCAAGTTCATAAGTATTATGACTCATTTAAGCAAAAGCGTATGTTCGCAATTTTAAACCAAAGTCAACTATAGTCAACATAAACCCGTTAATAACTTTTCAAAAATGAAAATCACAACTTCACAATGTAGCATCAACTTATGACTCAAGGATTCAAGCATGTTGTGTTATAGGTCATAACATTTAAATTTGCATTCTAATGATATTCATCACAAATCATAACACATTTTTCGCAATCTTAGTTCAAATGACCTATTATAACATCATACATTATGGCATTCCATTCCATCAATTTACTTCAACAGGCCCATACAAATGAAAATCAAGCATACATACTTCATAAGTTCATTACAATTCAACAATATGCTAAAAAAATTCAAGAACATTCAAAAATGACCCGGCCAATTTGACATCAATATCACCAACACAATTAAATACTTCACAAGATTCATTAACATCATACACAAACTCAACATCATGAACTAATCACCCTAAATTCGGATTCAAATTCCACAAACCCTAAAATCATGAATAAACCCTTAAAAGCATGTAATCTTTGCAAAATAAACACATTATGGGCAATTAAACTACTAAGGCATGTTAATCTTAACAATAATCATGCAAATCAAACACCCCACACTTATCCTTCACCAATTTATAGATATAAACATACAATTCAAGTAATTAATAAAGAAAAGTGTAAAAATGGAGTATCCATACCCTAGAAAACATGATTTGAAGTTTGGATTTGAAGAAGAAATCACGAAATTGAGGTAGAAATTAGGGTTTTTGGAGAGTGTTTCGTGTTTGGCAGAGAGAAATGGATAAAAATGTGTTTTTGTGGTTAAGAAATGGGTTGGATAGGCATTTAAAACGTATTTTTTTTCTGAGTCAGTCACTCTAGACGGCGTCCAGAAAGGAGGACGGCGTCCAAGGTTTTATTTTGGGACGGCGTCTAGCAAAAGAGGACGGCGTCCATGTGTTTAAATGGGGACGGCGTCCAGGAAAATGGGACGGTGTCCAGGTCTTTAAATGGGGACGGCGTCCAGGAAAATGGGACGGCGTCCCATTGCACTAAAACTCACTGACCTGTTTTTCTGAGTCACGCGTGTTTAAAGGCCAAACGTAAATCATTTTGTACCAAACTAAAATTTATCGTGCACACATTTCAAACCTATTTACAATTGTGAACCATTTTTTAACGAGTCGTTCACCAAACTCGTCCCCATTTTGATTTATGCTTTGTTCTTGAAGTTGAGGCTAACCTCATCCTCAATTTCTAGGGGACCATCAACATAGTGTTTGACCCGGTGGCCATTCACTTTAAAAGTATCACCCTTCCAGTTCACCATTTCAATTGTACCATAAGGGTACACCTTTCTAACCACAAATGGTCCCGTCCATCGGGACTTAAGCTTTCCTGGTGATAACTTGAAATGGGAATTGTAAACAAGGACACGATCTCCTTCCATGAATTCTTTTGGATGTTTCAATCTTTTGTCGTGCCATTGTTTGGTTTTTTCTTTGTAAATTAGAGAGTTGTCATAGGCTTCGAGCCTCAACTCGTCTAATTCGTTTAGTTGGGTCAAACGTAACCGACCCGCTTCTTGGTAATCCAAATTGCATGCCCTTAGCGCCCAATGCGCTTTGTGTTCAATCTCCAACGGGAGATGGCATGCTTTTCCGTATACCATACGGAAAGGAGTTGTTCCGATTGGTGTTTTGTAGGCTGTGCGAAAGGCCCACAATGCATCGTTTAACTTGATTGACCACTCTTTTGGATTTGAACCAACGGTCTTTTCAAGTATGCATTTTAATGACCGGTTGGTGTTTTCTACTTGCCCACTTGTCTGGGGATGATAGGATGTTGAAATTTTATGGATTACTCCATATCTCTTCAACACCTTTTCCAATTGCTTATTGCAAAAGTGGGTGCCCCGGTCACTTATAAGAGCTTTTGGCGTGCCAAACCTAGAGAAAAGTTCCATCAAAAAGTTTACCACAACTCGGCCATCATTTGTTGGTAGAGGTTTTGCCTCCACCCATTTGGAAACATAATCTATGGCAACAAGTATGTATAGGTAAGAATGAGATTTTGGAAAGGGCCCCATAAAGTCAATTCCCCAAACATCGAACACCTCGCATACTTGGATGCTTTGTTGAGGCATTTCATCCCGTTTAGTGATTTGACCGGCCCGTTGGCACGCGTCACAAGCCTTACAAACAGTGTAGGCATCTTTGAATATTGTAGGCCAATAGAAACCGGCCTCGTAAACTTTCCTCCCCGTGATTTGGGGACCAAAGTGCCCACCTGTTGGACCAAGGTGACAGTCAAGCAGAATTTCGGTGCATTCTTTCCCCGAAACACACCGACGAATAATTCCATCCGCACATCGCCTAAATAGATAAGGGTCTTCCCAAAAATAGTATTTTAGGTCACTAAAGAATTTCTTTCTTTTCTGATGTAACCAACCGGTTTCTAGGAATCCACCCGCAAGATAGTTGGCTATGTCTACAAACCATGGATCATCAATTTTCTCAATCTTCATGAGATTTTCGTCTGGAAAGTTATCTTGGATAACAGTCTCATGGAGAACCCCAAGATTCGGGTTCTCAAGTCGAGAAAGGTGATCGGCAGCTAGGTTTTCGGCCCCTTTTTGTCTTTAATATCGATGTCGAATTCTTGCAAAAGCAAGACCCAACGTATTAACCGGGGTTTAGCATCTTGCTTAGCAAGCAAGTACTTCAATGCCGAGTGGTCTGTATAGACAACCGTCTTTGCTAGTACCAAATAGGATCGGAATTTATCAAACGAAAAGACGATTGCCAGGAGTTCCTTCTCGGTGGTAGTGTAATTAAGTTGGGCTCCTTGCAATGTCTTGCTAGCATAATAAATGGGCTTGAAATGTTTTTCAATTCTTTGCCCCAAGACGGCACCAATAGCAAAGTCACTAGCGTCACACATAAGTTCGAATGGTATTGACCAATTCGGTGATATGAGAATGGGTGATTGTGTGAGCTTTGCTTTAAGTAGGTTAAAGGCGGTAAGACACTCGTCCGTAAAGACAAATGGACCGTCTTTCTCAAGAAGTTTGTTCATGGGGGTTGCAATTTTGGAAAAATCTTTAATGAACCGCCGGTAAAAACCGGCGTGCCCCAGAAAACTTCTTACTCCTTTTACATTTGACGGTGGTGGTAATTTGGCTATGACTTCCACTTTAGCTCTATCCACCTCCAGACCTGCACAAGAAATTTTATGACCCAATACAATGCCCTCTTTTACCATAAAATGGCATTTTTCCCAGTTTAGCACAAGATTTGATTCTTCACACCTAATCAACATACGCTCAAGATTATGAAGACATGAGTCAAAAGAATCACCGAAGACTGAAAAGTCATCCATGAATACTTCCATAAAGTCTTCAATCATATCATGAAAAATAGCTACCATACACCTTTGAAAGGTAGCAGGAGCATTGCATAAGCCAAAGGGCATACGTCGATAGGAGAAAGTACCATAAGGGCATGTAAAGGTCGTTTTCTCTTGGTCCTCTGGTGCTATAGGGATTTGGAAATATCCCGAGAAACCGTCAAGAAAACAATAAAAGTTCTTTCCTGCCAACCTTTCCAACATTTGATCAATGTAAGGAAGAGGAAAATGGTCTTTTCGGGTAGCATCATTTAATTTTCTGTAATCAATACATACCCTCCAACCCGTGATAGTCCTGGTAGAAATTAATTGATCGTCTTCATTTGTGACAACGGTCATGCCACCCTTTTTGGGCACGCATTGGACCGGACTCACCCAAGGGCTATCCGAAATTGGATAAATGAGACCTGCATCTAGGAGTTTGACAATCTCCTTTTTAACAACTTCTTGCATATTAGGGTTGAGTCGCCTTTGTCTTTGTACACATGGCTTATAGTTATCTTCCATTAATATCTTATGCGTACAATAAGAGGGACTTATACCCTTGATGTCATGAATTTTCCATGCTAGAGCCGTTTTATGGGCGTTTAACATGGAAACAAGTTTAGACTTCTCACTTACAGAGAGTTCGGATGAAATGATAACCGGGAGAGTAGAACCTTCTTGTAGGTAAGCATATTCCAAGTATTTTGGAAGTGGCTTGAGTTCTAAAACGGGAGGTTCTTCAATCGATGTTTTACATCGGTACTCATTTCCTAAATCCAACTTTCTGTATTCTTCATCATTTGGCTCATAACCGTTAGCCATCAAGGTGGTCAACATCTCCACTTCTTCCAACATATTCTCTTCATCACCTTCCGCAAAAATGCATTCTCGCGTACCTTGCAATTCTGGAAATTCCTGCAACAACTCCGAATATGTGTCTATGGTTTGCACATAATAACATTGATCATCAGTAGACTCGGGGTATTGTAGGGCATGGTCAACGGAAAAGGTAACCTTCATATCCTCAATACTAAGGGTCAATTTCTGCCCATGAACATCTATCATAGCTCTAGCGGTATTGAGGAAAGGTCGACCTAATATAAGAGGCACACGTGTGTCCTCCTCCATGTCCAAAATTATAAAGTCAGCCGGAAATACTAGGGTACCTACTTTTACCAACATATTCTCTAAAATTCCACGAGGGAATTTAATAGAGCGGTCTGCTAGTTGAATTGCCATTCGGGTTGGTTTTAGTACCCCGGGGTTTAGCTTAACATATAATGAATAAGGCATTAAATTTATGCTAGCCCCTAAATCCGCTAATGCTTTAATGCATTCCAAATCTCCCAGGAGACATGGTATGGTAAAACTTCCAGGATCTGCTAATTTCTTTGGTATTTTGTTCATCAAAATTGCTGAACAATTAGCATTCATGGTGACGGATGAAAGTTCCTCCATTTTCTTCCGATTAGTAAGTAAGTCTTTTAAGAACTTAGCATACTTGGGCATACCTGAGATTACATCAATGAAAGGCATATTTATGTTAATTTGTTTAAACATATCTAGGAATTTTGACCTTTCGGCCTCTAGCCTTTCTTGTTGTTGTTTTCTTGGGTATGGGAGCGGTGGTTGATATGGTTTCACTACGGGTTTTTCCCGTTCTTCCTTTTCAACCACTTTTTCCGGCTCCTTAACCGGTTCATCATTTCGGTTCAACGGAACACTAAAATCAGAATTTTCGGGCATTTTTGGAGCATCGTATGCTAAACCACTCCGTGTGGTGATAACATTGGCGTGCTCATTTCGAGGGTTCTTATTTGTATCGCCCGGTAAACTACCTGGTTTTCTCTCACTAAGTAAATTAGCTAAACCACTCATTTGTTTCTCCAAATTCTGAATTGAGGCTTGTTGATTTCGAAACTGGTGTTCGTTTTTCTCGTTGGTTTGGTTTATATTTGTGACAAGCTGAGTTTGTGATGAAATCAACTTTTCCAACATACTCTCCAAATTTGATTTTTTTTCTTCCTGTTGGGGTTTTTGATAAAAACCCGGAGTTTGTTGTTGGAACCCACTACTTGACCCTTGTTGGTAATTGGAATTTTGACCTTGAGGGTTGTAGGGGTTGTTAAAGTTCCGGTTAAATTGGGCTCTTCCTTGAAATTGATTGTTATTTCTTTGGCTTATGAAAGCCACTTCTTCTTTTTGAGCCATTGTTAAACCGGCATCACAATCTTTTCCTAAATGAAGACCACCACAGTATTCACAACCTACTTTCATACTATGAATTTCCTTGGTGATTTTATCCATGGTTCGAGCAACACCGTCTATTTTAACACTTAGGGAACTAAGGTCATCATAGGCGCCAGCGCTTTGGACTTGAGCATTACGAGTAATTGGGCGTTCTTGATGCCACTCATGAGAATAATCGGCTAGCTTCTCGATTATTTCATAAGCCTCTTGCTCGGTTTTGTCCATAAGAGAACCACCGGCCGCTTGGTCAATTGAAATTCGGGTTGCTACATCACAACCTTTGTAAAAGATTTGGACCTTATGATCGAGGTAACCAACAACAATCTTTTAAGAAACAAGAAATCACGCAAGGTGCGGGTAGTGGTTTAAGCTTTGGTTACAAAGGACAAAATCCTTTATGTAACCGATGCCACAAACATCACTCTGGCTACTGTAATGTGGTATGCAACAAATGTAATCGAAAGGGTCATCTTGCTGAAGATTGTAGGGCTCTCGTTACAAATACAAATGGTACCAAGACTCCTGCTACCAATGCAAATAGAACTGCTTTGGCTACCATTACTTGTTATGGGTGTGGAAAACAAGGTCACTATAAGAGCCAGTGTCCGAATCCAGAGAAGAATAATGGATCTGCACGTGGAAGAGCATTTGTTATTAATGCTAGAGAGGCGTGTGAAGACCCGGAGCTTGTTACGGGTACGTTTACCATTAATAACTTATCCGCATCTATTATATTTGATACTGGTGCCGATAGAAGTTACGTGAGTAGAGGCTTTTACGCTAAATTGAATTGTTCATCATTACCTCTAGATGCTAAGTACATGATTGAGTTAGCTAATGGTAAACTAATTAAAGCCGATAAAATTTGCCGTGATTGTAAAATAAATTTAGCCGGAGAAACATTTAAAATTGACTTAATACCCGTAGAATTAGGAAGTTTTGATGTAATAGTCGGCATGGACTGGATGTCCAAAGTAGGAGCTGAAGTTGTGTGTGCCAAGAAGGCAATTCGCATTCCTTGTAAGGATAAAATGCCGGTGATGATTTATGGAGAGAAGGGTAACTCAAAGCTAAAACTCATTAGCTGTTTGAAAGCCAAGAAGTGTTTAGAAAAGGGATGTTATGCTATTCTAGCACATGTTAATAAAGTCGAAAAGAAAGAAAAAGAGAAGTGCATCAACGACATGCCTGTGGCAAGAGATTTTCCTGAAGTTTTTTCGGAAGAGTTGCCGGGATTACCTCCATTTAGATCTGTAGAATTTCAAATAGATTTAGTACCAGGAGCTGCACCAGTTGCCCGTGCTCCATATAGACTTGCGCCGTCCGAGTTAAAAGAACTTCAGAGTCAGTTAAAAGAATTACTGGATCGTGGATTCATACGACCAAGTACTTCACCGTGGGGAGCTCCGATTCTATTTGTTAAAAAGAAAGATGGATCTTTTAGGATGTGTATAGATTATCGTGAATTAAATAAGTTAACTATCAAGAATCGGTATCCACTACCGAGAATTGACGACTTATTTGATCAACTCCAAGGATCATGTGTGTACTCGAAAATTGACCTAAGATCGGGCTATCATCAATTACGCGTCAAAGAAGAAGATATACCGAAAACTGCTTTTCAGACACGTTATGGTCATTACGAATTTTTGGTCATGCCGTTTGGGTTGACAAATGCGCCAGCTGTATTCATGGACCTCATGAATCGAGTTTGTAGTCCATATTTAGATAAGTTTGTTATCGTTTTCATTGATGATATTCTTATCTATTCCAAGAGTGAGCAAGAGCATGAGCAGCATTTAAGGTTGATATTAGAGTTGTTGAGAAAAGAACAGCTATATGCTAAATTTTCTAAATGTGCTTTCTGGTTGAAAGAAGTGCAATTTCTTGGCCACGTTGTTAGTAGCAAAGGAATTCAGGTTGATCCAGCAAAAATTGAAGCCATTGAAAAATGGGAGACTCCTAAGACACCAACGCAGATACGCCAATTTTTGGGTTTAGCCGGTTATTATAGAAGGTTTATTCAAGATTTTTCCCGAATAGCTAAGCCGTTGACAGCGTTAACGCAATAAGGGAAGAAATATGAATGGACATCTGAGCAGGAGAGTGCATTTCAATTACTAAAGAAGAAGTTAACTACGGCGCCTATTTTATCGTTACCAGAAGGGAACGATGATTTTGAAATATATTGTGACGCTTCGCGACAAGGTTTTGGTTGCGTTCTTATGCAACGGAAGAAAGTTATTGCATACGCATCCCGACAATTGAAGATTCACGAGCGAAATTATACGACGCATGATTTAGAACTGGGAGCAGTCGTGTTTGCATTGAAGATATGGAGACACTACTTGTATGGGGTTAAATGCACTGTGTTCACTGATCATAAAAGTCTTCAACATATTTTTGATCAGAAACAGCTGAACATGAGGCAACGTAGGTGGGTCGAGCTGATAAACGACTATGATTGTGAAATTCGTTATCATCCCGGGAAGGCGAACGTGGTGGCCGATGCTCTAAGCAGAAAGGAACGAGAACCAATTCGAGTACGAGCAATGAACATAAAAATTCGCATGAATCTCAACTCACAAATCAAAGAAGTTCAACGAGAAGCACTTACTAAAGAAAACATAAGAAATGAAATAATGAAGAAGTATGAGAAGTAACTCGTTATACGGGAAGACGGAATTCGATATTTTGCAAACCGTATTTGGGTACCGAAGTTGGGTGGATTAAGGAAGTTGATATTGAATGAGGCACATAAGACAAGATACTCGATACATCCTGGAGTTGGAAAGATGTACCAAGATCTTAAGACACATTATTGGTGGCTTAATTTAAAGACAGACGTTGCAACATATGTTGGGGAGTGTTTAACTTGTTCCAAAGTCAAAGCAGAACACCAGAAGCCGTCAGGGTTACTTCAACAACCAGAAATCCCAGAATGGAAATGGGATGGTATTACCATGGATTTCATCACGAAGTTACCAAAGACTGCCTGGGGATACGACACCATTTGGGTGATTGTTGATCGTCTCACCAAATCTGCACATTTCTTGCCTATAAAGGAAACGGATAGAATGGAGAAACTATTACAATTGTATATAAAGGAAATTGTTTCAAGGCATGGAATACCTATTTCCATTATATCCGATCGTGATAGTAGATTTACATCAAAGTTCTGGCAATCGCTACAAGAGGCCCTAGGAACTCGTTTGGATATGAGCACCGCATATCATCCGCAAACCGACGGGCAGAGTGAAAGAACGATTCAAACTCTTGAAGACATGCTCAGGGCATGTGTGATCGATTTTGGAAACGGATGGGATAAATATCTACCATTAGCAGAATTCTCGTATAATAATAGTTATCATGCGAGCATTAAAGCTGCGCCATTTGAAGCACTGTATGGAAGGAAGTGTAGATCTCCTATCTGTTGGAATGAAGTAGGAGATCGACAATTAACTGGTCCCGAGATCCTACATGAAACTACAGAAAAGATAGTACAAATTAAGGAAAGATTGAAAACAGCCCGTAGTCGCCAAAAGAGCTACGCCGATGTTCGAAGGAAACCATTAGAGTTTCAGATCGGTGACATGGTTATGTTAAAAGTGTCACCATGGAAAGGTGTAATACGTTTCGGAAAAAGGGGTAAACTGAACCCAAGGTACGTAGGCTCGTTCAAGATTATCGAACGCATTGGACCGGTAGCTTATCGACTCGAGTTACCACAACAACTCGCTGGAGTACATAATACATTTCACGTCTCAAACCTTAAGAAGTGTCTTGCAAAGGAAGATCTCACCATTCCTCTTGAAGAAATCCATGTCGACGAGAAACTACAATTCATCGAAGAACCAATCGAAATCATGGATCGTGAAGTTAAACGGCTCAAGCAGAGCAACATACCGATCGTTAAGGTTCGTTGGAATGCTCGAAGAGGTCCTGAGTTTACTTGGGAACGAGAGGATCAGATGAAACAAAAGTATCCACACTTGTTTCTCGATGACGCAAAATAGGTACAATTTTAAAATTTCGGGACGAAATTTATTTAACGGGTAGGTACTGTAATGACCCGGACTTTTTCGATCAATCTATACTTATAAGATTAATATTTACATAAATTAAACCTTACCAACATGATAAGCAATCCAAATTATTGAAACTTATGTTTTCGAAAAGAGTTTTACACAACGTTTGACCGTCTAGTTTGACCGATGATATCACGAACTATATAATATATGATAATTATACGTTTGTGTATATATATGTATATATACATATTTAACATGATTTATAGATGTTTTAATATCTCATTTTGTACTAATAACAATAAGTTATAAGTATATTTTGAAACTACTAACTTAAGTTTTCAAAACGATAACCATACGTAATGTTATTTGACATAAATACTTATGACCTATAATGTTTATACATATATCGTATATATAATGTATTTAATCACTTTTTAAGGACTTAAATACATAAAACCATATAAGTATATTCACAAAAGATAGCTATATTTGAATTCTCATTCCGTTTTCACAAGATTTTTATACGTATATCTAGAGTATATGTACTCGTATCATACCTAGCTTCTATACGTATTTACTATTGGTAAATACACATCAAATCACCACCAACCAGCCCTTGTTCATGCCTTATGTATAAGGTAATTACTTTTGTATGATTGATTGACTAAATACATAAAATTACAAACTAAAATCTTGTCTTGGTTCCCCCCCCCCATTCACGTTTTTTAAGAGCCATGGGGGATCATCATTTTGATTCATTTTTACTTCAATTCTCTAGCTAAAAACACACACACTTATGAGCCTTAAACCCCTTAACCATCTCAGCTCACAACCATGAAGATCTAGTTCCAAAAACATCACTTAATTATCATAATAAAACCCTTACAAAAACACTTCAAGAATCCTTCCAAGAACACTAGTTTACTTCCAATCTTTCATCCAATTCCATCACTCTTTTGGTTCTAGGTTTTTACTCCTCTTTTACAGAAATCTTGTCCAAGTAACTTGAGGTAGTAACTTTGTTCATAACCTTATTCGATTCATATATATATAGCTATCTTATTTTATGGTATAAAATTTTAACAACAAGAACATAGTTTGAATGTTTTCAAACTTGTTTGCAAACTAAATAGATCCTTTTAACTTAACTTTTAAAATACTTCAAGACATGTAATATATCATAAATATATGCTAATTTAACAAGGTATAACTTGGTTTTTCAAAGAACACCTTAAAAACTGTTTTTACGACGTCGGAGTGCAACCGGGGGCGGTTTTGGGTTGGATAATTAAAAACTATTTTGAACCTTGAATTGGAGGTTTATTTTCTGGAAAAATGATATTTACTATGAATATGATAACACATAAAAATTTCATGATTTAACTCAAAGTATAAGTATTTTTAGAAAAATAATCATTTAATGTTGTTTACATAAGGGAAAATGATTAACTTCATAAGTTTCACCAAAGTTTGACCTATGACCTGTGATTTCGAATACAAACTAAGGTATTTACAGTTCATAGTCTTAAAGAAGAACTCGATCCAAGGAAGTGGCAAGTTGAACCAACGAAAACGGAGTTGTAACGAAGAAACTATGACCAAAACAAGATCGGATATCCAAAACTAGTTTAGCCACGAAAATAATTGGAGAAAAATTAAATGAATCACATCTTTCTAAAATAACATGATATTTTATATATATGTACTCATAATTTAATTTTATATATTTCAGGACCACCCGTAAACAATACGAGAAGATTAATCATAAGATCCCATGATTGTACGCAACACGTCATTTGACAACACCGGTACTTTATGTACGCAACACGTCATTTGACAACACCGGTACCGTGGGTCAAGATTAATCCCGACCAATACAAATACGATGGGGTTTTATTTATTTCGATGGGGGTTTTATTTATTAAACACCTAAATATGAACCATTAAAATTGAATTACTAACATCGGACTGCTAACTACGGACTAAGAAATTATTAAAACTATTAAAAGTATAATAAGTATATATATGTGACGATTGTTTAAAATGGAAATATATTGATAAACTATATATGGATAGGTTCGTGATATCAACCGGAGACCAAGTCAAAATATATATATCTTCAAGGCAAAAGTGAGTATATAGTCCCACTTTTAAACTCTAAGTATTTCGGGATGAGAATACATGTATTTTATGTTTTACGTTATGGACACAAGTAACTGAAAAATATATTCTACGTTGAGTTGTACCACTGGCATACTTCCCTGTAGCTTGGTAACTACTATTTACAGCGGTATTGTAAACGCGAATCCTGTTGATAGATCTATCGGGCCTGACAACCCCAACCGGACTGGACGACCAGTATTCAACGGTTGCACAGTACTTCGTTTCGTGACTACACTTGGTACGGTGTAGTAAGATTTCATAATAAAGGGAATATGCGACGTGATTAAATGTTAAGTATGGTTACCAAGTGCTCAACCACTTAGAATATTTTTATTAAAATGTTTACATATGAAATCTTGTGGTCTATATTTATATCGCTGCCGGCATTAAACCTATATCTCACCAACTTTATGTTGACGTTTTAAACATGTCTATTCTCAGGTGATAACTAAAAGCTTCCGCTGCAACATGTTGAATTTAAGCAAGATCTTGAGTATGCATATTTGTGTCAAAAATAAAACTGCATATCCGAGGAATTGTAATGTAAAATATGCTAAAAATCGTATTGTTATCATCACATGTAAAGTTTGTAAGTCTAAGATTATCGCTAAATGATAATCATCTTTATATTGTCTAAAGCTTGTATTAACATAAGAGTTATGGTTTGTAATGTAAAATAAATGCAGTTGTTCTTTTAAAAATGTCGCATATAGAGGTCAATACCTCGCAATGAAATCATACGTTATCTAACTCGTTCTTATGGTTAAGGACGGGTTATGACATGTGGTATCAGAGCGGTGGTCTTAGCGAACCAGATTTGCATTAGTGTGTCTAACTGATAAGTCGTTAGGATACATTAGTAAGTCTGGACTTTGACCGGATCTGATTTAACAACCATTGCTTATCATTGTTGGTTAAAATTTATATGTAAATATTATGTAGTACTAATGGGTTAGTTGTTGTGTGATAGATGTCGGGCTCAAAACTTATTATCACATTCAGCGACTCCGAATCAGAATCTTCAGATGGTGTTTCAGTCATTAACCTATCCGATGACGAAAATAATATCTTTGGGGAAGACTCACAAATTCCGGATGAACCAACAATAAAGAACCCGGAAAGTGAACCCGAGGAGGAAAGTGAACCCGAGGAGGAAAGTGAACCCGAGGAGGAAATACAAGAAATTACGAAAGACAAGTTCGAACTAGGAAAGAAACGAAAGGCTAATGAATTAGAAAATTCAAATCCTGAGTTTAGTAAGGATGATGTGGCACCAACTCCACTAGACACTACCACCCCTATTTCCGCTATTCCTATTCGTTCTATCCCGGCATCTAGTTCTTCAGCCCCACAGCCAAAATATAGGCAGACAGCTAGGATAAGCGTTAGGCCATTCCTTGAACCTAAACGTCCTAGAAAATAGACCAAACGATGCGCTGCCGTATTAAACCATGGGATCATATAATGTTTTGTATAATATTATTAGTGTGGTTTGCTTAGTGTTCGATGTAAGATAAGCATATGTAAAATAGTGAAGTATGAAATGCAATAATTTTCCATGGTTAAGTATTATTTAGATTGTAGTAATTAGTTCTGTACTAAGCTATTAAGTATGAACATTAACGGGTAGGTACTACCCTAGATATAATTATAAAATGCTAATAAGAAGAAAAGGCTTTTATAATAATACCTGGTTCATATTGTTAACAAGCTATAATGTACTATAAATACACACTACATCTATAATATTCCATGTGAATAATTATTTTCTTTCATTAGGAAATGGCGCGATTGAATCGAATGACGGAACAAGAAGTCGAGGAATTCATCAACCAGCGAGTGAACGACAGAATGTTATGGATCGAAGCTGCAAGAGCTGCTGCAGTTAACCCAAATCCTCATGTAGGATGTACCTACAAGACTTTTCAAGCTTGCAAGCCCTCATCATTCAGTGGAACGGAAGGACCGATCGGTTTAACCCGATGGATAGAAAAGATGGAGACTGTGTTTAAAATCAGTGGTTGTGTTGAAAAGGACAGGACCAAGTATGCATCGTGCACTTTACAAGATAGTGCACTCACATGGTGGAAAAATTATGTGAAGGCTGTAGGAGGAGATGTAGCTTATGATACCCCATGGGAAGAATTCAAAATAATGTTAATCAACGAGTATTGTCCAAGGAAAGAGGTTAGGAAGTTGGAAGATGAATTACGAAGCCTGAAGGTTGTTGGTACTGAAATCACCAACTACAATCAGCGATTCATGGAATTAGTTTTGCTATGTCCTGAATTGGTTCCAACCGAAGAACGGAAGATTGAAATGTACAAAGATGGTTTGCCCAAAAAGGTCAAGGCAAATGTTACAGCATCGAAACCTAAGACAATTCATGAAGCTATAACCATGACAAACGAGCTAATGGATCAGGTCATCATGGATAAGAAAGTATCCAATACTGATGTGAAGGTATCAGGTAACAAAAGAAAGTGGAATGGAAATTATGATCGAGGTAACCAACAACAATCTTTTAAGAAACAAGAAATCACGCAAGGTGCGGGTAGTGGTTTAAGCTTTGGTTACAAAGGACAAAATCCTTTATGTAACCGATGCCACAAACATCACTCTGGCTACTGTAATGTGGTATGCAACAAATGTAATCGAAAGGGTCATCTTGCTGAAGATTGTAGGGCTCTCGTTACAAATACAAATGGTACCAAGACTCCTGCCACCAATGCAAATAGAACTGCTTTGGCTACCATTACTTGTTATGGGTGTGGAAAACAAGGTCACTATGTAACGACCCGGAAATTTCGGACCAAATTTAAACTCTAATCTCTATATGGTTCCGACACGATAAGCAAAAACCCTAAAGTTGACCCGCACTTTTTCGATCGTTCTATACTTATAAGATTAATATTTACATAAATTAAACCTTACCAACATGATAAGCAATCCAAATTGTTGAGACTTATGTTTTCGAAAAGAGTTTTACACAACGTTTGACCGTCTAGTTTGACCGATGATATCACGAACTATACAATATATGATAATTATACGTTTGTGTATATATATGTATATATACATATTTAACATGATCTAAGAATGTTTTAATATCTCATTTTGTATTAATAACAATAAGTTATAAGTATATTTTGAAACTACTAACTTAAGTTTTCAAAACGATAACCATACGTAACGTTATTTGACTTAAATATTTATGACCTATAATGTTTATACATATATCGTATAAGTAATGTATTTAATCACTTTTAAAGACTTAAATACATAAAACAATATAAGTATATTTACAAAAGATAGCTATATTTGAATCCTCGTTCCGTTTTCTCAAAGATTTCTATACGTATACCTAGGGTATATGTACCCGTATCATACGCAGCTTCTAGATGTATTTACTATTGGTATATACCAATAAAAATCTGCTCCTTAGCAGCCTTAAATGATTAAGAAACATGTGGAACCAACCATTTGTCAAGTAGCATGAATTATTTAGCAAGAAAACAAATTTAGGTATCTTTTTTTTCCTTTATAACCTAAAAACGTTTTTATGCATGCACACCATTTCTTCACCCCATTTTCTCATACTTACACTTCTATTTCTCTCTCAAAATACTCTTAACTTCATACTTGATCATCTCCAAGCATTTTCCCCATCATTTAGCTTTAAAAACCTTACTTAAACACCATAAGAAAACCATACAAAAACACTTCAAGAAATCCTTCCAAGAACACAAACTTACTTCCAATCTTTCATCCAATTCCATCACCCTTTTGGTTCTAGCTTTTTACTCCTCTTTTACAGCAACCTTGTCCAAGGAACTTGAGGTAGTATCTATGTTCATAACCTTATTCGATTCATATATATATAGCTATCATATTTTGTGGTATACAATTTTAACAACAAGAACATAGTTTGAAAGTTTTCAAACTTGTTTGCAAACTAAATAGATCCTTCTAACTTAACTTTTAAAATACTTCAAGACCTGTAATATAACTTAAATATATGCTAACTTAACAAGGTATAACTTGGTTTTTCAAAGAATATCTTAAAAACTGTTTTTACGACGTCGGAGTGTAACCGGGGACTGTTTTGGGTTGGATAATTAAAAACTATCTTAAACTTTGAATTGGAGGTTTATGTTCTGGAAAAATGATTTTTACTATAAATATGTTAACACATAAAAATTTCATGATTTAATTCAAAGTATAAGTATTTTTAGAAAAATGGTCATTAAGTGTTATTTTTTTTGTAACAAAAATGTTTAACTTCATAAGTTTCACTAAAGTTTCACCTATGCCGTGTGATTTTGAATACAAACCAAGGTATTTTCAGTTCATAGTCTTAAAGAGGGACTCGATCCAAGGAGATGGCAAGTTGAATCAACGAAAACGGATTTGTAACGAAGAAACTATGACCGAAACAAAATTGGTTATCCTAGACTTGTTTAACTTCGGGATTAATTGGGAAAAATTAAATAAATCACATATTTCTAAGATAACATGATATTTTATATATATGTACTTATAATTCAATTTTATATGGTTCAGGATCACCCGTAAACAACACGAGAAGATTAATCATAAGATCCCATGTTTGTACGCAACACGTCATTTGACAACACCGGTACTTTATGTACGCAACACGTCATTTGACAACACCGGTACAGTGGGTCAAGATTAATCTCGACCAATACATATACGATGGGGTTTTATTTATTTCGTTGGGGGTTTTATTTATTTCATTGCGGGTATATTAAACATCTAAAAATGAACCATTAAAATTGAATTACTAACATCGAGCTGCTAACTACGGACTAAGGAATTATTCAAAGTATTAAAAGTATAACAAGTATATATATGTGACGTTTGTTTAAAAAGAAAAGGTATTAATATATTATATATGGATAGGTTCGTGATATCAACCGGAGACCAAGTCAAATTATATATATCTTCAAGACGAAAGTGAGTATATAGTCCCACTTTTAAACTCTAAATATTTCGGGATGAGAATACATGTATTTTATGTTTTACGTTATGGACACAAGTAACTGAAAAATATATTCTACGTTGAGTTGTACCACTGGCATACTTCCCTGTAGCTTGGTAACTAATATTTACAGCGGTATTGTAAACGCGAATCCTGTTGATAGATCTATCGGGCCTGACAACCCCAACCGGACTGGACGACCAGTATTCAACGGTTGCACAGTACTTCATTTCGTGACTACACTTGGTACAGTGTAGTAAGATTTCATATTAAAGGGAATATGCGACGTGATTAATTGTTAAGTATGGTTACCAAGTGCTCAACCACTTAGAATATTTTTATTAAAATGTTTATATATGAAATCTTGTGGTCTATATTTATATCGCTGTCGACATTAAACCTATATCTCACCAACTTTATGTTGACATTTTAAAGCATGTTATTCTCAGGTATGAATTAAGTCTTCCGCTGTGCATTATCTCGTACTAAGGATACTACTTGAGGCCATTAAGGACTTATATCATAAGGCGTTGCATTCGAGTCATTGAAGTTCATAGAGACTATTATTAAGTAAATGGCGGTTTAGGTCATTTGAATATTATGAAATGTCAGGCGAATATGTCAATTATGGATGTAACTATAGATTGCCTTTTAAGAATAAATGCAACGTTTGTAAGATGTATCATATTGAGGGCAAGTACCTCGCAATGTTATCAACTATTGTAATTCGTTTGTAATCAATATGGACAACGTCCGGATGATTAGTTTCGGATCCTTTCACACTATAAGAGCCAGTGTCCGAATCCAGAGAAGAATAATGGATCTGCACGTGGAAGAGCATTTGTTATTAATGCTAGAGAGGCGTGTGAAGACCCGGAGCTTGTTACGGGTACGTTTACCATTAATAACTTATCCGCATCTATTATATTTGATACTGGTGCCGATAGAAGTTACGTGAGTAGAGGCTTTTACGCTAAATTGAATTGTTCATCATTACCTCTAGATGCTAAGTACATGATTGAGTTAGCTAATGGTAAACTAATTAAAGCCGATAAAATTTGCCGTGATTGTAAAATAAATTTAGCCGGAGAAACATTTAAAATTGACTTAATACCCATAGAATTAGGAAGTTTTGATGTAATAGTCGGCATGGACTGGATGTCCAACGTAGGAGCTGAAGTTGTGTGTGCCAAGAAGGCAATTCGCATTCCTTGTAAGGATAAAATGCCGGTGATGATTTATGGAGAGAAGGGTAACTCAAAGCTAAAACTCATTAGCTATTTGAAAGCCAAGAAGTGTTTAGAAAAGGGATGTTATGCTATTCTAGCACATGTTAATAAAGTCGAAAAGAAAGAAAAAGAGAAGTGCATCAACGACGTGCCTGTGGCAAGAGATTTTCCTGAAGTTTTTCCGGAAGAGTTGCCGGGATTACCTCCATTTAGATCTGTAGAATTTCAAATAGATTTAGTACCAGGAGCTGCACCAGTTGCCCGTGCTCCATATAGACTTGCACCGTCCGAGTTAAAAGAACTTCAGAGTCAGTTAAAAGAATTACTGGATCGTGGATTCATACGACCAAGTACTTCACCATGGGGAGCTCCGATTCTATTTGTTAAAAAGAAAGATGGATCTTTTAGGATGTGTATAGATTATCGTGAATTAAATAAGTTAACTATCAAGAATCGGTATCCACTACCGAGAATTGACGACTTATTTGATCAACTCCAAGGATCATGTGTGTACTCGAAAATTGACCTAAGATCGGGCTATCATCAATTACGCGTCAAAGAAGAAGATATACCGAAAACTGCTTTTCGGACACGTTATGGTCATTACGAATTTTTGGTCATGCCGTTTGGGTTGACAAATGCGCCAGCTGTATTCATGGACCTCATGAATCGAGTTTGTAGTCCATATTTAGATAAGTTTGTTATCGTTTTCATTGATGATATTCTTATCTATTCTAAGAGTGAGCAAGAGCATGAGCAGCATTTAAGGTTGATATTAGAGTTGTTGAGAAAAGAACAGCTATATGCTAAATTTTCTAAATGTGCTTTCTGGTTGAAAGAAGTGCAATTTCTTGGCCACGTTGTTAGTAGCAAAGGAATTCAGGTTGATCCAGCAAAAATTGAAGCCATTGAAAAATGAGAGACTCCTAAGACACCAACGCAGATACGCCAATTTTTGGGTTTAGCCGGTTATTATAGAAGGTTTATTCAAGATTTTTCCCGAATAGCTAAGCCGTTGACAGCGTTAACGCAAAAAGGGAAGAAATATGAATGGACATCTGAGCAGGAGAGTGCATTTCAATTACTAAAGAAGAAGTTAACTACGGCGCCTATTTTATCGTTACCAGAAGGGAACGATGATTTTGAAATATATTGTGACGCTTCGCGACAAGGTTTTGGTTGCGTTCTTATGCAACGGAAGAAAGTTATTGCATACGCATCCCGACAATTGAAGATTCACGAGCGGAATTATACGACGCATGATTTAGAACTGGGAGCAGTCGTGTTTGCATTGAAGATATGGAGACACTACTTGTATGGGGTTAAATGCACTGTGTTCACTGATCATAAAAGTCTTCAACATATTTTTGATCAGAAACAGCTGAACATGAGGCAACGTAGGTGGGTCGAGCTGATAAACGACTATGATTGTGAAATTCGTTATCATCCCGGGAAGGCGAACGTGGTGGCCGATGCTCTAAGCAGAAAGGAAAGAGAACCAATTCGAGTACGAGCAATGAACATAAAAATTCGCATGAATCTCAACTCACAAATCAAAGAAGTTCAACGAGAAGCACTTACTAAAGAAAACATAAGAAATGAAATAATGAAGAAGTATGAGAAGCAACTCGTTATACGGGAAGACGGAATTCGATATTTTGCAAACCGTATTTGGGTACCGAAGTTGGGTGGATTAAGGAAGTTGATATTGAATGAGGCACATAAGACAAGATACTCGATACATCCTGGAGTTGGAAAGATGTACCAAGATCTTAAGACACATTATTGGTGGCCTAATTTAAAGACAGACGTTGCAACATATATTGGGGAGTGTTTAACTTGTTCCAAAGTCAAAGCAGAACACCAGAAGCCGTCAGGGTTACTTCAACAACCAGAAATCCCAGAATGGAAATGGGATGGTATTACCATGGATTTCATCACGAAGTTACCAAAGACTGCCTGGGGATATGACACCATTTGGGTGATTGTTGATCGTCTCACCAAATCTGCACATTTCTTGCCTATAAAGGAAACAGATAGAATGGAGAAACTATTACAATTGTATATAAAGGAAATTGTTTCAAGGCATGGAATACCTATTTCCATTATATCCGATCGTGATAGTAGATTTACATCAAAGTTCTGGCAATCGCTACAAGAGGCCCTAGGAACTCGTTTGGATATGAGCACCGCATATCATCCGCAAACCGACGGGCAGAGTGAAAGAACGATTCAAACTCTTGAAGACATGCTCAGGGCATGTGTGATCGATTTTGGAAACGGATGGGATAAATATCTACCATTAGCAGAATTCTCGTATAATAATAGTTATCATGCGAGCATTAAAGCTGCGCCATTCGAAGCACTGTATGGAAGGAAGTGTAGATCTCCTATCTGTTGGAATGAAGTAGGAGATCGACAATTAACTGGTCCCGAGATCCTACATGAAACTACAGAAAAGATAGTACAAATTAAGGAAAGATTGAAAACAGCCCGTAGTCGCCAAAAGAGCTACGCCGATGTTCGAAGGAAACCATTAGAGTTTCAGATCGGTGACATGGTTATGTTAAAAGTGTCACCATGGAAAGGTGTAATACGTTTCGGAAAAAGGGGTAAACTGAACCCAAGGTACGTAGGCTCGTTCAAGATTATCGAACGCATTGGACCGGTAGCTTATCGACTCGAGTTACCACAACAACTCGCTGGAGTACATAATACATTTCACGTCTCAAACCTTAAGAAGTGTCTTGCAAAGGAAGATCTCACCATTCCTCTTGAAGAAATCCATGTCGACGAGAAACTACAATTCATCGAAGAACCAATCGAAATCATGGATCGTGAAGTTAAACGGCTCAAGCAGAGCAACATACCGATCGTTAAGGTTCGTTGGAATGCTCGAAGAGGTCCTGAGTTTACTTGGGAACGAGAGGATCAGATGAAACAAAAGTATCCACACTTGTTTCTCGATGACGCAAAATAGGTACAATTTTAAAATTTCGGGACGAAATTTATTTAACGGGTAGGTACTGTAATGACCCGGACTTTTTCGATCAATCTATACTTATAAGATTAATATTTACATAAATTAAACCTTACCAACATGATAAGCAATCCAAATTATTGAAACTTATGTTTTCGAAAAGAGTTTTACACAACGTTTGACCGTCTAGTTTGACCGATGATATCACGAACTATATAATATATGATAATTATACGTTTGTGTATATATATGTATATATACATATTTAACATGATTTATAGATGTTTTAATATCTCATTTTGTACTAATAACAATAAGTTATAAGTATATTTTGAAACTACTAACTTAAGTTTTCAAAACGATAACCATACGTAATGTTATTTGACATAAATACTTATGACCTATAATGTTTATACATATATCGTATATATAATGTATTTAATCACTTTTTAAGGACTTAAATACATAAAACCATATAAGTATATTCACAAAATATAGCTATATTTGAATTCTCATTCCGTTTTCACAAGATTTTTATACGTATATCTAGAGTATATGTACTCGTATCATACCTAGCTTCTATACGTATTTACTATTGGTAAATACACATCAAATCACCACCAACCAGCCCTTGTTCATGCCTTATGTATAAGGTAATTACTTTTGTATGATTGATTGACTAAATACATAAAATTACAAACTAAAATCTTGTCTTGGTTCCCCCCCCCCCCATTCACGTTTTTTAAGAGCCATGGGGGATCATCATTTTGATTCATTTTTACTTCAATTCTCTAGCTAAAAACACACACACTTATGAGCCTTAAACCCCTTAACCATCTCAGCTCACAACCATGAAGATCTAGTTCCAAAAACATCACTTAATTATCATAATAAAACCCTTACAAAAACACTTCAAGAATCCTTCCAAGAACACTAGTTTACTTCCAATCTTTCATCCAATTCCATCACTCTTTTGGTTCTAGGTTTTTACTCCTCTTTTACAGAAATCTTGTCCAAGTAACTTGAGGTAGTAACTTTGTTCATAACCTTATTCGATTCATATATATATAGCTATCTTATTTTATGGTATAAAATTTTAACAACAAGAACATAGTTTGAATGTTTTCAAACTTGTTTGCAAACTAAATAGATCCTTTTAACTTAACTTTTAAAATACTTCAAGACATGTAATATATCATAAATATATGCTAATTTAACAAGGTATAACTTGGTTTTTCAAAGAACACCTTAAAAACTGTTTTTACGACGTCGGAGTGCAACCGGGGGCGGTTTTGGGTTGGATAATTAAAAACTATTTTGAACCTTGAATTGGAGGTTTATTTTCTGGAAAAATGATATTTACTATGAATATGATAACACATAAAAATTTCATGATTTAACTCAAAGTATAAGTATTTTTAGAAAAATAATCATTTAATGTTGTTTACATAAGGGAAAATGATTAACTTCATAAGTTTCACCAAAGTTTGACCTATGACCTGTGATTTCGAATACAAACTAAGGTATTTACAGTTCATAGTCTTAAAGAAGAACTCGATCCAAGGAAGTGGCAAGTTGAACCAACGAAAACGGAGTTGTAACGAAGAAACTATGACCAAAACAAGATCGGATATCCAAAACTAGTTTAGCCACGAAAATAATTGGAGAAAAATTAAATGAATCACATCTTTCTAAAATAACATGATATTTTATATATATGTACTCATAATTTAATTTTATATATTTCAGGACCACCCGTAAACAATACGAGAAGATTAATCATAAGATCCCATGATTGTACGCAACACGTCATTTGACAACACCGGTACTTTATGTACGCAACACGTCATTTGACAACACCGGTACCGTGGGTCAAGATTAATCCCGACCAATACAAATACGATGGGGTTTTATTTATTTCGATGGGGGTTTTATTTATTAAACACCTAAATATGAACCATTAAAATTGAATTACTAACATCGGACTGCTAACTACGGACTAAGAAATTATTAAAACTATTAAAAGTATAATAAGTATATATATGTGACGATTGTTTAAAATGGAAATATATTGATAAACTATATATGGATAGGTTCGTGATATCAACCGGAGACCAAGTCAAAATATATATATCTTCAAGGCAAAAGTGAGTATATAGTCCCACTTTTAAACTCTAAGTATTTCGGGATGAGAATACATGTATTTTATGTTTTACGTTATGGACGCAAGTAACTGAAAAATATATTCTACGTTGAGTTGTACCACTGGCATACTTCCCTGTAGCTTGGTAACTACTATTTACAGCGGTATTGTAAACGCGAATCCTGTTGATAGATCTATCGGGCCTGACAACCCCAACCGGACTGGACGACCAGTATTCAACGGTTGCACAGTACTTCGTTTCGTGACTACACTTGGTACGGTGTAGTAAGATTTCATAATAAAGGGAATATGCGACGTGATTAAATGTTAAGTATGGTTACCAAGTGCTCAACCACTTAGAATATTTTTATTAAAATGTTTACATATGAAATCTTGTGGTCTATATTTATATCGCTGCCGGCATTAAACCTATATCTCACCAACTTTATGTTGACGTTTTAAACATGTCTATTCTCAGGTGATAACTAAAAGCTTCCGCTGCAACATGTTGAATTTAAGCAAGATCTTGAGTATGCATATTTGTGTCAAAAATAAAACTGCATATCCGAGGAATTGTAATGTAAAATATGCTAAAAATCATATTGTTATCATCACATGTAAAGTTTGTAAGTCTAAGATTATCGCTAAACGATAATCATCTTTATATTGTCTAAAGCTTGTATTAACATAAGAGTTATGGTTTGTAATGTAAAATAAATGCAGTTGTTCTTTTAAAAATGTCGCATATAGAGGTCAATACCTCGCAATGAAATCATACGTTATCTAACTCGTTCTTATGGTTAAGGACGGGTTATGACAAAGGAGTTCTTGGATGATGAAGGTTTTGATCTTTGATGTCTTGATGTTGAGCCTCTTCCAAGAGCTTGGAGTTCTCCAATTTTGCTCCTAAAAATCGTCTCTGTACTCTCTGGTTCGTAAGTTATGAAACAGTCCCTCAAAACAGTAGTTTTAAAGTGGAGAAAGTAGGTAAAAAGCACAAAAGTCGGCTGAAACCTACTACGGGACGGCGTCCAAAAAGGCTGGACGGCGTCCCGTCCTTAAGATCTAGACGGCGTCTTCAAATCCAGGACGGCGTCCTGTTTCAAGAGGCTGGACGGCGTCCTATAACCCCGGACGGCGTCCAAATATGCTGAAATCCACTGTTTCGCTTTCTTTTCAATCCTCTTTTATTTGGACGAAGCCTAACACCTTGGAAGCTTTGTTTTACCATTTTAGAGCACTAAATAGACCTTAAGTCGTATCGGGATCAACCAATGTCATAAATCATCAAAACTCTTTGTAAATCACTCTTCCGATACAAATTTGCGCATCTTGAATTATCACTTGTAGAAACGCCTTCATTATCCTCGATTCTAGAGCATTTTACACGATATTGCGATAGATATATATGATGTTATTGACCAATATCAAAACACCCCACACTTAAACCTTGCTTGTCCTCAAGCAATTCTTTTTTACAAAGTAGAACAATATCAAACATAATCACACAATATAGATTACAAACATTACATGAATCACTCGAAGCACACGAAACACACACGTTGATATGAAACATAACTCATGCTATATACACAATGGAAACACACGCTTTAAGTATAGCACACTTTTATTGAAATCACACGCACGCTATATACACAATGGAAACACACACACACACATTTTTGGGAGATTAGAGCCAAGTATCCGAAAAATTTGACCCTAGGGAAATCAGGATCTTATGAAAACGTTTTATGGTTTTGAAAATATCATGCTAGTTTTTAATACTATGCACGTTTTCCGATTTTGATCGGATTTTCTGAATTTTTAAAAATGAGTGCGGGTTTCCCGCTATTGGTCAAGCCAATCCCTCCCACGGTACCTAACATTACGAGATGTCGGTAGAAAATAATGTGCTTTAGGAGGATACACATTACGTCCGGACATCATTGACAATTATGAGGTAATCATCTAATCCGTTAAATCAATCATGAAGATTGAGGTTTATCAGTCTTAAAAGCTGATATTTTACCTTTCTGGAGGTTATCCTTCCGGGGATCTGATAAATCACTAACATTTTGTGTATACGTGGTGCCCCCCCCCCCCCCCGTTTTACTAGTTAATCTCCCTCATTGAGATAAACTTTGACTACCAGTTTCCTTGTTTGACGTTGAGGCCTGGTAGATTTCCAGTCGATGTCAGTAATGACTTTTCAAGAGTTTTTGTCACCCTACAACTGGTCTGGACTACATCTTCTGAATTGAATCAGTAAGTGTGTCATTCGGAAGACTTTACTTCCTTGAGGATGGAAAAGATACATCATGTTGGTCATATCAAGTGATCGGATGCAACATTGTCCTTGTTAGGAGAAACAATGAGGACCGTCCTTAGGGTTTTCGATCTAGCGCGAGATCCGGTTTCCGACCACGCTATACAATCACCGCTCTCTCACGGTTTACACTCGTTTTGGTACAAGTGACCTACAAGTTAGCTTACTAAACTAGTAGGATTTTCATTCAAATAATTGAATGATAGTGCAACTTCAAAGACTATTAATAATTTAAAATGTAAACCAACATTTATTTTCTAGATTTTAAGATCATAATGCGTATAACATGGTTTTTGGACTTTTAATCGTTTTTATGGCTACTTGAAAATTTTAAAATTTTTATAATAAACGCCTTAATTTTAGTGAAACGAGTTCCTGATAAATTTCTATTCCCTACCCCACACTTGAGATCATGCAAGGCCCTCATTGCATGAAATCAGAAAAAGGATTAAATTTAGAGGGTAAAGCGATAGGGTGATTGTAGAAATTTTCAATTTTTAACCTGCACATCGTGGAACATGTTGACGGATGCCGCTGAACTTACTGCCAGCATAAGAGCATCGTCCATTCCGCGATTATCATCATACACACATCATAATATCAAATGTCGCTGAACTTAATGCCAGTCTTTGAAGTTCAATCACGCTGCACAAATTAACAAACCACACAATTTATAATAAAAAGAACGGTGTTTTTACAACCACAACCGTTCATAAATCCACACAATTAGCCAGTTATTACAAACCAAATATTGTCTAAAATCACACCACACAAATTAAATTGTCTCAAAACAAAGTACAAAATGATCAAAAGGCACGCAGGCCTAGTTATCAAACGGCCAAAAATAATTACCCGAACCATCTCTGTACGGGCGTCCCTGTGGATATTCCTGCTCAAATCTGTTCCGAGCATCCTGCAACGCAGCGGTAGAGTTATAAATCGGATGAGGGGAAGGTGGATGTTCAGGATCCGTGTAGTATTGGGGTGTCAGACGTGTCGTTCCATAGTACTGCTCGGGGTTGGAATAAAACAACTCTGAGTTATGATTATTCCAATCAATACCATAATTGTTCCATCCCGTATTGTGTACTTGAGCAATCTGGCGTTGCTCCATTCGTTGATGACTATCCCACATTTGGTTGTTGTGCGTCCTTTGTTCGTTCGGGCTCAACCTCATGTTATTAACACTACCAACCAAACTGTCCCAACTTGATTGGGACGGATGCCACGGAACCTGATCACCAACGTTAGTCTGTGCCTCCATTTCCGCCTCTTCTTCCTGCTGCTGTTCTTGCTGCACGCCACTGCCACTTGCGCCACCTGCGCCACCTGCCTCAAAAGGTACCAAATGCCCATTTCTATCTTTCATAAGAATTTCAGCATTAATATAAGAAACCTTTTTTAATGGTTTCATGACGTTCGTACACTCCTGTAATCTGCTGAAATCTATGTTAAAATGTCGAGCAATTCGGGTGATGTAGTAGCCTCCCAAAAGTGGCTTCTGTTGCCGTGTCTCGGTAGCAATGGCCAGGAAATAATTACCGATCAACCCAGGAATGTCAGTATAGCAACCCCGCTTTATTTGGTCCATAATCCATAAATCCAACGTTTTCACTTTCTCGTGACCCTCAACCCTCGCATTAAAAGTGCATGCGATAAGTCTATGAAGCAGTTTATCATCCCGGGCTGTGATTTCGTTGTACCTGTGCCTGCTTGATCTAAACTGTGCAGCCGCATTCGGCCTATAAATCCTTCGCCAATAAGAAACATCACTAAATTCATGCCGACCAACATAATCGGAGGCCCGCAAGTATTCACCTAACTGGGTATCGGTGAGTTCCTCAAAAATACCCAAAACTCGGCATAGCTCAAAACTACTTATACCCCTGTACTCACCCCCTAAACGAAATCGAAGAAAGTCATTTGACAAATAATCGCTGACATTGTTAAACCGCACAGTTGAGTAGAATTCTTTAAGCAGCACCGGATAAATTGGTTCGTTGATGCTGAAAACTTGCTCCCAAGCGTGGGTGACTACTCTACCGTAGGGGATGGCGAGTAAGTTAGAAACATGGCGGCGCATACCCTCCTCTTTCAATGGGCCCCAGATAAAATACCAAGTGGCATTAATAGGCCTACGGTTTATCGTCTCAAATGTTTCTGTGTAGTCTTCGTCGTTTTGAACCTGTGTCAACCAAACTCGAGGATCATTTCGATCCTCCTCTTCTTCTTCTCCTGACGATGATGATGAATGATGTTGCTGTTGTGGTGGTGGTTGTCGTGGTGGAGCCAAACCTGTTGTCCTTCCTCTCTTTGCCGGTCCTCCTCGGCTTGAATGTCCCTGCAAAACATTAACACCAGACCAAAAGAACATAGAAACCGTTGTGTTAATGTTAGCTAAAACATAATCGAGTAGCAAGAGAACTTAATCATTCCATTCCAAGTTCATAAGTATTATGACTCATTTAAGCAAAAGCGTATGTTCACAATTTTAAACCAAAGTCAACTATAGTCAACATAAACCCGTTAATAACTTTTCAAAAATGAAAATCACAACTTCACAATGTAGCATCAACTTATGACTCAAGGATTCAAGCATGTTGTGTTATAGGTCATAACATTTAAATTTGCATTCTAATGATATTCATCACAAATCATAACACATTTTTCGCAATCTTAGTTCAAATGACCTATTATAACATCATACATTATGGCATTCCATTCCATCAATTTACTTCAACAGGCCCATACAAATGAAAATCAAGCATACATACTTCATAAGTTCATTACAATTCAACAATATGCTAAAAAATTCAAGAACATTCAAAAATGACCCGGCCAATTTGACATCAATATCACCAACACAATTAAATACTTCACAAGATTCATTAACATCATACACAAACTCAACATCGTGAACTAATCAGCCTAAATTCGGATTCAAATTCCACAAACCCTAAAATCATGAACAAACCCTTAAAAGCATGTAATCTTTGCAAAATAAACACATTATGGGCAATTAAACTACTAAGGCATGTTAATCTTAACAATAATCATGCAAATCAAACACCCCACACTTATCCTTCACTAATTTATAGATATAAGCATACAATTCAAGTCATTGATAAAGAAAAGTGTAAAAATGGAGTATCCATACCCTAGAAAACATGATTTGAAGTTTGGATTTGAAGAAGAAATCGCGAAATTGAGATAGAAATTAGGGTTTTTGGAGAGTGTTTCGTGTTTGGCAGAGAGAAATGGATAAAAATGTGTTTTTGTGGTTAAGAAATGGGTTGGATAGGTATTTAAAACGTATTTTTTTTTCTGAGTTAGTCACTCTAGACGGCGTCTAGAAAGGAGGACGGCGTCCAAGGTTTCATTTTGGGACGGCGTCTAGCAAAAGAGGACGGCGTCCATGTGTTTAAATGGGGATGGCGTCCAGGAAAATGGGACGGCTTCCAGGTCTTTAAATGGGGACGGCGTCCAGGAAAATGGGATGGCGTCCCATTGCACTAAAACTCACTGACCTGTTTTTCTGAGTCGCGCGTGTTTAAAGGCCAAACGTAAATCATTTTGTACCAAACTAAAATTTATCGTGCACACATTTCAAACCTATTTACAATTGTGAACCATTTTTTAACGAGTCGTTCACCAAACTCGTCCCCATTTTGATTTATGCTTTGTTCTTGAAGTTGAGGCTAACCTCATCCTCAATTTCTAGGGGACCATCAACATAGTGTTTGACCCGGTGGCCATTCACTTTAAAAGTATCACCCTTCCAGTTCACCATTTCAATTGTACCATAAGGGTACACCTTTCTAACCACAAATGGTCCCGTCCATCGGGACTTAAGCTTTCCTGGTGATAACTTGAAACGGGAATTGTAAACAAGGACACGATCTCCTTCCATGAATTCTTTTGGATGATTCAATCTTTTGTCGTGTCATTGTTTGGTTTTTTCTTTGTAATTCGTTTAGCAACGGGAGATGGCATGCTTTTCCGTATACCATACGGAAAGGAGTTGTTCCAATTGGTGTTTTGTAGGCCATGCGAAAGGCCCACAATACATCGTTTAACTTGATTGACCACTCTTTTGGATTTGCACCAACGGTCTTTTCAAGTATGCGTTTTAATGACCGGTTGGTGTTTTCTACTTGCCCACTTGTCTGGGGATGATAGGATGTTGAAATTTTATGGATTACTCCATATCTCTTCAACACCTTTTCCAATTGCTTATTGCAAAAGTGGGTGCCCTGGTCACTTATAAGAGCTTTTGGCGTGCCAAACCTAGAGAAAAGTTCCATCAAAATGTTTACCACAACTCGGCCATCATTTGTTGGTAGAGGTTTTGCCTCCGCCCATTTGGAAACATAATCTATGGCAACAAGTATGTATAGGTAAGAATGAGATTTTGGAAAGGGCCCCATAAAGTCAATTCCCCAAACATCGAACACCTCGCATACTTGGATGCTTTGTTGAGGCATTTCATCCCGTTTAGTGATTTGACCGGCCCGTTGGAACGCGTCACAAGCCTTACAAACAGTGTAGGCATCTTTGAATATTGTAGGCCAATAGAAACCGGCCTCGTAAACTTTCCTCCCCGTGATTTGGGGACCAAAGTGCCCACCTGTTGGACCAAGGTGACAGTCAAGCAGAATTTCGGTGCATTCTTTCCCCGAAACATACCGACGAATAATTCCATCCGCACATCGCCTAAATAGATAAGGGTCTTCCCAAAAATAGTATTTTAGGTCACTAAAGAATTTCTTTCTTTTCTGATGTGACCAACCGGTTTCTAGGAATCCACCCGCAAGATAGTTGGCTATGTCTACAAACCATGGATCATCAATTTTCTCAATCTTCATGAGATTTTCGTCTGGAAAGTTATCTTGGATAACAGTCTCATGGAGAACCCCAAGATTCGGGTTCTCAAGTCGAGAAAGGTGATCGGCAGCTAGGTTTTCGGCCCCCTTTTTGTCTTTAATATCGATGTCGAATTCTTGCAAAAGCAAGACCCAACGTATTAACCGGGGTTTAGCATCTTGCTTAGCAAGCAAGTACTTCAATGCCGAGTGGTCTGTATAGACAACCGTCTTTGCTAGTACCAAATAGGATCGGAATTTATCAAACGAAAAGACGATTGCCAGGAGTTCCTTCTCGGTGGTAGTGTAATTAAGTTGGGCTCCTTGCAATGTCTTGCTAGCATAATAAATGGGCTTGAAATGTTTTTCAATTCTTTGCCCCAAGACGGCACCAATAGCAAAGTCACTAGCGTCACACATAAGTTCGAATGGTATTGACCAATTCGGTGATATGAGAATGGGTGATTGTGTGAGCTTTGCTTTAAGTAGGTTAAAGGCGGTAAGACACTCGTCCGCAAAGACAAATGGAGCGTCTTTCTCAAGAAGTTTGTTCATGGGGGTTGCAATTTTGGAAAAATCTTTAATGAACCGCCGGTAAAAACCGGCGTGCCCCAGAAAACTTCTTACGCCTTTTACATTTGACGGTGGTGGTAATTTGGCTATGACTTCCACTTTAGCTCTATCCACCTCCAGACCTGCACAAGAAATTTTATGACCCAATACAATGCCCTCTTTTACCATAAAATGGTATTTTTCCCAGTTTAGCACAAGATTTGATTCTTCACACCTAATCAACATACGCTCAAGATTATGAAGACATGAGTCAAAAGAATCACCGAAGACTGAAAAGTCATCCATGAATACTTCCATAAAGTCTTCAATCATATCATGAAAAATAGCTACCATACACCTTTGAAAGGTAGCAGGAGCATTGCATAAGCCAAAGGGCATACGTCGATAGGAGAAAGTACCATAAGGGCATGTAAAGGTCGTTTTCTCTTGGTCCTCTGGTGCTATAGGGATTTGGAAATATCCCGAGAAACCGTCAAGAAAACAATAAAAGTTCTTTCCTGCCAACCTTTCCAACATTTGATCAATGTAAGGAAGAGGAAAATGGTCTTTTCGGGTAGCATCATTTAATTTTCTGTAATCAATACATACCCTCCAACCCGTGATAGTCCTGGTAGAAATTAATTGATCGTCTTCATTTGTGACAACGGTCATGCCACCCTTTTTGGGCACGCATTGGACCGGACTCACCCAAGGGCTATCCGAAATTGGATAAATGAGACCTGCATCTAGGAGTTTGACAATCTCCTTTTTAACAACTTCTTGCATATTAGGGTTGAGTCGCCTTTGTCTTTGTACACATGGCTTATAGTTATCTTCCATTAATATCTTATGCGTACAATAAGAGGGACTTATACCCTTGATGTCATGAATTTTCCATGCTAGAGCCGTTTTATGGGCGTTTAACATGGAAACAAGTTTAGACTTCTCACTTACAGAGAGTTCGGATGAAATGATAACCGGGAGAGTAGAACCTTCTTGTAGGTAAGCATATTCCAAGTATTTGGAAGTGGCTTGAGTTCTAAAACGGGAGGTTCTTCAATCGATGTTTTACATCGGTACTCATTTCCTAAATCCAACTTTCTGTATTCTTCATCATTTGGCTCATAACCGTTAGCCATCAAGGTGGTCAACATCTCCACTTCTTCCAACATATTCTCTTCATCACCTTCCGCAAAAATGCATTCTCGCGTACCTTGCAATTCTGGAAATTCCTACAACAACTCCGAATATGTGTCTATGGTTTGCACATAATAACATTGATCATCAGTAGACTCGGGGTATTGTAGGGCATGGTCAACAGAAAAGGTAACCTTCATATCCTCAATACTAAGGGTCAATTTCTGCCCATGAACATCTATCATAGCTCTAGCGGTATTGAGGAAAGGTCGACCTAATATAAGAGGCACACGTGTGTCCTCCTCCATGTCCAAAATTACAAAGTCAGCCGGAAATACTAGGGTACCTACTTTTACCAACATATTCTCTAAAATTCCACGAGGGAATTTAACAGAGCGGTCCGCTAGTTGAATTGCCATTCGGGTTGGTTTTAGTACCCCGGGGTTTAGCTTAACATATAATGAATAAGGCATTAAATTTATGCTAGCCCCTAAATCCGCTAATGCTTTAATGCATTCCAAATCTCCCAGGAGACATGGTATGGTAAAACTTCCAGGATCTGCTAATTTCTTTGGTATTTTGTTCATCAAAATTGCTGAACAATTAGCATTCATGGTGACGGATGAAAGTTCCTCCATTTTCTTCCGATTAGTAAGTAAGTCTTTTAAGAACTTAGCATACTTGGGCATACCTGAGATTACATCAATGAAAGGCATATTTATGTTAATTTGTTTAAACATATCTAGGAATTTTGACCTTTCGGCCTCTAGCCTTTCTTGTTGTTGTTTTCTTGGGTATGAGAGCGGTGGTTGATATGGTTTCACTACGGGTTTTTCCCGTTCTTCCTTTTCAACCACTTTTTCCGGCTCCTTAACCGGTTCATCATTTCGGTTCAACGGAACACTAAAATCAGAATTTTCGGGCATTTTTGGAGCATCGTATGCTAAACCACTCCGTGTGGTGATAACATTGGCGTGCTCATTTCGAGGGTTCTTATTTGTATCGCCCGGTAAACTACCTGGTTTTCTCTCACTAAGTAAATTAGCTAAACCACTCATTTGTTTCTCCAAATTCTGAATTGAGGCTTGTTGATTTCGAAACTGGTGTTCGTTTTTCTCGTTGGTTTGGTTTATATTTGTGACAAGCTGAGTTTGTGATGAAATCAACTTTTCCAACATACTCTCCAAATTTGATTTTTTTTCTTCCTGTTGGGGTTTTTGATAAAAACCCGGAGTTTGTTGTTGGAACCCACTACTTGACCCTTGTTGGTAATTGGAATTTTGACCTTGAGGGTTGTAGGGGTTGTTAAAGTTCCGGTTAAATTGGGCTCTTCCTTGAAATTGATTGTTATTTCTTTGGCTTATGAAAGCCACTTCTTCTTTTTGAGCCATTGTTAAACCGGCATCACAATCTTTTCCTAAATGAAGACCACCACAGTATTCACAACCTACTTTCATACTATGAATTTCCTTGGTGATTTTATCCATGGTTCGAGCAACACCGTCTATTTTAACACTTAGGGAACTAAGGTCATCATAGGCGTCGGCGCTTTGGACTTGAGCATTACGAGTAATTGGGCGTTCTTGATGCCACTCATGAGAATAATCGGCTAGCTTCTTGATTATTTCATAAGCCTCTTGCTCAGTTTTGTCCATAAGAGAACCACCGGCCGCTTGGTCAATTGAAATTCGGGTTGCTACATCACAACCTTTGTAAAAGATTTGGACCTTTTGAAAGGTATCCAAACCATGGTTTGGACAACCTCTTAGCATTTTGGAAAATTGATTCCATGCTTCGTACAGGGTTTCCATCGGCTTTTGACAGAATTGGGTAATTTCGTGTTGGAGTCTCGCGGACTTGGATGCTGGAAAATATTTCTTAAGAATTTTTTCCAACATACCATCCCACGTTTCTATCGTAGCCTCGGCCAATGAATCTAACCAACTTCGTGCTTCCCCTTGGAGTGTCCAAGGGAAAAGTCTTAATAATATGGCCTGGTCAGTTTCTGGTTTAAGTTTAAAAAGAAGACATATCTCTTGAAAGAGACGAATATGTTCGTTTGCATCTTCATTCGGACCACCACCAAATTGACACCTGTTATTAATCATTTAAGAATAGGTCCTTTTATTTCAAAAGTTACCTCACCAGTAGGTGGAGTAATAGCACTACCTTGTCCGGTCCGGGTTGCTTTCATCTTTGCTGCCATTGATTGTCGTGGTACCAACGGTCTTTCTCCTTCCATTTCAAAATTTGGGGGTTGAACGGGTTTACCAAAGTCTGAATATCGAGGCTTGGTCGTACTTGATTCTGAATCAAAGGTTTCTTGCTTTGATGAAGATTCAAAAATTTTAAGTACTTCTTTTGAAATCCTACCAAGCTTTCTATCAGGTTCTGTAAACGGTGTAAGTAATGGAGATTCTGAACTTCGGGTATGTGGCATACGCGACCTATAAACTGTCAATCACACAACTAACAAAAACAATTAAACATACCGATTCTATAAGTTTAAAAATCAAAGACTATTAAAAACTTAAAATAATTAAGAAACTACTTAATCACAAATTAGTTAATAATTCTATTTTGACACAAAACTGTCCCCGGCAGCGGCGCCAAAAACTTGATGTGCGAGAAGTGTCGTATAAATTGTCGTATAAAATAATATGAAAAAATACCGATTAAAGATTTCTACACACTAACGGGCAGTGTACCCGATCGTGTAGTAGTATAGTAACTGGTTTAGTTCCGTGTATCGTTCCAAGGACAGTTGTATTAGCCAAACTAGAATTAGAAACTATATTATGATTAACTAAGTAAATAAAACTTAAAGGTACAAGTTTTATGTTTTGGTGGCCATTTAACGATTTAGCCAAATCAGAGAAGGTTAAATGTAAAAACAATATTTTTGGTCTTTTAAATTTATAAGATGAAAATAAATGCAAAGAAAGCAAGTAAGATAGTTTTGATTTAAATCAAAGAGATGAAATGTTCATCTAGATATTTTACCCTCGGTATTGGATGTAAGTTTTGATATTAAGGCCTGATTGAATAATTATGTGTGTAAGTTATCTAATAGGTACACTAAGAGTTCTCTTGAATAAACACGCAAACACAATCACAAGATCAAGGGTTCCCTTTTCACTATGGTTCTTGTATTTGTAATCAAATAACTATTAAAAGCATGCTAATCACCTAAATCGACCCGCCAAGAGTTCTCTTTAGCGAGTACTCAAACTAGAATTACTAAGTGAGGGTTCCCTATTACTTAGGCCTTTTCGTTTGTGACTAGTTGATTAGCTAGATCAAAGACTTGAATAACAATTGTCTTTGCGTTCGCTCTACACAATTCATTCCTATTTTGTTTAACCATTTTAATCTAGTTTACCCCCTTGGTCCGGTTTAGTAAACAATCAATCTAAGACAAGTTGATTGTAAATCAATATGATACATCAACAAGAGTTCTCTTTATCAACAACATATCAATTAACTAGATACAAATGATTTTAACAGCAATAAGCATGGTTCTTAATTCAAGCTTTAATCTATCACACATAATACATTCAATCAATAAGATTACATCCAATACCTTGGTTATTAATCTAGACAAACATTATAGAAACTAGCCAACAATCATGGTAACAGACAACATAACAATCAGATTAACAACTGAAATCATTGTTTTAGAACAAGGAATAACCTACAAGAACAAGGAGTTCTTGGATGATGAAGGTTTTGATCTTTGATGTCTTGATGTTGAGCCTCTTCCAAGAGCTTGGAGTTCTCCAATTTTGCTCGTAAAAATCGTCTCTGTACTCTATGGTTCGTAAGTTATGAAACAATCCCTCAAAACAGTAGTTTTAAAGTGGAGAAAGTAGGTAAAAAGCACAAAAGTCGGCTGAAACCTACTACGGGACGGCGTCCAAAAAGGCTGGACGGCGTCCCGTCCTTAAGATCTAGACGGCGTCTTCAAATGCAGGACGGCGTCCTGTTTCAAGAGGCTGGACGGCGTCCTATAACCCCGGACGGCGTCCAAATATGCCGAAATCCACTGTTTCGCTTTCTTTTCAATCCTCTTTTATTTGGACGAAGCCTAACACCTTGGAAGCTTTGTTTTACCATTTTAGAGCACTAAATAGACCTTAAGTCGTATCGGGATCAACCAATGTCATAAATCATCAAAACTCTTTGTAAATCACTCTTCCGATACAAATTTGCGCATCTTGGATTATCACTTGTAGAAACGCCTTCATTATCCTCGATTCTAGAGCATTTTACACGATATTGCGATAGATATATATGATGTTATTGAGCAATATCATGGGGTCTGAATTCAGGCCACACCTATAAAAGCTCGAGCATATCTGTTTCTGATTCATTCCATTACTCCGTATTTATTTACTTATTATTATATTATTATTATTATTATTATTATTATTATTATTATTATTATTATTATTATTATTATTATTATTATTATTATTATTATTATTAAGAATATTATTAATATTAAATCTTATTATTATTAATATTATTCTTATTATTAGTAGTACACATAAAATACTACGACGAGGTTTTGCTCGAATAAATTCAAAACAAGTTTTCGAGCGGGTTAAAGCTAAGGAAATTATGGGTTATTGCCAAGGAGGTTATGGGTAATGTTCGAGGGTATATTTGTGAATCAAACCTAGTGTTTATCATCTTCGTTACTTCTACGTACTATCCTACAATATTGAATCTCAATATTGATACGTTGAGATCTACGGTTATTTGGTAATCCGTGTTTCGGTCACATTTTGGTGAACGACTTTATATGCTGCTAAGGTGAGTTTCATTTGCTCCCTTTTAATTGCTTTTGAAATCTATATTTTTGGGCTGAGAATCCATGCACTTTATTTTAAACGCAATGGATACAAGTACATACTTAATTCTACACTGAATTTAAACCGAAAATCCTTTAGCTTTGGTAACTAGTAACTGCCAGTACATAGGATGTGAACTGGTGGGCGCGAATAATAGTATATGGATCCATAGGGCTTGACATCCCCGTCCGAGCTAGAGCGCTAGCCTTTTAACGGACGTATGTTATTTGAGTTTAGGACACGTTGGTTTGCGTGTATTAAAACGAATGGGGTATTTATCATTATAACGTTAAAGTTTAGTTACCAGGGTGCTCTGTTATGTAGAATCTATTGATAAACGTTTCTGGATGAAACAACTGAAATCTTGTGATCCACTTTTATATAATTTATTGATAAACGTTTCTGGATGAAACAACTGAAATCTTGTGATCCACTTTTATATAATCTATTGATAAACGTTTCTGGATGAAACAACTGAAATCTTGTGATCCACTTTTATATACAGATTATGCGAAACACTAAAACTATGAACTCACCAACCTTTGTGTTGACACTTGTTAGCATGTTTATTCTCAGGTTCCCTATAAGTCTTCTGCTGTTTGCTTATATGTTAGACAAGCTATGTGCATGGAGTCATACATGGCATAATTTTCAAGGAAACGTTGCATTCACCAAATCATCACCATGTATCTTATTTTGACTGCATTGTCAACGGAAGTACTATTGTAAACTATTATTTACAGTGATTGTCTATATGTAGAAATTATCAGATGTCGAAAACCTTTGATTTAAATATTCATTTATGGTGTGCCTTTTCAAAAGAATGCAATGTTTACAAAACGTATCATATAGAGGTCAAATACCTCGCAATGAAATCAATGAATGACGTATTGTCCATATGGATTTGGAGCGATCGTCACAATATGTTACACTGTACATTCTTCAACTTTGATTCAAAAATTATTAACAATACTCACAACGATATACAATCATTTTCATACAAATTCAATTACATATTCTGATATTGGCGGATCAGAATCCAAGTCATAACTCTGAACCGGTGAAATCATTCTTAGATCTCTACATCTTTCAAAGCTATACTTTGACTTCAAAACTGTGAAAGATCCTTTGGTATTGTTTTTATCAAAAATAACCTTGCAATTCCTTTTCAAAGTATCCAGTTTTACCACACTTCCAACCAGTCAACTTCAACTTTTCAGATTAAGCCTTATTGTAATCTTGATATATACGTTCTTGTTACTGGGGAACCTTTTATGTTCCACCACATTAGCAGTAAATTTACCAACAACTTCATTGATCCTTGACCTTCCGAAAAATCCTTATACTCATTGAAACCCTATCATGTACTCATCTACATCTTCTAACGACAATTGCCATACCAACTACCGGGAATTAGCAATCAGTATTTCGAATTTCGCAGCAATTCTACGCCAACAGTTATATATAAACATATAATGTCTATCTCCTAGACTTATTTACTCCAAATGTGAAGTTTCTGAAAAACATCCCAAACTATGAACTCACCAACCTTTGTGTTGACACTTGTTAGCATGTTTATTCTCAGGTTCCCTAGAAGTCTTCCGCTGTTTGCTTATATGTTAGACAAGCTATGTGCATGAAGTCTTACATGGCATATTTTTCAAGAAAACGTTGCATTCACCAAATCATCACCATGTATCTTATTTTGACTGCATTGTCAACGGAAGTGCTATTGTAAACTATTATTTAAGGTGATTGTCTATATGTAGAAATCGTCAGCTGTCGAAAACCTCTGATTTAAATATTCATTTATGGTGTGCCTTTTCAAAAGAATGCAATGTTTACATAACGTATCATATAGAGGTCAAATACCTCGCAATGAAATCGATGAATGACGTGTTCGTCCATATGGATTTGGAGCGATCGTCACAGTTGGTATCAGAGCGTTGGTCCTAGCGAACCAGGTCTTGCATAAGTGTGTCTAACTGATAGTTGTTAGGATGCATTAGTAAGTCTGGACTTCGACTGTGTCTGCGTGTCAAAAGTTTTGCTTATCATTTCTTGTCGGAAATTACATGCTTATCATTCTTAAGTCTAGACACGTTTTCCTGCATTTATTGCATAAATAGTGTATAGACAAAAATTCATATCTTAGCGTATCTGTTACTGTAAACTTTTCCTGACACCTCCCGAAAATTTCTCCGTAATTTACGGGATTTTATTATTATATATACATATGTAAATTATGTATTGAAGAGTACCAATCTAAATTCTATAATCTATTTCATATCAAAAATCATATATCTAATTATACAAGATGGATCCCGTATCTAGTTCAAATTCTTTAAATTCCGACAGCTATTCCGATATGGATATTCACCTGAACTCTGAAGAAAGTGTAACCGGAATGGATCAACCAATCAGCCATCACCTATTCTGGATGAATTGGGGATGGGTTCGTAGCCTACTTAATCATTGGAGACAAGAAGAAGGTGATCCCTTCCATCCACCACATTGCCCTCTTGGCGAAGAACCTGAAGCACTTACCGGCGAACCTGTTCGAGACACCATTTTCTCTCTCATTTCCAGAGTATCTCGTCACGATAATATACTATCTCAAATTCTGGATCTTATTCATCCGCTCGTCCGAACCGCCAATCATCCCGATGTAATAGAAGAAGTCAACGAGCTTCGCGTTCGGGTAGTGGCTTTGGAGAACATGGTGCAAAGGTTACAAGCACCAGCAGCAGCACCGGCAGCAACAGTACCACCATCAGCAACACCAACAGTACCATCACCACCACCAACAACAACCTCCGCATCCCACACCTCAACATCACAATCTGTACCTTGAACATCAACGTCATACGCACCATAGTTACCAAGAAATACCAGCAACAATAACCGATGAAGTATTAACTCATTTCCCCTGAAGAAATTTTATGTATATTTAATATATATGAATTTTGAAATCAAAATAAATCTTTTCGTACTAAGCTATTACATGTGAATCTTAACTGGTAGGTACTATTCAGTTAGTTCATATTACTAATATGCAATGATGTACATCCTTCCTTAACAACTTAACCATTGTTAACTACAATCTCTGTTTCAACCCAATGAATTCCATTTCATAATAAACCAAGTGTATTAATCAATTACATAATTGATTTTACATTTTCAATTTCGATATACTCGAAACTTTCCAGAAAACATCATCTGTGCCTTGTAGGGATCACAAAAATTTCACGAGCACCAACATCCTTCACCGAGGAATATCAATAAGAATAAATAATGAAATATTGATTTCATTAGCGAAATACTCCGCAAAGATTATGTAATCTTTAATATTTTAAAGATTAATCGTTTCTAAGTCAAGCCGAAAATCAAATGAGCTTAATATGATATTAACTCATTAAATCTGTATTACATATGAAGAAAATATACATACATATATTTTCATAAAGACGGTAATAAAAATTCTTTTGTACAAAATATTACTTGTGAAATCTTTAACGGGTAGGTAACACCCGGGAAATATTTAAGTTTGCAATTAATATGTTACACTGTACATTCTTCAACTTTGATTCAAAAATTATTAACAATACTCACAACGATATACAATCGTTTTCATACAAATTCAATTACATATTCTGATATTGACGGATCAGAATCCAAGTCATAACTCTGAACCGGTGAAATCATTCTTAGATCTTTACATCTTTCAAAGCTATACTTTGACTTCAAAACTGTGAAAGATCCTTTGGTATTGTTTTTACCAAAAATAACCTTGCAATTCCTTTTCAAAGTATCCAGTTTTACCACACTTTCAACCAGTCAACTTCAACTTTTCAGATTAAGCCTTATTGTAATCTTGATATATACGTTCTTGTTACTGGGGAACCTTTTATGTTCCACCACATTAGCAGTAAATTTACCAACAACTTCATTGATCCTTGACCTTCTGAAAAATTCTTATACTCATTGAAACCCTATCATGTACTCATCTACATCTTCTAACGATAATTGCCATACCAACTACCGGGAATTAGCAATCAGTATTTCGAATTTCGCAGCAATTCTACGCCAACAGTTATATATAAACATATAATGTCTATCTCCTAGACTTATTTACTCCGAATGTGAAGTTTCTGAAAAACATCTCAAACTATGAACTCACCAACCTTTGTGTTGACAGTTGTTAGCATGTTTATTCTCAGGTTCCCTAGAAGTCTTCCACTGTTTACTTATATGTTAGACAAGCTATGTGCATGAAGTCTTACATGACATATTTTTCAAGGAAACGTTGCATTCACCAAATCATCACCATGTATCTTATTTTGACTGCATTGTCAACGGAATTGCTATTGTAAACTATTATTTAAGGTGATTGTCTATATGTAAAAATTATAGAATGGGGAAAACATCTGATTTAAATATTTATTTATGGTATCCCTTTACGAAGATGCAATCCAAATTCGATCTAATCGCATAATGGTGTACTTACGACAATATTCGATTCGATGTCAATACACCCTTTTCAAATTATTTAATCGCAAGTAACTATCAATCTTTTCGTAAAACCTACATTTCAATCCAAATCTAAATCCAAATCTTCAACCGTTCAACCGTTTCATGATCAAATTTAGGGTTCTTTCAAATATATTCAATTGAGGTTTCAGTTAGGGTTTGAAGATGGGGAAAAAGAATAACGATGCAGAATTAATGGCGAATTGTAAGAAATACGGTGTTCCTTTTTACGGTGCTTCATTTGTTCCTCAAACTGCATTCAGATCGTGTGATACAAATGAAAAAGATAAGAATGAAATTGAAAATGAGAAGAAATTTGTGATTTTTGGTGGTGGTGGTGGTGAAGGTCGAAGTGGAATACCTAATGCTCTTGTGGTTACACAATTCGATTCTCTATCGAATTCGCTCTCTGATCAACCTGTAAGTTACTATACTTTTATTTATTTTTGTTGTTTTCAGTTTTTATCTTATCAAAAACGAGCTGCTCCCATTGGTTGTGTCTTGCTCTCCGTCCACACCTTAGCCCCGGAGGACGCCATTGGCATCGGCTAGTCCTCCTGTTAGTCCTTGTGTTAGCCCTTTTGTGAAATTTTTGAGGACGGAGCATATGTAGTTATTTATTGTACTAGTAGTATTAAAACTTGTACATTCTTTAATTAAATAATATAAGTGGGTCCCAATTTATTTGAGGGAGTATGTCATGGTTGGTAGTGTTTAGTCCTGCTGATGTGGTGCTGATGTGGCGGCTAGTCCTCGGGAGAAAGCATGTCTTGGTTGGGAGCACTCTTATAGTTCTAGCTCATTACTTGTGTCAAAGATGGTGTGCAGGTTTTGTATAGTTTTAGTATTACAATAACTGTAGAGAAAAGTAGGCATAGATGGTGATCCTGCGTAGTCAAAGAATGCAATAATTGATTGGTTTAAAATGATATGTATTAGTAAGAATTAACTTAAGAGTGAGAGCATTAAGATTGAACAAATTTAAGAGAATCTACCTTCTGGCTGTAAGAGTGATCTAGGTTGAGCAAATTTAAACTTCGAGTTTTGATTCGGTGCAGAAAGCAACCTGCTTAGTCAAAGAATGTAATGATGGATCAGTTTAAAATGATAGTTAAGAAAAGTTATGCATTTTAATTTATTAAACTTTGTAGAATTGAAGTATTAACATCAAAGATACGTACATCTTTGTAGAATTGAAAGTGAAACTACAATCAGAAAATAACTTGCTCTTATATTATGGACCTCTACTCTATTGCAATGTTTTAAGTTGATAGTGCATTTTTTTGTGACTAGTTTTTTTTCTTTTTTATTTAATATTATGAATTATGAATACCGATTACAGGTGAGCAAACTTGGAACCGATACTGACCTTCCCTATAGAATGGCTGTTCATCCAGGTGGTGAGGGTGTAATATGTTCATTGCCAAAGAGTTGCAGGTACTTAATTATCAAACTCAACAAGTACCATAATTCCTAAATGTTTTTCCAGATAAATTTATATACAAAGCAAATTAGAGGTTTATAATATATATATATATATATATATATATATATATATATATATATATATATATATATATATATATATATATATATATATATATATATGTCTGTAGATGGTTTGAATGGGAAACAACCAAGAACGAAGATAATATTACGTTGGGTCTAAAGCAGTCGGAAAAAGTCCTTTATGATCTAGAGCATATTGGACAGCAGTTGGCAATTACTTTTAGCCTTGATGGTTCTTTACTTGCCCTAGGTGGTGAGGTAGGGCCCGTCTTTCACATACCCTGTACCTCAATTCAACTTAGTTAATATGTAAAGATTTGTCTTTTTGGTGTATAATTAATTATATGGTTTTTAACTACGGGATTATTGTGCAGTACAGGATGGAAAGTTGAGGGCATTCAAGTGGCCTAGTATGGAATCGCTCGTTGACTTATCTGATGCTCATGCATCTGTAAAGAGTTTAGATTTCAGGTTTGTGATCATAATTTTTGTTTGGTCAACATCAGTCAACGTCGGTCAACGACAGTCAACAATGGTAACTTATGTTAACTGTTTTAATATGTGTTGCAGCCCTGATGGGAGATTTCTTGTTTCGGTTGGAAACGGTGGCCCTGTCAGAGTTTGGGATCTGTCATCATCAACACTAAAAGCTTCTTTAGCCAAACAAAATGTAAGAATTGATCTGGTACATTTTATTGCATGATTTTGAAATTATAGTAAATCTATTTATATGTTTTTTTCTTTCAGGATGAGGTGTTTGGATTTTGTAGATATTCGCAAAACAGTATGAATGATCCAGTTCTATATGTCACTGCAATGCGAGGTGCATTTCTTCTGCCTCTTAAACTTAATCCTATGATTTCATGCTTTTTTCAGTATCAGTTCTTTTTGTTTTATCATTTATTTAAAATTAACTAACTAAATTTAATATATATTTTTTTAAATTGGGTAGACCGAGGAGGGAGTATTGTGAAGTGGAACGCCACATCATGGAAACGAATAAGCTCAAAGTATATAGTCCGAGACCCAATTTCTGCTTTCAGTGTATCAGATGATGGCAAGTTTCTTGCAACGTAAGGGTTAATTATTAACGTTTTTATATAAATCTATTCTATGTTTAGTTACATTCTATTACCTTAGTGTAAAGACACAATCATCTCGTAAATAACCAAAAATGCCTTGTAATCCTTATAAATAAAGGGATTAGATTTGTGTTATTGAATCGTAAATCATGGGCACTATGTAATTTTCTAAACCTGGCATCTAAAGTTACCAATTTTTAATCTTTTTTCGACAGCGGTACAATTCAAGGAGACGTGTATATTTTGAATGCTAATAATATGAAGGTGCATACTGTAGTAAAGAAAGCACATATGGGCCTTGTAACAGCACTAGCATTCTCACAAGATTCAAGGTCGGTTCCCTCTCTTAAATTTCTGTTTGTGCTTCTGTTTTTTTTTCTTTTTCTTTTTTTTTGGTGAAAAAATGAACTTTATACACGGAGTAAAAGCAAGCGAACATTCATCAAATGATGAAATAAACCTGCCAAACAAACTTCTTTTTTAATTAGGTTTTGTCCTATGTTTTGTTTCTGCTTCTGATATCTTGATGAAACTTGTTTTATTGCAGAGCTCTGGCGTCTGCCTCGCTTGATGCAAGTGCAAGGGTGACAAAAACTCAAGAAATTAAGAAAAATGGTACATGTGAAATGTCATTTATACCCTTTTTTACTGTCAAATATTTAGGTTTACGTTTAAATAATCTATTTTTGAATGGGTTATTCTCATATCACTTGCATCATATTTTATTTTGTTTTTTGCAGGATTTAACATATGGATTTTACTGTTCATTTTACTTGCTGCAGCTTTATATTATGCAAAAACAGAAGGTTATCTTCTATAAAACATCCCAACTTTGACCTTAAATTACTAAACATTTGTGTGTACCCTTACAATAGAGCAAACGCTTGACCCATACCATGTGATGGAGCTTGGTTGTCCTACTGTCGGGGGCATCATGGGCTGTGCCGATTATCAGTTGCCGTGGTCCAAGCCCCTTCAATGGCTGCTTATATAATATATTGTCAGAATGAGCACATACCTTTATTATTGTAATTGCGTAGATCGTGCAAAAATATATATATTCTTAGGTGTGATTTGAACCCTTTTTCAATGGCTGCTTCAATGAAGGGTTTTCTGTTTTTATTTTATATGTATACTTTTTTGAAGTTTGATATTGTTTTCATGTTCATCTTTTGAAATTTATAAAAGCTTCTTGTTCATAAGCTTATATTACAGTACTTGTTAATTTGAAAAGTTATCATTTATAATGACAAGTATTGTTAAGTGATATTTACTTGGGTCTCTAAAATGAAGGTTATTACAATTACAATACTTGAAATTTGTAAAAGCTTCTTGTTCAAAAGCTTATATTACAATACTTGTCAATTTGAGAAGTTATCATATGTGTAAATGACTAGGAATAGCTTTGATTATACCAATAATTTTTTATGTGTAAGCTTATATTACATTAATTTTTTTATGGCCATCTATAAAATAAATACATGACTAGGAATAGCTTGATTATACCAATGATCGTTTATGTGTGAGCTTATATTACAATAATTTTTTATGGCCATCTATAAAATAAATGCATGACTAGGAATAGCTTGATTATACCAATGATTTTTTTTATGTGTGAGCTTATATTACAATAATTTTTATGTCCATCCATAAAATAAATATGACTAGGAATAGCTTGATTATACCAGACTATGTGACTCCATTCAACTTTTGGATTATTGATTTTTAAATCATCCCAAGCTTGTATTGTAGAGAATTCCACTTTCTTCTTATCATTGGTAACCCAAACCACTATCTATAACATCAACAAGAAGATTAGGACTATCTAACCATTGCAACACAATTCCATTGGTTATTCTGGATAAGATCAACAACTTTCATATATGTACTAAGCCTTGCATCATGCACATCCCTTTGATGTTTGTATTGTTACAAAGGATTGTATTCAAGTCGTAACAGGTTCTAGGTTATTTACTATGTAATTTACAATAGACCTCGGGGTCTAGTCAATTAAGAGAGATACTAACATATACTCTTTAGCAAACTTCACGACCTTATGTTTTCTAGAGTCCAAGTTATAGCTCTTGGGATACGAATTATTCTATCCTTTCTAGCAAATTGCGGAGAACATGGCAACACTCCTAAATATTCATATCTATTATATCAAAGTGTACAACATAATCACAAAATGTTGGTGACAATAACAAAATAAAATAAAAAGAATCTACCTTGAAAATATACATAGAACCTTGAAGTTCACAGTAAGGATCGTTACTAGGAATGTTTGGAAAAAATGATACTTTTTGCCTACTTCTACGAAGTGAATTCAATGTAACACCTCAAACATACGAACTCAAGGAAAATAATTTCAAGCATCTCGACAAGACGGAGTAACTCGTTATAACATAATAATCCAGGTGAGAATCAACAAAATCAACATATGATCAACTGAATAATATTTGTGATAAAGTTTTTCTCCTAAATATGTTTGTTGCAAATATTTCCTCCGTCAGTTTTTGACCTAATGATTCATTTGGTTATGTATTTGCTGGAAGAAGCTATTCAAGGCGGACCTGTGTATATGAGGTGGATGTATTCATTTGAAAGATACATTAAAAAGTTGAAAATTTGTGTCATGAATAAAGCTAGGCCGGAAGGTTTTATTGCCAAGGGGTATGTTGCAGATGAAGCCTTAACTTATGCCTCAAGGTATCTTGACACTGTACAAACAAGATTTAATAGGCCAGAAATATGGACGCTTCAATTCCCACACGTATGCATAAGGTATTTAAAACAATGTCTGATGCGGTTCGAATCGATTAATTGACAACTTCCAGATAAGATAGCCCTCAAAGGAATATCACGAGAAGACATTTCAAATGAGCAACGTATGTATGAGAGAAAGAAAGATGCGAATTTGGGTGCAAACAACTGAGTAATTATGTAGTATATATTTATATAGGTAAAAACGTTATCTAAAGAAAATTTACGAAAATCTAATCTAAAAATCTTATCCGTTACATGCTTATGATCCAGTCGCAAGATTTGGACTTGCGACACTAGCGACTATGCGCATGAATTTCATGATAAGATCACGTTTTAAGGAAAAGATTTACATTTTATGGTATAAAGTTTTATCATTTTAAATATATTGACCTACGAACATTTAATTTGAAAAAAAAAAACACAAATATTCTTCTTTTAGGGTTACCTTTTTCAAGTTGTCACCTTCTTATATTTCATGTCATATGGTCGCAAGGTTCGTAAATAATGACATTGGACTTGCGCCTGGATCAGATATTTCGGATAAGATTTTCTGACATGTTTTAGATATTGTGGATTCTTTTGGATAATGTTATTACTTATTAAATGTATACATTTTCACTACTTCTACATTTCCGCACATGCTAAAATAAAACTCTACACATTGAAAATGGAAGATGTTAGGGATTTTCTTGCAAATATTCCTGAAGCCAATTCCTCTAAATTGTTTCCAATGTTCGATAGTTCATTTGAATCTCAACCTCGAACCGTAACACCACCCCCGCCATCACCACCTCCAGTTTCAAAATGTCATCATGAGTACGTCGAACTTATATACAATTATTCCAGGTCCAACGAGTGTTCTTCAGACGACTTTTCGTCGGAGAAGCCAGGTTTAACATAACCAGGCCGAATATTTAAGGGCTACACAAGAATTTATAAGGGAAGATATTGAAGAGGCATCATATGATGATAGTTTTAAACAATTTCTGTAGCTTTCTGCGATACACTGGGCGTATCATGAAGGTGGTAATAATCAATCGTGGTTTTTCAATTATACACTAAAGTTAAATAATCAATCATATCCCGATGGTGACATTTTGCTTGTGTTTTAAATGAAGCAGGGTCGAATTTAGAAGCAATACCTACTTGTTTGAAAAAAGGAAAAATCGATAAGGTGGTTGGTGTTATCAAGTCTTTTGTTCAAAATGAACTGGGTGATCTTAAAGTTGTGTTAAAGGGTACTACATGTTCTATCCCATGATTGATTCATCACAAAATCCTTGAAGAGGTCAACGATATATATGTTTGATGTGTTATCATACTCCAAAATGCTTATGTATTTCAGCCTTGATATTCATCATATCGTTGTCTTAACATTATCAAGAAGAACTTGGTGAAGGTCTTCTACAAAGATGGTTCTGAACTTACAACCACGTTTTACGTGCGTCCAAATCTTTTCTCTACATATGGTCCATCAACTTCGTTCACGGGATAATTTTGTTTCAAGTGTTGTTGTTCCATTTATAATTTCAAAGCCATTCTACAATGTGTATTAAACGTGTGTATCCTATTATATTTTTATTCAAGCACTCGGGTTATTACGGAACAACAAATGATAAGAAAATAATGAATAAATGATCATAAAGTAACAAATAATATATAACGTTCAGATAACTCACAAGGAAGACCTTGCGAGCAATGCGACTCGTACGCACGACCCATAAAAGATGGTCAATCGCAAAGATGTCGTGCGACACGTGTTGTCACGATCATGCATTTAAGTCTCAGACCGGGACTTGAATTTCCTCGGAAAAACAATGCAAATTTATGAGTCGCGCCCACTTGCGCTTTGCGAGGGCATTTTGTCAATTAAATTTTTAGGGCGAATCCTTATATTTCGGTATATATGTGTGTGTGTGTGTGTGCGCGCGTGTTTAAGGTAGTGGAATGTACTTTACCTGGTATCGAGATAACGTTTGGAATCCTTTAATTGCTAAATTCAGAAGAAAAAAAATTATTTATGTGGAAAGCTAGAATGCTTTCTTATGGAGGAAGATTAACGTTGATAAAATCGGTTCTAGGGAGTATTGGAATTTACTATCTTTCGATTTTTAAGTGTCCGAAAAAAGTGCTTCAAATGCTTGAAGGTCTAAGAAGTGCATTTTTTGGGGTAGCGATGAAGAGGTTAAGAAAATGTCTTGGATCAAATGGGAATCAATCCTCCCTTCTTTTGAAAAAGGCGGTCTTGAAATTGGGAGTTTGGAAGCATTTAACTTAGCTTTGATGTTTAAATGGGTTTGGAGGTTTTATACACAACCAAATCACTTTTGGAGACAAGTGATATCTTTCATTTATGGTCAGTGAGCTGCTTTAGACAATATCACTGGTTTCAGAAACGGACTATGGATAAATTTGATAAAAATCTACAACAAAGCTCAACAATCTAATATTATCCCCCATAATCCTATTATTAATAGAGTGAAGAATGGTGCTTCAACTCTCTTTTGGGTGGATAATTGGTTAAATGATGGTCCTTAAAAGCATAGATTCAACAGATTATATCATATCGCTGGCGATAAACACTGTACAATCAATGAAAAATATATTGATGGTAATTGGGTTTGGGTCTGGAATCGTGAATCAATTGGAGGAAGAAATGAACAAAGTTTATCAACTCTTTTGAATCTTCTATCCGAATTCACCCTCAATGAAGGGAATGATACGTTTAAATGGTCGATTGAAAACTTGGATACTTTCATAGTCAGTAAAACAAGACATCATAATCAAATTCTTCCTTCATATAATCAGAAAACAAGATGGTGTAAAGGATTACCAATTAAAATCAATATCTTACAGTGGAGAATTGCTCGGGAACGTCTTCCTACACGCTCCAATCTTCATCACTGAGGTATCATCATCATCCAAAATCTCTTATGTCCGATCTGTAATGGTGAGGTTGAATCGACTCAGCATTTGTTTTTTGAATGCGATTTAGCTCAATTTTTATGGCGTAAGATAAGAATATGGTGCGACATTGGTATACCAGGGTTTTCTAACTGGACTACTTGGATCTCATGGTTTGAAAATTGGGCCGGGCCGATTGATTTAAAATGTCGAATATATTCCATCGTTGCTGCTTTATTTTGGTTCATATGGCATTATCGAAACGGCGTTGTTTTTCATAACGAGTTGTTAAGAAAAGATGATTTATTTGACTTGATTCGGTCTACTTCTTATTTATGGGGGTTTTTTTTTATAGAAGTAGAGACAAGGTTAATTGGAACAATTGGCTATCAAAGCCGTTGTAATTACTATTTGTATGTTTTATTTTCTTTTGCCTTCTAGTTACTTACTAGAGGCTTTATAAAATTGCATTTGCTGTTCAAAAAAAAAAAAAAAAAAAAAAAAACGCCTGGGTTCCCGAAGTACAATGTTTACCTGCTATGAGAAAGTCGATGTACTCGTTCATGAGAGTTCCTCGTTAAAAAAAAAAAAAAAGATAAATATTTTAAAGTCAAAACTTAAACACATACTTATATATAATTAATTACTTTGACAAATGAGAAAAAGGCCAACAAAAAGTCCGACGGCATTCTCAAATTTGATATTGTAAATAAAACAGAATATTCTGCAACAACAAAAAAAATTAATACTACGAGTCAAAATTTTTTTACTATATAATATAACTTTACTTTACAATCACATATAAACACATAATCATAATTATTATAATATTTCAGTCGTATTATTTACCTTGAAATGTCATAACTTAATTAGTTATTAAACATTTATTCGGTTAACAAAATTACCCGGTTTTATTTAGATGACTACATTTAATGAGTTAGTGACATCATAAATTATAAAATTGTGATTTAGAAATTAATAAATTCATACTATTTTTTGGGTATAACCCATTACCCCCCAAAAAAAAAAAAAAAAAAAAAGTACTTTACCGCAAATTCTTAACTACTTTAAATAATAATTATACAATTATAAATTCTTTTTAGACCATTGTCATATGAAACATTTTTTTAATCTTTTCTAAATAATTATACAATTATGAAATTTTTTATCTTACTAGTATTATTATTATTTTATTTTATGATTTTTTAATATTTTTTGGCCGGAGGTCCTCCAGGAAGCAATCTCTTTATACGTCGAACAGAGAGAGGGAAGAATTTCTCTACTCTTTAGGGTGTTTCACTCGGGGTGGAGAAATGACTTCTTTTTATTCTAGGATAGAGGAAGGATTGTCTACGTCTCACCTCCCTCATACCCCACACATTGTGAGATTGGGTGTTGTTGTTGTTGTTTAAAATAACAATGTAAAATGCATAATTATGTTTTTACAAAATTGTTAACCCTTAAGATACATGAATACAATACTAAATTAAATGTTTCCATGTAACTTATCTTTTAAATATCGGGCTGATATAAGAATGCTAGAATTGTTTCAAAGGTTTTTATTTATTTATTTATTTATTATTTATCAACTTATGAGTATCAAATTTCAAATAGAGAATATTCACATCTTCTATTTATTTATTTATTTGGGAAAACATCATATATCCTCATGGTAACCTTTAAAAATATCACACATACCCAACAAATATCAAATATCCTCAAGTTTACTCATTTCACTAAAAGATTTCATTAAATCACATTAATACAAAAAAATTAGATAACTCTTAAACTCCAAATCCTAAACCATAAACCCAAAACCCCAAATCATAAACCTTGAATTCTATACTCAAAACCGGTTTAAAAAAAAAAAAAAAAAAACAAACTCTATACCTCAAACCCTTAACCTTAAAAATATTTAGGGTTTAGGGTTTACGGTTTAGAGTGTAATGTTTATAGTTTAGCTTTATGGTTTAAGGTTAAGAGTTTGCTGTATATGGTTTATGATTTAGGGTTTACCGTTTACAATTTATGTTTTAGAGTTTATGTTTTAGGATTTATAGTTTACGATTTAGGGTGTAATGTTTAATTTTAAGAGTTTTATATGATTTAGGGTTGATTGACTATTGTGGTTTAGGTTTATTAACTATTTTAATAAAATGGGTAAATTTAAGATTTTTGGTATTTATAATTGACATATTTGATATTATGTTATTTAGTTTGGTATGTATGTTATTTTTCAAATATTAATAAAGGTATATATGATGTTTTGTTATTTAGTTGGGAACATATGTTATTTTTAATGTTATTTATAAATGAACCAATTATACCGAAAATCTTTGTAGTTTATATGAGATTACACCAACTCTCCTTATAATAATTACACCGCTAATCCCTTTAGTTTTCAAAATATTTTAACAATCATCCTTATATTTTGAAAACTATATCAATCGTCCATTACTTACTTAAAGGTGTAATTTGGTGATCCGTGCTTACTTAAAATACGTGTTGATCACCCCTCCTATTAACACACATTTGGCTAAGTCAGAGACCATCAATGTAAGTAAGTCAGTGACGATCATTTTACTTTTTAAAATATAAAGACGATTGATGTAATTTCATTAAAGCTAAATGGACGATCGTCGTGCACTACTAAATCATTTAAGAACGATCGTTGTAATTTGATTAAGATAAGAACGGTTGATGTAATTTTATATAAACTTCAAAGACTATCGGTACAATTTACTTTTTATTTATTTATTATTTATATATTGCACTTATCTTTACTTCATGCATTTCTTTTTCTATTTAAACTTAGAATAATAATAATAATAATAATAATAATAATAATAATAATAATAATAATAATAATATATAATAATAATAATAATAATAATAATAATAATAATAATAATAATATTTTTTTGTGTATATTGATAATGTTAAATTAAAAATTAATTTATCTGTTATTCACTCCGTCTCATCAAAAGTGTCTAATATTAACTTTTAACGTCATTTTTTAAACTTTGACTTTAAATATAATTATTTATTTGGATTATATAATACTTGATACAAGTTATATCAAAGAAAACATAATTAATAAATTAAAGCATAACTCATTCATATCATTTTCATCAAATATTATATTATATGAACAAAAATATTGGAAGTCAAAAAAAAAAAAAAAAAAAACTATTAAAAATTAAAATAGACATTTATCTATATATCTAAAAGACAGACCCCAAATGAATAGTGCAGTTCATAAGCTTCATAAATTCACCACAACCTTTTTATTTTTTACAATTCAACCACACCCTTTATAATAGTTAACTTTACAACTTTTAAACGTTACCACAAACTTCTCACATTTAATAATTTAACCATAAAGCTTCTTGTTCTTTATAAATTTACCACATAATTTTTAATATCTAATAACTATTCATCATCATCATCAAGACAGACCCCAAATGAATAGTGCAGTTCATAAGCTTCATAAATTCACCACAACCTTTTTATTTTTTATAATTCAACCACACCCTTTATAATAGTTAACTTTATAACTTTTAAACGTTACCACAAACTTCTCACATTTAATAATTTAACCATAAAGCTTCTTGTTCTTTATAAATTGACCACATAATTTTTAATATCTAATAACTATTCATCATCATCATCATCATTATTATTATTATTATTATTATTATTATTATTATTATAAGACAGACCCCAAATGAATAGTGCAGTTCATAAGCTTCATAAATTTACCACAACCTTTTTATTTTTTATAATTCAACCACACCCTTTATAATAGTTAACTTTATAACTTTTAAACGCTACCACAAACTTCTCACATTTAATAATTTAACCATAAAGCTTCTTGTTCTTTATAAATTGACCACATAATTTTTAATATCTAATAACTATTCATCATCATCATCATCATTATTATTATTATTATTATTATTATTATTATTATTATTATTATTATTATTATTATTATTATTATTATTATTATTATTATTATTATTATTATTATTATTATCACTATTATTATTATCACTATTAAATCAATCACATAATTTTTTCACTTTATTATTGTTTAACTATTTTTCTTATTACATATTAACAACGTAACTCATTTTTTAATAACCATTTTATTGTTAATATATATATATATATATATATATATATATATATATATATATATATATATATAGTTTTTCCTATTTTATTAAATAATTTGTACCAATCGTTGATGTACGTTTCACTTTATTGATTGAGCATTTGAGTCTTTTCTCTCGACAAGACGAAAACTAAAATAAAAAATGATGAATAATTATTTTCACTCTTATTACAAATCAATCACATAACTATTTTGGGTCATTCCTCGACAAAACGAAAAATAAAACCAAAAAATGATAATTAGTTACTTTCTCAATAATTAACTATGTAATTAATATTAATCAATGGTGAAGAACCGGCGCAAAGCCAGGTCGTCCAACTAGTTTATAATGAAACCGATATATATTTTTAATAATAACATGTACTTAAAAACATGTGCTTAAAAAGAAGGATTCAATTCAACATTTGATGACAACACAAACATCTTATTCGGATCTTGAAACCCAGATCCGAATTGGTATCCAGATCATGAAATCAATTTATCTGCGAACCCACCCCAACCCACCCTCTCCATCACACCCTACATCCCCATTCCCCTATAAAACCCTCACTCACCCCCTTGTTTTCAATTCATATCATATCATATTCACGAAGCATATACAAATTTCCCCTTCAATCGTGAATTCATCATCATCTCTCTCTCTCTATAGTTCCCTCACTCCTACTTTTGATCTACTTGATTTGAATCAGCAAACACGAACACACATAATCAAAATCAAATCAATTTAAAAGGTGCGTAACCTAAATACTGATACACCTAATTTAATTCATTAATTTAGTGACTAATTAGACGATTTGTGATTCACCGTACCTACATCTATTCTCGCTAATTTGATTTGACTTTAGAGATCTATAGTTTTTGTATGTTATATTAGGGTTGAATTGGACTAATCGATGGACTATTTATGCATTTTCATTGTTGTTACTGGATTCACAATGTTTGTTACTATAATTAGTATATGCGCTGGATGGATGTGATTGGTGGATCTTCAGAATCGGATCTTATTAGAAACTGTGATTGTTTGAGAATTTAGGTTAATTTATATTTATAATTTTATGCCTGTGAATTGTTAACTTAGGGATTAGGTTTAGAGATTTGTATAGTATCATTGTTGTGGTGAGTAATGAGTTGTTTGTATTCTTACGTAACGATTTCAGTATCGTCGAGGGTTTCATTTAATTGTATTGCTTTTCTTGTAGGATCTATCTTCCATTTCTGTGACTGTTGTTTATTTTGGCTTTTATAGGGTGAACATCTTGTGTATTGATTACCTCTATTCACTTTAATTTGTTTGCAGGACGTATAGTAACTGTATTTATTGAATCGGGTGGTAGTTTTGTGATGATTTTTTTTTATGAAATTGGCCGTGTGATGTGCGTTTGTTCGCTTTAAAAGGATTGAAATTAGAGGTGGATCGTTCACGGGACAGGTTAATATTTATATTTATGTATATGAGTAATAATGAGCTATAAAGGAAAGCTGTTATTTGATCTTAATGACCCGGCTACCGAGGAGGATGAAGAGAATGATGACGTCTTCTCCTTTCAACCGCAAAGGGCAGTTCCGTCAACTACACATACTTCAGACTTATTTAAAACGTCAAATAGTCCTCGTAGAATAATTAACAACCATGCATTTTCTCATGCATCCTCTGTTTCGGGCTTTCAGCCTTTTATTAGATCAAAAGTAGCACCATCGTCTGAAATTGAAGACCAAAAGAGGCCAATTGATGATGGCTCTGTAATTGAAAAAGAAGAAGGTGAATGGTCTGATGCAGAGGGCTCTAGCTTACCGGATAAGTCAACATCCGCACTCGATGATAAGTCAAATGTTAGACCAATTGAGGTTTCAATGGATCAAAGGGATTCTGGTGTAGCTACAGTTGTTGGTACCTCGTCCAATGTGGATGATGTAAAGGATGAGAATTCTAACCATGGTTCTTTAGGACTTGATGGTGATTCAAATGATAGGAAAAGTAGTGATAGCCAAGAAGATTCAATGGTGGTTCCAAGACAAAGAGAAGTTAAAGGCGTTGAAGCAATTCATGCTTTAAAGATTGCAAATAACCATGGTAAACGTCCTAAACTTGACCAACAAAAGGAAGCAATGTTGGGGAAAAAGCGTAGCAGGCAAACCATGTTTCTTAATTTGGAGGATGTTAAGCAAGCGGGAACCGTCAAAACCTCAACCCCTAAAAGGCCGTTTCCACCACCCGTTACAACCCGAATTGTCAAAGATAAGCAGATTCAGACATCAATAACAAAGGATGAGAGCAGCAGTTTTGTGGAGTCTGGTGACATAAAATCTGAATCTAATAATGGTGATACGAATTTAGGTCGTCCAAAAAGGTCAATTAGTAGTACAGATCTTGCTACAGAGGATAAACTGGTTACCAATCAGAGGCAGAGTATATCAAAGCTGACGAAGAATGCACAAGTTCCTGGTAGAAAGACTGTATTAATCAGCCAGAATTCTATAGATCCTAAAGCAGGAGGTAAAAAACTTCCTTCAAAGAAGCCATTGCCTGTCGCTACTCAATATCAGGATACATCAGTGGAACGTCTTCTTCGTGAGGTGACTAATGACAAGTTCTGGCAGCATCCAGGTCTGAAACGTTCTATAATATGTACACTTAAGTCTGACTATATCAATTCTGAAACTTTATTATCGATTTATATCTTAATCGCTGTTACTTTTGTTGTTATTATTGCTTACTATACTTACTATACGTGGAAAAATGGTTTTGAGTTAAGCATTTCATTTTTGATTTTTAATATTTCTGATTTGCGTCTCAATAGAAATGTATGCGTATGGCATGCTCTTAAGACCGCTCCTTGTGCAGCTACAACGAAACTACCTTTGTCTTATGTGGCAATCCCAACACCCATGTCCCGGCTTTATGGGGGCGTGGTTTTGCAAGATTTTTGGGGCGTGGTAGGGGCAAACCACGGGAAGAACAACACTCACGCATGACACAACCAATTACATAATTTATTATTTATTATTTATTATTATTTAAATACATTATATTATTTTGCTCAACTACCAATCATATCTAACCACATCCTACAAACAATCTCCATAACACTACCCACAACACTACCATAAAGAACCCCCTTCCACAATACTGCCACGTCATCGTAATCCCCCCTACAACGCCACGACACTACAACATCTGTGTTTACCACAACGAATGGTCTAAGACCTTAACATAAAAGCTGCTTCAATATGTAATATGTGAAGCTTGTTTGTAGTCCGGGTTTCATTCTTGGTAGTTTTAGAGATGTCGTGCTTAGTATAAGAAAACAGATAATGTATTAATAATGAAGAAGGCTCTTTTTAGTAAAAAATGAAAGATTGAGATACTTATATTTTAACCAGGGGAACTTTGGACTTTAAAATCACCTCTTCGTTTATCCCATTATTGAATATTTTCCTTTTTTCTTCAATAATAGAATGATAGATGGCAATTAAATAAATTTTCTTGATAAACAGAGGCTTGTTTAGACGTATGAAGTTAAACTATTGGGACTTCATGCCTTCTTTGATATCGTTTTTATTAGTACTTCTAAGATTAATAAAAACCTCCATTCTTATGGAGTGAAGGAAACCTAAATATCGAACTAGGCTGTCATTTATCACAAAATTCCATCAAATACCAAGATATTTGTTTTTTTTGTTGTTGTGTGGTTTACATAAGATTGAGAAAAAGGGATCATATAATTATGTGTAGAGATTTACAAAATTAAGTCTAGTTGTCCTGTATATAGTAGTATATGTTAGTCTGCTTGTTTGAAGACTGACGACACTTGATATGAAATGATAGGTGAGTGTAATGAGGATAAAATGCTTATACAGTTGTAAATAGGCGCCATGGATGCATTGGTCATCAAGGGCTAAAATAACAAGGAAATTCTGATTTTGACATTGAGATCAGGGTCAGTGGTTTCAAGTTCCATACAGACATTTGTTCAGAAAAAGAAGAAAACAGTTGTGGTCCACTATAGTTAGGCACCATGGTTACGAAATTAATAGGGCTGTTGTTAGTTGCTCTTTTAGCTTCCATTAATTAGATATCATTGATCATGCACTTGTTTGCTGTTTATGTAGAATCTTATACTATCATTCAGTATACATGGTTTAGGGATAATACATATTTCCATTTGCTTGTAAATGTGGTAATGTCTTGTTTGCATTGCGGGAAAAAGTTAGGAATCCCTTATATTTTCTTTTTAATTAAACTGCAATTGGGTTAACTGTCACAAGTAGAGTATAGTTTGAAGTTCATGTTGAACTTTGTATTTTTTATATTTCATGTATATAATGACTACAAATTTGGACATTCAGAGGAGGCAGAGCTTCAATGTGTTCCAGGAAGCTTTGATTCTGTAGAGGAATATGTTAACGTATTTGAGCCCTTGCTTTTTGAGGAATGTCGTGCGCAGCTCTACAGTACCTGGGAAGAATTAATCGAAACACCTTCTAGAGACTTGCACCCAATGGTTCGTATAAAAAGCGTTGAGAGACGAGAACGAGGTATTGCATCTCATATTGTCTTTGATACATATCGAATTAGATTTGTCTCACTGACTAAAGCTAGTCTAAACATCATTTTTATTCTATATACAATGTGAAAATATATAATTTTATTTGATTTCGTGTGTGTTCACAGGTTGGTATGATGTGATACTTCAACCTGCAAATGAGTGCCGATGGAATTTTAAGGAGGGTGACGTAGCAGTTCTTTCCACCCCAAGACCTGGATCAGGTCTGGTTAAAATAAATTAAATGTTTGCTAATTCTACATCAAATAAATTAAATATAAATATAAATGTAAATTACTCTAATCGTATTCCGTTAAATATGCAGTCATATCGAAGAGAAACAACAGTTCAACGACAGGTGAGGAGGCTGAGGTCACTGGACGTGTGGCAGGTACGGTGCGGCGACACATACCGATAGACACCCGTGATCCGACAGGCGCAATTCTTCACTTTTATGTTGGGGATTCATATGATTCTAGCAGGTTTGCTGATTCGTATGAGATTTGTGGATCTTTTTTTTTTGTTCTATTCTTTGATCGTTTGTATGCTGATAAAAATTTATCATGTAATTACAGCAAGGCTGATGACGATCATATTTTAAGGAAATTGCATCCGAAAGGGATCTGGTTTTTAACTGTTATCGGTGCTCTTGCTACAACTCAAAGAGAGTATATTGCGTTGCATGCATTCCGTAGACTTAATTCCCAGGTGGGTCTCACAAATTAACTCTCAAATTTGAATTTACAAATATTATTCGTTCAAAGATAATTTATTTTTATATTCTATACAGATGCAAACTGCGATTCTTCAACCTAGCCCAGAGCTATTCCCCAAATATGAAGAACAGGCGCCTGCAATGCCTGATTGTTTTACACCAAACTTTGTTGATTATCTACACAAGACCTTCAATGGTCCACAATTGTCAGCAATTCACTGGGCTGCAACCCATACTGCAGCTGGCACAAGTAACGGGTTAACCAAGAAGCAAGAACCATGGCCTTTCACTCTGGTCCAAGGTCCACCTGGAACCGGAAAGACTCATACAGTTTGGGGAATGCTAAATGTTATCCATCTTGTCCAATATCAGCATTATTATACTGCTTTGCTTAAAAAACTTGCACCTGAAAGCTACAAGCAGGCAACCGAGAGCCTATCTTCTGATGTCCCAAACGGGTCCATTGATGAAGTTCTACAAAGCATGGATCAAAATTTATTTCGAACTCTTCATAAACTCTGCCCAAAACCGAGAATGCTCGTATGTGCACCTTCGAATGCTGCCACGGATGAGCTGCTTACACGTGTTCTTGACCGTGGGTTTATTGATGGTGAGATGAAAATTTACCGACCAGATGTGGCTCGGGTTGGGGTTGATTCACAGACAAGAGCCGCTCAGGCGGTGTCAGTTGAACGTAGAACCGAGCAACTTTTGGTGAAGAGCCGGGATGAAGTTTATGGGTGGATGCATCAGTTAAGAGGTCGTGAAGCTCAGTTGTCTCAACAAATAGCATCCCTTCAGAGAGAACTTAGTGTTGCAGCTTTTACAGGTCGGTCCCAAGGTTCAGTCGGGGTGGACCCGGATGTTCTTGTGGCTCGTGACCAGAGTCGAGACTCGTTATTACAAAACCTTGCGGCTGTGGTTGAGAACCGGGATAAAGTTCTAGTCGAAATGTCTCGTCTTCTTATTTTAGAAGGACGCTTTCGTGGTGGAAACTTTAATCTTGAAGAAGCCCGTGCCAGTTTAGAAGCTAGTTTCGCTAACGAGGCTGAGGTCGTTTTCACGACAGTTTCAAGTAGTGGTCGAAAGCTTTTCTCAAGGCTAACCCATGGGTTTGACATGGTGGTTATTGATGAAGCGGCTCAAGCGAGTGAAGTAGGGGTGCTACCTCCTCTGGCTCTCGGTGCAGCTCGTTGCGTTCTTGTAGGGGACCCACAACAGCTTCCTGCAACCGTTATAAGTAAAGCTGCCGGGACTTTGTTATACAGTCGAAGTCTTTTCGAACGATTTCAACAAGCAGGTTGCCCTACAATGTTGCTTTCGGTTCAGTACCGTATGCATCCTCAAATTAGAGAGTTTCCGTCCCGATATTTCTACCAAGGTCGCCTTACCGATAGTGAAAGTATTGCTAATTTACCAGATGAGCTATATTACAAGGACCCGATGTTAAAACCTTACATGTTTTATGATATTATTCATGGGCGTGAGTCTCATCGGGGCGGGTCAGTTTCTTATCAGAATATACACGAAGCGCAGTTTTGTCTTCGGTTATATCAACATCTTCAAAAAAGTGTGAAGTCTCTGGGTATTGCGAAAGTGTCAGTGGGTATAATTACCCCTTATAAACTGCAATTGAAATGTATTCAACGGGAGTTTGATGAAATTTTGAAATCTGAAGAAGGGAAGGATCTTTATATAAATACAGTTGATGCTTTCCAAGGGCAAGAACGTGATGTCATCATTATGTCATGTGTTCGTGCTTCGAATCATGGTGTGGGTTTTGTTGCTGATATTCGCCGAATGAATGTTGCTCTTACGCGTGCAAGACGGGCACTTTGGGTATTTATCCCGTCCTTTCTCCTTTCCAGTTAACTTTTTTAGGTGGCAAAATAGGTAGGCTAAATGGATCGAATGATACCCCAAGGCCCAAGGGGTAGCTTGATGGTTGAGACTTCCGAATCTCTAGTAGAGACCCAAGTCCAATCCTCATGGGCTACAACATTGGGCCTTGCCTTTCAATAAAAAGTAGTATGTCACTTTATAATATATAACGACCTATTTATATTAAGCTTTTAATACACAATTATTTAGATTAAGAAAATTTAGTAGGTTTTCTGCACTATAACACACTTTGAGAAACTTTTTACTCATTTGACCAAAGCTGATTCTATTTCAAAAAAGCTATTTTTTCTGAAATTTCCACTCAAGTTTTTTTCTTTTCTATTAGCTAAACTTTTGCTATTTAATAGGTTATGGGAAATGCGAGTACATTGGTTCAGTCTGATGATTGGGCTGCTCTAATTGCTGATGCAAAGACCAGAGAATGTTATATGGACATGGATTCAGTTCCTAAAGATTTTATGGGACCAAAGGTGCCGCCACCAGCCTATGGTCCACCGCAGGCTAGGTTTTCTAACATGAGGGGTCTCAAAAGACCCGGGTTAAGACACAGATCGTATGACTACATGGACTCTAGGTCTGGAACACCATCAGAAGACGATGAAAAATATAACAACTCATCATTTGGTCCAAGAAATGGAAATTATCGCCCTTTTAATAAGCCACCAATGGAGCTTGACAGTTTTGATCAATCAGGTGATCATTCTAGAGATGCATGGCAACAGGGTATTCAAAAGAGACCAAATTCTACCCCGGTTGCAGGAAAACGAGACCCATAATTCCATTTTTTGATGGTGGCTTCTCATAAATTTGACCATAACCCAACCCTGGGTACGTCTCAAATCTCAAATGAGCCTGAGATGCCGAAATGGGCTCCAAATGTTAACGGCTCGATCTTCATAATGTGCGTATGGCCATGCAATCAACCCTTACTTTCATGACCCGAGGATTAATGAAGGTGAGCCGTTTATCTATATTCCATGGTTATGTCAAACATTCATGGGCTCTTAGGTATTGCATCATTCGTTGAAAATCGACTTGTGATCGTATTAGTGGGGTTTTAAATGAGTTTAAAAATATGGGGTATACAAAGGATTAATTCATACAAAGATTGTGGATGGATTCATATAATTAATCTTGAACAACTTCGGCAGTGTGGCATAGTGGCAAGATTTTGTATAGAAAGGGTGGTGATGATGATATTTAAGGTTAAAGTTCCTTTACTAATTTGTAGACTTTGAGGGTGATGGTGGCCTTTGTGTACATGTTTTTACTTAGAAATTAATTAATATGGTATAATATTATTTATAAAGTTTCAAAATCATTAATCTTGTGGGTGTTTTGTAATTTGGAAATCATGGGGTGCAGAAGTTACTGGTTGCGGTAACTAGTTTTAACGGACGGAAATTTGCTCGTAGGCCATGACATTAAGTTTGTCGAGACTACCTAGAGGTGTACTCACATGAACTTCATATCGGCTTTTCACCACGATCGGGATCACGATTTATCAGCCTTAATTAGTTCGATCATTTTTTAGGCTAAAAATACGAATACTCTATAGAAGTGAAAGACGTTTTCAAGAAAACGTCAGCAACCGAAACTTATCAAAGTTCAAGAAATAGTAAGCCGAAAGATAGGTAGATGTGAACTATAAAGTAGCTCAATTGTATGTTAGTCTTGTATAAAAGTATTGCATAATGTGTACATATAATTAAATAATACTCGGTATCAAAGTTCAAGAATTAGTAAGCCGAAAGATAGGTAGATGTGTACTATAAAATAGCTCAATTGAATGCTAGTCTTGTATAAAAGTATTGCATAATGGGTACATTTCATTAAATATATTATTTAATTAATAATTGTAGCATGTTTTTCATCTACAAAACACGATCATAAATGGACACATTAATTGTTTGAGATAAAATTGGGTACATGCATCCATCATCTAAACTTGTATCATATCATGTTAGGTAACCTTTATTTTAAAAACATGTTTCCCTGATCTTGGAATTAGCATTAAATAAGTAAGTTAATAAATAAGAAAGTTAATGATAGATTTGAGGTTGTAAGCTCTGGCTTTTGTTTCAACATAAGCGTAAAAGTTTCTTGAGGCCAAACAAATAAGATTTTTTTATATATAAAATTAATTACATACCTTATGCAAAATGTTGCAGCTTTCAATTAAAATCATAAACACACAACAAACACTCGATCAAAAGGATAAGTATTCGAAAATGATCATCCTTAATTTTTACTTTGAACTTAAACGATCAAATAATCAATACTTTCGAGCTTAACTGTATATAACTATATACAATTATCAAAAGTTAAACTTATAATCAATAATGTAAATTTGTATGGTAGACTTGATACTTATAAGTGCAGATTGCCCCAACTCGATTATACAGCTAAGAAAATATTTTGAGTCAATTTTCATAAAATTAAAAGATAATTGCATGGTAGTAATAATAACGTATGAATTTAGTATCAATTGTTTGTACACGTGGAATTTGACCATGTCTACAAATCCTCCATCTAAATATGAATATGAACTTTAATAATATCATCAAAATGAATAATCATCACCCTGTTTTTCTTGTACCCATTGCCACATGGCTTTCCTATATTCACCATCAACAATAAAAATCAAAAATATTCTTTGATGGTTACATCTTATTGAGATCTCTGTATACTCTGTTCTTCAATCACTCATCACAATCCTAAAAGAATAAAAGGTGACTTTTTATATTATAAAATCCTATTTTTTATTTTCATTTTTTTGTATGGATTCTTTCATGACAATCACTTTAATTGCATCCATTAACAAAATTTTATTAATTTGTGATTTGATTGTTGTGTTGTTACAAATCTGTATTTCATTGATCCCATTGCATATATGTGATAGAATTATTGTTGGAAATACTTTTTTCAATAGAGGCATGCATGTAGTAAGTACGCTTTTGTAGAATTAGTTTATGTATTAAATAATCTTGGATCTAATTTAACATAGATTAGTAAATCTCCACTTTTAATTTTTTTTAAGAAAATATATCTCGTTGTCATAATTGTTGTTGAAATGGTCATGTTTCATTGCTAATAAAGGTGTGGGGTTACCTGATGTTTTAAAATTAATTGCTCATATTGAATATATATTAATTTTGATTAATTTCGAGAACGAATGATGCATTTAGTTGCTTTATACTCATTTGGGTCATCTGAAATTGATGGTTGATAAGTTGAACTGTGTTCTTGATCATAAGGGCACGGGGAACGGTGTCAGATTAAATTCAGTGTCCATGTGAGCGTTCTTCGGGAACACTAAAGGTGAAAAGTGGAGGAGTTAGTGGCGGTGTTTAGAGTAAAAATGGTCCACAAATATAATTTTCAATCAATAAGAAAACGGGACAAGAAAAAAATTAATAAAAACAATGAAAATTCAACGTTTGTTGAATAACTTCGACATAGAACGTTGAGCTGAACGCCGTGGAATGCCATACCGGAGTGGGGGAACGCCAGTTCCTGACGTTCCCATAGCTGAACTATGAAAAGAACGGGTGGAACGTAGATCACTCTTATTGCTCCAAGTGTCTATGATTGTAGTGAACCTATAATGTGTGTTTGGTTAGTTATAGGAACTTTCATTGATTGCATAATTGCTCTTGAATAGTGTTGACTTATGTTACTAACTTCTGTAAGAATTCACAATGGGCTTGAAGGTGAAAATAATTTTGTTTGACTTTGACTCAATGGTGGTGATAAATTTACAGGTACAGAACCTCATATAAAGCTATGAATCCACAACTGAAGAAAAGTAATTCGAATCTTTCGGTTGGTCCGCAAGATCAACTAAAGTTGGTAGGTTTTAATTGCTTTGAAATTCATGATTTCATTTACTTAAAAAGTTCGTATATTGTTACATATATGATTATGTTGGTCGCTTTAGATTAATGAGGTGCGTAAGGCAATTGAGAAACACAATGAGATAGAAAAGATCAAACAACGCCTGGGAAACGAGTATTCTACTTTTCTTTCGGATCAATCGATCTCGAGATATCTAAGGGCACGAAATTGGAATGTCAAAAAGGCAGAAAAAATGCTCGAAGAATCGTTAATATGGAGAATGAATTACAAACCTGCAGAGATTCGTTGGGTAAACTCCCGTTTCTTTTCTGTTTATTTCTTGTTCTTTTTGTTCCCTTTCGTGCTCGAGTATGCGAATCTGTTTTGCGAGCAGACTAATCTCGAGTCGACAACCTACTATGCAAGCTGTCCGGAGTCGTGCATGGTGAACCTCCGTAGCCATTAGGGGTTTTTTTGATGCTTTATAGTTTCAAACTCCTTTCTACTTATTGGGAAAGCCAGACTCGCCGCTCGGCGTTTTCTATTTATTTATGTCTATATGAGTTGATTCTAACGTTTAAGCTGTGTTTTTGTTACAATTTATTTAGCGTTTTAGCATTTATTTGACGTAGGAACATGTTGCGGCTGAGGCAGAAACGGGAAAAATATATCGTTCGAGTTTTATGGACAAACAAGGGAGGAGTATACTTGTTATGAGACCTAGATGCCAGGTTGCATTTCTGACTTTTTTACCTTTTGACTTTAAAAGTCAAACATATTATATATATTAAACTTTTGCTTGAAACACTCTTTGTTATATCTTACTGCAGAACTCAAAGTCGACACGAGCACAGATAAAATACTTGGTATATTGTATGGAAAACGCGATATTTAATTTGCCACCTGATCAAGAACAAATGGTTTGGTTGATCGATTTTAATGGATTTAGTATGTCGAATATATCCATCAAGTCAACAAAAGAAACGGCTCATATCTTGCAAGATCATTACCCCGAGAGGCTTGGTCAAGCAATTCTTTATAATCCGCCCAAATTATTTGAACCGTTTTGGAAGGTATATACTTCGCGCTTATATTATTTAAAGACAAAATTACAGTCCATGTGGTTTGTGTGAAATTGCATTCTAAGTCCCTGAACTTTTTTGGTTTAGCACTCCGAGTCCTCTTGGTTTGACTTTTTTGTACGGATCATCCCTCCGGCTAATGATTGTTAGAACTTTGTTAATTTAGGTAATGTGCCAGATGTCGTGCCAGACATGTGAGGAGAATTCTAGCGATCGCTAAGATAGAAAATGAAAATTTATCCTCATGTGAGTGGCATATGACCTAACCTAACATAACAGAGAATTCTAACAATTCTTAGCCGCAGGGACGAGCCATGCAAAAAATGAAACCAAGAGGACTCGGAGTGCAAAAAAAAGGTTCAAGGACTCGGAATGCAATTTTACACAAACTACACCACCGGTGTAATTTTGTTTTATTTATATGTCAAAGTCAAACATATACTATCTTTCTGAAAATTTTATGAATCATGAGTTTAAAGTTTGACTTGAAGATTGTGTTATTGTAGGTTGTGAAGCCATTTCTAGAACCGAAAACCGCAAACAAAGTGAAATTTGTATACGCAGACGATCCAAACACAAAAAACATCATGGAAAGCTTGTTCTACATAGACAAACTCGAGTCTGCGTTTGGCGGGAAAAATATAGCAAAGTTTGACGTCAGTTTTTATGCTCATAGAATGAAAGAAGATGACGCAAAAAGATTAGCTTTCCGTAAAGTAGAAAGCGGTTCCAGCTCAGCATCAGGCCGGACCTCTACTGTCTCGGAAGCTAATCTCACAAATACGGACTCAGATTCTGATGACGAAAAAACAAAATCGCCAGAGATTAATGAGGAACAAGTATTGGCTGAGGCTCAAAAAATCGCAGCAACTGATGGAAAAGGTGACCGGTTTGAGCCATAGTAATGTTACCCGATTTTGGCTAGTTTTCTTGTTTTTTATATTTAAGACTTATGTTTATATTCTAACCAGATATCGTTTAAGAGTATTTATTTCATAACTTTTTGCCAATATTGCAGTTTGTTTTTGAATATACAAATTTAAGATCCAGTTTAGTTTTTTTTTTTTGTGTGTGTGTATAATTGTTTTTATTTTAAATTAGCCCTCAGCAGGAGAAAAAGTTAAACACTATGTTAGACCTTAAAATAGAAAATGTTATGCAATAAGCCTGATATGCCTCATAGTTTAGTTTTGTACCAGTTAGTGTGTTAGGTGTTGTTTTCATAAGAAGTTGTGTTGGTGTTGGTTTGAATGTCTGTTTTTGTGGGTGCTCTTAGAGCACTGGGTGTGGTGACGCGTCAGTTCAGTGTTAGTTCAGTGTCTTGCTGATGACTGGACGCTGACTGGACTGACACTGAAAACTGACACTGGTGAAAAAACAGGGTAATTGGGAAGAATGTCAGTTCAGTGTCAGTTCAGTGTCTTGGAAAGAGAAAATATTGTATTTTATTATTTTTTAATTATTTTATAAAATTAATTTAATTATTAGAAAATACAATATTAACACAAAATAAACTTCATTAATAATAAAAAAAAGTTACATAATTAAAAATTAAACTACAAAATAAAAATACAATGCATAATAAAGACGTTATTTGTAACTCGAATAGCCCAAAGATGTTCGATCAATTTCACTCTTCCCCCTCATCCTCCGCCTCCTCTTCCTCCTCCTGAGCTCGAATAGCCCAAACATGTTCGACTAAATCGCCTCGTAAACGTTCATGCACCTCCCGATCGTGTAATTCCTTCGTCCTGGCTTTATAGTTCAGTTTTGGTGTTGTGTTTTGCATGATATCCGGAAGACAAAGGGTGTGTTTTTTACCTCTTAATTGAATTGGTTTAGCAGTAAATGCTGAATCAATGAGCATTCGGCAGGTTTGTTTCTGACAACTGAATGACATATGATGTTGAATGGTTCAACATTCAGTGGTGAACTATTCAGAGTTGATACACGCTCTTAACCATTAAACACCTAATTTTTTTGTAATATATATATTCCTTAAAGTATATAAGAACACTCATCAAACAACCTTATTGAAATTTTATTATGTAAAAGGTTAATAACGTAATTTTACATTAGTCATATTGTTCATTCATAATAATTATCAAACATGTTATTGTCATGTAGAACCAAGTTTGTTCGAAAGTTTTGAATCATTAAGATTATGAACAATTAAACGCTTAATCATTATGTTTTATCAAATGCAGTACTTGGTGATTTAGATAACCATTTCAATTGCCTTATCTCAATGGCCATAGCTTGTTTTATCCGTAATGGCTTTTATTGGCTATATATAATTAGTTTGATATCACCTTTTAAGATGGTTGGAAAGGCGGCAAAACATCTATAATGAAATAATTAAATGCTGAATGATTCAAAATCGGAATGGTTTAAACACCTTTCATGAGCCAGTAAACACTCTTGAAACAAATAATCAAGAGGAGGGTTTCCTATTTCACTATCACTGATAGTGTATCCAAATGTTATGTTCTTCTTGGATTAATTAATCACTCAACCTGGAGGCTCAAATAAAGAACAGAGCTTCAAAACCGAATATTGACTTTTATTGTTTAGTCAAATGCTTATATAAATGATAAAAGAAATTGATATGACATCACATGAAAATCTAAACTGTCATTAAATGAACTATTCCTATTTATAGATCTAGCACTAACAAATTAGCTAACTACTTGTAACTAATTCGTTATTTTGTCATAACTACTTTAGATGAGTTGAAACTGCACGTGCGTCGCATACCTAAAATGATTGTTAGATGACACTAAAATCACCAACAAAAATCTAGGATCAAGTTTTAGTGTTCTTCCTAGATTAACGAATCACTCAACCTGGAGGGCTCAATCAAAGAGCTGTTAAAATAAATGCAAATTTTGGTATTATAAAATAATATGGAATTAGTAGATGTATATATGTAAAATATTTAGATATTAATATGTATAAGAAAATATCTAGATATTAGAATATGAGAGAAAAATCTAGAAATTGAAATGTAAAAGAAAAATCTAGATATTTGTAGGTTGTAGAAATATCTAGATATTTATATATCCATGGAAATATCTAGTTTCTAGAATGTTCCATGAAGTAGTATAAATATGGGTGGTGATTTCATTTGTGTAAGTTGTGAAAAGAGTGAGTTGAGAAGTAGAGAAGAAGTAAGAAGTGAGAAGAGTGTGAGTAGAGAAGAAAAGCTTCTAAGTAAGTAATATTGTAATTGTATTTTGTATTAATAAAAGTGTTCTTTGTTAAGTTTCCCGGTTAAGCCTTAATTTGTGTTTAAGTTCTTAGTGCACTTGTGTTGTTCTTCTTATATGGTCGGCTCTGCCGCCTAAGTGATACATGGTCGGTTATACCGCCTAAATGATATATGGTCGACACTGTCGCCTAAGTACTATTGTGCACTAAGAATTCATAATATTAAAGGCTAATCAACGTCAAAGTGTTGGTGTAGTGAGTCTAGTATAGTCTAGATCCTCTATAGTGGGTGTGTTGGGCTTGTCGAAGCTTCCAACAAGAGCAGAGCTTCAAAACCAAATCTTGACTTTTATTAGTTAGTCAAATGCTTACATAAGTTAGAAAGGAAATTGATATTGCTCCAAATGAAAATCTGAACTATCATTACATGAGTTATTCAAAGATCTACCACTAACAAAGTAGCTAACTACTTGTAACTAATTTGTTATTCTGTTATAACTACTTTATATGAGTTGAAACCGCATATGAGTTGCACACCTACTTATTTAAGCTCATGACACCAAATCCATTTCTGAATTATACAACTCAACATGATCAAATATAGAATACAAAGGGTTGGCAAAGTCAGGCATAATAATTGGTTTTACCTGTCATCGGAGCTATGAGTCTTGCTATGGAGTTATGGGGTAAGGTGCGTAGATGGGTTTGATTTAGACTTACCGAGTTTTGGTTCGTGGGTTGATTGGTACTAATGGTTTGATGCAGCTCGGATTTCTGGAAGCTAAATCATGCCTATACGCAATCATCGGAGCTCTTCTGTGGATTATTTGGAGATTTCGTAACTACATTTTTCATGGCCCAAGAATGAAGAAAGAACCCTTTTTGATTCCTTTAATTTTTTTTTTATATTGGATTGTTAGTAGAAGTAAATGTAATCCTAGATGGGACTCGTGGCAAATCAAGCCGTTGTAATTGTTGGCGTTGGGCCTCCTCTCTAGTGTCTTGGTGTCTTGCTAGAGGGGTGAGGCTTTTTTGTTTAATGATATTCTGCGGTTCCCAAAAAAAAAAAAAAATTTGGTTTTACCCGTTCAGGATCGAATTAATCCAAATCGTATGTGTTAACCATCTCATGTGACACTTTCGTCAACTAGGATCCTAGTGTTAAATTTTGGAAGGTACATGCTTCACAGTTGACTTTTAAGGTCAAACTTGTATCTGTATTGGTTTGTTTGGAAGTAATTGTTAGGGACTAAAGCGAAATATCAAGTATAAACCGCTTATAAGTCGAGTCACCATCCAACTTTCATGGGCTGACCTACTGCTAGGTTATTAATAACATAACAAGGTTTGAAAAGTCGCTAGACGGAGATAAGTCTCTCGGTAGGGACTTTGAAATGACTATTCGGTAATTCAGCCGAGTTGGACGTTAACTAACATTTACTGTTAGTAATTTAGATATTTAACACACACACACACACACACACACACACACACACATATATATATATATATATATATATATATATATATATATATATATATATATATATATATATATATATATATATATATATATATATATATAGTGGTAGGATCAAGAGGGAAGTAACCAATCGGGGGAAGCGGGGGGAAGCAAAAACTTTTTTTTTTTTTTCGTTTTTTGAAAAAACTTTGTTCACGAACATTATAGATGGGATGAAAATATGAACATTTAGTAGAGACACTTTGTGATAAATGTTTTTATTTTGGCGGAAAAACGCTCGAAAAAGTAATATATAACAATTATCGTGTTTTTCGAGCGTATGTTGAGGTTTTAGCTATTGGGGTTTAGATATTAGGGTTTATAGGGTTTAGATATTAGGGTTTAGAAATTTAGGGTTTAGGGTTTAGATTTAGAGTTTAGATTTAGAATTTAGATTGAGTTTTTAACACGAACGGTTTAGAGTTTAGGATTTAGGGTTTAGGGTTTGGTGTTTTGGGTTTATGGAATAAATCCAAAACACCAAACCCTAAACCCTAAACCCTAAATCGGGCTAAATTTTACTTCACAAAACATGAAAAAAAAAAACGTTTATATTCTTTACGAACAATATTATCTTGAATGTTATTTTTGTCGATCGTTTTCCCGCCTAAATAATAACATTCATCACGAAGTGTCTCTTCTAAATGTTCATATTTTCGTGTGATCTTGATGCCGGAAAAAAAAAATTCAAAAAAATCGAAAAAAAAAAAAAAAATTTCTTCCCCCCGATTGGTTACTTCCCCATTGATCCTGCCCCTATATATATATATATATATATATATATATATATATATATATATATATATATATATATATATGAGAGATGATTCTAACACACCCTTTTTTGATCCTCACAAACCTATTTTAACCTTTTACTATTCTAATAATACTCCATTTTTTTAAATTGGTGTGTGAGGATCAAAAAAGTGTGTGTGAGAATCATCCCCCTATATATATATATATATATATATATATATATATATATATATATATATATATATATATATATATATATATATCAATTAAAAATATTTCGAACATAAAGATATTAAAATTTTGACCCTTGACTTTGACCGGCCAAGACCGGTTTTGACCTGACTTTTTAGTATTGACCGACTAATTGGAGGTTTTTGGACAAAACGAAACGGGCTAGTCACCAAACCTACTAGTCAGCCTAGACAGCCGCCGTTTACAACACTAACATACAACAACATAATATATGATATCTTTAAGATCAATAATACACAATGCAATCTTTGTGAAAACAAAAAGTTAATGTGCAGACCAAGTTACCAACTAAAAAATAGCTTCAACAGAATAATAATATCACTCTATAATCTTGTACATGAATGTAGCATACACCGAAAGCAGTACAGGATATGTTTTTCAACTGCTTTACATTATGTTCATATATATTTCAAAATACTTATCTAACAACATTCTATTTCCTACTTCTAGATTTACTAAAACACAGTGACTTTTTTAATATCAATGAAGCATCTCATCTAGCTTCTGCCTATACTTGGCCAAATTCTGCAACAAGTATTAAAAAACACATAAATTCACTAAAGAACTCGAAATTGCTCGGCGAGTACTCGGTGGGTACTCGATTTTTGCAACTCGGAGAGTACTCGGCGAGGAATCGGGATTACTCGTAAAATCAGTCGAAACTCGGTTAGAATCACTCAAAGTCAAACTGGGTCAACATCCGAGCCCGACCGAGTACTCCCCGAGTAGCGAGATTTGCAACCTTAGTATTCATATAGTTTCATTTAGATGAACACGAATCCATAAGTTTTTCAATATTTATAACTCAATACGTGAATTAACGCTCACCTTAGTATAAGCATAGACGCCAGCCTCGGTGGGGGCCGCAGGGCTTCCCCTTCTGATGTATTTTTCATCTTTGGCAATGTAAAGCATAGGTATCCCCGTTGATAGTTCCAAACTTATAACCTAATAATATAAAACATAAGGTTTTCAAAATAATTAAATATATTGTAAATAATTCATTACAATTTGAAATTACAGATGCTATAAGATTATATTCTCTAACCTCTTGAGAAGTGAGTTTGTCGAGATACATTATGATGGACCTTAACGAATTCCCATGTGCCGCAATCATTACATTCTTTCCTGCTTGAAGTTGAGGTTCAATCTGAAACACTTTTCAACGTTAGTTTAATAATAAGATTTTTTCTAATAATAATAATAATAATAATAATAATAATAATAATAATAATAATAAAAAGACTTTTTATGAGTGTCATTAACACCTTACAGAGTGTGGTACATAGCGGTTAATTATTACTTTAGGGTGATAGTTATTCAGATGTACAACACTTTTAAGGACGTTAACGACAACCTGTTGTCAGAAAAATCCTAATAACGAAAACTGAAGTATGAAATACATAGGCAATCTTACTTGCTCTTTAAAGTACGCAACAGCTCTTTCAGCGCACATTTCCAAACTTTCGCCGTTTGGTGGAGGTATATCGTAACTACGTCGCCACACGTGAACTTGTTCTTTTCCATATTTATCAGCAGTTTCCTGTTTATTTAGGCCCTGTAGTTCACCATACCTAAGACGAAAAATGAAAAAGTATTAGTAGAGAAAAAGGTTGAAACTTGGAACGAAAATGATCGAGGAATCTACTTTAAAAATATATAAACATACATTCTTTCATTAAGTTGCCAAGCTGTAACAACAGGTATACACTGCTTTTTTGTTTCTTCACTGAAAATTTGACTCCAAGCCGTTGCTTGTTCATTTTCATCATGCATCACAATAGGCACCTACAAAAAAAGTCAACAAATCATGGTCAACACAACTTTTTAAAACTACCCCATGGGATTTAATACTATTGTAAAAGTCGGCTGACACGCCGGTTTGGGGAGTATAGCCCGTCCGGAGTCGTCCAAAAACGCCTCAAAAGTTGGTCAAAGGCTAGAATGTCGGGCTGAGTCGGTCAAAGTCAAAGTTACGTCAAAAAGTTATACTTTTTAAAATTAGAGTGTGTCATATATTTATGTTTGATAAATTTATGTATGATATATAGATGTATAATTTATTTATTGCTAAAAGTCAACGTTGGTCAACGCCGGACGCATCCCTCCAACGTTGGTCAACTTGGATTTCGGATAGTTAATATCAGAAAACTAAACGGACCTTAGTGATATACGAGTACCTTTTTGCGACGATGTTGAGTCATGGCGAGCATTGCAGTCATCTGCGCACGAATCAAAGCGGACGTATATATCATGTCGATCGGTATATTGCTTATACGTTTACCAGCTTCAATGGCTTCCTCAACACCCTTTTTTGTTAATGGCACATCAACGCAGCCTGTGAATAAGTTCTTCTCGTTCCAAAGAGACTCGCCATGTCTAATCAATATCAAAGCGGCTTCACCTAAAATACGAACGATTTTACGTATTCTAGTAAAATGCTTTTAATAACGATTTCCTAACTTTTAGGTGCTGTTTGTTTTCTAATATTTTTGTCTGGCGGACCATGTGGTCTAAAGATCTATATGCTGAATTGTATGCTGAATAGTGAGGACTGTTTGTTTTTATGTCTGTAAATTAACTTAATCATATTTGCAACACTTAGAAGCATATTTCTAAGTCTGCAGACAAAATAAGACATTATTTTATCTTATGTATTCAGAAAAACAAACAATCTGCACTAAAAACGCCTGCTGGCGCGCTACATAAGATATAAGATCTGCAGACTGAAAAACAAACAACACCTTAGCGTTCGACATAAAAAAAAATTTGGATTATCAAGTAAATAGTTTCTATAGAAAAATTGATTACGGTGATCAATGTAAAGTAGCCCAACTTTAGGCAATAATCACACTTGCACCATTTTTCAAGTGTGTGAGTGTGACGAGAAAAGGAGCATAGACAATCGTAAACATGAAAAGATGCAAGAAGTCATACTTGGTTTTTTAGTCGGATCTTTGGTGGTGCCATTTGACGATGATGCTCGAATTGATCCACAACTTGTCTTTTTAGATGAATAACGTTCTCTTTTCAATTGTCCAATCTCAAGTTTAAAACCTCTTGTAATCAACCTCATAGAAACGTTTCCACATTCTTGTGGAAGTGTAGAATTACCAATATACCCATGAGAATGTAAAGTACCAACGGCTTGGTGAAACATAGTTGTAGCCATTCTGAAAATAACAACCAAGTATCAGCTTAAAGTACATATATTACGAATAACCCATACTGTGTAATCATAATGTTATAATCAATATCAAGATTTAAGTAAATAACAGAACAGAAATCGTCACCAATGCAATATATTTCATTTTACAAAGTTCCACTAAATGTGACACACTTTTTTTATTATTATTAATAACTAATAAAATTAACCCATATGTTTCAAATTAACCTCAGAACTAAACGGGTCTACAAATTGAGAACAAGGAAACCAATTAAAACTAGACACCAAAGAAATGGTCCCCTTATCAAGAGCAGCTGATGTTTGACTTTGAAAGTCAAACATATACTCCCTACTCTTCAACTTCCAAAACGGTTTTAATCATTTACATGTTATATTTTGTCAGAACTAGATTAAACATTATATCATCCAGTACACAGATTAAATATGTAGTTGAAATCTGCAACCACAATCATAACAACTTTACATACAGTATTTCTTACATTTGACCAAAAAGGTCAACCCCCATAACATTAGCCAGATCTGATAATCATAATTAACATTAACATACACATCATAATGAAAATGTTCCACCTTTACAAATTCTAGCAAATGGGTATTACAATTGGGGGCACAAAACTTCAAAAAACAAATCAAAGATCAAATTTTTACGAGAAAATAGAAAACAAATAAGTGCAGAAAATAAGGTAATTAAGAAATAAGAGATCTTACATTATTGATACTGCAAAGAGATTGAACGATTAGGCGATACAATCGATGGAGAAAATGTAATCAATATGCACACCAAAGTAATTTAGGGGAGGTATTTGTAGCGTGTGTGTTTGTATGTGTTTGAGTTAGGTATGATTTAATGAAAATGTAAATGGGATACTTTTATGAAATATAAATTCGCGAAAAAGGGGTTTTGGAATCGTTGGAAACAAAGAAAGAAAAGGGCGGAAGAAAATAGAGAGACAGCTAAAATCAGGTACCTGCCAACTTGTATTAGTTTTGTTTTAGGGGTTGGTACGTTGGTAGGTACGGGTTATTATAGGATTCTAACTAGAGGATGTTACAGTTGCACAAAATTTATTAAATTATTTTTTATTAAACCACTTGTTAAAAGATCCGTGAATTTACAGATTTATTTAGCAAGTGGTATGAACACGTGGTTACCTAATTTGAAAGAACTGAAACCCAAAGGTTTTTTCAAACAGGTGTTGGAATGTTCCGGTTGCTTTGAATGAGATCCAAGTTAAAAGTTTTGAGTGGATTGCGAAGAGATGCAAGAATAAATCAATCGACTGGCATAATTGGTTACATAATTCGCAAATTTTTCTATCATAGTTAGGTTCATGAGTAATGTTGAGTTGCTAGCTTAGCACCTTGACATGTTGTAAATCTATTGAGAACTTCCTGTGAGTGTACTGATGCCCATAATGGGCTAATGTAACTATTCGTGTTTATATTAATGAAATAAAACAAATTGCATTTAAAAAAAAAAAAAAAAAAAAAAGTGCTAAACCATCAAACCATATGCTTAACATTATTGGCACAACCCTCACAATGCTTAACATCCTTGATACAATATTCATAGATATTGTGACGACCCGAGAATTTCCGACCAAATTTAAACTAAATCTTTATATGATTTCGACACGATAAGCAAAGTCTGTAAATTTGAGTCTCAAAACTTGTGAACTATTTTTATGAATTCAATTTGACTTTCGACTACTCCCGACGATTCACGAACCTATAAACGTAAATAGAAATGTACATATAATTAACCATACATATAAATAATCATATATTGTAAAATAAATATAGTAGAGAACTAATAAGTGATTTAATTATTATGGAAGATAAATTAAAATAACTAAAATTTGTTACTAAATGATTTCGAACATAAATTGTCCGAACCGCCAATCATCCCGGAGTAATCGAAGAAGTCAACGAGCTTCGCGTCTGAGTAATGATTTTGGAAAATATGGTGCAAAATTTACCAGCTTCAACAACAACATCCGCATCTCACACCTCAATATCATAATCACTACTCGAGCATCAACGCCATACGCACCATAGATAACAAGGAGTACTAATAAAAATTAACGATGAAGTATTGATTCATAACTTCATTGGAGAACTATTAGTTGGCGATTATGTAATCTCTAAAGTCTTAGAGATTATTTATTCTAGCTCAAACCGAAAAGCAAATGAGATTAATATCATATTAACTCATTAAATCCATGATTACATCTGAAGAAAATATATGAAATGTCCCGTTCTTATTGATTAAAAACGTTCCATATTAATTGATTTCGTTGCGAGGTTTTGACCTCTATATGAGACGTTTTTCAAAGACTGCATTAATTTTTAAAACAAACCATAACCTTTATTTCATAAATAAAGGTTTAAAAAGCTTTACGTAGATTATCAAATAATGATAATCTAAAATATCATGTTTACACACGACCATTACATAATGGTTTACAATACAAATATGTTACATCGAAATCAGTTTTTTGAATGCAGCTTTTACATAATATCATACAAACATGGACTCCAAATCTTGTCCTTATTTTAGTATGCAACATCGGAAGATCTTAGTATTCACCTGAGAATAAACATGTTTTAAACGTCAACAAAAATGTTGGTGAGTTATAGGTTTAAACTATATATATCAAATCGTAACAATAGACCACAAGATTTCATATTTCAATACACATCCCATACATAGAGATAAAAATCATTCATATGGTGAACACCTGTTAACCGACATTAACAAGATGCATATATAAGAATATCCCCATCATTCCGGGACACCCTTCGGATATGATATAAATTTCGAAGTACTAAAGCATCCGGTACTTTGGATGGGGTTTGTTAGGCCCAATAGATCTATCTTTAGGATTCGTGTCAATTAGGGTGTCTGTTCCCTAATTCTTAGATTACCAGACTTAATAAAAAGGGGCATATTCGATTTTGATAATTCAACCATAGAATGTAGTTTCACGTACTTGTGTCTATTTTGTAAATCATTTATAAAACCTGCATATATTCTCATCCTAAAAATATTAGATTTTAAAAGTGGGACTATAACTCACTTTCACAGATTTTTACTTCGTCGGGAAGTAAGACTTGGCCACTGGTTGATTCACGAACCTATAACAATATATACATATATATCAAAGTATGTTCAAAATATATTTACAACACTTTTAATATATTTTGATGTTTTAAGTTTATTAAGTCAGCTGTCCTCGTTAGTAACCTACAACTAGTTGTCCACAGTTAGATGTACAGAAATAAATCGATAAATATTATCTTGAATCAATCCACGACCCAGTGTATACGTATCTCAGTATTGATCACAACTCAAACTATATATATTTTGGAATCAACCTCAACCCTGTATAGTGTAAAGACCCGTCCTTATTCACCTGGACGAAGTCATCAACATTTGGTCCCATTGCGATGATCGACTCCAAGTAATGTCCTTAAAATGAGCTAATGCACAGCGGAAGACTTAATTCGTACCTGAGAATAAACATGCTTAAAAGTGTCAACCAAAAGGTTGGTGAGTTCATAGGTTTATCATAACAATCATTTCTATACCTTAATAGACCACAAGATTTCATTTTCATAAACATTTTAATATAAATATTCTAAGTTGTTGAGCACTTGGCAACCATACTTAACATTTAATCAACGTCGTATATTCCCTTTATTATGAAATCTCCCTACACCGTACCAAGTGTAGTCACCAAAACGAAGTACTGTGCAACCGTTGAATACTGGTCGTCCAGTCCGGTTGGGGTTGTCAGGCCCGATAGATCTATCAACAGGATTCGCGTTTACAATACCCATGTAAATAGTAGTTACCAAGCTACAGAGAAGTATGCCAGTGGTACAACTCAACGTAGAATGCATTTTTAAGTACTTGTGTCTATTTCGTAAACATTTATAAAAGCAGCGCGTGTATTCTCAGTCCAAAAATATATATTGCAAAAGCAATTAAAAAGGGAGCAAATGAAACTCACCTAATGTATTTTGTAGTAAAAATACATATGACGATATTGAACAAGTATAGGGTTGGCCTCGGATTCACGAACCTATATCATGTATATATATATTAACACATGTAATTGAAATAGAACAAATTTATTTATATTTCTATTAGTGATGTCAATTTTATATTATTAACCTATATGTTTCCTTAATAAATTAAGTATATTCATTTTATATATAAAAATATTAATATTGTTATGTATTAAGTCTAGTTTTTATATATCTAATATTTATTTGATAAAATAACGTTATTAATATTAACTAGAAAGTTGTATTATCAATAATAGTAAATGTCATTAATAATAATAATAATAATAATAATAATAATAATAATAATAATAATAATAATAATAATAATAAAAATAATTTTAAAATCGTGTTAATACTAATAATAATAATATTACTTACAATACTTAATACAATAATAGCAATAATATTTTATTTAGATCATGTCTTATTATTAGTTATACCAATATATACAATTATAATCTTTACAATATTTTATCATAATACTAATAATAATACTTTATAATTATATTAATAATAGCATAATAATAATAATAATGAAAATAAGGAAGTAATAATAATTTAAAGTATAATAACTACCTCAAAATCTTGTTTTAAAAAGAAAATGGCATGAACCGGTTCGAACCCATGACCACTTGCAACTCACTAACACCCTTAACCATCTTTCTAGCTCGTCTTTTCTGTTTTAAACAGAGGTTTATATCTATTTAACCTATGTTCTTCAGCCCAATTATATTTACAGCCCAACTACACAAAGAGGGATTTGGCCCTATTATGTTAACTGGCCTAGAATAAAACGTCCACTAAATTAATAATCTGTTTTCAATATACTTTAATAAGCCGGTTGTTTTCCTCCCCAATTAAAAAGGGTTTTGTTTGCATACCCTACCACAAGCCAATTTATAAATTGGAAGAAAATATTATTGATGCACGATAGGTTCATCAATTATTCGAGTAACATATCTTTCCCTATCAACTTTTGCTTTACTCACAATCATCCCGTCCCCATCGTTTTTGCCACTATCAACTTCATCTTCGTAATCATACCATTTTCGTAACAGGAAAAAGAAAAATTTTTTTTGGTAATATCGATCATCATCATCATCTATATCATCCTGATTTTTATCACACCTTTAGCTTGAACATAAACTCACGTTCGAACTAAATTAGGCAGTGGATCAGAAATAGAAATAGCAGCGAAAATATTGGAGTTGCAGGGGGTGTTTTCTCGATGATTGATTTAGAAAAATGAGGGTGTTAATGATGTTTGAGTGGTGTAATAGAAACTACAGCAGAAACTGCTGTAGCTACGAAAGAACAAAAAAATAAGAAGCAGGAACAAATTCATAAGTTCTTGGATTCGTTGGATATACTTCACACCATTCATGCAACACGACAGTAAACTCTCGGTCTAGAATAAGTGGTAAATGATCATGGTGGTTTTAAAAGATGGTGGCGGGTTGTCGAAGGTGAGTTGTGGTTTTATGGTGGTCTTTCGGTGATGCAAGGTTGGTGTGAAGGTGATGGGAGGTGGTGAGGTGAAAGGTGTCTCCGGATGATGTGTACCGAAGGAGAAAGGTGTCCACAATTGAGATATAAATCTCTGTGCAGGTGTGAATGTGTGTACATAGAATTAGATAGGTATAATATATTATATGAGTGGTAAGGGAAAGGAACTAGTAGCAGGTAAAATAAAATTGAATAATGGTACATATTTTTAAAGTTGATTGCAACATGTAACAAACTAGTAGAAAAATAACGAAAAGAACAGCTCATGTGAGAAAATATATGTGTCTGTTTGTCAACATTTTTCATGGATAAACAGTAAATCAAAACTAATGATTTGGACGTATAATAGATCTTTTAGGTGTAATTATATATATATATATATATATATATATATATATATATATATATATATATATATATATATATATATATATATATATATATATATATATATATATATATATATATATATATATATATATATATTATATTTTTAGTCATAATGCAGTAAGTGAATGTGAAAAAGAAATTCAATCATCCAATCAAACACAGAAACTTAAATAGGATAGCCATCAGTTAGTATTTAGTTGACATAAGTTTTAGGGTATTATTTCGTGCTCCGTTGATAAATTAGGGGCGGATAAAAGTACTCAGAAAAATCCTAAAATTTTAAATTAACTATATTTATTTATTTTGGTCAGTATGGTATAAAATTCGGTCAATAATTATTAAATAAAAATTACATTAATTATTCACTCCCAACCCTAAGTAAAATATAAAAAGTTTTAAAATTCAACAAATTGTTCCTAAACATATTTTTAATGAGCCTACCATTTATAGAACTCATTTTCGGATCACCGTTTATTTTAAAATCATATAATTTTGAATTAAACTTCTCTAAATAATAATCGAAACGTCCAACGAGTATTACAATCCTTACATAATTATATTTAATATACTCTATACATATATTTATATTTATTTTTATATGTATACACATTGATTTACAAATTATGGTTCGTGAATCGTCTAGAATGATCGAAGGTCAATTGAATATATGAAATAGTTCAAAATTTTTGAGACTCAACCTAACAGACTTTGCTTATCATGTCTAAATCAAATAAAGATTAAGTTTAAATTTGGTCGAAAATTCCCGGGTCGTCACAGTACCTACCCGTTAAAGAAATTTCGTCCCGAAATTTGATTGGAATGGTCATGGCTGACAATAAATATGTTTTCATGACGAAAATAAGTTGATAATCAGAGTTTTATCATCATTGAGTAATATGGATAAAACAATTCGATTATTCGAAGCGTATGAGTGAAGCTATCACAAAAGATTGAGATAAGGTAATAGATATTCTTCTTTACTTTTTGACGTAGTCATGGTTGAATTCCAGAATTTAAGGGATTTAAGAATTCTTGGAAATTTATAAGATCTGATTCTTCGGGATTTATGGAAATTAGGATCTCTTTAATTTAATGCGATGATCTGTCCCGATTACTACGTCTGATATTTCCAGTATAAATTTACCTTTTCTGTTCCATTAGTTTTCACCACTTCTATACTCAATCCTAAATTCAAAAGATTGTGAAAATGCTTAACCCAGTTCTGATTCTTGTCCTTATCCTCACTATCGCAACAATCATTCTACTTTTTCAATTACCACCGGAGGAATCTGTTTTCTTCTACTTCGCCCTTGGGGTTATAATGTTTTTAATTCTCCCGTGTCTTTATGTTGCGATAAACATTGATATACACGGTTTGTAATTCCTGTTTTTGTGATCGGATTTATATTTTCCTTAATTCTTCGGAGCTCCATGCTCTGGTTTTCTCTTCCCGACTCCAAGTCAAGCGAATAATGGTCCAGAATTCGTAGATATAGAGTTTCGAATGATTATAATGTTCTAAGCAGGGTGGAACGTGATAGCACGATTTGATTTTCAAATTGATCAACATCACGGAAGATAGAACCATCAAGAATACATTTTCTTGATATGTTCAGAAGTTAAGTAGAATGAAAGAGTTATGTAACATGGCACATGATGACGTTAGGATCTGTGAATCATCACGTTCCATTAGAAACTCAGCATGACTTACTGTAATATAATAACGTTGGCCAAGCGCCATTATATTATACTAACTCATGCTTCAATTCCCAACACTTCTCCGCAATTCATTCATAATATATACTTAGATTTTACAGAAGTTTTCAATATAATGGAATACAGAAAACACGAAGAGGTAGATAATTTCGGACAAGAATATTTATGAAAATATCCTCAGAAATATCGAAGATATTTATGATGATATTTTGAAATTTCTAAGTTCGAAGGTTGATGAAGAAAAATTTTCCGCAAGATTTTAACATGACTTCGGAGCATGGTATTCTCTAAAGATTTCATCGGACCCAGAATTGCCTGTATTCTTTGAATATAGAGTTTGGTCCTTGTATTTGTTCTTGGTCTCTTTCAGGGTTAGCTCAATCAGTTTTTCAGTACCAAATTTTCTATCGAGCGTTCCCAACACTCCATTCTTTATCATCAAACTCTTGACCATTTAGACCACTTACAATTTTTACTGTTTCCTCTGCATTTAATACAGCCATATCTGAATCGTCGGTTATCAATCCGAGATGTTTTCAGGAGAATTGTGTTTTTAGATGATTAAACGCTGATGGTATTATGGTGGAATATAAAAGGTTCCCCGGTAACAATAAAAGAGCACGCAGATATATTAAAATTATAATAAGACTGTTTCGAACGAAAAGTCGAAGTTGACTTGTTGGAGCTGTGACAAAATTCGCTACTTTGAAAAGGGATTATCAAGTTATTTTGGGTAATAATAACACTAAGGAATTAGCACAGCTACGGGTTAAATGTTTACTCAGTTGCCGAGAGTTTCTCAGGTGAATAGCTATATGCACCAATCTTTTCTTCCGTAGATTAAATGCGGTTGATTTATCCTCTCGCCTGAGGTGTTTTCAAGAATTATGAAAGGTTTGAACGCAGATTGTAATCGTCGAGATACAAATGAGGTTTAAGATGAAATCAAGTGGCAAACTTGAAGAATTGTTTAGTTTCATATGTTATAATCAATATTTTAATTCATTTTAATTGTCCAATGTTATTAGTCCACAGTCGATAGTCCACAGTTAACAGTCCAGTAATTCATATATATTTTATTATATTATATTCGAATTAATTAATACGTGTCGTGACCCGTATATGTCTCAGACTCGATCACAACTCAAAGTATATATATTATTATAGAATCAACCTCAACCCTGTATAGAGAACTCGATCATTACTGCATATAGAGTGTCTATGGTGATTCCAAATAATATATATATAGATATAGATGCGTCGATATGATATGTCAAAACCTTGTATACGTGTCCCGATATTTAAAGTGCGTAAAAGTAAATAACAGAAATTAAATGACGATAAATAAAATTGCGAGAATGTAAATTGCGAGAATGTAAATTGCGAGAATGTAAATTGCGATAATTAAATTGCGATAAATAAAATGTAACCAGTTAGCTAGGAACAGTTAGCTAGGAACAGTTAGCGTGGATTCTTAACAAAATTTCTTTATAGTTAATTTGTTTGTTCTAACAAGTTTTATTTTGTCCAATATTTTCTTCATTATGCCACTTGTTAGATTTTGATAAGTCAAAATCCAAATATGAAATTGAATGAAAAGGGTTATTATGCGGTGAACGGATACGTATATCGATGAATGTAAGTAGGATAGTAAATGACTATTGAATCAAATTCGAAGAATGTACAGTGTAACTTATTAATGTGAAATCTAAATATTCCTCGGGTATTACCTACCCGTTAAAATATTCTCATCATTAACAGTTTGTACAAAAGAATTTTTAATTACAATCTTTATGAAAATATACATACATATATATTTTCTTCAGATGTAATCATGGATTTAATGAGTTAATATGATATTCATCTCATTTAATTTACCGTTAGAATGAGAATATATAATCTCTAAAACATTAAAGATTACATAATCGTCATATAGAACGAAGGTAATTGATGTAGAACGATTCGTAGAATGATGATTATACTCGAGGTACAGAATGAGATGGTGAGGCATGGATTGTTGAAACTTGGGTTATTGGTGGTACTGGTGTTGATGTTGGTGGTACTTTTAATGCCGGTGATGTTGCCGGAGCTGGTAAATTTTGCACCATATTCTCCAAATTGATTACTCGAGCGCGAAGCTCGTTAACTTCTTCCATTACTCTGAGATGATTGTCGATCGGAACGAGCGGATGAATAAGATCAAAAATTTTAGATAGAATATAATCTTGGCGAGATATTCGGGAACTGAGAGAGGAAATAGCATTACGAACAGGTTCGCCGGTAAGTGCTTGAGGTTCATCGGCAAGAGGTAAATTCGGTTGGTGGAAGGGATTGCCTTCTTCTTGTCTCCATTGATTAAGTCGACTACGAACCCATCAGATGAATTGGGGACGGCTGCTTGATTGATTCATTCTGGTGACACTGCTTTCGGAGCTTAGGCGAAACTCCATATCGGAATAGCTGTCGAAATTCGAGAAATTCGAACTGGTTGAGGGATTCATCTCGTACAATCAGATGAAGGATTTTTCGATAAGAAATAGATTATAGGATGTAGATTAGTACCCTGCAATACATAATTTACATATGTATATATAATACTAAAATCTCATAAGTTACGGATGAATCTACGGAAGCAGTCAGACAAAAGTAACAATAACAGTTACGCTTGTAACATCCCGCGTTTTTCCGTTAAATTTAATTTTAACACCGTCTTTTTTTTAAAAACATAATCTTTCGTATTTAAATTAATAGTTTCCGTGAGTAACGTTCATTATATTCCCGCTATTTAATTTTGACATCACCCGTTTACTCGAGCGTTTTAAAAATATTCGTTTGGTTAATTCCCGCACCCGACTACAAACATGAGGGACTTAAGTTGACAAGTGGGCAAAGTGGTGACTAGGTCAACTAGTCAACCACTTCACCTCCTCCATCCATTTCCATCCATCTCCCTCATCTCCCTTTCTCTCTAGCAAGAACACACCCAATTTCCTTTCTCATTCATTCATCATCTAAATCCGGATTAGGGAGCTAGCAACCAAATAAATTACATATTCGTGATCCTCTCTTCATCCTCTTCATTTTGGTACCAACTTCATCTCATTTGGGTAACTTTCTAAAATCACTAGATTTTATGTTCTTGATGTTTTTAACTTATAAAAGTGTTAATTAGTGTCTATGGCTCAAGTCTAACATGAATATATGATTTATATGCTCGATCTCGTTGTTTTAGTGTAACTAGCATGAACTTGAATTTTGGTGTGTTGTTCTTGAATTTTGGATGATCATATGTTGTTAGATGTTGAAAGTTGATGTTTTAATTGTGTTACTAGCATCACTAGCTTCAATTTGATGTGTAGGTTGCCTTAGAAAACTTCAGGAGCTTGATTATTGATTTTTGGTGGAATTGAGTTAGGGTTTGGAGAACTTGAAGTGATTATTTGATGCATTGATTACCATGAATTGTTGTTAGTAAGTTGTTAGTTGTGATGTATGTTTCATTACCTTCAAGACGGCATATTATATGTGTGAATTGGTTTCCCGAAACTCAATTTGCATTTGAAGAACTTGAAACCTTAAAAATGAACGTTTAATGATCACTTGATGAGTTTTCGACTATTATAAATGATGTTTTTGTTTGGTGAAACATGTTTAGTTGTGTTCCTTGTCAAAAGAGCTTTCCAACGGTATAAGATACGTCTTCTAGTTGTTTACGGTTTGCGTTTTATGGTTGTTTGAAGTTTTGACCAAGACTTGAACTTTGAAACTGACCTGGTGCCAGACCACGTGTTATGTCGCGGCGCGACACCTCTGGCCGCGGCGCGGCATATGCCGTGGTCAGATTCTGACCTACTTTGTCAAATTTAGGAAAATGTTTGGCATACTACGGACCTCCGATTCACATGAAACTTGTTCTAACATGTTCATATATGATTAAAAACCTCAGAAAAATAGTTCGGAACCCGACCCGAACGTGTTGACTTTCGTTGACTTTGACCGACCAAAGTTTGACTTTTAATCAAACTTAACCAAATATTTGTGCAATCGTTCTAACATGTTTTTATACTTGTACTTTGCATGAAACATGACAATTTGCTTCACATGCTATATTAATCGAGTCGTATTGGGCCATAGGACTAATTGAACATCTTTGACCTATCGTGTTTACCGTTATTGATACAACCTATTGTTTAGGTCAAGACTAGCATTGTTCTTTGCACACGTTTACTTGTTGAAGTACTTTACTACTCGTGCACTCAAGGTGAGATCATAGTCCCACTTTTACTCTTTTTGAACTTATATTTGGGATGAGAAAACATAAACGATTCTTTTGAACTAAGTGAACACAAGAACGGGAAAACAAACATTCTACATACGAGTTTAGAACAAAATCCTCAATTCGATTATCATTAGTTACACTTGCCGGGTGTAAGCGAGAACTTATGTTATATGGCCATATGGGTTGACAACCCTCATCCTTGACGGTTCGCTACCGTCTACGGATGAAATATATTTTCGAGAATCAGTGTTTGTTCTAGCACTAAGTGATGGGGTATACAATGGAAGGAATGTTAAGCTTTGATAATTGGGTGCTCGTGAAACAAACTTTTGGAATGTATTACTATTATTTCATTGATGCAAATCTTGTGGTTCACTTGTACTTACTTACTTAAACCTATGATTTCACCAACGTTTTCGTTGACAGATTTCTATGTTTTTCTCAGGTCTTGCACGATATGTGAAACATGCTTCCGCTTACTATTTGATACTTGCATCCGATATCGAGTATACATGCATTTCATGGAGCGTCTTTTGACTTTACTTTAAACCGTGTCGCCTAGATTTCATTCGTATTATAACGTTGTAACTTAACTATTGGTTGAACAATTCTTGTAAACTTTGGGAACAATCTTTATTTTGAAATGAAGGCGACATATTTTGGTCAAACGTTATCTTAAAGACTTATAATCAGGTAATGGGACCCACGTAGCCGACGCCGTCACTTGACGATTTGTCGGGGTCGCTACAGTTGGTATCAGAGCCTTGGTTGTAGGGATTTAGAGTTCATTTGTGTTCACCCCGAGTCATAGGGTACATAGGTGAATCTAGACTACAACCGGCATATAGACTGAAGTAGGAATTATTTGACTAATTGTGCATTTATACTCGAACTCTTCTATCATATCTAACTCGTATTCGATCTTGATCTTACGTTGATAAATTTTGTTGATGCGCCACTTTGACTTTATGAAGTAATGTTAAATGCACATGAGAATCAGGGTAATATAATTTCCGGGATTATATTACGGTGATTCACATGGACGTTCCGACATTATGACGTAAAGAATTTAAGGCGAGTCAAGGAAAAATTTTCTCTCTATCCTTATTCCATACTGTGGTTAGTATTGTTGAAAATACTAACCAACGATATTCTTGTGTCATAAAGGAACAATGGCTCACCAAGGTCAACACAACACTCCTCTCGAAACTCTTGAACAAGCTCTTCAACGAATGATAACCACCGCCGTGGGTACGGCCGTGGCCGATCACTTTTCTAACAACAACAATCATGGGGTCGGTAATTCAAACGGGGGGTGCTCCTACAAAAACTTCATGAAGTACAATCCTCCCACTTTCAATGGAACCGAAGGACCGGTTGCTCTCACCCGATGGTTCGAACAAACAGAAGCCGTTTTTAGTATAAGCGGTTGTCGGGACCAAGATAAGGTCAAGTTTTCCACCCTCACTCTCACCGGTATTGCTCTCTCATGGTGGAACACGTATGTACAATCGGTGGGTATCGATGAAGCCCTTACACTCTCTTGGATCGAATTAAGAGAAAGAATGACCACCGAATACTTCCCGCGCGAAGAGACTCGAAGGCTCGAACAGGGGCCAAGAAATTTAAAAATAGCCCGAGATGACCTCGAAGCTTATAATCAACGGTTTGCCGAACTAACCTCCATTTGTCCAAACCTCCGGGCTCCCGGGCCCCAAGGAGTTGAGTTTTACATGGATGGCCTCCCTAAGAGCATTCCACACGGGGTAATGCCATTAAGACCCGCCGACCTACAAGAGGCTGTGATGATAGCCCGCCGATTTATAAAAACGGTGGATGAAATTGAAGCGCTGGCACCAACGGCCGAGGCCCAACCAGTTAACAACAAAAGAAAACAGGAAGCCTCTCCATCAAGCAACCACAACCACAACGACTCCACCAAGAAGCCTTTCACCCCCGGCGGCAGGAAAAATTATGCTGGAACACGACCTTTTTGCAACACGTGCCACAAACATCATTATGGAAAATGTGGCGGACCATTTTGCATCAAGTGTCAAAGAAGTGGCCATGTGGCCCATAGTTGTAAGGGTGCCGCCCCCGTCGCTAAAAAGGTGCCCAGTGCACGCAGAAGGGGTGCTTGTTTTGAATGTGGACAACTGGGTCATTTTAAGAATGCATGTCCCAAGAAGAACGCCCACCCTAATGTACGCGAACGAGCTTTCAACCTTAACACATAGGATTCCCGGAACGACAATTAGTTACGGGTACGTTCCTTCTCAACGACTCTTATGTTTCATGTTTATCCGATTCGGGTATCGATAAATGTTTTGTATCCAAGGCTTTGGAGCCTACTCTTTGCACTCCACCCCTCCCCCTAGATATTACTTACGCCATTCAAGTGACCAACGGGAAACCATTGCGTATCGATAAATTTTATCGGAGGGAGTACGTTAGACTTATTGGGTAGGTAATTTGAACTTTGATTTGACATCTATAGAACTAGGGAGCCCAAAACCTATACGTTAGGAAGGGAATGTTTTCCCCACATATATGTGATTCTAGTGAACTAAATGATTTCCGTTTAAGAACCGATATCCTCTTTCCCGTATCAACAACCTCTTGAACTGTTACACGGATCTCGCGTATATTCTAAAATCGACCTTCATTCTGGTTATCATCAATTGAGGGTTAAGGGAGAAGATGTCTCCTAAACCGCTTTCCGAACTCGCTACGATAGTTATAAATTTCTTTTAGTGCCGTTCAGTTTAACTAAGGCTCCGCCCGTATTCATAGACCTCCGGAACCACGTATGCAAACTTATCTAGACAAATCCGTTACCGTACTTATAATTGATGTTTTAAGCTATTCAAGCGGAAAGGAAAAACGGACAACGTCTCCGTCTTACGCTCGAACTCTTGAGAAAAGAGCAACTCTATGCCGAATTCTCCAAGTGAGAATTTTGGTTAAACAAAGTCCAAATTCTAAACCATGTTATTAGTGGTCAAGGTAAAAAAAAAAAAAAAAAAAAAAAAAAAAAAAAAAAAAAAAAAAAAAAAATTAATTAATTAATTAATTAATTTTGGAGAAACCCTCACGACTCCGACTTGTATTCGTAAAATTTTGGATCTCGCGATTATTACCAAAGATTAATTTCCAATTTTTCCCGTATCGCTCGTCCTTTAACCTCGTTAACGTACTAAGGGAAAGAATTAAACATTTTTCGTGTCCGGACTTTGAACGTGATTTATTTTTTTTTTTCACACCAACCTTACTAGATAAATTCGTGTGGCACAAAATGGAACTCAAATATAGAAATATTTCTACTTGAACGCCGAAAGGCATACTCTCTCGTCTCAAAAATCAACATAACTAAAATTCGTTATTTTGCACGAAGAATTCGAATACTAAATTGTGGATCCGATCAATTTTCTCGTCATCCCGTACCACACTACCTACCTCTGTTATTTCACCGTCACCGTCTGATATTACTGGGATTTAAGATAACACACAATCCAACGATACTTCACTCTTCTTTGACGTAACGCCCTTGTGTTTCTGATAATCGGTCAACTATTATTCAACCCCGAACTATGCAACTACGTGTACTACCTCGTTTCTCCTTCAGACTTCAACTTTTGACAACTAGAGGCACGTTATGGCAACCTCGAGATGTAAACTCATCCCATTCTAAGTCCTCATTTCACTACTATCTTTACCGTTCGCATTTCCGTTTATAGAAACTCCTTATAACATTTCTCCATGGATAGAGAAACTCTTCATATTACATAAGTATTCGCCACGAGGGTGAATAGTCCTAACGAACATTTTTTTTCGAACCCTAACTGACTCGTTCAAACATATCTTAAGAGATTCTATTCCAACACGGTGTATCTTTGTTAATTATCCCGTATCGAAATACTCGTTTCACTTCTAGTTTTACAAGAAGCCTCGGGACCGCGTTTAGACATGAGTACCGCGTACCATCCACAACCCGACGGACCGAACAAACATGTGATTTAAACCTTGGAAACCATAATACAAGTTTGTATTACCAACTTCAAATTTACTTGAGAAAAGTATTTTCCTTTAACCGAATCCTCGTACTACAATGATTTTCATTCAAGTTTTAACGTCACTCCTTTTGAAACCACATGTGACCGGAAACGTCATTCTCCCTTGTCGAACCAAGTAAACGATGATCAATTCACCGGGGCCGAGGTTGTTCATGAGCAACCGAGAAAATTTATTCATATTCAGGTAAAACCCTACGCGACTCGTAATCACCAAGAGCTACGCCGATGTTAGACGTAAACATTTCAAATTCCACGTGGGAAACCGCGTCACGTTAAGAGTCGCACCTTGGAAAGGTGCAATCCGTTTCGGGAAACGTAGGAAGCTAAATCCGCGATATTTTGATCCTTTAAATTCTTGGGGTGTTTTGGACCCGTCGCTAGCCGTTTAGACTTTTCCGACTCATTTTGGGTCTCCGTTTATCCTACATTCGATGTATCAACTCAAAGACGTGTTTTGCGAAACGAGAACTTGTTATCTCCTTTGATGAACTCACTATCGACGATAACCCTCACTTCCTAGGAGGACCGGTCGAAACCATAAATCGTGAAGCCAAACCTTAAAACATCGTATGATCCCGACCGTCAAAATTCGTTGAAATACCCTAGAACGTACTTCTCCCTCACTCGTAGAATTGGCAACGCAAGATCTCGAGGAAGATTCAACAACTACTACTTCCAACTAAATTTCGGGACGAAATTTCTTTTGAGTTGTGGATAATGTAACATCCCGCGTTTTTCCGTTAAATTTAATTTTAACACCGTCTTTTTTTTAAAAACATAATCTTTCGTATTTAAATTAATAGTTTCCGTGAGTAACGTTCATTATATTCCCGCTATTTAATTTTGACATCACCCGTTTACTCGAGCGTTTTAAAAATATTCGTTTGGTTAATTCCCGCACCCGACTACAAACATGAGGGACTTAAGTTGACAAGTGGGCAAAGTGGTGACTAGGTCAACTAGTCAACCACTTCACCTCCTCCATCCATTTCCATCCATCTCCCTCATCTCCCTTTCTCTCTAGCAAGAACACACCCAATTTCCTTTCTCATTCATTCATCATCTAAATCCGGATTAGGGAGCTAGCAACCAAATAAATTACATATTCGTGATCCTCTCTTCATCCTCTTCATTTTGGTACCAACTTCATCTCATTTGGGTAACTTTCTAAAATCACTAGATTTTATGTTCTTGATGTTTTTAACTTATAAAAGTGTTAATTAGTGTCTATGGCTCAAGTCTAACATGAATATATGATTTATATGCTCGATCTCGTTGTTTTAGTGTAACTAGCATGAACTTGAATTTTGGTGTGTTGTTCTTGAATTTTGGATGATCATATGTTGTTAGATGTTGAAAGTTGATGTTTTAATTGTGTTACTAGCATCACTAGCTTCAATTTGATGTGTAGGTTGCCTTAGAAAACTTCAGGAGCTTGATTATTGATTTTTGGTGGAATTGAGTTAGGGTTTGGAGAACTTGAAGTGATTATTTGATGCATTGATTACCATGAATTGTTGTTAGTAAGTTGTTAGTTGTGATGTATGTTTCATTACCTTCAAGACGGCATATTATATGTGTGAATTGGTTTCCCGAAACTCAATTTGCATTTGAAGAACTTGAAACCTTAAAAATGAACGTTTAATGATCACTTGATGAGTTTTCGACTATTATAAATGATGTTTTTGTTTGGTGAAACATGTTTAGTTGTGTTCCTTGTCAAAAGAGCTTTCCAACGGTATAAGATACGTCTTCTAGTTGTTTACGGTTTGCGTTTTATGGTTGTTTGAAGTTTTGACCAAGACTTGAACTTTGAAACTGACCTGGTGCCAGACCACGTGTTATGTCGCGGCGCGACACCTCTGGCCGCGGCGCGGCATATGCCGTGGTCAGATTCTGACCTACTTTGTCAAATTTAGGAAAATGTTTGGCATACTACGGACCTCCGATTCACATGAAACTTGTTCTAACATGTTCATATATGATTAAAAACCTCAGAAAAATAGTTCGGAACCCGACCCGAACGTGTTGACTTTCGTTGACTTTGACCGACCAAAGTTTGACTTTTAATCAAACTTAACCAAATATTTGTGCAATCGTTCTAACATGTTTTTATACTTGTACTTTGCATGAAACATGACAATTTGCTTCACATGCTATATTAATCGAGTCGTATTGGGCCATAGGACTAATTGAACATCTTTGACCTATCGTGTTTACCGTTATTGATACAACCTATTGTTTAGGTCAAGACTAGCATTGTTCTTTGCACACGTTTACTTGTTGAAGTACTTTACTACTCGTGCACTCAAGGTGAGATCATAGTCCCACTTTTACTCTTTTTGAACTTATATTTGGGATGAGAAAACATAAACGATTCTTTTGAACTAAGTGAACACAAGAACGGGAAAACAAACATTCTACATACGAGTTTAGAACAAAATCCTCAATTCGATTATCATTAGTTACACTTGCCGGGTGTAAGCGAGAACTTATGTTATATGGCCATATGGGTTGACAACCCTCATCCTTGACGGTTCGCTACCGTCTACGGATGAAATATATTTTCGAGAATCAGTGTTTGTTCTAGCACTAAGTGATGGGGTATACAATGGAAGGAATGTTAAGCTTTGATAATTGGGTGCTCGTGAAACAAACTTTTGGAATGTATTACTATTATTTCATTGATGCAAATCTTGTGGTTCACTTGTACTTACTTACTTAAACCTATGATTTCACCAACGTTTTCGTTGACAGATTTCTATGTTTTTCTCAGGTCTTGCACGATATGTGAAACATGCTTCCGCTTACTATTTGATACTTGCATCCGATATCGAGTATACATGCATTTCATGGAGCGTCTTTTGACTTTACTTTAAACCGTGTCGCCTAGATTTCATTCGTATTATAACGTTGTAACTTAACTATTGGTTGAACAATTCTTGTAAACTTTGGGAACAATCTTTATTTTGAAATGAAGGCGACATATTTTGGTCAAACGTTATCTTAAAGACTTATAATCAGGTAATGGGACCCACGTAGCCGACGCCGTCACTTGACGATTTGTCGGGGTCGCTACAACGCTAAGATATGAATTTTGTCTATACACTATCTGTAGCGACCCCGACAAATCGTCAAGTGACGGCGTCGGCTACGTGGGTCCCATTACCTGATTATAAGTCTTTAAGATAACGTTTGACCAAAATATGTCGCCTTCATTTCAAAATAAAGATTGTTTCAAAGTTTACAAGAATTGTTCAACCAAAAGTTAAGTTACAACGTTATAAGTACGATTGAAATCTAGGCGACACGGTTTAAAGTAAAGTCAAAAGACGCTCCATGAAAAGCATGTATACTCGACATCCAATGCAAGTATCAAATAATGAGCGGAAGCATGTATCACATATCGTGCAAGACCTGAGAAAAACATAGAAATCTGTCAACGAAAAACGTTGGTGAAATCATAGGTTTAGTAAGTAAATTGTATTGAACCACAAGGTTCTTTAAGAATTGCTCAACCAGAATCATTCACATTCCAAAATAGTATTTGTATCACGAGCACCCAATTATCAAGGCTTAACCGAATCTTCCCTCTGAATTTTGAATTTAGTGTTAGAACTTACACTATACATTGTTGAAATTATATTTCATTCACTAACGGTAGCGAACCGTCTGAATGAGGGTTTGTTAAACCCGTATGGCCACACAACATAATTACACGCTTACACTTACACCCTGCAAGTGGAACTAATGATAATTGGATTGAGGACTTTTGTTCAAACTCGTATGCATCTTTGTATTCGTATTTGTTCACAATGTAAAAGCATGAAAAGTAAATAAGTATGAAATGTATGTGTTTCTCAGCCCACGATGTAAAGAATAAAAGTGATTGAAAAAGTGGGACTATGATCTCACCTTGAGTGCAAGAGTATAAAAGTACTTCAACAAGTAAACGTGTGCATGAAAGTTGCTTAGCCTTGACCTAAACAAGTAAGTTATATCAATTAACCGGTTACGACACAAGGTCGGGTGAAATGTGTTCAATTAGTCCTATGGCTCGTTACGACTCGAATAGTATAGCATGTGAATCACGTTGTCAAGTTTCATGCAAGAATCAAGTATAAAAGCATGTTAGAACGATTGTAATAAAGTTTGAGTTGACATTTCAAAACCTTACCATTAGAAAGGAAATCTTATTACGTTTCCAACGATATTTGATTCATCGAAAACGGAGTTACGGTCAAAAAGTTATGGCCAAAACAAGTTTGCTGAAGTTCGGATGAAACAGGCAATTGTCACGGCGCGACAAATTGCTCCGCGGCGCGACAAATGCCTATGTTGAAGGTCAGAAAGCTTGAAAAACATGTTCTAAAATCACCCTTTGGGCCACGGCGCGACAAATTGCTCCGCGGCGCGACAATGGCCGTGGCCTGGTCCCTGGCCTGTTTCACTTGTTCAAGGCTTGGTAAAATTTCAAACAAACGCAAAACTCAAACCGTAAACAATTAGGAAGCGTATCTTATACCGTTGGAAAGCTCTTTTGACAAGGAACACAACTAAACATGTTTCATCAAACAAAAACAACATTTTCCATAACCGATTTCTCGTCAAGTGATCGTTTAAAAGTCCATTTTCAAAGTTTCAAGTTCATCAATTGCATTTTAAGTTTCGGGAATCCAATTTACACATACGATATGCCGTTTCGAAGGTAATTAAGCATACATTACAACTAATCACTAACAATTAACATTCCATGGCATTCAAGCATCAAAAGTTCATGTCAAGAACTATCAAACCCTAGTCAAACATCACAAAATCAATATTCATGTTTTTGAAGTTTTCTTAATCAACCTACGCATCAAAACGAAGCTAGTGATACTAGTAACACAATTAAAACATGCACTTTAACAATCTAACAACATTAACTCATCCAAAATCAAGGATTAAGCAAACCCATTTCAAGTTCATGCTAGTTACTCCAAAAACAACAAATCGAGCAAACCAAACATATATTCATGTTAGACTTGAGCCATAGACACTAACTAACACCATTTCAAATCAAAAACACGAATTTAGAGAAATCTAGAGTTTTAGAAATGTTACCCAAACGAGATGAAGTTGGTATCAAATTGTAGAGGATGAAGAGAGGATTCCAAATATGTAATTTGTTTTGTTGTAAGCCTCCTAAATCGAATTTAGATGATGAATGATTGAATTGGGTGTTGTGTGTGTGTGTTCTTGCTAGAGAGAAAGAGAGATGAGGGAGATGGATGGAAATGGATGGAGGAGGTGAAGTGGTTGACTAGTTGACCTAGTCACCACTTTGCCCACTTGTCAACTTAAGTCCCTCATGTTTGTAGTCGGGTGCGGGAATTAACCAAACGAATATTTTTAAAACGCTCGAGTAAACGGGTGATGTCAAAATTAAATAGCGGGAATATAATGAACGTTACTCACGGAAACTATTAATTTAAATACGAAAGATTATGTTTTAAAAAAAAAAGACGGTGTTAAAATTAAATTTAACGGAAAAACGCGGGATGTTACATTATCCACACCTCAAAAGAAATTTCGTCCCGAAATTTAGTTGGAAGTAGTAGTTGTTGAATCTTCCTCGAGATCTTGCGTTGCCAATTCTACGAGTGAGGGAGAAGTACGTTCTAGGGTATTTCAACGAATTTTGACGGTCGGGATCATACGATGTTTTAAGGTTTGGCTTCACGATTTATGGTTTCAACCGGTCCTCCTAGGAAGTGAGGGTTATCGTCGATAGTGAGTTCATCAAAGGAGATAACAAGTTCTCGTTTCGCAAAACACGTCTTTGAGTTGATACATCGAATGTAGGATAAACGGAGACCCAAAATGAGTTGGAAAAGTCTAAACGGCTAGCGACGGGTCCAAAACACCCCAAGAATTTAAAGGATCAAAATATCGCGGATTTAGCTTCCTACGTTTCCCGAAACGGATTGCACCTTTCCAAGGTGCGACTCTTAACGTGACGCGGTTTCCCACGTGGAATTTGAAATGTTTACGTCTAACATCGGCGTAGCTCTTGGTGATTACGAGTCGCGTAGGGTTTTACCTGAATATGAATAAATTTTCTCGGTTGCTCATGAACAACCTCGGCCCCGGTGAATTGATCATCGTTTACTTGGTTCGACAAGGGAGAATGACGTTTCCGGTCACATGTGGTTTCAAAAGGAGTGACGTTAAAACTTGAATGAAAATCATTGTAGTACGAGGATTCGGTTAAAGGAAAATACTTTTCTCAAGTAAATTTGAAGTTGGTAATACAAACTTGTATTATGGTTTCCAAGGTTTAAATCACATGTTTGTTCGGTCCGTCGGGTTGTGGATGGTACGCGGTACTCATGTCTAAACGCGGTCCCGAGGCTTCTTGTAAAACTAGAAGTGAAACGAGTATTTCGATACGGGATAATTAACAAAGATACACCGTGTTGGAATAGAATCTCTTAAGATATGTTTGAACGAGTCAGTTAGGGTTCGAAAAAAAATGTTCGTTAGGACTATTCACCCTCGTGGCGAATACTTATGTAATATGAGGAGTTTCTCTATCCATGGAGAAATGTTACAAGGAGTTTCTTTAAACGGAAATGCGAACGGTAAAGATAGTAGTGAAATGAGGACTTAGAATAGGATGAGTTTACATCTCGAGGTTGCCATAACGTGCCTCTAGTTGTCAAAAGTTGAAGTCTGAAAGAGAAACGAGGTAGTACACGTAGTTGTATAGTTCGGGGTTGAATAATAGTTGACCGATTATCAGAAACACAAGGGCGTTACGTCAAAGAAGAGTGAAGTATCGTTGGATTGTGTGTTATCTTAAATTCCAGTAATATCAGACGGTGACGTTGAAATAACAGAGGTAGGTAGTGTGGTACGGGATGACGAGAAAATTGATCGGATCCACAATTTAGTATTCGAATTCTTCGTGCAAAATAACGAATTTTAGTTACGTTAATTTTTGAGTCGAGAGAGTATGCCTTTCGGCGTTCATGTAGAAATATTTCCATGTTTGAGTTCCATCTGTTGCTATACGATTTTAACTAGAAATGTTGGTGTGAAGAATCACGCTCAAGGTTCGAACACGGAGAGGTTTAAAGTTTTCCCTTAGTGAGTTAACGAGTTTAAAAGTCGGGTAACACGAGAAAAGTCAGAAATGAATCTTCGGTGATAACAGGCGAGTTCTAAGATTTTACGAATACAAGTCTGAGTTGAGAGAGTTTCATGATCACGTGTGGCTTGATTTCGAGATTGATTGTAATGCCTTGACCATTAACATCATGGTCTAGAAAATTTGACTTCGTTTAACAGAAATTCTCACTCGGAGAATTTGGTATAGAGTTGCTCTTTTCTCAAAGTTCGAGCGTAAGATGATGATGTTGTTCGTTTGCCTTCTTTACTTGAATAAGTTAAGATGTCATCTATAAATGTGATAACAGATTTGTCTAGATAAGTTGCATACGTGGTTTAGGAGGTTCATGAATACGGACGAAGTCCTAAATAAATCAAACGGTACTAAGAGAGATTTACAACTAACGTTGCGAGTTCGGAAATGGCTTAGGAGACATCGTCTCACTTAACCCCCAATTGATGATAACCGGAACGGAGGTCGTTTTGGAATACACACGGGATTCATGCAAGAAATCATGAGGTCATGGATGCGAGGGAGAGGGTATCGGTTTCTAACCGAAAATTACTCAGTTCACAATAATCTATACACAATATTTCGAATTTTTTTTTTTTTTTTTTTTTTTTTTTTTTTTTTTTTTCGAATAGGTTTCGAGCTCCCTAGTTCTATAGGTGTCAAGTCAAAAGTCTTAACGTACATCCTCCAATAAAATTTATAGGCACACAATATTTCCCGTTGGTCACTTACATTGCCTAAGTAGCATCTAGGGGAAAAAGTGGAATGTAAAGAGCACGAGTCAAAGACTTGTTTATAAAACGTCTAACGGTAACCGAATCGAATAAACATGAAACGTGAGAATTTCGAGAAGAAACATACCCGTGACTAGTCCATCGTCGTCTCGGGCATCCTAGGCGTTGATGTTGAAAGTTTAACGGCGTGCGTTGGGGTTGATTTTTTTATTTGGGCACGCACTCCTAAAATGACCCGGTTGGCCACATTCAAAACAAACACCCGTCTTGGGTGCATTGGGCTCCTTTTGAGCGACGGGAGCGGTATTCCTACAATCGTGGGCTACATGGCCACTTCTTTGACACTTCAAGCAAAAAGGTTTGCCACATTCACCTAAATGATGTTTGTAGCACTCGTTACAATACGGTAGGTGTCCGGTATAACCTTTCTTGTCGTTGGGGATGAAGGGCTTCTTGGCGGGGTTGTTGTAATTGCTTGATTGGGGGGCTTCCCATTTTCTTTTGCTGTCACCCGACTTATCCTCGGCTTTAGGTGCCGGCACTTCAATTTCGTCCACTGTTTCAATCAATTGGCGGGCCATATTCAAAGCCTCTTGGTGGTTAGCGGGTTTGGATGACATTACTCCTTGTTTGATGCTCTTGGGGAGACCATCCATGTAAAGTTCAACCCTTAAAGATTCGGGGTTCACAAGATTTGGGCACATCAAAGCAAGTTCGGAGAATCGTTGATTATATGCCTTTAGGTCATTCCCGACCGCTTTTAAAGTTCTTAGTTCGTGTTCGAGCTTACGGGTCTCTTCGCGCGGGAAGTATTCGGTGATCATCTTTTTCTTTAAGTCGGCCCATGAGAGCGTGTGGGCTTCATCGATACCCACCGACAGCACATACGTATTCCACCATGTGAGGGCGATACCGGCAAAAGTGTGGGTGGAATATTTGACTTTGTCTTGGTCCCGACAACCGCTTATGCTAAAAACGGCTTCTGTTTGCTCAAACCATCGGGTGAGCACAACCGGTCCTCCGGTCCCATCGAAGGTGTGAGGTTTGCACCCCATGAAAGTTTTGTAGGAGCAACCCTCGTTTGAATTACCGGCTCCATGGTTGTTGTGGTTGTGGTTGTTATTGTTGTTGTTGGAGGAGTGACCGGCCATGGCCGCATCCACGGCAGTGGCTATCATACGTTGGAGGGCTTGTTCGGGAGTTTCGGGAGGAGCGCGTCGACGAGCCATTGTTCCTTCATGACACAAGAATATCGTTGGTTAGTATTTTCAACAATACTAACCGGAGTATGGAATAAGGATAGAGAGAAAATTTTCCTTGACTCGCCCTAAATTCTTTATGTCATAATGTCGGAACGTCCATGTGAATCACCGTAATATAATCCCGGAAATTATATTACCCTGATTCTCATGTGCATTTAACATTACTTCATAAAGTCAAGGTGGCGCGTCAACAAAATTTATCAACGTAAGATCAAGATCGAATACGAGTTAGATATGATAGAAGAGTTCGAGTATAAATGCACAAATAGTCAAGTAATTCCTACTGCAGTCTATATGCCGGTTGTAGTCTAGATTCACCTATGTACCCTATGACTCGGGGTGGACACAAATGAACTCTAAATCCCTACAACCAAGGCTCTGATACCAACTGTAGCGACCCCGACAAATCGTCAAGTGACGGCGTCGGCTACGTGGGTCCCATTACCTGATTATAAGTCTTTAAGATAACGTTTGACCAAAATATGTCGCCTTCATTTCAAAATAAAGATTGTTTCAAAGTTTACAAGAATTGTTCAACCAAAAGTTAAGTTACAACGTTATAAGTACGATTGAAATCTAGGCGACACGGTTTAAAGTAAAGTCAAAAGACGCTCCATGAAAAGCATGTATACTCGACATCCAATGCAAGTATCAAATAATGAGCGGAAGCATGTATCACATATCGTGCAAGACCTGAGAAAAACATAGAAATCTGTCAACGAAAAACGTTGGTGAAATCATAGGTTTAGTAAGTAAATTGTATTGAACCACAAGGTTCTTTAAGAATTGCTCAACCAGAATCATTCACATTCCAAAATAGTATTTGTATCACGAGCACCCAATTATCAAGGCTTAACCGAATCTTCCCTCTGAATTTTGAATTTAGTGTTAGAACTTACACTATACATTGTTGAAATTATATTTCATTCACTAACGGTAGCGAACCGTCTGAATGAGGGTTTGTTAAACCCGTATGGCCACACAACATAATTACACGCTTACACTTACACCCTGCAAGTGGAACTAATGATAATTGGATTGAGGACTTTTGTTCAAACTCGTATGCATCTTTGTATTCGTATTTGTTCACAATGTAAAAGCATGAAAAGTAAATAAGTATGAAATGTATGTGTTTCTCAGCCCACGATGTAAAGAATAAAAGTGATTGAAAAAGTGGGACTATGATCTCACCTTGAGTGCAAGAGTATAAAAGTACTTCAACAAGTAAACGTGTGCATGAAAGTTGCTTAGCCTTGACCTAAACAAGTAAGTTATATCAATTAACCGGTTACGACACAAGGTCGGGTGAAATGTGTTCAATTAGTCCTATGGCTCGTTACGACTCGAATAGTATAGCATGTGAATCACGTTGTCAAGTTTCATGCAAGAATCAAGTATAAAAGCATGTTAGAACGATTGTAATAAAGTTTGAGTTGACATTTCAAAACCTTACCATTAGAAAGGAAATCTTATTACGTTTCCAACGATATTTGATTCATCGAAAACGGAGTTACGGTCAAAAAGTTATGGCCAAAACAAGTTTGCTGAAGTTCGGATGAAACAGGCAATTGTCACGGCGCGACAAATTGCTCCGCGGCGCGACAAATGCCTATGTTGAAGGTCAGAAAGCTTGAAAAACATGTTCTAAAATCACCCTTTGGGCCACGGCGCGACAAATTGCTCCGCGGCGCGACAATGGCCGTGGCCTGGTCCCTGGCCTGTTTCACTTGTTCAAGGCTTGGTAAAATTTCAAACAAACGCAAAACTCAAACCGTAAACAATTAGGAAGCGTATCTTATACCGTTGGAAAGCTCTTTTGACAAGGAACACAACTAAACATGTTTCATCAAACAAAAACAACATTTTCCATAACCGATTTCTCGTCAAGTGATCGTTTAAAAGTCCATTTTCAAAGTTTCAAGTTCATCAATTGCATTTTAAGTTTCGGGAATCCAATTTACACATACGATATGCCGTTTCGAAGGTAATTAAGCATACATTACAACTAATCACTAACAATTAACATTCCATGGCATTCAAGCATCAAAAGTTCATGTCAAGAACTATCAAACCCTAGTCAAACATCACAAAATCAATATTCATGTTTTTGAAGTTTTCTTAATCAACCTACGCATCAAAACGAAGCTAGTGATACTAGTAACACAATTAAAACATGCACTTTAACAATCTAACAACATTAACTCATCCAAAATCAAGGATTAAGCAAACCCATTTCAAGTTCATGCTAGTTACTCCAAAAACAACAAATCGAGCAAACCAAACATATATTCATGTTAGACTTGAGCCATAGACACTAACTAACACCATTTCAAATCAAAAACACGAATTTAGAGAAATCTAGAGTTTTAGAAATGTTACCCAAACGAGATGAAGTTGGTATCAAATTGTAGAGGATGAAGAGAGGATTCCAAATATGTAATTTGTTTTGTTGTAAGCCTCCTAAATCGAATTTAGATGATGAATGATTGAATTGGGTGTTGTGTGTGTGTGTTCTTGCTAGAGAGAAAGAGAGATGAGGGAGATGGATGGAAATGGATGGAGGAGGTGAAGTGGTTGACTAGTTGACCTAGTCACCACTTTGCCCACTTGTCAACTTAAGTCCCTCATGTTTGTAGTCGGGTGCGGGAATTAACCAAACGAATATTTTTAAAACGCTCGAGTAAACGGGTGATGTCAAAATTAAATAGCGGGAATATAATGAACGTTACTCACGGAAACTATTAATTTAAATACGAAAGATTATGTTTTAAAAAAAAAAGACGGTGTTAAAATTAAATTTAACGGAAAAACGCGGGATGTTACACTATCGATGCACTAAATGCAGTAAGACGTGTCTAGACTTAAGAATGATAAGCAAATAATTTTCGACACTAAATGATAAGCAAAACTTTTGACATGCAGATACGGTCAAAGTCCAGACCCACTAATGCATCTAAACAACTATCAGTTAGACACACTAATGCAAGACCTGATTCGCTATGACCACCGCTCTGATACCACCTGTAAAGACCCGTCCTTATCCACCTGGACGAAGTCATCAACATTTGGTCCCATTGCGATGATCGACTCCAAGTAATGTCCTTAAAATGAGCTAATGCACAGCGGAAGACTTAATTCGTACATGAGAATAAACATGCTTAAAAGTGTCAACCAAAAGGTTGGTGAGTTCATAGGTTTATCATAACAATCATTTCTATACCTTAATAGACCACAAGATTTCATTTTCATAAACATTTTAATATAAATATTCTAAGTTGTTGAGCACTTGGCAACCATACTTAACATTTAATCAACGTCGCATATTCCCTTTATTATGAAATCTCCCTACACCGTACCAAGTGTAGTCACCAAAACGAAGTACTGTGCAACCATTGAATACTGGTCGTCCAGTCCGGTTGGGGTTGTCAGGCCCGATAGATCTATCAACAGGATTCGCGTTTACAATACCCATGTAAATAGTAGTTACCAAGCTACAGGGAAGTATGCCAGTGGTACAACTCAACGTAGAATGCATTTTTAAGTACTTGTGTCTATTTCGTAAACATTTATAAAAGCAGCGCGTGTATTCTCAGCCCAAAAATATATATTGCAAAAGCAATTAAAAAGGGAGCAAATGAAACTCACCTAATGTATTTTGTAGTAAAAATACATATGACGATATTGAACAAGTATAGGGTTGGCCTCGGATTCACGAACCTATATCATGTATATATATATTAACACATGTAATTGAAATAGAACAAATTTATTTATATTTCTATTAGTGATGTCAATTTTATATTATTAACCTATATGTTTCCTTAATAAATTAAGTATATTCATTTTATATATAAAAATATTAATATTGTTATGCATTAAGTCTAGTTTTTATATATCTAATATTTATTTGATAAAATAACGTTATTAATATTAACTAGAAAGTTGTATTATCAATAATAGTAAATGTCATTAATAATAATAATAATAATAATAATAATAATAATAATAATAATAATAAAAATAATTTTAAAATCGTGTTAATACTAATAATAATAATATTACTTACAATACTTAATACAATAATAGCAATAATATTTTATTTAGATCATGTCTTATTATTAGTTATACCAATATATACAATTATAATCTTTACAATATTTTATCATAATACTAATAATAATACTTTATAATTATATTAATAATAGCATAATAATAATAATAATGAAAATAAGGAAGTAATAATAATTTAAAGTATAATAACTACCTCAAAATCTTGTTTTAAAAAGAAAATGGCATAAACCGGTTCGAACCCATGACCACTTGCAACTCACTAACACCCTTAACCATCTTTCTAGCTCGTCTTTTCTATTTTAAACAGAGGTTTATATCTATTTAACCTATGTTCTTCAGCCCAATTATATTTACAGCCCAACTACACAAAGAGGGATTTGGCCCTATTATGTTAACTGGCCTAGAATAAAACGTCCACTAAATTAATAATCTGTTTTCAATATACTTTAATAAGCCGGTTGTTTTCCTCCCCAATTAAAAAGGGTTTTGTTTGCATACCCTACCACAAGCCAATTTATAAATTGGAAGAAAATATTATTGATGCACGATAGGTTCATCAATTATTCGAGTAACATATCTTTCCCTATCAACTTTTGCTTTACTCACAATCATCCCGTCCCCATCGTTTTTGCCACTATCAACTTCATCTTCGTAATCATACCATTTTCGTAACAGGAAAAAGAAAAAAAAAATTGGTAATATCGATCATCATCATCATCTATATCATCCTGATTTTTATCACACCTTTAGCTTGAACATAAACTCACGTTCGAACTAAATTAGGCAGTGGATCAGAAATAGAAATAGCAGCAAAAATATTGGAGTTGCAGGGGGTGTTTGCTCGATGATTGATTTAGAAAAATGAGGGTGTTAATGATGTTTGAGTGGTGTAATAGAAACTACAGCAGAAACTGCTGTAGCTACGAAAGAACAAAAAAATAAGAAGCAGGAACAAATTCATAAGTTCTTGGATTCGTTGGATATACTTCACACCATTCATGCAACACGACAGTAAACTCTCGATCTAGAATAAGTGGTAAATGATCATGGTGGTTTTAAAAGATGGTGGCGGGTTGTCGAAGGTGAGTTGTGGTTTTATGGTGGTCTTTCGGTGATGCAAGGTTGGTGTGAAGGTGATGGGAGGTGGTGAGGTGAAAGGTGTCTCCGGATGATGTGTACCGAAGGAGAAAGGTGTCCACAATTGAGATATAAATCTCTGTGCAGGTGTGAATGTGTGTACATAGAATTAGATAGGTATAATATATTATATGAGTGGTAAGGGAAAGGAACTAGTAGCAGGTAAAATGAAATTGAATTATGGTACATATTTTTAAAGTTGATTGCAACATGTAACAAACTAGTAGAAAAATAACGAAAAGAACAGCTCATGTGAGAAAATATATGTGTCTGTTTGTCAACATTTTTCATGGATAAACAGTAAATCAAAACTAATGATTTGGACGTATAATAGATCTTTTAGGTGTAATTATATATATATATATATATATATATATATATATATATATATATATATATATATATATATATATATATATATATATATTATTTTTAGTCATAATGCAGTAAGTGAATGTGAAAAAGAAATTCAATCATCCAATCAAACACAGAAACTTAAATAGGATAGCCATCAGTTAGTATTTAGTTGACATAAGTTTTAGGGTATTATTTCGTGCTCCGTTGATAAATTAGGGGCGGATAAAAGTACTCAGAAAAATCCTAAAATTTTAAATTAACTATATTTATTTATTTTGGTCAGTATGGTATAAAATTCGGTCAATAATTATTAAATAAAAATTACATTAATTATTCACTCCCAACCCTAAGTAAAATATAAAAAGTTTTAAAATTCAACAAATTGTTCCTAAACATATTTTTAATGAGCCTACCATTTATAGAACTCATTTTCGGATCACCGTTTATTTTAAAATCATATAATTTTGAATTAAACTTCTCTAAATAATAATCGAAACGTCCAACGAGTATTACAATCCTTACATAATTATATTTAATATACTCTATACATATATTTATATTTATTTTTATATGTATACACATTGATTTACAAATAATGGTTCGTGAATCGTCTAGAATGATCGAAGGTCAATTGAATATATGAAATAGTTCAAAATTTTTGAGACTCAACCTAACAGACTTTGCTTATCGTGTCTAAATCAAATAAAGATTAAGTTTAAATTTGGTCGAAAATTCCCGGGTCGTCACATATAGCTAACTCCAACATTCACATATAGAGTGTCTATGGTTGTTCCGAAATATATATAGATGTGTCGACATGATAGGTAGAAACATTGTTTACGAGTCTATGGTATCTCAAGATTACATAATATACAATACAAGTTGATTAAGTTATGGTTGGAATAGATTTGTTACCAATTTTCACGTAGCTAAAATGAGAAAAATTATCCAATCTTGTTTTACCCATAACTTCTTCATTTTAAATCCGTTTTGAGTGAATCAAATTGCTATGGTTTCATATTGAACTCTATTTTATGAATCTAAACAGAAAAAGTATAGGTTTATAGTCGGAAAAATAAGTTACAAGTCGTTTTTGTAAAGGTAGTCATTTCAATCGAAAGAACGACGTCTAGATGACCATTTTAGAAAACATACTTCCACTTTGAGTTTAACCATAATTTTTGGATATTGTTTCATGTTCATAATAAAAATCATTTTCCCAGAATAACAAATTTTAAATCAAATTTTATCATAGTTTTTAATTAACTAACCCAAAACAGCCCGCGGTGTTACTACGACGGCGTAAATCCGGTTTTACGGTGTTTTTCGTGTTTCCAGGTTTTAAATCATTAAGTTAGCATATCATATAGATATAGAACATGTGTTTAGTTGATTTTAAAAGTCAAGTTAGAAGGATTAACTTTTATTTGCGAACTAGTTTAGAATTAACTAAACTATGTTCTAGTGATTACAAGTTTAAACCTTCGAATAAGATAGCTTTATATGTATGAATCGAATGATGTTATGAACATCATTACTACCTCAAGTTCCTTGGATAAACCTACTGGAAATGAGACAAATAGATCTAGTTGCCAATATGTAATTTTGTTTTCATGTAAATAAGTCATGAATGATTACTCATATTTTTGTAATTTTATGAGATATTTCATGCTAGTTGCCAAATGATGGTTCCCAAATGTGTTAGGTGACTCACATGGGCTGCTAAGAGCTGATCATTGGAGTGTATATACCAATAGTACATACATCTAAAAGCTGTGTATTGTACGAGTACGAATACGGGTGCATACGAGTAGAATTGTTGATGAAACTGAACGAGGATGTAATTGTAAGCATTTTTGTTAAGTAGAAGTATTTTGATAAGTGTATTGAAGTCTTTCAAAAGTGTATGAATACATATTAAAACACTACATGTATATACATTTTAACTGAGTCGTTAAGTTATCGTTAGTCGTTACATGTAAACGTTGTTTTGAAACCTTTAGGTTAACGATCTTGTTGAATGTTGTTAACCCATTGTTTATTATAACAAATGAGATGTTAAATTGTTATATTATCATGATATTATGATATATAATATATCTTAGTATGATATATATACAGTTAAATGTTATTACAACGATAATCGTTACATATATGTCTCGTTTCGAAATCATTAAGTTAGTAGTCTTATTTTTACATATGTATTTCATTGTTAATACACTTAATAATATATTTACTTATCTTTTAACATAATTAACCAAGTGTATCAATATCTTAATATGATTCATATGTACCTAGTAAGACGTTGTTATAACGATAATCGTTATATATATCGTTTTCGAGTTTCTTAAATTAATAGTCTCATTTTTATGTATATAACTCATTGTTAAAATACCTAATGAGATACATAATTATAATAAAATCATGTTAACTATATATATAACCATATATATGTCATCATATAGTTTTTACAAGTTTTAACGTTCGTGAATCACCGGTCAACTTGGGTGGTCAATTGTCTATATGAAACCTATTTCAATTAATCAAGTCTTAACAAGTTTGATTACTTAACATGTTGAAAACACTTAATCATGTAAATAACAATTTCATTTAATATATATATAAACATGGTAAAGTTCGGGTCACTACAGTACCTACCCTTTAAATAAATTTCGTCTCGAAATTTTAAGCAGTTGGAGGTGTTGACGTATCTTCTGGAAATAAATGTGGGTATCTCTTCTTCATCTGATCTTCACGCTCCCAGGTGAACTCGGGTCCTCTACGAGCATTCCATCGAACCTTAACAATCGGTATCTTGTTTTGTTTAAGTCTCTTAACCTCACGATCCATTATTTCGACGAGTTCTTCAATGAATTGAAGTTTTTCATTGATTTGGATTTCGTCCAACGAAATAGTGAGATCTTCTTTAGCAAAACATTTCTTCAAATTTGAGACGTGGAAAGTGTTATGTACAGCCGCGAGTTGTTGAGGTAGCTCCAGTTGGTAAGCTACTGGTCCGACACGATCTATAATCTTGAATGGTCCAATGTACCTTGGATTTAGTTTCCCCCGTTTACCAAATCGAACAACGCCTTTCCAAGGTGAAACCTTAAGCATGACCATTTCTCCAATTTCAAACTCTATATCTTTTCTTTTACTGTCCGCGTAGCTCTTTTGTCGACTCTGGGCGATTTTCAATCTTTGTTGAATTTGGATGATTTTCTCGGTAGTTTCTTGTATTATCTCCGGACCCGTAATCTGTCTATCCCCCACTTCACTCCAACAAATCGGAGACCTGCACTTTCTACCATAAAGTGCTTCAAACGGCGCCATCTCAATGCTTGAATGGTAGCTGTTGTTGTAGGAAAATTCTGCTAACGGTAGATGTCGATCCCAACCGTTTCCGAAATCAATAACACAAGCTCGTAGCATGTCTTCAAGTGTTTGTATCGTCCTTTCGCTCTGCCCATCAGTTTGTGGATGATAGGCAGTACTCATGTCTAGACGAGTTCCCAATGCTTGCTGTAATGTCTGCCAGAATCTTGAAATAAATCTGTCATCCCTATCAGAGATAATAGAGATTGGTATTCCATGTCTGGAGACGACTGAAATGTCCCGTTCTTATTGATTAAAAACGTTCCATATTAATTGATTTCGTTGCGAGGTTTTGACCTCTATATGAGACGTTTTTCAAAGACTGCATTCATTTTTAAAACAAACCATAACCTTTATTTCATAAATAAAGGTTTAAAAGCTTTACGTAGATTATCAAATAATGATAATCTAAAATATCCTGTTTACACACGATCATTACATAATGGTTTACAATACAAATATGTTATATCGAAATCAGTTTCTTGAATGTAGTTTTTACACAATATCATACAAACATGGACTCCAAATCTTGTCCTTATTTTAGTATGCAACAGCGGAAGCTCTTAGCATTCACCTGAGAATAAACATGCTTTAAACGTCAACAAAAATGTTGGTGAGTTATAGGTTTAACCTATATGTATCAAATCGTAACAATAGACCACAAGATTTCATATTTCAATACACATCCCATATATATATATTAAAGTATGTTCAAAATATATTTACAATACTTTTAATATATTTTGATGTTTTAAGTTTATTAAGTCAGCTGTCCTCGTTAGTAACCTACAACTAGTTGTCCACAGTTAGATGTACAGAATTAAATCGATAAATATTATCTTGAATTAATCCATGACCCAGTGTATACGTATCTCAGTATTGATCACAACTCAAACTATATATATTTTGGAATCAACCTCAACCCTGTATAGCTAACTCCAACATTCACATATAGAGTGTCTATGGTTGTTCCGAAATATATATAGATGTGTCGACATGATAGGTCGAAACATTGTATACGTGTCTATGGTATCTCAAGATTACATAATATACAATACAAGTTGATTAAGTTATGGTTGGAATAGATTTGTTACCAATTTTCACGTAGCTAAAATGAGAAAAATTATCCAATCTTGTTTTACCCATAACTTCTTCATTTTAAATCCGTTTTGAGTGAATCAAATTGCTATGGTTTCATATTGAACTCTATTTTATGAATCTAAACAGAAAAATTATAGGTTTATAGTCGGAAAAATAAGTTACAAGTCGTTTTTGTAAAGGTAGTCATTTTAGTCGAAAGAACGACGTCTAGATGACCATTTTAGAAAACATACTTCCACTTTGAGTTTAACCATAATTTTTGGATATAGTTTCATGTTCATAATAATAATCATTTTCTCAGAATAACAACTTTTAAATCAAAGTTTATCATAGTTTTTAATTAACTAACCCAAAACAGCCCGCGGTGTTACTACGACGGCGTAAATCCAGTTTTACGGTGTTTTTTGTGTTTCCAGGTTTTAAATCATTAAGTTAGCATATCATATAGATATAGAACATGTGTTTAGTTAATTTTAAAAGTCAAGTTAGAAGGATTAACTTTTGTTTGCGAACAAGTTTAGAATTAACTAAACTATGTTCTAGTGATTACGAGTTTAAACCTTCGAATAAGATAGTTTTATATGTATGAATTGAATGATGTTATGAACATCATTACTACCTCAAGTTTAGTAGGTAAACCTACTGGAAGTGACAAGAAATGATCTAGCTTCAAAGGATCTTGGATGGCTTGAAAGTTCTTGAAGTAGGATCATGACACAAAAACAAGTTCAAGTAAGATTTTTACTCGAATTAAGATAGTTTATAGTTATAGAAATTGAATCAAAGTTTGAATATGAATTTTACCTTGAATAAGAAAGATAACCTACTGTATATAACAAAGGTTTCTTGATCTTAGATGATTACTTGGAATGGATTAGAAAGCTTGGAAGTAAATTAGTAAACTTGAAGGGATTTTTGAAGTGTTCTTGAAGTGTTCTTCCTAAGATGATTATAGCTTGATTCTTGAAGTGATTTTTGATGAAGATGATGATTAACTACTGGAAAAATACGTTCATAATAGTATGTGTGTGTTGAGAGAGAATTAGAAAGAGAATTGGAAGTGAAATGGAGTGAATGATGTGTGGTAATTGGTGAGTGGTGAGTGGGGTTAAAAGGAGTTCTAGTTAGTTGACTAGCTCATGGTAGAAGTTAAAATTGATTAGTCATACATGAAATAATCAAGAGTGGAATCCCATGCTAGTTCCTATTGGTATATACTCATAGTAAGTACGTTTTGAAGCTGTGTATAATACGGGTAAGAATACGACTAGAATTCTTGATGAAAGAAAAGAATGGGAAAGTAACTGTAACCATTTTCGTTAAGTATGAGTGTTTTGATATATGTCTTGAAGTCTTCCAAAAGTATTTTAATACATCTTAAATACACTACATGTATATACATTTTAACTGAGTCGTTAAGTCATCGTTAGTCGTTACATGTAAGTGTTGTTTTGAAACCTTTAAGTTAACGATCTCAATTAATGTTGTTAACCCATTGTTTATTATATCTAATGAGATGTTAAATTATTATATTATCATGATATTATGATATATTAATATATCTTAATATGATATATATACATTTAAATGTCGTTACAACGATAATCGTTACATATATGTCTCGTTTCGAAATCCTTAAGTTAGTAGTCTTGTTTATATGTATATAACTCATTGTTAATATACTTATGGAGATACTTACTTATCATGATCTCATGTTAACCATATGTATATCCATATATATATCGTCATGTCGTTTTTACAAGTTTTAACGTTCGTGAATCGCCGGTCAACTTGGGTGGTCAATTGTCTATATGAAACATATTTTAATTAATCAAGTCTTAACAAGTTTGATTGCTTAACATGTTGGAAACATTTAATCATGTAAATATCAATCTCAATTAATATATATAAACATGGAAAAGTTCGGGTCACTACAGTACCTACCCGTTAAATAAATTTCGTCCCGAAATTTTAAGCTGTTGAAGGTGTTGACGAATCTTCTGGAAATAGATGCGGGTATTTCTTCTTCATCTGATCTTCACACTCCCAGGTGAACTCGGGTCCTCTACGAGCATTCCATCTAACCTTAACAATTGGTATCTTGTTTTGCTTAAGTCTTTTAACCTCACGATCCATTATTTCGACGGGTTCTTCGATGAATTGGAGTTTTTCGTTGATTTGGATTTCATCTAACGGAAGAGTGAGATCTTCTTTAGCAAAACATTTCTTCAAATTCGAGACGTGGAAAGTGTTATGTACAGCCGCGAGTTGTTGAGGTAACTCAAGTCGGTAAGCTACTGGTCCGACACGATCAATAATCTTGAATGGTCCAATATACCTTGGATTTAATTTCCCTCGTTTACCAAATCGAACAACGCCTTTCCAAGGTGCAACTTTAAGCATGACCATCTCTCCAATTTCAAATTCTATATCTTTTCTTTTAATGTTAGCGTAGCTCTTTTGTCGACTTTGGGCGGTTTGCAACCGTTGTTGAATTTGGATGATCTTCTCGGTAGTTTCTTGTATAATCTCCGGACCCGTAATCTGTCTATCCCCCACTTCACTCCAACAAATCGGAGACCTGCACTTTCTACCATAAAGTGCTTCAAACGGTGCCATCTCAATGCTTGAATGGTAGCTGTTGTTGTAGGAAAATTCTGCTAACGGTAGATGTCGATCCCAACTGTTTCCGAAATCAATAACACATGCTCGTAGCATGTCTTCAAGCGTTTGTATCGTCCTTTCGCTCTGCCCATCAGTTTGTGGATGATAGGCAGTACTCATGTCTAGACGAGTTCCTAATGCTTGCTGTAATGTCTGCCAGAATCTTGAAATAAATCTGCCATCCCTATCAGAGATAATAGAGATTGGTATTCCATGTCTGGAGACGACTTCCTTCAAATACAGTCGTGCTAACTTCTCCATCTTGTCATCTTCTCTTATTGGCAGGAAGTGTGCTGATTTGGTGAGACGATCAACTATTACCCAAATAGTATCAAAACCACTTGCAGTCCTTGGCAATTTAGTGATGAAATCCATGGTAATGTTTTCCCATTTCCATTCCGGGATTTCTGGTTGTTGAAGTAGACCTGATGGTTTCTGATGCTCAGCTTTGACCTTAGAACACGTCAAACATTCTCCTACGTATTTAGCAACATCGGCTTTCATACCCGGCCACCAAAAATGTTTCTTGAAATCCTTGTACATCTTCCCCGTTCCAGGATGTATTGAGTATCTGGTTTTATGAGCTTCTCTAAGTACCATTTCTCTCATATCTCCAAATTTTGGTACCCAAATCCTTTCAGCCCTATACCGGGTTCCGTCTTCCCGAATATTAAGATGCTTCTCCGATCCTTTGGGTATTTCATCCTTTAAATTTCCCTCTTTTAAAACTCCTTGTTGCGCCTCCTTTATTTGAGTAGTAAGGTTAGTGTGAATCATTATATTCATAGATTTTACTCGAATGGGTTCTCTGTCCTTTCTGCTCAAGGCGTCGGCTACCACATTTGCCTTCCCTGGGTGGTAACGAATCTCAAAGTCGTAATCATTCAACAATTCAATCCACCTACACTGCCTCATATTAAGTTGTTTCTGATTAAATATGTGTTGAAGACTTTTGCATTAATACACAACTGAGACCTTGCTTTGATGCGTCACAATAAATCACAAAATCATCATTCCCTTCAGGCAATGACAATATAGGTGCCGTAGTTAGCTTTTTCTTCAATAATTGAAACGCCTTCTCTTGTTCATCCTTCCATTCAAATTTCTTCCCTTTAAGCGTTAATGCAGTCAAGGGTTTTGCTATTTTGGAAAAATCTTGGATGAATCTTCTGTAGTAACCAGCCAATCCTAAAAATTGACGTATATGCTTCGGAGTTTTTGGGGTTTCCCACTTTTCAACGGTTTCGATCTTTGCCGGGTCCACCTGGATACCTTCTTTGTTCACTATGTGACCGAGGAATTGAACTTCTTCCAACCAAAATGCACACTTTGAAAACTTAGCGTACAGTTTTTCTTTCCTCAATACTTCAGGCACTTTTCTCAAATGTTCTTCGTGCTCTTGATCATTCTTTGAGTAAATAAGTATGTCATCGATGAAAACAATGACAAACTTGTCAAGATATGGCCCACACACTCGGTTCATAAGGTCCATGAACACAGCTAGTGCGTTAGTCAATCCAAACGGCATAACCATAAACTCGTAATGACCATAACGCGTCCTAAAAGCAGTTTTTGAAATATCATCCTCCTTTACTCGCATTTGATGATATCCAGAACGTAAATCGATCTTCGAATAAACCGACGAGCCTTGTAGTTGATCAAATAAGTCGTCAATTCTCGGCAGTGGATAACGGTTTTTGATGGTAAGTTTGTTCAACTCTCTGTAGTCAATACACAACCTAAATGTACCATCCTTCTTCTTGACAAACAAAACAGGAGCTCCCCATGGTGATGTGCTTGGTCAAATGAAACCACGTTCTAATAGTTCTTGCAGTTGGCTTTGCAGTTCTTTCATCTCGCTGGGTGCGAGTCTATAAGGAGCACGAGCTATTTGTGCAGCTCCTGGTACAAGATCTATTTGAAATTCAACATATCGATGTGGAGGTAGTCCCGGTAATTCTTTCGGAAATACATCGGGAAATTCTTTTGCGACGGGAACATCATTGATGCTCTTTTCTTCAGTTTGTACTTTCTCGATGTGTGCTAGAACAGCATAGCAACCTTTTCTTATTAGTTTTTGTGCCTTCAAATTACTAATAAGATGTAGCTTCATGTTGCCCTTTTCTCCGTACACCATTAAGGGTTCTCCTTCTTCTCGTACAATGCGAATTGCATTTTTATAACATACGATCTCTGCTTTCACCTTCTTCAGCCAGTCCATGCCAACTATTACATCAAAACTCCCTAACTCTACTGGTATCAAATCAATCTTAAATATTTCGCTACCCAGTTTAATTTCTCGATTCCGGCATATATTATCTGCTGAAATTAATTTACCGTTTGCTAATTCGAGTAAAAATTTACTATCCAACGGCGTCAATGGACAACTTAATTTAGCACAAAAATCTCTACTCATATAGCTTCTATCCGCACCCGAATCAAATAAAACGTAAGCAGATTTATTGTCAATAAGAAACGTACCCATAACAAGCTCCGGGTCTTCCTGTGCCTCTGCCGCATTAATATTGAAAACTCTTCCGCGGCCTTGTCCATTCGTGTTCTCCTGGTTCGGGCAATTTCTAATAATGTGGCCCAGTTTTCCACATTTATAACAAACTACATTGGCATAACTTGCTCCGACACTACTTGCTCCGCCATTACTCGTTCCGACACCATTTGTTCCTTTCATTCTGTTAACCCCTGGTCCATAGACCTCACACTTCGCCGCGCTATGACCATTTCTTTTACACTTGTTGCAAAATTTGGTGCAGAACCCCGAGTGATACTTTTCACACCTTTGGCATAGCTGCTTCTGATTGTTGTTGTTGTTGTTGCAGTTGTTATTGTTGTTGGGATGATTGTTGTAGTTGCTGCTGCTGTTGTTGTTGTTGTTGTTGTTGTTGTTGTTGTTGTTGTTGTTGTTGTTGTTGTTGTTGGGCCGTTTGTTGTAGTTGCGATTGATGTTGCGATTGTTGGGATAATTGTTGCGATTATTATTGTAATTGTTGTTGTTGTTGTATTGGTGATTCTTATCACCGTTTTCCTCCCACTTTCTTTTGACTTGCTTCACATTGGCCTCTTCAGCCGTATGTTCTTTAATTCTTTCCTCAATCTGGTTCACTAGTTTGTGAGCCATTCTACATGCCTGTTGTATGGAGGTGGGCTCGTGTGAACTTATATCTTCTTGGATTCTTTCCGGTAATCCTTTCACAAACTCGTCGATCTTCTCTTCCTCATCTTCGAACGCTCCCGGACACAATAGGCACAATTCTGTGAATCGTCTTTCGTACGTGGTAATATCAAATCCTTGGGTTCGTAACCCTCTAAGTTCTGTCTTGAGCTTATTGACCTCGATTCTGGGACGGTACTTCTCGTTCATCAAGTGCTTGAATGCTGACCACGGTAGTGCGTACGCATCATCTTGTCCCACTTGCTCTAGATAGGTATTCCACCATGTTAACGCAGAACCTGTGAAGGTATGCGTAGCGTACTTCACTTTGTCCTCTTCAGTACACTTACTTATGGCAAACACCGATTCGACCTTCTCGGTCCACCGTTTCAATCCGATCGGTCCTTCGGTTCCATCAAATTCCAAAGGTTTGCAGGTAGTGAATTCTTTATAGGTGCATCCTACACGATTTCCTGTACTGCTAGATCCAAGGTTATTGTTGGTATGTAGCGCAGCCTGTACTGCGGCTATGTTTGAAGCTAGAAAAGTACAGAATTCCTCTTCATTCATATTCACGGTGTGTCGAGTAGTCGGTGCCATTTCCTTCAAAATAGTCAAATGGAACAAGTTAATCATGCAGAATATTAAGAGTAGTTAATAGTATTTCGTAGCATAATATGAACTCATTTATAAAAGCTTTTTCTTCATATTAGCGTTTTATAAGTTTAAATTCAGGTAGTACCTACCCGTTAAGTTCATACTTAGTAGCTAATATACAATTCAACTACTACAATTCTATATGAAAAACTGATTATAATAATATTTCGCGTTCAAACTTTTACACAATATTTTACAAACTTACAATACCGCTTATTTTACATATAGCATGAAATATAGCACACAATAAATTTGATACAAGATGGTTGTGAAGATAATTCTAGCTAGTACACAAGTCGTTCAGCAAAGGCAATAAAGACATGTAATTCATACGTCCAGAAACAAGTCATGCATTCTAGTTTTACTAGGACTACTTCCCATCCTTGGTCTTGTGGAACATAACTGTTATGGCCGTTGATAAGACAGCGTGTTGTAACGTCGTCAAAGGGACGAGGGTTACGTAATGACCAACAGTCTCGTAATAACCTAAAAACCTCATTTCTTACCCCAATTACCGACTCCGTCAATTGTGGGAACGTTTTGTTTAATAGTTGTAGCCCGATGTTCTTGTTCTCACTTTGGTGAGAAGCGAACATTACTAACCCGTAACCATAACATGCTTCTTTATGTTGCATGTTAGCCGCTTTTTCTAAATCACGAAGTCCTATATTCGGATATACTGAGTCAAAATAATTTCTTAACCCGTTGCGTAAAATAGCATTTGGGTTCCCCGCAATATATGCGTCAAAGTAAACACATCGTAACTTATGGATTTCCCAATGTGATATCCCCCATCTTTCGAACGAAAGCCTTTTATAAACCAAGGCATTCTTGGAACGTTCTTCGAATGTCTTACAAACTGATCTCGCCTTAAATAGTTGTGCCGAGGAATTCTGACCGACTCTAGACAAGATTTCATCAATCATGTCTCCGGGTAGGTCTCTTAAAATATTGGGTTGTCTATCCATTTTGTGTTTTTATACTGTAAAATAGACAAGAGTTAGATTCATAAAAAAATACTTATTAATACAAGCATTTTTTACATATATCATAAAGCATAAGCACACTATATTACATATATTACACCACACGAATACAACTATCTTATTCCGACTCGCTCGTTTCTTCTTGTTCGGTTTTGGTTCATTTTACCAAGTTTCTAGGGATATATGATGTTCCCCTAATACGAGCCGTCGTTGTCCACATTGGTTTAGAAAAACCTGGTGGTTTAGAGGTTCCCGGGTCATTGTTACAACTTAAGGACTTCGGGGGTTGACGATACATATAAAGTTCATCGGGGTTGGAATTAGATTTCTCTATTTTTATGCCCTTTCCTTTATTATTTTCTTTTGCCTTTTTAAATTCAGTTGGGGTAATTTATATAACATCATCGGAATTCTCGTCGGAATCCGATTCATCGGAGAATTGGTAATCCTCCCAATATTTTGCTTCCTTGGCGGAAACACCATTGACCATAATTAACCTTGGTCGGTTGGTTGAGGATTCTCTTTTACTTAACCGTTTTATTATTTCCCCAACCGGTTCTATTTCCTCATCCGGTTCCGATTCGTCTTCCGGTTCCGATTCTTCTTCTGGTTCCGACTCTTCTTCCGGTTCCTCTTCGGGAACTTGTGAATCAGTCGACGAATCATTCCAATTTACATTTGACTCTTCATTATTATTAGGTGAGTCAATGGTACTTGTTCTAGAGGTAGACATCTATCACATAATATCAAACGCGTTAAGAGATTAATATATCACATAATATTCACATGTTAAAAATATATAGTTTCCAACAAAATTTGTTAAGCAATCTTTTTTCAAGTAAACACGGTCGAAGTCTAGACTCACTAATGCATCCTAACAAACTCGATAAGACACACTAATGCAAAATTCTGGTTCTCTAAGACCAACGCTCGGATACCAACTGAAATATCCCGTTCTTATTGATTAAAAACGTTTCATATTAATTGATTTCGTTGCGAGGTTTTGACCTCTATATGAGACGTTTTTCAAAGACTGCATTCATTTTTAAAACAAACCATAACCTTTATTTCATAAATAAAGGTTTAAAAGCTTTACGTAGATTATCAAATAATGATAATCTAAAATATCCTGTTTACACACGACCATTACATAATAGTTTACAATACAAATATGTTACATCGAAATCAGTTTCTTAAATGCAGTTTTTACACAATATCATACAAACATGGACTCCAAATCTTGTCCTTATTTTAGTATGCAACAGCGGAAGCTCTTAGTATTCACCTGAGAATAAACATGCTTTAAACGTCAACAAAAATGTTGGTGAGTTATAGGTTTAACCTATATGTATCAAATCTTAACAATAGACCACAAGATTTCATATTTCAATACACATCCCATACATAGAGATAAAAATCATTCATATGGTGAACACCTGGAAACCGACATTAACAAGATGCATATATAAGAATATCCCCATCATTCCGGGACACCCTTCGGATATGATATAAATTTCGAAGTACTAAAGCATCCGGTATTTTGGATGGGGTTTGTTAGGCTCAATAGATCTATCTTTAGGATTCGCGTCAATTAGGGTGTCTGTTCCCTAATTCTTAGATTACCAGACTTAATAAAAAGGGGCATATTCGATTTCGATAATTCAACCATAGAATGTAGTTTCACGTACTTGTGTCTATTTTGTAAATCATCTATAAAACCTGCATGTATTCTCATTCCAAAAATATTAGATTTTAAAAGTGGGATTACAACTCACTTTCACAGATTTTTACTTCGTCGAGAAGTAAGACTTGGCCACTGTTGATTCACGAACCTATAACAATATATACATATATATCAAAGTATGTTCAAAATATATTTACAACACTTTTAAGTCAGCTGTCCTCGTTAGTAACCTACAACTAGTTGTCCACAGTAAGATGTACAGAAATAAATCGATAAATATTATCTTGAATCAATCCACGACCCAGTGTATACGTATCTCAGTATTGATCACAACTCAAACTATATATATTTTGGAATCAACCTCAACCCTATATAGCTAACTCCAACATTCACATATAGAGTGTCTATGGTTGTTCCGAAATATATATATATATATATATATATATATATATATATATATATATATATATATATATATATATATATATATATATATATATATATATATATATATATATATATATATATATATATATATATGTCGACATGATAGGTCGAAACATTGTATACGAGTCTATGGTATCTCAAGATTACATAATATACAATACAAGTTGATTAAGTTATGGTTGGAATAGATTTGTTACCAATTTTCACGTAGCTAAAATGAGAAAAATTATCCAATCTTGTTTTACCCATAACTTCTTCATTTTAAATCCGTTTTGAGTGAATCAAATTGCTATAGTTTCATATTGAACTCTATTTTATGAATCTAAACAGAAAAATTATAGGTTTATAGTCGGAAAAATAAGTTACAAGTCATTTTTGTAAAGGTAGTCATTTAAGTCGAAAGAACGACGTCTAGATGACCATTTTAGAAAACATACTTCCACTTTGAGTTTAACCATAATTTTTGGATATAGTTTCATGTTCATAATAAAAATCATTTTCCCAGAATAACAAATTTTAAATCAAAGTTTATCATAGTTTTTAATTAACTAACCCAAAACAGCCCGCGGTGTTACTACGACGGCGTAAATCCGGTTTTACGGTGTTTTTCGTGTTTCCAGGTTTTAAATCATTAAGTTAGCATATCATATAGATATAGAATATGTGTTTAGTTGATTTTAAAAGTCAAGTTAGAAGGATTAACTTTTATTTGCGAACTAGTTTAGAATTAACTAAACTATGTTCTAGTGATTACAAGTTTAAACCTTCGAATAAGATAGCTTTATATGTATGAATCGAATGATGTTATGAACATCATTACTACCTCAATTTCCTTGGATAAACCTACTGGAAATGAGACAAATAGATCTAGCTTCAAAGGATCCTTAGATGGCTTGAAAGTTCTTGAAGCAGAATCATGACACGAAAACAATTTCAAGTAAGATTTCCTCTCGAAATAAGATTGTTATAGTTATAGAAATTGAATTAAAGTTTGAATATGATTATTACCTTGTATTAGAAAGATAACCTACTGTAAGTAACAAAGGTTTCTTGATCTTGGATGATTACTTGGAATGGATTTAGAAAACTTGGAAGTAAACTTGCAATCTTGGAAGTATTCTTGATTTTATGAAACTATAACTTTTGGAATTTATGAAGAACACTTAGAACTTGAAGATAGAACTTGAGAGAGATCAATTAGATGAAGAAAATTGAAGAATGAAAGTGTTTGTAGGTGTTTTTGGTCGTTGGTGTATGGATTAGATATAAAGGATATGTAATTTTGTTTTCATGTAAATAAGTCATGAATGATTACTCATATTTTTGTAATTTTATGAGATATTTCATGCTAGTTTCCAAATGATGGTTCCCAAATGTGTTAGGTGACTCACATGGGCTACTAAGAGCTGATCATTGGAGTGTATATACCAATAGTACATACATCTAAAAGCTGTGTATTGTACGAGTACGAATACGGGTGCATACGAGTAGAATTGTAGATGAAACTGAATGAGGATGTAATTGTAAGAATTTTTGTTAAGTAGAAGTATTTTGATAAGTGTATTGAAGTCTTTCAAAAGTGTATGAATACATATTAAAACACTACATGTATATACATTTTAACTGAGTCGTTAAGTCATCGTTAGTCGTTACATGTAAACGTTGTTTTGAAACCTTTAGGTTAACGATCTTGTTGAATGTTGTTAACCCATTGTTTATTATAACAAATGAGATGTTAAATTGTTATATTATCATGATATTATGATATATAATATATCTTAGTATGATATATATACAGTTAAATGTCATTACAACGATAATCGTTACATATATGTCTCGTTTCGAAATCATTAAGTTAATAGTCTTATTTTTACATATGTATTTCATTGTTAATACACTTAATAATATATTTACTTATCTTTTAACATAATTAACCAAGTGTATCAATATCTTAATATGATTCATATGTACCTAGTAAGACGTTGTTATAACGATAATCGTTATATATATCGTTTTCGAGTTTCTTAAATTAATAGTCTCATTTTTATGTATATAACTCATTGTTAAAATACCTAATGAGATACATACTTATAATAAAATCATGTTAAATATATATATAACCATATATATGTCATCATATAGTTTTTACAAGTTTTAACGTTTGTGAATCACCGGTCAATTTGGGTGGTCAATTGTCTATATGAAACCTATTTCAATTAATCAAGTCTTAACAAGTTTGATTGCTTAACATGTTGGAAATACTTAATCATGTAAATAACAATTTCATTTAATATATATATAAACATGGTAAAGTTCGGGTCACTACAATATATATGTATATATGTTTTCATAAAGATTGTAATTAAAAAAAATTCTTTTGTACAAACTGTTAATGGTGAAAATATTTTAACGGGTAGATAATACCCGAGGAATATTGAGATTTCACAGTAATAAGTTACTCTATACATTCTTCAAATCTGATTCAACAATCATTTACTATCCTACTTACATCCACAGATATACGTATCCGTTCACCGCAGAATAACCATTTTCATTCAATTTCATATTTGGATTTTGAACTTATCAGAATCCAACAAGTGGCATAATGAAGAAAACATTGGACAAAATAAAATTTGTTAGAAACAAACAAATTAACTATGAGAAAAATCTTGTTAAGAATCCACGCTAACAAAATCCTAGCTAACTGTTCCTAATTCCCTGTTACATTTTAATTATCGCAATTAAATTATCGCAATTTTAATTCTCGCAATTTTATTTATCGTCATTTAATTTCTGTTATTTAATTTACGCACTTTAAATATCGGGACACGTATACAATGTTTTGACATATCATATCGACGTCATCTATATATATTATTTGGAATAATCATAGACACTCTATATGCTGTAATGCTCGAGTTCGCTATACAGGGTTGATGTTGATTCTATAATAATATATATACTTTGAGTTGTGATCGAGTCTGAGACATGTATACAATGGGTCACGATACGTATTAATTAATTCGAATATTATATATTAAACTATACATGAATTATTGATTTACTAACTGTGGACTAGTAATTGTGGACTACCAACATTAAACAATTAAAATGAATTAAAATATTGATAATAACATATGAAACTAAACATTTCTTCAAGTTTGCCACTTGATTTCATCTTAAACCTCATTTGTATCTTGACGATTACAATCTGCGTTCAAACCTTTCATGATTCTGGAAAACACCTCAATCGAGAGGATGAACCAACCGCACCTCATCTACGAAAAGAAAGATTTATGCATATAGTTGTGCACCTGAAAGCACTCGGAACCTGAGTAAACATTTAACACGTATCTGTGCTAGCTCCTTTGGCATTGCTATTACCGAAAATAACATTGTTTTTTTTTTCAAATTAGCCAATTTTGTCACAGCTCTAGCAAGACAACTTCGACACTTTATTCGAATCAACCTTATTATAACCTTGATATATACGTTGTCTTTTCGCCTTCGTTACTAGGGAATCGTTTATATCCCACCGCATTAGTAGTAAACTTACCAACAACTTTATTGATCTTGACTTTTTGAAAAATCATTATTTTTATCGAAACCCTATCCTATTACTCATCCGCATCTTGTAACAAGAATTGCTATACCAGCTACCGAGAATCTGCAATCAGTATTTTGAATCTCGTAAGCGTCCTACATCAATAGTTGTATGTGTACATATAACATTTATCTCTTAGAATTATGATCTTTCATTCTGAAATTCTGAACAGCACATTAGTCTACCAATCAGTTCTTTGAATTTTGAGAAAGCTGATAAAGCAGCGAAAAACTGTTGATGACTTTAACAGTCAAAAGTATGATGATAAAGAATGGAGTGTTGGAAACGCTCAATAGAAAATTTAGTACCGAAAAGCGAATTATGCGAAACCATGAAGGAGACTCTGCGCAAATCACAAGGACTAAACTTGTACATAAAGAATCCTGATGATTCTGTTTCCGATGAACCCTTTAGAGAATATCCTGCTCCGAAGTCATGTTAAAATCTTGCAAAAAAAATTTTCCTTATCAACCTTCGAACTTAGAAATTCCAAAATATCATCATAAATATCTTCGATATTTCTGAAGATATTTTCATAAATATTCTCATCCGAAATTATATACGTCTTCGTGCTATCTGTAATACATTATGTTGGAAATTTCTGTAAAATCTAAGAATAAACCGTGAATGAATTCTGAAGTAGTGTTGGGAACTGAAGTATGAATTAGTATAATATAATGACACTTGATCAACGTGATTATATTACAGTAAGTCATGCTGAGTTTTTTTAATGGAATGTGATGATTCACATACTCTACCATCATCATATGACATGTTACATGACTCTTACAGTCTATCTAATCTCTAAAATCATCAAGAACATACATTCTTGATAATTCTATTTTTTATCTTGAATTCTGGTAATTTAACCAATCAATATCGTGCTATTACAATTTCTATCTTAGAACATTAGTCATGTTCATTCGAACTTCATACTTACGAAATTCTGAACCATTATTCGCTTGACTTAAAGTCGAGAAGAGGAAAACAAAAGGATGGGACTCCAAAATATAGAGGAAACAAAGGAAGTGGATTTATAGTGAAAAAAAAAAATCTGGCAGGTAATCGAAACAGATTATCGCATTTAACCAAAGAGGATCATAATTCTCTTAATTGCCGAAGAATCAAATCTTATTTCAAAAATTATCTCTAAATTCCTTGAATTTCGGAAATCAACCGTGACTACGTCACTGGTTAGGACAAACCTGTATTTACTCATTTCACTCTTTTTGCGATAGCTTCATTTATACTCTTCGCATAATTGAATTATTACTAAATGATGGTAAAACTCTATTTATCAACCTATATTCGTCATGAAAATATATTTATTGTTAGCCATGACCATCTCAATCAAATTTCGGGACGAAATTTCTTTAACGGGTAGGTACTGTGACGACCCGGGAATTTCTGACCAAATTTAAACTAAATCTTTATATGATTTCGACACGATAAGGAAAGTCTGTAAAGTTGAGTCTCAAAACTTGTGAACTATTTTTATGAATTCAATTTGACTTTCGACTACTCCCGACGATTCACGAACCTATAAATGTAAATAGAAATATACATATAATTAACCATACATATAAATAATCATATATTGTAAAATAAATATAGTAGAGAACTAATAAGTGATTTAATTATTATGGAAGATAAATTAAAATAACTAAAATTTGTTACTAAATGATTTCGAACATAAATTGTCAACGATTAATAAAGTATTAAGCGTATAATGTTATACTTTGAGTTTAGATTGTTTTGATGTATATAACTAATACATTTATCTAAGAAATGAATCTGGATATGTAAAACATAATTATACATAGTAATTTGAATATATATATATATATATATATATATATATATATATATATATGATACATAAAAATGATTATTACTACATGTATATTGATAAAATGTATAATTATTAAATAAATGTTATTACATAAGTATTAAATAATACATAATTAATTAATATGTAATGTATATGTATTAAATTTATTTGGAAATAAAATATAAATGTTATACTAATATTACTTGCATTATTATCAGTAAATATTAACATTAACGTCTGTACTGTTATTATTACATATATTATATATAATATATTGATATAAAAATTTAAAACATGTAACTTGTTATATATTAATTATTACTTTCATCATTATTATTAATACTAATACTAATATTAATAATTAATATCAGTATTAGTTATACTATTATAGATAACATATATATATAAAGTTTGATGCATTTAATTTTTGTTATCATTATTAGTACCATTGTTATTAGTAAAATTATAATTTTAATTATTATTATGATTGATAAAAGTATTAATATTAATTTGATTATTAAAAATATCATTTTGTTTAAAGTTATTATTATCATCATTCTTATTAATATTATTATGATATTAATATTATTATCTTTATTATTATTATTATTATTATTATTATTATTATTATTATTATTAGTTTCATTATTATTATTAATATTAATTAATATTAAATATTAATGGTTGTATTATTAAAATTAATATAAAAATATATATACATATATATGAAAAATTGATACAAGTATGGTTTTAAGACATAATTTATTATTATTATATTTATTAACAGAATTATAATTATAATATATATAATCAGATATATAAAATTTGTATCGCATATAATCTGTTTAACTTCAACATCAGTTATATTCTATCGTCCTTTCTGTCTAAAATTTGTCTCACAATCGATTCCAATCCATATATATACGCGAAAATCAGTTGAAGGTCAGAATCAGACTTTTATTTTTTTTTCTTATTTGTATATTACTGATGGAATAAAATCTTGTCGATCAATCTGCAATATATCAAACGATTTTCTCACAAGTTGTTATCATATACAGTCGACTTCGCACCCTCAAGATCAATTTATAATCACCTGTGACTTATAATATTTGTTAAAGTATATTTTTTTTATTACACAGCCCGTTAAACTCTGTTCTTCACAATTTCATCCAAACCTTGAATTTGAATTTCATTCCAAAATCTGTAAGTGCTATGTTGTTAGAAATCTTCTGTCTAAACTGCTTGCAAAGTTTCAAATTCCAATCTTTAATATCGAGCAAGAATTTTGGAGTCAAACTTTTGGTTTTAAAAAGTCAAACGTTGTTCAAAGATCAAATTGGAGTCTTAAGTGTCGTTTTTATTGAAATTGATGGACCATAAGGTTTTTATGAATTATTATCAACACAATTCATGTTACAAGTATCAGCTAAAACAATGTTAAAATCAAAAACCAAAAATTTTATTTTTTTTGTTTCAACAGCGACTGCTGCAGCTTGTTCTATACATATATAATTTTTTTTTTCTTTTCTTTTTCGAATCAGGTAAATTTAAAACACATTTATAAATCGTTTTCCTGTTCTATTACGAGTTTAAAACAAACAGAATAAGTTTTGGTACGCGCTCTGGTCGATTTTAGAATTGAGAAGAAGAAGAAATTAGGGAATAAAGGAAAATACGGTTTATAATTATTTGAAAGGGGTTTTAAATCAGAAAACGTAAACAGCTGGAATGGTCAAGGGTGTTGTGTGCTAGCGTGAGGTCATGGGTTCGAGCCCGGTTTGGGACGTTTTATTTTTAGAAGAACCTTTGAGGTAGTTATTAATTTTTAAAAATTATTATTATTACTATTATTATTATTATTATTAATATTAATTTTATCATTGTTGTTATTGATATTATAATTTATATTTGCTTGAATTATCATTATTTGTTAGTATTATTAATATGCATAATGAAAATTAGGGTTATTATTATGATTAGTATTATTAATTAGTGTTATTATTACAAGAATTATAACTATATTTATGAATGTCATTACTAATATATGTATTATTATTATTAACATGTTTAGGATTACTATTATTATCATTAATATGAAAACAATAAAATTTATTTTTATTTTCTTTAATTAGTATCATTTTATAATTATAGTATTATTATTATCATTATTAATAATATTATTACTATTATTAGTATTATCATTATTCATAAAGTTATTATTATTAGTAACTTATTAATGTTAAAAACTATTATTTTTAACAAATAAATAATTTTGTATATAAAATGTATTTAGTACATAACTATATACATTAACATTATCTAGATAAATAATTACAGGTAACAAACTATTGATTTTCAAACATAATAATAATAATGTATATATACGTACATGTATATATACGGATATATATATATATATATATATATATATATATATATATATATATATATATATATATATATATATATATATATATTAATATAACTAAATGAATAGATATTAATCATTTTAAAATATATATATGCAAAATAAATATATATAACATATAATTTAAGATATAATATGAGTATATGTTTTTAAATGGAATTTAAAATAAATCCTATATAACTACAAATATACATATAAATAATATATAATAATAAATAAAATTAGGTGATTTCCATTATATGTTTTAATATATATACAAATGATATAGGCTCGTGAATCCAAGGCCAACCCTACATTGTTCAATGTCGTCATATGTATTTTTACTACAAAATACAGTATTGTGAGTTTCATTTGCTCCGTTTTTAAATGCTTTTGTAATATATATTTTTGAGACTGAGAATACATGCGCTGCTTTTATAATTGTTTTACGAAATAGACACAAGTACTTAAAACTACATTGTATGGTTGGATTACTATACCGAATATCGCCCCTTCAAGTCTGGTAGCCTAAGAATTAGGGAAATGGCCCCTAATTGACGCGAATTCTAAAGATAGATCTATGGGCCTAACAAACCCCATTCTGGAATTTGGAATGCTTTAGTACTTTGATTAAATGGTGATTACGATTACCAGTATATGGCATACTTGCGAGTATGCGGGGGATATTCTATATGCATTATGTTAATGTCGGTTACCAGGTGTTCATCATACGAATAGATTTTTATACACTTGTGAGTGTAAGGTTGTTTATGAAAAATGAAAATCTTGTGGTCTATTAAAATAATGGAAATGATTGTTTATGATAAACTAATGAATTCACCAACCTTTTGGTTGACACTTTAAAACATGTTTATTCTCAGGTATGAAAGAAATCTTCCGCTGTGCATTTGCACATATTAGAGATATTACTTGGAGTCATTCATGACATATTTCAAAAGACGTTGCATTCGAGTCGTCGAGTTCATCAAGATTATTACTAAGTCAATTATAGTTGGATATATTATGAAATGGTATGCATGCCAACTTTCAATTTAATGAAAGTTTGTCTTTTAAAAACGAATGCAATGTTTGTAAAATGTATCATATAGAGGTCAAGTACCTCGCGATGTAACCAAATGTAATGTATTCGTCCAAGACACACGGCTATAGTCTAGACCCACTAATGTGCCCTACGGTTAGACACACTAATGTATCCTAGTTCCCTATAGCCAAGGCTCTGATACCAAATGTAACAACCCCGTCAAAAATCCCTTTAATGGAATATTAACGCTGGTCCCAGTGCTTGGCTTGACTTATACATAACCGCAATATTCTACAGCGAAAGCAATTAATACCTAAGAATAACAACACGCAAAAACAGGTCAACAAATAATGTTGGTGAATCTACAGGTTTAAAATAATGTAACAGTATCTGAAAAACAGTTATCAGAAAAATAGTTTAGTTTCCTTGATCACGAGATGCCATCGTTTGCATAACCCGAGCACCTGAATACTAGCAATGACCCGAGTATAGAAGCCACTATACCCGCCTTACCTCGTAAAATGTTATACACTTGTTCAAATGTATTTAATGTTCAAAGTAAATGCACCACAGTTTTTATAGCGGGTGAGGTTGTTAACCTAACGGATCCGTCCATCTAAATTGTGCTTACACCGATGGTATTAAAAGTATTCAAGCTAGAGGCTTTTTGAACAAACTCATTATGCATATGTGTTGTACTCATGTCAATACAAAGTATTTGAAAATGTAAATATAACAGCGTGTATTCTCATCCCTGAAAATATGTAAAAAGCGGGACTGTAGACTCACCTTTGAATAAGCTCGGATTGAAAAGTGAACAATTCACTTGTACGGTTTATTGCCGAGTAATGCAACCTAGGTATACGTATTTAGGTTGGTCAATATATGTATCTTAAATAAGTGTGGTTTCATAGTGTACGTTGTCTTATTGCTCGACTCGACGCGTTTCAAAGTAAAAGTCAACTATATCATGCAAGTCAAACAAAGTCAACCGAAGTCAAACCGAAAGTCAAACTTGGTCAATGTAGTCAAATAAAGTCAACATCAGTAGGTTCATGTCAAATATTGGTCAAAATGTCAAACCTAAGTCAAACAATACGTTTTAGGTCATGAATGATCATTTTCACAATTTCAGTTTATCGTCATGCACAAAGTTTATGAACACGTAGCATACTTAGCACATTATCTCATAGTACAAAATTCAAGTAAATATAAAAAACTCCAGATCATAAATATACTTAAAATCGATTCCAAAAAGTTCAGCCAGGGACTCATACGACAATTAAAAGTCAGGAATCAGAAGGGATACATTTGGGGTGTGCCAAGTCAGTTTCTGACCGCCACTGATTTCATTTTGGCTATAACCGGATTTAGGAACATGAAATTGATACAAGACCAGTGTCCATACTTCAAGTACAAATCAAAGTAACACATAGCAAAAATCTAGCAACTTTTGTTTAGCCAATTTGTACAGTTTATTCGTGCAAGTTGAACATTCAGTCTTAAGCTCAAATCAGAATTCACATAAAGTATGGCTCTATTGTGCCCAATGCATAAGGTTTCAGAGATTGACATAAACTAAAAATAAGTCACATATCATTTTAAGTTTCATTTTCCAGAAGCATACATGCTCAATCAATAAACACAATCCACAGAGTACAAAATCGTGAGCAAGTTACATATTCGATTCTCATTTAGTTAGTCACATTCGCACGCGATTATCCGAAGATATAGATACAATTAGCCTATGATATCCACATTAAAGATGAAGTAATTTTTGTATAATTTTAAAATATGCAAATCCTTAACCACAGAAGTTAACACATTTTATCATACAAGGTTATTTTCATGCAAGTGCTGTATAAAACTACTTTTACACTAATTCAAGCATATCTCGAGCTATACATAAGCAAACGACATGATATCCTAGTCTAAATTGAGTGTTTTTAAATTATATTTCCAGTGGTATAAGTCTCACATGCCAATTCATTGTCTATCAATGCCAGATTTCTGATCAAGCAACAAAAACACAACGATAATTCAAATTGACATAATCATACGGAAACGAAATCAAGCGAATCCAAAGCCTAAAATCAATAGTTTTTCGCAAGAAATCTGATTATAACATAATATTTAACATTTGGAAAACCTAATTTTTCTGATCAAGCAATAACAAATTCGTATTTAAACCCTAGCGCATCAAACAATCAAAATAACGATAACGATTAACACGTACGCGTATAGACTTGAGCAATTGACAACATAACTATGAAACTCTTATAAAAATCAGATTTTAAGATTTAGGGTTTATGCAATTATACCTTAGATCGCTAAAAGAATTATACCAACGCGTAGAGGAGATCGAGAATTGCAAGTTTGATGTTCAAGGCTTGAGCAAAAATTGAATTTTTGATGGTGGTATTGGTGGTGAAGGTCGATGGCCAAGAAGGGAGGGAGGAGCCAAGAAAATTCGATTGGTATGCTGTGTTTGTGAGGGTTACAGTGTTTTAGGTTATCACTTAAGCATTTATATCAAGCCCTAACTCTCCTAATTAACACTTAAGTCCCTAAAGTAGTAAAAATTAACAAAATAAGGGTCGGGAGGGGGGTGTTCGGCCGTGGCCCACTTGGGATGGGTTCCCGGGCTCGTGTTTTGCAATTTTGTGTAATCGTGGTCCGTTTTAAGTGTCGTTTAGTCGTACCGAAGGCCCGGAACGCTAACCCGATCGTTAAACGCAACCAATTGTTTAATTTATTAAAAACCCAATAAATTAAATATTTTAAAAAGTTAATAATTAATAAAATTAATTATTAAAATAAACCCGAGCGTTTCGTTGCTCAAAAAGCTATTATCAAAATCGTATCGTTTTTATCGTATTTCATTATCCGAAATATTTATTTGAATTAATATCAACCCATATTAATTATTGAAACTCTCCGAAGATCAAGTTCGCATTTAATACACATAAACGCATAAAAGTTAAATAATCGCCGTTAAATAAACTAACGGAAGGTTAACGGAAGTAACGGAAAAATCAGGGTTGTTACATTACCCACCTGTTATTGAAAATTTCATCCCGAAATTTTAGTGATCGTCCGCTGAAGTAGTTTCCTCGGGAAACAATTGCGGATATTTCAGCCTCATCTGGTCTTCACGCTCTCACGTGAACTCTGGTCCTCTTCTCGCGTTCCACCGAACTTTAACGATAGGAATTCTGCTTTGCTTCAACTGTTTGACCTCACGGCCCAAGATTTCAACAGGTTCCTCAATGAAATAAAGTTTGTCGTCGATACGTAGTTCCTCTAAAGGAATAATCAAATTATCATCGGCTAGGCACTTCTTTAGATTGGATACATGGAAAACGTCATGAATACCGCTGAGTGTTTGTGGCAGTTCCAATCTATAAGCTACTGGTCCAACTCTTTCAGTTATCTCAAACGGTCCAACATATCTAGGACTCAGTTTACCTCGTTTCCCAAATCGTACAACGCCCTTTCAAGGTGATACCTTAAGCATAACCTTGTCACCAACTTGGAACTCTATGTCCTTCCGTCTAACATCGATGTAACTCTTTTGACGGCTTCGAGCCGTCCTCAGTCGTTCCTGAATCTATAGGACTTTCTCAGTTGTCTCCTGAATAATCTCAGGACCTGTCAACTGACTATCTCCCAATTCGCTCTAACAAACGGGAGATCTACACTTCCCTCCGTATAATGCCTCGAAAGGTGCAGCTTTAATACTCGCATGGTAGCTGTTATTGTATGAGAACTCAGCTAGTGGTAAATACTTATCCCATCCGTTTCCGAAATCAATGAAACACGCTCTCAGTATGTCCTCAAAAGTCTGAATAGTTCGTTCGCTCTGGCCATCCGTCTGGGGGTGATATGCTGTACTCATATCTAAACGGGTCCTCATTGCTTTCTACAATGATTGCCAAAACCTGGAAGTAAATCTGCTGTCGCGATCGGATATAATGGATATAGGCACTCCATGCCTAGAGACGACTTCCTTATTGTAGATCTGAGCCAACTTCTCCATTTTATCAGTTTCTCTTATCGGTAAGAAGTGTGCAGACTTAGTGAGACGATCCATGATAACCCAAATAGTATCGTGACCTCCCGCCGTTCTTGGTAGATTCGTAATGAAGTCCATGGAAATACCTTCCCACTTCCACTGGGGAATCTCTGGGTGAGTTAATAATCCTGATGGCTTCTGATGTTCAGCCTTGACTTTAGCGCAAGTCAAGCACTTCCCGACATAGGTAGAAATGTCAGCTTTTAAATTTGGCCACCAATAAAACGCCTTCAAATCTTGGTACATTTTATCTGATCCAGGATGAATTGAGTATCTCGAATTGTGTGCTTCCTCCAACACTAGTTCTATTAATCCACCAAACTTTGGCATCCAAATTCGGTTAGCAAAGTACCGTGTTCCGTCCTCCTTGATGTCAAACTTCTTATCCATTCCTCTGAGAAATTCAACATCGACATTTTCTTGTTTCATGGCTTCTTGTTGTGCTTCGCGGATTCGTGATGTAAGATTTGTACGGACAACTATGTTAAGCGCTTTAACCCTAAGAGGTCTCTCTCGCTCTTTTCTGCTTAAAGCATCCGCCATAACATTCGCCTTGCCCGGATGGTATTGAAGTTTGCAGTTATAATCGTTAAGTAGTTCCATCCAACGTCGTTGTCTCATGTTGAGCTGTTTCTGATCGAATATGTGCTGTAAACTCTTATGGTCAGTGAAGATAGTGAACTTGGTTCCAAACAGGTAGTGTCTCCACATTTTAAGTGCAAAGACAATAGCTCCTAACTCAAGGTCATGCGTAGTGTAGTTCTGCTCGTAAATCTTTATCTGACGCGATCCATAAGCAATAACCTTGTTTCGTTGCAAAAGCACGCAACCCATTCCTTGACGTGAGGCATCACAATAAACAACAAAATCTTCACTTCCCTCAAGTAGAGACAATATTGGTGCAGTTGTTAACTTTTCCTTCAACAACTGAAATGCAGTCTCTTGCGATTCTAACCACTCATACTTCTTGCCCTTATGAGTCAACGCAGTCAATGGTCGGGCAATCTTAGAGAATCCTTCAATGAATCTCCTGTAGTAACCATCCAGACCCAAAAATTGCCGAATCTGCGTTGGCGTCTTTGGAGTCTCCCAATTCTTAACCGATTTAATCTTTGCTGGGTCGACCTGTATTCCATTAGCCCCTACAACATGGCCAAGAAATTGTACTTTCGGTAACCAAAAGTCACACTTAGAGAACTTTGCATACAACTGTTCTTCTCTAAGCATAGTCAATATCGAACGTAGATGCTGCTCGTGCTCTTCTCTGTTCTTGGAGTACACCATTATATCATCAATAAACACAATGACGAATTTATCTAGGTATGGTTTACACACACGGTTCATGAGGTCCATGAACACTGCCTGTGCGTTCGTCAAACCAAACGATATCACTGTAAACTCATAATGTCCATAACGTGTTCTAAACGCTATCTTCGGGACATCAGCTTCTTTGACTCTCAATTGGTGATACCCGGATCTCAAATCAATCTTCGAATAACAACTGGATCTCTGTACTTGATCAAATAAGTCATTAATCCTCGGTAGCGGATACCGATTCTTGATTGTCAACTTTTTCAATTCTCTATAGTCGATACACAATCTCATCGACCCATCTTTCTTCTTAACAAACAAGACCGGAGTTCCAACTTGAAAATTCATGGCTATATGACCCGCCTTCTAGTACCGGTCACAAATTAGGGCATTACAACTCTGATGTTTTTCACCACGGGAAGCTCTTGTAGTTCTAAAGGTGCAAGTCCGTATATTGTACGCGTAACGGGTGCAGCTGCTGGCACCAAATCAATCCGAAATTCGACTTCATGGTAGGGTGGACGTGTAACCTCAGGGTAATCTCTAATAGTTGGGAAATATTCGGGTCTCTTAAGTGTCGGCTCATATTTACTCCCATGTGCCGGATTTGCGAGACATTCTCATCTCATGTACTTCTGAACCTTCGAGTAATTAGTGTAACATGATGGTGTACTGATCTCTTCTCCATACACTATTATCATTGGTGAAAGAAATTTGAATAGTCTTCTGGTCGTAGCTGCCTCGGTTGTATCATCAGATAACCAGTTTGATTCAACCACGAGGTTAAAACTTCCTAGTTTAATAGTTCTATAGAGTACACGTTGTCTAAGGAAGGTACATGGTTATAAACGTTGTGACCAAATTCTCTAGCATTAAAGTTTCTATCAGCACCGGTGTTGACAACATATATAAACATTATGATTGATGAGTAGGAACAATTTCGTGGCGAATTTTATGGAAAACGGAAATGAACAAGGTGTAATGGCAACTCGAACAAAATCTGATATTTAATCGAAAAGGGTTGGTACAGACTCCCAGACGTATGTGTCTTGCGGGAAACAGATGAAGTGCAGTTCGCGTCGATGTGTTCAAAGTTGGTTGGTAATATTTGTGGGTATAATGAAAATGATTAACGCTTAAGAAAAGTACATTGGAATAGAATGAGGAAGGATACGGTAACAAGTAGTACTTACTAATAGCAATGAGTGATGGCGTTAGCGATAAGTAGCGATGGGTTGTGATAAGCAGTGATGATAGTAGTGATGTATAAGTTGTTAGATATCAATGGGTTGTGATAAAACTACTTTTACACTAATTCAAGCATATCTCGAGCTATACATAAGCAAATGACATGATATCCTAGTCTAAATTGAGTGTTTTTAAATTATCTTTCCAGTGGTATAAGTCTCACATTCCAATTCATTGTCTATCAATGCCAGATTTCTGATCAAGCAACAAAAACACAACGATAATTCAAATTGACATAACTTAATCATACGGAAACGAAATCAAGCGAATCCAAAGCCTAAACTCAATAGTTTTTCGCAAGGAATCTGATTATAACATAATATTTAACATTTGGAAAACTTAATTTTTCTGATCAAGCAATAACAAATTCGTTTTTAAACCCCAGCGCATCAAACAATCAAAATAACGATAACGATTAACACGTACGCGTATAGAGTTGAGCAATTGACAACATAACTATGAAACTCTTATAAAAATCAGATTTTAAGATTTAGGGTTTATACAATTATACCTTAGATCGCTAAAAGAATTATACCAACTCGTAGAGGAGATCGAGAATTGCAAGTTTGATGTTCAAGGCTTGAGCAAAAATTGAATTTTTGATGGTGGTATTGGTGGTGAAGGTCGACGGCCAAGAAGGGAGGGAGAAGCCAAAAAAAGTCGACTGGTATGCTGTGTTTGTGAGGGTTACAGTGTTTTAGGTTATCACTTAAGCATTTATATCAAGCCCTAACTCTCCTAATTAACACTTAAGTCCCTAAAGTAGTAAAAATTAACAAAATAAGGGTGGGGAGGGGGGGTGTTCGGCCGTGGCCCACTTGGGATGGGTTCCCGGGCTTGTGTTTTGCAATTTCGTGTAATCGTGGTCCGTTTTAAGTGTCGTTTAGTCGTACCAAAGGCCCGGAACGCGAACCCGATTGTTAAACGCAACCAATTGTTTAATTTATTAAAAACCCAATAAATTAAATATTTTAAAAAGTTAATAATTAATAAAATTAATTATTAAAATAAACCCGAGCGTTTCGTTGCTCAAAAAGCTATTATCAAAATCGTATCGTTTTTATCGTATTTTATTATCCGAAATATTTATTTGAATTAATATCAACCCATATTAATTATTGAAACCCTCCGAAGATCAAGTAGGCATTTAATACACATAAATGCATAAAAGTTAAATAATCGCCGTTAAATAAACTAACGAAAGTAACGGAAAAATCAGGGTTGTTACAATTTATCGTCATTTAATTTCTGTTATTTATTTTACGCACTTTAAATATCGGGACACATATACAATGTTTTTACATATCATATCGACGTCATATATATATATATATATATATATATATATATATATATATATATATATATATATATATATATATATATTATTTGGAATAATCATAGACACTCTATATGCTGTAATGCTCGAGTTCGCTATACAGGGTTGAGGTTGATTCTATAATAATATATATACCTTGAGTTGTGATCGAGTCTGAGACATGTATACAATGGGTCACGATACGTATTAATTAATTCGAATACTATATATTAAACTATACATGAATTATTGATTTACTAACTGTGGACTAGTAATTGTGGACTACCAACATTGGACATTAAAATGAATTAAAATATTGATAATTACATATGAAACTAAACATTTCTTCAAGTTTGCCACTTGATTTCATCTTAAACCTCATTTGTATCTTGACAATTACAATCTGCGTTTAAACCTTTCATGATTCTGGAAAGCACCTCAATCGAGAGGATGAACCAACCGCACCTCATCTACGAAAAGAAAGATTTATGCATATAGTTATGCACCTGAAAACACTCGGAACCTGAGTAAATGTTTAACACGTATCTGTGCTAGCTCCTTTGGCATTGCTATTACCAAAAATAACATTGAAATTTTTTTCAAATTAGCCAATTTTGTCACAGCTCCAACAAGACAACTTCGACACTTCATTCGAATCAACCTTATTATAACCTTGATATATATGTTGTCTTTTCGCCTTCGTTACTAGGGAATCGTTTATATCCCACCGCATTAGTAGTAAACTTACCAACAACTTTATTGATCTTGACTTTTCGAAAAATCAATATTTTTATCGAAACCCTATCCTATTACTCATCCGCATCTTGTAACAAGAATTGCTATACCAGCTACCGAGAATCTGCAATCAGTATTTTGAATCTCGTAAGCATCCTACATCAATAGTTGTATGTGTACATATAACATTTCTATCTTAGAACATTAGTCATGTTGATGTGCGTAGAGGTGTATACAAAATAGTTATATTTTTACTACAAAATACTATTAAATACGATACAATTTTACACACGTTATTTATTTATTTATTTATAGAGTGGATATACCTAAACCTTGCTACAACACTTATAGGCAGTGTACCTAATCGTACAGTAGTGTAGTTTTTAGTAAGTCCGGTTCGTCAACAGGGAACTCGCCAAGTTTAACGCTATATTTTTAAAACTATATTTGTAAAAATATAAATATATATATATAAGTAGTATTATTATTATTATAAAAGGGAGATTTTTACCGTTTAATGACCGATTTGTCGATTTTAAAACTTATGTCGCAGTTAAAACCTAATGTAAAATATTAAATATATAAAAGACTTAAATTAAAGCGTAAAGTAAATAACGATAATGAAATTGCGATAAATAAAAGTGCGATAAATAAAATTGCGATAATTAAAAATTACGATAATTAAAAGTGCAATTAAATAAAATGACAGTAAATAAAAGTGCGATAATTAAAAGTGCAATTAAATATGAAATAAAGGAATTATGCTTATTTAAACTTCCGTAATCATGATGTTTGACGTGATGATTTTAGTTTATTACCATGGGTTAATTGTCCTTTATCCTGGATTATTCAATATGTCCATACGGTTTTGTCCATAATAGTCCATCAGTCATAAATATAAAGTGCTAGAGTCTTCATCAAATTTTCCTTATACCCGAAGTCAAATATTCCAACTAATTGGGGATTCGAATTGTAACAAGGTCTTAATACTTTGTTTAATAAATACACCAGGTTATCGACTGCGTGTAATCCTAGGTTTTATTACTTTGTTAACAATTACACCAATTACCCTTGAATGTAATCCACCCCTGTTTCAACTAGTCCATTAACAATTAATCCAGTTCCGTGTCCGGTAAAATGAACAATTATTGGTATTTATAGATATCCCGCCCACCGTACCCAGTCAAGCGTATGTGGTTATATATAAATACGTCAAATTATAAGTCTATATATTAAATTAACGAGGTATCATTTAGTTAATATAAAGCCCATTAATAGCCCATAGTCTAATTTCCACAAGTGTGTTCTTTTATCCAAACCCCAATTATGGTACAAAGTCCAATTACCCAATTTTAATATTTAGCCCAACATCACGATTACTTCGGCTTAAGTAAGCATAATAATAACTTAGCTATGAGACATTAATTTAAAAAGGTTGAACATAACTTACAATGATTAAAAATAGCGTAGCGTTACACGGACAGAATTTCGACTTACACCCTTACAACATTCTCTAACATACCCTTATTATTAGAATTTAAAATTAAAATTAAAATTAAAATATATATATATATATATATATATATATATATATATATATATATATATATATATATATATATATATATATATATATATACGTTGAGAGTAAGAGAGGAAAGAAAAAGATGTGTTGATAATCGGCCAGAACATGCGAAATTTATATGAGTGTGGCCTGCTACAGGAGCCATGCGATCGCATGGAAATTACTCTTCCAGGCCACGCGATCGCATGGCCAGCTGGGAGAGTTCACATGTGCTTGTTTTCTTCTTGCCGACGGTTTTAAATAAATATATATAATATATAAATAATTTTAAGAATTATTTAAATATTATATTATATTTATGTGCATAGTTGACTTGTAATTTTTAGTCCGTTGCGTCGAGCGTTGAGAGTTGACTCTGGTCCCGGTTCCGGATTTTCGAACGTCCTTGCGTACAATTTAATATCTTGTATTTTGCGTTTCGCGTCTTGTACTCTTGTAATTTTGAGACGTTTCTCATCAATAATTTGTACCACTTTGATTGTACTTTGTACTTTTTAGCTTTTTGGTCGTTTGCATCTTCAATTCGTCAAATCTGCCTTTTGTCTTCACCTTTTATTATTTAAACGAATATCACTTGTAAATAGAACAATTGCAACTAAAAGCTTGTCTTTCTTGAGAGATAATGCTATGAAATATATGTTCGTTTTTAGCATTATCAAATATTCCCACACTTGAGCGTTGCTTGTCCTCAAGCAATATAGTCTTGAAACAAAAATACTAGAATCACTTCTTTATTCTTCACACTTTGTACATCAGTGATTTCTATACGGCGGTATGAACAATGGTAGTAACGTTGTGGTTTACAGTCCCACATGGCTATGAAAATTTAGATCCTTAAGGAAATTGGATCTTTATGAAAACATTTTTTGAAAATTCAATCTAGCTTTTACCCTAGATAAGTTTTCCGGAATAACCCTTCACCGGTGTTTGCAAAATCTTTTTGTGGGTTTGTTGGGTTTCAGATTTGAAAATTTTAGCTCAAAACTTGCGTTTTTGTGTCACCCACTTGCTAACCTTGTATTGGGAAAGCAACACGTCCAGTTTACTTACTCCGTATATTACCTTTCGGTAAACTACCGTCCGGTTGTAAAGGAAAGCGTTGAACAAGCAACTGTTAAGGCAATGTCCCCTGACATGCTTTTAATTATGGTCTATAACGTGTCGGATGCAATTACTATCCTTTGTAGGAGCAATAGTAAAGATCACTCTATAATTTTTCGGTCTGGCACAAGGTCCTGTCTTTAACCATGCTATGCAATCACCGTTCTTACGGTTGACACCCGATTTGGTTCAGGTGACCTAATGAATTCCAGGTGAATTCCTAGAATTTTACGTTCAATGGTAATGAACGCATTAAAAATGGATTTTCAGAAAACAAATCGGTTTGTAGTTTTGATCAAAATATTTTCTCGTTCAAGCTCGAGTTTAGATATCATCGAATTCCATGAGTTTGTAATTCTCAATCTTTAAAGATCAATCTCAAGGATTGAGTAATATCAGTCTTAAAAGCTGATTTTTGATCTTTAAGGAGATTATCCTTTCCGGGGATCCGATTCATTAGTCTTATCAAGCTAATTTACACGGCGTCCTCCCCATTTTACGAGACAGATCCTCTCATGGTTAGGATAAGTCTGACCACTTGGCGACCCTGTTTGATGCCGAGGTCCGTGGATTTCCAGCTGATTTTCGAGAAAAATTTTCAAGGTTTTTCGTATACTCTACAACTGGTCTGGACGACAACTTCCTGACTTAAATCAAGAAGCGCGTGTCTTTTTCGGAAGACTTTACTTCCTTTTAATGATGGAATTGATTCATCGTGTAGATCCATCTTTTCTATCAAATATATTATAAGAAATTGGGTAAAACTGATAAAATTGTCCAAAACAAAAGTATCTTCAGTTATTTGTACAAAAATATGTGATATATGTTTTAAATAACTTGGTAAATTTTTTCCACACTTGGCTTTTATTTTCCTTTCTTTGCCTTTTTATTGTCCTCTGTTCCATTTTAAATGAATTCTAACATTTTGGGTTGTTTCTCAATTTATGTCCTTTCCGAGGTAACAATAATTTCGGTGTTAACACCTAGTTTTATCGTTCATAAATATGTTTAAACATGATTTTAAGTTCATTTAATTGAAAATTTTGAAATTTTTTACTAGAATTGGGTAGTTAGTATATAAGACTAGGGCTGTTCTTTATTATCAGAGAGCACTAGATTCTAATACAACTACTGCGTTACTTGTATTTTTAATGGTAACCAAGTGTATAAGTCAAACCTTTTTTAAAAATCCGAAAGAATTTAACCCCTTCTCACACTTAAGATCTTGCAATGCCCTCATTTGCAAGAAATCTGTAACAATTTAAATTATTGAGGGTGATTAGCGTAGAAAAATGATTAAATTTTACTAAAGTTTCCAAACATATTGGCGTTTGTTTGTTGAATGATAAATGGTGCACATCATTTGTTCATTTCGTCTTGTTGTTACATCACATTTGTTTTTCGTTTTGTCGTCAAAATTAGTAGCTTTTGCTGAACTTAATGCCAGTCTTTGAAAATGCGCTGTTTTACCCTGTTGTGTACAATTGACAATATACATACATACAAATATAAACATGCATGGTAATTTGAAATGGGACTTAAAATTCCACTTTCTAATCAAATATGAAATATTAGTACAACATAATAAAAATATTAAACATTACATAAAAGTATCAATATTTGTAAGTTTAAACATAAATAAATAAAAATAATAAAAAATAAAAATCATAGAAATCACCAACGGGAACTATATCAATCTAGATAGGGGTTCTAGTTCATGTCGTCGGTCGGGTTCCATGGTTGGTGATAGGTGTACTGGTAGGCCTGGTTAGGGTCGTAGAGAGTATATGGTGGTCTCATCTCGGGCTGGTGTGGAGGATAGTAAGCGGGTCGGGTCGGTACGTAGTGATCCTGAGGTGATGGCCGGCTCATGATCTGACGCTGATGATAGTCCCATCTATCATGCTGTCGTTGCCTAGAATGCTCGTACTCATTCCGGGATTGCCACTGCTCGTACGTCTATGTCTCTCTTCGTTTGTCATTTCTACCTCATCTACACGCTGGTAGATGTCAGTCATAGCCTCCCTAATGACATCCTTAATGTCATCTGCTTCCTCCATTTCCTCATCTGAACCTCTCTCTACCTGAGGATGATTACCAACATACGGTATTGCCTGATTGCGTCTGCTCTTTAATACCTTAGCACCCTGATAGACCCTCAATCCTAAAGGCTCAACCTGTTCCCTACATACCAAAAGTGGACCTCCTTGATCCCTATCTACACCCAAATACTCTCCAATGAGAGTAACAAAAATACCTCCTCCTATTATTCCCCCTTCCTGTATTCCTTCCACCATCTTAGACAAATAAAAACCAACACAGTAAGGGATATTAACAAAGCCTCTTGGGTCTCGAGTACACTTAAGGTAGAATAAATCATGTAAGGTCATTTTCTCCTTGTTGTGACCTCTCTGTGTAATCGAGTTAGCCAGAAATCTATGAATTATACGAAGCTCGGCTCTGTGAATATGTAAGTAGGTGTGTGTTCCTTCCCGCCCGAAAACATTAAAATCTGACATACGCCTCCAGACGGCGTTAGCATCAAAATTCCTATCTACTCTTTCACCATGATAAATCAAATTCATACAATCGGGTAGTAGTAATTCAGTGGGCGTATATATCTGTAAATCCCTGGCCATGTCCAGCATGGACATCCTGTACATCCTACGGCCAAGTATAAATCTAAGAAAACTTCTATCATCTAACCTATCTACATCCGCATTAAGTGAAATAGTACTCATAAGCTCAACGCACCATTCCTTATATACAGGCCTACGAATGGTGAATAAACGTTCCCAATCGGGAAAAGAAGAGCTACCATACCTTTGGATCAAATGATGTCTAACTGAGTTAACTAGTTGGACCCTTTCCAAAGGCTCCCAATCGATTACCCTCGGCACTTCTACATTTTTCGGTACCAGTTTGAATTTGTTACTTTGATATGTTGGGTAATCTTTCCAACTTCGATCAAATCTCAGATTGGGATGCAATTGTTCTTCATGAATCGTCGGATGTTGTACTATCGGATGCATCGGAAATACTATGAAGGCATCAACATATTCTTGATGCGGATCATAATAAGGTACGTGTTGATCAGGTTGTTGTTGTTGTTCCTGTTGTTGCTCCTGTTCAGGTTCATATTGCATTTTCGGTTCATGTTCTGGAGCAGGTTGTCTAGATGATGATGATGCACCATCAGTATTGGTAAATCTCTGCAAAACACATTAAACACAAAATTTGTGCATCCAAATATGCATTAGTGTTAGCAAAATAACAAATTAACACAATTACAATAACATTTTAAATCAAAATTAAACTTATACGCATTTTCACAATTTTAACAATTCTACACTTTTTCAAATAAGCATTTATGAAAATGTTTACAAAGTTCATAAGCATTCAACTCAAATAACATGTTAAAACAATCATTACTAGCAATTAAACAAGTTTCAAATGGCATTTACATCAATTTAATCAAGTTCATGAATTTTATACCTAAAAAGTCCACTTTAATTCTCAAAAATCATGTTTAGGATCAAAGTTTGGATCATTTAGCTACCTAAACATGTTACACTACTTAATTTAGCAATAATTCATGAAAAAATTTGGCCATAACCTGTTTATATCAAAAAGCCCCAAATTGCTCAAGAACACAAACCCTAGATTCCTAAATTTTTTGAAGTTTTTGGCTTCAAATCATGTTAAATAGTACCAATCTAGGTTATACATGCATAATATACTAACAATTTAACTCTAATTACACTAGAAATTAACAAAATCAAATTAGGAAAAATATAGCTCAAGAACACTAAAAATCAAATTTAAAGAGATTTAGGGGTGTAATTGTTACCCTTCTTGATAAACTTCTTATCAAATTCATGATTAGAGCAGATTGTAGCAAGAAATTTGGTTAATTTTGGTAAAAAATTGATGAAAATTTGAGTGTGTTTGGGAGAATTTTCGGGTGTTTGTGTGTGTGGCGGTGATGACAGAACTCGTCTGTCTATTTGATCTGCCCAGATATCCTGCCTCATGCGATCGCATGAGGTTACAGGGTAAATCTCATGCGATCGCATGAGGTCCCTTTTTTTTTTTTTTTTTTTTTTAAATCTTATACTTTTAAAATATGGATTAATAAATTTTAAAAATTTGTCTCTTTTTAGGAGGAGGGCGTTTCAGATCGTTGTCCTAGTCCGTCCCTCGATAAAATTTTAAAAATTTGTCATGTTTTAAGCGCGGTTTTAAAAGTAAAGATTTTGGGTTTTTTTAATGTTTTTGGCTTACTTTAATTCAATAAGATTAAAAATAATGATAATAAAAGTTCTCGTCCCTTCCTTGGGTAAAGCAATTTCGGTTCAACGACCTAGTTTTCAACTCACGACGAATTTTAAAAATCATATTTTTAACTTAGTGAAATAAAGTAAATTTTTGTTTTTAAATTCACACTAAACTTTAATTTAAAATGCATAAAATTAAAAAGTCATATTATTAAAATTAAAAATTTACACCAAATTTATATTATATTTTTGTTTTTATACATACAAACTTATATTAAAAATATTAATTTTTCAAATATTTACAAACTTAAATATATTGATTTTTTTAAAAAAAAATTACAATATTAATTTAATATTTATATATTAATTTTAAAAACATAGTAAAAATAAAATTAAAAATCTTTTTGGTCTTTTATCCCACTTTAATCAATCAAATATTATCAAAAATATATGCCCCTCTTTTCGGTAAAGTAATTTCGGTTCAACGACCTAGTTTTACTCCTGACGAATTTTTGAAATATTTTGGGTTGATTGATTAAATATATTTATACCTTAAGAATAAACGGTAAATTTCGCAGTGATGTAATAAATTTTTGTATGATATCAATAATTTTGGTTACGCATACATAATTTTATTGAATACCAATTTAATACTTTATAGCGAACGATTCAGTGTTTATTATCAAAAGGTTAAAAGCAATAAAAATAAAAATAAAAACTGTACATACTTACCTGTGAGAAAGAATTCTCAGAGACCTGCTTTAGCTGACTCATAGGAGAGTTGTGTGATTTGGTTTTCCATAGCTACTTAAGCATAACCTCGAATCTTCAATATCTTTTCTTCTTCGCACATAAACGGTCCTTCTCTGCATAGAGTAACAAATTCGGTATTTGAATATGTTTGATTATTTGAACATTTACCTTCGTGTGACCATTTTCCGCATTTATAACATCTTTCAAGGTGTCGTGCTCTTCTTTTTGTTGCGGATTTTGATTTTCCTTTTCCAAAATGTATTTTATGATGATCTTTCCTGAGTTCTTTTCTTACTCCATCCATTTTATCTCTTATGAATGATACCAGTTCACTCGGAAGTGTGTCATTATTACGTTTAGTAATCATAGCATATAGCATTAGACCATGGTTCAGATCAAAGAAATTCTTCATCTAGTAAAACCTAAAAAAATAAAAATTCAGAATGGGGGGAGAAGACTAGTTCTTTAGGGTCTGCTAGGGAAAGACCATTCGGATTCCATTCTCGGAAACTACACGAAAACAGAATATCTAACTCTAACAGAAATAACTATTATCCTTAAAAGACTTGATTCTCCCCACACTTAGTCAGCCGTGGTGTCAAAATTGTGATTAACTTCATTTTCAATTGGACTATCAACAACTTGTATATCTCTGACTTTTGCTTTAAGCCAATTATTGATTTCCTCTGTAACTTTCACAAATTCAGCTAACATTGCCTTTTCTTTAGGCGACAAATTGGATACTAATCGATTACATAACTTAAAGTTTCCCTTAATCCTAGCATCGTGAATCCGTTTATAAAGTTTCTTCGTTGAACTGTTAAAAACGGGTTCATCTAATTTCGTATCATCAACGGTGAAATGTCCCGTTCTTATTGATTAAAAACGTTCCATATTAATTGATTTCGTTGCGAGGTTTTGACCTCTATATGAGACGTTTTTCAAAGACTGCATTCATTTTAAAACAAACCATAACCTTTATTTCATCAATAAAGGTTTTAAAAGCTTTACGTAGATTATCAAATAATGATAATCTAAAATATCCTGTTTACACACGACCATTACATAATGGTTTACAATACAAATATGTTACAATAAAATAATTTCTTGAATGCAGTTTTTACACAATATCATACAAGCATGGACTCCAAATCTCGTCCTTATTTAAGTATTCGACAGCGGAAGCTCTTAATAATCACCTGAGAATAAACATGCTTAAAACGTCAACAAAAATGTTGGTGAGTTATAGGTTTAACCTATATATATCAAATCATAATAATAGACCACAAGATTTCATATTTCAATACACATCCCATACATAGAGATAAAAATCATTCATATGGTGAACACCTGGTAACCGACATTAACAAGATGCATATATAAGAATATCCCCATCATTCCGAGACACCCTTCGGATATGATATAAATTTCGAAGTACTAAAGCATCCGGTACTTTGGATGGGGTTTGTAAGGCCCAATAGATCTATCTTTAGGATTCGCGTCAATTAGGGTGTCTGTTCCCTAATTCTTAGATTACCAGACTTAATAAAAAGGGGCATATTCGATTTTAATAATTCAACCATAGAATGTAGTTTCACGTACTTGTGTCTATTTTGTAAATCATTTATAAAACCTGCATGTATTCTCATCCCAAAAATATTAGATTTTAAAAGTGGGACTATAACTCACTTTCACAGATTTTTAGTTCGTCGGGAAGTAAGACTTGGCCACTGGTTGATTCACGAACCTATAACAATATATACATATATATATCAAAGTATGTTCAAAATATATTTACAACACTTTTAATATATTTTGATGTTTTAAGTTTATTAAGTCAGCTGTCCTCGTTAGTAACCTACAACTAGTTGTCCACAGTTAGATGTACAGAAATAAATCGATAAATATTATCTTGAATCAATCCACGACCCAGTGTATACGTATCTCAGTATTGATCACAACTCAAACTATATATATTTTGGAATCAACCTCAACCCTGTATAGCTAACTCCAACATTCACATATAGAGTGTCTATGGTTGTTCCGAAATATATATAGATGTGTCGACATGATAGGTCAAAAAATTGTATACGTGTCTATGGTATCTCAAGATTACATAATATACAATACAAGTTGATTAAGTTATGGTTGGAATAGGTTTGTTACCAATTTTCACGTAGCTAAAATGAGAAAAATTATCCAATCTTGTTTTACCCATAACTTCTTCATTTTAAATCCGTTTTGAGTGAATCAAATTGCTATGGTTTCATATTGAACTCTATTTTATGAATCTAAACAGAAAAAGTATAGGTTTATAGTCGGAAAAATAAGTTACAAGTCGTTTTTGTAAAGGTAGTCATTTCAGTCGAAAGAACGACGTCTAGATGACCATTTTAGAAAACATACTTCCACTTTGAGTTTAACCATAATTTTTGGATATAGTTTCATGTTCATAATAAAAATCATTTTCTCAGAATAATAACTTTTAAATCAAAGTTTATCATAGTTTTTAATTAACTAACCCAAAACAGCCCGCGGTGTTACTACGACGGCGTAAATCCGGTTTTACGGTGTTTTTCGTGTTTCCAGGTTTTAAATCATTAAGTTAGCATATCATATAGATATAGAACATGTGTTTAGTTGATTTTAAAAGTCAAGTTAGAAGGATTAAATTTTGTTTGCGAACAAGTTTAGAATTAACTAAACTATGTTCTAGTGATTACAAATTTAAACCTTCGAATAAGATAGCTTTATATGTATGAATCGAATGATGTTATGAACATCATTACTACCTTAAGTTCCTTGGATAAACCTACTGGAAAAGATAAAAATGGATCTAGCTTCAACGGATCCTTGGATGGCTCGAAGTTCTTGAAGCAGAATCATGACACGAAAACAAGTTCAAGTAAGATCATCACTTGAAATAAGATTGTTATAGTTATAGAAATTGAACCAAAGTTTGAATATGATTATTACCTTGTATTAGAATGATAACCTACTGTAAGAAACAAATATTTCTTGAGGTTGGATGATCACCTTACAAGATTGGAAGTGAGCTAGCAAACTTGAAAGTATTCTTGATTTTATGTAACTAGAACTTGTAGAATATATGAAGAACACTTAGAACTTGAAGATAGAACTTGAGAGAGATCAATTAGATGAAGAAAATTGAAGAATGAAAGTGTTTGTAGGTGTTTTTGGTCGTTGGTGTATGGATTAGATATAAAGGATATGTAATTTTGTTTTCATGTAAATAAGTCATGAATGATTACTCATATTTTTGTAATTTTATGAGATATTTCATGCTAGTTGCCAAATGATGGTTCCCACATGTGTTAAGTGACTCACATGGGCTGCTAAGAGCTGATCATTGGAGTGTATATACCAACAGTACATACATCTAAAAGCTGTGTATTGTACGAGTACGAATACGGGTGCATACGAGTAGAATTGTTGATGAAACTGAACGAGGATGTAATTGTAAGCATTTTTGTTAAGTAGAAGTATTTTGATAAGTGTATTGAAGTCTTTCAAAAGTGTATAAATACATATTAAAACACTACATGTATATACATTTTAACTGAGTCGTTAAGCCATCGTTAGTCGTTACATGTAAGTGTTGTATTGAAACCTTTAGGTTAAAGATCTTGTTAAATGTTGTTAACCCAATGTTTATAATATCAAATGAGATTTTAAATTATTATATTATCATGATATTATCATGTATGAATATCTCTTAATATGATATATATACATTAAATGTCTTTACAACGATAATCGTTACATATATGTCTCGTTTAAAAATCATTAAGTTAGTAGTCTTGTTTTTACATATGTAGTTCATTGTTAATATACTTAATGATATGTTTACTTATCATAGTGTCATGTTAACTATATATATATCCATATATATGTCATCATATAGTTTTTACAAGTTTTAACGTTCGTGAATCACCGGTCAACTTGGGTGGTCAATTGTCTATATGAAACATATTTCAATTAATCAAGTCTTAACAAGTTTGATTGCTTAACATGTTGGAAACATTTAATCATGTAAATATCAATCTCAATTAATATATATAAACATGGAAAAGTTCGGGTCACTACAGTACCTACCCGTTAAATAAATTTCGTCCTGAAATTTTAAGCTGTTGAAGGTGTTGACGAATCTTCTGGAAATAGATGCGGGTATTTCTTCTTCATCTGATCTTCACGCTCCCAGGTGAACTCGGGTCCTCTATGAGCATTCCATCGAACCTTAACAATTGGTATCTTATTTTGCTTAAGTCTTTTAACCTCACGATCCATTATTTAGACGGGTTCTTCGATGAATTGAAGTTTTTCGTTGATTTGGATTTCATCTAACGGAATAGTGAGATCTTCTTTAGCAAAACATTTCTTCAAATTCGAGACGTGGAAAGTGTTATGTACAGCCGCGAGTTGTTGAGGTAACTCAAGTCGGTAAGCTACTGGTCCGACAAGATCAATAATCTTGAATGGTCCAATATACCTTGGATTTAATTTCCCTCGTTTACCAAATCGAACAACGCCTTTCCAAGGTGTAACTTTAAGCATGACCATCTCTCCAATTTCAAATTCTATATCTTTTCTTTTAATGTCTGCGTAGCTCTTTTGTCGACTTTGGGCGATTTTCAACCGTTGTTGAATTTGGATGATCTTCTCGGTAGTTTCTTGTATAATCTCCGGACCCGTAATCTGTCTATCCCCCATTTCACTCCAACAAGTTGGAGACCTGCACTTTCTACCATAAAGTGCTTCAAACGGCGCCATCTCAATGCTTGAATGGTAGCTGTTGTTGTAGGAAAATTCTGCTAACGGTAGATGTCGATCCCAACTGTTTCCGAAATCAATAACACATGCTCGTAGCATGTCTTCAAGCGTTTGTATCGTCCTTTCGCTCTGCCCATCAGTTTGTGGATGATAGGCAGTACTCATGTCTAGACGAGTTCCTAATGCTTGCTGTAATGTCTGCCAGAATCTTGAAATAAATCTGCCATCCCTATCAGAGATAATAGAGATTGGTATTCCATGTCTGGAGACGACTTCCTTCAAATACAGTCGTGCTAACTTCTCCATCTTGTCATCTTCTCTTATTGGCAGGAAGTGTGCTGATTTGGTGAGACGATCAATTATTACCCAAATAGTATCAAAACCACTTGCAGTCCTTGGCAATTTAGTGATGAAATCCATGGTAATGTTTTCCCATTTCCATTCCGGGATTTCGGGTTGTTGAAGTAGACCTGATGGTTTCTGATGCTCAGCTTTGACCTTAGAACACGTCAAACATTCTCCTACGTATTTAGCAACATCGGCTTTCATACCCGGCCACCAAAAATGTTTCTTGAGATCCTTGTACATCTTCCCCGTTCCAGGATGTATTGAGTATCTGGTTTTATGAGCTTCTCTAAGTACCATTTCTCTCATATCTCCAAATTTTGGTACCCAAATCCTTTCAGCCCTATACCGGGTTCCGTCTTCCCGAATATTAAGATGCTTCTCCGATCCTTTGGGTATTTCATCCTTTAAATTTCCCTCTTTTAAAACTCCTTGTTGCGCCTCCTTTATTTGAGTAGTAAGGTTATTATGAATCATTATATTCATAGATTTTACTCGAATGGGGTCTCTGTCCTTCCTGCTCAAGGCATCGGCTACCACATTTGCCTTCCCCGGGTGGTAACGAATCTCAAAGTCGTAATCATTCAATAATTCAATCCACCTACGCTGCCTCATATTCAGTTGTTTCTGATTAAATATGTGTTGAAGACTTTTGTGGTCGGTATATATAATACTTTTGACCCCATATAAGTAGTGCCTCCAAGTCTTTAATGCAAAAACAACCGCGCCTAATTCCAAATCATGCGTCGTATAATTTTGTTCGTGAATCTTCAATTGTCTAGACGCATAAGCAATCACCTTCGTTCGTTGCATTAATACACAACCAAGACCTTGCTTTGATGCGTCACAATAAATCACAAAATCATCATTCCCTTCAGGCAATGACAATATAGGTGCCGTAGTTAGCTTTTTCTTCAATAACTGAAACGCTTTCTCTTGTTCATCATTCCATTCAAATTTCTTCCCTTTATGCGTTAATGCAGTCAAGGGTTTTGCTATTCTGGAAAAGTCTTGGATGAACCTTCTGTAGTAACCAGCTAGTCCTAAAAACTGGCGTATGTGTTTCGGAGTTTTCGGGGTTTCCCACTTTTCAACAGTTTCTATCTTTGCCGGATCCACCTTAATACCTTCTTTGTTCACTATGTGACCGAGGAATTGAACTTCTTCCAACCAAAATGCACACTTTGAAAACTTAGCGTACAATTCTTCCTTCCTCAATACTTCTAACACCTTTCTCAAATGTTCACCGTGTTCTTGGTCATTCTTTGAGTAAATAAGTATGTCATCAATGAAAATAATGACAAACTTGTCAAGGTATGGTCCACACACTCGGTTCATAAGGTCCATGAACACAGCTGGTGCATTAGTTAAACCAAACGGCATGACCATAAACTCGTATTGACCGTAACGTGTTCTGAAAGCAGTCTTTGGAATATCATCTTCTTTCACCCGCATTTGATGATACCCGGAACGTAAGTCAATCTTTGAATAAACAGACGAGCCTTGTAGTTGATCAAATAAGTCGTCAATTCTCGGTAGTGGGTAGCGGTTCTTGATGGTAAGTTTGTTCAACTCTCGGTAGTCGATACACAACCTGAATGTACCATCTTTCTTCTTGATAAACAAAACAGGAGCTCCCCACGGTGATGTGCTTGGTCGAATGAAACCACGCTCTAAAAGTTCTTGTAATTGGCTTTGCAGTTCTTTCATCTTACTGGGTGCGAGTCTGTAAGGAGCACGAGCTATTGGTGCAGCTCCTGGTACAAGATCTATTTGAAATTCAACGGATCGATGTGGGGGTAATCCCGGTAATTCTTTCGGAAATACATCGGGAAATTCTTTTGCAATGGGAACATCATTGATGCTCTTTTCTTCAGTTTGTACTTTCTCGACGTGTGCTAGAACAGCATAGCAACCTTTTCTTATTAGTTTTTGTGCCTTCAAATTACTAATAAGATGTAGCTTCGTGTTGCCCTTTTCTCCGTACACCATTAAGGGTTTTCCTTTTTCTCGTATAATGCGAATTGCATTTTTGTAACAAACGATATCTACTTTCACTTCTTTCAACCAGTCCATACCGATTATCACATCAAAACTCCCTAACTCTACTGGTATCAAATCAATCTTAAATGTTTCGCTAACCAGTTTAATTTCTCGATTCCGACATATATTATCTGCTGAAATTAATTTACCATTTGCTAATTCGAGTAAAAATTTACTATCCAAAGGCGTCAATGGACAACTTAATTTAGCACAAAAATCTCTACTCATATAGCTTCTATCCGCACCCGAATCAAATAAAACGTAAGCAGATTTATTGTCAATAAGAAACGTACCCGTAACAAGCTCCGGGTCTTCCTGTGCCTCTGCCGCATTAATATTGAAAACTCTTCCGCGGCCTTGTCCATTCGTGTTCTCCTGGTTCGGGCAATTTCTAATAATGTGGCCCGGTTTTCCACATTTATAACAAACTACATTGGCATAACTTGCTCCGACACTACTTGCTCTGCCATTACTCGTTCCGACACCATTTGTTCCTTTCGTTCTATTAACCCCTGGTCCGTAGACCTCACACTTCGCCGCGTTATGACCATTTCTTTTACACTTGTTGCAAAATTTGGTGCAGAACCCCGAGTGATACTTTTCACACCTTTGGCATAGCTGCTTCTAATTGTTGTTGTTGTTGCGGTTATTATTGTTGTTGGGATGATTGTTGTAGTTGCTGTTGTTGTTGTTGTTGTTGTTGTTATTGTTGGGCCGTTTGTTGTAGTTGCGATTGATGTTGCGATTGTTGGGATAATTGTTGCGATTATTGTTGTAATTGCTGTTGTTGTTGTATTGGTGATTCTTATCACCGTTTTCCTCCCACTTTCTTTTGACTTGCTTCACATTGGCCTCTTCAGCAGTCTGTTCTTTAATTCTTTTTTCAATCTGGTTCACTAGTTTGTGAGCCATTCTACATGCCTGTTGTATGGAGGCGGGCTCGTGTGAACTTATATCTTCTTGGATTCTTTCCGGTAATCCTTTCACAAACGCGTCGATCTTCTCTTCCTCATCTTCGAATGCTCCCGGACACAATAGGCACAATTCTGTGAATCGTCTTTCGTACGTGGTAATATCAAATCCTTGGGTTCGTAACCCTCTAAGTTCTGTCTTGAGCTTATTGACCTCGGTTCTGGGACGGTACTTCTCGTTCATCAAGTGCTTGAATGCTGACCACGGTAGTGCGTACGCATCATCTTGTCCCACTTGCTCTAGATAGGTATTCCACCATGTTAACGCAGAACCTGTGAAGGTATGCGTAGCGTACTTCACTTTGTCCTCTTTAGTACACTTACTTATGGCAAACACCGATTCGACCTTCTCGGTCCACCGTTTCAATCCGATCGGTCCTTCGGTTTCATCAAATTCTAAAGGTTTGCAGGCAGTGAATTCTTTGTAGGTGCATCCTACACGATTTCCTGTACTGCCAGATCCAAGGTTATTGTTGGTATGTAGCGCAGCCTGTACTGCGGCTATGTTTGAAGCTAGAAAAGTACGGAATTCCTCTTCATTCATATTCACGGTGTGTCGAGTAGTCGGTGCCATTTCCTTCAAAATAGTCAAATGGAACAAGTTAATCATACAGAATATTAAGAGTAGTTAATAGTATTTCGTAGCATAATATGAACTCATTTATAAAAGCTTTTTCTTCATATTAGCGTTTTATAAGTTTAAATTCGGGTAGTACCTACCCGTTAAGTTCATACTTAGTAGCTAATATACAATTCAACTACTACAATTCTATATGAAAAACTGATTATAATAATATTTCGCGTTCAAACTTTTTCACAATATTTTACAAACTTACAATACCGCTTATTTTACATATAGCATGAAATATAGCACACAATAAATTTGATACAAGATGGTTGTGAAGATAATTCTAGCTAGTACACAAGTCGTTCAGCAAAGGCAATAAAGACACGTAATTCATACGTCCAGAAACAAGTCATGCATTCTGGTTTTACTAGGATTACTTCCCATCCTTGGTCTTGTGGAACATAACCGTTATGGCCGTTGATAAGACAGCGTGTTGTAACGTCGTCAAAGGGACGAGGGCTACGTAATGTCCAACAGTCCCGTAACAATCTAAAAACCTCATTTCTTACCCCAATTACCAACTCCGTCACTTGTGGGAACGTTTTGTTTAATAGTTGTAGCCCAATGTTCTTGTTCTCACTTTGGTGAGAAGCGAACATTACTAATCCGTAAGCATAACATGCTTCTTTATGTTGCATGTTAGCTGCTTTTTCTAAATCACGAAGTCCAATATTCGGATATTTTGAGTCAAAATAATTTCTTAACCCATTGCGTAAAATAGCATTTGGGTTCCCCGCAATATATGCGTCAAAGTAAACACATCGTAACTTATGGATTTCCCAATGTGATATCCCCCATCTTTCGAACAAAAGCCTTTTATAAACCAAGGCATTCTTGGAACGTTCTTCGAATGTCTTACAAACTGATCTCGCCTTAAATAGTTGTGCCGAAGAATTCTGACCGACTCTAGACAAGATTTCATCAATCATGTCTTCCGGGTAGGTCTCTTAAAATATTGGGTTGTCTATCCATTTTGTGTTTTTATACTGTAAAATAGACAAGAGTTAGATTCATAACAAAAATACTTATTAATACAAGAAATTTTTACATATATCATAAAGCACAAGCACACTATATTACATATATTACACCACACGAATACAACTATCTTATTTCGACTCGCTCGTTTCTTCTTGTTCGGTTTTGATTCGTTTTGCCAAGTTTCTAGGGATATATGATGTTCCCCTAATACGAGCCGTCATTGTCCACATTGGTTTAGAAAAACCTGGTGGTTTAGAGGTTCCCGGGTCATTGTTACAACTTAAGGACTTCGGGGGTTGACGATACATATAAAGTTCATCGGGGTTGGAATTAGATTTCTCTATTTTTATGCCCTTTCCCTTATTATTTTCTTTTGCCTTTTTTAAATTCAGTTGGGGTAATTTCTATAACATCATCGGAATTCTCGTCGGAATCCGATTCATCGGAGAATTGGTAATCCTCCCAATATTTTGCTTCCTTGGCGGAAACACCATTGACCATAATTAACTTTGGTCGGTTGGTTGAGGATTCTCTTTTACTTAACCGTTTTATTATTTCCCCCACCGGTTCTATTTCTTCTTCCGGTTCCGTTTCTTCTTCCGGTTCCGATTCTTCTTCCGGTTCCGACTCTTCTTCCGGTTCCTCTTCGGGAACTTGTGAATCAGTCGACGAATCATTCCAATTTACATTTGACTCTTCATTATTATTAGGTGAGTCAATGGGACTTGTTCTAGAGGTAGACATCTATCACATAATATCAAACACGTTAAGAGATTAATATATCACATAATATTCATATGTTAAAAATATATAGTTTCCAACAAAAATGTTAAGCAATCATTTTTAAAGAAAACACGGTCGAAGTCCAGACTCACTAATGCATCCTAACAAACTCGATAAGACACACTAATGCAAAATTCTGGTTCTCTAAGACCAACGCTCGGATACCAACTGAAATGTCCCGTTCTTATTGATTAAAAACGTTCCATATTAATTGATTTCGTTGCGAGGTTTTGACCTCTATATGAGACGTTTTTCAAAGACTGCATTCATTTTAAAACAAACCATAACCTTTATTTCATCAATAAAGGTTTTAAAAGCTTTACGTAGATTATCAAATAATGATAATCTAAAATATCCTGTTTACACACGACCATTACATAATGGTTTACAATACAAATATGTTACAACAAAATAAGTTTCTTGAATGCAGTTTTTACACAATATCATACAAGCATGGACTCCAAATCTCGTCCTTATTTAAGTATGCGACAGCGGAAGCTCTTAATAATCACCTGAGAATAAACATGCTTAAAACGTCAACAAAAATGTTGGTGAGTTATAGGTTTAACCTATATATATCAAATCATAATAATAGACCACAAGATTTCATATTTCAATACACATCCCATACATAGAGATAAAAATCATTCATATGGTGAACACCTGGTAACCGACATTAACAAGATGCATATATAAGAATATCCCCATCATTCCGGGACACCCTTCGGATATGATATAAATTTCGAAGTACTAAAGCATCCGGTACTTTGGATGGGGTTTGTAAGGCCCAATAGATCTATCTTTAGGATTCGCGTCAATTAGGGTGTCTATTCCCTAATTCTTAGATTACCAGACTTAATAAAAAGGGGCATATTCGATTTCGATAATTCAACCATAGAATGTAGTTTCACGTACTTGTGTCTATTTTGTAAATCATTTATAAAACCTGCATGTATTCTCATCCCAAAAATATTAGATTTTAAAAGTGGGACTATAACTCACTTTCACAGATTTTTACTTCGTCGGGAAGTAAGACTTGGCCACTGGTTGATTCACGAACCTATAACAATATATACATATATATATCAAAGTATGTTCAAAATATATTTACAACACTTTTAATATATTTTGATGTTTTAAGTTTATTAAGTCAGCTGTCCTCGTTAGTAACCTACAACTAGTTGTCCACAGTTAGATGTACAGAAATAAATCGATAAATATTATCTTGAATCAATCCACGACCCAGTGTATACGTATCTCAGTATTGATCACAACTCAAACTATATATATTTTGGAATCAACCTCAACCCTGTATAGCTAACTCCAACATTCACATATAGAGTGTCTATGGTTGTTCCGAAATATATATAGATGTGTCAACATGATAGGTCGAAACATTGTATACGTGTCTATGGTATCTCAAGATTACATAATATACAATACAAGTTGATTAAGTTATGGTTGGAATAGGTTTGTTACCAATTTTCACGTAGCTAAAATGAGAAAAATTATCCAATCTTGTTTTACCCATAACTTCTTCATTTTAAATCCGTTTTGAGTGAATCAAATTGCTATGGTTTCATATTGAACTCTATTTTATGAATCTAAACAGAAAAAGTATAGGTTTATAGTCAGAAAAATAAGTTACAAGTCATTTTTGTAAAGGTAGTCATTTCAGTCGAAAGAACGACGTCTAGATGACCATTTTAGAAAACATACTTCCACTTTGAGTTTAACCATAATTTTTGGATATAGTTTCATGTTCATAATAAAAATCATTTTCTCAGAATAACAACTTTTAAATCAAAGTTTATCATAGTTTTTAATTAACTAACCCAAAACAGCCCGCGGTGTTACTCCTACGGTGTAAATCCGGTTTTACGGTGTTTTTCGTGTTTCCAGGTTTTAAATCATTAAGTTATCATATCATATAGATATATAACATGTGTTTAGTTGATTTTAAAAGTCAAGTTAGAAGAATTAACTTTTGTTTGCGAACAAGTTTAGAATTAACTAAACTATGTTCTAGTGATTACAAATTTAAACCTTCGAATAAGATAGCTTTATATGTATGAATCGAATGATGTTATGAACATCATTACTACCTTAAGTTCATTGGATAAACCTACTGGAAAAGAGAAAAATGGATCTAGCTTCAACGGATCCTTGGATGGCTCGAAGTTCTTGAAGCAGAATCATGACACGAAAACAAGTTCAAGTAAGATCATCACTTGAAATAATATTGTTATAGTTATAGAAATTGAACCAAAGTTTGAATATGATTATTACCTTGTATTAGAATGATAACCTACTGTAAGAAACAAAGATTTCTTGAGGTTGGATGATCACCTTACAAGATTGGAAGTGAGCTAGCAAACTTGAAAGTATTCTTGATTTTATGTAACTAGAACTTGTAGAATATATGAAGAACACTTAGAACTTGAAGATAGAACTTGAGAGAGATCAATTAGATGAAGAAAATTGAAGAATTAAAGTGTTTGTAGGTGTTTTTGGTCGTTGGTGTATGGATTAGATATAAAGGATATGTAATTTTGTTTTCATGTAAATAAGTCATGAATGATTACTCATATTTTTGTAATTTTATGAGATATTTCATGATAGTTGCCAAATGATGGTTCCCACATGTGTTAGGTGACTCACATGGGCTGCTAAGAGCTGATCATTGGAGTGTATATACCAATAGTACATACATCTAAAAGCTGTGTATTCTACGAGTACGAATACGGGTGCATACGAGTAGAATTGTTGATGAAACTGAACGAGGATGTAATTGTAAGCATTTTTGTTAAGTAGAAGTATTTTGATAAGTGTATTTAAGTCTTTAAAAAGTGTATAAATACATATTAAAACACTACATGTATATACATTTTAACTGAGTCGTTAAGTCATCGTTAGTCGTTACATGTAAGTGTTGTTTTGAAACCTTTAGGTTAACGATCTTGTTAAATGTTGTTAACCCAATGTTTATAATATCAAATGAGATTTTAAATTATTATATTATCATGATATTATCATGTATGAATATCTCTTAATATGATATATATACATTAAATGTCTTTACAACGATAATCGTTACATATATGTCTCGTTTAAAAATCATTAAGTTAGTAGTCTTGTTTTTACATATGTAGTTCATTGTTAATATACTTAATGATATGTTTACTTATCATAGTATCATGTTAACTATATATATCCATATATATGTCTTCATATAGTTTTTACAAGTTTTAACGTTCGTGAATCACCGGTCAACTTGGGTGGTCAATTGTCTATATGAAACATATTTCAATTAATCAAGTCTTAACAAGTTTGATTGCTTAACATGTTGGAAACATTTAATCATGTAAATATCAATCTCAATTAATATATATAAACATGGAAAAGTTCGGGTCACTACAAACGGGGTTCTTTGTTATCGGATCATCATTAAGTGTTTCTTCATCTTCCCTACACTTATGTGTTTTTATTGGTTTAACAGTTTTGGTTGGTGGAGATCTAAACTTTCGGTTCACAAAGGTGATCGATTTATCACCATCCCTAAGTGTCATTCTACCTTCTCTTACATCAATGAATGCTTCGGTGGTTGCTAAAAATGGGCGGCCTAAAATTAGAGGAATATCAAGGTTTTCCTCCATATTAATAACTATGAAGTTTGCAACAAAGGTCAAACTTTCTACGTTAACAAGTAAATTATTTGCTATTCCAACCAGGTGTTTAATGGTTAGGTCAAATGATTGAACACCTATTTTGGTTGGTTTTAATTTTCCCATACCTAATCTTTTGTATAAGGAAAGAGGCATAATATTTTCACTTGCTCCTAAATCTGCGAGTCCATTATATATAGCACCATCATTAAGCAAGCAAGAAATGATAAATTCACCCGGGTCTCCTACTTTAGTAAGTCGAGTTGGTTTGTTAACCTTTTTCGGGTGTTCTTTTCTTGGTTCTTTCACTTCTATTTGAACTTCTTTTTCTTTATTTCTTGGAATGGGAGGTTTGTATAGAAATTCTTCTTCATCACTCTAATTTGAATCCTCCCCATTTTTCAATTTTGATTTTTCATATGTTGTTGATAACATATTTATGTTTTCATTTTGAAGGTTTTCTTGGGTGGTGAAATTATGATTGACTTCATTGTCAACTTCCATCGGACCATGTATGTAATGTTTAACTCTGTGACCATTAACTTTAAATTCAATCCCATTTGAATTTATTAACTCTATTGTTCCGGATGGGAAAACTCTTTTGACTATGAATGGTCCAGACCATCTTGATTTCAATTTTCTAGGAAATAGCTTGAATCGTGAATTGAAAAGAAGAACTCTGTCTCCTTCTTTAAATTCTTTTGAACTTCTGATTCTTTTATCATGCCATTTCTTCGTTCTTTCCTTATAGATTAACGAATTTTCATATGCTTCATATCTTAATTCTTCTAATTTGTTTAGTTGACTTAATCGTAGACGTCCGGCTTCATGTAAATCAAGATTACATGTCTTCAAAGCCCAAAATGCTTTGTGTTCAATTTCTACTGGAAGGTGACGTGCTTTTCCGTAAACGAGTCTAAAAGGTGTGGTTCCAATTGGAGTTTTGTAGGATGTTCTAAAAGCCCAGAGTGCATCCTCTAATTTCATGGACCATTCCTTCGGATTTGATCCTACGATTTTCTCTAGAATACGTTTTAAAGCTCGGTTGGTATTTTCAACTTGTCCACTTGTTTGTGGATGATAAGCGGTTGAGATTTTATGAGTTACTCCATATCTTTTTAGAACTTTCTCAAGTTGATTGTTACAAAAATGAGTACCCCGATCACTTATTAAAGCTTTCGGTGTTCCGAACCTTGCAAAAAGACATTTTAAAAAGTTGACTACAACTTGTGCATCGTTAGTCAGGAGAGCTTGTGCTTCCGCCCATTTAGATACATAATCAATGGCAACAAGAATGTAGAGATTATTATGAGATTTTGGAAATGGACCCATAAAGTCAATACCCCAAACGTCAAATACTTCACATACTTGAATGACATTTTGTGGCATTTCATCACGTTGACTTATTTTTCCGGCCCTTTGACATGCATCACGGGATTTGCAAAGAAGGTGTGCATCTTTGAAAATTGTAGGCCAATAGAATCCAGCATCGTAAACTTTTCTTGCTGTAAGTTGAGGCCCATAATGCCCTCCTGTTGGTCCTGTGTGACAATGGTTTAAGATTTGACTAGCTTCATCTCCGAATACGGATCGACGTATTATTCCATCGGGACAACTTTTAAACAAATGTGGATCTTCCCAGAAATAGTGTTTTATATCACTAAAGAATTTCTTTCGTTTTTGGTACGACAATCCTTTTTCAAGGAATCCACATACTAAGTAGTTTGCATATTCTGCAAACCATGGAATTTCATTATAACCTATCTTCAATAGATATTCATCAGGAAAGTTGTCTTGTATGGCCGATTCATTCAGAACTTCTAATTCAGGATTTTCAAGACGAGAAAGATGATCGGCGGCGAGATTTTCTGCTCCCTTTTTATCTCGGATTTCAATATCGAACTCTTGTAAGAGTAAGATCCAACGGATTAATCGTGGTTTAGCATCTTGTTTCGAAAATAGATATCTAAGAGCAGAATGGTCGGTATAGACCACCGTTTTAGCTAGAATGAGATATGAACAAAATTTTTCAAAAGCAAAGACAATGGCAAGGAGTTCTTTTTCAGTAGTTGTATAATTCGTATGTGCTCCTTGTAATGTCTTACTAGCGTAATAAATAGGTTGAAATCATTTTTCAATCCTTTGTCCTAAAACGGCTCCCATTGCAAAATCACTTGCATCGCACATCAGTTCAAACGGTAGATTCCAATTTGGAGTTATCATGATCGGCGCATTAGTGAGTTTTTCTTTAAGAATATTAAAAGATTTGATGCATTCATCCGAAAAGATGAATGGAGCATCCTTTTCTAGGAGTTTATTCATAGAAGTGGCAATTTTAGAAAAATCTTTTATGAAACGTCGGTAAAAACCGGCATGCCCTAGAAAACTCCTAACTCCTCTAACATTGGTGGGATGTGGAAGTTTAGCAATTACATCTACTTTAGCTCTACCCACTTCAATTCCTTCCTTTGAAATTTTATGACCAAGAACGATGTCTTCTTTAACCATGAAATGACATTTCTCCCAATTAAGAACTAGATTTGATTGTTCGCATCTAATAAGCATTCGTTCAAGATTGACTAGACATGTTTCAAAAGTATCACCGAAGACTGAAAAGTCATCCATGGAAACTTCCATGCATTCTTCTATCATGTCGTGAAAAATCGCCATCATGCACCTTTGAAAGGTTGCAGGGGCGTTGCAAAGTCCAAATGGCATGCGTTTGTAAGCAAAAGTACCATAAGGGCACGTGAACGTGGTTTTCTCTTGATCTTCGGGTGCTATTAGAATTTGAAAATATCCGGAAAAACCATCAAGAAAACAATAGTAACTATTTCCGGCTAATCTTTCCAACATTTGATCAATGAAAGGTAAGGGAAAGTGATCTTTTCTGGTGGCGTCATTTAATTTTCTATAATCAATACAAACACGCCATCCTGTTACAGTCCTAGTAGGAATAAGCTCATTTTTCTCATTTGTGATGACAGTCATGCCACCCTTCTTAGGTACGCATTGAACTGGGCTTACCCATGGACTATCAGAAATTGGATAAATTAAACCTGCATCTAGCAGTTTAATAATTTCTTTCTTAATAACATCTTGCATATTAGGATTTAGTCTTCGTTGGCGTTGTACATACTTTTTATGACCTTCTTCCATAAGGATTTTATGTGTGCAATACGAAGGACTTATGCCTTTAATGTCATGAATCTTCCATGCAATAGCTGGTTTATGAGCTTTTAGCACAGCAATGAGTTGAGATTTTTCATTTTCAGTAAGAGAAGACGATATTATTACAGGTAATTCAGATTCACCATGTAAATAAGCATATTCCAAATGATTTGGAAGTGGCTTTAACTCTAATGTCGGTGGTTCTTCTATCGATGATTTATATTGATATCTGTCTTCTTCTTTTAGCATTTAAATTTCTTCTGTTGTAGGTTCATATCCATTAGCCATAAGTGTAGCTAACATTTCAGTTTCATCAATTGGTTCAGTTCCTTCTCCTAAAGAACATTCTCCTGTTCCTTGTAATTCTGAAAATTCTTCTAATAATTCTGCATGTGAATCTATAGTTTGAATATAATAACATGTATCATCTGCAGATTGCGATTGTTGCATGGCTTTATCCACAGAAAAGGTAACACTCTCGTCCTCTATACTTAGGGTCAGTTTCTTACCGAACACATCTATTATTGCTTTAGCCGTGTTTAAGAATGGTCTTCCTAATATGAGAGGAACTCGAGAATCTTCTTCCATGTCCAGAATAACAAAATCTACTGGAAATACTAAAGTTCCAACTTTAACTAGCATGTTCTCCATTATCCCTCTAGGATATTTTACTGATCGATCGGCTAGTTGTATGCTTATTCGTGTTGGTTTCAATTCTCCAAGGTCCAGTTTAGTGTATAGTGAATACGGCATTAAATTTATACTAGCACCTAAGTCTGCCAATGCTTCTATTGAACTAAGACTACCCAGAAAACATGGAATTGTGAAACTTCCTGGATCTGATAATTTTTCTGGTATCTTATTCAACAGCACTGCAAAACAATTAGCATTCATAGTAACAGCCAAGAGTTCTTCTATTTTCTTTCTATTTGTGATTAGATCTTTCAAGAATTTAGCATATCTTGGCATTCCTGAAATCACATCAATGAAAGGAAGATTTACATTTATTTGTTTAAACATATCCAAGAATTTGGATTGCTCGGCTTCAAGTCTTTCTTTTTTCATTTTACTCGGGTAAGGAAGTGGTGGTTGGTATGGTTTAACATAAGGTTTAGCCTTAACTGTGTTATCTTCATTAACCTTTTCAACTACCGGTTATGTTTCCTTATCATGTTCAGGCTGTGGTTCTTGTGGAGTAGGAATAGAGTCATCAGAAATTACAGGCATTTCAGGTGGTTTAAGTGTAATACCACTTCTTGTGGTAATGGCTTTAGCTGTTTCATTCCGGGGGTTAGCATTTGTATCACTAGGTAGACTTCCCGATTTTCTTTCACCTATTAACCTTGCTAGGTTACTTACTTCTTGTTCCAGATTTTGAATCGAAGCTTGTTGATTTCTAAATGCTTGAGCATTTTGTTCATTAGTTTGTTTCTGAGATGTGAAAAACTGAGTTTGAGATTCAACTAGCTTCGACATCATATCTTCTAAATTTGACTTTTTATCATCGGTTTGTGGTGGTTTGTTTTGAAAAATAGGTCTTTACTGATTGTAAGTATTATTGGATACTTGTTGGTTGCTAGGACCTTGTTGATTGTTGTATGGAACATTTCGGTTATAATTCTGGTTTTGATTGTAAATTGGTCTTGGCAGTTGATAATTATTCTGATAATTATTTCCAGGCCTTTGGTTCATGTATGAAACATTCTCTCTTTGTTCCATTGTTGGTTCAATACTGAGACAATCTTTTGTTAAATGTGGTCCTCCACACTGCTCACAACTAATTCGTATTGAGTGAATATCTTTAGTCATCTTTTCCATTCGTCTCTCGGCAGCATCTATCTTTGCGGAAATGGAATCTAAGTCATGGCTAGAATCGGCTCTAGCTGCTTTAGATGATCTAACGATATCTTTTTCTTGGTGCCACTCATGTGAGTGGGAAGCAGTGTTATCAATAATTTTGTAAGCGTCAGTTGCGGTTTTCTTCATAATGGAACCACCAGCTGCTATATCTATGTCTTTTCTTGTAGTGATGTCGCATCCTTGGTAGAATATTTGTACTATTTGACAAGTGTCAAAACCATGTTGAGGACATCCTCTCAATAACTTTCCAAATCTTATCCACGCTTCATATAGAGTTTCATTTGGCTTTTGCGTGAACGTAACAATTTCTCCTTGAAGTCTCACGGCTTTAGATGCCGGAAAGAATTGTTTAAGAAATTTTTCAACTAAAACGTCACATGTATCAATCGCCCCTTCAGGTAACAATTCTAACCAATCTTTGGCTTCTCCCTTTAAAGTCCAGGGAAATAACATGAGATATATCTATTCATCCTCCACTTCTCGGATTTTAAATAGAGTACAGATCCTATTAAAGGTACGAAGATATTCATTTGGATCTTCCTTCGGCGCACCACTAAATTGGCATTGATTAGTTACCATGTGTAGGATTTGTCCTTTGATTTCATAATCTGGCGCATTAATGTCTGGTTGAGTAATTGCGCGACATTGGCCAGTGAGTTTAGCTCTCATTCGGTCTTCCATACTTAGAGGTTCTAGATTTTCCATGATTGAATTTGTTGAATCTGAATCACTAGAGTATTCTGATTTAATGGGTTGTTCCTCGACAATCTCCGTTTGAATGATTGGTGGTTCCGGAGAAAAGATTAATGGTTCAGGATCTCTGAATTGTCCCTGAATATCCTCCGGATTCTCAATTGTGAGGTCGGGTTCAAAAAATGGATTATCGGAAATTTGAATTGGAGTACTTGGTCGAATGGATGATGATTCTAAAGAAAAATCAACGGCAACAATATTGGCTAAATGTCTTGATCGAGTTACAGGTGGTGAACGTATAAAAGGTGGTGAACGTTTTGCTTGGTGCATTCACTGAATATCCTATTAGTTATAAAATATAAAACTTATATAAGTTATCAAATTAATAGACTTTTCTGCTTTTGCCCACGTTTCAAATAGCCAAAAGATGTAGCAGGGAGCCAGAACCCTTTAAATTGGAAGCTCACAACTCAGTCACTAACAAATCCAACTATTACTACGAAGCAGAAAATTTGGATGTCTATCAATTTAACCACTTAAAATAATTTTTAGTTGAAATTTAAAGAAATTTTAGAGAAGAAATAGAAAATTCTATGTCCTAAAAACTAGAGCGGCGAGAAATAAGAAAGAAAAAGATCGCGTCGGAAAACGTCGAAAAATAAAAGGTCGAAAAATAATAAAAAGAACGTAGCGCGTCGAAACTTAAAAGTCTAAAACTAAGAATTAAAGGTTGCGTCTAAAGGTATTAAAGCTTAAAAGAAATTCTATATCCAAAACGGCAATTACTTAAAAAGGTACTAAAATATTAAAACGGCGTCGCAAAATTCTAAAGCACCTAAATCTTAGTCTAAAGAAAAAGCACTTAAAGGATTTTACGGCAAAGCCTAAAAATCTAGAAATAAAAATAACTACCCCAAAAACTATGACTTAAAACTAAATACGAACGAAAAATACAAATATTACGCTAAAACAAATAAAAAGATACAAAATATAAAAAAATAAATTTAAAGTTGTAAAAAGTACAATTTTTATAAAAATATTATTTTTATATTATTTATTTATAAAAGTATTAATTTTATATATTTATTAAAACTAATTATAACTTAAAACTATAAAATAAATAAAACTAAAATTAATTAATATAAAACTAAACCCTAATTAGGGTTGATTATTAATAATTATTAATATTAAAACTCTAATTTCGTCGGATCCTATGTTTCTGACCTGTCTTTTCTCATCATGCGATCGCATGAAATCTTAGTTATACAGCCATGCGATCGCATGGGCTTCGGATCCAGTTCAGTTGTTGGGCTGCTACAGTGTAGTGGCCCGATTACTTTTATTATTTTTTTCTTTCTGTTTTTTTGTTTTTAGTATAAATAAATATTTATATAAAATAATAAAATACTTATATTAAAAACTAAAATAGAAATAAAAAATACTTTTTAACTTTATATATTTTAAACAAACTCTTAAAAATATATATATTTTGTTTTTCTTTTTCTTTTTAAATTTTTGTATTTTTAATTTTTAAAACGTATATTTTTATAAAAAGAACTAAAAATCTTTTTTTTTTATATATATATATATATAGCGTTGCGCTTTTGGCATTTAAGCAGTTCCCCGGCAGCGGCGCCAAAAATACTTGATGTGCGTAGAGGTGTATACAAAATAGTTATATTTTTACTACAAAATACTATTAAATACGATACAATTTTACACAAGTTATTTATTTATTTATAGAGTGGATATACCTAAACCTTGCTACAACACTCATAGGCAGTGTACCTAATCGTACAGTAGTGTAGTTTTTAGTAAGTCCGGTTCGTCCACAGGGAACTCGCCAAGTTTAACGCTATATTTTTAAAACTATATTTGTAAAAATATAAATATATATATAAGTAGTATTATTATTATAAAAGGGGATTTTTACCGTTTAATGACCGGTTTGTCAATTTTAAAACTTAAGTCGCAGTTAAAACCTAATGTAAAATATTAAATATATAAAAGACTTAAATTAAAGCGTAAAGTAAATAACGATAATGAAATTGCGATAAATAAAAGTGCGATAAATAAAAGTGCGATAATTAAAAAGTACGATAATTAAAAGTGCAATTAAATAAAATGACAGTAAATAAAAGTGCGATAATTAAAAGTGCAATTAAATATGAAATAAAGGAATTATGCTTATTTAAACTTTCGTAATCATGATGTTTGACGTGATGATTTTAGTTTATTACCATGGGTTAATTGTCCTTTGTCCTGGATTATTCAATATGTCCATACGGTTTTATCCATAATAGTCCATCAGTCATAAATATAAAGTGCGAGAGTCTTCGTCAAATTATCCTTATACCCGAAGTCAAATATTCCAACTAATTGGGGATTCGAATTGTAACAAGGTCTTAATACTTTGTTTGATAAATACACCAGGTTATCGAATGTGTGTAATCCAAGGTTTTATTACTTTGTTAACAATTACACCAATTACCCTTGAATGTAATCCACCCCTGTTTCAACTAGTCCATTAACTATTAATCCAATTCCGTGTCCGGTAAAATGAACAATTATTGGTATTTATACATATCCCGCCCACCGCACCCAGTCAAACGTATGTGGTTATATATAAATACGTCAAATTATAAGTCTATATATTAAATTAACGAGGTATCATTTAGTTAATATAAAGCCCATTAATAGCCCATAGTCTAATTTCCACAAGTGTCATTCTTTTATCTAAACCTTAATTATGGTACAAAGCCCAATTACCCAATTTTAATATTTAGCCCAACATCACGATTACTTCGGCTTAAGTAAGCATAATAATAACTTAGCTACGAGACACTAATTTAAAAAGGTTAAACATAACTTACAATGATTAAGAATAGCGTAGCGTTACACGGACATAATTTCGACTTACACCCTTACAACATTCGCTAACATACCCTTATTATTAGAATTTAAAATTAAAATTAAAATTATATATATATATATATATATATATATATATATATATATATATATATATATATATATATATATATATATATATACGTTGAGAGTAAGAGAGGAAAGAAAAAGATGTGTTGATAATCGGCCAGAACACGCGAAATTTATAGGAGTGTGGCCTGCTACAGGAGCCATGCGATAACATGGAAATTACTCTTCCAGGCCATACGATCACATGGCCAGCTGGGAGAGTTCACATGTGCTTGTTTTCTTCTTGCCGACGGTTTTAAATAAATATATATAATATATAAATAATTTTAAGAATTATTTAAATATTATATTATATTTATGTGCATAGTTGACTTGTAATTTTTAGTCCGTTGCGTCGAGCGTTGAGAGTTGACTATGGTCCCGGTTCCGGATTTTCGAACGTCCTTGCGTACAATTTAATATCTTGTATTTTGCGTTTCGCGTCTTGTACTCTTGTAATTTTGAGACGTTTCTCATTAATAATTTGAACCACTTTGATTGTACTTTGTACTTTTTAGCTTTTTGGTCGTTTGCGTCTTCAATTCGTCGAATCTGTCTTTTGTCTTCACCTTTTATTATTTAAACGAATATCACTTGTAAATAGAACAATTGCAACTAAAAGCTTGTCTTTCTTGAGAGATAATGCTATGAAATATATGTTCCTTTTTAGCATTATCACATGTTCATTCGAACTTCATACTTACGAAATTCTGAACCATTATTCGCTTGACTTAAAGTCGGGAAGAGGAAAACAAAAGGATGGGACTCCAAAATATAGAGGAAACGAAGGAAATGGATTTATAGTGGAAAAAAAAATCAGGCAGGTAATCGAAACAGATTATCGCATTTAACTAAAGAGGATCCTAATTCCCTTAATTACCGAAGAATCAAATCTTATTTCGAAAATTATCTCTAAATTCCTTGAATTTCGGAAATCAACCGTGACTACGTAACCGGTTAGGACAAACCTGTATTTACTCATTTCACTCTTTTTGCGATAGCTTCATTTATACTCTTCGCTTAATTGAATTATTACTCAATGATGGTAAAACTCTATTTATCAACCTATATTCGTCATGAAAACATATTTATTGTTAGCCATGACCATCTCAATCAAATTTCGGGACGAAATTTCTTTAACGGGTAGGTACTGTGACGACCCGGGAATTTCCGACCAAATTTAAACTAAATCTTTATATGATTTTGACACGATAAGCAAAGTCTGTAAAGTTGAGTCTAAAAACTTGTGAACTATTTTTATGAATTCAATTTGACTTTCGACTACTCCCGACGATTCACGAACCTATAAACGTAAATAAAAATGTACACATAATTAACCATACATATAAATAATCATATATTGTAAAATAAATATAGTAGAGAACTAATAAGTGATTTAATTTTTATGGAAGATAAATTAAAATAACTAAAATTTGTTACTAAATGATTTCGAACATAAATTGTCAACGATTAATAAAGTATTAAGCGTATAATGTTATACTTTGAGTTTAGATTATTTTGATGTATATAATTAATACATTTACCTAAGTAATGAATCTGGATATGTAAAACATAATTATACATTGTAATTTTAATATATATATATATATATATATATATATATATATATATATATATATATATATATATATATATATATATATATATATATATATATATATATATATATGATACATAAACATGATTATTACTACATGTATATTGATAAAATGTATAATTATTAAATAAATGTTATTACATAAGTATTAAATAATACATAATTAATTAATATGTAATATATATGTATTAAATTTATTTGGAAATAAAATATAAATGTTATACTAATATTACTTGCATTATTATCAGTAAATATTAACATTAATGTCTGTACTGTTATTATTACATATATTATATATAATATATTGATATAAAAATTTAAAACATGTAAATTGTTATATATTAATTATTACTTTCATCATTAGTATTAATACTAATACTAATATTAATAATTAATATCAGTATTAGTTATACTATTATAGATAACATATATATATAAAGTTTGATGCATTTAATTTTTGTTATCATTATTAGTACCATTGTTATTAGTAAAATTATAATTTTAATTATTATTATGATTGATAAAAGTATTAATATTAACTTGATTATTAAGATTATCATTTTGTTTAAAGTTATTATTATCATCATTCTTATTAATATTATTATGATATTAATATTATTATCTTTATTATTATTATTATTATTATTATTATTATTATTATTATTATTATTATTATTAGTTTCATTATTATTATTAATATTAATTAATATTAAATATTAATGGTTGTATTATTAAAATTAATATAAAAATATATATACATATATATGAAAAATTGATATAAGTATGGTTTTAAGACATAACTTATTATTATATTTATTAACAGAATTATTATTAATTACTTATATTTATTATTAATTATAATATATATAATCAGATATATAAAATTTGTATCGCATATAATCTGTTTAACTTCAACGTCAGTGATATTCTATCGTCCTTTCTGTCTAAAATTTGTCTCACAATCGATTCCAATCCATATATATACGCCAAAATCAGTTGAAGGTCAGAATCAGACTTTTATTTTTTTCTTATTTGTATATTACTGATGGAATAAAATCTTGTCTATCAATCTGCAATATATCAAACGATTTTCTCACAAGTTTTTATCACATACAGTCGACTTCGCACCCTCAAGATCAATTTATAATCACCTGTGACTTATAATATTTGTTAAAGTATATTTTTTTTATTACACAGCCCGTTAAACTATGTTCTTCACAATTTCATCCAAACCTTGAATTTGAATTTCATTCCAAAATCTGTAAGTGCTATGTTGTTAGAAATCTTTTGTCTAAACTGCTTGCAAAGTTTCAAATCCCAATCTTTAATATCGAGAAAGAATTTTGGAGTCAAACTTTTGGTTTTAAAAAGTCAAACGTTGTTCAAAGATCAAATTAGAGTCTTAGGTGTCGTTTTTATTGAAATTGATGGACCATAAGGTTTTTATGAATCATTATCAACACAATTCATGTTACAAGTATCAGCTAAAATAATGTTAAAATCAAAAACCAAAAATTTTATTTTTTGTTTCAACAGCGACTGCTGCAGCTTGTTCTATACGTATATAATTTTTTTTTTCTTTTCTTTTTTGAATCAGGTAAATTTAAAACACATTTATAAATCGTTTTCCTGTTCTATTACGAGTTTAAAACAAACAGAATAAGTTTTGGTACGCGCTCTGGTCGATTTTAGAATTGAGAAGAAGAAGAAATTAGGGAATAAAGGAAAATACGGTTTATAATTATTTGAAAGGGGTTTTAAATCAGAAAACGTAAACAGCTGGAATGGTCAAGGGTGTTGTGTGCTAGCGTGAGGTCGTGGGTTCGAGCCCGATTTGGGACGTTTTATTTTTAGAAGAACGTTTGAGGTAGTTATGAATTTTTAAAAATTATTATTATTACTATTATTATTATTATTATTATTATTATTATTATTAATATTAATTTTATCATTGTTGTTATTGATATTATAATTTATATTTGCTTGAATTATCATTATTTTTTAGTATTATTAATATGCATAATGAAACTTAGGGTTATTATTATGATTAGTATTATTAATTAGTGTTATTATTACAAGAATTATAACTATATTTATGAATGTCATTATTAATATATGTATTATTATTATTAACATGTTTAGGTTTAGTATTATTATCGTTAATATGAAAACAATAAAATTTATTATTATTTTCTTTAATTAGTATCATTTAATAATTATAGTATTATTATTATCATTATTAATAATATCATTACTATTATTAGTATTATCATTATTCATAAAGTTATTATTATTAGTAACTCATTAATGTTAAAAACTATCATTTTTAACAAATAAATAATTTTGTAAAATAATTTTGTATATAAAATGTATTTAGTACATATACTATAACTATATTAATATTTTATATAACTATATACATTAACATTATCTAGATAAATAATTATAGGTAACAAACTATTGATTTTCAAACATAATAATAATAATAATGTATATATACGTACATGTATATATACGGATATATATATATATATATATATATATATATAAATATATATATTAATATAACTAAATGAATAGATATTAATCATTTTAAAATATATATATACAAAATAAATATATATAACATATAATTTAAGATATAATATGAGTATATGTTTTTAAATGGAATTTAAAATAAATCCTATATAACTACAAATATACATATAAATAATATATAGTAATAAATAAAATTAGGTGATTTCCATTATGTGTTTTAATATATATACAAATGATATAGGTTCGTGAATCCAAGGCCAACCCTGCATTGTTCAATGTCGTCATATGTATTTTTACTACAAAATACAGTATTGTGAGTTTCATTTGCTCCCTTTTTAAATGCTTTTGCAATATATATTTTTGGGACTGAGAATACATGCGCTGCTTTTATAACTGTTTTACGAAATAGACACAAGTACTTAAAACTACATTGTATGGTTGGATTACTATACCGAATATCGCCCCTTCAAGTCTGGTAGCCTAAGAATTAGGGAAATGGCCCCTAATTGACGCGAATCCTAAAGATAGATCTATAAGCCTAACAAACCCCATTCTGGAATTTGGAATGCTTTAGTACTTCAATTAAATGGTGATTGCAATTGCCAGTATATGGCATACTTACGAGTATGCGGGGGATATTCTATATGCATTATGTTAATGTCGGTTACCAGGTGTTTATCATACGAATGGATTTTTATACACTTGCGAGTGTAAGGTTGTTTATGAAAAATGAAAATCTTGTGGTCTATTAAAATAATGGAAATTATTGTTTATGATAAACTAATGAACTCACCAACCTTTTAGTTGACACTTTAAAGCATGTTTATTCTCAGGTATGAAAGAAATCTTCCGCTGTGCATTTGCTCATATTAGAGATATTACTTGGAGTCATTCATGACATATTTCAAAAGACGTTGCATTCGAGTCATCGAGTTAATCAAGATTATTACTAAGTCAATTATAGTTGGATATATTATGAAATGGTATGCATGCCATCAACTTTCGATATAATGAAAGTTTGTCTTTTAAAAACGAATGCAATGTTTGTAAAATGTATCATATAGAGGTCAAGTACCTCGCGATGTAACCAAATGTAATGTATTCGTCCAGGTGGATTAGGACGGGTCCTTTCAGGTATAATCATATAATGGAAAGGATAAACATTAATAACAACTGTTTACATTATTAATATATATGTATTGGTCCATATCAAATGGGTTTAAAATAACAAATGAATTACAAAGAAGGGTAAAAGTTTCAGAATTCTAACAAAACCTTTGTAGTCCCGAGGGGACAGAATCCTCTAATAATAGTTAGCAGTACTGAATAAGCCTGTTGGGGCTTCACTCAGGGCTTAGAACCGTGAAATGTCATTCCTTCTTTTTTTTTAGAACAACTCAAACACCCAACACTAATACTCCGTATAAAAGGAAGAAATATTATGGATGGGCTCTAATAGCAAACGAGACTCTCGTCTTTCTAAAACAAAATCACCGTAAGAGCCTTATATTTAAAGTGGACATTGAAAAAGCATTCGATAGTCTTAGTTGAGATTTCTTGCTTGAAAGCATGAGCATTATGGGATTCGGGGAAAAAATGGAGGAAATGGGTATATTCATGTCTTAATTCGGCATCTATTTCGGTACTTGTAAATGGATCACCAACTAACGAGTTCAAACTTGAACGTGGTTTGCGACAAGGTGACCCACTCTCACCCTTTCTTTTTATACTTGCGACAGAAGGTCTAATTGTTTTGACTAATATGACCGTATATAATAACTTGTTTGTTGGGGCGGAAATTGGTCATAATAGAATCCCTATCTCTCAACTTCAATATGCGGACGACACAATCTTTTTCGAGATTTGGAGTGAGAATAACCTTAGAAATCTCATGAAGTTACTCAAGTGCTTTGAACTTACATAGGGGCTTAAAGTAAATTACCATAAGAGTACATTATACGGGGTGGGTGTTGAAAAAAGAATCATTGAAAGTATGGCAAGAAAGTTTCATTGTAATGTTGGTACCTTTCCGTTCACTTATCTTGGTTTACCGGTTGGTGGTAAAATGAATAAAATGGAGAGTTGGAAACCAGTGGTGAGTGAATTCGAGAAACGTCTTTTGAATTGGAGAGCACGATCAATGTCTTATGGTGTATGTTTGACCCTTGTGAAATCGGTATTAAATAGTCTTCCGTTGTACTTTTTCTCGCTCTTTCGTGCCCCGCCATGTGTGATTAAAAAACTCGAGAGTGTAAGGCGTTCATTTTTTGGGATGGGTCGGGTAACAAATCTATATCTTGGGTTAAATGGGAAGAAGCACTTCTTCCTTATGGGATAGGGGTTTCAATTTGGGTTCACTTCTTAGCAATAATTTGTCCTTAATCAATAAGTGGTGGTGGATGTTTAAAACCGAAACTGACTCCTTTTGGGTTAGGGTCATTTCGAGTATCCATGGTTCATCGGGTGGTCTCCTTGGTGATGCAAATAATCTAAGTAGGCCAAGCAAAACTGTTTGGTCTAATATTATTGATACATATTACCACATTGATTTTCTTGGTGCTTAGTTGTGACGACCCGAAAATTTTTGATCAAATTTAAACTAAATCTTAATATAAACTCGACACGATAAACAAAGTCTGTAATATTGAGTCTTAAAATTTTTGGAACTGTTTACATTGATGCAATTGACCTTCGACCAGTTCTGACGATTCACGAACCTTTAATCGTAAATGGAAATGTGTATATATATATATATATATATATATATATATATATATATATATATATATATATATATATATATATGTAAATAAATATATTATAAAATAAATACATTAATGAACTATTATGTAAATTAGTAAGAAGACTAAAACTTATTATTTAAAACTATTTATTTAAATATAGAGAGTAGATTAAATACCTAATTTGTCAATACTAATAAAGTACTAAATATTATACTCTGAGATTTTTTTTTCAATATATATATATTTAATATATCTAATTACTTGATATCTAAAACATAAATAAATATGTAGTAGTGGAAATATATATATATATACATGATTGATATACATAGTTATTGATTTTATGTACATTATATATATAATATGTATAAATAATATATATTTAAAATATGTTGCTATATATGTCATATAATCATTAAACACTACATGATCAATAAATTGTAGTAATAATATATGAAATTACAAGTTAAAGCATAGTTATTTTATTAATATTATTACTACTTTCTTCATTTATTAAAATGGATAGTAATACTAATATTAATATCAGTATTACTAATATTATTACTTTTAATATATAAATATGAAATTTGGTACATTAAATTGTTATATTATATTACTAATATTATTGTATCATTATTATTTTAATTAGTAGAAAAATTATGATTTTAGTTATTATTATCATTACCAAAAATTATCATTTTTATTTAAGATGATTATTATTATTATTGTTATCATTATTCTTATTATTAATAGTGTTATTATTTTGATATTATTAACACTATTACTATTTCTATTATATTTGGTATTAATATTAGTATCCTTATTATTAGATAATGTTAACCATATTATTATCATTAATACATTAATGATAATTAATATTAGTTTAATTTATATTATATAAAAAACAGATATATATAGAGAAATTAAACGAATCAGATATTTATATATATCACTATCTGCTAATTTTTCTTCCTTTTCTATTAAACCCGTGAACCTAATTTATCTTCTCCATCACTACAAAACACGATCGAATAATTCATGTTACAACATCAATTAATCACTTACACTATAGAACCTCTGCTAGTACTCGCGAATTTAAACAGAAGAAAAGGGAAGAACTGAAACAGAAAAGGGAGTCAACCCTGCTCATGACTCAATTATCAAAAGCTTGAATTCGTTTTAAATTTTCAAAATTTATAAATACGGTTCTATTAGTATTTATGTAATCAAACTATCTGTAAGTTTTCAGACTTTAATTCTTTCGATTAAATCTGAATTGCGAAGTCAAAGTTTTATTTTAAAAAGTCAAAGTAAGTGTTCATGGCTAAATTCGATCATGTGTTAGTGTTTTGAATTAAATTGACGATTCATACAGATTATATGGAAGATTTACAAACTTTTTCATGAAGGATTCGTGGTCTGAAACAGCTTATAATTTTGAAATAGATATTGAGTTCATAAGCGTATATATCGACTACCATTTGCTTTTGTTTTATTGTTATATTTTTTTTCTTTCTGTTATGGAAATTAATCAAACTATTATAGTCGTTTTCTGTTTTGTTATATATCATATTACAAGTCTTAATCGAAACTATAAAATATGGTTATAAGAAAGGATTCAGTCGATGGTTAAGGAAGAAGAAGGAGGGATATGAAGGGGTTTAAATACGGTTTATAAAAATTAAAAGGGTGAATAAATCAGAAAAACCATGGCAGCGTGATGGTCTAAGGAGTGTTCGGGTTATTGAGGAGTTGCGGGTTCGAGTCCCGTCCTAGGCATTTCTTTTTAACAAATCCTTTTAAACGTAGTTTTTCTTCTTAATTATTAATATTATTATTATTATTATTATTATCATTATTATTATTATTATTATTGTTATTATTATTAAGTATTAATATTGTTGTTAGTATTATCATCATTATTATTATTAAGTATTAGGAATATTATTGTTATTATTATTATTATCATTAGTATTAGTATTAGTATAAGTATATACAATTGTTATTATTTTTAGTATTATTATCATTTTTCAGATTATTATTATCACTATTAACTAATGTTATTACTACAAGTATTATAATTATTAATACTATTATTACCACTAATATAGTATTAGGATAAAATTTTCATTTATTATGATTATAAATACAAATATGAATATTATTATCATTATCACCCACAGTTGTATTATTATTATCATGATTAAGATCATTATTATTATCATTATTATGGAAATAATACAAGTTAACATTATTTTCATTAATATTAGTATTAGTAACACTTTTGTAACTTTTAGTATTATTATTAATAATATCAATATTATTATTATTAATATTATCATTTTTAATAAGGTTATTATTATGATTATTAGTAAATCATTAATATCAACACTATCATTTTAAGCAGATAAATATTTTGTACATAAAATATACTTATTACGTAAACTATAATTATATTAAAATCTCACATATCTATATATATCAAACTTACTAATATTATTTATATAAATACTTACAAATAACAATTTATCGATTTTTAAATATAATATTTAAACAAGTATGGATATATATTAATATAACTATATAAATAACAACTATTTTGAATATAAACACAAATTAAATATATGATATATAAATTAAGATATCATAAATTTTTCAATTACGAATATACGTTTTAATATATACATACCAATGATATAGGTTCGTGAATCCGAGGTCAACCCTACACTTGTTTAATGACGTCATATTTATTTTTACTACAAAATACAGTATGGTGAGTTTCATTTGCTCCCCTTTTAAATGCTTTTGCAATATATATTTTTGGGACTGAGAATACATGCGCTGCTTTTATAAATGTTTTACGAAATAGACACAAGTAATCGAAACTACATTATATGGTTGAATGATCGAAGCTGAATATGCCCCTTTTGCTTGGTAGCCTAAGAATTAGTAAACCAGTCTACTAATTGATGTGAATCCTAAAGATAGATCTATTGGGCCTAACGAACCCCATCCAAAGTACCGGATGCTTTAGTACTTCGAATTCGTTTTTATCATGTCCGAAGAATTTCTCGGAATGATAAGGGATATTCTTATATGCATCTTGTTAATGTCGGTTACCAGGTGTTCAATCCATATGAATCATTATTTTTGTCTCTATGCATGGGACGTATATTTATGAGAAATGGAAATGAAATTCTTGTGGTCTATTAAAATGATGAAAATGATCGTTTATGATAAACTAATGAACTCACCAACCTTTTGGTTGATACTTTAAAGCATGTTTATTCTCAGGTATGAAAAAAATCTTCCGCTGTGCATTTGCTCAGTTTAAGGATATTACTTGGAGTCATTCATGACATATTTCAAAAGACGTTGCATTCGAGTCGTTGAGGTCATCAAGATTATTATTAAGTCAATTATAGTTGAATATGTTATGAAATGGTACGCATGCCATCAACTTTCGATGTAATGAAAGTTTGTTTTTTTTAAAACGAATGCAATGTTTGTAAAATTGTATCATATAGAGGTCAAGTACCTCGTGATGTAACCAACTATTGTGAATCATTTGTAATCGATATGGACTTCGTCCAGATGGATTAGGACGGGTCGCTTAAGTTGGTATCAGAGCGGTGGTCTTAGCGAACCAGGTCTTGCATTAGTGTGTCTAACTGGTAGTTGTTTAGATGCATTAGTGAGTCTGGACTTCGACCGTGTCTGCATGTCAAAAGTTTTGCTTATAATTTTGTGTCGAAAATTACCTGCTTATCATTCTTAGTCTAGACACATCTTACTGCATTGATTGCATGAATAGTGTGTAGACAAAATTCATATCTTAGCGTATCTGTTATTGTTACCTTTGCCTGACAGCTTCCGTAGATTCCTCCGTAACTTATGGGATTTTAGTATTATATATGCATATGTAAATTATGTATTGCAGGGTACTAATTTACATCCTATAATCTATTTCTTATCGAAAACCCTTCATCTGATCGGACGAGATGAATCCCTCAACCAGTTCGAGTCCCTCAGATTCCGATAGCTATTGCGATATGGATTTCCACTCGAGCTCCGAAAGCAGTGTAACTGGAATGAATCAACCAATCAGTTATCACCAATTCTGGATGAATTGGGGATGGGTTCGTAGCCTACTTAATCATTAGAGACAAGAAGAAGGTGATCCCTTCCATCCACCATATTGCCCACTTGGCAATGAACCTGAAGCACTTACCGGCGAACCTGTTCGTGATACCATTTTCTCTCTCATTTCCAGAGTATCCCATCACGATTATATACTATCTCATATTCTAGATCTTATTCATCCACTCGTCCGAACCGACAATCATCCCGGTGTAATAGAAGAAGTCAACGAGCTTCGCGCCCGAGTTGTAACTTTGGAAAATATAGTGCAAAACGTACCAGCTTCAACAACATCACCGGCACCAACAGTATCACCAATATCAATACAGTACCATCAACAACACACGACTCAACATCACAATCCATACCTCGAACTTAATCATCGTTCTACGTATCGTTCTACATCAATTATCTTCGTTCAGTATGGCGATTATGTAATCTCTAATGTTTTAGAGATTATATATTCTTGTTCTAACAATAAATCAAATGAGATTAATATCACATTAACTCATTAAATCCATGATTATATCTGAAGAAAATATATATGTATATATATATTTTCATAAAGATTGTAATTAAAAATTCTTTCGTACAAAATGTTAATGGTGAAAATATTTTAACGGGTAGGTAATACCCGAGGAATATTTAGTTTTCACATTAGTAAGTTACACTGTACATTCTTCGAATCTGATTCAACAGTCATTTACAATCCTACTTACATCCATCGATATACGTATCCGATCACCACAGAATAACCATTTTCATTCAATTTCATATTTGGATTTTTACCTATCAGAATCCGACAAGTGGCATAATGAAGAAAACATTGGACAAAATAAAATTTGTTAGAAACAAACAAATTAACTATGAGAAATTTTGTTAAGAATTCACGCTAACAAAATCCTAGCTAACTGTTTCTAGCCAACTGTTAATTCCTTATTGTACATTTAATTATCGCAATTTATTTTATCGCAATTTAATTCTCGCAATTTTATTTATTGTCATTTACATTCTGTTATTTATTTTACGCACTTTATTTATCGTCATTTAAATACTGTTATTTACGCATTTTAAATATCGGGACACGTATACAAGGTTTTGACATATCATATCGACGCATTTATATATATTAATTGGAATAACCATTGACACTCTATATGCAGTAATGATAGAGTTAGCTATACAGGGTTGAGGTTGATTCTCAAATAATATATATAATTTGAGTTGTGATCGAGTCTAAGACATGTACACGGGTCACGATACGTATTAATTAATTCGAATATTATATATTAGACTATATATGAATTATTGGAATGTTAACTGTGGACTATCGACTGTGGACTAATAACATTGGACAATTAAAATGAATTAAAATATTAATTATAACATATGAAACTAAACAATTCTTCAAGTTTGTCACTTGATTTCATCTTTAACCTCATTTGTATCTTGACGATTCCAATCTACGTTCAAACCTTTCATAATTCTTGAAAACGCCTCAATCGAGATGATGAACCAACCGCACCTCATCTAGGGAAGAAAAGATTTATGCATATAGTCATGCACCTGAAAACACTAGAAACCTGAGTAAATGTTTAACACGTATCTGTGCTAGCTCCTTTGGCGTTGTTATTACCGAAAATAACTTTGCAATCCCTTTCCAAAGTAGTCAAATTTATCACAGCTTCAGTAAATCAATTTCGACTTTTCGTTCGAAACAACCATTGTTATAACCTTGATATATATGCGTGCTCTTTTATTGTTACCGAGGGAACCTTTTATGTTCCACCATATTACCAGCAGACGTACCAGCAACCTCGTTGCTCCTTGGCTTAAATCTCTCCGACAAATCACTATATTTATCTATTGAAGTCTCATCATGTACTCATCCGCATCTTGTAACAGGAATTGCCATACCAATTACTGGGAATCAGCAAATCTGTTTTCGAGTCTCGCAACGTTTCCACATCAACAGTTATATGTATCCATATAACATTTATCTCTTAGAACTATGATCTTCCATTCTGAAATTCTGAAAAGCACCCAGTCTGTGAATTAATACTCTAAATTTTAAAAAGTTAAATGAAGTAACAAAAACTGTAAACGACCTCAACAGCTAAAAGTTGATGATAAAGAATTGTATGTTGGCAAAGCTCAGAAAAAGTTTGAAACTGAAAAACTGATTGAGCAAACTACGAAGGAGTCTTTGAACAAAACACAAGGACTAAACTTGTACATTAAGAATCCTGATGATTCTGTTCCTGATGAAATCTTTAGCGAATACCTTGCTTCTGACTCCAAACTCTTGCGGACAAATTTTCTTCACCATCCTTTGATATTAGAAATTCCAAGATATCATCGTATCTTTCATTATAAATATCCTCCATATTTCTGAAGATATTTTCATAATTATTCTTATCTGAAATCATTAATCTCTTCGTGCTATCAGTGTTACATCATATAGAAACTATTAGTTTCTATATTCTGTAAACTTTCGAACTTAAAATATGAATGTTATTGAAGTAATGTTGGGAACTGATGCATGAGTTAGTATAATATAATGACACTTGATCAACGTGATTATATTACAGTAAGTCATGCTGAGTTTCTAATGGGACGTGATGATTCACAGATCATAACATCATCATGTGCCATGTTACATAACTCTTTCATTCTGTTTAACTTCTGAACATATCAAGAAAGTATATTCTTGATAGGTCTATTCTCAGTGATTCTGGTAATTTGACAAATCAAATTGTGTGATTTCACTCTTTCTTGTTTAGAACATTAAGTTCATTCGAAATTTCACACCTACGGATTCTGGACCATTATTTGCGAAAAGAAAACAAAAGCACGCAGCTCTGAAATAGAAGGGGGTATAAATCGTAGCAAATAAGAGAGAACATTAACTGTGAATGACAATATTATAGAAGACGAAAGTAGGGACTCCAAAATATAAGAGAAAATATAAAGCCCGATAACAACAAATAAATTACAAATCGTGGATATTAATACGAATAGCAATATAAATACACGGTATAAATAAGAATAGTATCACCCCCAAGGTAATAGTAGAAGTAAACAGATTTTTCTGGTGGAAGATTGAAAAGAAGGATGACAGAAATGATAATTAGGAAAATATCAAGGATTAGAATTGGATTAAGCATTTCCACAATCTTTTGGAGGTATGAACTAAGAAAGAGAGTATAGGAATGGTGAGAATAATGGAACGGAAGAGCTTAATTTATAATGGAAATATCAGACAGAGAAATCGAGGCAGACCACCGTATTTAATTATAGAGATCTTAATTTCCTTATTCGCCGAAGAATCAAATCTTTTAGATTTCGAAGATTTTCTTTAAATCCCTTGAATTTCGGAATTCAATTGAGACAACGTCAGAAGTTAAGACGAACCTTATTTTCTGAATTCAACCATGACTAGTCAAAAGTTACGATGAAACTTGACTTTCTCATTTCACTCTTTTGTGATAGCTTCACTCGTACTCTTCACATAAACGGATCGTTTCATCCATATTACCAATTGATGAGAAAAACTCTGATTTCTAGCTCGTATTCGTCATGAAAATATTTTTATTGTTAGCCATGACCACCTCACTCAAATTTCGGGACGAAATTTCTTTAACGGGTAGGTACTGTAACGACCCGAAAATTTCCGATCAAATTTAAACTAAATCTTAATATAAACTCGACACAATAAACAAAGTCTGTAATATTGAGTCTTAAAATTTTTGGAACTGTTTACATTGATGCAATTGACCTTCGACCAGTTCCGACGATTCACGAACCCTTAATCATAAATGGAAATGTATATGTATATGTATATATATATATATATATATATATATATATATATATATATATATATATATATGTAAATAAATATATTATAAAATAAATACATTAATGAACTATTATGTAAATTAGTAAGAAGACTTAAACTTATTATTTAAAACTATTTATTTAAATATAGAGAGTAGATTAAATGCCTAATTTGTCAATACTAATAAAGTACTAAATATTATACTCTGAGATTATTATTTTTCAATATATATATTTAATATATCTAATTACTTGATATCTAAAACATAAATAAATATGTAGTAGTGGAATATATATATATATATATATATATATATATATATATATATATATATATATATATATATATATATATATATATATATATATATATACATGATTGATATACATAGTTATTGATTTTATGTACATTATATATATAATATGTACAAATAATATATATTTAAAATATGTTGCTATATATGTCATATAATAATTAAACACTACATGATCAATAAATTGTAGTAATAATATATGAAATTACAAGTTAAAGTATAGTTATTGTATTAATATTATTACTACTTTTTTTCATTTATTAAAATGGATAGTAATACTAATATTAATATCAGTATTACTAATATTATTACTTTTAATATATAAATATGAAATTTGGTACATTAAATTGTTATATTATATTACTAATATTATTGTATCATCATTATTTTAATTAGTAGAAAAATTATGATTTTAGTTATTATTATCATTACAAAAAATTATCATTTTTATTTAAGATGATTATTATTATTATTATTGTTATCATTATTCTTATTATTAATAGTGTTATTATTTTGATATTATTAACACTATTACTATTTCTATTATATTTGGTATTAATATTAGTATCCTTATTATTAGGAAATGTTAACCATATTATTATCATTAATACATTAATGATAATTAATATTAGTTTAATTTATATTATATAAAAAAAATGAAAAAAAAGAAACAGATATATATAGAGAAATTAAACGAATCAGATATTTATATATATCACTATCTGCTAATTTTTCTTCCTTTTCTATTAAACCCGTGAACCTAATTTATCTTCTCCATCACTACAAACACGATCGAATAATTCATGTTACAACATCAATTAATCACTTACACTATAGAACCTCTGCTAGTACTCGCGAATTTAAACAGAAGAAAAGGGAAGAACTGAAACAGAAAAGGGAGTCGACCCTGCTCATGACTCAATTATCAAAAGCTTGAATTCGTTTTAAATTTTCAAAATTTATAAATACGGTTCTATTAGTATTGATGTAATCAAACTATCTGTAAGTTTTTAGACTTTAATTCTTTCGATTAAATCTGAATTGCGAAGTCAAAGTTTTATTTTAAAAAGTCAAACTAAGTGTTCATGGCTAAATTCGATCATGTGTTAGTGTTTTGAATTAAATTGACGATTCATACAGATTATATGGAAGATTTGAAAACTTTTTCATGAAGGATTCGTGGTCTGAAACAGCTTATAATTTTGAAATAGATATTGAGTTCATAAGCGTATATATCGACTGCCATTTGCTTTTGTTTTATATATATATATATATATATATATATATATATATATATATATATATATATATATATATATATATATATATATATATATATATATATATATATATATATATATATATATATATATATTTTCTTTCTGTTATGGAAATTAATCAAACTATTATAGTCGTTTTCTGTTTAGTTATATATCATATTATAAGTCTTAATCGAAACTATAAAATATGGTTATAAGAAAGGATTCAGTCGATGGTTAAGGAAGAAGAAGGAGGGATATGAAGGGGTTTAAATACGGTTTATAAAAATTAAAAGGGTGAATAAATCAGAAAAACCATGGCAGCGTGATGGTCTAAGGAGTGTTCGGGTTATCGAGGAGTTGCGGGTTCGAGTCCCGTCCTAGGCATTTCTTTTTAACAAATCCTTTTAAAGGTAGTTTTTCTTCTTAATTATTATTATTATTATTATTATTATTATTATTATTATTATTATTATTATTATTATTATTAAGTATTAATATTGTTGTTAGTATTATCATCATTACTATTATTAAGTATTGGGAATATTATTGTTATTATTATTATTATTATCATTAGTATTAGTATTAGTATAAGTATATACAATTGTTATTATTTTTAGTATTATTATCATTTTTAGGATTATGATTATCACTATTAACTAATGTTATTACTACAAGTATTATAATTATTAATACTATTATTACCACTAATATAGTATTAGGATAAAATTTTCATTTATTATGATTATAAATACAAATATGAATATTATTATCATTATCACCCACAGTTGTATTATTATTATTATCATGATTAAGATCATTATTATTATCATTATTATGGAAATAATACAAGTTAACATTATTTTCATTAATATTAGTATTAGTAACACTTTTGTAACTATTAGTATTATTATTAATAATATCAATATTATTATTATTAATATTATCATTTTTAATAAGGTTATTATTATGATTATTAGTAAATCATTAATATCAACACTATCATTTTAAGCAGATAAATATTTTGTACATAAAATATACTTATTATGTAAACTATAATTATATTAAAATCTCACATATCTATATATATCAAACTTACTAATATTATTTATATAAATACTTACAAATAACAATCTATCGATTTTTAAATATAATATTTAAACAAGTATGGATATATATTAATATAACTATATAAATAACAACTATTTTGAATATAAACACAAATTAAATATATGATATATAAATTAAGATATCATAAATTGTTCAATTACGAATATACGTTTTAATATATACATACCAATGATATAGGTTCGTGAATCCGAGGTCAACCCTACACTTGTTTAATGACGTCATATGTATTTTTACTACAAAATACAGTATGGTGAGTTTCATTTGCTCCCTTTTTAAATGCTTTTGCAATATATATTTTTGGGACTGAGAATACATGCGCTGCTTTTATAAATGTTTTACGAAATAGATACAAGTAATCGAAACTACATTATATGGTTGAATGATCGAAGCCGAATATGCCCCTTTTGCTTGGTAGCCTAAGAATTAGTAAACCAGTCTACTAATTGACGCGAATCCTAAAGATAGATCTATTGGACCTAACGAACCCCATCCAAAGTACCGGATGCTTTAGTACTTCGAATTCGTTTTTATCATGTCCGAAGGATTTCCCGGAATGATAGGGGATATTCTTATATGCATCTTGTTAATGTCGGTTACCAGGTGTTCAATCCATATGAATGATTATTTTTGTTTCTATGCATGTGACGTATATTTATGAGAACTGTAAATGAAATTCTTGTGGTCTATTAAAATGATGAAAATGATCGTTTATGATAAACTAATGAACTCACCAACCTTTTGGTTGACACTTTAAAACATGTTTATTCTCAGGTATGAAAAAAATCTTCCGCTGTGCACTTGCTCATTTTAAGGATATTACTTGGAGTCATTCATGACATATTTCAAAATACGTTGCATTCGAGTCGTTGAGTTCATCAAGATTATTATTAAGTCAATTATAGTTGAATATGTTATGAAATGGTACGCATGCCGTCAACTTTCGATGTAATGAAAGTTTTTTTTTTTTTTTTAACGAATGCAATGTTTGTAAAATTGTATCATATAGAGGTCAAGTACCTCGCGATGTAACCAACTATTGTGAATCGTTTGTAATCGATATGGACTTCGTCCGGATGGATTAGGACGAGTCACTTCATTAGTTTTGTAGCTCTTTTGTTAGAAGGATCGGGGATGGGGGGTCTACTTCTTTTTGGGGGGATTTGTGGATATGTGAAGTTGCGTTGAAAGACAAATTCAGGAGGCTTGCTAGGCTTGAGACGAATCTGGGAGCTTCCATCAAAGACAGGTTATCATGGGATGGGTCAAGGGTCGTGGCAGATTGGTGTTGGACGAGACAGCCTTCAGATCGAACTAGTGGCGAATTAGAGGAGTTAAATGTGTTGCTGCAATCGGTGGTCTTAGATCCTGGTGCACGTGATACTTGGAGATGGGCTATAAACAATAATGGGTTGTTCACAACCAAAAGTCTATTAAACTTAATCAACACAAAGACAATATGTGCGGGGACAAACACGAAGGAATCACTTAGGAACAACTTGGTACAAAAAAAGTAGAACTATTTATTTGGAGGGCTAGAAGACGACGATTACCGGTTCGAGTAGAGCTAGATAAAAGAGGGATAGATCTCCACTCGGTTCTTTGTCCACTTTGTGATGATGATATCGAGTTGGTAGATCACTCCCTTTTTGGGTGCAAAAAAGTGTTTGAGGTGTGACATAAAGTATTCAATTGGTGCAGTTTTGATAGCGTATCAATCAATAATCTTGACGATCTTTCACTAGGTATGCCGAGTCTTTCTTCATCGGATTCGGGCAAATATATTTGGCAAGGGATAATTTGGACTACTTGTTATCTCATATGGAAGAATCGGAACCAAATGATTTCAAAAATACATGTTGGAACACTCCGTGTGCGCTGAACGAAATTCAAATCAAAAGTTTCGAGTGGATCGCGAAGAGGTTTAAAGGAAAGTCTATCGATTTGCATAGTTGGTTTCATAATCCATCTTGTTTTTTAGTTTGATATAATTGTGCGATGTATGTAATATGATGCTATCATAGCATCTAAACTGTGCGAAAATGCTTCTGCTGCCATCCATGGTCAGAAGCTCATGTTGTACATATCTTTGTAGTAATAAAATAATTGTTGCTTTTCAAAAAAAAAAAAAAAAAACAAAAAAACCAAAACACCCGACACTAATTTATTCATGAATATGCTCACGACGGGACTTGAACTCCTAAAATGCCATTGCTCTTGAATAGAGAAATCGTTCTGAACTCTCATTACTCCAAGTCTGTTAAAAAAACAAATGCCACTAAAGTCATGTCAATTTTTTCTACACACATTCACAAATAAAGTTAACTTGATCAAACAACATCCTAATCCTAAATTAACAATAACAAGAAAGGATGTCAATAACTGAACGCTATGAGTGGGAAAAAATTCAATCAAGTAGAGGATTATTTAGTAAAGTCTTTAAGTCCAAATCACCAATATTGTAAATTGCTTATGTATAAGAATCAATTGCTATAAATTCAAAAATATAAACGATTTCATATACATGAAATAAAAATAAACATTCAAATTCCTCATTTGTAAAACATGAGTACAAAATCAACAAATATAATAGCAACTAGTTAATAATTAATCAAAATAAACAAAGAAAACCAACTTTGATAACATAACACATAAAATTTGGTACAAGGATTCTGGAAAATACAAATTATATAACCTCTCATTGCCACCCACACACCCGTTAGGAAGAGATTCCTCGCATATATCGCGCAAAGCGTACCCGCAATGCTTTAGGTTAACTGTTTGGCCCGCACAGAGTGAAGGATACCTAAGGCACAATCTTGGAGAATACTCTCCGCACATAATTGAAACCTGCACCTATTTTTTCAAGAATACGAGTCGAAAACCAACTGAGACTTTTTACACTCAATCAATAGTTCGGTAATTACTACTTAACCTTTTACAGACACTTTTAGACTTGTATTTTAGACACAATGATCCGATTGCTGAAACAGATGAACATATAAGGTTTCTTTATTCACACTGCTTGAGAAATGAATTTTTTTTATTCATATGTCGGCGGCTTAACCGAATTATTATGTAACTTTTTCCCTACCCACCTGATCATTATATGATACAACCGCTTGAAGTGCTAATATTTATGAATGAATGAAACAATTTTTTTCAAAAGTTACTGTTGGAATGAGTTATTAGTATATCTTTGAGAATATGCTTCTAGTCCTGGAAATATTCATCGTAGGTTGGCTACCGACGTGTTACACTAAACAATCTCAATTGATTGTGCATTAATTGATATTTAATCATTTACTTACTTTATCCGATTCGACCTCTACACGGACACTGCCCGTATGGATGTGTTCCCGGGTACCGTCGATAGGATTCGGGTTTCAGTCCGAACGTATGTATTACGTGCAAATGATGATGGTCGTTGAAATAAATGATCCGCTGATGCAAAAAATCGTCATTCAATTTTTTTTTATTAATTAATTAACAAAATTATTATAATAAAACATATATTTTCATTAAAATTATAAAACTAACATGATAACATAATATAGTTTGCTACAATAAAGTGCCTTTTCAGATATGCACAGAGATTTGACCACCCTTTGAACTTAAATTTAATAGATGTTCATATGATATACAGCTGCTATGCGAACCAGTCGTGAACTTATTGAATTTCCTCAACTTTGCTTTGGCCACAATACCAACAAAAGTAGCTATTAGCCACCGTGGCGGATCCAGAATTTTATGTCACTGGTAGCGCAAAAAAATTTCATGACTAGTTTTGCGACTTGATAACAATTTTGATCGAAAATTAAAAGACAAATCTTTATAAATCAAAAGAGTTTTATATATAACACACCAACATTCGAGTAAAATTTCAATAAAAAAGTTTTTTTAAAGTATATAAAACTTTAAGTCAACAGCCACAGTTGATAGCAATCTAAAAGCCAACAATTACCAAACTCACTTGACCCACTCGTTTAGTCAACTTTAGTTATTGTTAATGACGTGAAGCAACTCACCAAAAACGCATGACATTATCACTAAATTCATAAAACAATCATTAAAATAGATTAAAAAAAATGGGTGAGCATCTCAAGAGATTTAGAACATATCAATGATCATTACAACAAATTTATGAGAAACATACGTGTGAACATCTTAATAGACTTGATTAACATCAACCTAACTGAAAACGTCACAACATACAAAACTAACTAAAAACTATAAACTAACTAAATAGTACTCCGTATATAATTGAAAATTGTCATTTCCAACTAAATTATGTAATAGAGCATATCCATAAACCAGTATATGAATTTTTGTTATTATGTTTTTTTTTTTAAATGGCGATATCGACATCAACTTAACCACCTTCACGATCATATGCCACCCACACACATGTTTGGAGAAAATCCAATTTGCGACGATGTTGGCAGTAACTATCCAAAACCTTCATGACTGTATAAGATATGAAACATTTTAATAAATCCTTCAACTGCAAAATCCACATTCAAAGTTAAAAATACCAAGGGTAATCTATATCTATATATTACCAATACAATAGATGGACCTTTAATAGCTAAAATATTTATATCAAAACTAAAACTACAATATGATCATATTTTAAACAATTATCACAACTAAACTAATACCAAAACAATAACTCAGATAGTCACTACTAACTCACATATAATTAAAAATATAACAATACGTTAATACGGGAAATGGGTCAAAAGACAGACATTTATAAACAGCAAAAAAAAAAAAAAAATTAGGACTAGTAAAGTTTATCATCTTAATTATCAATGTCTTTTCAAGATCAACTAAAACGATAGCAAAGTCCAGTACCAAAAGACTCCATTATTAAATGACTTGAAATCAAACCAATAAAAGTATGGATTCAAATTTGTAAGAAGCCACATTAACCAATATTAATTTTTGAAATTGCTCTACAACTTGGATTACATTTAACACAATTTTTTAGATAAATATTCACTTAGGACCTTTAACCAAACATTTTAAAAAAATATTCATTTAGAACCTTTAGCGAAACATTTAGTCTGCACAGGAAAGTCACTCCTGATAATGAGTGATGACACTTATTGACAAACCAAACATGAAGTGAAAATTGAGATTTAAAAATAAAAAATAGAAAAGACATTCAAACATGAGTCATGAGTGTACATTTAGTTGTTTATATGTATTCACATATGGGGCACATCTTCAGGTAGTCATCATTGTTAATTTTCTAAACCTGAAGACATGTACAACAGAAGGCAAATACTAAACTACGCCTAAGTAAGTAAATGGGAAAACCAGGATCTTAAAGCAAAATCGTAAAAGACAGAACATTAGTTTGATAAAATGATCTCAAAGCTTAAAATACAATACCACCCTCTAAACTACTTATGTCTTGCACTTATAAATCATAACTTTTATAAAAAGTGACTTAAATGTGAGCCATCATTTTGTTTGTAGAGTTTGTCTTATATTAAACTATTCTAAATGATTTAGGGCAAACTCGTTTGGGTCGATCTCTCGTTTTGGTTAACTTTCATTACTCGTACTTACATATTTACAAATATTTTATACTCGAGGTGAGAACACACGCTCTTTACGTTTTACCTATGGACACAAGTACTATTACCTTATTGTTATGCATGAGTTGTACCATCCGTTATCCACACAAATCCCCTAATTCAATATCATTAGTTATTGAATTAAGTGCGAATTATTGTGAATAGCTATTCGAGGTTGAAACCCTTCCAGATTAGTCAGCTTCTAACTTGACCACCAGTCAAACGAGTGCATAATAATTTGATCCTATAATAATCTGAATTACAAGTGTTACACATGGGGTACACGTACAACGTTAAGCATCGATATTGGGTGCTCATGACATTTAAGAATGTTTTTTTTTTTTTTTTTTTTTTTTTTAAATCATACAAATCTTGTGGTTCACAATATTATTGATATGGTTGCATAGCTTGAAGTCTCGGTCAGGAGCATTAGTCGCATAATTTGAAAACTTCCGTTGTGGCTTATTATGTTTTTTTATTTTTCAAACACGTATTGTCGCTATGTTTGTACCTTTAGGTTGTAACAAAAACTACGTAGTTGATTTCTTAATGAAAACTTTAAAACGTCTCATTTAGAGATCGTTCAATATAACTAGAACACGCTAAGTCACGACAGGTTTTATGTGCTAAGACAGGGTATCACAAAAGATAACATGGATCAAAGAATTGTTTCCCTCTTTTGTTTAAAGCCCCAGTCCAGTCAGTCACTCATACCATTCGATGACACGGCTTGCTGTGAGTAATAGACTTTTATAACTTTCAACCTGTCTTATGGGTGATAAGCCCATTCTTATTCAACCCAAACTCAAAAAAGATGAAATGTATCTTGAACAAAAACACCACAAGATCTAAATAATGTAAGATGAAACAAGATGCATGAACAACAGAAACAAGTTGTTTCTTCATTACTCTTATATAGAAATCAAGATATCAATCTTAGAACAACCAAAAGAATGCTACAACGTATACATGATATAAAGTTGATCGACAGAAAATATAGAATGTTTATAAAACCATACTCGTGAACCATAGAAGACACACGACACTACAGAAGAAAATAACCTGTTCTTATTAATTGCTGACCATTAAGGCATACATCTAATTCTCCTCTTCCATCAAAGATTGAAGTAATGTGGTGCAACCAGACATGATCTCGTCCTTCATGAAACCCATGTTATTGGCAAAACGTTGATCAGAGACAATACCATTGTAGCTGGTGAGAGCCACACGGGCACGGTCACGCCCTGGGTCAGCTGTCTTGCATCCATTAATTGGGCTGCTGACGAGAACCACGTCGCAGGTCTCATCTCCATGGTCTTCGTTGACATTGATGTAGTATGTTCCTGTTGCGTCGGTGGTTCCTTCTGAGGTAAAGATAACTTTCTGTTCCTTGTTCTTGCATTCGACTCTAACCTTGGCACCTACATAGCAATAAACCAATTGCAGAGTTTTATATATTATATGAATATGACTATATATATATATATATATATATATATATATATATATATATATATATATATATATATATATATATATATATATATATATATGTATATGAATATATGTTATATTATGATATATGATATGATATATGATAGGTTATAAGGAAAGCCCTTACGCTCCTCACAAGATTCATCACCTACACATGCTAATATGGTAAAGTTCCCACAAGTAATTTGTCATTTAAGATAACTTACCGGTGTAAAACAAAGATAATTGTCAAAAATGATTATGTATAGTGTATATGCCTAGCAACCGGGTCGGGTTGGGTCGGGTGGGGTGATTATGATTATGTATGGATCATTGGACCAATTTTTAGGGATGCGAATCTCAAAAATTAGAAACTTTACAACTCGACCCGTTTGACCCATATATAAGACTCATTAGACCCAAATTGAGCACTTTGGGTTTAGTTTGCCAGGTATCTATACATATATATATAAAAGAAAAAGTTTTTCTTGATTGTGGTTGAAAGTTACTTATGGATGTTTGTATCTATATATTATATCTATATATCTATATTATATATATTATTAAATTAATTACAAAATAAATAAAAAGAATTAATGGCAAATTACGGTCTAAGAAAGGAAAATTACCACGGTGTACAAGGATAAATAATTACGGAGTACAATTAATGGCAAATTGTAATTAAATTAATTACAATTTTTATATTACAAGATTCTATTACTAAATAAAAAACCCATTAAAACTTTTTAACGGATTTATCTTTCTTATCGCCGCGAGTTAGATTTTACCGCCATCACTGTTCAACTCGAAATAAATTTACGAACTAAACGCAATAAATTGTATTCGACACGGAGCTTCGAAGCTTTACCACGGAGCATTTTCTTTTAGCAATAAATATGGAAGTGATTTGAATTTTCAGTTTAACTCCTTAAATTATTTATGAACACGCAAATATAACTATTATAATATTAATTATACCAGACGACTCCCCGAGTACCATTATTTTGCTTAAATGACTAACAACTTTTTATAAATTAGACTCGCAGGTTTCACTTTTATTCAAAAAATAATCGTATATAATAATTCTAAAATAATATAAACGTTACGTTCCATGACAAATTTATAATGTACTCATATTATCATATAATTTATATACAATTAAAAAGATATTAATGGTGAGAAAAAAATTGTAGACATTAAGTTACTAACACCACTTAAAACCACTTTTAAAATTTGTCAAACATCAAGGAATCTTAAACTCAAAAAAACTTTTAATATTTGTCAACAACACGAGCTCTTAAACTCAAGAAAAAAATTAAAATTTGACAACACCACGGGCTCTTAAACTCACATTTTTAAAATTTGTCAACAACACGGACTCTTAAATAATTCTATACTTTTCTTATTATCTTAGTATCGATATTTACATACCAATATGAACGGCAATTTACAATTTTTGCACGGTTTTTTACACACTCGTGCAACGCACGGGCTCAAAAACCTAGTAATATTATATAAACCACACATTCCAATTAAAAGGCTAAATATTGAAGCATTAAACTGTAAGCAAGTCATCAGTAAATTGAAAAACTTGCCAAACTTGAGCATCATTTATATATACACCATCAAGGATCTTATAAACAAAATCATTTAAAATTAGATAATACTCATTATTGTTCCGAAAAAATATTCTATTCATGTCGCAACCATTTATCTAGCTCCGATTATTCAATATCGTGTGAATCGTACGCTTACGACTACTAAACAAACACAAAAGAACACAAGTTACACCTATAGATCTTCAAATCAACTACTCATAATGACCATATTTTGAACCGACTTCAACAAAGACTCCAAAACCTAATTCCTTAATTACTCGAGAATGCTTAACTAATACGCTAAATCAACATTTTATATAAATTATACATAATTTTAATTTGCATACTTTATAATCATTTAAAATTAAACATAATTCACCTAAATACTTACATGACTCGCACTCATAATTAGTTGTTAATCGGAAACCTAAAAACCATAAACCACCAGATTCACTCATTCCTTCACTATACTGCTACTCACACTTCAGATCTACTAACAAATAAACATATTTACACTTCAATCAACACAGATCTACAACAATTTTGAGCAAAAAAACAATTTAAATACACAACACACGCACGCGATCTATCAAAATGTGAGTAAAACCAAACAAATAGATACAGATCAGAATATATCTATATAAACAAGTATACGTACCAGGAATGTAAGTAGTAGCAGAAGTTTCGAAACCAGCACGGCAAGTATCGCAGTAAACTCTGCCTTGCAAGACGTACGGATGAGACATCGGACGTCCGGCGCTAATGAGCGCCGGGAGTAGAACGCATAGGGCTAACATCAACATAGATCTCGCCATTTTTTGTTTGCAAATGTGTGTGAATGGGAGCTGATGTGAGTGATGAGAAACGGTTGAGGTTTATTAAGATGAAAAATAAAGGGGTTCTGTACGCGGTTTATGTTAAAATGCGCTGTGAGTGCACATGGGATGCTCGTGAAATGATTACAGTGTGGCGGTGGAATGATTAATGATATTCGGACTGATTATTTAAGCGCGTGTATTTCACGGACTGGTGTGTGAGTTGTATTGGTAGCGCGTGTAAATAGTTTTTTTGGGGTGGGGGGGGGTGGGGGGGGGGGGGGGGGGGGGGCGAAGGATTTAGGTAAACAAGTTGCACCGAATTATTATTATTATTATTATTATTATTGTTTTATAAAAGAGGTGAAATAGCTACTGTTTTTAACTGAATCATATGCCGCAAATTGCGGGGCTGCACACGTAAAAAGATGCGGATCGAGAAAATAAGAGGAATATTGGTACGTTGATTAACATTGATTTTGTGATTCAATAAATATTTTAGCAGTATTTGATTTACCAGGTTAACAATTCAATAATAAAAAAACGAATTCAGTGTCGAGGTCACGTTTGTAAAGAGTTAGATGGGTTATGAGAGCTGGAAATGAACTTAGTTAACTTGGAATAGAATGTATAGTGTTGAACGTACAACCTGGATGTGTAGCACATTTGCGCGCCGCGCAGATTGGTGGCGCAACCGCGCCATATAGCGAGTTCAGGGAACAGAAGTTGCTCGTTCAGTATACAGGAGCATCCAGTACATCTGCGCGTCGTGCAAATGTATGGCATGTTGTTCGGTAAAGCGTGTGCAAGGGTCAGTAGGCGAAACCATTCAGGATTGCCTGAGTGGCCACCGAGTTACCCAATGAAGCACACCACTCGGGTTCAATTCATGATTATGCCAAATTGTTCAAAAAGGGAGTATGACTAAAGGGTGCGTATAATGCGCAATTTACCCGGTACCAGGTCTCGCGCTCGGGGGGCTTGATTATTCGAGGTTTTACCTTCTATGAGGGAGCCAATGTGTTCGTTCATAGAAAGGTTTCCTCGCTTACTCAAAAAAGGGTCAGTAGGCGAGGCATTGCTGTTGCGCGTCGTGTAACATGGTGGGGCGCCGCGTTGTTCTGCTGTCTCCACTAAAAGGTGCGAATTTTGACCCAAAAGGTGCTTCGGTTCACAAAACGTTGTACAGTTATTCCTGGTAATTAAGGCACAGTTTTTACATGTTATTTAGCTCATTTTGACACCATTTCAAGCGTATTGGTTCCCAAGTAATGTGCCATTTCAATATGGTCATTGTAGGTAAAATATATACGAAACATAAACAATTATACATATTATCACAAACGTAATAATCATATAAATAATATGTATAATAAATAATCATAATAAGAACGAAAAAATAGAACGATATAACCGAATTGAAGATTGAACCGGGCTTGTGTTTGACACATTTCCATTAAATAGATTCCGTGTCTGTTCCCAGGGTACACCGATCCGAAGCAGCATACAACCGGACTTGAACACTTGCCTGAAAGGTAACCGGAATGGGTAGACCTTGTTGCGGCTGGGAGAAAAACTCATAATGTATAAGAATGCTTATACGAATTTTGGTGTGTTTTTCTACAAAGCCTAAGACTTTTATTTATAGTGAGTATGATGTGCGAGCGGAGGTGTACGAAATACTATTATTGTTTATTACGAAATACGACGAAATTACACAAGTTTTATTTATTTATTTATGGGATATACCTAAACCTTGCTACAACACTATAGGCAGTGTACCTAATCGTAGAGTAGTGTAGTTTTTAGTAAGTCCGGTTCGTTCCACAGGGAGCTAGTGATTACGTACTATATTTTTATAAAACTATATTTATACAAAATATATATAATTATATATAGTAATATTATTATTATAAAAGGGGGGTTTACCGTTTAATGACCGGTTTGTCGATTTTATATTTTAAGCGTAAAGATAAATGACAATAATTAAAGTGCGTAAAATAGATAACAATATTTAAATGACGATATATAAAATTGCGATAAATAAAATGACAATAAAAGTACGATGAGAAATATAATAAAAGAATTATGCTTATTTAAACTTCCGTAATCATGATGTTTGACGTTTTGATTTTAATTTATTACTCTGGGTTAATTGTCCTTTATCCCGGATTATTTGATACCTATCTGGTTTTTGCCCATAATAGTCCATCGGTCATAATTATAAGATGCTCGTCAAATTAACCTTATTCCCGAAGTCAAATATTCTAACTAATTAGGGATTTAAACTGTAACAAGGTTTTAATACTTTGTTAATAATTACACCAGGTTATCGACTGCGTGTAATCCAAGGTTTTAATACTTTGTTAACAATTACACCAATTACCATTGTATGTAATCCACTCCTGTTTTAATAAGATATGAACATTAATTTACCCACTTGATCAGTTTGAATAATCAATTACCCAACCCGAATAATTAATTAAATGATCGTAAAAGATGTCGTATAAACGTCACTAAATAGGACATGCATAATCATTTAATAATTATTAGATTAATTAATTTGAAGATAGGTTCGACAGATTCTAATGAGTTGTCATTCGATTAGACAATACCCCCCATCTATTAATAGTCCAATGTCCACAAGTGTCTGTCTTTTGTCCAAACCCGAATTATGGTACAAAATCCAATAACCCCGTCTTAATATTTAGTCCAACATCACGATTACTTCGGCTCAAATAAGCATAATAATAACTTAGTTACGAGACATTAATTTAAAAAAGAAGAACATAGCTTACAGTGATTATTAATAGCGTAGCGTTACACGGACAGAGTTTCGACTTAAAACCCGTAAAACATTGCTTACAATAACCCAATTATTATTAAACTTAAATTAAAATTAAAATTAAAATTATAAATATATATATATATATATTACATATAGAGAGAAAGAAAGAGTGTGAAGAGGTGAAGGATTTGGCAGAATGCTCGAGCTTTTATAGGCCAATTTGATCCTGGGCTGCTCCGCGGTCGTGGAGTTTCGAGTTCCAGCTCACCATTTGAATTCAAAACGTGGGCTGCTAATTTTTATAATATATATATATATATATATATATATATATATATATATATATATATATATATATATATATATATTATATTCTTGTGCATAGTTGACTTGTAATTTTAGCTCCGTTGACTCGTACGTTGATACTCGGTTTATGTCTCGGTTTCGGATTTTCGAACGTCTTTTCGTATGCTTAGATATCTTGTACTTTGCGTTCCGCGACTTATACTCTTGTCAATTTTAGACGTTTCTCATCAATAAATTGAACTACTTGGATTGTATCTTGTACATTTGAGCTTTTTGATCATTTGTGTCTTCAAATCGTCGTTTTCTTCTTTTATCTTCGCACTTATTTATTTAAACGAATATTACTTGAAAATAGAACAATTGCAACTGAAAACTTTACATATTAGAAGGATATTGTGCCTAAATATATGTTCATTTGGAACACTATCAAATATCCCCACACTTGAGCGTTGTTTGTCCTCAAGCAATACAGAACTTGAAATTAAATCACACTTCACTCGAATCACTTTTTTTATTCTCACACTTTATACATCAGTGATTTTGATACGGCGGTATAAACAATGATAGTAACGATGTGGTTTACAGTCCCACATGACTATAAAAATTTAGATCCTTTAAGGAAATTGGATCTTTATGAAAACATTTGATCTTTTGAAAATTCAAGCTAGATTTTACCCTAGATATGTTTTCGAGAATAACCCTTCACCGGTGTTTGCAAATAGTTTTTGTGGGTTGTGTGGGTTTCAGATTTTAAAATTTTAGCTCAAAACTTGCGGTTTTGTGTCACCCACTTACTAACCTTGTATTAGGAAAGCAACACGTCCAGTATACTTGCTCCGTATATTACCTTTCGGTAAACTACCGTCCGGTTGTAAAGGAAAGCATTGAACAAACAACTGTTAAGGCAATGTCTAACGACATGTAGATGTTCATGGTCCACAACGTGTAGTGTGATGACCCGGAAATTTCCGATCAAATTTAAACTTTAATCTTTATATGTTTCTGACACGATAAGCAAAAAAATCTGTAATGTTAAGTCTCGAAAGTTTTGAAATCTATATTCATATAATCAATTACCTTTGACCGTGCTCGACGATTCACGAACTAGTGATGCAAATAAATATATATATATATATATATATATATATATATATATATAAGTAAATATAAATGTAGGTATTGAAAATAATAAAATATAAATGAATCATTAGAATTCAAAATGTAAAATAACAATTTAGAATAATTAAATTACTGTTATTATATATATATATATATATATATATATATATATATATATATATATATATATATATATGAGGATATAATATATATATATATATATATATATATATATATATATATATATATATATATATATATATATATATATATTATAGGAATATTAACTACTCAGTAAAAGTCATCACATAATATATTAATACATAAATAATAACTCATATTATATTAAATTACAAGTTTGAATATAAGTGATATATTAATAATATTATCATTAATTTCATCATTTGTATTATTGTTAACATTCATGTTAATATTTGTATTAGTAATATCATTACTTCTAAAATAATATATATATATATATATATATATATATATATATATATATATATATATATATATATAATCTGAATTGTGTTATTATATTATTAATGTTATTATTATCACTAATAATATTAACATTATTTTAAGTAGTATTATTATTAGATATTATTAAAATTAGTAATATTATCATATCTGTATTATTATTGAAATTTATTTTGATATTATTATTTTGATATTATTATTATTATTTATATAATATTTAGTATTATTATTTGTATTCCGATAGCATTATTAATAAATTATTAGTCTTATTATTAGTATTAATATTTTATAACATTGTCAATAATGAAAATTTATGAACTAAATGTATTTAAGCAAAAATATAAACAGATATATATATATATATATATATATATATATATATATATATATATATATATATATATATATATATATATATATATATATAATTACATATATATACTTATGATACAAATATACATATGTAAATGAACACATATATAGATTATATATATATATATATATATATATATATATATATATATATATATATATAATTACAATTAAATATATATATAAATACAAAGAATTTTGCTTTAAGCTTCAAATCCCTTTCTAAACTGTGGAAGAATTTGGATTCTGTCCCTAGTTTGTTAGGAGTCTCTATCTAATCCAGTACAAGGAAAATTCGATTCCATCAGATGAGGTTAAAATCAGTTAGAGATCACAATCAATTTTTATATATTTTTGTTATTATTTCTTTTCTGTTTCTAATTTATTTTCTATCGACCCATTCCTTAAATAATTGATCGAATACAGTGTTAACAAATCCATATAACTTCTATCACCAACTAAAGCTGATACATTTCATTCATATACTTCAAATCAATTAAACTGAACCAAAAATTTTAATAAACGAGTTCACGGCCCCTTTTCTTGTTTCCATTTTTATCAAACCTCGATTTCTAATTTAATTTCAAAAAGTAATATTGCAATTTTGTTAGGAATCTTTCCTTTAATCTTTCTGCAAAATATCATTTTTGCAATTCGATTTATTGAGTAAGAATTTCGAAGTCAAACCTTATTTTTAAAAAGTCAAAGATTTTGTACTTCGCGAAATTCGAATTCGGTTTGAAGTTTTAGGACCAATTAAGAGTTCAGAAAGTTTATAATAATGTTTTAGAGTATAATTCATGTTATAATTATAAGCTAAAAACGATTCTAAATCCAAAAATCGAAGTTGGGTTCATGTGTTCATTCACGTCGCTGTTGCTACTGCTGGAATAAGTTTTTTTTTGGTCTGTTGGATTAATGGAACTAGAAAGTCATTTTTGTTTAAGTTATAAATCCTAAAACCAACTCAAAACTTGTTGTAATAAATCGTTTCAATCTCTGGTCGTTTTGTTTTGGGAAGAAGAAGGAAAATGGGAACAGTTTCTTATGGGTTATATATATTATGAACTGGATTATTATCAGAAAATGAGCAACAGCTCAATGGTTAAGGGTGTGTTCGGGTGTGCGAGAGATCGAGGGTTCGAGCCCTGTCAGTGGCAAATTTTATTTTGAAAGCTTATAATGAGGTAGTCATATTGTTTTTTATTTATTTCCTTATCATTATTGTTATTATTATTATTAATACTATTATTATTATTATTATTATTATTATTATTATTATTATTATCATTAATTATTATTATTGTTATTATGTTAGTTGTTATTATTAACAAAATAATTATTAATATGATTTATGATGTTACTATAATTGTTACTAGTACTAGTATCATAGTTATTATAAGTATTATTATTAGTATTATGATTATGATTATTATTATCATTAAAATGAAAATAATACAATCTATTATTATTATCACTAATATTAGTATCATGATCATATTTATAATTACTATTATCAATATTATCATTTTTATTATCATAATTATTATTAAGGTTATCATTATTACTATTATTAACATAAGTATCATTATTAATATTGTTACTATTAAAAACTATTATCATTATTATCATTATCCTTTTGTTAACATTAAATCTATTACTAGTAATATTATTAATATTGTTAATATTATCAATATCATTATTATTAAAATTAGTATGATTATGAAGACAAAAGATTAATAATATTGTTAAAAGTTATAGCATAAAAAAAATAAAAAAATAAAATAAAGATTCTTAAAAATAAATATAAATGCTTTCAAGAAAATTATAAAATGAAATATCATTATCATCATTATTATCAATGATCATTATCAATATTTATCTTTATATAAAAATACATAACAATAAAATTAATATTACATATCACTATATTTTTATCATTAATGTGACAATATTTAAGTTATATATATAAAAGGTAGCAATTAATATATAAATATAAACTTGTTCGATTGCAAATATGTGTATTAATATATACAAAATGATATAGGTTCGTGAATCTGAGGCCAACCCTGCATTGTTCAATATAGTCATATGTATTTTTACTACAAAATACATTAGGTGAGTTTCATTTGCCTTTTTACCCTTTATATTTTTTTGGGCTGAGAATACATGCGCAATTTTTATAAATGTTTTACAAAATAGACACAAGTAATTAAAACTACATTATATGGTTGAATTATCGAAATCGAATATGCCCCTTTTTAGTCTGGTAATCTAAGAATTAGGGAACAGACACCCTAATTGACGCGAATCCTAAAGATAGATCTATCGGGCCCAACAAGCCCCATCCAAAGTACCGGATGCTTTAGTACTTCGAAATTTATATCATGTCCGAAGGAGGATCCCGGAATGATGGGGATATTCTTATATGCAAATTGTGAATGTCGGTTACCAGGTGTTCAATCCATATGAATGATATTTTTGTCTCTATGCATGGGACGTATGTTTATGAGAAATGGAAATATGAAATCTTGTGGTCTATTAAAATTATGAAATGATTATTTATGTTAAACTAATGAACTCACCAACCTTTTGGTTGACACTTTAAAGCATGTTTATTCTCAGGTACGAAAGAAATCTTCTGCTGTGCATTTGCTCATTTTAGAGATATTACTTGGAGTCATTCATGACATATTTCAAAAGACGTTGCATTCGAGTCATTGAGTTCATCAAGATTATTATTAAGTTAATTATAGTTAGATATATTATAAAATGGTATGCCTGCTGAAACGCCCCGTCCTAATCCATCCGGACGAAGTCCATATCGATTATAAACGATTCACAATAGTTGGTTACATCGCGAGGTACTTGACCTCTATATGATACATTTTACAAACATTTCATTCGTTTTGAAAAAACAAACTTCCTTACATCAACAATTGACGATATGCATACCATTTCATAATATACCTAATTATAATTATCTTAATAATAATCTTGAATGAACTCGACGACTCGAATGCAAACGTCTTTTGAAATATGTCATGAATGACTCCAAGTAATATCTTTAAAGTGAGCAAATGCACAGCGGAATGTTTCTTTCGTACCTGAGAATAAACATGCTTTAAAGTGTCAACCAAAAGGTTGGTGAGTTCATTAGTTTAACATAAATAATCATTTCATAATTTTAATAGACCACGAGATTTCATATTTCCATTTCTCATAAACATACGTCCCATGCATAGAGACAAAAATATCATTCATATGGATTGAACACCTGGTAACCGACATTCACAAGATGCATATAAGAATATCCCCATCATTCCGGGATCCTCCATCGGACATGATATAAATTTCGAAGTACTAAAGCATCCGGTACTTTGGATGGGGCTTGTTGGGCCCGATAGATCTATCTTTAGAGTTCGCGTCAATTAGGGTGTCTGTTTCCTAATTCTTAGATTACCAGACTTAATAAAAAGGGGCATATTCGATTTCAATCATTCAACCATATAATGTAGTTTCAATTACTTGTGTCTATTTCGTAAAACAGTTATAAAAACAGCGCATGTATTCTCAGTCCCAAAAATATATATTGCAAAAGCATTTAAAAAGGGATTAATGAAACTCACCTAATGTATTTTGTAGTAAAAATACATATGACTATATTGAACAACGGAACAATGCAGGGTTGGCCTCGGATTCACGAACCTATATTATTTGTATATTCATTAATATATATATATATATATATATATATATATATATATATATATATATATATATATATATATATATATATATATATATATATATATATATAATAGTAATCGAATAATTACTATTTTTTTTATTATATTTTAATTTATATATTATGTATAGTTGATTTGTGTATATATTCAAATTGATTTATTATTTGTATAGTTATATTAATATGTCCATATTTATATACATAATTATTTAGTGTTACATTTAAAATCGATAGTTTGTCATTTTATAAGTATTTATATAAATGATCTTAATAAATTTGATATATATAGTTATATGAAGTTTTATTATAATTATAGTATATGTAAAGAGTATATTTATGCATAAAGTATTTATCTACTTGAAAGATAGTTTTTGATAAAAATAATGATTTACTAATAATAATAATAATAACTTTATTAATAATAATGATAATAATTGTAGTTTTTAAATGAAACGAAAAGTTTGATAATAACAGTAACGAAAATAATACCTTTGATGAAAAATACATAATACTTAATGTTTATAATAATAACAACAACAATCTTTTTATTAATAATGTTAGCATTTATAACGTTACTACATAATGATATTACTAGTAAGGATAATAACGTTAGTAATAGAAATAATAAAAAAAAATCTTAATTGTAACTGTAACTATAATACTTATTTTAATAATTATAATAATATCTCTTAAGGTGATTAATAATAATAGTCCTTCTATCATTTTAGGAGTAACAATAGTTATCATAATAATAATAACAACAACTAATAACAATAAATAATAACAATAAATAATAATAATAATAATAAATAATAATAATAATAATAATAAATATAAAGACCACTACCTCTCAAAATGGCTGGAAAAAAATAATAAGATGTCACCAGCGGGACTCGAACCCGAGACCCCTCGAATCCCCATCATCTGCCTAAACCATTCTGCCATATCATTTTATGTGTTATTATTTGAATCTAGTTTATTTTAAACCTTCTGTCTAATATGGTTTCCTCTCCATCATCATCTACACAATCGACCCAAAATATATAATCAAAACAATCACCCATTGTTCTTATACTAAACAGCAAAATGATTTTAATTTTTCGAATTAAATTAATAGATTCGTTAAAACAACAAAACAAAAAAAAATATAAAAACAGAAAAAAAGAAAGACTGCAGCGACGGTAAAAAAAAATGATTTCGCGATTGGTAACGTTTTAGAACAAATTTACAACATGAATTGTATTTCAAATCGATCAACAAAACTTTATCAAACATCAATTTAACTCAAATCTCTAAAACATGTCCGAATTTCATCAAAAACCATCTCGTTTGACTTTTTGACAATTAGCTTTGACTTCGAAATTAAAGCTCGTTAAAACGAATTGCAACTTGAGACTTTGCAGAAAGATAGAGTGAAGGATCCCTAACAAAACTGCATTTCTAATTTTTAACTAATGCTTCGATTTCAAGTTTTGAAAAAAATGGGAGTGGACCAGAGGTGTCGAGCAGAAATAAAAATTATATATAAATATCTGTTTTTTTTTATCTTACAGCTACACGATATACTTATAGATATTAAAATGATTGATAAAGAAGTAAAGAAAAAAAATGACAGGTATTGTATGTAGGGTTCACAAAGAGTCACGGATTAGAAAAAAAACAAAAGAGGGAGACAATATCAGATTACAAGGATTATACGCGTTTTCTTTTTATTTTTATTTTACATTTAATATATATAATAATAATAATATTAATAATAATAACCCTAAGTAATATTAATGATAATAGTAACAATAAATAATAATAATAATAATATTGATAATGGTAGTATAAATATGATATTATCTATGATAGTAATAAAATAAGTAATATCAAGTTACACATTTCAATTATATATATAAAGTAACAATACAATTAATAGTATTAATAACAATAATGAGATTAGTACTAACTATATTAATATGACAAACCAATTATATCAAACTTCATACCTAAATGTTATATATTGAAAATAATACTTTTAGAAATACAGATTTTAATATTTATATTAATAATGATGATAATAATAACAACTCATACATATCTAAACTCATATATTAATATTAATTTTGGTTGTTAGCGAAAACAACGATCATAATACAGCATTTATACGTTAACTTGTAATTAAATATTATACATTAGCTTTACATTTCATTACTAATGTAATACTTACTTTATTTAATTAACATATTTTAATATTTAACATTTATATAATTTATAAATATTTCAATATAATAATCATATATATTTATATATATTTACTTCAAATGTAATTTAATTATTTTATTTATCATTTTACATTTTTAATATCGTTTGACTAAAATGTAACTCAAAATATTATATATAAACCCTTATACTTATTTCAATATATATATTTACCTTTATATATATATTTACAATATTGGTTCGTGAATCGTCGGGAGTAGTCAAAGTCAAATGCATTAAAAAAAAAATAGTTCTAATATTTTGAGACTCGGTCTAACAGACTTTGCTTATCGTGTCGGAATTATATAAAGATTAAGTTTAAATTTGGTTGGAAATTCGCGGGTCATCACAGTACCTACCCGTTAAAGAAATTTCGTCCCGAAATTTGAGTGAGGTGGTCATGGTTAACAAATAAAATATTTTCATGACGAATATGAGTTGATAAATAGAGTTTTATCATCATTGAGTAATATGGATAAAATAATTCGATCATTCGAGGAGTACGAATGAAGCTATCACATAAGATTGAAATAGGAAAAGTAAAGATTCGTCTTAACCCTTGGCAGAGTTAGGGTTGAATTCCGGAATTCAAGGGATTTAAAGAAAATCTTCGAATCTAAAAGATTTGATTCTTCGGCGAGTAAGGAAATTAAGATCTCTATAATTAAATACGGTGATCTGCCTCGATTATTGTGTCTGATATTTCCATTATAAATTTACCTTTTTCGTTCCATTTGTTTTCACCACTTCTATACTCAATTCCCAAATTCAAAAGATTTATGAAAATACTTAACCCTGTTCTGATCCTTATTCTTATTCTAACTATCGCAATGATCGTTCTTCTTTTCCAACTCCCACCTGAAGAATCTGTTTATTTCTATTATGCACTAGGGATTATTGTTTTTTTGTAATCCTCCCGTGTCTTTATATTGCTATACGTACTGATATCTACGGTTTGTAATTTCGGTGTTGTCATTGAGCTTTATCTTCTCCCTTATATTTCAAATCTTTATGCTTTTGTTTTCTCTTCCCGACTTCAAGTCAAGCGAATAATGGTCCAGAATTCGTAGATATAGAGTTTCGAATGATTATAATATTCTAAACAGGAAGGAACGTGATTGCACGACTTGATTTACAAATTTATCAACATCACGGAAGATAGAACCATCAAGAATACATTTTCTTGATTTATTCAGAAGTTAAGTAGAATGAAAGAGTTATGTAACATGGCACGTGATGATGTTATAATCTGTGAATCATCACGTTCCATTAGAAACTCAACATGACTTACTGTAATATAATCACGTTGATCAAGTGTCATTATATTATACTAATTCATACTTCAGTTCTCAACATTACTTCAATAACATTCATATTTTAAGCTTGAAAGTTTACAGAATATAGAAACTAACAGTTTCTATATGATGTAATACTGATAGCACGCAGAGATTAATGATTTCAGATAAGAATAGTTATAAAAATATCTCCAGAAATATGGAGGATATTTATAATGAAAGATACGATACTATCTCAGAATATCTAAGATCAGAGGATGATAGAAACTATTGTCTGCAAGGGTTCAGAGTAAGGATCAAGATATTCGCTATAGATTTCAGCAGGCATTGAATCATTTGGATTCTTTGAAGTCAAACTTATTCTTTGTGATTTGTCCACGGCTTCCTTCATAGTTTCGCATAATCCGCTTTTCGATACTAAATTTTCTATTGAATGTTTCCAATATAATGATACACAGGAAGCACGAAGAGGTATATAATTTCGGACGAGAATATTTATGAAAATATCCTCAGAAATATCGAAGATATTGATGATGATATTTTGGAATTTCTAAGTTCGATGGTTGATGAGGAAGATTTTCCGCAAGATTTTAACATGAGTACGAAGCAAGATATTCGTTGAAGGTTTCATCGGATCCAGAATTACCTGGATTCTTTGAATATATGGTATGGTCCTTGTATTTGTCATTTGTCTCCTTCATGGTTAGCTCAATTCGTTTTCCAGTTCCAACTTTTCTGAGCTTTTCCAACATACTATTCTTTATCATCAAACTTTCAATGATTAAGGTCGTTTACGGTTGTCTATGGTTTTCGCTGCTTCATTCAGCTTTTTCAACATTCAGAGTATTGATTTGTGACTGAGTGCTTTTCAGAATTTCAGAATGAGAGATCATAATTCTAAGAGATGAATGTTATACATATAACTGTTGATATAGATATGCTGTGAGTTTTCAAAGTACTGATTGCTGATTCCCGGTAATTGGTATGACAATTCTTGTTACAAGATGCAGATGAGTACATGATGAGACTTCAATAGATAAATGTAGTGATTTGTAGGAGAGATTTAAACCAAGTAGTAACGAGGTTGCTGGTACGTCTGCTGGTAATATGTTAGAATATAAAAGAATTCTCCGGTATCAAAAGGGTAATCGTATATATCAGGATTATAGTAAGGCTACTTTGAATGAAAAGTCGAAGTTGACTTGCCGAAGCTGTGACAAAACTGGCTATTTTGGAAAGAGATTGCAAAGTTATCTTGGGTAATAATAACGCTAAGGAATTAGCACAGCCATGTGTTAAACATTTACTCGGTTACGAGTGTTTTCAGGTGCATAACTATATGTATCAATCTTTTTTTTTTTTTTTTTTTTTTTGTAGGTGAAGTGTGGTTGATTCATCCTATCGATTGAGTTGTTTTCAAGAATCATGAAAGGTTTGAACGCAGATTGTAATCGTCAAGATACAAATGAGGTTTAAGATGAAATCAAGTGGCAAACTTGAAGAATTGTTTAGTTTCATATGTTATAATCAATATTTTTAATTCATTTTAATTGTCCAGTGTTGGTAGTCCACAGTTGATATTCCACAGTAACAGTCCAGTAATTCATATATAATTTAATATATAATATTCGAATTGATTAATAAATATCGTGACCCGTGTACATGTCTCAGACTCGATCACAACTCAAAGTATATATATTATTGTAGAATGAACCTCAACCCTGTATAGAGAACTCGATCATTACTGCATATAGAGTGTCTATGGTGATTCCAAATAATATATATAGATGCGTCGATATGATATGTCAAAACCTTGTATACGTGTCCCGATATTTAAAGTGCGTAAAATAAATAACAGAAATTAAATAACGATAAATAAAGTGCGTAAAGTAAATAACAGAAATTAAATGACGATAAATAAAATTGCGAGAATGTAAATTGCGATAAAATAAATTGCGATAAACAAAATGTAATCAGTTAGCTAGGAACAGTTAGCTAGGATTTTGTTAGCGTGGATTCTTAATAGAATTTTATATTGTTAATTAATCTGTTTCTAATCACTTTTTATTGTGTCCATTATTTCTTCATTATGCCACTTGTTGGATTCTGATAGGTCAAACTCCAAATATGAAATTGAATAAAAATGGTTATTCTGCGGTGAACGGATACGTATATCGGTGGTTGTAAGTAAGATAGTAAATGACTGTTGAATCAGATTCGAAGAATGTATAGCGTAACCTATTAATGTGAAATCTAAATATTTTTCAGGTATTACCTACCCACTTAAAATATTTTCACCATTAACAGTTTGTACGAAAGAATTTTCAATTACAACCTTTATGAAAATATATATACATATATATCTTCTTCAGATGTAATCATGGATTTAATGAGTTAATATGATATTAAACTCATTTGCTTTTCGGTTGGAACTAGAATAAATAATCTCTAAAACTTTAGAGATTACATATTCGCCATGTCGAACGAAGATAAATGAAGTAGAACGATACGTAGAACGAAGATCATACTCAAAGTACAGATGATGATATTGAAGCATGGATTGTTGATGGTACTGGTGCTGTTATTGATGGTACTATTGGTGTCGGTGATGTTGCTGAAGCTGGTACATTTTGCACCATATTTTCCGAGTTGATTATTCGAGCGCGAAGTTCGTTGACTTATTACTCCAGGATGATTGTCGGTCGGAACGAGCGGATGAATAAGGTTCAGAATTGTGTTCAGAATATAATCTTGTCGAGTTACCCTGGAAATGAGACTGAAAATGGTGTCTCGAACAGGTTCGCCGGTAAACGCTTCAGGTTCATTGTCAAGAGGTGAATTCGGTTGGTGGAAAGGATTGCCTTCTGCGCGTTTCCATTAATTAAGTCGACTACGAACCCATCAGATGAATTGATAATGGCTGATTGGTTGATTCATGCCGGTGACGCTGTTTTCGGAGCTTAGGTGAACATCTATGTCGGAATAGCTATCGGAATAACTATCGGAATAGCTATCAGAATCTGAGGGACTCGAACTGGTTGCAAGATTCATCTTGTACGATTAGATGAAGGATTTTCAATAAGAAATAGATTATAGGATGTAGATTAGTACCCTGCAATACATAATTTACATATGCATATATAATACTAAAATCCCATAATTTACGGAGGAATCTACAGAAGCTGTCAGGCAAAGATAACAATAACAGATAAGCTAAGATATGAATTTATCTATACACTATTTATGTAATAGAGGCAGTAAGACGTGTCTAGACTTTAAGGATGATAAGCAATTAATTTTCGACACTAATGATAAACAAAACTTTTGACATGCAGACACGGTCGAAGTCCAGACTCACTAATGCATCCTAACGACTATCAGTTAGACATACTAATGCAAGACCTGGTTCGCTAAGACCACCGCTCTGATACCAACTGAAACGCCCCATCCTAATCCATCCGGACGAAGTCCATATCGATTATAAATGATTCACAATAGTTGGTTACATCGCGAGGTACTTGACCTCTATATGATACATTTTACAAACATTTCATTCGTTTTGAAAAAACAAACTTCCTTACAACAATAATTGACGATATGCATACCATTTCATAATATACCTAATTATAATTATCTTAATAATAATCTTGAATGAACTCGACGACTCGAATGCAAACGTCTTTTGAAATATGTCATGAATAACTCCAAGTAATATCTTTAAAGTGAGCAAATGCACAGCGGAATGTTTCTTTCGTACCTGAGAATAAACATGCTTTAAAGTGTCAACCAAAAGGTTGGTGAGTTCATTAGTTTAACATAAATAATCATTTCATAATTTTAATAGACCACAAGATTTCATATTTCCATTTCTCATAAACATACGTCCCATGCATAGAGACAAAAATATCATTCATATGGATTGAACACCTGGTAACCGACATTCACAAGATGCATATAAGAATATCCCCATCATTCCGGGATCCTCCATCGGACATGATATAAATTTCGAAGTACTAAAGCATCCGGTACTTTGGATGGGGCTTGTTGGGCCCGATAGATCTATCTTTAGAGTTCGCGTCAATTAGGGTGTCTGTTCCCTAATTCTTAGATTACCAGACTTAATAAAAAGGGGCATATTCGATTTCGATCATTCAACCATATAATGTAGTTTCAATTACTTGTGTCTATTTCGTAAAACAGTTATAAAAACAGCGCATGTATTCTCAGTCCCAAAAATATATATTGCAAAAGCATTTAAAAAGGGATTAATGAAACTCACCTAATGTATTTTGTAGTAAAAATACATATGACTATATTGAACAACGGAACAATGCAGGGTTGGCCTCGGATTCACGAACCTATATTATTTGTATATTCATTAATATATATATATATATATATATATATATATATATATATATATATATATATATATATATATATATATATATATAATAGTAATTGAATAATTACTATTTTTTTATTATATTTTAATTTATATATTATGTATAGTTGATTTGTGTATATATTCAAATTGATTTATTATTTGTATAGTTATATTAATATGTCCATATTTATATACATAATTATTTAGTGTTACATTTAAAATCGATAGTTTGTCATTTTATAAGTATTTATATAAATGATCTTAATAAATTTGATATATATAGTTATATGAAGTTTTATTATAATTATAGTATATGTAAAGAGTATATTTATGCATAAAGTATTTATCTACTTGAAAGATAGTTTTTGATAAAAATAATGATTTACTAATAATAATAATAATAACTTTATTAATAATAATGATAATAATTGTAGTTTTTAAATGAAACGAAAAGTTTGATAATAACAGTAACGAAAATAATACCTTTGATGAAAAATACATAATACTTAATGTTTATAATAATAACAACAATCTTTTTATTAATAATGTTAGCATTTATAACGTTACTACATAATGATATTACTAGTAAGGATAATAACGTTAGTAATAGAAATAATAAAAAAAAATCTTAATTGTAACTGTAACTATAATACTTATTTTAATAATTATAATAATATCTCTTAAGGTGATTAATAATAATAGTACTTCTATCATTTTAGGAGTAACAACAGTTATCATAATAATAATAACAACAACTAATAACAATAAATAATAACAATAAATAATAATAATAATAATAATAAATAATAATAATAATAATAATAAATATAAAGACCACTACCTCTCAAAATGGCTGGAAAAAAATAATAAGATGTCACCAGCGGGACTCGAACCCGAGACCCCTCGAATCCCCATCATCTGCCTAAACCATTCTGCCATATCATTTTATGTGTTATTATTTGAATCTAGTTTATTTTAAACCTTCTGTCTAATATGGTTTCCTCTCCATCATCATCTACACAATCGACCCAAAATATATAATCAAAACAATCATCCATTGTTCTTATACTAAACAGCAAAACGATTTTAATTTTTTGAATTAAATTAATAGATTCGTTTAAACAACAAAACAAAAACAAAAAAAAATATAAAAACAGAAAAAAAGAAAGACTGCAGCGACGGTAAGAAAAAAAAAATGATTTCGCGATTGGTAACGTTTTAGAACAAATTTACAACATGAATTGTATTTCAAATCGATCAACAAAACTTTATCAAACATCAATTTAACTCAAATCTCTAAAACATGTCCGAATTTCATCAAAAACCATCTCGTTTGACTTTTTGACAATTAGCTTTGACTTCGAAATTAAAGCTCGTTATAACGAATTGCAACTTGAGACTTTGCAGAAAGATAGAGTGAAGGATCCCTAACAAAACTGCATTTCTAATTTTTAACTAATGCTTCGATTTCAAGTTTTGAAAAAAAATGGGAGTGGACCAGAGGTGTCGAGCAGAAATAAAAATTATATATAAATATCTGTTTTTTTTTATCTTACAGCTACACGATATACTTATAGATATTAAAATGATTGATAAATAAGTAAAGAAAAAAAAATGACAGGTATTGTATGTAGGGTTCACAAAGAGTCACGGATTAGAAAAAAAAACAAAAGAGGGAGACAATATCAGATTACAAGGATTATACGCGTTTTTTTTTTTTTTTTTTTTTTTACATTTAATATATATAATAATAATAATATTAATAATAATAACCCTAAGTAATATTAATGATAATAGTAACAATAAATAATAATAATAATAATATTGATAATGGTAGTATAAATATGATATTATCTATGATAGTAATAAAATAAGTAATATCAAGTTACACATTTCAATTATATATATAAATTAACAATACAATTAATAGTATTAATAACAATAATGAGATTAGTACTAACTATATTAATATGACAAACCAATTATATCAAACTTCATACCTAAATGTTATATATTGAAAATAATACTTTTAGAAATACAGATTTTAATATTTATATTAATAATGATGATAATAATAACAACTCATACATATCTAAACTCATATATTAATATTAATTTTGGTTGTTAGCGAAAACAACGATCATAATACAGCATTTATACGTTAACTTGTAATTAAATATTATACATTAGCTTTACATTTCATTACTAATGTAATACTTACTTTATTTAATTAACATATTTTAATATTTAACATTTATATAATTTATAAATATTTCAATATAATAATCATATATATTTATATATATTTACTTCAAATGTAATTTAATTATTTTATTTATCATTTTACATTTTTAATATCGTTTGACTAAAATGTAACTCAAAATATTATATATAAACCCTTATACTTATTTCAATATATATATTTACCTTTATATATATATTTACAATATTGGTTCGTGAATCGTCGGGAGTAGTCAAAGTCAAATGCATTAAGAAAAAAAAAAATAGTTCTAATATTTTGAGACTCGGTCTAACAGACTTTGCTTATCGTGTCAGAATTATATAAAGATTAAGTTTAAATTTGGTCGGAAATTCGCGGGTCATCACACCTGCCGTCAACTTTCGATGTAATGAAAGATTGTCTTTTCAAAAACGAATGCAATGTTTGTAAAATGTATCATATAGAGGTCAAGTACCTCGCGATGTAATCAACTGTTGTTAATCATTTATAATCGATATGGACTTCGTCTGGATGGATTAGGACGGGTCTTCACATGTCGGATGCAATTACTATCCTTTGTAGGAGAAATAGTAAAGATCACCATATAATTTTTCGGTCTGGCACAAGGTCCTGTCTTCGACCATGCTATGCAACCACCGTTCTTACGGTTGACACCCGATTTAGTTCAGGTGACCTAATGAATTCTGGTGAATTCATAGGATTTTACGTTCAATGGTAATGAACGCATTAAAAATAGGTTTTCAGAAAACAAATCGGTTCTAATTTGATCAAAATATTTTCTCGTTCAAGCTCAAGTTTAGATATCATCGAATTCCATGAGTTTGTAATTCTCAATCTTTAAGGTCAATCTCAAGGATTGAGTAATATCAGGCTTAAAAGCTAATTTTTGATCTTTAAGGAGATTATCTTTTCCGGGGGTCTGATTCATTAGTCTTATCAAGCTAATTTGCACGGCGCCCTCCCCATTTTACGAGACAGATCCTCTCATGGTTAGGATAAGTCTGACCACTTGGCGACCCTGTTTGATGCTGAGGTCCGTAGATTTCCTGCTGATTTTAGAGATGACTTTTCTAGATTTTTCGTCAACCTACAGCTGGTCTGGACGACAACTTCCTGACCTAAATCAAGAAACGCGTGTCTTTTTTGTAAGACTTTACTTCCTTTTAATGATGGAATTGATTCACCGTGTAGATCCATCTTTTCATTCAAATATATTACAGTAAATCGGGTAGAACTGATTAGTTTAGTCCAAAACAAAAGTACCTGCAATAATCTTGTACAAAATATGTGATATATGTTTTAAAGAACTTGGTTAATTCTTCCCACACTTAGCTTTTATATTATTTCTTTCTTTGCCTTTTTATTCTCCTTTATTCCATTTTAAATGAATTCTAGCGTTTTGTGTTGTTTCTCAATTTATGTCATTTCTGAGGTAACAATAATTTCGGTATTAATACCTAGTTTTATCGTTCATAAATATGTATAAACAAGATTTTGAATTCATTTATTTGAAATTTTTTAAAATTTTTACTAGAAGTGGTTAGTCAGTGTATAAGACTAGGGCTGTTCTTTATTATCAGAGAGCACTAGATTCTAATACAACTACTGCTTTACTAGTAAAATTTAACGGTGGCTATTAAACTAAGTGTATAAGTCAAATGTTTAAAACCCGAAAGAATGTAATCCCTTCCCACACTTAAGATCTTGCAATGCCCTCATTTGCAAGAAATCAGTAAAAATTTAAATTCATGAGGGCGATTAGCGTAAAAAGATGATTAAGATTTACCAAAGTTTCCAAATATATTGTTCTTTGTTTGAATGATAAATGGTGCACATCATTTGTTCATTCATGCAGTTGTTATATCACATTTGATGTTTGCGTCTTGTCGTCAAAATTAATAGCTTTTGCTGAACTTAATGTCAGTCTTTGAAAGTGCGCTGTTTTACCCTGTTTTGTATATAACATAAAATATAAACATATATATACATAAATTTTTTTATAAAACCTTTATTTATTAAAACAATTTAAATGAATAATTAAAAATTGTCGTTTTAAAGCGAGTGTTTTAATAAGCAAAGATTTTCGGGTTTTTAAAATTTTTTTTGGCATACTTTAGATCAATAATATTAAAATAATGATAATAAAATTTTTCGCCCCGCCCTCGGGTAAAGCAATTTCGGTTCTATGACCTAGTGTTTAATTTACGACGAATTTTAGAAATCATTTTTTAAACTTAATGAAATAAAGTAAATTTTATTTTTAAATTCACACAAAACTTAAATTTAAAAAGCGTATTAATTTCATATAAAACCTACAAAACAAAAAAAAAAAATCAGAATGGAGGGAGAAAACTAGTTCTTTAGTGTCTACTAGTGGTAAAGACCAATCGGATTCCATTCTCGGAACTACACGAGAACAGAACAACTAACTCTAGACATCATTTTCTTTTTAGAACATTTGAATCTCCCCACACTTAGGTAGCTGTAGTGTCGAAATTGTGATTAACTTCATTGTCAATTTCTCTTGGATCATAATCAATTTGCATATCTATGACTTTTGCTTTAAGCCATTGGTCGGATTCCTGTGTAATATCCACAAATTCAACTAGTTTCACCTTTTCTTTAGGCGATAGATTGGATACTAACCGGTTACATAACTTAGAGTTCCCCTTGGTTCTAGCATCGCGAATCCGTTTAATAAGTTTTTTCATTGAACTGTTAATAATGGGATCATTTAATTTTATATCAACAACGGGGTTCTTTGTTATCAGGTCATCATTAGGTGTTACTTCATCTTCCCCACACTTAGGCGTTTTATTATTGCTAAGCACTACCGTTGGAGTTGGTAAAACAATATGCTTCTCATCGATCTTTTTTATTGGTTCAACGATTTTGGTTGGTGGAGATTTAGACTTTCGAATCACAAAGGTGATGGATGTTTCACCATTACTAAGTGTCATTCTACCCTCTTTTACATCAATTAACGCCCCGATGGACGCTAAGAATGGTCGACCTAAAATTAGAGGAATGTTTGAGTCCTCTTATATGTCAATGACAATAAATTCGACTAAAAACGTTAAATTACCTACTTGAATGGGTAGGTTGTCAGCAATTCCAACTGGGTGCTTAATGGTTTGATCAAAGAGTCGAACACTCATTTCCGTTGGACTTAACTCACCTACTCCTAATCTCTTATATAATGAAAGCGGCATAACACTCACACTCGCACCTAAATCTGCTAGTGCATCATACATGACACAATCATTAAGTAGACAAGGAACAATAAATTCACCCGGATCACCCAACCTTGGTGGAAGTTTTGGTGGAACTGTCTTCACAGGGTTTATCTTTACGGTTTTTGTTTCTTGCACTTTCTTATTCTTCTTCTTCTTTCTAAAGGTATCACCAACTTTATTACCTATCACTTGCTCATACTCAACTCCTTTTCTTGGAAATGGGATAGGTGGTCTGTAGGTTGCCACCACTGGATTTACATACTCGGGTGGTGATGGTGTTGTAACTTCTTCATTGTTACTCACATCTAAAACCTTCCCATCTTCTGGTGCTGGTTTTTCATAATTTGTTGACACCATATTAACATTCTCATTCCGAGGATTTACTTCAGTATTACTCGGTAGCTTTCCTTGTTCCCTCTCACTCATCACGCTAGCAAGAGTACCTACGTGTTTTTCTAGATTCAAAATGGAAGCTTGCTGAGTTCTTAATGACTGAGCAAACCTCTCATTTGTTTGGGTTTGAGATGTAATATATTGTGTTTGAGATTCCATTAGCTTTGCCATCATTTCTTCCAGATTTGGCTTTTTCTCTTCGATTTGTTGTGGTGGTTTATACAAGCTAGGTCTTTGTTGATTGAAAGTGTTGTTTTGAGTTGGTTGGTTATTCGGACCTTGTTGGTTATACGAGTTATTGTTGGGTCCATTTGGATTGTAAAGAATGTTTTGATTTCGATTGAAGTTTGGCCTTGGCGGTTGATAATTATTTTGATAATTATTTCCCGGTCTTTAGTTCATATAGGATACATTCTCACGTTGTTCCATGGTTTGTTCAATGTGACAATCTTTCGTTAAGTGTGGTCCACCGTATTGCTCACAACTGATTCGTATTGCGTGAATATCTTTAGTCATCTTTTCCATTCGTCTCTCGAAAGCATCTATTTTTGCAGAAACGGAATCAAAGTCATGGCTAGAATCGGCTCTAGCCACTTTAGATGAACGAAAAATATCTTTTTCCTGGTGCCACTCATGCGAGTGGGAGGCTGTGTTATCAATAATCTTGTGAGCTTCGGTAGCGGTTTTCTTCATAATGGAACCACCAGCTGCTGTGTCAATGTCTTTTCGTGTAGCAACGTCGACACCTTGGTAGAATATTTGTACTATTTGATAAGTGTCTAAACCGTGCTGAGGATATCCTCTCAACAATTTCCGAATCTTGTCCACGCCTCATATAATGTTTCATTTGGCTTTTGCGCGAACGTAATAATTTCTCCTTAAAGTCTCACGGCTTTAGATGCTGGAAAGAATCTTTTAAGAAATTTCTCAACTAAAACATCCCATGTATCAATCGCTCCTTCAGGTAACGATTCTAACCAATCTTTGACTTCTCCCTTTAAAGCCCAAGGAAACAACATGAGATAGATCTGTTCATCCTCAACTTCTCTGATTTTGAATAGAGCACAGATCCTATTAAAGGTTCGAAGATGTTTGTTTGGATCTTCTTTTGGCATACCACTATATTGGCATTGATTATTTACCATGTGTAGGATTTGTCCTTTGATTTCATAATCTGGCGCATTAACATCTGGCTGAATAATGGCGTGACCTTGGCCAATGTGTGTGGCTCTCATTCGGTCTTCCATACTTTGAGATTCCGTTACTTCCATAATTGAATTTTTTGAATATGAATCACTAGAGGATTCTAATTTAACGGTTTGTGGTTAAGGAGGAATGATTAGTGGTTCAGGATCTTGAAATTGTCATTGAATATCCTCCGGGTTCTCAATTGTGAAGTCGGGTTCAAAAAATGGATTATCGGAAATTTGAGTTGGAGTACTTGTTCGACTAGATGATGATTCTAAAGAAAAATCAACGGCGACAATATTGGCTAGATGTCTTGATCGGGTTACAGGAGGTGAACGCATGAAAGGTGGTGAACGTTTTGCTCGGTGCATTCGCTGAATATCCTATTAGTTATAAATATAAAAATTATTAAAGTTATCAAATTAATAGACTTTTCTGATTTTGCCCACGTTTCGAATAGCCAATAGATGTAGCAGGTAGCCAGGATCTTTTAAATCGGAAAATCCACAACTCGCCACTAACAAATCCAACTATTACTACTAACCAGAAAATTTGGATGTCTATTAATTTAATCTCTTTTTATAATTTTTCGTCGAAATTTTGAAATAAAAATCTATGTCCTAAAAACTAGAGCGTAGAAATGAGAAAGAAAAAGCGCGTCGAAAAACAAGAGTTGAAAAATAAAAATAAGAAAGAAAAATGTCGAAACTTAAAAGTCTAAAAACTAAAAACTAAAAATTGCGTCTAAAGGTATTAAAACTTAAATGTAATTCAATTCGGAAAACGGTAATTATTTTAAAAAGCATTCAAATCTAAAAACTGCGTCGTAAAATTCTAAAGCGTTTAAATCTTAATCTAAAGAAAAAGCACTTAAGGGACTTTACGGCAAAGCCTAAAAATCTAGAAATATAAAATAACTACGGCAAAAACTAAGTTTAAAACTAATTACGAACTATAAATATACAAATTATGAATTAAATGTTTAAAATATACAATTTATAAAAAGAAACAAAAAAATGATAAAATTACTTATAAAAAAATATTATTTTTATACTATTATTTTATAAAAATATTAATCTATATAATTAATAATAATTAATTAAACTTAATATTACAAATTATAAATTAAAACTAAAATTAAAAACTAATTAATTAATTAAAACCCTAATTAAATTAATTATTATAAATTATTAAACCCTAATCCCGTAATTAATGCGTACTAGGTTTCAGCTGTCAGAGCAGCTCCGCGACTGCGGTACTTTGTCCCTAAGAACCTCCGCAATTGTAAAGTTAAACAGTGATGGATCCGGTTGGTTGGGCTTAAACAGTTCGACCCACTGTTTAATTATTTGTATTTTGGGCTTCGAATTTGGGATCCGGATTAATTCGGCTCAATTACAGTTTTTTTTATATTTATTTGATTTGTTTTACAAAATAATAGATATATAATAAAAATACACTTATTTTTTTAAAAACTAAAATAAAAATAACAGTGGTCAAAGGCTCTCTACTGATGAGGAGAAAGCTCAATTTTAAGAGGCTCGCCAGCTGGGTATGGATCTAAGGTAGTATCGTGCTGTCGTTAGAACTGAAGAGGGTAGAAAGATGATTGAAACAGCAAAGTCCCTAAAAATTACTGCCGAAGATTATCTGTTGGGCTTAGAAGCTGAAAGGCAAAGAAGGGAGGCTGCTGATGCTGAACTCGCTGAGTGGTTAAGGCTTCAGGAAGTAGAAGACAAATTGGCTGCTGATAGAAAGCTAGAGGCTGAGTCCCTCAAATTAGCTAAAGCCATTGTCAAGGAACATGATAAGGCCCTTGATGAACTAGAAGCTGCTGAGAAAGCACTTGCTATTGCTCCTATAGAAACTGCCCGAACCATAGAACTATCTGATCATTATTATAGGAGCAGGTATGGTGATGTGATGAACAGAAGATCAAATCCCAACAAGATCATCAAAGTGCATAGAGGCTCAAAAAGAGCTTTCAATGTCAGCAGGGAGAATAATGTTCAAGAAAGGATAAATTATGATGAGTTATGATCCTTAGGATTCAGTGAATGGATGGAGATATTGGAGTACTTCATTGGTAAAGCTGAAAGTGGTATTAAAAAGACATTAAAGCCAGAACTCCAAGAGCTCTTCAACACAGCTACAAAATTTGGGAATGCACTAGTAGTAAACGTAGAAGAAGTACTTTCTCAAAAACCTAAAGGAAAGAAATCTACTGGTGAAGGCCCACAAAGAAGAGATCCCATCATTCTACCTCCTCATATCCCTGTATTTGATCCTGCTGATATACCTATCCTATTTCCTGGAGCCTGGAAAATCAAACAAGAGGAGCTATCTGAAGAGGAATTAGATAAAGATAAAGATAGATAGCCCTCTAGTGCTCAAATTGTATCTTTTGTTTATTTCATTTTTCATTATGATGTTCTTGTAATTACTGTATATACTCTGCTGTAATGAAAGTGAAATGAGCTTATCTTCAAAATCATATCAAATTATAAGATATAGATAACTCAACAAAAGATCCCAAAAACAAACTTAAAAGGGACAAATTTACTGCCCATTTTTCATTAGGTCCCTCTGTGCTAGCTTTAGTGTTTTCTCTATATGTCATAGGTTTTGTCATCATCAAATAGGGGGAGATTGTTGAGTCCCCAAAATAATTAAGGATTTAATTATGACAAAACTATAATTTATTTGTACTAAAATGTTATGTGCAGCCAGCACAAGTTTGTTTATGTATAAACATCATACATTGCTGTGTCGAGTGTAGTTTGCTGCTCAGTCTACCATCACAAGGTGGACAGTGTTCTTCAATCAGCACAGGATGTATACTCAGCAGTTCAAGAATATCAAGTGACTCAGCAATGAAGAACCAGCACAGCTGGAATGCAGCTTACTACCCAAGACAGCTATGCTCCATTATAAGCATAGTAGTTTTCCCGAGTGGTCTACATCAATTGTACTATTCAACAGAAGTCAAAGACAAAGTTGAATAGAAAAGGACACGCGTCGGCGGCTGACAAGTGACCTTACAAGACTACGTGGGAATGCAGAAGTTTAACGCATGTGCAGACATGGGTTATACTTTGTCAACACCTAGGGAACACAACATTCTATTTGTTTAATCAAATAGTGGTGCCAAACCGAATTGGGGTGTTCCTGCAAATAGCTACCAAAGAGGAAAGAGGAGAGCATGTTCTCTGATGCAATTATCCCCACAAGTACAGACATCCTATGTACCAGTGGATAATAGAACCATTACACGGTTAATAAGACTACTATAGATTATTGTATCCACTATTGTCACAACTAGTGGTGTGGGTTTATTTATTTAGAGTAAAAAACGTGTAATAGCTTTTAGTTTACCTCTTAGCTATATTCTAGGTAATTGATGTTATGCGAGGTGTATACGAAATAGTTATATTTTTACTACTTAATACTATTAAATACGATACAATTTTACACAAGTTATTTATTTATTTATAGAGTGGATATACCTAAACCTTGCTATAACACTATAGGCAGTGTACCTAATCGTACAGTAGTGTAGTTTTTAGTAAGTTTGGTTCCTTCCACAGGGAGCTAGCCAAGTTTAACGCTATATTTTTAAACTATATTTGTATATATATATATATATTTTATATATATATATATATATATATATATATATATATATATATATATATATATATATATATAAGTAGTATTATTATTATTATTATAAAAAGGGAGTTTTACCGTTTAGTGACCGGTTTGTCAATTTTATGTCTTAAGTCACAATTAAAACCTAATGTAAAATATTAAAAATAAATATAACTTAATTTAAAGCGTAAAGTAAATGACGATAATTAAAGTGCGATAAATTAAAGTGCGATAAATAAAATGACTGTAAATAAAATTGCGATAAGATATAAAATAAAGGAATTATGCTTATTTAAACTTCCGTAATCATGATGTTTGACGTGTTGATTTTAATTTATTACCATGGGTTAATTGTCCTTTGTCCTGGATTATTCAATATGTCCATACGGTTTTTGTCCATAATAGTCCATCAGTCATAAATATAAAGTGCGAGTGTCTTCGTCAAATTATCCTTATACCCGAAGTCAAATATTCCAACTATTTGGGGACTTAAACTGTAATAAGGTTTTAATACATTGTTAATGATTACACCAGGTTATCGACTGTGTGCAATCCAAGGTTTTAATACTTTATTATCAATTACACCAAGTGTCCTTGTATGTAATCCACCCTTGTTTTAATGAGTCCATTGACTATTAATCCATCCCCGTGTCCGGTAAAATGAACGATTATTAGTATTTATAAATATCACGCCCATCGTGTCCGATCGAGTGTATATGGTTATTTATAGATACGTCAAATTGTAAATCTCTATATTAAATTAACGAACTATCATTCAGTTAAACAAATATAAAGCCCATTAATAGTCCATAGTCCAATTTCCACAAGTGTCGGTCTTTTGTCCAAACCCCAATTATGGTACAAAGCCCAATTACCCCGTCTTTAAATTTAGCCCAACATCACGATTACTTTGGCTTAAATAAGAATAATAATAACTTAGCTACGAGACATTAATTTAAAAAGGTTGAACATAACTTACAATGAGTATTAATCGCGTAGTGTTACACGGACAGAATTTCGACTTACAAACTTACAATATTCGCTACCATAACCTTATTATTATTAAACTTTAATATTAAAATTATAATTAAAATATAAATATAATATATATTTAGAGAGTAAGATATAGAAAAAGATGTGCATAAATCGGCCGAAAACGTTACAATTTATAGAATGTGGGCAGCTACAGGACTCCATGCGATCGCATGGAGTTTATGCCTCCAGGCCATGCGATCGTATGGCACCATTTTACAGTTCAGGATCTTTTGTTTGCAAGCTTGCCGACACTTATTAAATATATATATATAATATATATAATTTTATATAATTATATATATATTATATTATATTTATATGCATAGTTGACTTGTTATTTTAGCTCCGTTGCGTCGCGCGTTGAGAGTTGACTCTGGTCCCGGTTCCGGATTTTCGAACGTCCTTGCGTACTATTTAATATCTTGTACTTTGCGTTTTGCGGCTCGTACTCTTGTAATTTTGAGACGTTTCTCATCAATAATTTGAACCACTTTGATTGCACTTTGTACTTTTTAGCTTTTTGGTCATTTGCATCTTCAAATCGTTGAATCTGTCTTCTGTCTTCACCTTTTATTATTTAAACGAATATCACTTGTAAATAGAACAATTACAACTAAAAGCTTGTCTTTCTTGAGGGATAATGCTATGAAATATATGTTCGTTTTTAGTATTATCAAATATTCCCACACTTGAGCGTTGCTTATCCTCAAGTAATATAGAACTTGAATATAACTTTACTAGAATCACTTCTTTATTTTTCACATTTTGTACATCAGTGATTTTAATACGACGGTATAAACAATGGTAGTAACGATGTGGTTTACAGTCCCACATGACTATGAAAATTTAGATCCTTTAAGAAATTGGATCTTTATGAAAATATTTGATCTTTTGAAAATTCAATCTAGCTTTTACTCTAGATTAGTTTTCCGGAATAACCCTTCACTTGTGTTTGCAAATTGTTTGTGGGTTTTGTGGGTTTCAGATTTGAAAATTTTAGCTCAGAACTTATGGTTTTGTGTCACCCACTTGCTAACCTTGTATTGAGAAAGCAACACGTCCGATATACTTGTCCGTATATTACCTTTCGGTAAACTACTGTCCGGTTGTAAAGGAAAGCGTTGAACAAGCAACTGTTAAGGCAATGTCTAATGACATGCATATGTTCATGGTCCACAACGTGTCAGATGCAATTACTATCCTTTGTAGGAGCAATAGTGAAGATCACCCTATAATTTTTCAGTCTGGAACAAGGTCCTGTCTTCGACCATGCTATGCAACCACCGTTCTTACGGTTGACACCCGATTTGGTTCAGGTGACCTAATGAATTCCAGGTGAATTCCTAGGATTTTACATTCAATGGTAATGAACGCATTAAAAATAGGTTTTTCAGAAAACAAATCGGTTTGTAATTTGATCAAAATATTTTCTCGTTCAAGCTCGAGTTTAGATATCATTGAATTCCATGAGTTTGTAGTTCTCAATCTTTAAAAGTCAATCTCAAGAATTGAGTAATATCAGTCTTAAAAGCTGATTTTTGATCTTTAAGGAAATTATCCTTTCTGGAGATCTGATTTATTAGTCTTATAAGCTAATTTGCACGGTAGTCCCCATTGTACGAGATAGATCCTCTCATGGATAGGATAAGTCTGACCACTTGGCGATCCTATTTGATGCTGAGGTCCGTGGATTTCCAGCTGATTTTCGAGAAAACTTTTCAAGGTTTTTTGTAGACTCTACAACTGGTCTGGACGACAACTTCCTGACCTAAATTAAGAAGCGCGTGTCTTTTTCTCGGAAGACTGTACTTCCTTATAAATTCTATTTATATTACAATAAACTGGGTAAAACTGATTAATATTGTCCAAAATAAAAGTATTTTCAATTATTTGTACAAAAATATGTGATATATGTTCTAAATAACTTGGTAAATTTTTCCCACACTTGGCTTTTATTTTTCTTTCTTTGCCTTTTTATTCTCCTCTATTCCATTTTAAATGAATTCAAGTATTTTGGGTTGTTTCTCAATTTATGTCCTTTTCGAGGTAACAATAATTTTGGTGTTAACACCTAGTTTTATCGTTCATAAATATGTATAAACATGATTTTGAGTTCATTTAATTGAAAATTTTGAAATTTTTTACTAGAATTGGGTAGTCAGTATGTAAGTCTAGGGTTGTTCTTTATTATTAGAGAGCACTATATTCTAATACAACTACTGCGTTACTAGTATTTTTAATGGTAACCAAGTGTTTAAATTAAAATTTTAAAAATCCAAAAGAATTTAACCCCTTCTCACACTTAAGATCTTGCAATGCCCTCATTTGCAAGAAATCAGTAACAATTTAAATTATTGAGGGTGATTAGCGTAGAAAAATGATTAAATTTTACCAAAGTTTCTAAACATATTGTTGTTTATGTTGAATGATAAATGGTGCACATCATTTGTTCATTCATGCAGTTGTTATTTCACATTTATTTTGCATCTTGTCGTCAAAATTAGTTGCTTTTGCTGAACTTAATGCCAGTCTTTGAAAATGCGCTGTTTTACCCTGTTGTTTACATGAGATAAAATACATACAATACAAATATAAACATGCAAGGTAATTTGAAATGGGACTTAATATCCCACTTACAAATTAAAAAAATGAAATATTAGTACAAAATAATAAAACTATTAAACATTACATTAAAGTATAAAAATGTTAAATGTTTAGCATAAATAAAAATAATAAAAGAGAAGACATCACCAATAGAATACTATTGATTTGGATAGGGGTTCCAGTTCATATCATCGTTTGGGTTCCATGGTTGGTGATAGGTGTTCTGGTATGCTTGATTGGGGCCGTACAGGTCAAAGGGTGGTCGAATATCGGGCTGATGTGGTGGATAGTAAGCAGGCCGAGTCGGGATGTAGTTATTTGGTACCTGATATGATAGCTGGCTTATGATTTGGTGCTGATGAACTTGCCAGCTATCGTGTTGGCGTCGCCTAGAAGTCTCATACTCATTCACGGCTTGCCACTGCTCATACCGACGATGCCTTTCCTCATTAGTCATTTCCACCTCATCTATACGCTGGAAAACGTCAGTAAAACTATCCTTAATGACATCCCTGATGTCATCTGCTTCCTCCATCTCATCATCCGAACCCCTCTCTACCTGTGGATGACGGCCCTGATATGGGAATGCCTGATTGCGTCTCCTAGTCAATACCTTTGCACCTTGATAGACTTGCAAACCTAAAGTCTCGTCTTGTTCCCTACATGCCATCATCGGACCCCCTTGATCCCTATCTACACCTAAATACTCTCCAATGAGAGTAACAAAAAAACCTTCTCCTATTATTCCCCCGTCCTGTATACCTTCCACTATTTTGGACAGATAAAAACCAACATAGTAGGGGATATTAACAAAGCTTCTAGTGTTTCGAATACACTTAAGGTAAAATAAATCATGTAAGGTCATTTTCTCCTTGTTGTTACCTTTTTGTGTAATCGAGTTTGCTAAGAATCTATGTATTATACGAAGCTCGACTTTATTAATATCTAAATAGGAGTGTCTTCCTCCCCGCGAAAAAATATTATAATTTGACATACGCCTCCAGATGCCGTTCGCGTCAAAATTCCTATCTACCCTCTCATCATGATAAATCAAATTTGTACAATCAGGTAATAGTAATTCAGCGGGAGTATAAATCTGTAAAGCCCTGGCTATGTCCAGCATGGACATCCTGTACATCCTACAGCCAAGTAAAAATCTAAGAAAACTCTTATCGTCTAACCTATCTACATCCTTATTAAAAGCTATAGAACTCATAAGCTCAACACACCACTCTTTATATACAGGCCTACGAGTGGTAAATAAACATTCCCAATCAGTAAAAGAAGAGCTGCCATACCTTTGAATTAGATGCTGCCTAACTGGGTTAGCTAGGTAGACCCTTTCCAAAGGCTCCCAATCTATTACCCTTGGTACTTCTACATTTTTTGGTCCAAAGCTTAAATTTGTTACTTTGGTACGTCGGGTAATCTCTCCAACTTCTATCAATCCTTAAATTGGGATGCAACTGTTCTTCATGAATTGTTGGGTGTTCTACTATATGGTGAGCGGGAAATACTACGTAGGCAATAAAAAATTGTGGATCCGGCTCATAGTACAGTACGTGTTGATCATCATGTTGTTGTTGTTGTTCCTGTTGTTGCTCCGGTTCGTGATATTGCATCTTTGGCTGTGGTTCCGGAGCAGGTTGCCTAGATGATGATGATGCACCATCAGTATAGGTATTTCTCTGCAAAACACATTAAACACAAAATTTGTGCATCCAAATATGCATTAGTGTTAGCAAAATAACAAATTAAAACAATTACAATAACATGTTTAATCCATATTAAACTTATACTCATTTTCATATTTTTATCAAATCTACACTTTTTCAAATAAGCATATATGAAAATGTTTACAAAGTTCATAAGCATTCAACTCAAATAACATGTTAAAATAACCATTACTAGCAATTAAACAAGTTTCAAATGGCATTTACATCAATTTAATCAAGTTCATGGATTTTAGACTTAAAAAGTCCACTTTAATTCTCAAAAATCATGTTTAGGATCAATGTTTGGATCATTTAGCAAACTAAACATGTTACACTACTCAATTTAGCAATATTTCATGACAAAAATCGGCCATAACCTGTTTATATCAAAAAGCCCCAAATTGCTCAAGAACACAAACCCTAGATTTCTAAAATTTTTGAAGTTTTTGGCTTCAAATCATGTTAAATAGCATCAATCTAGGTTATACATGCATAATATACTAACAATTTAACTCTAATTATACTAGAAATTAACAAAATCAAATTAGGTAAAAATTAGCTCAAGAACACAAAAATTCGAATTTAAAGAGTTTTAGGGGTGAAATCTTTACCTTTTTGCTTCCCCATCTGAGAAAAGGCATGATTGTAGAGGATTATTGTGAGAAATTTGGTTGATTTTGGTGAAAAAAATGAAGATTTTAGGGTGATTTTTGGGAGTATTTGCGTATGTGTGTGTGTTTGTGAGAAGGCAGAAGCAGCAGCTCGCTGGCCTTTTGTTCCTGATCTGTCCAGGGTGCCCATGCGATCGCATGGGTTCCCAGTGCAAAACCCATGCGATCGCATGGGTCTGGTATTTTTTTTTTTTTTTTTATAAAAATCTTTAACTTATAAAACAAATAATTAATTTTAAAAATTTGTTTCTTTTAAGAATGAGGGCATTTCGGATCGTTGTCCTAGTTCGTCCCTCGATATTCTTTTAAAAAATTTTTGTCATTTTAAAGCGTTGTTTTAAAAGCAAAGATTTTGGATTTTTTTAAATGTTTTTGGCATACTTTAGATCTATAAGATTAAAAATAATGATAACAAAATTTCTCGTCCCTCCCTTGGGTAAAGCAATTTCGGTTCAACGACCTAGTCTTCAACTCATGACGAATTTTAGAAATCATATTTTTAACTTAATGAAATAAAGTAAATTTTGTTTTTAAATTCACACCAAACTTAGATTTAAAATGCATAAACTTAAAAATTCATATAAATATCATTAATATTAATTTTACAAACTTATATTGAAAATATTAATTTTTAAAAATTTGCATTATTAATTTAATATTAATATAAAAACAAGGTAAAAATTAAAATTAAAAATCTTTTTGGTCTTTTATCCCACTTTAATCAATCAAATATTAACAAAAATATACGCCCCCTCTTTTGGGTAAAGTAATTTCGGCTGTTTTACCTAATTTTACTCTTGACGAATTTCTGAAATATTTTGGATTGATTGATTAAAGATATTTATACCTTAAGAATAAACGGTAAATTTCGCAGTGATGTAATAAATTTTTGTATGATATCAATAATTTCGGTTTCGCATACCTAATTTTATTGAATATCAATTTAATACTTTATAGCGAACGATTCAGCATTTATTATCAAAAGGTTAAAACAATAAAATAAAAATAAAAACTGTACATTTAAAAATAAAAACTGTACATTTAAAAACTGTAAAATAAAAACTGTACATTTGAATATGTTTGATTGTTCGAACATTTACCTTCGTGTGATCATTTTTCGCATTTATGACATCTTTCAAGGTGTCGTGCTCTTCTTTTTGTTGCGAATTTTGATTTTCCTTTACCAAAATGTGTCTTATGATGATCTTTCCTGAGTTCTCTCCTTACTTCGTCCATTTTGCCTCTTATGAAGGATACCGGTTCACTCGGAAAGATTTTATTATTATGTTTAGTAATCATAGCGTGTAGTAGTAGACCATGGTTCAGATCAAAGGAATTCTTCATCTCGTAAAACCTAAAAGAAATAAAAATTCAGAATGGAGGGAGAAGACTAGTTCTTTAGGGTCTGCTAGGGAAAGACCATGCGGATTCCATTCTCGAGAACTACACGAAAACAGAATATCTAACTCTAACAGAAATACATATTACCCTTAAAAGATTCAAATCTTCCCACACTTAGTTAGCTGTGGTGTTGAAATTGTGATTAACTTCATCTTCAACTTCCATTGGATTATCTATGTAATGTTTAACTCTGTGACCATTAACCTTAAATTCAATCCCATTTGAATTTATTAATTCTACTGTTCCATATGGGAAAACTCTTTTGACTATGAATGGTCCAGACCATATTGATTTCAATTTTCCAGGAAATAGCTTGAATCGTGAATTGAAAAGAAGAACTCTGTCTCCTTCCTTAAATTCTTTTGAACTTCTGATTCTTTTATCATGCCATTTCTTTGTTCTTTCTTTATATATTAACGAATTTTCATATGCTTCATGTCTTAACTCTTCTAATTAGTTTAATTGACTTAACCGTAGACGTCCGGCTTCATGCAAATCAAGATTACATGTCTTCAAAGCCCAAAATGCTTTGTGCTCAATTTCTACTGGAAGATGACATGCTTTTCCTTAAACGAGTTTAAAAGGTGTGGTGCCAATTGGAGTTTTGTAGGCTGTTCTAAAAGCCCAGAGTGCATCCTCCAATTTCATGGACCATTCCTTCGGATTTGATCCTACGGTTTTCTCTAGAATACGTTTTAAAGCTCGGTTGGTATTTTCCACTTGTCCATTTGTTTGTGGATGATAAGCGGTTGAGATTTGATGAGTTACTCCATATCTTTTGAGAACTTTCTCAAGTTGATTATTACAAAAATGAGTACCCCGATCACTTATTAAAGCTTTCGGTGTTCCAAACCTTGCAAAAAGACGTTTTAAAAAGTTGACTGCAACTCGTGCATCGTTAGTTGGGAGAGCTTGTGCTTCCGCCCATTTAGATACATAATCAATGGCAATGAGAATGTAGAGATTATTATGAGATTTTGGAAATGGACCCATAAAGTCAATACCCCAAACGTCAAATACTTCACATACTTGAATGCCATTTTGTGGCATTTCATCATGTTGACTTATTTTTTCGGCCCTTTGACAAGCATCACATGATTTACAAAGAAGGTGTGCGTCTTTGAAAATTGTAGGCCAATAGAATCCAGCGTCGTAAACTTTTCTTGCTGTGAGTTGAGGCCCATAATGCCCTCTTGTTGGTCCTGTGTGACAATGGTTTAAGATTTTACTAGCTTCATCTCTGAATACACATCGGCGTATTATTATATCGGGACAACTTTTAAACAAATGTGGATCTTCCCAAAAAATAGTGTTTTATATCACTAAAGAATTTCTTTCATTTTTGGTACGACAACCCTTTTTTCAAGGAATCCACATACTAAGTAGTTTGCATAGTCTGCAAACCATGGAATTTCATTATAATCTATCTTCAATAGATATTCATCAGGAAAGTTATCTTGTATGGCCGATTCATTTAGAACTTCTAATTCGGGATTTTCAAGACGAGAAAGATGATCAGCGGCGAGATTTTCTGCTCCATTTTTATCTCCGATTTCAATATCAAACTCTTGTAAGAGTAAGATCCAACGGATTAATTGTGGTTTAGCATCTTGTTTCGAAAATAGATATCTAAGAGCAGAATGGTCGGTATAGACCACCGTTTTAGCTAGAACGAGATATGAACGCAATTTGTCAAAAGCAAAGACAATGGCAAGGAGTTCTTTTTCAGTAGTTATGTAATTCGTTTGTGCTCCTTGTAACGTCTTACTAGCGTAATAAATAGGTTGAAATCGTTTTTCAATCCTTTGTCCTAAAACGGCTCCAATTGCAAAATCACTTGCATCGCACATAAGTTCAAATGGTAGATTTCAATTTGGAGTTATCATGATCGGTGCATTAGTGAGTTTTTCTTTAAGAATATTAAAAGATTTGACTCATTCATCTGAAAAGATGAATGGAGCATCCTTTTCTAGGAGTTTATTCATAGGAGTGGCAATTTTAGAAAAATCTTTTATGAAACGTCGGTAAAAACCGGCATGCCCTAGAAAACTCCTAACTCCTCTAACATTGGTGGGATGTGGAAGTTTAGCAATTACATCTACTTTAGCTCTATCCACTTCAATTCCTTCCTTTGAAATTTTATGACCAAGAACGATGCCTTCTTTAACCATGAAATGACATTTTTTCCAATTAAGTACTAGATTTGATTGATCGCATCTAATAAGCATTCGTTCAATGAAAGGTAAGGGAAAGTGATCTTTTCTGGTGGCGTCATTTAATTTTCTATAATCAATACAGACACGCCATCCTGTTACAGTCCTAGTAGGAATAAGCTCATTTTTTTTCATTTGTGATGACAGTCATGCCACCTTTCTTAGGTACGCATTCAACTGGGCTTACCCATGGACTATCAGAGATTGGATAAATTAAACCTGCATTTAGCAGTTTAATAATTTCTTTCTTAACAACATCTTGCATATTAGGATTTAGTCTTCGTTGGCATTGCACATATGTTTTATGACCTTCTTCCATAAGGATTTTATGTGTGTAATACGAAGGACTTATGCCTTTAATGTCATGAATCTTCCATGCAATAGCTGGTTTATGAGCTTTTAGCACAGAAATGAGTTGAGGTTTTTCATTTTCTGTAAGAGAAGACGATATTATTACAGGTAATTCAGATTCACCATGTAAATAAGCGTATTCTTAATGGTTTGGAAGTTGCTTTAATTCTAATGTCGGTGGCTCTCCTATCGATGATTTGTATCGATATCTGTCTTCCTCTTTTAACATTTGAATTTCCTCTGTTGTTGGTTCGTATCCATTAGCCATAAGTGTAGCTAACATTTTAGCTTCATCAATTGGTTTAGTCCCTTCTCCTAAAGAACATTCTCCTGTTCCTTGTAATTCTGGAAATTCTTCCAACAATTCTGCATGTGAATCTATAGTTTGAATATAATAACATGTATCATCTGCAGATTGCAGTTGTTGCATGGCTCTATCAACAGAAAAGGTAACACTCTCGTCCTCTATACTTAGGGTCAGTTTCTTACCGGACACGTCTATTATTGCTTTAGCCGTGTTTAAGAATGGTCTTCCTAATATGAGAGGAACTCGAGAATCTTCTTCCATGTCCAGAATAACAAAATCTACTGGAAATACTAAAGTACCAACTTTAACTAGCATGTTCTCCATTATCCCTCTAGGATATTTTACTGATCGATCGGCTAGTTGTATGCTTATTCTTGTTGGTTTCAATTCTCCGAGGTCTAGTTTAGTGTATAGTGAATACGGCATTAAATTTATACTAGCACCTAAGTATGTCAATGCTTCTATTGAACTAAGACTACCCAGAAAACATGGAATTGTAAAACTTCCTGGATCTGAAAGTTTTTCTGGTATCTTATTCAACAACACTGCAGAACAATTAGCATTCATAGTAACAGCCGAGAGTTCTTCCATTTTCTTTCTATTTGTGATTAGATCTTTAAGAAATTTAGCATATCTTGGCATTCCTGATATCACATCAATAAAAGGAAGATTTACATTTATTTGTTTAAACATATCCAAGAATTTGGATTGCTCGGCTTCAAGTCTTTCTTTTCTCATTTTACTTGGGTAAGGAAGTGGTGGTTAGTATGGTTTAACATAAGGTTTTTCCTTAACTGTGTTATCTTCATTAACCTTTTCAACTACCAGTTCTGTTTCCTTCTCTTGCTCAGGTTGTGGTTCTTGTGTAGTAGGTATAGAGTCATCAGAAATTACAGGTATTTCAGGTGGTTTAAGTGTAATATCACTTTTTGTGATAATGGCTTTAGCTGTTTCATTTCGGGGGTTAGCATTTGTATCGCTAGGTAGACTTCCCGGAGACTTCCCGGTTTTCTTTCACCTATCAACCTTGCTAGGTTACTTACTTCTTGTTCCAGATTTTGAATAGAAGCTTGTTGATTTCTAAATGCTCGAGCATTTTGTTCATTTGTTTATTTCTGAGATGTGAAAAACTGCGTTTGAGTTTCAACTAGCTTTGACATCATATCTTCGAAATTTGGCTTTTTATCATCGGTTTGTGGTGGTTTATTTTGAAAAATAGGTATTTGCTGATTGTAAGTATAATTGGATACTTGTTGATTGCTAGGACCTTGTTGGTTGTTGTATGGAATATTTCGGCTATAATTCTGATTGTAGTTTGGTCTTGGCGGTTGATAATTATTCTGATAATTATTTCCAGGCCTTTGGTTTATGTATGAAACATTCTCTCTTTGTTCCATTGTTTGTTCAATATTGAGACAATCTTTTGTCAAATGTGGTCCTCCACACTGCTCACAACTAATTCGTATTGCATGAATATCTTTAGTCATCTTTTCCATTCGTCGCTCGAAAGCATCTATCTTTGCGGACATGGAATCAAAGTCATGGCTAGAATCGGCTCTAGCTGCTTTAGATGATCTAACGATATCTTTTTCTTGGTGCCACTCATGTAAGTGGGAAGCAGTGTTATCAATAATTTTGTAAGCTTCAGTTGAGGTTTTCTTCATAATGGAACCACCAGCTGCTATATCGATGTCTTTTCGTGTGGTAATGTCGCATCCTTGGTAGAATATTTGTACTATTTGATAAGTGTCTAAACCATGTTGCGGACATCCTCTTAACAACTTTCCAAATCTTGTCCATGCCTCATATAAAGTTTCATTTGGCTTTTGTGTGAACGTAACAATTTCTCCTTGAAGTCTCAAGGCTTTAGATGCCGGAAATAATTGTTTAAGAAAATTTTCAACTAAGACATCCCATGTATCAATCGCCCCTTCAGGTAACGATTCTAACCAATCTTTGGCTTCTCCCTTTAAAGTCCAGGGAAATAACATGAGATAGATCTGTTCATCCTCAACTTCTCTGATCTTAAATAGAGTACAAATCCTATTAAAGGTTCGAAGATGTTCATTCGAATCTTCCTTCGGCGCACCACTAAATTGGCCTTGATTAGTTACCATGTGTAGGATTTGTCCTTTGATTTCATAATCTGGCGCATTAATGTCTGGTTGAGTAATTGCATGACCTTGGCCAGTGCGTTTAGCTCTCATTCGGTCTTCCATACTTAGAGGTTCCAGATTTTCCATGATTGAATTTGTTGAATCTGAATCACTAGAGGATTCTGACTTAATGGTTTCTTCCTCGATAATTTCTGGATGAATGATTTGTGGTTCAGGAGGAATAATTAGTGGTTCAGGATCTCTGAATTGTCCCTGAATATTCTTCGGATTCTCAATTATGAGGTCGGGTTCAAAAAATGGATTATCGAAAATTTGAATTGGAGTACTTGGTCGACTAGATGATGATTCTAAAGAAAAATCAACGGCGACAATATTGGCTAGATGTCTTAATCGAGTTACAGGTGGTGAACGTATGAAGGGTGGTGAACGTTTTGCTTAGTGCATTCACTGAATATCCTATTAGTTATAAAAATAAAAATTACAAGTTATCAAATTAATAAACTTTTCTGATTTTTCCCACGTTTCGAATAGCCAATAGATGCAGCAGGTAGCCAGGACCCTTTAAATCGGAAGCCCACAACTCGCCACTAACAAATCCAACTATTACTACGAACCAGAAAATTTTGGATGTCTATCAATTTAACCACTTAAAATAATTTTTCGTCGAAGTTAAAAGAAATTTTAGAGGAGAAATAGAAAATTCTATGTCCTAAAAACTAGAGCGTTGAGAAATAAGAAGGAAAAAGAGTGCGTCGAAAAATAAAAGGTCGAAAAATAAGCGTCGAAAAACAAAGTTCGAAAAATAATAATAAGAAAGTAGCGCGTCGAAACTTATAATTCTAAAAACTAAAAATTAAAACTTACGTCTAAAGGTATTAAAGCTTAAAAGGAATTCTATATTCAAAACGACAATAACTTAAAAGTCACTAAAATCTATAAAATATTAAGGCGATAAGCGACGTCGTAAAATTCTAAAGCACCTAAATCTTAGTCTAAAGAAAAAGCACTTAAGGAATTTTACGGCAAAGCCTAGAAATCTAGAAATATAAAATGGCTACGGCAAAATACTAAGTTACAAACTAGTTACGAACGATAAAAATATACAAATTACGAATTAAACGATTAAAAAGATACGAAATATAAAATAAAACTTAAAGTTTATAAAAGTACAATTTTTATAAAAATATTATTTTTATATTATTTATTTTATAAAAATATTAGTTTTACACAACTAAATAAACTTAAATTATAAAACAACTTAAATTAAAACTAAAATTAATTAATAATTTAATGAAACCCTAATCTATAGTTAATTATTAATAATTATTATTAATACAAACCCTATTTCATACAAACTATGTTTCAGACCTGTCAGACCTAACCATGCGGTCGCATGGGAATAAAGCTCTCATCTCATGCGATCGCATGACATGCAGGCTCAGTTGTTATGCAGGCCAAAAATTGCAGGCCCAAATCGATTTTTTTTCTTCTGGTTTTAACTTATAAAATATTTATATAATATAAATAAAAACTTATACTTTAAAAACTAAAATAAAAAAAATAGAAATACTTTATAATTTTATATATTTTAAACAAACTACTCTTAAAAATATATATATTTTGTTTTATCTTTTTATATTTTTGTATTTTTAATATTTAAAACGTATTTTTACAAAAAGAAATTAAAACTTAATAAAAGTCATTTTTTATAGCGTTTCGCTTCGGCGTTTAAGACGATCCCCGGCAGCGGCGCCAAAAATACTTGATGTTATGCGAGGTGTATACGAAATAGTTATATTTTTACTACGAAATACTATTAAATACGATACAATTTTACACAAGTTATTTATTTATTTATAGAGTGGATATACCTAAACCTTGCTACAACACTATAGGCAGTGTACCTAATCGTACAGTAGTGTAGTTTTTAGTAAGTCCGGTTCGTTCCATAGGGAGCTAGCCAAGTTTAACGCTATATTTTTAAACTATATTTGTATAAATATAAATATATATAAATGTAAGTAGTATTATTATTATTATTATAAAAAGGGGGTTTTTTCATTTAGTGACCGGTTTGTCGATTTTATGTCTTAAGTCACAATTAAAACCTAATGTAAAATATTAAAAATAAATATAACTTAATTTAAAGCGTAAAGTAAATGACGATAATTAAAGTGCGATAAATTAAAGTGCGATAAATAAAATGACTGTAAATAAAATTGTAATAAGATATAAAATAAAGGAATTATGCTTATTTAAACTTCCGTAATCATGATGTTTGACGTGTTGATTTTAATTTATTACCATGGGTTAATTGTCCTTTGTCCTGGATTATTCAATATGTCCATACGGTTTTTGTCCATAACAGTCCATCAGTCATAAATATAAAGTGCGAGTGTCCTCGTCAAATTATCCTTATACCCGAAGTCAAATATTTCAACTAATTGGGGACTTAAACTGTAATAAGGTTTTAATACATTGTTAATGATTATACCAGGTTATCGACTGTGTGCAATCCAAGGTTTTAATACTTTATTATCAATTACACCAAGTGTCCTTGTATGTAATCCACCCTTGTTTTAATGAGTCCATTGACTATTAATCCATCCCCGTGTATGGAAAAATGAACGATTATTAGTATTTATAAATATCCCGCCCATCGTGTCCGATCGAGTGTATATGGTTATTTATAGATACGTCAAATTGTAAATCTCTATATTAAATTAACGAACTATCATTCAGTTAAACAAATATAAAGCTCATTAATAGTCCATAGTCCAATTTCCACAAGTGTCGATCTTTTGTCCAAACCCCAATTATGGTACAAAGCCCAATTACCCCATCTTTAAATTTAGCCCAACATCACGATTACTTTGGCTTAAATAAGCATAATAATAACTTAGCTACGAGACATTAATTTAAAAAGGTTGAACATAACTTACAATGAGTATTAATCGCGTAGTGTTACACGGACAGAATTTCGACTTACAAACTTACAACATTCGATAGCATAACCTTATTATTATTAAACTTTAATATTAAAATTATAATTAAAATATAAATATAATATATATTGAGAGAGTGAGATATAGAAAAAGATGTGCATAAATTGGCCGAAAACGTTGCAATTTATAGAATGTGGGCAGCTACAGGACTCCATGCGATCGCATGGAGTTTATGCCTCCAGGCCATGCGATCGCATGGCACCATTTTACAGCTCAGGATCTTTTGTTTGCAAGCTTGCTGACACTTATTAAATATATATATAATATATATAATTTTATATAATTATATATATATTATATTATATTTATATGCATAGTTGACTTGTCATTTTAGCTCCATTGCGTTGCGCGTTGAGAGTTGACTCTGGTCCCGGTTCTGAATTTTCGAACGTCCTTGCGTACTATTTAATATCTTGTACTTTGCGTTTTGCGGCTCGTACTCTTGTAATTTTGAGATGTTTCTCATTAATAATTTGAACCACTTTGATTGTACTTTGTACTTTTTTTTAGCTTTTTAATCGTTTGCGTCTTCAAATTGTTGAATCTGTCTTTTGTCTTCACTTTTTATTATTTAAACGAATATCACTTGTAAATAGAATAATTGCAACTAAAAGCTTGTCTTTCTTGAGGGATAATGCTATGAAATATATGTTCGTTTTTAGCATTATCAGTAATCTGTATCAACCAACTATCATTCCGCCAAGGATAGTTGTGATTCTTCGTGATTCAATCAATAACGAATAACCGTTGAAAATTACCAGTGACTCTATTTAATTTACATGCTTGAATACTAATCGTGTTTAACTGTTAAGTTAATTAAAAGAAATTGTATTCACCCCCTTCTACAATACTCCTGTTGTTATCAAGGGACCAACAACTGTATCAGAGCTTCAGTCTTGATAATTAATATCTTGGATCTGAATTCTCTCATGGCTGCATATTCAAATACAGCTTACCTTGAAAATGGCTCATCCAATAGACCACCCAAATTTGATGAAGATGAGTATGAAACTTAGAAGGCAAGATTCATGCTTCACCTTGAGTCTATTGACCCACTCATGCCTGGTATTGCCACAGATGGTCCATTTGTTCCCACTGAGACTATTGGTAGTGCTCCAGATACAGCTGACACTCTTGCTGTTCCTGGCAGAGAGGTTATTCTCACTCCTTCTAGATGGGATGCTGAGGATATACGTCGTGTTGGACTTGACCCTAAAATCAGAACCCTGTTAGCTATAACTTTGCCTAACCCACTGTTCAAACTGATTAGGGGAAAAGGAAATGCCAAGTTTATGTTGGACTATCTAGATGTCACCTATAAGGGTATGGGAGAAGTAAGGCAGAACATAATGATTACTTTGAAAAGAGAATATGAAATGTTCTTTGCCTACAAGAATGAAATCCTTAAGCAAACCTTTATTAGGTTTAACTCATTGATTGCAGACCTGATCACTTTGAATGTCACCTATACTGAATTTGAACAAGTAAACAAATTCATTAATTCACTGCCTACTAAATGGAAATCTGTTACTGACCCTTTAAGAACCACTCAGACCTTATAGAACTTTAACATGTCTTCTCTCTATAGTTCACTATGGAACCATGAGAAAGCAGAGGCTAAATTTGAACTTAACTTGAAAGAAAACTTTAGGTCTGCCCCCACCACTTCAAAATCTTCTAAGACAGATGATACTGCTCTTATTGCTGCTGCTAAAAAGAAAGCTCAAAAGGCTTTACTGGTTCAAAAGTTGTTGGCAGAAGAAGAAGACAGTTGAGAGTGATGTGGATAGTGGTACTGGGTCTGAAGAAAGCAGTGATGATGAAAGTGATGTAGAAGGGTTTGCTGAAGGTATGGCTTTACTGGCTAGGCAGTTCAAAAGGTTCAATCGTAATAAAACCAGCAAGTCATACAAAGGGAGTAAGAAACCGAGTGCTAGGTATAGCAGCAAGTCAGTCAAGGGTCCTAAATCCGAGTGTTATAATTGTAGGAAGGTTGGACATTTTGCTGCTGAATGCATGTCCAGGAAACCTTCAACTTTACATGCTAACTCTTTCTCAAAAGCTGATAAGTACAAGAACAAGTACAAAGCTATGAAAGCTCAGATGAAGGAAAGTGCAAAGACTGATAAGAAGGGTAAAAAGCCAGAAAAGGTTCTAGTTGCTGAGCATCATGATTGGGATGAAACCAGTTCGTCGTCATCCTCTGATAGTGATACTGATGATGATGGTGCTGGTTATGCTTCTGATAAAAAGCAGTGTTTAATGGCCAAGGAGGTCAAGGAGTCTGATGAGGATGATAGTGGTAGTAAGTTTTTGGCTGATACGAGGGAAGCTGATCAGAAAAGAGATTCACCTCAATGGAAAACCGAAATGATGTATAAGGTTGATAATTTTCAAACTTATACTGATGATGAAAAAGCCGAAATGTTTGACTACCTAAGAGTTGACTTATGTAGAGGCAGCAAACGAGAAGAAGTTTTGAAAACTGACAACAAATCTTTAAATGAGAAACTTAAAAGCAAAAATGATGAAATTAAAACTGAAAGATGATATTTCCAAACTTGAAAAACAAAACTCTGCTTTAAAGTCTCTTCACGTTGAGGCAGCAGAAGTCAAGAACCAGTTGGATAATCTTAAAAAGGTTATCGCTTCGTGGTGTACATCTGCTCAAAGCACAGCCAAGTGTGTTAACGAGCAGGTGCCTGCCCAAGTTGAAGCTTTCTTTGCTAGTGACTATGCTGCTGCTGCTGCTATTGCAGAAGTTACTTTCATAGACCCTATTCTTGAAACTGATCCTGAAGCTGTCTTGCCAAATACTTTTGCCAAGATAGTTAAGGGTAAAAAGATCTTGACAAATAAGTTTGTTAGACCTGTTGTGTCCCCACCACCTTCCATGAAAGAGATTTTGGAGGATGAAGTTAGAGCAAGAGAAGCCAGAACCTCAATTGAAGAGACTACTGACCCCTCAAGCATCTACTACATGACTCCAAAAGAAAGACGTATTAAAAGGGAAATCACTGAAAATAATCTAAGAAAAATTAAACCAACTGATTTCCCTTCGTGTTCGAGTTCCAATTGTGCTGAGCCAGCTGATGACAAACTTACTGGTCAACCAGTAGCTGTAGACAAGCCAGTCAAACAAAATACTGGCAAGTCCAAGGCAGCAGGTAAAACTTCTTCTAGCTCATCAGCTTCAGTAGACAAGCCAGTAACTTCTCACGCTGGCTCGTCAAGTGATAAAGGCAAAGCAATACGCCATGACTATGGTACTGGTTCTAAGAAGAAAGCTGCCCTTAAGGGAAAAGCAAAAGTGGACTCGAATGATGAGTTGTCTATCGCTGAGATTATGACAGTCAAGCTTGACCAGCTAATTGAGGCAGTAACCAAAAGTCGACCCGATCTTACTGCACCCATTTACTCAGTGTATGACCAGTCACCGATACCAAATGTGAGAAAATGCTACAAATGTGGCAGCAAGTTTCACTTAGCCAACCGGTGTACTCTAACCCTAACCCCATCTGCTGCTGCTTCTTCAAGCAAACCAGCAGACAGGAAGAGATCATCAAAGATGACCCTTCCAAAACCCATCCTTGGATGGGTTCCTAAAAAGAACTAATCTCTTAGCTACTATGCAGGGCATTCATAATAAGCAAATCTGGTATCTCAATAGTGGTTGTTCGAGACATATGACCAGATTTAAGTCCCTGCTGATGGACTATCAAGAAAAGGATGGTCCAGTTGTTTCGTATGGAGATAATTCGTTGGGTTACACAAAGGGTTTTGGTACTTTGACAAATGGGAATATCACGTTCTCAAATGTTGCATATGTCGTTGGGCTTAAACATAATTTCCTCAGCATAAGCCTACTGACAAGTAAGAATAAGATAGTCCAATTCAGAAGGAAAATTGACACTATTTTTGATAAGACAGGGAAGCCACTGCTGACTGCAAAACGTCATGAAAACATGTATCAAATTGACATGAACACAGCAGTCACAACAACTGATATTTGTTTCTATTCAAAGGCAGCAGACAACTGAAGTGGTTATGGCACAAGAGACTCTCACATCTCAACTTCAAAGACATTCACAAATTATCCAGTAGAAGTTTGGTGTATGGGCTACCCACTATGTCTTATGTAAAGGACAGATTGTGTCCTGGCTGTGAAAAGGGAAAACATCACCATGCCTCATTCAAATCAAAGCAAATCTCATCTGTTGAGAAACCATTTCATTTACTTCATATGGATCTATTTGGTCCTGTTAATGTGGCTAGCTATAGTGGGAAGATGTATACACTGGTTATTATTGATGAATATTCTAGATACACCTGGGTATTCTTTTTGAAGTAAAAGAGTGAAGCTGCTGATGAAATTATCAATTTTATCAAAAGAATGGAGCTTTTAAATGGGCAACTGGTGAAACAGCTAAGAAGTGATCATGGTACAGAATTCAGAAATGCTGCATTAGAAGAATTTTGTGCTGACAAAGGTATTTCACAGAACTTTTCTGCTATGAGAACACCTCAACAGAATGGTGTTGTAGAAAGAAGAAACAGAACTCTCATTGAAGCAGCAAGATCTATGTTAGCTGAGTCTGGGCTGAAAAATTCATATTGGGCAGAAGCTGTGAACACTGCATGTTTTACCCAGAATAGATCTTTAATAGTGAAAAGACATCAGAAAACTGCTTATAAAGTTCTCAAAGGAAGAAGACCCTCAATTTCATTTCTTCATGTATTTGGCACTCCCTGTTTCATTCTAAACAATAGGGATCAGGTAGGCAAGTTTGATGTAAGGCTGATGAAGGTATATTATTGGGATATTCCAACATGTCAAAGGCATATAGGGTTTTCAATAAAAGAAGGGGTTGTTTTGAAGAATCAATTAATGTTACATTTGATGAAACTGCCCCAGCTTCATCTCTCAGTCAAGAAGATGAAGAGTTATTGTTTGAAGAGCCTACTCAGCAAGCTCTTGATGATGAAGAAGAACCAGCTGCAAATCCCTCACCAATCCATGTTGCTGGGTTCTCTGATGATGAGATGGAACACTCTGTTCCATCTGTGTCTAAACCAAGTGGACCTACTGGCTCTACTGAAGTCCTACAACTTGAGCATAGGTCTACTGGTTCTGAAGGATCACAAGCTGGTACTGGTTACATTAATAATGAATAGCTATCTCCAACTGCTGCTCATACCTTTGAACCAGCTGATGATCAAGATGCTGTGTGTTCCACAACAAGCTCACCTGTTCATAACACTAGATGGACAAAAGAGCATCCAATTGAGCAAGTTATTGGTAGTCTGGCTAGTGGTGTTAAAACAAGAAGACATGCAACCAGCAACTTTTGTCTGCATGTAAATTTTGTGTCTACCATTAAACCTATATGTCCTGATGAAGCAATCAAAGATCCAAGCTGGGTAGGAGCTATGCAAGAAGAGATCTCCCAGTTTGATAGGAATAAGGTTTGGACATTGGTACCTAAACCTGATGATGAAACTAAGAAGATTATTGGTACCAAGTGGGTTTTCAAGAACAAGATGGATGAAGATGGGATTGTGATCAGAAACAAAGCTAGATTGGTAGCTTAAGGATTCAAATAGGAAGAAGGATTAGATTATGGAGAGACATATGCTTCAGTGGCTAGGATGGAAGCTATTAGATTGTTCTTGGCATATGCTGCTAAGATGAACTTTAGGGTATTCCAGATGGATGTTAAATCTGCATTTCTAAATGGGAAGCTGCAAGAAGAAGTTTATGTCAAACAGCTTCCTGGTTTTGTAAGCAGTAAATATCCAGACCATGTCTACAAGCTAGATAAAGCTCTTTATGGCCTCAAACAGGCATCAAGAGCATGGTATGAGACACTTCATGTGTATCTCACTGGTATAGGTTTTAAAGTCGGAACAATTGATACCACTCTGTTCTCAAAAGAGACATATGGTGATCTCTTACTGGTACAGATATATGTGGATGATATTATTTATGGATCTAAAAATGAGAAACATTGTCAAGATTTTTCAAAACTTATGTCAAAGACATATGAAATGAGCTTACAAAGAGATTTGCAATACTTTTTGGGATTGTAAATTAAACAACTTGATGATGAAATTTTTATAAGTCAGGATAAATATATCAAAGATATGTTAAAGAAATTTGGTCTTACCTGTTTAAAGGATATATGGACCCCAATGGCAGCATCTATTAAAATAGATGCTGATTCCAATGGTGAACCAGTTAATATCACTGAATATAGAGGTATGATTGGATCCCTACTTTATCTTACAGCCAGCATACCAGATATTATGTTTGCCACATGTCTCTGTGCCATATATCAAGCTGATCCTAAAGAGTCACACTTGCTAACAGTAAAAAGGATATTTAGGTATCTGAAAGGTACTGCTAAATGTGGTCTTTGGTATCCCAAAGACCAGGATTTTGAGCTAATTGGGTATTCAGATGCTGACTTCGCAGGGTGTAAAATAGACAGGAAAAGTACTACTGGCGGTTGCCAGTTACTGGGTGGTAGGCTAGTCAGCTGGACGAGCAAAAAGCAAAATACTGTGTCCACATCTACTGCTGAGGCAGAATACGTTTCTACTGGTAGTTGTACTGCTTAAGTACTATGGATGCAAAGCCAGCTGAAGGACTATAGTGTTCATGTTACAAAGACTCCAATCTACTGTGACAACACAAGTGCAATTGCTATCACCAACAATCCTGTGATGCATTCAAGGACGAAGCACATTAACATTCGATATCATTTCATAAGGGATCATGTTCAAAAAGGTGGAGCTACATTTTATTTCAATAGACCAGCAGTTAGTAGATCTATTCACAAAGCCCTTAGATGAGAAACGTTTTAACTATCTCATCTCTGAGCTGGGTATGCTTGAACTTTAAATAAAAGACAATTTTGTTGGTGTGATGCCTCTACAACATGTAGGGCAAACTAGTAAGTCACATTTATTAACTTACAGCCTACATGTCAAACACTCAGCACAACAAGTGTAACACCCAAATATTCATGGTACATAGAGTGCAAATGGCGTACATAAATGTATAGTGCATGGCGTAAATTAAAAAGCTCAGGAAACTGCTCAGATCACTGTGCGTGCCGCGCACCACTAAGTGAGCGAGCAGACAGGATTCTATTTTTCTGCTTTTTGAGTTTAATTATGGGAATTTTGGTCATTTCACTTGGGGTTGGATCTGTGGCCATATCAACTGGTTTGGATCCAATTGTGAATCAATTTCACATCCATTCATCACTCTTATCTCCAAACCCTAGTGAGAGAAGAGTTTAGAGAGAGAATGCTTCATTTGGGGAAGAAGGAGTTGGATTCTCACCAAAGCTCGGATTTTAAAGTTGTTCATCTCGTTCACGGCTACGTTGTGGTAGTTTCGGTAAGTTCAAACTCCGAATTTCATTGGTTGATTTTGGTACTCGAGTTAGAGTTTGAACTTAAAATTGTTAGGAAACCCATTTAAACTCATGAAGTGAGTTTATTGATGCTAGTAATCGGGTTATTGGTTGTTGTTGGTGGATTTTGGGTTGGTGAATAAATTGGCCATGATTAGGACTTGTATTTGGGTTTAATCACTAGGATTAGTGATTATGGAAGTGTTAGAACCCATTTTGTGTATTTGAAAGACTAATTTTGGAAATGAGTCAAAATTGGGGTTTTGGTTAATTTTGAGAATGATAAGTGTTTAACACTTAAGATTGGGTTCAATTGGCATAATAAGACCATTTTCACTTGTGTTAGTGATTATTGGTTAGTTTGGGCGTGTTTTGGGTTTGTAAGTGCAATTGGTCGAATTTGCACTAAGGGTCGAATTGAGTTGGTTTGTAAATCCACTCTAAGTGTGTTGTTGTAATTGTGATGATGGAATAGGTACATTTCATTGGCGAGTTGCGGATTATTCGGTAGCATTTCATCAAGGCGACAAGGTGAGTGGAATGATTATACATGTGCGTATATAATGTATCTATTTGTAGGGCGGGGGAGGGGTCGGGTATGCATTGTCTATACCACCAAAGTTAGTGATATATTTCGTTGTACACTAACGATGGATATTTCGTTGTCCAAATTGCCCAAGAGTTAGTGATATATTTCGTTGTACACTAACGATGGAAATTTCGTTGTCCAAACCGCCAAGAGTTAGTGATATACTTCGTTGTACACTAACGATTGCTTTGAATGGATATTTCGTTGTCCAATTCGACCAAGAGTTAGTGATATATTTCGTTGTACACTAACGATTGCTTTGAACGGATATTTCGTTGTCCAATCCGACCAAGAGTTAGTGATATATTTCGTTGTACACTAATGATTGCTTTGAACGGATATTTCGTTGTCCGAATGGCCTAGGGATTAGTGATATATTTCGTTGTACACTAATGGTTGTTATGAATACCGGTGGGAAATTCGAAGTACCATTCCATTGTGTAATCGGTTAACCATGGTGACGTGTTGTAGTGTAACATTTTATATTATTCGAGTTATATATATGTTGTTGTGGTGCTAGCTTGCGGTCTTGAAGAATTTAGAGTTATACTTGCGAAGGTATGCTATGTAACTTGCTAGCGTGTATGAGGTATTTGTGTAAGTGTATGCAAGTAGGTATATTATATATGTATATGTATAATTATTGCATTCACTAAGCGTTAGCTTACCCTCTCGTTGTTTACCTTTTTTATAGATTTGCTTTGGAAACGGTGGCTCGGGTGAGCGCGGGGATTAGTGGACTTGCTTTGGATTTGGATTAGGATTGGGTAGCGTATCCCCAATCGCCATGCTCGGCTTTTATTTTGTGTTAGAAACTGGGGTCGAAAATTGTATTTCGTACTTAACTCGTAAAACGGGCCGATGTGGACCCGGTGTCGTAAAACTTGTTTATTATCAAAACGTGTTAGTTTTACTTATTATAATGTGTTGTGAAAACTGTTTGGTCTAATTGTGTCAGGAAGTCGAAGATCTTTTCGCGTGAAACAAACAAGTTGATCAGAACTGTCCAGGCCTCTGTGCGCGCCGCGCACTACACTGAGTATACAAAATTTTTTTTTTATGCGTATTTGGTTGGTTAACGGGTTGGGATGTTACAAGTGGTATCAGAGCATGGTCTAAGGGATTTAGGTGACTTGAGATAGGTGCCTAGACTTAGACTTTTATGTGTGCGAAATTGTTGCGGGACTTGTAGGATTACGGGTCGGAAAGGGAAATTGGTTAGTGACCTAGTTTATAGGTGGACTAACGTTTATATTAATATGCGGATGTTATTAATATACTAATGCGTTGTTTTGTGTTTATGTTTGTGTTTGAGAAAATCATCGAGCAAGATGGTCGTGGTACTAACGAGTGGATGCGACGTGTTCGCGTATTAGTGACTAGCTATCATTAATACGGGTGAAAATCGTGTCTAACAAGTTATGTAAGACGATTATTGAGCAAGATGGGGCGACGTTGCATGTATGGTTCTATACGTTCATGATCTAATCTTTGCATTTCTTAAAATGGTGACGGGAAATGGGATCGAGACGAACGACGTTGAGTTTAATGCTAGAGTTGCGGCCGCCGTTGTGGAGAAAATGGGTAGGATGTATTCCGATTTTCGAAGTAATGGTGAAATGGAGTGTTGTCGTAAGAGCTTCATGAAGACTAAACCTCCGATATATGACGGGAAACCGGATCCTTTGAAAAGCACAACATGGATCTCGGATGACGAAGGGTGTTTTTGTTCTATTGATTGCCCTCCCGAGAAGAGGACGAGACTCGCTACTAGCTTGTTGCAGGGTAGGGCAAGGGAGTGGTTGGATGGTAAGATTGATATTGTTGGCGGTGAAGCATTTAAGGGGTTATCGTGGGACGATTTTAAGAAGGAATTCTTCGAGGAGTTCCGGACTTCAGCGGATTTGTTGGACTTGCGTTATGAGTTATGAAATATCCAACAAGGTTCTATGGATTTGAATACTCTCAAGACGACCTTTATGGCAAAGGCTCGTGTTTGCTCAGAGTATATTGGGAATGATCGTATGTTGATGGAAGATTTCTGTCGAGCTTTGAATGATGACTTGCGGAACAAAATTAGCATTGGTCAAGTGAACTCGTTCGCGGAGTTATTCACCGTGGCTAGGGGCTTTGAATCGCATTCGCGATCGATAATTGGTGAACCTTCGAGTAAGAGAAGGGTTGATTCATATGGTGCTCCAAGTAAGAAGGCTAAGGGTGCAAGTGAGAGCATGGGAAATGTAGAGAAAGGAATTACGAGTTCTCGTGCACCTAGATGTTTCAATTGTGGTGTTAGGGGCCACAAGCTATGGGAGTGCACGATACCGAGAAGTGATGACGGAATGTGCTACTATTGTCATAAAGAGGGACATCGCAAGCCGGATTGTCTCGAGTTGGCGGCGGCAAATGCCGTAAGGGGACGTTAAGGCACTTTTCGTTTTTAATAAATATGTCCGTTGAATATTTATTGTGTGCCGATGTGTACGGTTTTGTTGAGTGCATTGTGTTGCGCGTTTTATTGTTATGGGTGAAGTTCCTAATGGAAGTACCCTATAGTGACGTTTGGTTGTCGGGCGAAGGGCGTAAGACTTGGTGCAACCAAGCATTCCTTAATGTTTCGGAAAGCATTTCTACCAAGCCATGGAAATGGGCTTTGGTGTTCGAATGTTAGAGCGTGCTCGCTTTCGTGTTGAAGTTGATGAACCATGAGGTTCGTCGGGTGGACGGAACCATTGAGATCAAGTGTTTGGCCTAGATGAATGTTAGTAATAGAGTCTACGGGACGCAACGTTAGGTGCCTCTTTCATACCTACTAGCGTGGTGATCGACTCCGATGGTGTTGCGATTACATTGTACTTAGGGTACCGGGGAGAAACCCTTAAGTACATGAGTGACTAGGTGGAAATTTGACAAGCTAGAGCAACTGGAGCATTGCAAGGTTTAATTTGCGAAATTTGTGGTAAACTCTTCGTTTGAAGTGTTTAAGAATAGGTTAAAACCTTCGTATGCTCAAAGTTGGAGCAAGGTTTGATGACGTGCGTATTAGGAACTATGCAAGACGGGTGTACCTCGTCTCTCTTTTAGGGGTTATGATAATGCAAATGGCGCATTAGTTGTTGGATTAGTGGTCACTCCTTCCGTGAGAGTGAGCATGTGTTTATCGTCGGGATTTATTGTTGAAAACGAATCCATGAGAATTCGAGGACTATGACCAATGAGGATATTGGTTGTGTATGTTGATAAGTGGTCGTTCCACGGGATGCTATTGTTTGGTGATGTGGTTACGGAGCGGAGTTCTAAGTGGGGGAGTTTGTACTCTCGCACGAAGGTGTTCTATTGTAGTGATATTTGGACGATGCTCGTAGGGATTCGAAGCTAGTGTTGAGACCTACATTGGTCGATTGTGGTAAAAGTACGATTTGGAATAAATTGTACTTATGGTTTTTGGATTTAAATTATCACCGAGGTGGTGATGTGGTAAATCTCATTGGGAGATAATTTACGCGTTCGACGAGCAAGGTAAGATCCCTCGGTTAAGGGATGTGCGTGCCGGATTCTCTTCTAGGGAATTATTGTTGTGCCTATGCGCAATATGGGTGGTTCTTGGCTCGATTGTGTTAGCCGTTTGGTTACCTTTGGAAATAGCATAATGGGACTTTGAGAAAGGGTACGATGCCTCATTATCGTATACTTTGGGTGGTAGTTACACGATAGCCATTATTGTGTACTACGATATGCTTACTTGTATGTGTTTATTTGGGGTTATCTCTAGGTTGACCGCGTTTGACTAGCGATAGGTGATGAGTGATATCCGGAAGGATTAGCTCTTAGTTAACCACTCTTGGTTGTGATTGATGGTGAGCGATTTTCGGAAAGAACCGTTACTTGTAGGTTTATGATGTTAATTGACCGTATGAATTGTGCACATAGCCATTTTGTGCACATGGCGGTGAATAATAGCCGATTTTTACTCACACGTTGGTAATAGTGTTGCATAGCCGTTTTGGAACACCTCGGGGGTTAGTGTTATATTTCGTTGTACACTAACAGTTGTTGGGAACACCGATGGGAAATCCGAAGTACCATTCCCTTGTATTATTAGTTAATCGTGGTATAACCATATCGGAATGGGAGTACCATTCATGTGTTGTCCACATTCCATATTTATACACATAGCCGTGTTTGTGCATATGATTGTGAGTAATAGCCGTGTTTTACTCACACGATTTGAACATGTGATGCCTTAGTCGATTTGGACGTTAGCGGTTTTGGTCGCTTGCTTACGATGTACGATAGTTGCGTACTAGCTGTGTTTGCGCACTACGGGGGATGCTAGGGGTAAGTGTTATCCGTAAGGATTCGTTTTTGCTTGGTGTTCATCGTTTGGGTCGTTGACCTTAGGTTGAGACTTGGTTGTTCTTATCATTGTACTTGGTGAGAGTACGTCCAGGGATTGATATCTCGGTACGAGATCGGTTGAGTTTTCCCGATTGGAGGGATTTAACAAATTCTTGTGCTTGAATTTGTGAATTTTAATAGATTGTGGGTGACGATTTGGTTATTAATGGTGACTCTTAGAGAAGGATTGCCTAGAGAAGTTGGAAGAGTACGTGGCGGTCTCGCGTATTCCAAGTGATCGTTATGGATTTCGGATGTTGTATGTATTGCACGTTTCGGAATGCGTACAAGTGTGTTTTTAGTTATTGGAATAATCTTCGGATTAATGCGTAATGTGGTGGAGATCGAATTTGGAACTTATGTTGAGGACCGTGGAGTGTAGATCCGGACGGTTAAGTGACGAGGATCACGAGGACGTGACCGATTCTAAGTGGGGGAGAGTTGTAACACCCAAATATTCATGGTACATAGAGTGCAAATGGCGTACATAAATGTATAGTGCATGGCGTAAATTAAAAAGCTCAGGAAACTGCTCAGACCACTGTGCGCGCCGCGCACCACTAAGTGAGCGAGCCGCACACACTGCCAGCGACAAGATTCTATTTTTCTGCTTTTTGAGTTTAATGATGGGCATTTTGGTCATTTCACTTGGGGTCGGATCTGTGGCCATATCAACTGGTTTGGATCCAATTGTGGATCAATTTTACATCCATTCATCACTCTTATCTCCAAACCCTAGTGAGAGAAGAGTTTAGAGAGAGAAAGCTTCATTTGGGGAAGAAGGAGTTGGATTCTCACCAAAGCTCGGATTTTAAAGTTGTTCATCTCATTCACGGCTACGTTGTGTTAGTTTCGGTAAGTTCAAACTCCGAATTTCATTGGTTGATTTTGGTACTCGAGTTAGAGTTTGAACTTAAAATTGTTAGGAAACCCATTTAAACTCATGAAGTGAGTTTATTGATGCTAGTAATCGGGTTATTGGTTGTTGTTGGTGGATTTTGGGTTGGTGAACAAATTGGCCATGATTAGGACTTGTATTTGGGTTTAATCACTAGGATTAGTGATTATGGAAGTGTTAGAACCCATTTTGTGTATTTGAAAGACTAATTTTGGAAATGAGTCAAAATTGGGGTTTTGGTTGATTTTGAGAATGATAAGTGTTTAACACTTAAGATTGGGTTCAATTGGCATAATAAGACCATTTTCACTTGTGTTAGTGATTATTGGTTAGTTTGGGCGCGTTTTGGGTTTGTAAGTGCAATTGGTCGAATTTGCACTAAGGGTCGAATTGAGTTGGTTTGTAAATCCACTCTAAGTGTGTTGTTGTAATTGTGATGATGGAATAGGTACATTTCATCGGCGAGTTGCGGATTATTCGATAGCATTTCATCAAGGCGACAAGGTGAGTGGAATGATTATACATGTGCGTATATAATGTATCTATATGTAGGGCGGGGGAGGGGCCGGGTATGCGTTGTCTATACCACCAAAGTTAGTGATATATTTCGTTGTACACTAACGATGGATATTTCGTTGTCCAAATTTCCCAAGAGTTTAGTGATATATTTCGTTGTACACTAACGATGGACATTTCGTTGTCCAAACCGCCAAGAGTTAGTGATATACTTCGTTGTACACTAACGATTGCTTTGAATGGATATTTCGTTGTCCAATCCGACCAAGAGTTAGTGATATATTTCGTTGTACACTAACGATTGCTTTGAACGGATATTTCGTTGTCCAATCCGACCAAGAGTTAGTGATATATTTTGTTGTACACTAACGATTGCTTTGAACGGATATTTCGTTGTCCGAATGGCCTAGGGATTAGTGATATATTTCGTTGTACACTAACGGTTGTTATGAATACCGGTGGGAAATTCAAAGTACCATTCCCTTGTGTAATCGATTAACCATGGTAACGTGTGGTAGTGTAACATTTTATATTATTCGAGTTATATATATGTTGTTGTGGTGCTAGCTTGTGGTCTTGAAGAATTTAGAGTTATACTTGCGAAGGTATGCTATGTAACTTGCTAGCGTGTATGAGGTATTTGTGTAAGTGTATGCAAGTAGGTATATTATATATGTATATGTATAATTATTGCATTCACTAAGCGTTAGCTTACCCTCTCGTTGTTTACCTTTTTTATAGATTTGCTTTGGAGACGGTGGCTCGGGTGAGCGCGGGGATTAGTGGACTTGCTTTGGATTTGGATTAGGATTGCGTAGCGTATCCCCAATCGCCATGCTCGGCTTTTATTTTGTGTTAGAAACTGGGGTCGAAAATTGTATTTCGTACTTAACTCGTAAAACGGGCCGATGTGGACCCGGTGTCGTAAAACTTGTTTATTATCAAAACGTGTTAGTTTTACTTATTATAATGTGTTGCGAAAACCGTTTGGTCTAATTGTGTCGGGAAGTCGAAGATCTTTTCGCGTGAAACGAACAAGTTGATCAGAACTGTCCAGGCCTCTGTGCGCGCCGCGCACAGAGGGTGGTGCGCGCCGCGCACTACACTAAGTATACAAAATTTTTTTTTTACGCGTATTTGGTTGGTTAACGGGTTGGGATGTTACAACAAGGTCTTTTATACTTTGGTTACTCAAAATGTTTTAAATGAAATAATAAATAGCTCACAAAATTAAATGATTCCTTAAAACTGAAACTGATTTACTCCCAATGATTTAAATTAAATTCATGACATATTAAATGTAACAAAGTATTTTGTATTTAATACAAAACTTATTTTGTGGTCTTTAAATCAATTTTGAATTAAAACCTGTTGCATTTAATGCTGAATGGGAGGTATGAGTGTTTAAGCCATATATACGTCATGTCAATAGTCCGTGTTCCCTCGAAAATGTGCCAGTCTGTCACATCTGCCCACACGCCTGCAGATGACAGTTGCCATTTTCTCTCTCCTGCACTTTTTCACCCAATCAGAACGGATAAAAGAGTGTTTTATCTTCCATAATAACCTTCGGTTATTCATTATTCAAAAATCACACACTCTTTTCTCTCAAAATCTTCCAATCTTCCAACTTTCACAACTTCATATCTTCATCTTTACCTGTCATCAATGGCAGACCAACCACAATCACCACATGTTGAAAACCAGCCAGAGGAACAAAAACAGCAACAACAACCGGTACAACAACCTGATCAACAACCACAACCGGCATCGAAGGAACAGGTTGTTCAAGGACCACTGTTCAATATCCACCCAAATCTGGTTACTGCTGCTAATGCACCTGAACATACGACTATTCGCCTATCGAGAGGCAATGCTGCTCATTCACTCTCCATTCCCAAATCAAAAGTCAATATAGGTTATGAAATGCTAATCGACTACATCCAGCAATCCCCTCTGGCTAGAGCTATCACCGGTGTACCTTCACACTTATATGCTACCTGCTTGGCACGATGTTGGTATACTGCTACCACTGCCACCACTCCCCAGAATTTTCCATGTATTCGTGGCATGGTAACTGAAACCCAAACTTTCTCCATCACCGTTGAAGCCATCCGCCGTGCCCTTCAATTACCAGATGGACCGTTTGTCGATTCACCAACCAGCGATGTATTCAGACGGGAAGTGCTAGAAATCATTGGGTTTTCTCAACCAATAGCTCATACACCTTTGAGGAAGCATATGCCACCTCTTTGGTACTACTTCTTTGGGCTGCTGACCTAGTGCATCAGCCAGAAATCAGGAAGTTATGACCAGTACTCAGATTTTGAGCTTAAAATTGGTCATGGTTTGTTGTTCAACAGAAACATTGATTATGCCAGGGAAATTTATTTGAGGCTAAGGGAGATGGTGCAAGCACCTAAACGAACAAATTTAATCCCCTTTCCAAGATTCTTAAGCCTGGTTTTTGAAAATGAGCTGGGTGAAGCTTACCAGCAGATTGCTGATCAATCATACGACCTGCCTCTAAAACAAGGGGGTATGCCAAATGATGCGCCTGCTGCTCCATATACTGGTTTAACACCAGGCATGCTCGAGTATCTTGCTGCTTGGGGTGAAGCTCACCAATCGACTACCTTTGGTGTTGCACCAGCTGAGGGGGAGGGTCCTCAGCGTAAGCCAGCTACGCGTAGGAAGCAGCCAGCTACCTCAACTAGAACAGCCACCGTCTCACATACTAGTAAAGCAGTAATTGTATTAGAATCTAGTGCTCTCTGATAATAAAGAACAGCCCTAGTCTTATATACTGACTACCCAATTCTAGTATTGGAATTCGTTGCTCATCTATTTCTTGGTAACAGGCAAATCCAAACGTGCAAAGGCTGGCTCCAAGCAAACCACATGGGAGATTGCACCAGTCTCAACTGCTGCTCCTGCAAAGGATGTGGCTATGGAACCTGGTGCATTTCTAGACCAAAAAGCAGAAAATTCTAACTTAATTGAAAACATTTTAACTGCTGACTTGAAAAATGAAAGTGGAGTTAAAGGTATAACCTTGGCTCCCAAGCTGACTGGTTTTAAAACTAGTGTTAAGAAGAGTAACAACCCATACTTTTCTAACCAGACACTTCCACATTTTTCTAAATTGAACTTAATGCTATATCCTCTGCTGACAGTACAACCAGTAGAGCACATAACTTACCCCCAAAGTAGACTTGAGCTGGGTCCTCATCGTGTTGAACCAGCTCAGGATACTGCACAGCCAATATGTTACTTGGATCATGATAAGAGTCTCACTCCTACATCATTACCAGCCAGAACTCTTACACTATCTGGGTCAACATGTGTTGCCAATGAGTCAGCAGAGTCACAGCTGCACTTACAGATACCTAACTCTGTCTCAATCAAAGGGCTGACTAAACCACCATTCTGTCCCCAGAGACCAACAACAGATGCAATCGTTGAGTCAAATTTATTTGGTTCTACAGTTGTTAACATAAAATGTTCTTTTGTCTCAGTTCTTAGTAGGGTAGATGAACAGGCAGAGGGGGAGCAAGAAAAGGATGTTAATGTTTCTACTGATGAGCTCTCTGCTTCTGCTACTGGTGTTGGTGTTACTGATTTGCCTACTGGTGGTGCTGATACTAGTACTGTTGTCTCTACTACTGCTGGCTCTACTGGAGACAATGTGGCTGCTGGTTTCACTGTTCTTACTGATAATGAGGAGTTAGCTACTGCTGATATTTTTGCTACTCCTCCTACTGTCTCTGGTATTGCTGCTTCAACCACTGATTCTGTAGTGGTTGAGGAGATGGTAATGGAACCTCCTCCTGTACTTGAAAAGGTCATTGGTATATTGTTAAGGAGGTTCTTGATATTGATGTTACTGGTTCTACCACCGTTACTCCTCCAACTGCTGTTTCTGAGGTAATTACTACAGGTGGTGACCAGGATGACGTGGTGCTTAATGATGAGCTTATTGCAGTAAATGCTGCCTATTCTGCACATGTCACTTGTTCTATTAGTATACTGTGACAACCAGGAAATTTTTGACCAAATTTAAACTTTATCTTTAAATGATTTAATGTTTCCGACACGATAAGCAAAGTCTGTAATGTTGAAATCCCAAAAACTTTGAACTGTGTTCATATATTCATTTACCCTTCGACTGTTCCCGATGATTCACGAACAATTATGTGTAAATAGATATGCATGAATATATATATATATATATATATATATATATATATATGTATATATATATATATATATATATATATATATATATATATATATATATATATATATATATATATATATATATATATATATATATATATATATGTATGTGTGTGTGTGTATGTGAATATTAAATTGAGAAATATTAATAAAACATTTAACGGTTTGATTGATATGAAAATAAGTTATGAAGTCTATTATATGACTAGAGAATGTTAACAAAGTATTAGATGAATAATACTTTACATGAACGTAATTGTTTCAATATATTTATTGACAGAATTAAATGATAATATCAAATGATTGAATTATCAGATACATTGTGATATGATTACGGATCTCTGTAGTAAGGTCCACTTTGATTTAAAAAATCCGTTCATTTTGACAATATTCGGAAAATGGTAAAGTGATTTACATGTAAGAACAAAAGTGTCAAATAATGAGAACTAGACAAACGTTAGTGGAGAATTGAATTTCATAGTATTCGATTGATCTATTTTCAAACGTGGGAAAACGTTTTTCGATACAGTAGGAATTGATTATTAAAATGTTTTTATTTGAATAACTTAATTTGAATATATATAATAAGTAAAAATATTAATTATTAGAACTAAATATATAAATAACTCGCAACGTGTATTTAAAACATGTTTATGAATATTGAATATATATACGATTCCAGATTAGTTAAGTAAACTATAGTAACACTTGTTGATTGATTCGACTGATAATTTAATATATTAATTAGAACGTTTGAGAAATTAAAATAAACATTTACGCATAAAGGAATTTTATCAATTTAAGCTTTAAAGTGTAAACGTGACGTGTTATAATAATTTCTATTATTTAAACGATTTTGAAATAAACTTTGAAATATAACTGATTTTGAAAAATTAAATATTATTAAATAAATATTTCAATTATATATTATATGTACAAATTAATTACTAAATGAAAATATATTTATATTTTACAAAGTGATAAAATATAATATTAACTTAGTCATAAAACGTTTGATTTAAAATAATATATTTTGGTAAACAACGAGACATTAATTTATAGAAGCAAATGACCAAAACACTCGAAAGTTCAAGATACACTTTGAGTAATATAGTTTATTGATAATTTAAGACTATATTTTGACAAAGGTACGAATCACGAAACGTAAAGTACAAGTTTTCTAAGCGTACGAAAGGACGTTCGAAAATCCGAAACCGAGACATAAACCGAGTATCAACGTACGAGACAACGGACCTAAAATTACAAGTCAACTATGTACATGAATATAATATAATATATATATAATAATATGTCGACAAACAAGAAAACAAAAAAATTGTGAGCTGGATTTTGGGGCCATGCGATCGCATGGGGGTCAGGAATCAGAATTCTTCTATAAATAGCCCAGGTTTCTGGCTGAATCCTTTCAATCTATTTTTTCTCAATCTCTCTACATTCTATATATATATATATATATATATATATATATATATATATATATATATATATTAATTATTATTATTATTATTATTAAAGATTATTAATAAAGATTATTATTAATTCTAATATTATTATTAGTAGTATTAGTATTATTATTAGTATATACATAAAATACTACGACTGGGTCATGAGCGAATTATTTCAAAACGGGTTTTATGAGCGAGATAAAGCTAAGGAAATTATGGGTTATAGCTATGGAGGTTATGGGTATGGATCGGGGGTATGCTCGTGAGGTCAATCTAGTATTTATCATCTCCGTTGCGTCTACGTACTTTCCTACAATATTGAATCAAAATATTGATACGTGAGCATTCATATCTTATCTTTTATATATTAATAGTGTATCCATGTCTAGTGCTCGAGTATATATGTTTATGCATGCTTGTATGCTTTAATTTTGTCGTTAGATAGTTTATGTTGAATCACGAATTTGATACATATGCTACTGATATAAAGTATTTGATATGCATGTTTTTGGAAAGCTGGCGAAAAATTATTAACTTTTCATTTCGAAATCGTGTGATTTCGATGAACGGATTAAAAGATATGGTCAACTGAATTATGATTAACATTAATTGAAATTGCTTTTGAATCTGCAATTGATATTTAAACAACTTGTTTATAAGATTGATAAATTGTATTTTCAAATATTACTAATCGAGTAAATGAATTTCTGTATAAAGCACGTCTCGTTTTGTTGAACAATTATCAAAGTTGATTGTCTTATAATGTTTTAAAGCTTTATAAACACTATAATCTGATTTTACAAGTATTGGAAAGCTATGTGAAATAATAAAATATTTTCGATTGCCATGATAATTCAAATATAATATAGCTCCTAAAATAAATAATATTTTGAGTTTGATAAACTATAAATTCGTCCAATTATCAAGACTTATACTATGATAATAAACTTGTATAGATTTAAAGATCATATTGGGTTAGGTTGATTTTTGAGATGACTTTTGTTAACTTTTGTATGACGGTCTCGAGCATTAGGATTGTGATACACTATGACCCGACCTAGATTGTTAGACATGTAATGACCAACATATGTTCTCTAGGTTGAGATCTACGATTATTTTGCATTCCGAGTTTCGATCACATTTCGATGAATGACCTTATGTGCTGCTAAGGTGAGTTTATAGATCCATTTTTAAATGCTTTAAATATTTTGGGCTGAGAATACATGCAATTTATTTTAAATGCAATGGATACAAGTACATACTTAATTCTATACTGAGTTAAACTGAAAATCCCTTAGCTTTGGTAACTAGGAGCTGCCAGTACACAGGATATGGACTGGTGGCACGAATAATTGTATATGGATCCATAGGGCTTGACATCCCCGTCCGAGCTAGAGCGATAGCCTTTTAACGGACGTATGTTATTTGAGTTTATGACACGTTGGTTTGAGTGTATTAAAACGAATAGGGTAATTATCATTATAACGTTAAGTTTGGTTACCAGGGTGCTCTGTTACGTAGAATCTTTTGATAAATGTTAGAATCTTTTGATAAACGTTTCGGATGAAAAAACTGAAATCTTGTGATCCACCTTTATATACAGATTATGCGCAACATTAAAACTATGAACTCACCAACCTTTGTGTTGACACTTTTAAGCATGTTTATTCTCAGGTTCCTAGAAGTCTTCCGCTGTTTGCTTATACGTTATACAAGCTATGTGTATGGAGTCATACATGCTTTATTCGAGAAAACTTTGCATTCACAAAATCATCACCATGTATCTTATTTGACTGTATTGTCAACGGATGTATTGTTAAAAACTATTATATACGGTGATTGTCTATACGTAGAAATCATCAGACGTCGAAAACCTTGGATTTATATATTCATTTATGGTGTACCTTTTCAAAAGAATGCATTGTTTACAAAACGTATCATATAGAGGTCAAAACCTCACTATGAAATCAATGAATGGTGTATTCGTCCAAGTGGATTCGGACAGGTCATCACATATACCGGATGTTTCTGATCTTCAATCGAGACAATTTATTATTGTGGATCCCGCTGGTAATCTACAGGTTTCTGATTCAACACCGGATACTTTCTTTAGAGGTGTTGCAGATGCTGCTTCTTCAGCTACTGCACATTCACCTACTGCTGCTACTGGTTCTACAGAACTCATTATGGATGCTGGTACCTCTGCTACTGCCACTACTGATTCATCTCAGGCTACTGCTTCTACTGAGAAGAAGCCATATATGTGCCAGGTACCAGATCCTGATGAAGTTGTACCTGAATTCATCTATCAGGGAGCATCCATCAATCCTAGAGTTGCCTTGCTGGTGGATCAGCTGACTATTGATCCCCAAAGTGCTCTGGTGTCAGCCAGTAAACTACCTAGAGAAGAGCTGACTGAATTGCTGTCTCAGCTTGATCGACCAGCAAGAGAAGAGGTATATGAGAGGCTGGCCACTTTAGAACAGATCAATGAGCAGCCATACTATCACTATTTTGGTATGGCTCCAGCTGCTTCTCCATGGCCTGGTACATGGAGGCCTCTCAAGTTCATCAGAGATCCCACTACTGGTAAATTTATCATGCAAAAACTTTCTGATTCACCAGTACCTTCTGAGTCATCAGCTTCTTCCTCATCATCTTCTTCATCTGATGGTGATGCTGATAAAGGTACTGGTAAGGAAGAGCTAGTCATTCATGATAATGTGACTGGCTCCAAAGATAAACCAGTGGATCTCACTGATGATGCTGACAAGGATACCAGTGGTTCTAAACCTTCGGGTGAAGGTAAAAATGATGGTGATCATGGTGACGAGTCAGAATCTGACCTTCCACCTCCACCACCCCATGGAGGTACTCCTGTGTTAGCTGCTAGTGATCGTCCCTTCTCCAGCTATACTAAGTTTAATGCCGATGAGGTGGCTGCCATCTCCACTTTGGCTATCTATAAGACATTAGCTGAAGTTACACCAGATCTACAAAACACCATTCGCTCTACCATTGTTGATAGAATGACTGAAGCCATACAACAAGATGGGCAAGTTACAACTTCATCCATTGAAGCCCAGCTCAAATAAGTATTCGCCTTTGCAGATCTTGCAGTGGAAGCCATTGTCAAACAACATGAAGAGGAGGAGGATTTAAAGAAGCATATCATCTCTCACAATGAGTATACTGAGGATATTGCCCGTCTTCAAGCTGATTTGGATGCTGCTAATCGCAGAATTCTCTTTCTTAATGAGGAGAATAGGGTATTGTCAGAGAGATTGGATTCGCAGGAATAGCAAATGACTACTATAATTCCTGCCTCAGCTTATGTTTAAATAGTAGAGGTAATGCAACGAATGACTGCTCTTCAAGCTGATGTTAGGGTGATGTCCAACAAATGGCCATGGGTGTTACTAGAAATGAAGTTCGAACTTCCAAGCTCTGCCTAAGACAATATGGCGTAGATCCCGGTGCCCATCTTTCTCCTGCTGATGCTGACTGGAACAATTTTGCTTTCTCTGTTCCTCAGTCAGATAGTGACCTTGATGCACAGGTCTCCCCTGCTCACCCTTCTGCCCCTGCTGATGACAAAAAGGGGGAGACGAAGTCTAGAAAGAAGTCCAAAAAGAGAAAACAATTTGAGGGGGAGCATGAGCATGAAAAGACTCCTAAACAGCAAAGGAGAGATGGTGATGATGGTGGTGATGGTACTGGCACTAAGCCCAGCAACGCTCATACTGAAGCTGGTGTACAGTCAGCTGGTGAATCTCAACCCAGTGTGTCTGCCACATCAGTGGATGATATTGGTTCTGGCAGTAAGCCCAGTGACGTTTTTGAATTGGTTGTTAATGAATCTTTTGTTGTCTCTCAAACCATTGAACGTAAAATGAAAAGAAAAATAGAGAGACATCAGAAGAGACAGCAAGAATTAGATGCTGCTTTCAATGCTAAGTTTGGGGCCTATGCTGCTCTAAAAAGACTTAAAATTGAGCGTAGACGAACCCTCACTCCTGATAAGCGTGAAATTGATGATGATCTGATCAGCATTGACGAATATAAAAGGGCTACCCTGAAAAGAAATGCTAAGTTCATGATCAAGTATGATAAAAAGAAAGCCAAGCTGTATGCTGAGCGAGCAGATAGAATAAAGAAGATGACTCCTGAAGAGATGAAAGACTATTTAGCTTCTACTGAGTCAGGAAGAGTTAGAGCTGATGTATTTATGAAATGGTTAGATGCAATGTTAGAAACCAGCTCATCTTCTCGACCAGTATCGTCTACTCAGCTAGCTACACAACAACAACCAGCAGATGTTGATGTTCAGGGGGAGCATCTTGCTATTGTTCCCTATCTGCCACCACAAGAACCAGTATCAACACAAGAACCATCAGCTGAATCTGTGACGACCCGAAAATTTTTGACCAAATTTAAACTTAATCTGTAAATGATTCTGACACGATAAGCAAAGTTTATTTAACCAAGTCTCAAAACATTTGAACTATTTTTCATGAATGCATTTAACCTTTGACTGCTCCCGACGATTCACGAACAATTGTTGAAAATAGATAAATATATATGAGACAATTATATTTTCATATTTAATACGTAAACACATATTATATAATGTATTTATATTAAAATGTATAAATAATAAATATATGTTATCATATAATATATATGGTATAATAAAAATATAAAATATTAATATGATGAATGAAATTTCTAATATGATTGTTATACTAATATAAATAGTAATACTAATATTAATATTAATATTTAGTGTTAGTATCATTATTATTTTCAATAGGTAATATATGAATATGAAAGTTGATACATATAATTTGTTATGATAATATTATTTTTACGATTATCATTAAAATCATTATTATTAATATTATTAAAAAATAATAATAATAATAATACAATTTATTATTTGTATCATTAAGAATAAGATCATTATCATTCTTATAGATTATTATTAACAAACTTATTAAAAGTATCATGTTGACTATTATTAATATCCTCATAATATTATCCTTATTTTTCTTGTTTATCAATATAGTTATGTTATTAGTAATAATTAATATAATTATTATTAAGTAGTATTAATATTATTATTATATTATTACTTTTATCATTTGTAATATTAAGAATAATATTAATACAATTATATAAAAAGATTAATTAGTTACTGGTATATGGTTATACCTATATATATTCAGATTATTGATATATATATATAAGAGCAGATAGTTATATATACCAATATTATACAGTTACAAATACGTATTATATACAAATATATAATAAATACGGTTAATAAAAAAAATAAAAAATAAATACGTATAACAACTATAGGATCTTAATCTATTTCCTGTAATTGTCACCCTATTTTTAATTGTTAGAAATCGTACCAATCATCAATTCAATCACCGGATAGAATATCTTTGTCGACCAAATTGATACTACAAAACAATTACTAATTGAATCATTGGGTTGGAATAACGTCACCTGTCCTTTACATAACTCCCTGCAAGCTCAATTCAAAGGAAAAGATAAAAGTCAAATTGTAATTTTAACAAAACCATCGAACTGCTCTGTTATTCCATTCTTTTCGTTAAGTCTCAAATTCAAAACAATTTTAAAAATGTGTTGACGCAGACATGTTAGGAATCCTCTAGTTAATCTGTTTGCAAAGTTTCAGCTTTCAATTCCTTATATCCAACCTCAATTTACGAGTCAAACTTTGATAATAAAAAGTCAAATGTTTCGTTCTTGAAGAAATTAGAATTTAGTTTGATGTTTTAGGAGCAATTAAGGGTTTAGAAAGTTTATAATAAAGTTTTGGAGTATAATTCATGTTGTAAATTTTGTCTAAAACAACCTAGAATTCGAAAAGTGATTTAAGGTTCTTTGTGTTCATGAACGAACTGTATAGCTTCTTTTTATTTTATTTTTTTCGTGTTAATTAATCCCAATCATAGCCAGAAATTGATTTCTGTTTCAGCTAGGCTTTTAAAGAAAACATTTAAATTATTTTTATGATCAATCATAATTTTAGTCGATCTGAGTTCTTGATGATGAAGATAGGAATATAACAGAACGAATGAAACAAATACAAATGAGTTTTGCAAATTAACAGAAAGTCAGGAACGGTTTAATGGTTTGAGGTGATTTCGGGTTAACGTGTGGTCGAGGGTTCGAGTCCCGTCTTGGGCTTTTCGTTTTAGAGGAAGTTTTAAAAGGGTATATATATTCTTATTTCCATTTCCATTATTATTATTATTATTATTATTATTATTATTATTATTATTATTATTATTATTATTATTATTATTATTATTATTATTATTATTATTATTATTATTATTATTATTATTATTATTATTATTATTATTATTATTATTAATTATTGTTATTAGTGTTAAGTTCATTGTTATTATTATTATCATTAATATGATTTATGTTATTATTATTTTTAGAATTATTATGAACATAAGTATTATTATTAATATTATTACTAATATAATTAGTATTGTTAATATTAGCATTTACATTATTATCACTACAATTATTACCAAGGTTATTAATATTGATACTAATGTCATTATTTTTTTACTAATACTAAAATATTCTAATTTAATACTTTAACATTGATAATTTACCGTTTTAAATTAATATTAGGTATTCACTTCAAATATTGAAAAATAAATATATTTAACTTATGATGAGTTATAAATCATTATTAATATTATCATGAGTATTATTATTATATATTTATCAAAATCATTATCATAACTGTCATTGACAGTAAAATTAATATTTTTACAATTATTATTATTAATATCATTATTATTATCATTAATAGAAGTATTAACATTATTATCTTATTAGTAATATTAAGTACTATTATTATTATTATTATTATTATTATCATTTTTACCACTATTAATATTATTTTGATATTATTATAACTACTATTATTAATATACAAATGATATATTTAATACATATAACATAACAAAAATTAATATTATTGTATACAAAATGAATATATGAAACATATATATATTATTAATGTAAAAAGGATATAACTAGTAAATTTATATATATATATATATATATATATATATATATATATATATATATATATATATATATATATATATATATATATATATATATATATTCGGTTACAACTATGTATATTAATAAATATACAAATGATATAGGTTCGTGAATCTGAGGCCAACCCTGCATTGTTCAATATCGTCATATGTATTTTTACTACAAATTACAGTATTGTGAGTTTCATTTGCTCCCTTTTACTCTTTACAATTTTGGGACTGAGAATACATGCGCTGTTTTTGTAACTGTTTCCTAAATGCTTTTGAGATATATTTTTGAACTGAGAATACATGAATTGTTTTTATAAATGATTGACGGAATAGACACAAATATTCAAAACTAAATTCTATGATAGAATTATTTGGATTCAGAGGTTCGATTTAGTAGTTAACTGAGAGATGATTTTGTATTGCGTACGCATTAGCTCCCGTTTTAACTACCATCGGCGGGATGATTTTGCATTGCACGCACGCACTAGCCTCCGATGTATTGTATTGTATTATAGTCAACTTTATAGTTGGTAACGGAGGGATGATTTTGCATTGTGTACGCATTAGCCCCCGTTTTAGCTACCCTCGGAGGGATGATTTTACATTGCGTACGCATTAGCCCCCATTGTAAGAATTATATTGTATTAACTACCACGGTGAGATGATTTTGTCATTGCACTACGCATTAGCTACCGTTGGTGAGTTGTTTGAAAGGTTTCGGTGTTCTTGATATGAATGATTTTACAGCAGGAATAGACCTGCACAGATTGTTTTCTAATTATGAGTATCTTGTGGTCTATTATATTATTAAAAAATGATTATTTATGATAAACTAATGAACTCACCAACCTTTTGGTTGACACTTGAAAGCATGTTTATTCTCAGGTATGAAAGAAATCTTTCGCTGTGCATTTGCTCATTTTAGAGATATTACTTGGAGTCATTCATGACATATTTCAAAAGATGTTGCATTCGAGTCGTCGAGTTCATCAAGATTATTACTAAGTCAATTATAGTTGGATATATTATAAAATGGTATGCATGCCGTCAACTGTTGATGTAATGAAAGTTTGTCTTTTAAAAACGAATGCAATGTTTGTAAAATGTATCATATAGAGGTCAAGTACCTCGCGATGTAACCAAATGTAATGTATTCGTCCAGATGGATTAGGACGGGTTGTTTCAGTTGGTATCAGAGCGGTGGTCTTAGCGAACCAGGTCTGCATTAGTGTGTCTAATTGATAAGTCGTTAGGATGCATTAGTGAGTCTGGACTTTGACCGTGTCTGCATGTCAAAAGTTTTGCTTATAATTTTTGTCAGAAATTACTTGCTTATCATTCTTAGTCTAGACACATCTTATTGCATTGATTGCATGAATAGTGTATAGACAAAATTCATATCTTAGCGTATCTGCTAATCTATATCTTAGCATATCTGTTGCTATAGACTTTATCTGACACGATTCCTTAATTTCCTCCGTAATCTACGGGATCTTCTGTACTAAGTATAGGTATTCTATGTAATTAGAATATCATCCGATATTTGAAAATCATTTCATATCAAAAAATTCTTTATTCAATCGTACAAAATGGAACTCACCACTAGTTCAAATCCCTCGGATTTCGATATGGATGTTCACCTAAGCTCCGAAAGCAGTGTCACCAGAATGAATCAATCAATCAGCCATCCCCAATTCATCTGATGAGTTTGTAGCCTACTTAATCATTGGAGACAAGAAGAAGGTGATCCCTTCCATCCACCACATTACCCTCTTGGCGAAGAACCTGAAGCACTTACCGGCGAACCTATTCATAATACCATTTTCTCTCTCATTTCTAGGGTATCTCGTCATGATTATATACTATCTCGAATTCTAGATCTTATTCATCCGCTTGTTCTGATCAATAATCATCCTGGAGTAATGGAAAAGTCAACGAGATTCGTGCTATAGTAATAAATTTGGAGAATATGGTGCAAAACTTACCAGCTTCAGCAACATCACCGACATCAACAGAACCACCAGCAACAGCACTAGTACCATCAACAATTCATGCCTCAACATCTCATTCTGTACCTCGTGTATAATAATCATTCTACGTATCGTTCTACATCAATTATCTTCGTTCTTCATGGCGATTATGTAATCTCTAAATTTTAGAGATTATGTATTCTAGTTCTAACGGTAAATCAAATGAGATTAATATTATATTAACTCATTAAATCCATGATTACATCTGAAGGAAATATATATGCAAATATATTTTCATAAAGATTGTAATTAAAAATTATTTTGTACAAACTGTTAATGGTGAAAATATTTTAACGGCTAGGTAATACCCGAGAAATATTTAGATTGCACATTAATCAGTTACACGGTACATTCTGCAAATCTGATTCAACAGTCATTTACTACCCTACTTACATCCACAGATATACGAATCCGTTCACCACAGAATAACCCTTTTTATTCGATTTCATATTTGGATTTTGACCTATCAGAATCCAACAAGTGGCATAATGAAGAAAACATTGAACAAAATAAAATTTGTTAGAAACAAACAAATTAACTATGAGAAATTTTGTTAAGAATCCACGCTAACAAAATCCTAGCTAACTGTTACTAGCTAATTGTTAATTCCTTATTACATTTTATTATCGCAATTTATTTATCGCAGTTTATTTATCGCAATTTATATTCTCGCAATTTTATTTATCGTCATTTAATTTCTGTTATTTATTTTACGCACTTTATTTATCGTCATTTAAATACTGTTATTTACGCATTTTAAATATCGGGACACGTATACAATGTTTTGACATATCATATCGACGCATCTATATATATTATTTGGAATAACTATAGACACTCTATATGCAGTAATGATCGAGTTAGCTATACAGGGTTGAGGTTGATTCTATAATAATATATATACTTTGAGTTGTGATCGAGTCTAAGACATGTACACGGGTCACGATACGTATTAATTAATTTGAATATTATATATTAAACTATATATGAATTATTGGACTGTTAACTGTGGACTATCAACTGTGGACTACCAATATTGGACAATTAAAATGAATTAAAATATTAATTTTAACATATGAAACTAAACAATTTTTCAAGTTTGCCACTTGATTTCATCTTAAATCTTATTTGTATCTTGACGATTACAATCCGCGTTCAAACCTTTCATGATTCTTGAAAACACCTCAATCGGAGGATGAACCAACCGCACTTTATCTACGGAAAAAAAGATTGATGCATATAGTTATGCACCTGAAAAACTCTCGAAAACTGAGTAAACGTTTAACACATATCTATACTAGCTCATTTGGCATTGTTACTATCGAAAATAGCCGTACAATCCCTTTCCAAATTAGCCAATTTTGTCACAGCTCCAACAAGACAATTTCGACATTCATTCGGATTATCCTTATTATAATCATGATATTTAAGTTTCCTTTCGTTATCGTTATCGAGAACCATTTATATTTCACCACAGTAGTAGTAAACTTACCAGCAACTTCATTACTCATCTGCTTAAGTCTTCGAGAAGAACCATTATATTTGTTCATAAAAACCTTATCATAAACTCAACCATATCTTATAACGAGAATTGTCATACCAATTACAGAAAATCAACAATCAATATTTTAAATCTCGCAACATTTCTACATCAACAATTATATGTATACATGTAACATTTATCTCTTAGAATTATGATCTTTCATTCTGAAATTATGAAAAGCACCCCAACTATGAACTAGTTCTTCGAATTTTTAGAAAATGCTGATGAAACAGCAAAAACTGTAAACGACTTTAACACGAAAGTTTGATAACAAAGAATAGTATGTTGGCAAAGCTCAGAAAAGTTGAAACTGGAAAACGAATTGAGCAAACCATAGGAGGCTATGGACAAATCACAAAGACTAAACCTACCTTCAAAGAATCCGAATGAATCAGTATCTACTGAAGTCATTAACGAGTACCTTGCTCCCGACTCTAAACCTTTACGGATAAATCTTCCTCATCATCCTTGATATTAGAAATTCTAAGATATCATCGTATCTTTCATTATAAATATCTTCGATATTTCTAAGATATTTTCATGACTATTCTATTCTGAAATCAATTACCTTTCTACGATATCAGTGTTACATCTGAAAAGAAAACTATTTTAGTTTCTAAATTCTGTAAACTTTCAAATTTAAAGTATGAATGTTTTTGAAGTAGTGTTGGGAGCTGAAGCATGAGTTAGTATAATATAATGACACTTGATCAACGTGATTATATTACAGTAAGTCATGCTGAGTTTCTAATGGAAAGTGATGATTCACAGAATCATAACATCATCATGTAACATGTTACACGACTCTTATATTCTACCTAATCTCCAAACATATCAGGAACATATTTTCTTGATAGTATAATCTTTTCTCTTGAATTCTGGTAATTTGACTAATCAAGATCGTGCTATTGCAATCCCTCTCTCAGAACATTAGTTATGTTCATTCCAAACTTCATACCTATGAATTCTGGACCATTTTTCGCTTGACTTAAAGTCGGGAAGAGAAAACAAAAAGGATGGAACTCCATAATATAAAGGAAATGAAGAGGTGGATTTATAGTGAAATATCCGACAGAACAATCAAGACAGATCATCGCATTTAACCAAAGAGGATCCTAATTTTCTTAAATCTTGAAGAATCAGATCTTATAGATTACGAAGATTTCCTCTAAATCCCTTAAATTCCGGAATTCAACCGTGACTACGCCACCGTTTAAGACAAACCAACATTTACTCATTTCACTCTTTTACGATAGCTTCAATTATACGCTTCGAGTAATCGAATTATCTTATCCATATTACTCAACAGTAATAAAACTCTATTTATCAACTCATATTCGTCAGGAAAACATTCTTATTATTAGCCATGACGATCTCGATCAAATTTCGGGGACGAAATTTCTTTAACGGGTAGGTACTGTGACGACCCGGAAATTTTAGACCAAATTTAAACTTAATCTGTAAATGATTCTGACACGATAAGCAAAGTTTATTAAACCAAGTCTCAAAACGTTTGAACTATTTTTCATGAATGCATTTAACCTTTGACTGCTCCCGACGATTCACGAACAATTGTTGAAAATAGATAAATATATATGAGACAATTATATTTTCATATTTAATACATAAACACATATTATATAATGTATTTATATTAAAATGTATAAATAATAAATATATGTTATCATATAATATATATGGTATAATAAAAATATATAATATTAATATGATGAATGAAATTTCTAATATGAATGTTATACTAATATAAATAGTAATACTAATATTAATATTAAAATTTAGTGTTAGTATCATTATTATTTTCAATAGGTAATATATGGATATGAAAGTTGATACATATAATTTGTTATGATAATATTATTTTTACCATTATCATTAAAATCGTTATTATTAATATTATTAAAATAATAATAATAATAATAATAATAATACAATTTATTATTTGTATCATTAAGAATAATATTATTATCATTCTTATAGATTATTATAAACAAACTTATTAAAAGTATCATGTTGATTATTATTAATATCCTCATAATATTATCCTTATTTTTCTTGTTTATCAATATAGTTATCTTATTAGTAATAATTAATATAATTATTATTAAGTAGTATTAATATTATTATTATATTATTACTTTTATCATTTGTAATATTAAGAATAATATTAATACAATTATATAAAAAGATTAATTAGTTACTGGTATACGGTTATACCTATATATATTCAGATTATTGATATATATATATATATATATATATATATATATATATATATATATATATATATATATATATATATATATATATATATATATATATATATATATATATATATATATATATATATATATAAGAGCAGATAGTTATATATACCAATATTATACAGTTACAAATACGTATTATATACAAATATATAATAAATACGGTTAATAAAAAAAATACGTATAATAACTATAGGATCTTAATCTGTTTCCTGTAATTGTCACCCTGTTTTTGATTGTTAGAAATCGTACCAATCATCAATTCAATCACTGAAAAACGTCCAAGAATCTGTTAGAAGTCGTAATCCTCTTTATATTTTTTTTTATTTCTTTTGTACCAGATAGAATATCTTTGTCGACCAAATTGATACTACAAAACAATTACTAATTGAATCATTGGGTTTGAATAACGTCACCTGTCCTTTACATAACTCCCTGCAAGCTAAATTTAAAGGAAAAGATAAAAATCAAATTGTAATTTTAACAAAACCATCGAACTGCTCTGTTATTCCATTATTTTCGTCAAGTCTCAAATTCAAAACAATTTTAAAAATGTGTTGACGCAGACATGTTAGGAATCCTCTAGTTAATCTGTTTGCAAAGTTTCAGCTTTCAATTCCTTATATCCAACCTCAATTTACGAGTCAAACTTTGATAATAAAAAGTCAAATGTTTCGTTCTTGAAGAAATTAGAATTCAGTTTGATGTTTTAGGAGCAATTAAGGGTTTAGAAAGTTTATAATAAAGTTTTGGAGTATAATTCATGTTGTAAATTTTGTCTAAAACAACCTAGAATTCGAAAAGTGATTTAAGGTTCTTTGTGTTCATGAACGAACTGTATAGCTTCTTTTTTTTTTCTTTTTTCGTGTTAATTAATCCCAATCATAGCCAGAAATTGATTTCTGTTTCAGCTAGGCTTTTAAAGAAAACATTTAAATTATTTTTATGATCAATCATAGTTTTAGTCGATCTGAGTTCTTGATGATGAAGATAGGAATATAACAGAACGAATGAAACAAATACAAATGAGTTTTGAAAATTAACAGAAAGTCAGGAACGGTTCAATGGTTTGAGGTGATTTCGGGTTAACGTGTGTTCGAGGGTTCGAGTCCCGTCTTGGGCTTTTCTTTTTAGAGGAAGTTTTAAAAGGGTATATATATTCTTATTTCCATTTCCATTATTATTATTATTATTATTATTATTATTATTATTATTATTATTATTATTATTATTATTATTATTATTATTATTATTATTATTATTATTATTATTATTATTATTATTATTATTATTATTATTATTTTTATTATTAATAATTATTGTTATTAGTGTTAAGTTCATTGTTATTATTATTATTATCATTAATATGATTTATGTTATTATTATTTTTAGGATTATTATGAACATAAGTATTATTATTAATATTATTACTAATATAATTAGTAGTGTTAATATTAGCATTTAAATTATTATCACTATAATTATTACCAAGGTTATTAATATTGATACTAATGTCATTATTTTTTTTTTACTAATACTAAAATATTCTAATTTAATACTTTAACATTGATAGTTTACCTTTTTAAATTAATATTAGGTATTCACTTCAAATATTGAAAAATAAATATATTTAACTTATGATGAGTTATAAATCATTATTAATATTATCATGAGTATTATTATTATATATTTATCAAAATCATTATCATAACTGTCATTGACAGTAAAATTAATATTTTTACAATTATTATTATTAATATCATTATTATTATCATTAATAGAAGTATTAACATTATTATCTTATTAGTAATATTAAGTACTATTATTATTATTATTATTATTATCATTTTTACCGCTATTAATATCATTTTGATATTATTATAACTACTTTTATTAATATACAAATGATATATTTAATACATATAACATAACAAAAATTAATATTATTGTATACAAAATGAATATATGAAACATATATATATTATTAATGTAAAAAGGATATAACTAGTAAATTATTTTATATATATATATATATATATATATATATATATATATATATATATATATATATATATATATATATATATATATATATATATATATATATATATTCGGTTACAACTATGTATATTAATAAATATACAAATGATATAGGTTCGTGAATCCGAGGCCAACCCTGCATTGTTCAATATCGTCATATGTATTTTTACTACAAATTACAGTATTGTGAGTTTCATTTGCTCCCTTTTACTCTTTACAATTTTGGGACTGAGAATACATGCGCTGTTTTTATAACTGTTTCCTAAATGCTTTTGAGATATATTTTTGAACTGAGAATACATGAATTGTTTTTATAAATGATTGACGGAATAGACACAAATATTCAAAACTACATTCTATGATAGAATTATTTGGATTCAGAGGTTCGATTTAGTAATTAACGGAGAGATGATTTTTCATTGCGTACGCATTAGCTCCCGTTTTAACTACCATCGGCGGGATGATTTTGCATTGCACGCACGTACTAGCCCCCGATGTATTGTATTGTATTATAGTCAACTTTGTAGTTGGTAACGGAGGGATGATTTTGCATTGCGTACGCATTAGCCCCCGTTTCAGCTACCCTCGGAGGGATGATTTTACATTGCGTACGCATTAGCCCTCGTTGTAAGAATTATATTGTATTAACTATCACAGTGAGATGATTTTGTCATTGCACTACGCATTAGCTACCGTTGGTGAGTTGTTTGAAAGGTTTCGGTGTTCTTCATATGAATGATTTTACAGCAGGAATAGACCTGCACAGATTGTTTTCTAATTATGAGTATCTTGTGGTCTATTATATTATTAAAAAATGATTATTTATGATAAACTAATGAACTCACCAACCTTTTCGTTGACACTTGAAAGCATGTTTATTCTCAGGTATGAAAGAAATCTTCCGCTGTGCATTTGCTCATTTTAGAGATATTACTTGGAGTCATTCATGACATATTTCAAAAGATGTTGCATTCGAGTCTTCGAGTTCATCAAGATTATTACTAAGTCAATTATAGTTGGATATATTATAAAATGGTATGCATGTCGTCAACTGTCGATGTAATGAAAGTTTGTCTTTTAAAAACGAATGCAATGTTTGTAAAATGTATCATATAGAGGTCAAGTACCTCGCGATGTAACCAAATGTAATGTATTCATCCAGATGGATTAGGACGGGTTGTTTCAGAACCTAATCCAATTGACAAACAAAGGGTGAAATCTGCTCCTAGGGACAACCAGCCCCTAAGAAAAGGACCCCTATTTGAGGCAGCTGATGAAGATACTGTGGCAGTTGTGCCAGCTGATACTAATCAGCCAGCTGGTACTGAAGACATAGTAAGGAGTGCTGTGAATGAAGACCCAGCCAGTAGTGTGCTGCTGGGTGAAACAAGTGTTGAAGACCCAGCAAAGGTGGATGTTCTGGGTGCTAATCAAGATGATGATACGGTTAATCCTCCTGACTTTACAGTCTGGGGTAGAAGAGATCACTTATTTGTTCAATCACCTATCTCTCCCCGAACCCTCACTTATTTTAACAGAACATAGGATAATCATGTTAATCAGTTTCCAGTGAGTTCATCTAGCATAGGTGAATCAATCATGTATCCGCCATCTTCCCCAAAACGTTATGGTAAACACAGATCTTGGGAAGATGATTCAGTTGCCCGTGGTGAGCCAGATCTATTTAGAATGAATCCAGATGAAAGGGAGGCTTACAGGCTGGAGATCACTGTACCAGAATTGCTTGAGCAAAGACAAGCAGCTATTAATGAAAGGATAAGCCAAGTTAGATTGCTGCATCATCATCTTGATCAGCCATTCTACATCACTGCCTTGACTTATGGCATTGAAATTGGTGTATACTTAAATAACAGTGGTCAAAGGCTCTCTACTGATGAGGAGAAAGCTCAATTTCAAGAGGCTCGCCAGCTGGGTATGGATCTAAGGCAGTATCATGCTGCCCTTAGAACTGAAGAGGGTAGAAAGATGATTGAAACAGCAAAGTCCCTGAAAATTACTGCCGAAGATTATCTGTTGGGCTTAGAAGCTGAGAGGCAAAGAAGGGAGGCTGCTGATGCTGAACTCGCTGAGAGGTTAAGGCTTCAGGAAGTAGAAGACAAATTGGCTACTGATAGAAAGTTAGAAGCTGAGTCCCTCAAATTAGCTAAAGCCATTGTCAAGGAACAGGATAAGGCCCTTGATGAACTAGAAGCTGCCGAGAAAGCACCTGCTATTGCTCCTATAGAAACTACCCGAACCATAGAACTATCTGATCATTATTATAGGAGCAGGTATGGTGATGTGATGAACAGAAGATCAAATCCCAGCAAGATCATCAAAGTGTACAGAGGCTCAAAAAGAGCTTTCAATGTCAGCAGGGAGAATAATGTTCAATAAAGGATAAATTATGATGAGTTACGATCCTTAGGATTCAGTGAATGGATGGAGATATCGGAGTACTTCATTGGTAAAGCTGAAAGTGGTATTAAAAAGACATTGAAGCCAGAACTCCAAGAGCTCTTCAACAAAGCTACAAAATTTGGGAATGCACCAGTAGTAAACGTAGAAGAAGTACTTTCTCAAAAACCTAAAGGAAAGAAATTGTAAAGACCCGTCCTTATCCATCCGGACGATATCTTCAACATTTGGTCCCATTGCGATGGTCGACTCCAAGTAATGTCCTTAAATTGAGCAAATGCACAGCGGAAGACTTAATTCGTACCTGAGAATAACATGTTTTAAAACGTCAACATAAAATTGGTGAGATATATAGGTTTGATGCTAGCAGCGTTATAACTATGGACCACAAGATTTCATATGCAAACATTTTAATAAAAATATTCTAAGTGGTTGAGCACTTGGTAACCATACTTAACAATTAATCATGTCGCATATTCCCTTTAATATGAAATCTTACTACACTGTACCAAGTGTAGTCACGAAACGAAGTACTGTGCAACCGTTGAATACTGGTCGTCCAGTCCGGTTGGGGTTGTCAGGCCCGATAGATCTATCAACAGGATTCGCGTTTACAATACCGCTGTAAATAACAGTTACCAAGCTACAGGGAAGTATGCCAGTAGTACAACTCAACGTAGAATATATTTTTCAGTTACTTGTGTCCATAACGTAAAACATAAAATACATGTATTCTCATCCCGAAATATTTAGAGTTTAAAAGTGGGACTATATACTCACCTAATGTATTTTGTAGTAAAAATACATATAACGACATCGAACAAGTATAGGGTTGGCCTCGGATTCACGAACCTATATCATGTATATATATATTAACACTTAATAATTTTCAAATAAATATATATCTTGATTTTGATTTTAGTAATATATTTGTGATATTAAATTTAATATTTATTATATATATATATATATATATATATATATATATATATATATATATATATATATATATATATTCTATTAATTTATCATAATAATCTATTATATTAAAATATTTTGGATAAGTACTAATATTAATATTTCTTTTTAATACTCATAATTCTTAATATGATAACATTTATAATAAATTCGTGTTATATTAAAACATATATGAACAAAAAGTATTTTAGTAGCATACTTCTTATGTATACTTCTATATATTTAAAGTTTGTATCTAATTTTTATAATATCTATCTTTTAGTTTAAGATCATAAAAATACAATTATATTTTATATACGAATTATAATTAAAACTAAAGTTTTAGTTAGTAACATTAATTAATATAACAGTAATGATAGAATAATACAAATTTTAATACAAAATAAATTTAAAATTAGTGATACTTTTAGTAATAATGATTATGATAATAGTAATACTGATAATAATAATAACTATAATAATAATTTACTACTAATAATAATAATGATAATAATGTTAATAATTTTTAAAATAATAATACTACCTTGAAAGCTTTTCCCAAAAACAATTCCTCAGACAAGACTCGAACCTGAGACCTCTAACTCATTCACCAACCAACACCCCAGACCATTCTACTGTTTCTTGTCTTTCTGTTAATATTCCCGACATCAATTTATATAACCCGTATAGTTATATAACAACACAATCCAACAGATACCGAACTTGGGTCACAACTATAAGGCTAGGATCTCGGCCCAACAAAAGGAGATTGAAACTACCGGTCCAAGTTTATTAGCTAGCCCATTCCAAATCCTAAATATATCATTAGTAGCCCAATCCGTTACCAGGTTTAATCGATTCAGTTTTATCGCCATATATAAAGAAAATGTTTTACGTTTCCTGCTGTAATAGTATAGGATTGAGCCACGATAGTTTCCAATGCACACTTTCTGTCTGCCACTTTCTCACTAAATGATAAATAATTAAAAGTGGCTTGATAATTCATTGACCCAAGGAAAAAGAAAAAATCAACGTTGTAGGGTTTCTCCATTGAAACAGAATATGTCAACCATTAACGTGGGTTTTGGGTTCATTAAGAAACTGGACTGCAACGGCGAATAATAAACATGTAGGTGGTTCGAAAGGTTGCAGGTGGTGGTGTTGCTCCGGTGGTGGAGGTGAAGTGCGTGTGGTGGCGACTGTTTTGATGGTCGAACGGTGATGGTGTTAATGATGATCAAGGTGGTGAAGTTTACAATGGTTTGTGGGTTTTGTGAGGTGTTAACCGAAACAGAAAAACAAGAGTAATGTTAGAAGGATGGTGATTGTATTAGCTTCAAAGTGATGATGTTAAATGGGTTTTGAAGGTGGTTAAATGGATTTCGTATAATCGGCACAATAACAAGGGGTTCGGGTTTGATTGGGTTGTGATCATCAAGAAATACCAAGAACAAAATGGTTTGCAAGTTCTGATGGAACTCGAGGAAGAGAGGGTGAAATAGTGTACCGGTTTATCTTATTGATAAGTCTCGTCATATCAGGAGCTCGAAATGGTTGTAGTAGAGGGTAGCAAACAATGATTCGTGATTTAATGAGGATGGTTTACGATGTTTTCTTGATTTGTTACCAAAGGTAGTAATATGATACATAAATGAGATAGAAATCAATAGAAAGCAGAGAATAAGAGTAGTCGGTGTGGTTTACTCTTAAATGCATGTATATATATATTATAAAGTTAAAAGAGATATGATTGTGTTTGACAGCTTTCATCAACTGTGGTCACACAAGACTTGGGTAGTAATTTTTCCACATAAGCCAAAATAAGTTTGGGACATATTAAATCATAATAATTAGAATATAAAAAAAAAATCATGTGAAGTGGAAACGTATAGTAACAAGTGGGTGTGGTTCTTGCATATAAGAGATAAATATATAATACAAAAAAAAATATAATAATTAATACATAAATGAAAACGTGATAATTAGAATATATTAGCAACCACTAGTTTGTTTCTTTGTACCGACACTTTTCTCACAAAATTTTTATATCGAGTCCCTTGTTAAACAGTTAGCATATAAAAATGTTTTTTTTTTTTAAAAAAAATCCCAGATTTTTAGATTATATATATATATATATATATATATTTATATTTACATATCTATTTACACACAACAGTTCGTGAATCGTCGGGCTTGGTCAAGGTGTATCTGATTACCTAAATATAGCTTTCAAACTTTTCTAGACTCAAAATTTCAGATTTTGCTTATCGTGTCGGAAACATATAAAGATTAAGGTTTAAATTTGGTCGGAAATTTCCGGGTCGTTACAGTACCCACTCGTTAAAGGAATTTCGTCCCCGAAATTTGATCGAGTTCGTCATGACTAACAATAAAATGTTTTTATGATGCATATGAATTGATAGAATAGAATTTTATTACCCTTGAGTATTAAGGATAAATCAATTCGATTATTCGAAGAGTACGAATGAAGCTATTACAAGATAGTGAGATGAGTAAATAGTGTTTCGTCAAATCTTTTGACGTAGATAGGTTTGATTTCCGGAATTCAAGGGATTAAAGAAATCTTCTAATCAGAAGGAGAATGTATTCGCACGATTTATTAGTACACTGTCGGAGTTACAGAATAACAGAAATATCAGGTAAATATCTCCGTGATATGCTTAGAGATTAGATAGAATGTAAGAGTCGTGTAATATGACACATGATGATGGTACTGTGAATCATCACATTTCATTAGAAACTCAACATGACTTACTGTAATATAATGAAGTTGATCAAGTTTCATTATATTATACTAATTCATGTATCTGTTCCCAACACTGCTTCAGAACATTCCTATTTTAAACTCGAAGGTTTTAGAATTTAGAAACTAACATAGTTCCTTTTATGTTATAACGCAGATAGCGTAGAAAGATAACTAATATCGGACGAGAATACTTTGAAGATATTTTCAGAATTATTGAGGATATTTTCAATGAAAGATACGATAATATCTTGGAATTTCTAATATCATAGGATGATGATGAAGTTTTACCCGTAAGGGTTTAGATTCAGAAGCAAGGTGTTTGCTACTGAATCGTCATGATTCTTTATGTACAAGTTTAGTCCTTGTATTTTGTTCGGAGTCTCCTTCATGGTTTGCTCAATCCGGTTTTCAGTACCAAATTTTCTATCGAGCGTTCCTAGCACTTCCTTCTTTTATCATCAACTTTTGGTCATTATGACCATCTATAACATGCTGCTTCGTCAGCATTCTCAAGTTAACGGATCTGGGTCATCGGTTATCAAACCGAGGTGGTTTCAGAAGAATTGTGTTCTTAGATGATTAAACGCTGATGATAACATGATAGAATATGAAAGGTTCCCCGGTAACGATGAGGAAAACCAATCGTATATATCAAAGTTATACTAAGACTTTATTCGAATGAAAGGTCGAAGTCGTTCTGCTGGAGCTGTGATAAAATTGGATACTTTGACAAGGAATCATATGGTTGCTTTTGCTAATGAATGATAAGGAATTCGACGCGGATACGATTTAACTACAACTTTGGTTTCGAAAGTTTTTCAGGTGCATAACTGTATGCATAAATCTTTCTTCCGTAGACGAGGTGCGGCGGGTTCAACTTCTCGATCGACGTGTTTTCAAGAATCATGAAAAGTTGTGAATGCGAATTGTAATCGTCAAGATAAGAATGAGATTTAAAATAGAATCAAGTGGCAAACTTGAAGAATTGTTTAGTTTCATATGTTATAATCAGCATTTTAACTCATTTTAATTGTCCAAAGTTAGCAGTCCAATAGTCTGATTATCCAATGGTTCAATAGATTCATATATAAATTAGATATATATAATATTCGAATTACTTAATACGTATTGTGACCCGTGTACCGGTCTCGGTGTCGATCACAACTCAAAGTATATATATATTTTGGAATCAACTCCGACCCTGTATAACCAACTCCCACCTTCACATATAGAGTGTCTACGGTTGTTCCGAAATATATATATAGATGGGTCAATATGATAAGTCGAAACCTTGTATACGTGTCCCATTATTTAAATGCGTAAAATAAATAAATATATATCATGACCCATTATACAACGTGTTGTCTCAGAATTAATCCGACGTATTGTTGTACATGTGTCCCGACAGTATGTACAGTGCAGAAATTAAAATTGCAAGAATGTAAATTGCGATAAATTAAATGTTAATCAGTTAGCTGGGAACAGTTAGCCGGAACAGTTAGCGTGTAATCCTATCACAATTTCAATTAATTAATTCGTCTGTTTCTAACACTTTTTATTTTGTCTAATGTTTTCTTCGTTATGCCACTTGTTGGATTCTGATAGGTCAAAATCCAAATATGAAATTTGAATGAAAGTGGTTATTCTGGGGTGAACGAATACGTATATCGGTAGTTGTAAGTAGGATAGTAAATGATCGTTGAATTAGATTCGAAGAATGTACAGTGTAACTTATTAATGTGAATTCTAAATATTCCTCGGGTACTACCCACCCGTTAAAATATTTTCATCATTAACAGTTTGTACGAAAGAAGTTTTAATTACAATCTTTATGAAAATATACTTGCATATATATTTTCTTCAGATGTAATTATGGATTTAATGAGTCAATAAGATATTAAACTCATTTGTTTTATCGTTAATGCTGGATTACATGATTTCTAAAACATTAAAGATTACATAATTACCATGTCGAACGAAGTTATAAATGAGATAGAACGATAAGTAAAGCGAAGATAATCGATATAGAATGATATGTAAAACAAAGATCATACTCGAAGTACAAATAGTGATATTGAGGTGAGTGATGTTGATATTCGAGGTACAAATTGTGATGTTGAGGTTTACGACGCGGTTGTGGTTGAGGGTGATATGGGTACTGTCGGTGTTGATGATGGTGGTACGGATTATGCTGCTGCTGCTGCTGCTGCTGGTGTTTGTAACCTTCGCACCGTATTCTTCAAAGCCGTCACGCGAGCGCGAAGTTCGTTAACTTCTGCTAGTACACCGGGATGATTGGTGGTTGGAGTGAGCGAATGAACAAGATCTGAAATATGGGATAGTATATAATCGTGACGAGATACTCTAGAAATGAGCGAGAAAATGGTTTCTCGAACAGGTTCGCCGGTAAGTGCTTCAGGTTCATCGCCAAGAGGGCAATTTGGTGGATGGAAGGGATCACCCTCTTCATGTCTCCAGTGACTTAGTATATTACGAACCCACCCCCAATTCATCCAGAATAGATGATGGGAGATTGGTTGATCCATTCCGGTGATGCTGTCTTCGGAGCTTGAATGAAAATCCATATCGGCATAGCTGTCATAATCTGAGGAATTCGAACTAGATGCGGAATCCATCTTGTATAATCGGAAAAATGAATTTTTGGTATGAAATAGATTATAGAAGTTAGATTTGGTACTCTTCTATACATACTTTACATATGTATATATAATACCAAAATCCCGTAAATTACGGAGAATCTTTGAAAAGATGTCAACTAAAGTCCAAAGTAACAGATATGCTAAAATATGAATTTTGTCTATACACTATCGATGCACTAAATGCAGTAAGACGTGTCTAGACTTAAGAATGATAAGCAGAAAATTTCCTAAGGATGATAAGCAGATGGTTTCCAACTAGATATGATAAGCAAAACTTTTGACATATAGACACGGTCAAAGTCCAGACTCATTAATGTATTCTAACAACTACTAGTCAGACACACTAATGCAAGACCTGGTTCGCTAAGACCAACGCTCTGATACCACCTGTAAAGACCCGTCCTTATCCATCCGGACGATATCTTCAACATTTGGTCCCATTGCGATGGTCGACTCCAAGTAATGTCCTTAAATTGAGCAAATGCACAGCGGAAGACTTAATTCGTACCTGAGAATAACATGTTTTAAAACGTCAACATAAAATTGGTGAGATATATAGGTTTGATGCTAGCAGCGTTATAACTATGGACCACAAGATTTCATATGCAAACATTTTAATAAAAATATTCTAAGTGGTTGAGCACTTGGTAACCATACTTAACAATTAATCATGTCGCATATTCCCTTTAATATGAAATCTTACTACACTGTACCAAGTGTAGTCACGAAACGAAGTACTGTGCAACCGTTGAATACTGGTCGTCCAGTCCGGTTGGGGTTGTCAGGCCCGATAGATCTATCAACAGGATTCGCGTTTACAATACCGCTGTAAATAACAGTTACTAAGCTACAGGGAAGTATGCCAGTAGTACAACTCAACGTAGAATATATTTTTCAGTTACTTGTGTCCATAACGTAAAACATAAAATACATGTATTCTCATCCCGAAATATTTAGAGTTTAAAAGTGGGACTATATACTCACCTAATGTATTTTGTAGTAAAAATACATATAACGACATCGAACAAGTATAGGGTTGGCCTCGGATTCACGAACCTATATCATGTATATATATATTAACACTTAATAATTTTCAAATAAATATATATCTTGATTTTGATTTTAGTAATATATTTGTGATATTAAATTTAATATTTATTATATATATATATATATATATATATATATATATATATATATATATATATATATATATATTCTATTAATTTATCATAATAATCTATTATATTAAAATATTTTGGATAAGTACTAATATTAATATTTCTTTTTAATACTCATAATTCTTAATATGATAACATTTATAATAAATTCGTGTTATATTAAAACATATATGAACAAAAAGTATTTTAGTAGCATACTTCTTATGTATACTTCTATATATTTAAAGTTTGTATCTAATTTTTATAATATCTATCTTTTAGTTTAAGATCATAAAAATACAATTATATTTTATATACGAATTATAATTAAAACTAAAGTTTTAGTTAGTAACATTAATTAATATAACAGTAATGATAGAATAATACAAATTTTAATACAAAATAAATTTAAAATTAGTGATACTTTTAGTAATAATGATTATGATAATAGTAATACTGATAATAATAATAACTATAATAATAATTTACTACTAATAATAATAATGATAATAATGTTAATAATTTTTAAAATAATAATACTACCTTGAAAGCTTTTCCCAAAAACAATTCCTCAGACAAGACTCGAACCTGAGACCTCTAACTCATTCACCAACCAACACCCCAGACCATTCTACTGTTTCTTGTCTTTCTGTTAATATTCCCGACATCAATTTATATAACCCGTATAGTTATATAACAACACAATCCAACAGATACCGAACTTGGGTCACAACTATAAGGCTAGGATCTCGGCCCAACAAAAGGAGATTGAAACTACCGGTCCAAGTTTATTAGCTAGCCCATTCCAAATCCTAAATATATCATTAGTAGCCCAATCCGTTACCAGGTTTAATCGATTCAGTTTTATCGCCATATATAAAGAAAATGTTTTACGTTTCCTGCTGTAATAGTATAGGATTGAGCCACGATAGTTTCCAATGCACACTTTCTGTCTGCCACTTTCTCACTAAATGATAAATAATTAAAAGTGGCTTGATAATTCATTGACCCAAGGAAAAAGAAAAAATCAACGTTGTAGGGTTTCTCCATTGAAACAGAATATGTCAACCATTAACGTGGGTTTTGGGTTCGTTAAGAAACTGGACTGCAACGGCGAATAATAAACATGTAGGTGGTTCGAAAGGTTGCAGGTGGTGGTGTTGCTCCGGTGGTGGAGGTGAAGTGCGTGTGGTGGCGACTGTTTTGATGGTCGAACGGTGATGGTGTTAATGATGATCAAGGTGGTGAAGTTTACAATGGTTTGTGGGTTTTGTGAGGTGTTAACCGAAACAGAAAAACAAGAGTAATGTTAGAAGGATGGTGATTGTATTAGCTTCAAAGTGATGATGTTAAATGGGTTTTGAAGGTGGTTAAATGGATTTCGTATAATCGGCACAATAACAAGGGGTTCGGGTTTGATTGGGTTGTGATCATCAAGAAATACCAAGAACAAAATGGTTTGCAAGTTCTGATGGAACTCGAGGAAGAGAGGGTGAAATAGTGTACCGGTTTATCTTATTGATAAGTCTCGTCATATCAGGAGCTCGAAATGGTTGTAGTAGAGGGTAGCAAACAATGATTCGTGATTTAATGAGGATGGTTTACGATGTTTTCTTGATTTGTTACCAAAGGTAGTAATATGATACATAAATGAGATAGAAATCAATAGAAAGCAGAGAATAAGAGTAGTCGGTGTGGTTTACTCTTAAATGCATGTATATATATATTATAAAGTTAAAAGAGATATGATTGTGTTTGACAGCTTTCATCAACTGTGGTCACACAAGACTTGGGTAGTAATTTTTCCACATAAGCCAAAATAAGTTTGGGACATATTAAATCATAATAATTAGAATATAAAAAAAAAATCATGTGAAGTGGAAACGTATAGTAACAAGTGGGTGTGGTTCTTGCATATAAGAGATAAATATATAATACAAAAAAAAATATAATAATTAATACATAAATGAAAACGTGATAATTAGAATATATTAGCAACCACTAGTTTGTTTCTTTGTACCGACACTTTTCTCACAAAATTTTTATATCGAGTCCCTTGTTAAACAGTTAGCATATCAAAATGTTTTTTTTTTTAAAAAAAAATCCCAGATTTTTAGATTATATATATATATATATATATATATATATATTTATATTTACATATCTATTTACACACAACAGTTCGTGAATCGTCGGGCTTGGTCAAGGTGTATCTGATTACCTAAATATAGCTTTCAAACTTTTCTAGACTCAAAATTTCAGATTTTGCTTATCGTGTCGGAAACATATAAAGATTAAGGTTTAAATTTGGTCGGAAATTTCCGGGTCGTTACAGAAATCTACTGGTGAAGGCCCACAAAGAAGAGATCTCATCATTCTACCTCCTCATATCCCTGTATTTGATCCTGCTGATATACCTATCCTATTTCCTGGAGCCTGAAAAATCAAACAAGAGGAGCTATCTGAAGAGGAATTAGATAAAGATAAAGATAAATAGCCCTCTAGTGCTCAATTTGTATCTTTTGTTTATTTCATTTTTCATTATCATGTTCTTGTAATTACTGTATATACTCTGCTGTAATGAAAGTGAAATGAGCTTATCTTCAAAATCATATCAAATTATAAGATATAGATAACTCAACAAAAGATCCCAAAAACAAACTTAAAAGGGACAAATTTACTGCCCATTTTTCATTAGGTCCCTCTGTGCTAGCTTTAGTGTTTTCCCTATATGTCATAGGTTTTGTCATCATCAAATAGGGGGAGATTGTTGAGTCCCCAAAATAATTAAGGATTTAATTATGACAAAACTGTAATTTATTTGCACTAAAATGTTATGTGCAGCCATCACAAGTTTGTTTATGTATAGACAGCATATATTGCTGTGTCGAGTGTAGTTTGCTGCTCAGTCTACCAGCATAAGGTAGACAGTGTTCTTCAATCAGCACATGATGTATACTCAGCAGTTCAAGAATATCAAGTGACTCAGCAATAAAGAACCAGCACAGCTGGAATGCAGCTTACTACACAAGACAGCTATCCTCCATTATAAGCATAGTAGTTTTCTCGAGTGGTCTACATCAATTGTACTATTCAACAGAAGTCAAAGACAAAGTTGAACAGAAAAGGACACGCGTCGGCGGCTGACAAGTGTCCTTACAAGACCACGTGGGAATGCAGAAGTTTAACGCATGTGCAGACATGGGTTATACTTTGTCAACACCTAGGGAACACAACATTCTATTTGTTTAATCAAATAGTAGTGCCAAACCGAATTGGGGTATTCTTGCAAATTGAAATGTCCCGTTCATATCGATTTATAAATCTTCCATATTAATTGATTTCGTTGCAAGGTTTTGACCTCTATATGAGACGTTTTTCAAAGACTGCATTCGATTTTAAAACAAACCATAACCTTTATTTAATCGATAAAGGTTTAAAAATAATACGACGATTATCAAATAATGATAATCTAAAATATAGCGTTTTCACACGATTATTACATAATGATTTACAATAATATTACACATCAATTTAAGTCTTCGAATGCAGTTTTTAAACAATATTATACAAGCATGCTGACTCCAACTCTTGTCCATAAATTAGCATGCAACAGCGGAAGCTCTTAATAATCACCTGAGAATAAACATGCTTTAAACGTCAATAAAAATGTTGGTGAGTTATAGGTTTAACCTATATATTTATCAAATCGTAATAATAGACCACAAGATTTCATATTTCCATTTCTCATAAACAACATGCAATCTGCATAAAAATCATTCATATGTTTGAACACCGGGTAACCGACCTTAACAGGATGCATATAGAATATCCCCATCATTTCGGGACTCTCATCGGACATGATAAATCGAAGTACTAAAGCATCCGTAACTCGGATGAGGCTTGTTGGGCCAAATAGATCTTTCTTTAGGATTCGCGTTAATTGGTGGCAATTATAATAAACACCAATTCTTAGGCTACCAAGCTAAAAAGGGGCATATTCGGTTCGATAATTCATCATAGAATGTAATTTTGATCACTTGTGTCTATTTTGTAAAACATTTATAAAACTGCATGTATTCTCATCGCAAAAATAATAGATTTTAAAAGTGGGACTATAACTCACTTTCACAGATTTTTACTTCTCGGGAAGTAAGACTTGGCCACTGGTCGATTCACGAATCTATAACAAATATGTACATATATATCAAATTATGTTCAAAATATATTTACAATATTTTTAATATGTTTTAATGTTTTAAGTTTATTAATTCAGCCGTCCTCGTTAGTAACCTACAACTAGTTGTCAGCAGTTAGATGTACAGAAAAAATAAATTGATATATATTATCTTGAATCAATCTACGATCTAGTGTATACACGTCTCAGGCTAGATCACAACTCAAAATATATATATTTTTGGAATCAACCTCAACCCTGTATAGCTAACTCAATCATTACTGCATATAGAGTGTCTATGGTTGTTCCAAATAATATATATACATGGGTCGATATGATATGTCAAAACATTTGCATACGTATCTATGGTATCCTAAGATTACATAATATATTAGAATACATGTATGATACAATATAAGTTAGCTAGGATATGATTAATATAGATTTGTTACCAATTTTCACGTAGCTAAAACTAGTAAAAATATCCAATTTTGTTTTACCCATAACTTCTTCGTTTTAAATCCATTTTGAGTGATTCAAGTTGCTATGGTTTCATATTGAATTTAAGTTTATGAATCTAAATATAAAAAGTATAAGTTTATAGTCTAAAATACATGTTACAAGTCGTTTTTGTAAAGGTAGTCATTTCAGTCGAAAGAATGACGTCTAGATGACCATTTTGGAAAACATACTTCCACTTTGAGTTTAACCATGATTTTTAGATATAGTTTCATGTTCATAAGAAAAATCATTTTCTCAGAAGAACAACTTTTAAATCAAAGTTTATCATAGTTTTTAATTAACTAACCCAAAACAGCTCACGGTGTTACTACGACGGCGTATATCCAGTTTTACGGTGTTTTTCTTGTTTTCAGGTTTTAAATCATTAAGTTAGCATATTATATAGATATAGAACATGTGTTTAGTTGATTTTAAAAGTCAAGTTAGAAGGATTAACTTTTGTTTGCGAACAAGTTTAGAATTAACTAAACTATGTTCTAGTGATTACATGTTCAAATCTTCGAATAAGATAGTTATACATATATGAATCGAATGATGTTATGAACATCATTACTACCTCAAGTTTAGTAGGTAAACCTACTGGAAATGATTAAAAAATAACTTGAGCTTCAAAGGATCTTTGATGGCTTGGAAGTTCTTGAAATAGAATATGACACAAAAACAAGTTCAAGTAAGTTTATTACTCGAATTAAGATAGTTATAGTTATAGAAATTGAATAAAAGCTTGAATATGAATATTACCTTGATTTAGAAAGATAACCTACTGTAAATAACAAAGTTTTCTTGATCTTAGATGATTGCTTGGAATGGATTAGGAAACTTAGAAGTAAACTTGTAAACTTGGAAGTGTTCTTGAGTAATTGTTTTTATGATGATTATAGGTAATAACCAAAGCTTGTATTTGATGATTTTTGCTGGAAAAATAGTAACTTAGATGCTTATGAAAGAGTGTGTGTGCTTTGAGAGAGAATTGGGAAGTAAATTAGAAGTGAAATGGAGTAGGTGGTGAGTGGTGAAGGTGAGTGGGTTAAAAGGATTTCTTGTTTTTTTTTCCTTGCTCATATATCATGCTAGATGTTAAATGATGGTTCCCACATGGTTAGGTGACTCACATGGGCTGCTAAGAGCTGATCATTGGAGTGTATATACTAATAGTAAATACATTTAGAAGCTGTGTATTGTACAAGTACAAATACGAGTGCATACGAGTAGAATTGTTGATGAAAATGAATGAGGATGTAATCATAAGAATTTTTGTTAAGTAGTAGTACTTGGATAAGTGTATTGAAGTCTTTCAAAAGTGTATGAATACATATTAAAACACTACATGTATATACATTTTAACTGAGTCGTTAAGTCATCGTTAGTCGTTACATGTAAATGTTGTTTTGAAACCTTTAAGTTAACGATCTTGTTAAATGTTGTTAACACATTGTTTATTATATCTAATGAGATGTCAAATTATTACATTATCATGATATAATGATGTATTAATATATATTAATATGATATATATATACAGTTAAATGTCGTTACAACGATAATCGTTACATATATGTCTCGTTTTGAAATCCTTAAGTTAGTAGTCTTGTTTTTACATAAGTAGTTCATTGTTATTATACTTAATGATATGTTTACTTATCATTTAATATGTTTATATATAGTGTATCAATATCTTAAAATGATTCATATGTAATTAGTAAGACGTTGTTATAACGATAATCGTAATATATACCGTTTTCAAGTTTCTTAATTCAATAGTCTCATTTTTATGTATATAACTCATTGTTAAAATACTTAATGAGGTACATACTTATTATAATATCATGATAACTATATATATATATATATATATATATATATATATATATATATATATATATATATATATATATATATATATATATATATATATATATATATATATATATCCATATGTATGTCATTATATAGTTTTTACAAGTTTTAACGTTCGTGAATTGCTGGTCAACTTGGGTGGTTAATTGTCTACATAAAACCTATTTCAATTAATCAAGTCTTAACAAGTTTGAATGCTTAACATGTTGGAAACACTTAATCATGTAAATATCAATTTCATTTAATATATATAAACATGGAAAAGTTCGGGTCACTACAGTACCTACCCGTTAAATAATTTTCGTCCCGAAATTTTAAGCTGTTGAAGGTGTTGACGAATCTTCTGGAAATAGGTGCGGGTATTTCTTCTTCATCTGATCTTCATGATCCTAGGTGAACTCGGGTCCCCTACAAGCATTCTATCAAACCTTAACAATTGGTATCTTGTTTTGCTTAAGTCTTTTAACCTCACGATCCATTATTTCGACGGGTTCTTCGATGAATTGAAGTTTTTCGTTGATTTGGATTTCGTCTAACAGAATAGTGAGATCTTCTTTAGCAAAACATTTCTTCAAATTCGAGACATGGAAGGTGTTATGTACAGCCACGATTTGTTGAGGTAACTCAAGTCGATAAGCTACTGGTCCGACACGATCAATAATCTTGAATGGTCCAATGTACCTTGGATTTAATTTCCCTCGTTTACCAAATCGAACAACGCCTTTCCAAGGTGATACCTTAAGCATGACCATCTCTACAATTTCAAATTCTATATCTTTCTTTTTAAGGTCCGCGTAGCTCTTTTGTCGACTTTGGGCGGTTTTCAACCGTTGTTGAATTTGGATGATCTTCTCGGTAGTTTCTTGTATTATCTCCAGACCCGTAATCTGTCTATCTCCCACTTCACTACAATAAATCGGAGATCTGCACTTTCTACCATAAAGTGCTTCAAACGGCGCCATCTCAATGCTTGAATGGTAGCTGTTGTTGTAGGAAAATTCTGCTAATGGTAGATGTCGATCCCAACTGTTTTCGAAATCAATAACACATGCTCGTAGCATGTCTTCAAGCGTTTGTATCGTCCTTTTGATCTACCCACCAGTTTATGGATGATAGGCAGTACTCATGTCTAGACGAGTTCCTAATGCTTGCTGTAATGTCTGCCAGAATCTTGAAATAAATCTGCCATCCCTATCAGAGATAATAGAGATTGGTATTCCATGTCTGGATACGACTTCCTTCAAATACAGTCGTGCTAACTTCTCCATCTTGTCATCTTCTCTTATTGGCACGAAGTGTGCTAATTTGGTGAGACGATCAACTATTACCCAAATAGTATCAAAACCACTTGCAGTCCTTGGCAATTTAGTGATGAAATCCATGGTAATGTTTTCCCATTTCTATTCCAAGATTTCGGGTTGTTGAAGTAGACCTGATGATTTCTGATGCTCAGCTTTGACCTTAGAACACGTCAAACATTCTCCTACGTATTTATCAATATCGGCTTTCATACCCGGCCACCAAAAATGTTTCTTGAGATCTTTGTACATCTTCCCCGTTCCAGGATGTATTGAGTATCTGGTTTTATGAGCTTCTCTAAGTACCATTTCTCTCATATCTCTTAATTTTGGTACCCAAATCCTTTCAGCCCTATACCGGGTTCTGTCTTCTCGTATATTAAGATGCTTATCCGATCCTTTGGGTATTTCATTCTTTAAATTTCCTTCTTTTAAAACTCCTTGTTGCGCCTCCTTTATTTGAGTAGTAAGGTTATTGTGAATCATTATATTCATAGCTTTTACTTGAATGGGTTCTCTGTCCTTTCTGCTCAAGGCGTCGGCTACCACATTTGCCTTCCCCGAGTGGTAACGAATCTCGAAATCGTAATCATTTAATAACTCAATCCACCTACGCTGTCTCATATTTAGTTGTTTCTGATTAAATATGTGTTGGAGACTTTTGTGATCGGTATATATAATACTTTTGACCCCATAAAAGTAGTGCCTCCAAGTCTTTAATGCAAAAACAACCGTGACTAATTCCAAATCATGCGTTGTATAATTCTGCTCGTGAATCTTCAATTGTCTAGATGCATAAGCAATTAACTTCGTTCGTTGCATTAATACACAACCGAGACCTTGCTTTGAGGCGTCACAATATATCACAAAATCATCATTCCCTTCAGGAAATGACAATATAGGAGCCGTAGTTAACTTTTTCTTCAACAATTGAAACAATTTCTCCTGCTCATCCTTCCATTCGAATTTCTTCCCTTTATGCGTTAATGCAGTCAAGAGTTTTGCTATTTTGGAAAATCTTTGATGAATCTTCTATAGTAACCAGCCAATCCTAAAAATTGGCGTATATGTTTCAGAGTTTTCGGGATTTCCCATTTTTCAACAGTTTCAATCTTTGCCGGATCCACCTGAATACCTTCTTTGTTCACTATGTGACCGAGGAATTGAACTTCTTCCAACCAAAATGCACACTTTGAAAATTTAGCGTAGAGTTTTTCTTTCCTCAACAACTCTAGCACTTTTCTCAAATGTTCTTCGTGCTCTTGATCATTCTTTGAGTAAATAAGTATGTCATCGATGAAAACAATGACAAACTTGTCAAGGTATGGTCCACACACTCGGTTCATGAGGTCCATGAACACAGCTGGTGCGTTAGTCAGTCCAAAAGGCATAACTATAAACTTGTAATGACCGTAACGCGTTCTGAAAGCAGTCTTCAGAATATCATCCTCCTTCACCCGCATTTGATGATATCCGGAACGTAAATCAATCTTCAAATAAACTGACGAACCTTGTAATTGATCAACTAAGTCGTCGATTCTCGGTAGTTGGTAACGGTTCTTGATGGTAAGTTTGTTCAACTCTTGGTAGTCAATACACAACCTAAATGTACCATCTTTTTTCTTGACAAACAAAACAGGAGCTCCCCATGGTGATGTACTTGGTCGTATGAAACCACGTTCTAAAGGTTCTTGTAGTTGGCTTTGGAGTTCCTTCATTTCGCTGGGTGCGAGTCTGTATGGAGCACGAGCTATTGGTGCAGCTCCTGGTACAAGATCTATTTGAAATTCAACAGATCGGTGTGGAGGTAGTCCCGGTAATTCTTTCGGAAATACATCGGGAAATTCTTTTGCAACGGGAACATCATTGATGTTCTTTTCTTCAGTTTGTACTTTCTCGACATGTGCTAGCACATCATAGCAACCTTTTCTTATTAGCTTTTGCGCCTTCAAGTTACTAATAAGGTTTAGCTTCGTGTTGCTCTTTTCTCCGTACATCATTAAGGGTTTTCCTTCTTCTCGTACAATGCGAATTGCATTTTTTAACATACAATCTCTGCTCTCTCCTTTTTCAACCAGTCCATGCCAATTATCACATCAAAACTCCCTTACTCTACTGGTATCAAATCAATCTTAAACGTTTCGCTAACTAGTTTAATTTCTCGATTCCGACATATTTTATCTGCCGAAATTAATTTACCGTTTGCTAATTCGAGTAAAAATTTATTATTCATAGACGTCAATGGACCACTTAATTTAGCACAAAAATCTCTACTCATATAGCTTCTATCCGCACCCGAATCAAATAAAACATAAGCAGGTTTTTCATCGATAAGAAACGTACCCGTAACAAGCTCCGGGTCTTCCTACGCTTCTTCCGTATTAATGTTAAAAACTCTCCCACGGCTTTGCCCATTATTATTTCCCTGGTTTGGGCACGTAGTTTTGTAGTGGCCCTTCTTTCCGCATCCGAAACAAATAATGTGGGCAATATTTGTTCTTTTAGTCACTGGTCCGAATACTTCACATTTCACTGCAGCATGACCCTTCCTATTACATTTGGTACATACTACTTCACAAAATTTACCCGGATGATATCCTTCACACCTATAGCATGGAATTTTCTGATTGTTGTTGTCATTGTTGTTATTGAGATTGCTATTGGGATTGATATGGTTGTTATTGTTGTTGGGACGTTTGGTGAAGTTATTGTTGTTGGGACGCTTATTGTAGTTGTTGTTGGGATTGCGATTGTTGTTGTTGCAATTGTTGTTATTGCGATTGATGTTGCGGTTGTTGGGATAGTTGTTGCGATTGTGGTTGTGATTGTTGTTGTTGTTGTATTGGTAACTCTTGTCACTGTTTTCCTCCCACTTTCTCTTGACTTGTTTCGTGTTGGCCTCTTCGGCCGCCTGTTCTTTAATCCCTCCCTCAATTTGATTTATGAGTTTGTGAGCCATTCGACTTGCCTTTTGTATGGAGGCGGGCTCGTGTGAACCCACATCTTCTTGAATCCTTTCTGGTAACCCTTTTACAAATGCGTCAATCTTCTCCTCTTCATCTTCGAAAGCTCTTGGACACAATAGGCTCAACTCTGTGAATCGTCGTTCGTACGTGGTGATGTCGAAACCTTGCGTTCGTAATCCTCTAAGCTCTACCTTAAGCTTATTGACCTCGTTTCTGGGACGATACTGCTCGTTCATCAAGTGCTTGAATGCTGACCACGGTAGTGCGTAAGCAGCATCTTGTCCCACCTGCTCGAGATAGGTGTTCCACCATGTTAACGCAGTACCTGTAAAGTATGCGTAGCGTACTTTACTTTGTCTTCTTCAGTACATTTACTTATGGCAACACCGATTCAACCTTTTCGGTCCACTGTTTCAATCCGATTGGACCCTCGGTTCCATCGAATTCCAAAGGTTTGCAGGCAGTGAATTCTTTGTAGGAGCATCCTACACGAGTTCTTGTGGAATTTGTTCCACTGCTAGAACCAGAGTTATTGTTGTTATTTTTCATTGCAGCTTGCACCGCAGCTATGTTCGCAGCAAGGAAAACACGGAAGTCTTCCTCGCTCATGTTCAAGTTTTGACGAGTAGTCGGTTCCATTTCCTTCAAAAATAGCCAAAAGAATTAAGTTAATCATAGAGAATATTAAGAGTAGTCAATAGTATTTCGTAGCATAATATGAACTTATTTATAAAAGCTTTTTCTTCATATTATCGTTTTATAGTTTTAATTCGGGTAGTACCTACCCGTTAAGTTCATACTTAGTAGCTAATATACAATTCAACTACTACAATTCTATATGAAAAACTGATTACAATAATATTTCACATTCAAACTTATATACAATATTTTGCAAACTTACAATACCGCTATTTTACATATAGCATGAAATATAGCACATAAAAACTTTGATACAAAGCAGTTGTGACAACAATCCTAGTTAATACGCAATTCGTTCAGCAAAGGCAATAAAAACATGTAATTCATACGTCCAGAAACAAGTCATGCATTCTGGTTTTACTAAGACTACTTCCCATCCTTGGTCTTGTGGAACATAACCATTGTGGCCGTTGACAAGATAGCATGTTGTAACATCGTCGAAGGGACGAGGGTTTTGTAATGTCTAACAACCCCGTAATAATCTAAAAACCTTGTTTCTCACCCCAACTACTGAATCCGTCACTTGTGGGAAGGTTTTATTTAAAAGTTGAAATCCGATGTTCTTTTTCTCACTTTGGTGAGAAGCGAACATCACTAACCCGTAAGCATAACATGCTTCGTTATGTTGCATGTTAGCAGCACTTTCTAAAGTTCGAAGTCCTATGTTGGGATATGTTGAGTCAAAATAGGTTTTTAACCCGTAGCGTAAAATTTCATTTGAGTTCCCCGCATTTAACGCTTTAAAGAAAACACGGCGTAATTTACGGTCTCCCCAATGTGATATACCCCATCTATCAAAGGAAAGCCTTTTATAAACTAAGGCATTTCTGGAAAGTCTTTCAAATGTTTGACAAGTTAATTTCGCCATAACTAGATGTGCTGATGAATTCTGACCGACTCTAGACAAAATTTCCTCAATCATATCCTCTGGTAGGTCTTCTAAAATATTCGGTTGTCTACCCTTAACGTCCATTTTGTTTTTATACTGTAAAATAGACAAGGATTAGATTCGTAAAAGATAATTAACAAACAATACAAGCAATTTTTACATAGAACATAAAAGTACAAGCATACTACAATACATATAATATGCAACATGATTACAACCCTCTAATCTGAATCACTAGTTTCTTCTTCTTCGGACTTGGTTCGTTTTCCTAATTTTCTAGGGATATATGGTGTTCCTCTAATACGAGCCGTCGTTTTCCATAATGGTTTAGAAAAACCTAGTGGTTTAGAGGTCCCGGGTTATTGTTACATTTTAGGAAATACGGATGTTGCCGATACATATAAAGTTCATCGGGGTTGGAATCAGGTTTCTCTATTTTTATACCTTTTTCCCTATTATTTTCTTTTGCTTTATTAAATTGGGTTGAGGTAATTTCTATAACATCATCGGAATCCTCATCGGGATCCGATTCATCGAAAAATTGGTAATCTTCCCAATATTTTGCTTCATTGGCGGAAACACCATTGACCATTTTTAACTTTGGTCCGTTGGTTGAGGATTTTCTTTTATTTAATCGATTTACTGTAGGTATCAATATTTCTTCCTCCGGACCTCTTCTTTTTCCGGTTCCTCCTCTTCCGGTTCCTCCTCTTCTGGTTCCTCTTCTTCCGGTTCCTCCTCTTCAGGTTCCTCTTCGGGAATTTGTGAATCTTCCCAAAATATATTCGACTCTTCATTATTATTAGGTGAGTCGATGGGATTTGTACTAGAGGTAGACATCTATCACGCAACATCAAACATGTTAAGAGATTAATTTATCACATAATATTTACATGTTAATAATATATAGTTTCCAACAAAAAATGTTAAGCAATCATTTTTGAAGAAAAACACGGTCGAAGTCCAGACTCACTAATGCATCCTAACAAACTCGGTAAGACACATTAATGCAAAAATTCTGGTTCTCTAAGACCAACGCTCGGATACCAACTGAAATATCCCGTTCATATCGATTTATAAACGTTCCATATTAATTGATTTCGTTGCGAGGTTTTGACCTCTATATGAGACATTTTTCAAAGACTGCATTCGATTTTAAAACAAACCATAACCTTTATTTTATCGATAAAGGTTTAAAAATAATATGACGATTATCAAATAATGATAATCTAAAATATAGCGTTTTCACACGATTATTACATAATGATTTACAATAATATTACACATCAATTTAAGGCTTCGAATGCAGTTTTTAAACAATATTATACAAGCATGCTGACTCCAACTCTTATCCATAAATTAGCATGCAACAGCGGAAGCTCTTAATAATCACCTGAGAATAAACATGCTTTAAACGTCAACAAAAATATTGGTGAGTTATAGGTTTAACCTATATATTTATTAAATAGTAATAATAGACCACAAGATTTCATATTTCCATTTCTCATAAACAACATGCAATCTGCATAAAAATCATTTATATGTTTGAACACCTGGTAACCGACCTTAACAGGATGCATATAGAATATTCCCATCATTCCGGGACTCTCATCAAACATGATAAATCGAAGTACTAAAGCCTCCGTAACTCGGATGAGGCTTGTTGGGCCAAATAGATCTATCTTTAGGATTCACGTCAATTGGTGGCAATTATAATAAACACCAATTCTTAGGCTACCAAGCTAAAAAGGGGCATATTCGGTTCGATAATTCAACAAAGAATATAATTTTGATCACTTGTGTCTATTTTGTAAAACATTTATAAAACTGCATGTATTCTCATCCCAAAAATAATAGATTTTAAAAGTGAGACTATAACTTACTTTCACAGATTTTTACTTTGTCGGGAAGTAAGACTTGGCCACTGGTCGATTCACGAACCTATAACAAATATGTACATATATATAAAAGTATGTTCAAAATATATTTACAACATTTTTAATACGTTTTAATGTTTTAAGTTTATTAAGTCAGCTGTCCTCGTTAGTAACCTACAACTAGTTGTCCACAGTTAGATGTACAGAAAAAATAAATTGATATATACTATCTTGAATCAATCCACGACCCAGTGTATACACGTCTCAGGCTAGATCACAACTTAAAGTATATATATTTTTAGAATCAACCTCAACCCTGTATAGCTAACTCAATCATTACTGCATATAAAGTGTCTATGGTTGTTTCAAATAATATATATACATGGGTCGATATGATATGTCAAAACATTTGCATACGTGTCAATGGTATCCCAAGATTACATAATATATTAGAATACATGTATGATACAATATAAGTTAGCTAGGATATGATTAATATAGATTTGTTACCAATTTTCACGTAGCTAAAACTAGTTAAAATATCCAATTTTGTTTTACCCATAACTTCTTCATTTTAAATCCGTTTTGAGTGATTCAAGTTGTTATGGTTTCATATTGAACTTAAGTTTATGAATCTAAACAAAAAAAGTATAAGTTTATAGTCAGAAATACAGGTTACAAGTCTTTTTTTGTAAAGGTAGTCATTTCAATCAAAAGAACGACGTCTAGATGACCATTTTGGAAAACATACTTCCACTTTGAGTTTAACCATGATTTTTGAATATAGTTTCATGTTCATAAGAAAAATCATTTTCCCAGAAGAACAACTTTTAAATCAAAGTTTATCATAGTTTTTAATTAACTAACCCAAAACAGCCCGCGTTGTTACTACGACGGCGTATATCCTGTTTTACGGTGTTTTCGTGTTTTCAGGTTTTAAATCATTAAGTTAGCATATCATATAGATATAGAACATGTGTTTAGTTGATTTTAAAAGTCAAGTTAGAAGGATTAACTTTTATTTGCGAACAAGTTTAGAATTAACTAAACTATGTTCTAGTGATTACATGTTCAAATCTTCGAATAAGATAGTTATACATATATGAATCGAATGATGTTATGAACATCATTACTACCTCAAGTTTAGTAGGTAAACCTACTGGAAATGATGAAAAAATAACTTGAGCTTCAAAGGATCTTTGATGGCTTGGAAGTTCTTGAAATAAAATCATGACACAAAAACAAGTTCAAGTAAGTTTATTACTCGAATTAAGATAGTTATAGTTATAGAAATTGAATCAAAGCTTGAATATGAATATTACCTTGATTTAGAAAGATAACCTACTGTAAATAACAAAGGTTTCTTAATCTTAGATGATTGCTTGGAATGGATTAGAAAACTTGAAAGTAAACTTGTAAACTTGGAAGTGTTCTTGATGTTTTCTTGAGTAATTGTTTTTATGATGATTATAGGTAATAACCAAAGCTTGTATTTGATGATTTTTGCTGGAAAAATAGTAACTTAGACGCTTATGAAAGAGTGTGTGTGCTTTGAGAGAGAATTGGGAAGAAAATTGGAAGTGAAATGGAGTAGGTGGTGAGTGGTGAAGGTGAGTGGGTTAAAAGGATTTCTTGTTTTTTTTCCTTGCTCATAAGTCATGCTAGATGTTAAATGATGGTTCCCACATATTTAGGTGACTCACATGGGCTGCTAAGAGCTGATCATTGGAGTGTATATACTAATAGTAAATACATTTAGAAGCTATGTATTGTACAAGTACAAATACGAGTGCATACGAGTAGAATTGTTGATGAAAATGAATGAGGATGTAATCATAAGAATTTTTGTTAAGTAGAAGTACTTGGATAAGTGTATTGAAGTCTTTCAAAAGTGTATGAATACATATTAAAACACTACATGTATATACATTTTAACTGAGTCGTTAAGTCATCGTTAGTCATTACATGTAAATGTTGTTTTGAAACCTTTAAGTTAACGATCTTGTTAAATGTTGTTAATACATTGTTTATTATATCTAATGAGATGTTAAATTATTACATTATCATGATATAATGATGTATTAATATATATTAATATGATATATATATACAGTTAAATGTCGTTCCAACAATAATCGTTACATATATGTCTCGTTTTGAAATCCTTAAGTTAGTAGTCTTGTTTTTACATAAGTAGTTCATTGTTATTATACTTAATGATATGTTTACTTATCATTTAACATGTTTATATATAGTGTATCAATATCTTAAAATGATTCATATGTAATTAGTAAGACGTTGTTATAACGATAATCGTAATATATACCGTTTTCAAGTTTCTTAATTCAATAGTCTCATTTTTATGTATATAACTCATTGTTAAAATACTTAATGAGGTACATACTTATCATAATATCATGATAACTATATATATAAATCCATATGTATGTCATCATATAGTTTTTACAAGTTTTAACGTTCGTGAATCGCGGGTCAACTTGGGTGGTCAATTTTCTATATAAAACCTATTTCAATTAATCAAGTCTTAACAAGTTTGATTACTTAACATGTTGGAAACACTTAATCATGTAAATATCAATTTCATTTAATATATATAAACATGGAAAAGTTCGGGTCACTACACAAATAGTTACCAAAGAAGAAAGATGAGAGCATGCTCTCTGATGCAGTTGTCCCCACAAGTACAGACATCCTATGTATCAGTGGACAATAGAACCATTACACGGTTAATAGGACTACTATAAATTGTTGTATCCACTATTGTCACAACTAGTGGTGTGGGTTTATTTATTTAGAGTCAAAAACGTGTAATAGCTTCTAGTTTACCTCTTAGCTATATTCTAGGTAATCTGTATCAACCAACTATCATTCCGCCAAGGATAGTTGTGATTATTTGTGATTCAATCAATAAAGAATAACCGTTGAAAATTACCAGTGACTCTATTTAATTTACATGCTTGAATACTGTAACATCCTCAATCGGGCCTAGCTGTAAGATTATTATTTTTGCCCTTAAGTTAGTATTGTGTTATTATATGCTTTTATTTTTATTTAATATTTATTATTAAATAATGATGTGGTTAGGACCAGTTTGTGACAAGGGTCACAGAACAGGTTTGTTTATTTAATTTGGACTCCGTTTGGGTTGCCAAATGACGTACAAAAGATATCAGATAACTGATAAATACCCGTGTATCGCACAGTGTGGGAATTAACCTAAATTAAGTGACTAGTGCATGTGTTCTTCTTCCCATTTCTAGAAAATTCTCAAACACACCCATTCTTCATCTTCCTCACCTTCAATCAAACCATAATCCTTAATCTTTACCTAGAGCTCAAATTGTTCATATCTTTATGTTCCTTGTGATTTACTGATTCTTTTAAGGTAAGAATCATAAGCTTTCATGCTCTAACCTTTGAGAAATTTAAGGTTTTGTGTTAGTTTTCATAAAAGTGTAAATTTGTGTCAAAACAAGTGATTTAAGTGTTGTTATGGTCAAATTTTTGTGGGTTTTGATTCTATAACAAGTAGTGAATAAGTTGTGGTCGATTTTGGTGTTTAAAACGAGCTCTAGATTGAGATTTGAGGATTTAATCGTGAAGTCCGTAGCCTTTGTTCAGTTTCTGATGAAGATGAACACACTCGGCCGACTGTCGATCGACAGTCGACCGACTGAGGGTTGAACCGGCCGATTGAAGAAGACAACCGACCGACTGTTGAGTGAACCAACCGACTGAGATTTACCTTCGGTCGATTGATGTAATACCAAATGAATCGACCGACTGGGAAGGTCAGTCGACCGGTTGTGTCGACAGTCGACCGAATGTAAGAGTCAGTCGACCGACTGAGTGTCCAGGGCAGAATATTTTACCTAAGTGTTGATTTTTTTTAGCCGTTATGCTGCCCGTTTGTATTTTGATGTTCATGATGTAAATTTTGAAAGTGCATAAGTGTTAAGCAAAACTTTTTAGCGGACAGTTTTTGATATAAAAATTTATATATTGTGTTATTTGATGTTAACGAACAGAAACTAACTTGTGTATATGTTTTTCTCAGGAGAAAAGGAGAAAGAGAAGGTTCAGTGATTAGATAGCTGAATACCTTCTCGTTTGCGGGTATTTGGTGAGTAGGACTAACTAGAGAATATAGTATATAGAAGCATGTTATATTATGATTGCCATGTTTGTTAGATATACTTATTGTTGTGGTTAGTTAGTACTTGTGATGACTGCATGTTAGTTAATGCTTGTTTGCTGGAGCCCGGTTCCCTATTGTGTGCTAGCCTCGGTAGGAGAGATCAACCTGCGAGTTGGGTTCCTCTGTGGTAGCCTAGACAGCCGTGGTGTATGTATATGTGAATGACGCGTCCGTCGCGTGTGGATTATGTATATTCATACGGTGGTGGAGGAACTTCTGGTAAGCCCCAGTCCGATCAGCTGGTGGTTAATGGTTTGGCCGAGCCGCCAGAGTGTCTGTAGATGGCACTTGGGTGATGTTTGTGTGTTATAATATTGTGACATGATTAGTATAACACTTATGTATGCTATGGCCTGTAGCTTGTCATACTCACTTAGCTTCGTGCTAATTCCCCTCCATCTCCTCCCTGCAGGTTGATAGCTTTTGTAGATAGTGATTTTTGGGAGAAGACGGGCATGGTGATGTTATGTTTGACAGGATTAACTCTGATGTGATCTTTTATAGTTTAAACTGTGTTCTTTTGAAAACAGAATGTATTTACGTCTCTTCCTGTTAATATGTAAATTGTTTTAATGACACGTGACATCGGTTTATACAAATGTCGATATCATATTTAATTAATATTATGCTTCTGCCATGTAAAAAAAAAATAGCGGTGTCACAAGTTGGTATCAGGGCTGAGTTTGGCAGCATGTGCATTGTGATCAACATGTCATGTTCCCAAACTTAGAAAAGTCATGTCAAACATAACATGCTGGGGATGAGTTAAGTGAGTATTAGGACAGGATATGTGTTAGTTGTTAGTACTAACAGAATTTATACTAAGCTTTGGTGTGAGTGTTGTGGTAGTGCAGCAATGACAGATAATGAAGCTAATGCTACTGGCCCTACTGTCCCTGAAACTGGTACTTTTAGAGCCCCTGACGAAGTAATAGAAGCTCAAGAAGTAATAGAACTTCAAAGTCGGTTACTAGAAGCTCAAGAGAAAATTAAAGAATTAGAACAAGAACGGGTGCAATGGAACTGATGTGGTAGCGGAGTGTATATAAAATACTATTAAATTTTACAAGGAAATACTATTAAATACGATACAATTTTACACAAGATATTTATTTATTTATAGAATGGATATACTTAAACCTTGCTACAACACTTATAGGCAGTGTACCTAATCGTACAGTAGTGTAGTTTTTAGTAAGTCCGGTTCGTTCCACAGGGAAAATCTTTAAACAAAGCTTAACGCTATATTAGTTTAGTTTTATAAAAATACAAATATATATACAAGTAATATTATTATTATAAAGGGAGGTTTTTACCGTTTAATGACCGGTTTGTCGATTTTAAAACTTTAGTCGCAGTTAAAACCAAATGTAAAATATTAAAAATAAATACAAGACTTAAATTAAAGTGTAAAGTAAATAACGATAATGAAATTGCGAATAATAAAAGTGCGATAAAATAAAAATGCGATAATTAGAAGTGCAATTAAATATAAAATAAAGGAAATTAAATATGAAATAAAAGAATTATGCTTATTTAAACTTCCGTAATCATGATGTTTGACGTGTTGATTTTAGTTTTATGCCCATGGGTTAATTGTCCTTTGTCCTGGATTATTTAATATGTCCGTCTGATTTTTGTCCATAACAGTCCATCAGTCATAAATATAAAGTGCGAGTGTCCTCGTCAAATTATCCTTATACCCGAAGTTAAATATTCCAACTAATTGTGGACTTAAACTGTAACAAGATTTTAATACTTTGTTTAATAATTACACCAGGATGTCGACTGAGTGTAACCCAATGTTTTAATATTTTGTTATCAATTATACCAAGTGTCCTTGTACATAATTTCACCCCTGTTTTAATTATTCTAGTGGCTATTAATCCATTCCCGTGTCCGGTTAAATGAACGATTATTCGTACACATAAATACCCTGCCCATCGTGTCCGATCGAGTGTAAATGGTTATTTATAGGGACGCCCAATTGTAAATCTTTATATTGACATTAACAAACTATCATTTAGTTAAACAAATATAAAGCCCATTAATAGCCCATAGTCTAATTTCCACAAGTGTCATTCTTTTATCCAAACCCTAATTATGGTACAAAGCCCAATTACCCAATTTTAGTAATTAGCCCAACATCATGATTACTTCGGATTAAATAAGCATAATAATAACTTAGCTACGAGACATTAAATTAAAAAGGTTGAACATAACTTACAATGATTAAAAATAGCGTAGCGTTACACGGACAGAATTTCGACTTACACCCTTACAACATTCGCTAACATACCCTTATTATTAGAATTAAAATTAAAATTAAAATTAAAATTATAATATATATATATATATATATATATATATATATATATATATATATATATATATATATATATATATATATATTACGTTTGTAAGATAGAGAGATAGGATGGATTTTACGTTCACCAAACTGCGAATTTATAGGCCTGTGAACTGAAAAAGGAGCTTATGCGATCGCATGAGCTTTGCTCTTCAAGGCCATGCGATCGCATGGCCAGCTGGGGAGGCTCACATTTGGTTGTTTTCTTCTGCCGACGGTTTTATAAATAAATATAATATATTAAATAATTATAAGAATTATTTAAATATTATATTATATTTATGTGCATAGTTGACTTGTAATTTTTAGTCCGTTGCGTCAAGCGTTGAGAGTTGACTCTGGTCCCGGTTCCGGATTTTCGAACGTCCTTGCGTACAATTTAATATCTTGTACTTTTTGTTTTGAATCTTGTACTCTTGTAATTTTGAGACGTTTCTTATCAATAATTGGAATCTCGTTGATTGTATTTTGTACTTTTGAGCTTTTTGGTCGTTTGCGTCTTCAATTCGTCGAATCTGTCTTTTGTCTTCACCTTGTATTATTTAAACGAATATTACTTGTAAATAGAACAATTGCAACTAAAATCTTGTCTTTCTTGAGGAATAATGCTATGAATTATATGTTCGTTTTTAGCATTATCAAATATTCCCACACTTGAGCGTTGCTTGTCCTCAAGCAATATAGTCTTGAAATACAAGAATCACTTCTTTATTCTTCACACTTTATACATCAGTGATTTCTATACGGCGGTATAAACAATGGTAGTAATGATGTGGTTTACAGTCCCATATGACTATATAAAAATTTAGATCCATTAAGGAAATTGGATCTTTATAAAAACATTTGATCTTTTGAAAATTAAATCTAGTTTTTACCCTAGATAAGTTTTCCGGAATAACCCTTCACCGGTGTTTGCAAAATATTTTTGTGGGCTTGGTGGGTTTCAGATTTGAAAATTTTAGCTCAAAACTTGCGGTTTTGTGTCACCCACTTGCTAACCTTGTATTAGGAAAGCAACACGTCCAGTTTACTTGTCCCGTATATTACCTTTCGATAAACTACCGTCCGGTTGTAAAGGAAAGCGTTGAACAAGCAACTGTTTAGGCAATGTCCCCTGACATGCTTTTAATTATGGTCTATAACGTGTCGGACGCAATTACTATCCTTGGTAGGAGCAATAGTAAAGCTCACCCTTATGATTTTTCGGGCTGGTACAAGGTCCTGTCTTCGACCATGCTATGCAACCACCGTTCTTACGGTTGACACCCGATTTGGTTCAGGTGACCTAATGAATTCCAAGTGAATTCCTAGGATTTTACGTTCAATGGTAATGAACGCATTGAAAATAGGGTTTTCAGAAAACAAATCGGTTTGTAATTTTGATCAAAATATTTTCTCGTTCAAGCTCGAGTTTAGATATCATTGAATTCCATGATTTTGAATTCTCAATCTTTAAGGTCAATCTCTAGGATTGAGTAATATCAGGCTTAAAAGCTGATTTTTAATCTTTAAGGAGATTATCCTTTCTGGGGATCTGATTCATTAGTCTTATCCAGCTAATTTGCACGGTGCCCCCCCATTTTACGAGATAAATCCTTCTCATGGTTAGGATAAATCTGACCACTTGGTGACCCTGTTTGATGCTGAGGTCCGTGGATTTCCTGCTGATTTTAGTGATGACTTTTCTAGGTTTTTCGTCAACCTACAGCTGGTCTGGACGACAACTTCATGACCTAACTCAAGAAGCGCGTTTCTTTTTCGGAAGACTTTACTTCCTTTTAATGATGGAATTGATTCATCGTGTAGATCCATCTCTTCTTTTCTTTCATCGGGTAAAATAGTTTAGTTTAGTCCAAAGCAAAAGTATTTTCAGTTATTTGTTACAGAAATGTTGGGATTTAACAAGTTCATATATCTTAAAACCATTTAAGATTATAAGAAAACGGAAGCGAGTAATTACCAATTTACTTGTTTAATCTTTAAACCAATTAAAGCTAAATCCTACAAGGATCAAGTTATGAAATTATTGTAACGACCCGACCAAAACCGTTATTGACGGCGCCGTTAACTTAGGTCCCGTTGCATGGTCGTAGTCCCTATATGAGACTCGTTTGACCAAAATTATGTCGCATTCATTTGAAAGGTACAAGACTTGCAAAGCTTAGTTTAACAACGGATCGACACAAGTTTAAGTTTACAAAAGTAGTAAAGTAAGAGTGAAATAACTTGCGACATAATTAGTTTAAAACCACAGTTGCTATAAATAGCGTAAGTATGTAAACAAAAGTTTGAATCCAAAAGTGCTATCCCTAGCGTATGCATGCATGGTTGACTCCAATCAAGTAATCAAAGAATGCGGAATGCGCGTAACAAATAGCCATGTATAAACCTGAGAAAACATAGAAGAATCTGTCAACGCAAAAACGTTGGTGAAATCATAGGTTTAAGTAAGTAAGTGAGTAAGAGTAAAGTAAGTTGAACCACAAGATTTGCAAAGTTGAAATAATAGTAGTACATTCTAAAAGTTAATATTCACGAGCACCCAATTATCAAAACTTAACATTCCGTCCGTTGAATACCCCATCAATAGTGGTAGAACAAACACTGATTCTCGAAAATATATTTCATCCGTAAACGGTAGCGAACCGTCAAAGATGAGGGTTGTCAAACCCATATGGCCATATAACATAAGTTCTCGCTTACACCATCTGATGTAACTAATGATAATTGAATTGAGGATTTTTGTTCTAAACTCGTATGTAGAATGTTTGTTTTCCCGTTCTTGTGTTCACTTAGTTCAAAAGAAATGTTTATGTTTTCTCATCCCAAAAGTAAGTTCAAAAGAGTAAAAAGTGGGACTATGATCTCACCTCGAGTGCACGAGTATAAAGGTACTTCAACAAGTAAACGTGTGCATGAAAGTTGCTTAGCCTTGACCTAAACAAGTAAGTTATATCAATTAACCGGTTACGACACAAGGTCGGGTGAAATGTGTTCAATTAGTCCTATGGCTCGTTACGACTCGATTAGTATAGCATGTGAATCATGTTGTCAAGTTTCATGCAAGAATCACGTATACAAGCATGTTAGAACATTTGCATAAAAGTTTGGTTAAGTTTGACTAAAAGTCAAACTTGGTCAAAGTCAAAGTCAACGGGGTCGGGTCGGGTATCCGACAATTTTCCCCTGATGAGAAATCATATATGAACACAATAGCCGATTTTCATGTTAATCGGAGTTACGGTTAAGCGAGAAACATTTTGAGAACATTTAAAAAAAAACACAAGAGCCTGGCCTGGGGGTTTTGCGCGGTGCGCAATGGGTTGCGCGGCGCGCACCCAAGTGTAAAACCAGGTCAGAACTTGACTTAAAGGGCCATTCATCTGGGTTTTTGGATTCGCGCGGCGCGCGGTGGTATGCGCGGCGCGCATACCTGGGAAAAATGCTGTTTGCAGAAAATAGACTAAGTCTCGAACCAAAACACAATTTAACACATTTCATCCACCGAAAACATTTAAAATGCATACCATATATCGTTGGAAAGGAAATTTTACAAGGAAAATAACTAAACGCATTTCATCAAACAAAAACATCATTTTCAATAACCGATTTCACGTCAAGTGAACAATAAAAGTTGATTTTCAAAGCTTCAAGTTCACACTATGCATTTTAAGTTTCGGGAATCCAATTCACACATATGATATGCCGTTTTGAAGGTAATGAAGCATACATTACCACTAAACACTAACAATTACCATTTCATGGCATTTAAGCATCAAAAAGTTCATGTCAAGAACTATCAAACCCTAGTCAAACATCACAAAATCATTAATCGGGTTTTTGAAGTTTTCTAAATCAACCTATACATCAAAACGAAGCTAGTGATACTAGTAACACAATTAAAACATGAACTTTAACAATTTAACAACATTTAATCTTCCAAAATCAAAGATTAAGCACACCCATTTCAAATGTTCAACTAGTTACTCCAAAACAACAAATCGAACAAACAAAACATATATTCATGTTATACACGAGCCATAGACACTAACTAACACCATTTCAAGTAATTAAAACCAATTTAGAGAAATTTAGTGTTTTAGAAATGTTACCCAAACTCGATGAAATTGGTACCAAAATGTAGAGGATGAAGAGAGGATCACGAAAATGTAATTTGTTTTGATGTTTGCTTCTTGATCCGATTTTAGATGATGAATTTGTGGGGATGGGTGTTTATGTTCAAAAGTTGGAAGAGAGAAAAGAGAGAAGAAGATGAGTGGTGAAATGAATGGAGAGGAAGGTGGGGAGGTGGTGACTAGTTGCCCCAATTTGGCCAAGTGACGAGATTGGTCCCTCAAGTTTCAAAGCGGTTGCGGTAATTTACCAAACGAATATTTTTAAAACGCTAGAGTAAACGAGTGACGTTAAAATTAAATAACGGGGTATTATAAACGTTAGTCAACGAAAATTGGGAATTTAAATAACGAAAGATTTATTTTAAAAAAAAAGACGGTGTTAAAATTAAATTTAACGAAAAAAAATGCGGGATGTTACATTATCCACACCTCAAAAGAAAATTTCGTCCCGAAATTTAGTTGGAAGTAGTAGTTGTTGCTTCTTCTTCGAAACCTTGCGTTGCAAATTCTACGAATGAGAGAGTAGTACATCCTAGGGTATTTCAACGAACTTGACGGTCCGGATCATATGTTGTTTTAAGATTTGGCTTCACGATTTATGGTTTCAACCGGTCCTCCTAGGAAGTGAGGTTTATCGTCGATAGTGAGTTCATCAAAGGAGATAACAAGTTCTCGTTTCGCAAAACACGTCTTTGAGTTGATACATCGAATGTAGGATAAACGGAGACCCAAAATGAGTCGGAAAAGTCTAAACGGCTAGCGACGGGTCCAAAACACCCCAAGAATTTAAAGGATCAAAATATCGCGGATTTAGCTTCCTACGTTTTCCCGAAACGGATTGCACCTTTCCAAGGTGCGACTCTTAACGTGACGCGGTTTCCCACGTGGAATTTGAAATGTTTACGTCTAACATCGGCGTAGCTCTTGGTGATTACGAGTCGCGTAGGGTTTTGCCTGAATATGAATAAATTTTCTCGGTTGCTCATGAATAAACTCGGCCCCGGTGAATTGATCATCGTTTACTTGGTTCGACAAAGGAGAATGACGTTTCCGGTCACATGTGGCTTCAAAAGGAGTGACGTTAAAACTCGAATGAAAATCATTGTAGTACGAGGATTCGGTTAAAGGAAAATACTTTTCTCAAGTAAATTTGAAGTTGGTAATACAAATTCGTATTATGGTTTTCAAGACTTAAATCGTATGTTTGTTCGGTCCGTCGGGTTGTGGATGGTACGCGGTACTCATGTCTAAACGCGGTCCCGAGGCTTTTTGTAAGGTACTCCAAAATCTAGAAGTGAAACGAGGATCTCGATCCGAAACGGGGTACATTTCCCTAAGGCATATTGAACAAGTTTGCTAGGAATTGAAAACGTTAGCTAGGACAAGTTTCTCAAGAAAATTCGCGTCGCGGAAGATTTATCGGTTTCCAAAAACGTTCGTCGGGGCAAGTTCTTATCGGGTTTTGAAAACGATTGTTAGGACTATCCACCCTCGCGGCGAATACTTGTATGACGTGAAGAGTCGCTCTCCATTGAGAATTTAGAATAAGGATTTCCTGAACCGGAAGTACGAGTGTGGTGAGAGAGAAGTTTCTGCCTCAGTGCGAGCATAACGAGTAAATTGTAATTAGTCAAAAAAGACTGTGCGAGGACGAGCTAGTATACACGTGTAACATACGGTTGAAGCCGAGAGGAATCGGTAATTCATTCGGAAGCATAAATATAATTTGACAATAATTGAAGGTGTGTCCCCGGTATGGTTGTTATAAATATTCTCGGAGTTTTCGGATGTCCAAACATGAAAGGATGAAGTTATGTACATGGCACATGGTGGTGTTTAGGTTGATCGAGTCTAACCACCATCACGTGTCACTAGAACTTTGGTATGCCTTACCGTAATATAACTACGTTGATCGAGTGTAGTTATATTACGCTAATTCATACTTCCATTCCCACATCACTCCATAGTTTCAAGTTCGTGTCATCGCGAAAATCTAAAATGAACAAAATGTAACGACGTTTCAAACGTGACTCGTATTAAATCGAAAGAGTTTCTACAACTCTAAAGAAGCGTTTCCCCGTGGGAAGTGTATAAATGATTGTTCACGTCAAATCGGTTCGATTCAAACAATAATGTATTTAGGTACGAAAAGAGTAACGAGTCATGATAACGAGTAGTACGCAACCGTAGCGATAAACAGTGATGACGATACTCATCTAGAGTAGTGACGGTGACTTTACAATACTCATGAATAGTAAGATGAGACGGGGTGAATAACAACCATGGAGTCAGAGTTCCCGAACCAAGGTGGCAGAATACGAGCTCGTATGATGAAGGTTGGGTTCCATTAAAAATTCTTCCTAAGAATGATTCAAGTATAATGCACAGGTAGTCAAGTAAGTGCTATCTATAGCAAATGTATGTCAGAATGCAATGGCTAACTATCCGGTTGTAGTCTAGACTCACTAATGCGTCCTAACGACTCTGTCAGACACACTAATGCACGCCCTAGTTCCCTACAACCAACGCTCTGATACCACTTGTAACGACCCGACCAAAACCGTTATTGACGGCGCCGTTAACTTAGGTCTCGTTGCGTGGTCGTAGTCCCTATATGAGACTCGTTTGACCAAAATTATGTCGCATTCATTTGAAAGGTACAAGACTTGCAAAGCTTAGTTTAACAACGGATCGACACAAGTTTAAGTTTACAAAAGTAGTAAAGTAAGAGTGAAATAACTTGCGACATAATTAGTTTAAAACCACAGTTGCTATAAATAGCGTAAGTATGTAAACAAAAGTTTGAATCCAAAAGTGCTATCCCTAGCGTATGCATGCATGGTTGACTCCAATCAAGTAATCAAAGAATGCGGAATGCGTGTAACAAATAGCCATGTATAAACCTGAGAAAACATAGAAGAATCTGTCAACGCAAAAACGTTGGTGAAATCATAGGTTTAAGTAAGTAAGTGAGTAAGAGTAAAGTAAGTTGAACCACAAGATTTGCAAAGTTGAAATAATAGTAGTACATTCTAAAAGTTAATATTCACGAGCACCCAATTATCAAAACTTAACATTCCGTCCGTTGAATACCCCATCAATAGTGGTAGAACAAACACTGATTCTCGAAAATATATTTCATCCGTAAACGGTAGCGAACCGTCAAAGATGAGGGTTGTCAAACCCATATGGCCATATAACATAAGTTCTCGCTTACACCATCTGATGTAACTAATGATAATTGAATTGAGGATTTTTGTTCTAAACTCGTATGTAGAATGTTTGTTTTCCCGTTCTTGTGTTCACTTAGTTCAAAAGAAATGTTTATGTTTTCTCATCCCAAAAGTAAGTTCAAAAGAGTAAAAAGTGGGACTATGATCTCACCTCGAGTGCACGAGTATAAAGGTACTTCAACAAGTAAACGTGTGCATGAAAGTTGCTTAGCCTTGACCTAAACAAGTAAGTTATATCAATTAACCGGTTACGACACAAGGTCGGGTGAAATGTGTTCAATTAGTCCTATGGCTCGTTACGACTCGATTAGTATAGCATGTGAATCATGTTGTCAAGTTTCATGCAAGAATCACGTATACAAGCATGTTAGAACATTTGCATAAAAGTTTGGTTAAGTTTGACTAAAAGTCAAACTTGGTCAAAGTCAAAGTCAACGGGGTCGGGTCGGGTATCCGACAATTTTCCCCTGATGAGAAATCATATATGAACACAATAGCCGATTTTCATGTTAATCGGAGTTACGGTTAAGCGAGAAACATTTTGAGAACATTTAAAAAAAAACACAAGAGCCTGGCCTGGGGGTTTTGCGCGGTGCGCAATGGGTTGCGCGGCGCGCACCCAAGTGTAAAACCAGGTCAGAACTTGACTTAAAGGGCCATTCATCTGGGTTTTTGGATTCGCGCGGCGCGCGGTGGTATGCGCGGCGCGCATACCTGGGAAAAATGCTGTTTGCAGAAAATAGACTAAGTCTCGAACCAAAACACAATTTAACACATTTCATCCACCGAAAACATTTAAAATGCATACCATATATCGTTGGAAAGGAAATTTTACAAGGAAAATAACTAAACGCATTTCATCAAACAAAAACATCATTTTCAATAACCGATTTCACGTCAAGTGAACAATAAAAGTTGATTTTCAAAGCTTCAAGTTCACACTATGCATTTTAAGTTTCGGGAATCCAATTCACACATATGATATGCCGTTTTGAAGGTAATGAAGCATACATTACCACTAAACACTAACAATTACCATTTCATGGCATTTAAGCATCAAAAAGTTCATGTCAAGAACTATCAAACCCTAGTCAAACATCACAAAATCATTAATCGGGTTTTTGAAGTTTTCTAAATCAACCTATACATCAAAACGAAGCTAGTGATACTAGTAACACAATTAAAACATGAACTTTAACAATTTAACAACATTTAATCTTCCAAAATCAAAGATTAAGCACACCCATTTCAAATGTTCAACTAGTTACTCCAAAACAACAAATCGAACAAACAAAACATATATTCATGTTATACACGAGCCATAGACACTAACTAACACCATTTCAAGTAATTAAAACCAATTTAGAGAAATTTAGTGTTTTAGAAATGTTACCCAAACTCGATGAAATTGGTACCAAAATGTAGAGGATGAAGAGAGGATCACGAAAATGTAATTTGTTTTGATGTTTGCTTCTTGATCCGATTTTAGATGATGAATTTGTGGGGATGGGTGTTTATGTTCAAAAGTTGGAAGAGAGAAAAGAGAGAAAAAGATGAGTGGTGAAATGAATGGAGAGGAAGGTGGGGAGGTGGTGACTAGTTGCCCCAATTTGGCCAAGTGACGAGATTGGTCCCTCAAGTTTCAAAGCGGGTGCGGTAATTTACCAAACGAATATTTTTAAAACGCTAGAGTAAACGAGTGACGTTAAAATTAAATAACGGGGTATTATAAACGTTAGTCAACGAAAATTGGGAATTTAAATAACGAAAGATTTATTTTAAAAAAAAGACGGTGTTAAAATTAAATTTAACGAAAAAAAATGCGGGATGTTACAATTATGCTTACAAATTAACAAGAAAGGAAAGAGTTTTATACCTCCTTAAAACAAGTTTAAGGGCTGTCCAAAATGGTAGTAAGATGATGAATAAATGTGTAGAACTTCAAGCCTTTGATCCTCCAACACCACCCTTAAGTTAGCTAGACTTTATAACCTTAACACCCTTGTTAATCTAGCTTGAAACCCACTTCCTTTGAACCCAAAAATCTGGACAGCAAACTCTTCAAGAGATGATGTTGAATGCAAGTTTCAAAAGCATGAAACCTCAAGAGATTATACCCCAAACTATGCACCAACACCCTAGCTATTGGTTAGGATTTATTACACTTGAATTTCACTTGTTAATGAGCTTGAACAACCCTTTGTTTCAGCCCTAAACCACGTTTTTGGACAGCCACATGGGGTTGGAAAAACTGCACAGTTTGCAAGCTTATTGATGTGTTTTAATGCATGTGTGAGTGTAGAACACTATGTCTTGGTCTTGGTTAAGCATGGGTGGTCACTAATAAACAATTGCATGCTTATTACAACTCCCATGTCACTCACATTACCATGTTATTATATAAAGTAGTTGTAAAAGACTGATTTGTGAAATCAGTTTTTATAAAACTTAATTTTATAAAACTCATTTTATAAGCTTGCATATTTGTTATGTATATTTTACAAAACCAATTTATAAAATGTAACATAACTTAATTAATTATTTAACCTATAAATAATTAAATCCTTATATAAATTATTCAATAATTTATATATACATATCAAGTGTTAATAATTTAGAAACCATTTTCTAAAATTCAAGTGTCGCGTATTTAATCAACGAACCAATCGCTAAGATCAAATACGAATAAGGTGTCGGTAAGTTTGTTATTGGGTATGACCCGACTTGGATCATAACCTATTAGCCACATTAATTTAATATGTCTCTCGGGCATATGAAATACCTTCAATCTCCCACTTGCACGAGAAACATAAGAAATTAATGCAAGTGATGGATACAGCCTAACACACCGTCCACCACCCCCAATATGTTATGACTTTGTGCCATTCAATAACATCATCCTTTTTGAGTACCCAACTCGAATTGATATATAGGTGAATCTTTTCATTATATCCTTTAATCCTAGATGTCATGTCAAATCCAAGAGATACAGAGTGACCACTCTCTTTTAGATTTAACTTTATCAGGCCTTAGACATCTGACTCTCAACGAATAAGAGGGACAAATTCCATCTTGACTACATACGTCCTAGATACACACTTTGCATTATACCTGAGCTCTTCCTTATGTACTACCATATTTCAGAATAGCGAAGGAAAGAATCAAGGCATAATACTCGGTGAATTTTAGGACCCAATATGTATCTCAGGTCAGAGGATACTATGATATTCGCCTTTACTCAAGATTACATGTGATCAACCACAAAGGCTCCATATAGTAAGTCTTGAGAGCGGGTCTTCCAATATTTGTATCCCACAAATATCTATGAACCTTGGTAGCAACCTAGCCCTACATTCATTCCGTGAATGTATACCAATCCAAGTTCATAATAGTCTAAACCTCACACTCATTCCCATAAATGTGATCGACTACGGAATTTAGAATAATGTCTTATTCATGGATAAAATATGCAAAATGGGAACATAACTCAAAATAAACTAACCAATAATTATATTAATGAGTTTGAACCAATTCGTTCCGTTACAATACTTAAAACAGATCATGACCAATCACTAGAATACCGAAGCCCTAATGCACAAACATGTCCTTCATGTTTTGCTCCATGTAAGAGCTTCGTGAGTGGATCCGCTATATTAAGATCTGTGTGAACTTTGCGAGTACATATCTTTCCCTTTTCAACTTCATCCCTTATGTAGTTGAATCTCCACTCAAAGTGACGAGTCTTTTGGTGAGCACGAGGTTCCTTGATTTGATCACACCATCGTTATCACAAAAGATCTTAAGAGGGTCCTGAATGGTAGGGACCACTCCTAAGTCGTCGATGAATTTCTTCATCCATGCAGCTTCCTTAGCTACCAATGAGACGGCGATGTACTCTGATTCTGTAGTGGATAAAGCAACAACATCCTAGTTTTAACACTTCCAAGAGACCGCACCTCCATTTAAAATGAAGACATAACCAGATTGTGATCGAGATCCATCTCGATCAGTTTGGAAGCTCGCGTCCACGTAACCTTTTACAGCGAGTTCCTCCTCACCAGACCCGTATATATGAAACATATCCTTAGTCCTTCTAAGGTATTTCAATATACTTTTAACCGCAGTCCCATGACTGTTTCCATGGTTATTCTGGTATCTACTTGTCATGCTAAGAGCACATGACACATCTGGTCTAGTGCATATCAACGCATACATGGTTGACCCAATAGCAGACGCATATGGGACCTTTTCTTGCTTTCTTTTCATCTTTCGTGGTGGGGCACTGAGATGAACTGAGAAGCGTTCCTCTATGAAAAGGTACCAAACCTTTCTTAGAGATTTCCTTCTTGAACCTTTTCAAGCCTTTTTCAATTTATGCACTTTGATTCAAACCTATCAATTTCTTGGATTTATCCCTTTAGATCCTAATCCCCAATATGTATTGTGCTTCTCCAGGATCCTTAATGGAGAAGCAAATACTTTGCCAGGTTGTAACACCTTGCATGGTCGGAATATCATTTCTAAATAATAATATGACATCCACATATAATACAAGGAACATGATAGTGCTCCCACTAGCTTTCTTGTATACACAAGCTTCATCATCGTTATTAATGAAGTCAAATTTCTTGACTTCCTCATTAAAACGATGATTCCACATTCTCGATACTTGTTTCAATCCGTAGATTGATTTCTTTAACTTGCATACTTTGTTAGGATATTTCAGATTGACAAAACCTTCAGGCTGAACCATATAGACATCTTCCTCAAGTTATCCATTTAGGAAAGCGGTTTTGACATCTGTTTGCCATATTTTAAAATCATGATGAGTAGCAATGGCAAATAATATCCTAATATACTTTAGCATTGCCACAGGTGAAGAAGTTTCATCATAGTCAATTCCTTGACTTTGAGTGAAAACTCTTGCGATAAGTCTTGCCTTGTATGTATCCAAGTTTCCATGCATGTTGGTTTTCTCCTTGAAAAGCCATTTACAATCAACTAACTTAGAGTTAGTAGGTTGTGTAACCAATTCCCAAACTTGGTTGTCATACATGGATTGCATCTCAACGTTCATGGCTTCCTGCCATTTATCTTTATCAATCCGTGATAAAGTATTTTGGTAGTTCGTTGGTTCATCCAAATGAATCACATAGCAACCTTCCATGAGGATCTAAATCACTCAGAAGGATTACTAATCTTACCAGATCTACGAACGTTTTGTATACTTTGATCATCCATTTGATCATTCTCAACATTTACATGTTGAGTTCTAGTGTCAACCAATTGTGTATCATCTCCTTGATCTTGAACCTCTTCAAGATCTACCTTCCTTTCACTATTACCTTCCAAAAGGAACTTAGTTACAAGGAACTCAGCCTTCCGAGCAACAAATATATATGCTCGGATGGATCATAGAATTAGTATCCCATACCATCCTTGGGATATCCTATGAAGATACACTTTGTGGATCGAGCATTCAACTTATTAGGGATGTAGTGCTTAGGATAAGCTTCACATCCCCATACCTTTAAGTTTGATAGAGAAGGAGGTTTTCTAAACCACATCTCATGAGGAGTTCGTTCCACTTTCTTGGTTGGGGCCATATTTAGAATACTAGACGCGGAGCATAGACAATAACCCCAAAATATATTGTTGAGTTTATTATGTACTTCATTTTGATATACTTTGAATGCTTCAAATGTTTCATCCTTGTGTCTTAATAAGTAGACATATCAGAAACGACTCAAGTTTATCAATTAAAGTGATGAAGTATCTTTCACCATTCCTAGTCATGGGCTTAAAGGGTCCATATACATCCAAATGTATTAATTCCAATAAGTCTTTAGTCCTTTCATAGGTCCCCTTTGAAGGTGCTTTAGTCATTTTGCCTTGTAAACAAGATTCACATACATCAAATGAATCCAGCTCACTTGATTTTAAAAGACCATTCTTTTGAAGTGTATGCATTTGATTCTTGTTTATGTGACCAAGGTGACAATGCCATAAGTAGGAATCACTCAAATCCCTTTTGAGTTTCTTGGTGTTTGCTTGGTATATTGAGCTATCAAATGATGTGTTATCATGAACCAATTCATAAATACCATTTAAAGGCGAAGCCCTAAAATAGAACATATCATTTAAAGAACCATGGATATCATCATTAATAAAATTAAGATTAAAACCATATTGTCTTAAGCGGGAAACAGAAATAATGTTTCGTGTCAACAGAGGTGCATACAAAACATTTTTCAAAATTAGCTCCAATCCAGTTTAAAGCTTTAACATAAAGTCTCCTTGAGCTTTTACGTGCACCTTTGCACCATTTCTCATGTAGAGACTTTTGTTCCCGCATTTAGTTTACTTCTTTTGAACCCTTGCAATGAATTGCAAATATGAGTTCCACATCCTGTGTCCAATACCCATGTATTAGAAGAAGTAAAACTAAGCTCAATGTATTCCATATATACATTACTCGAGGTTTGCCCTGCATCCCTCTTTTCTTTCAACTCCTTTAGGTAGACCGGGCAGTTGCATTTCTAGTGACCCATCACATCGCAACCAAAGCACGGATCTTCCTTGGGGTTTGCTTGTCTGGCAACCTTTTGCTTTTTATTTGGTTGGGGTAACCAACTTCCCTTTTCCTTTGTCCTTGCCTTTGTAGGTGGGTCCTTTTCTCTTAGCCACCTTTGGCTTAGAAGTGGAATTGTTCTTAGACCCACCTTCTTTGATCATAAGTACGGGTGAAGCCCTTTTACCCATGCTTGATTCGGCCGTCTTAAGCATGGCATGTAATTCGCCAATGCTTTTATCCCAACCATTCATGTTGTAATTCAACATGAATGTGTCAAACCTTTTTGACAAAGAGTTGAGGATAAGGTCCGTCGCTAATCCATCAGGCACGTTACAATTTAGACGGTCCAATCGATCAATAAGGCTTTTCATCTTTAGTACATAAGATGAAATGGATTGGGAGTTATTTTCTTTTCCGAGGATGGACCTCAATGATAGGTTATTAAAGTTGATTGGTGCGTTTGGAATGTTGTTGTTTGTTATTGGCGGCCATCTACAAAATTTGACAAAGTTTGTTTAAGAATTGATTTATAATTTAACAATCAATACCCTTTTAGTTTAATTGATCCATGTTAAATTTTAGAATCCAACGGTAAACCAAATTTCGGTTAGGTGACCTTTATCCCGTTATTTGATTTAGCTAGGTAGTCATTCCATGACAATTGCAATCCTTTTGCAACTTCTAAGGTATGGGATCATGCAATCCTTTTGCATGGCATATTTATCCCATCAACGCCTATTTGTTCCTCATGCTTCGGTGACCCTAAGTTCATGATTCCCAAATCAAGTTGTCCTACTTGTGTAAACGTGTAAACTTAACGTACAGGTGGTTAGGTGACCTTTATCCCACAAGCATGTCAAATTCACCTTAACCACATTAGTTTGTTCATGACGGTTAGGTGACCTTTATCCCATCATGAGTTCCCTAACATGCTTAAGTGTCACACAAAAGGATGGCGTTAAACTTGTTTTCCTTGTTTGTAAAAGGGATTTTAAGTTTTCATTAATTCTAGTTTGAGAAAACTTTTATGCCATACACCAACATGCATTTAGTGTATGGTACATTTGAAAATCCATTTTTCATGTCATGTAATAAATCCAATTTTATTACTTTGATATAAACCATTTTATATGTGTAATCCTTTCTTGTTCTTAATAACCATTTATTAAGGTCTTTAGTTGCTTTTAATTTAACCAATTAAATTGTCGTTTTGCATGTCATTAATACGTCTAATTTAACCAATTAAATTGTCATTTTGCTTGTTGTTATCTTGTGATTAATTGTATCAACCAAACATACAAACACAATAAACATACAAACAACCACACATGCAAAACAAGTATGTTCACAATCTAGCCATTTTGGTGGACATTTGTTTAGCCGAAAACAAATGTCACCGGGTTAAGGGGTAATAATACAAAGTAGGAGATTTCAAATCTCCCACTTAACCTTGCATCCATATGCTCCTTGTGTTCTTCAAGTCTTCATCATCTTGTATCTTCATTTTTACAAAATATGTATCCTAATACATTTTTCTCTAGAAAATGAAAATACAACCTAATCTATTTTACATACCAAATATAAAATAAATTACATAACCAAATAAATAAATAATATTACATGCCAAATGAATAAATATTATTACAAACCAATTGAATTAATATAAATCAACCATGCATGCAACAAACACAAGGTCAAGGCATAGATTGTGAACTTCATCATGCAACCAAGTATGAACCAAATGAAGAAACTCAAAACCCATTTTTGAGTCCCAAATAATTCGGCCTATGCAATAAACCCACCCAAACCCTTTGATTTTTTTTGCATTCTACATTCATGCATGTTTATAGAATGCAAATATAATGGGTTTAAAACAACTTCTTGAAGCATATTTCATCAACTTCGGCTCTAGATACCATTGTTGGGATTTAACAAGTTCATATATCTTAAAACCATTTAAGATTATAAGAAAACGGAAGCGAGTAATTACCAATTTACTTGTTTAATCTTTAAACCAATTAAAGCTAAATCCCACAAGGATCAAGTTATGAAATTATGCTTACAAATTAACAAGAAAGGAAAGAGTTTTATACCTCCTTAAAACAAGTTTAAGGGCTGTCCAAAATGGTAGTAAGATGATGAATAAATGTGTAGAACTTCAAGCCTTTGATCCTCCAACACCACCCTTAAGTTAGCTAGACTTTATAACCTTAACACCCTTGTTAATCTAGCTTGAAACCCACTTCCTTTGAACCCAAAAATCTGGACAGCAAACTCTTCAAGAGATGATGTTGAATGCAAGTTTCAAAAGCATGAAACCTCAAGAGATTATACCCCAAACTATGCACCAACACCCTAGCTATTGGTTAGGATTTATTACACTTGAATTTCACTTGTTAATGAGCTTGAACAACCCTTTGTTTCAGCCCTAAACCACGTTTTTGGACAGCCACATGGGGCTGGAAAAACTGCGCAGTTTGCAAGCTTATTGATGTGTTTTAATGCATGTGTGAGTGTAGAACACTATGTCTTGGTCTTGGTTAAGCATGGGTGGTCACTAATAAACAATTGCATGCTTATTACAACTCCCATGTCACTCACATTACCATGTTATTATATAAAGTAGTTGTAAAAGACTGATTTGTGAAATCAGTTTTTATAAAACTTAATTTTATAAAACTCATTTTATAAGCTTGCATATTTGTTATGTATATTTTACAAAACCAATTTATAAAATGTAACATAACTTAATTAATTATTTAACCTATAAATAATTAAATCCTTATATAAATTATTCCATAATTTATATATACATATCAAGTGTTAATAATTTAGAAACCATTTTCTAAAATTCAAGTGTCGCGTATTTAATCAACGAACCAATCGCTAAGATCAAATACGAATAAGGTGTCGGTAAGTTTGTTATTGGGTATGACCCGACTTGGATCATAACCTATTAGCCACATTAATTTAATATGTCTCTCGGGCATATGAAATACCTTCAAGAAATATGTGACATATGTTTAAGATAACTTGGTAATTTTTCCCACACTTGGCTTTTATTTTCCTTTTTATTGTTCTCTATTCCATTTTAAATGAATTTTAACATTTTGGTTTGTTTCTCAATTTATGTCCTTTCCGAGGTAACAATAATTTCGGTGTTAACACCTAGTTTTATTGTTCATAAATATGTATAAACAAGATTTTGAGTTCATTTAATTGAAAATTTTGAAAAATTTTACTAGAATTGGGTAGTCAGTATATAAGACTAGGGCTGTTCTTTATTATCAGAGAGCACTAGATTCTAATACAACTACTACGTTACTAGTATTTTTAATGGTAACCAAGTGTATAAAGATAAAAATTTTAAAAATCCGAAAGAATTTAACCCCTTCCCACACTTAAGATCTTGCAATGCCCTCATTTGCAAGAAATCAGTACAATTTAAATTATTGAGGGTGATTAGCGTAGAAATGATTAAATTTTACCAAAGTTTCCAAACATATTGGCGTTTGTTTGCTGAATGATAAATGGTGCATATCATTTGTTCATTTCGTCTGTTGTTACATCACATTTATTTGTCATCTTGTCGTCAAAATTAGTAGCTTTTGCTGAACTTAATGTCAGTCTTTGAAAATGCGCTGTTTTACCCTGTTTTGTACAATCGACAATATACATACATACAAATATAATCATGCATGGCAATTTGAAATGGGACTTAATATCCCACTTTCAAATTCTAAATATGAAATATTAGTACACAATAATAATAAAATAATAAAAATTACACAAATATATCCAATAACATAAGTTTAAACATGAAAAAGTCAAAAGATAAAAACGTAAAAATCATAAAAATAACCAAATGGAACTAAATCAGTCTGGATAGGGGTTCCAGTTCATCTCATCGGGTGGATTCCATTGTTGGTTATAGGTGTTCTGATAGGCTTGGTTATAGTCATACCGGTTAAAGGGTGGTCGGATATCGGGGCTATGTGGCGGAAAATGAGCAGGTCGCGTAGGTACATAGTTATTTGGTACCTGATATGATAGCTGGCTCATGATTTGGTGCTGATGAACTAACCAGCTATCGTGTTGGCGTCGCCTATAATCCTCGTATACTCGCTCGGAGTTCCACTGCTCATACATACTATGTCTTGCCGCGTTCGTCATTGCTTCCTCATCTATAAGAACATGGACGTCAAGAATAGCATCTCGAAAGACATCCCTAATGTCTTCCGCCTCCTCCATTTCCTCGTCTGAGCCTCTCTCTACCTGAGGATGAGATCCCTCATAGGGTACTGCCTGGTTACGTCTACTTTTCAATACCTTAGCACCCACATAAACTTTCAATCCTAAGGGCTCAACCTGTTCTCTACAAATCTGTAATGGACCCCCTTGGTTCCTATCAACACCTAAATACTCTCCAATGAGAGTAACAAAAATACCTCCTCCTATTATGCTCCCGTCCTGCATTCCCTCTACCATTTTAGATAAATAAAAAGCAACACAGTAAGAGATATTGACAAAGCTTCTAGGATCCCGAATACACTTTAGGTAGAATAAATCATATAAGGTAATTTTTTCTTTATTATGACCTCTTTGTGTAATCGAGTTAGCCAAAAATCTATGAATAATACGAAGCTCGGCTCTGTCAATATGTGTATAGGAGTGTCCTCCTGCTCGTGTAAAAACATCAAAATGTGATATACGCCTCCAAATGGCGTCGGCGTCAAAGTTACTATCTACCCGTTCACCATAATGAATCAAGTTTGTACAATCGGGTAATAGCAACTCACCAGGAGTATATATCTGTAAGGCCCTGGCCATGTCCAGCATGGACATTCTGTACATCCTACCGCCAAGGATAAACCTAAGAAATCTTCTATCATCTATTCTAACTATATTTGTATCAAGTGATACAGTACTCATCAACTCAACACACCATTCCTTATATACAGGTCTACGAATGGTGAAAAGACGTTCCCAATCTGTAAAAGAAGAACTGCCATACCTTTGAACTAAAAGCCTCATTGGGAATACTATGAATTCATCAACAAACTGTACCGGATCATAATAAGGTATGTGCTGATCAGGCTGTTGTTGTTGTTCCTGTTGTGGTTCTTGTTCGTGTTGCATTTCTGGTTCTGGTTCTGGTTCTGGTGCTGGTGCTGGTCGTCTAGATGATGATGCTCCTGAACCTCCAGTATCGGCTTTCTGCAAAACACATTAAACACAAAATTTGTGCATCCAAATATGCATTAGTGTTAGCAAAATAACAACTTAAAACAATCACTATAACATGTTAAATCAAAATTAAACTTATACACATTTTCACAATTTTTCACAATTCTACACTTTTCAAATAAGCACATATGAAAATGTATACAAAATTCATAAGCATTTAACTCAAATAACATGTCAAAATATTCATTACTAATAATTAAACAAGTCTCAAATGAAAAATATATCAAATTAATCAAGTTCATGAATTTTGGACTTAAAAAGTCCACTTTAATCTCCAAAAATCATGTTTAGGATCATTGTTTGGATCATTTAACTATCTAAACATGTTACACTACTCAATTTAGCAATAATTCATGACAAAAATTGGCCATAACCTGTTTATATCAAAAAGCCCCAAATTGCTCAAGAACACAAACCCTAGATTTCTAAAAATTTTGAAGTTTTTGGCTTCAAATCATGTTAAATAGCATCAATCTAGGTTATACATGCATAAAATACTAACAATTTAACACTAATTATACTAGAAATTAACAAAATTGCATTAGGTAAAAAATTGGTAATTATCACAAAAACTAGGAATTTATAGAGTTTAGGGGTGTACTTTTTACCAATTTGCTGAAGAATGAGAATCTAGGCATGATTAGAGCAAGAATTTTGATGAATTACGGTGGAAAAATGGCGAAAATTGGTGAATTTTTGGGTGAGTTTCGTGAATGTATGTGTGTTTTTGTGTTGAGGCAGAACCGAGCTGCTGTATGTATCAGGCCTGCATTTGGTCCCCATGCGATCGCATGGGTTCCAAGTGCAAACCCCATGCAATCGCATGGGGTGCCGGCTACAGTGATTTCAGAATTTTTTTTTTTTTTTTTTTTTTTTTTTTATAAAACTTATACTTTATAAAACTTATAATTAATTAAATTTTAAAAATTTTGTTTTCCTTTAGGAGCGAGGGCGTTTCAGATCGTTGTCCTAGTCTGTCCCTCGACAAAATTTTAAAATTTGTCAAATCAAAGCGCGGTTTTTAAAAGTAAAGATTTTTGGGTTTTTTAATATTTTTGGCATACTTTAATTCAATAAGATTAAAAATAATGATAATAAAAGTTCTCGTCCCTCCCTCGGGTAAAGCAATTTCGGTTCAAAGACCTAGTCTTCAACTTACGACGAATTTTAAAAATCATATTTTTAACTTAATGAGATAAAGTAAATTTTTGTTTTTAAATTCACACAACTTAAATATAAAATTCAAAATTAATATTAAAAATTCACACCAAACTTAAAATTTGAAATGAATAAAATTAAAAATTCATATTTTAAAAATTAAAAATTCACACCAAACTTAATTTAAAAATTCATATTATAAATTGACACCAAACATATATTAATTTTTCAAATATTTACAATTTTAAATATATTGATTTTACAAAGTTTACAATATTAATTTAAGATTTATATATTAATTTTAAAAACATGGTAAAAATAAAATTAAAAATCGTTTTGGCTTTTTATCCCACTTTAATCAATCAAATATTATCAAAAATATACGCCCCTCTTTTCGGTAAAGTAATTTTGGTTCCAAAACCTAATTTAACTCATGACGAATTTTTGAAATATTTTGTGTTGATTGATTAAAGATATTTATACCTTAAGAATAAACGTTAAATTTCGCAGTGATGTAATAAATTTTTGTATGATATCAATAATTTCGGTCGTCAAACCTAATTTTATTCAATACCAATTTAATACTTTATAGCGAACAAATTAGCGTTTATTATCAAAAGGTTAAAAAAAAAAAAAAAAACTGTACAGACTTACCTGTGAGATAGTATTCTTAGTTATATGATCTATCCCATTCATAAGATAGTCGGTTTAATTGGTTTTCCATAGCTACATAGGCGTAACCTCGAGCATTCAGTGTTTTTTCTTCTAAACATATGAACGGTCCGTCTCTGCATAAAGTAACAAATTCGGTATTTGAATAGGTTTGATTATTTGAACATTTACCTCCATGTGACCATTTTCCGCATTTGTGACATCTTTCTAGGTGTCGTGCTCTTCTTTTCGCTGCGGATTTTGATTTTCCTTTACCAAATTGTAACTTATTATCTTCGCATCTGGATTCTTTTCTAACTCCGTCCAATCTTTCTCTGATTACTGATACTATTTCACTCGGTAGTGTGTCATTATTACGTTTAGTGATCAAAGCGTGTAGCATTAGACCATGGTTTAGTTCACAGGCAGTCTTCATTTTGTAAAAACCTAAAAAAATAAAAATTCAGAATGGGGGGAGAAGACTAGTTCTTTAGGGTCTGCTAGGGAAAGACCATTCGGGTTCCATTTTCGAGAACTACACGAAAACAGACAATCTAACTCTAACAGAAATACATATTATCCTTTAAAGACTTGATTCTCCCCACACTTAGTTAGCTGTGGTGTCGAAATTGTGATTAACTTCGTTGTCGACTTCCATCGGACTATCTATGTAGTGTTTAACTCTGTGACCATTAACTTTAAATTCAATCCCATTTGAATTTATTAATTCTATCGTTCCGTATGGGAAAACTCTTTTGACTATGAATGGTCCAGACCATCTTGATTTCAATTTTCCAGGAAATAGCTTGAATCGTGAATTGAAAAGAAGAACTCTGTCTCCTTCCTTAAATTCTTTTGAACTTCTGATTCTTTTATCATGCCATTTCTTCGTTCTTTCTTTATAGATTAACGAATTATCGTATGCTTCATGTCTTAATTCTTCTAATTCGTTTAGTTGACTTAACCGTAGACGTCCGGCTTCATGTAAATCAAGATTACATGTCTTCAAAGCCCAAAATGCTTTGTGTTCAATTTCTACTGGAAGATGACATGCTTTTGCATAAACAAGTCTAAAAGGTGTGGTTCCAATTGGAGTTTTGTAGGCTGTTCTAAAAGCCCAGAGTGCATCCTCCAATTTAATGGACCATTCCTTCGGATTTGATCCTACGGTTTTCTCTAGAATACGTTTTAAAGCTCAGTTGGTATTTTCAACTTGTCCACTTGTTTGTGGATGATATGCGGTTGAGATTTTATGAGTTACTCCATATCTTTTAAGAACTTTCTCAAGTTGATTATTACAGAAATGAGTTCCCCGATCACTTATTAAAGCTTTCGGTGTTCCAAACCTTGCAAAAAGACGTTTTAAAAAATTGACTACAACTCGTGCATCGTTAGTTGGGAGAGCTTGTGCTTCCGCCCATTTAGATACATAATCAATGGCTACGAGAATATAGAGATTATTATGAGATTTTGGAAATGGACCCATAAAGTCAATACCCCAAATGTCAAATACTTCACATACTTGGATGACATTTTGTGGCATTTCATCACGTTGACTTATTTTTTCGGCCCTTTGACATGCATCACAGGATTTGCAAAGAAGGTGTGCGTCTTTGTAAATTGTAGGCCAATAGAATCCAGCATCATAAACTTTTCTTGCTTTAGTTGAGGCCCATAATGCCCTCCTGTTGGTCCTGTGTGACAATGGTTTAAAATTTTACTACCTTCATCTCCAAATACACATCGGCGTATTATTCCATCTGGACAACTTTTAAAAGGTGTGGATCTTCCCAAAAATAGTGTTTTATATCACTGAAGAATTTCTTTCGTTTTTGGTACGATAATCCTTTTTCAAGGAATCCACAAACTAAGTAGTTTGCATAGTCTGCAAACCATGGGATTTCATTATAATCTATCTTCAATAGATATTCATCAGGAAAGTTGTCTTGTATGGCCGATTCATTTAGAACTTCTAATTCGGGATTTTCAAGACGAGAAAGATGATCAGCGGCGAGATTTTCTGCTCCTCTTTTATCTCGGATTTCAATATCAAACTCTTGTAAGAGTAAGATCCAATGGATTAATCTTGGTTTAGCATCTTGTTTTGAAAATAGGTATCTAAGAGCAGAATGGTCGGTATAGACCACCGTTTTTGCTAGAACGAGATATGAACGAAATTTGTCAAAAGCAAAGACAATAGCAAGGAGTTCTTTTTCAGTAGTTGTATAGTTCGTTTGTGCTCCTTGTAACGTCTTACTAGCATAATATATAGGTTGAAATCGTTTTTCAATCCTTTGTCCTAAAACGGCTCCCATTGCAAAATCACTTGCATCGCACATTAGTTCAAATGGTAGATTCCAATTTGGTGTTATCATGATCGGCGCATTAGTGAGTTTCTCTTTAAGAATATTAAAAGATTTGATACACTCATCTGAAAAGATGAATGGAGCATCCTTTTCTAGGAGTTTATTCATAGGAGTGGCAATTTTAGAAAAATCTTTTGTGAAACGTCGGTAAAAACCGGCATGCCCTAGAAAACTCCTAACTCCTCTAACATTGGTGGGATGTGGAAGTTTAGCAATTACATCTACTTTAGCTCTATCCACTTCAATTCCTTCTTTTGAAATTTTATGTCCAAGAACGATGCCTTCTTTAACCATAAAATGGCATTTCTCCCAATTAAGAACTAGATTTGATTGTTCGCATCTAATAAGCATTCGTTCCAGATTAACTAGGCATGATTCAAATGTATCACCGAAGACTGAAAAGTCATTCATGAAAACTTCCATGCATTCTTCTATCATGTCGTGAAAAATCGCCATCATGCACCTTTGAAAGGTTGCAGGGGCGTTGCAAAGTCCAAATGGCATGCGTTTGTAAGCAAAAGTACCATAAGGGCACGTGAACGTGGTTTTCTCTTGGTCCTCGGGTGCTATTGGAATTTGAAAATATCCGGAAAATCCATCTAGAAAACAATAGTAACTATTTCCGGCTAATCTTTCCAACATTTGATCAATGAAAGGTAAGGGAAAGTGATCTTTTCTGGTGGCGTCATTTAATTTTCTATAATCAATACACACACGCCATCCTGTTACAGTCCTAGTAGGAATAAGCTCATTTTTTTCATTTGTAATGACAGTCATGCCACCCTTCTTAGGTACTCATTGAACTGGGCTTACCCATGGACTATCAGAAATTGGATAAATTAGACCTGCATCTAGCAGTTTAATAATCTCTTTCTTAACTACATCTTGTATATTAGGATTTAGTCTTCGTTGGCATTGCACATACGTTTTATGACCTTCTTCCATAAGGATTTTATGTGTGCAATACGAAGGACTTATTCCTTTAATATCATGAATCTTCCATGCAATGGCTGGTTTATGAGCTTTCAACACAGAAATGAGTTGTGATTTCTCATTTTCAGTAAGAGAAGACGATATTATTACAGGTAATTCAGATTCACCATGTAAATAAGCGTATTCCAAATGGTTTGGAAGTGGCTTTAACTCTAATTTCGGAGGTTCTTCTATCGATGATTTATATCGATATCTGTCTTCTTCTTTTAGCATTTGAATTTCTTCTGTTGTTGGTTCATATCCATTAGCTATAAGTGTAGCTAACATTTCAGCTTCATCAATTGGTTCATTACCTTCTCCTAAAGAACATTCTCCTGTTCCTTGTAATTCTGGAAATTCTTCTAATAATTCTGCATGTGCATCTATAGTTTGAATATAATAACATGTATCATCTGCAGATTGTGGTTGTTGCATTGCTCTATCAACTGAAAAGGTAACACTCTCATCCTCTATACTTAGGGTCAGTTTCTTACCGAACACGTCTATCATTGCTTTAGCCGTGTTTAAGAATGGTCTTCCTAATATGAGAGGAACTTGAGAATCTTCTTCCATGTCCAGAACAACAAAATCTACTGGAAATACTAAAGTACCAACTTTAACTAGCATGTTCTCCATTATCCCTCTAGGATATTTTATTGATCTATCGGCTAGTTGTATGCTTATTCTAGTTGGTTTCAATTCTCCAAGGTCTAGTTTAGCGTATAGTGAATATGGCATTGGATTTATACTAGCACCTAAGTCTGCCAATGCTTCTATTGAACTAAGACTACCCAGAAAACATGGAATTGTGAAACTTCCTGGATCAGATAGTTTTTCTGGTATCTTATTCAACAGCACTGCTGAACAATTAGCATTCATAGTAACAGCCGAGAGTTCTTCCATTTTCTTTCTATTTGAGATTAGATCTTTCAAGAATTTAGCATATCTAGGCATTCCTGAAATCACATCAATGAAAGGAAGATTTACATTTATCTGTTTAAACATATCCAAGAATTTGGATTGCTCGGCTTCAAGTTTCTCTTTCTTCATTTTACTCGGGTAAGGAAGTGGTGGTTGGTATGGTTTAACATAAGGTTTATCCTTAATTGTGTTATCTTCATTAACCTTTTCAACTACCGGTTCTTTTTCCTTATCTTGATCAGGTTGTGGTTCTTGTGGAGTAGGAATAGCTTCATCAGAAGTTACAGGTATTTCAGGTGGTTTAAGTGTTGTACCACTTCTTGTGGTAATGGCTTTAGCTGTTTCATTCTGGGGGTTAGCATTTGTATCACTAGGTAGACTTCCCGGTTTTCTTTCACCTATTAACCTTGCTAGGTTACTTACTTCTTGTTCCAGATTTTGAATAGAAGCTTGTTGATTTCTAAATGCTTGAGCATTTTGTTCATTAGTTTGTTTTTGAGATGTGAAAAACTGCGTTTGAGTTTCAACTAGCTTCGTCATCATATCTTCTAAATTCGGCTTTTTTATCATCGGTTTGTTGTGGTGGTTTGTTTTGAAAATTAGGTCTTTGCTGATTGTAATTATTATTGGATACTTGTTGATTGCTAGGACCTTGTTGGTTGTTGTATGGAATATTTCGGTTATAGTTCTGATTTTGATTGTAAATAGGTCTTGGCGGTTGATAATTATTCTGATAATTATTTCCAGGCCTTTGGTTTATGAATGAAATATTCTCTCTTTGTTCCATTGTTAGTTCAATACTGAGACAATCTTTTGTCAAATGTGGTCCTCCACACTGCTCACAACTAATTCGTATTGAGTGAATATCCTTAGTCATCTTTTCCATTCGTCTCTCGACAGCATCTATCTTTACGGAAATGGAATCTAAGTCATGGCTAGAATCGGCTCTAGCTGCTTTAGATGATCTTACGATATCTTTTTCTTGGTGCCACTCGTGTGAGTGGGAAGCAGTGTTATCAATAATTTTGTAAGCATCAGTTTCGGTTTTCTTCATAATAGAACCACCAGCTGCTATATCTATGTCTTTCCTTGTAGTGATGTCGCATCCTTGGTAGAATATTTGTACTATTTGACAGGTATCTAAACCATGTTACGGACATCCTCTTAATAACTTTCCAAATCTTGTCCACTCCTCATATAGAGTTTCATTCGGTTTCTGTGCGAACATAACAATTTCTCCTTGAAGTCTTACGGCTTTAGATGCAGGAAAGAATTATTTAAGAAATTTTTCAACTAAAACGTCCCATGTATCAATCGCCCCTTCAGGTAACGATTCCAACCAATCTTTGGCTTCTCCCTTTAAAGTATAGGGAAATAACATGAGATATATCTGTTCATCCTCCACTTCTCTTATTTTAAATAGAGTGCAGATCCTATTAAAGGTACGAAGATGTTCATTTGGATCTTCCTTCGGCGCACCACTAAATTGGCATTGATTAGTCACCATGTGTAGAATTTGTCCTTTGATTTCATAATCTGGCGCATTAATGTCTGGATGAGTAATTGCGTGACCTTGGCCAGTGCGTTTAGCTCTCATTCGGTCTTCCATACTTAAAGGTTCTGTTACTTCCATAATTGAATTTGTTGAATCAGAATCACTAGAGGATTCTGATTTAATGGTTCGTTCCTCAACAATCTCTGTTTGAATGATTGGTGGTTCCGGAGGAAAATTTAATGGTTCAGAATCTACGAATCGTTCCTGAATATTCTCCGGATTCTCAATTGTGAGGTCGGGTTCAAAAAATGGATTATCGGAAATTTGAACTGGAGTACTTGGTCAACTGGATGACGATTCTAAAGAAAAATCAACGGTGGTAATATTTGCTAAATGTCTTGATCTAGTTACAGGTGGTGAACGTACAAAAGGTGGTGAACATCTTACTCGGTGCATTCACTGAATATCCTATTAGTTTTTAAAAGGAAAGAAAAATTATACTAAGTTATCCAATCAATAGACTTTTCTGATTTTGCCCACGTTTCGAATAGCCAAAAGATGCAGCAGAGGGGCAGGATTCGTTTGGTCTCAATATAATTGAGGACTGTTTGGCTCCAATAACCCGGTCCACGTACAAATTCAACTATTACTACGAACCAGAAAATTTTGATGTCTATCAATTTAACCACTTAAAATAAATTTTTGTAATTTTAAGAAATTTAGATAAGAAGTAGAATAAAAATCTATGTCCTAAAACTAGAATAGCGAGAAATAAGAAAGAAGAAGAGTTCGTCGAAAAAGAAAAATGGTTGAAAAATAAAAGGTGACGGAAAAATAAAAGAAACTTATAAAACTTAAAAACACATGACTAACCCAACCTTATCACTACAACTAACTTAAAATTATAATCGCAAATTGAGATTACTAATTGGAATGATAATTGATACATAGGTAAAAGTCGTCTAAAAATATTAAAGCTTACAAGAAAAACTAAATCCCAAATGGAAATAACTTAAAAAGAAACTAAAACTTAAAAAGGCGTCGCAAAATTCTAAAGCACCTAAATCTTAGTCTAAAGAAAAAGCACGTAAGGGATTTTACGGCAAAGCCTAAAAATCTAGAAGTAAAAATAACTATGGGAAAAACTAAGTTTAAAACTAAATATGAGCGGAAAATATAAATATTACGCTAAAACGATTAAAAAGGGACAAAATATAAAAATATACAAAAAGTTGTAAAAATTACAATTTTTATAAAAATATTATTTTTATATTATTTATTTTATAAAACTATTAATTTTACAATTTAATTAAACTAATTAAACTAAATAATACAAATAATAAATAAAACTAAATTAATATATTAATTAACTAAGAAACCCTAATTAGGGTTTTAATAATAATAATAATAATTAAAATATACTCCGTAATTAATGCAGTTGCAGTCTGGCGTGTCAGATGGGCTCATGCGATCGCATGAGTCCTAAACAATCCGGCCATGCGATCGCATGGGCTAGGGTTTCGGGCCACAGAGTGGGCTGCTACAGTACCGGACTCGAGTTTTAATTTTTTTTTTCTGTTTTTGCTGTAAAATATAAAATATATTTATTAATTAAATAAAACTTATATTTTTACAAACTAAAAAATATAGAAATAAAGAAACTTTATAAAACTTAAATATTTACCAAACTCTAAAAAAAAAAATATTTATATTTTTGTTTTTCTTTTAATATTTTTGAATATTTAAAACGTGTTTTTACAAAAGCATACTAAAAATAAAAATCTTTTTTTCCTATATATATTAGCGTTGCGCTTCCGGCTTTTAAGCTAGATTGAGTCCCCGGCAGCGGCGCCAAAAATAACTTGATGTGGTAGCGGAGTGTATATAAAATACTATTAAATTTTACAAGGAAATACTATTAAATACGATACAATTTTACACAAGATATTTATTTATTTATAGAATGGATATATACTTAAACCTTGCTACAACACTTATAGGCAGTGTACCTAATCGTACAGTAGTGTAGTTTTTAGTAAGTCCGGTTCGTTCCACAGGGAAAATCTTTAAACAAAGCTTAACGCTATATTAGTTTACTTTTATAAAAATACAAATATATATACAAGTAATATTATTATTATAAAGGGGGGTTTTTACCGTTTAATGACCGGTTTGTCGATTTTAAAACTTTAGTCGCAGTTAAAACCAAATGTAAAATATTAAAAATAAATACAAGACTTAAATTAAAGCGTAAAGTAAATAACGATAATGAAATTGCGAATAATAAAAGTGCGATAAAATAAAAATGCGATAATTAGAAGTGCAATTAAATATAAAATAAAGGAAATTAAATATGAAATAAAAGAATTATGCTTATTTAAACTTCCGTAATCATGATGTTTGACGTGTTGATTTTAGTTTTATGCCCATGGGTTAATTATCCTTTGTCCTGGATTATTTAATATGTCCGTCTGGTTTTTATCCATAAAAGTCCATCAGTCATAAATATAAAGTGCGAGTGTCCTCGTTAAATTATCCTTATACCCGAAGTTAAATATTCCAACTAATTGAGGACTTAAACTGTAACAAGATTTTAATACTTTGTTTAATAATTACACCAGGATGTCGACTGAGTGTAACCCAAGGTTTTAATATTTTGTTATCAATTATACCAAGGGTCCTTGTACATAATTTCACCCCTTTTTTAATTATTCTAGTGGCTATTAATCCATTCTCGTGTCCGGTTAAATGAACGATTATTCGTACATATAAATACCCTGCCCATCGTGTCCGATCGAGTGTAAATGGTTATTTATAGGGATGCCCAATTGTAAATCTTTATATTGACATTAACAAACTATAATTTAGTTAAACAAATATAAAGCCCATTAATAGCCCATAGTCTAATTTCCACAAGTGTCGTTCTTTTATCCAAACCCCAATTATAGTACAAAGCCCAATTACCCAATTTTAGTAATTAGCCCAACATCATGATTACTTCGGATTAAATAAGCATAATAATAACTTAGCTACGAGACATTAAATTAAAAAGGTTGAACATAACTTACAATGATTAAAAATAGCGTAGCGTTACACGGACAGAATTTCGACTTACACCCTTACAACATTCGCTAACATACCCTTATTATTAGAATTAAAATTAAAATTAAAATTAAAATTATAATATATATATATATATATATATATATATATATATATATATATATATATATATATATATATATATATATATATTACGTTTGTAAGATAGAGAGATAGGATGGATTTTACGTTCACCAAACTGCGAATTTATAGGCCTGTGAACTGAAAAAGGAGCTTATGCGATCGCATGAGCTTTGCTCTTCAAGGCCATGCGATCGCATGGCCAGCTGGGGAGGCTCACATTTGGTTGTTTTCTTCTGCCGACGGTTTTATAAATAAATATAATATATTAAATAATTATAAGAATTATTTAAATATTATATTATATTTATGTGCATAGTTGACTTGTAATTTTTAGTCCGTTGCGTCGAGCGTTGAGAGTTGACTCTGGTCCCTGTTCCAGATTTTCGAACGTCCTTGCGTACAATTTAATATCTTGTACTTTTTGTTTTGAATCTTGTACTCTTGTAATTTTGAGACGTTTCTTATCAATAATTGGAACCTCATTGATTGTATTTTGTACTTTTGAGCTTTTAGGTCGTTTGCGTCTTCAATTTGTCGAATCTGTCTTTTGTCTTCACCTTTTATTATTTAAACGAATATTACTTGTAAATAGAACAATTGCAACTAAAATCTTGTCTTTCTTGAGGAATAATGCTATGAATTATATGTTCGTTTTTAGCATTATCAGGAACCCGAATACCACTGCGTTGAACACAACCTTTCCTCCTAACCTTTATAATCAAGCCGGTGGCAGTTCCCAATCACAGTTTCCACAAAATACCTATCAAAACTATCAAATGCCATTTCCGTTTAACCAGACTTTTCCTAATCAAATGATGTACCCATTTCAAGTCCCTGAGACAAGAAGGAAGTGTACCTATAAACAGTTTATGGACTGCAAACCTCCTGAATACAGTGGTCACACAAACCCAACGATGACCCTAAATTGGCTAAGAGAAGTAGAGAGAGAATTGGAAGCATGTTTTTGTGAGCCTGAATCTATGGTACTGTTTGCTAGTAGGCTTCTCAAAGGTGAAGCAATGGAGTGGTGGGATTCTATTACTGCATATTTACCCAAAGAATAGATCAGTCAGATAACTTGGGAACAGTTTGTTGCTAAGGTTCGTGAGCAGTATTGTTCTGAGTATGAGATGGAAAGATTGAAAACTGAGTTTCTGAGTATGAAAATGACCAAAAACATGACGATTGATGAGGTTTTCAGAGATTTTACATCGAAGTTAAGGTTTGTTCAACAGTGGGTACCGACTGAAAAGGATAAGATTCAGCATTTTATGCGGGTGATTAAGCCAGAATATAGAACAGTTGCAAGATTTGCAACCACATTGGCACAGGCTCATGAGATGGCGAAGATTACTGAAGGTGATATCATGGCAGCGAAAAGAGAAAGTTCGAAAAGTGGATCTTTTGGAGGAAAATCAGAAAGTCAATCGGGTGGTCAGTATGTTCAGCAATCAAGTAAGCAATCAGGATTCCGTGCTAAGAAGTCAGGTGGGTTTAAATAGAAAAGTAAGTCTGGTATTAGTGGATCAGGTTCAAGTCAGTCTGGGTGGTGTAATGTTTGCAAGTCGACCCATGTCGGTCCGTGTTCTCCAATGACCCGGAGATGTTTGAAATGTGGAGTGTTAGGTCATGAATCAACTACTTGTTCTTTTAAGTCTAATGTTTGTTAAAGTTGCCATCAAGAGGGGCATAGATCTGCAAATTGTCCATCTGCGTCGAGAGTCGGTTCTGGGGCAGGGTCAGGGGCGTGGTCAGTTACTTCCGGGGGATCTTCTGCTTCTACTGTCGGGCAGAAGAGAAAGAATCCTCCAACAGCAGAGGCAAGGGCATTTCAGATGACGGTAGACGCTGCAACCGCTACCGATGACGTCATTACCGGTATGTTCTTGGTTAATTCCTTGCCAGCTCGTGTGTTGTTTGATTCAGGAGCGAATCATTCTTTTATGTCCTTAGGCTTTTGTGATAAGTTGAAGTTGCCTGTTAGGATGTGTCATAACCCGTCCTTAACCATAAGAACGCGTTAGATAACGTATGATTTCATTGCGAGGTATTGACCTCTATATGAGACATTTTTGAAAGAAAACTGCATATATTATACATTACAAACCATAACCATTATTTTTGTTACAAGCTTAAGACAATAAAAAGAAGATTAACGTTTAGCGATAATCTTCGACTTACAAACTTTACAAATGATGACAACAACACGGTTTCTAGCATATTTTACAATACAACATCTTGGATATGCAGTTTTATTTTTGACACAAACATGCGTACGCAAGATCCTGGTTAGATCCAACATGATGCAGCGGAAGCTTTAGAAATCACCTGAGAATAGACATGTTTTAAAAAGGTCAACATAAAGTTGGTGAGATATAGGTTTAATGCCGGCAGCAATATATATATAGACCACAAGATTTCGTATATAAACAGTTTAATAAAAGTATTCTAAGTGGTTGAGCACTTGGTAACCATACTTAACATTTTCACGTCGCATATTCCCTTTAATATGAAATCTTACTACACCGTACCAAGTGTAGTCACAAAACGAAGTACTGTGCAACCGTTGAATACTGGTCGTCCAGTCCGGTTAGGGTTGTCAGGCCCGATAGATCTATCAACAGGATTCGCGTTTACAATACCGCTGTAAATATTAGTTACCAAGCTACAGGGAAGTATGCCAGTGGTACAACTCAACGTAGAATATATTTTTCAGTTACTTGTGTCCATATCGTAAAACATAAAATACATGTATTCTCATCCCGAAATATTTAGAGTTTAAAAGTGGGACTATATACTCACTCTTGTCTTGATGATATATATAATTTGACTCGGTCTTCCGGTTGATATCACGAACCTATCCATATATAATATATCAATATGTTTTCATTTTAAAACAAACGTTATATATATATATACTTGTTATACTTTTAATACTTTGAATATTTCCTTAGTCCGAAGTTAGCTGTCCGAGGTTAGCAATTCAATTTTTAATGGTTCATTTTTTTTAGATGTTTAATATACTCGCAATAAATAAAACCCCCAACGAAATAAATAAAACCCCAACGTATATGTATTGGTCGAGATTAATCTTGACCCATGGTACCGGTGTTGTCAAATGACGTGTTGCGTACATAAAGTACCGGTGTTGTCAAATGACGTGTTGCGTACAATCATGGGATCTTATGATTAATCTTCTCGTGTTGCTTACGGGTGATCCTGAACCATATGAAATTGAATTATGAGTACATATATATAAAATATCATGTTATCTTAGAAGTATGTGATTTTATGTAAATTTTTCCAATGAATCCCGAAGTTGAAAATGTCTAGGATAGCCAATTTTGTTTCGGTCATAGTTTCTTCGTTACAAGTCCGTTTTCGTTGATTCAAATTGCCATCTTCTTGGATCGAGTTCTTCTTTAAGACTATGAACTGTAAATACCTTGGTTTGTATTCAAAATCATACGGCATAAGTGAAAGTTTAGTGAAACATATGAAGTTAAACATTTTTGTTACAACAAAATCATTTAATGACCATTTTTCCAAAAATACTTATACTTTGAAAAACCAAGTTTTACCTTGTTAAATTAACATATAAATAAGTTATGTTACATGTCTTGAAGTATTTTAAAAGTTAAGTTAGAAGGATCTATTTAGTTTGCAACAAGTTTGAAAACATTCAAACTATGTTCTTGTTGTTAAACTTTTGTACCACAAAATAAGATAGCTATATATATATGAATTGAATAAGGTTATGAACATAGATTCTACCTCAAGTTCCTTGGATAAGTTTGCTGTAAAAGAGGAGTAAGAAGCTAGAATCAAAAGGGTGATAGAAGTGGATGAAAGATTGGAAGTAAGTTGGTGTTCTTGGAGGGTTTTCTTGAAATGTTTTTGTATGGTTTTCTTATGGTGTTTTAGTATGGTTTTTGAAGCTAGATCTTTATGGAATTTTGCTGGGTTGTTATGGAGTTTAGAGAGTAAGAAAGAGTGTGTGTTTTAGCTAGGAAATTGAAGTAGTAAATGAAGCAAAATGATCATGTATATATACACCCTAAAAACGTGTTTTATGAGGTATATGGACAAAAATTCCAAGCTATCATTTTATGTATCTAGTCCTAATTGCTTCCAAATTCAATTACCTAGCCCTCATGGCATGAATAATGGCTGGTTAGGTGGTGATTTTGATGTGTATTTACTATTAGTAAATACGTATAGGAGCTTGGTATGATACGAGTACAAATACTCTAGGTATACGTATAGAAATTTTGTGAAAAATGGAATGAGGATTCAAATATAGCTATCTTTTGTGAATATACTTATATGGTTTTATGTATTTAAGTCTTTAAAAGTGATTAAATACATTACTTATACAATATATGTATAAACATTATATGTCTTAAGTATTTATGTCAAATAACGTTACGTATAGTTATCGTTTTGAAAACTTAAGTTAGTAGTTTCAAAATACACATATAACTTGTTGTTATTAATACAAAATGAGATATTAAAACATTTATTAATCATGTTAAATATGTATATATACATTTATATACACAAACGTATAATTATCATATATTGTATAGTTCGTGATATCATCGGTCAAACTAGACGGTCAAACGTTGTGTAAAACTCTTTTCGGAAATATAAATCTCGACAATTTGGATTGCTTATCATGTTGGCAAGGTTTAATTTATGTAAATATCAATCTTATAAGTATAGAACGATCGAAAAAGTGCGGGTCGTTACATTACCTCCCCGTTAAATAAATTTCGTCCCGAAATTTTAAAATTGTACCTATTTTGCGTTATCGAGAAACAAGTGTGGATACTTTTGTTTCATTTGATCCTCTCGTTCCCACGTAAACTCGGGACCTCTTCTAGCATTCCAACGAACCTTAACAATCGGTATATTGCTCTGTTTGAGCTGTTTAACTTCACGGTCCATGATTTCAATTGGTTCTTCGACGAATTGTAGTTTCTCGTCGACATGGATTTCTTCAAGAGGAATGGTGAGGTCTTCCTTTGCAAGACACTTCTTAAGGTTCGAGACGTGAAAGGTATTATGTACTCCGGCGAGTTGTTGCGGTAACTCGAGTCGATAAGCTACCGGTCCAATGCGTTCGATGATCTTAAACGGGCCTACGTACCTTGGGTTCAGTTTACCCCTTTTTCCAAAACGTATCACACCTTTCCAAGGTGACACCTTTAGCATAACCATGTCCCCGACCTGAAACTCTAATGGTTTCCTTCGGACATCGGCGTAGCTCTTTTGGCGACTGCGGGCTGTTTTTAATCTCTCCTTGATTTGCACTATCTTCTCAGTCGTTTCATGTATGATCTCGGGACCAGTTAATTGTCGATCTCCTACTTCATTCCAACAGATAGGAGATCTACACTTCCTTCCATACAATGCTTCGAATGGCGCAGCTCCAATGCTCGCATGATAACTATTATTATACGAGAATTCTGCTAACGGTAGATATTTATCCCATCCGTTTCCAAAATCGATCACACATGCCCTGAGCATGTCTTCAAGAGTCTGAATTGTTCTTTCACTCTGCCCGTCGGTCTGCGGATGATATGCGGTACTCATATCCAAACGAGTTCCTAGTGCCTCCTGTAGTGATTGCCAAAACTTTGAGGTAAATCTACTATCACGATCGGATATAATGGAAATAGGTATTCCATGCCTTGAAACAACTTCCTTTATATACAATCGTAATAGTTTCTCCATTCTATCTGTTTCCTTTATAGGCAAGAAATGTGCAGACTTGGTGAGACGATCAACAATCACCCAAATGGTGTCGTATCCCCAGGCAGTCTTTGGTAACTTCGTGATGAAATCCATGGTAATACCATCCCATTTCCATTCTGGGATTTCTGGTTGTTGAAGTAACCCTGACGGCTTTTGATGTTCTGCTTTGACTTTGGAACAAGTCAAACATTCCCCAACATATGTTGCAACGTCGGTCTTTAAGTTAGGCCACCAATAACGTGTCTTAAGATCTTGATACATCTTTCCAACTCCAGGATGTATCGAGTATCTTGTCTTATGTGCCTCGTTCAATATCAACTTCCTTAATCCACCCAACTTCGGTACCCAAATACGGTTTGCAAAATATCGAATTCCATCTTCCCGTATAACGAGTTGCTTCTCATACTTTTTCATTATTTCATTTCCTATATTTTCTTTAGTAAGTGCTTCTCGTTGAACTTCTTTGATTTGTGAGTTGAGATTCATGCGAATTTTTATGTTCATCGCTCGTACTCGAATTGGTTCTCGTTCCTTTCTGCTTAGTGCGTCAGCCACCACATTCGCTTTCCCGGGATGATAACGAATTTCACAATCATAGTCGTTTATTAACTCGACCCACCTACGTTGCCTCATGTTCAATTGTTTCTGATCAAAAATATGTTGAAGGCTTTTATGATCAGTAAACACAGTGAATTTAACCCCATACAAGTAGTGTCTCCACATCTTCAATGCAAACACGACTGCTCCCAATTCTAGATCATGCGTCGTATAATTTCGCTCGTGAATCTTCAATTGTCGGGATGCAAATGCAATAACTTTCTTCCGTTGCATAAGAACACAACCAAAACCTTGTCGCGAAGCGTCACAATATATTTCAAAATCATCGTTCCCTTCTGGTAACGATAATATAGGCGCCGTAGTTAACTTCTTCTTCAGTATTTGAAATGCGTTCTCCTGCTCCGAGGTCCATTCATATTTCTTCCCTTTTTGCGTTAATGCTGTCAACGGCTTAGCTATTCGGGAAAAATCTTGAATAAACCTTCTATAATAACCGGCTAAACCCAAAAATTGGCGTATCTGTGTTGGTGTCTTAGGAGTCTCCCATTTTTCAATAGCTTCAGTTTTTGCTGGATCAACCTGAATTCCTTCGCTATTAACAACATGGCCAAGAAATTGCACTTCTTTCAACCAAAAAGCACACTTAGAAAATTTAGCATATAGCTGTTCTTTTCTTAACAACTCCAATATCAACCTTAAATGCTCTTCATGCTCTTGCTCACTCTTGGAATAGATAAGAATATCATCAATGAAAACGATAACAAACTTATCTAAATACGGACTACAAACTCGATTCATGAGGTCCATGAATACAGCTGGCGCATTTGTCAATCCAAACGGCATGACCAAAAATTCGTAATGACCATAACGTGTCCGAAAAGCAGTTTTCGGAATGTCCTCTTCTTTGACGCGAAGTTGATGATAACCCGATCTTAGATCGATTTTCGAATAAACACATGATCCTTGCAATTGATCAAATAAGTCATCAATTCTCGGTAGTGGATACCGATTCTTGATAGTTAACTTATTTAATTCACGATAATCTATACACATCCTAAAAGATCCATCTTTCTTCTTAACAAACAAAATTGGAGCTCCCCACGGTGAAGTACTTGGTCGTATAAATCCACGATCCAGTAATTCTTTTAACTGACTTTGAAGTTCTTTTAACTCGGACGGTGCAAGTCTATATGGAGCACGAGCCACTGGTGCAGCTCCTGGTACTAAATCTATTTGAAATTCTACCGATCTAAATGGAGGTAATCCCGGCAATTCTTCCGGAAAAACTTCAGGAAAATCTCTTGCCACAGGCACGTCGTTGATACACTTTTCTTTCTTTTCGACCTTATTAACATGTGCTAAAATAGCGTAACATCCCTTTTCTAAACACTTCTTGGCTTTCAAACAGCTAATGAGTTTTAGTTTTGAATTACCCTTCTCTCCATAAATCATCACCGGTATTTTATCCTTACCAGGAATACGAATTGCCTTCTTAGCACAAACAACTTCCGCTCCTATTTTGGACATCCAGTCCATGCCGACTATTACATCAAAACCTCCTAATTCTACGGGTATTAAGTCGATTTTAAACGTTTCTCCGGCTAGATTTATTTCACAATCACGACAAATTTTATCGGCTTTAATTAGTTTACCATTAGCTAACTCAATCAAGTACTTAGCATCTAGAGGTAATGATGAACAATTCAATTTAGTGTAAAAATTTCTACACACGTAACTTCTATCGGCGCCAGTATCAAATAAAATAGATGCTGATAAGTTATTAATGGTAAACGTACCCGTAACAAGTTCCGGGTCTTCACGTGCCTCTCTAGCATTAATAACAAACGCTCTTCCACGTGCAGGTTCGCCATTCTGATTCGGGCACTGGCTCTTATAGTGACCTTGTTTTCCACACCCAAAACAAGTAATGTTAGCCAAAGCAGTTCTATTTGCGTTGGTGGCAGGAGTCTTGTTACCATTTGCATTTGTAACGAGAGCCTTACAATATTCAGCAAGATGTCCCTGTCGATTGCATTTGGTGCACAACACACTACAGTAACCAAAGTGATGTTTGTGACAACGGTTGCATAAAGGACTTTGTCCTTTGTAACCAAAGCCTGAACCGCTACCCGCACCTTTCGGGGTTTCTGATTTCTTAAAAGATTGTTGTTGGTAACCTCGATCATAATTTCCGTTCCACTTTCTTTTGTTGCTCGATACCTTCACATCAGCAGTGAATGCTTTCTTATCCAAGATGACTTGATCCATTAGCTCGTTCGCCATGGTTATAGCTTCATGAATTGTCTTAGGCTTCGACGCCGTAACGTTTGCCTTGACCTTTCTGGGCAAACCACCTTTGTACATTTCAATCTTCCGTGCTTCGGTTGGAACCAATTCAGGACATAGTAAAACCAATTCCATGAATCGCTGATTGTAGTTGGTGATTTCAGTACCAACCACCTTCAAACTTCGTAACTCATCTTCTAACTTAATAACCTCATTCCTTGGACAATACTCGGTGATTATCATTGCTTTGAATTCTTCCCATGGAGTATCATAAGCTACATCTCCTCCTACCGCCTTCACATAATTCTTCCACCATGTGAGTGCACTATCTTGTAAAGTGCACGATGCAAACTTGGTCATGTCTTTTTCATCACAACCACTGATTTTAAACACCGTCTCCATCTTTTCTATCCATCGGGTTAAACCGATCGGTCCTTCCGTTCCACTGAATGATGAAGGTTTGCAAGCTTGGAAAGTCTTGTAAGTACATCCTACACGAGGATTTGGGTTAACTGCAGCAGCTCTTGCAGCCTCAACCCATAACATTCTGTCGTTCACTCGCTGGTTGATGAGTTCCTCGAGTTCTTGTTCCGTCATTCGATTCAATCGCGCCATTTCCTAATGAAAGAAAATAATTATTCACATGGAATATTATAGATGTAGTGTGTATTTATAGTACATTTATAGCTTGTTAATAATATGAACCAGGTATTATTATAAAAGCCTTTTCTTCTTATTAGCGTTTTATAATTATATCTAGGGTAGTACCTACCCGTTAATGTTCATACTTAATAGCTTAGTACAGAACCAATTACTACAATCTAAATAATACTTAACCATGGAGAATTATTGCATTTCATACTTCGCTATTTTACATATGCTTATCTTACATCGAACATTAAACAAACCACACTAATAATATTATACAAAACATTATTTGATTCCATGGCTTAATACGGCAGTGCATCGTTCGGTCTATTTTCTAGGGCGTTTAGTTCCAATGAATGGCCTAACGCTTATCCTAGCTGTCTGCCTACGTTTTGGCTGAGGAGCCGAAGAACTAGATGCGGGGATAGCACTAATAGGAATAGCGGGAATAGGGGTGGTAGTGTTGAGTGGAATTGGTGCCACGTCATTCTCACTAAGTTCGGGATTTGAATTTTCTAATTCATTCGCTTTTCGTTTCTTTCCTTGATCGAATTTTTCTTTCGTAATTTCTAGTATTTCTTCCTCGGGTTCACTTTCCGATTTTTCTATAGTTGGTTCATCCGGAAATTGTGAGTCTTCCCCAAAAATACCACTTTCGTCATCGGATATGTTAATGACTGAAACACAATCTGAAGGTTCTGATTCGGAGTCGCTGAATGTGATAATAAGTTTCGAGCCCGACATCTATCACATAACAACTAACCCATTAGTACTTACATAATATTTACATATAAATTTTTAACCAACAGTGATAAGCAATGGTTTTTAAAATCAGACCCGGTCAAAGTCCAGACTTTACTAATGTATCCTAACGACTTCTTGGTTAGACACACTAATGCAAACCTGGTTCGCTAAGACCAACGCTCTGATACCACATGTCATAACCCGTCCTTAACCATAAGAACGCGTTAGATAACGTATGATTTCATTGCGAGGTATTGACCTCTATATGAGACATTTTTGAAAGAAAACTGCATATATTATACATTACAAACCATAACCATTATTTTTGTTACAAGCTTAAGACAATAAAAAGAAGATTAACGTTTAGCGATAATCTTCGACTTACAAACTTTACAAATGATGACAACAACACGGTTTCTAGCATATTTTACAATACAACATCTTGGATATGCAGTTTTATTTTTGACACAAACATGCGTACGCAAGATCCTGGTTAGATCCAACATGATGCAGCGGAAGCTTTAGAAATCACCTGAGAATAGACATGTTTTAAAAAGGTCAACATAAAGTTGGTGAGATATAGGTTTAATGCCGGCAGCAATATATATATAGACCACAAGATTTCGTATATAAACAGTTTAATAAAAGTATTCTAAGTGGTTGAGCACTTGGTAACCATACTTAACATTTTCACGTCGCATATTCCCTTTAATATGAAATCTTACTACACCGTACCAAGTGTAGTCACAAAACGAAGTACTGTGCAACCGTTGAATACTGGTCGTCCAGTCCGGTTAGGGTTGTCAGGCCCGATAGATCTATCAACAGGATTCGCGTTTACAATACCGCTGTAAATATTAGTTACCAAGCTACAGGGAAGTATGCCAGTGGTACAACTCAACGTAGAATATATTTTTCAGTTACTTGTGTCCATATCGTAAAACATAAAATACATGTATTCTCATCCCGAAATATTTAGAGTTTAAAAGTGGGACTATATACTCACTCTTGTCTTGATGATATATATAATTTGACTCGGTCTTCCGGTTGATATCACGAACCTATCCATATATAATATATCAATATGTTTTCATTTTAAAACAAACGTTATATATATATATACTTGTTATACTTTTAATACTTTGAATATTTCCTTAGTCCGAAGTTAGCTGTCCGAGGTTAGCAATTCAATTTTTAATGGTTCATTTTTTTAGATGTTTAATATACCCGCAATAAATAAAACCCCCAACGAAATAAATAAAACCCCAACGTATATGTATTGGTCGAGATTAATCTTGACCCATGGTACCGGTGTTGTCAAATGACGTGTTGCGTACATAAAGTACCGGTGTTGTCAAATGACGTGTTGCGTACAATCATGGGATCTTATGATTAATCTTCTCGTGTTGCTTACGGGTGATCCTGAACCATATGAAATTGAATTATGAGTACATATATATAAAATATCATGTTATCTTAGAAGTATGTGATTTTATGTAAATTTTTCCAATGAATCCCGAAGTTGAAAATGTCTAGGATAGCCAATTTTGTTTCGGTCATAGTTTCTTCGTTACAAGTCCGTTTTCGTTGATTCAAATTGCCATCTTCTTGGATCGAGTTCTTCTTTAAGACTATGAACTGTAAATACCTTGGTTTGTATTCAAAATCATACGGCATAAGTGAAAGTTTAGTGAAACATATGAAGTTAAACATTTTTGTTACAACAAAATCATTTAATGACCATTTTTCCAAAAATACTTATACTTTGAAAAACCAAGTTTTACCTTGTTAAATTAACATATAAATAAGTTATGTTACATGTCTTGAAGTATTTTAAAAGTTAAGTTAGAAGGATCTATTTAGTTTGCAACAAGTTTGAAAACATTCAAACTATGTTCTTGTTGTTAAACTTTTGTACCACAAAATAAGATAGCTATATATATATGAATTGAATAAGGTTATGAACATAGATTCTACCTCAAGTTCCTTGGATAAGTTTGCTGTAAAAGAGGAGTAAGAAGCTAGAATCAAAAGGGTGATAGAAGTGGATGAAAGATTGGAAGTAAGTTGGTGTTCTTGGAGGGTTTTCTTGAAATGTTTTTGTATGGTTTTCTTATGGTGTTTTAGTATGGTTTTTGAAGCTAGATCTTTATGGAATTTTGCTGGGTTGTTATGGAGTTTAGAGAGTAAGAAAGAGTGTGTGTTTTAGCTAGGAAATTGAAGTAGTAAATGAAGCAAAATGATCATGTATATATACACCCTAAAAACGTGTTTTATGAGGTATATGGACAAAAATTCCAAGCTATCATTTTATGTATCTAGTCCTAATTGCTTCCAAATTCAATTACCTAGCCCTCATGGCATGAATAATGGCTGGTTAGGTGGTGATTTTGATGTGTATTTACTATTAGTAAATACGTATAGGAGCTTGGTATGATACGAGTACAAATACTCTAGGTATACGTATAGAAATTTTGTGAAAAATGGAATGAGGATTCAAATATAGCTATCTTTTGTGAATATACTTATATGGTTTTATGTATTTAAGTCTTTAAAAGTGATTAAATACATTACTTATACAATATATGTATAAACATTATATGTCTTAAGTATTTATGTCAAATAACGTTACGTATAGTTATCGTTTTGAAAACTTAAGTTAGTAGTTTCAAAATACACATATAACTTGTTGTTATTAATACAAAATGAGATATTAAAACATTTATTAATCATGTTAAATATGTATATATACATTTATATACACAAACATATAATTATCATATATTGTATAGTTCGTGATATCATCGGTCAAACTAGACGGTCAAACGTTGTGTAAAACTCTTTTCGGAAATATAAATCTCGACAATTTGGATTGCTTATCATGTTGGCAAGGTTTAATTTATGTAAATATCAATCTTATAAGTATAGAACGATCGAAAAAGTGCGGGTCGTTACAGGATGTTAGATGAGCCTTTGGGAATAGAAGTAGCTGGTGGTAAAATGGTTCAATGTACATCATCTGTGTCTGGAATTACCATCGAAATTGACGGCCTTTCCTTCCCTTTAACTTGTTTGTTGATGCCTATACCTAACATTGATGTAGTCATAGGTATGAATTGGTTAAGAGCTAATAGGGCTAATATTAAGTGTGATAAGAAGATGATTTCTTTCCATTTGGTCGATGGATCCCGAGTGATAGCTAGGGGAGAGCGCAGTGGATTTAACTTCCCTATGGTTTCTCTAATGAAAGCTCAGAAGGCAATAACGAAAGGGTGTGATTCATTCTTGTCATAACCCGACCTTAACCATAAGGACGAATACAATAACATATGATTTCATCGCGAGGTATTGACCTCTATATGCGACATTTTTCAAAAACTGCATTTGTTTTTACAATACAAACCATAGCTTTTATTACAAATACAAGGTTTAAACAACTTAATAAGGATTATCGTTTAGCGATAATCTTAGACTTACAAACTTTACATGTGATAATAACAATACGACCTCCAACATATTTTACATTACAAATCCTCCGATATGCAGTTTTATTTTTGACACAAATATGCATACTCAAGATCTTGCTTAAATTCAACATGTTGCAGCGGAAGCTTTTAGTTATCACTTGAGAATAAACATGCTTAAAACGTCAACATAAAGTTGGTGAGATATAGGTTTAATGCCGGCAGCAATATATATATATATAGACCACAAGATTTCATATATAAACATTTTAATAAAAATATTCTAAGTGGTTGAGCACTTGGTAACCATACTTAGCATTTAATCACGTCGCATATTCCCTTTATTATGAAATCTTACTACACCGTACCAAGTGTAGTCACGAAACGAAGTACTGTGCAACCGTTGAATACTGGTCGTCCAGTCTGGTTGGGGTTGTCAGGCCCGATAGATCTATCAACAGGATTCGCGTTTACAATACCGCTGTAAATAGTAGTTACCAAGCTACAGGGAAGTATGCCAGTGGTACAACTCAACGTAGAATATATTTTTCAGTTACTTGTGTCCATATCGTAAAACATAAAATACATGTATTCTCATCCCGAAATATTTAGAGTTTAAAAGTGGGACTATATACTCACTTTTGCCTTGAAGATATATATATTTTGACTTGGTCTCCGGTTGATATCACGAACCTATCCATATATAATATATCAATATATTTTCATTTTAAACAATCGTCACGTATATATACTTATAATACTTTTAATGTCTTCTTAGTCCGTAGTTAGCAATTCAATTTTAATGGTTCATATTTAGGTGTTCAATAAATAAATAAAACCCCCATCGAAATAAATAAAACCCCCATCGAAATAAATAAAACCCCCATCGTATTTGTATTGGTCGGGATTAATCTTGACCCATGGTACCTATATTGTCAAGAAGACGTATTGCGTACAATCATGGAATCTTATGATTAATCTTCTCGTATAGTTTATGGGTGATCTTGAAATATATAAAATTAAATTATGAGTACATATATATAAAATATCATGTTATTTTAGAAAGATGTGATTTATTTAATTTTTCTCCAATTATTTTCGTGGCTAAACTAGTTTTGGATATCCGATCTTGTTTTAGTCATAGTTTCTTCGTTACAACTCCGTTTTCGTTGGTTCAACTTGCCACTTCCTTGGATCGAGTCCTTCTTTAAGAATATGAACTGTAAATACCTTAGTTTGTATTCGAAATCACAGGTCATAGGTCAAACTTTGGTGAAACTTATGAAGTTGATCATTTTCCATCATGTAAACAACCTTAAATGATTATTTTTCTAAAAATACTTATACTTTGAGTTAAATCATGAAATTTTTATGTGTTAACATATTCATAGTAAATATCAATTTTCCAGAAAATAAGCCTCCAATTCAAAGTTCAAGATGGTTTATAATTATCCAACCCAAAACAGCCCCCGGTTGCACTCCGACGACGTAAATTCAGTTTTTAAGGTGTTCTTTGAAAAACCAAGTTTTACCTTGTTAAGTTAGCATATCCTTATGATATATTACAGGTCTTGAAGTATTTTAAAAGTTAAGTTAGAAGGATCTATTTAGTTTGCAAACAAGTTTGAAAACATTCAAACTATGTTCTTGTTGTTAAAATTTTATACCATATAAATAAGATAACTATATATATATGAATCGAATAAGGTTATGAACAAAGTTACTACCTCAAGTTACTTGGACAAGGTTGCTGTAAAAGAGAAGTAAAAACCTAGAATCAAAAGAGTGGTGGAGTTGGATGAAAGATTGGAAGTAAACTTGTGTTCTTGGAAGGATTCTTGAAGTGTTTTTGTAAGGGTTTTCTTTTGGTGATTAAGTGATGTTTTTGAAACTAGATCTTCATGGTTGTGAGCTGAGATGGTTAAGGGGTTTAAGGCTTCTAAGTATGTGTGTGTTTTGGCTAGAGAATTGAAGTAAAAATGAATCAAGAATGGAGTACTCCTAGCCCATTAAAAACGTGAATGGGGGGGGGGGGGAGACAAAGACAATTTTCAAGCTTGTAATCTTGTTAATTAGTCATACAATCATACAAAAGTAATTACCTCTACCTTAGGGCAGTAACAAGGGCTAGTTAGGTGGTGATTTGATGTGTATATACCAATAGTAAATACATATAGAAGTTAGGTATGATACGAGTACATATACTCTAGATATACGTATAGAAATCTTGTGAAAACGGAACGAGGATTCAAATATAGTTATCTTTTGTGAATATACTTATATTGTTTTATGTATTTAAGTCCTTAAAAAGTGATTAAATACATTACATATACGATATATGTATAAACATTATAGGTTATAAGTATTTATATCAAAAAAACGTTACTTAAAGTTATCGTTTTGAAAACTTAAGTTAGTAGTTTCAAAATATACTTATAACTTATTGTTATTAATACAAAATGAGATATTAAAACATCCTTAGATCATGTTAAATATGTATATATACACATATATACACAAACTTATAATTATCATATGTTATATAGTTCGTGATATCATCGGTCAAACTAGACGGTCAAACGTTGTGTAAATCTCTTTTCAAAAACATAAGTCTCAACAATTTGGGTTGCTTATCATGTTGGTAAGGTTTAATTTATGTAAATATTAATCTTATAAGTATAAATCGATCGAAAAAGTCCGGGTCATTACAGTACCTACCCGTTAAATAAATTTCGTCCCGAAATTTTAAAATCGTACCTATTTTGCGTCATCGGGAAACAAATGCGGGTATTTTTGTTTCATTTGATCCTCTCGCTCCCAAGTAAACTCGGGACCTCTTCGTGCATTCCAATGAACTTTAACGATCGGTATGTTGCTCTGCTTGAGCCGTTTAACTTCACGGTCCATGATCTCGATTGGTTCTTCTATGAATTGTAGTTTCTCGTCAACTTGAATTTCTTCAAGAGGAATGGTGAGGTCTTCCTTTGCAAGACACTTTTTAAGGTTCGAGACGCGAAATGTATTATGTACTCCGGCGAGTTGTTGCGGTAACTCAAGTCGATAAGCTACCGGTCCGATGCGTTCGATAATTTTGAACGGGCCTACATACCTTGGGTTTAGTTTACCCCTTTTTCCAAAACGTATTACACCTTTCCAAGGTGACACCTTTAACATAACCATGTCACCGATCTGAAACTCTAATGGTTTCCTTCGGACATCGGCGTAGCTCTTTTGGCGACTACGGGCTGTTTTCAATTTCTCCTTGATTTGCACTATCTTCTCAGTAGTTTCATGGATGATCTCGGGTCCAGTTAATTGTCGATCTCCTACTTCGTTCCAACAGATAGGGGATCTACACTTCCTTCCATACAGTGCTTCAAATGGTGCAGCTTTAATGCTCGCATGATAACTATTATTATACGAGAATTCTGCTAATGGTAGATATTTATCCCATCCGTTTCCAAAATCGATCACACATGCCCTAAGCATGTCTTCAAGAGTCTGAATTGTTCTTTCACTCTGCCCGTCAGTTTGCGGATGATATGCGGTACTCATATCCAAACGAGTTCCTAGGGCCTCCTGTAGTGATTGCCAGAACTTTGATGTAAATCTACTATCACGATCGGATATAATGGAAATAGGTATTCCATGCCTTGAAACAATTTCCTTTATGTATAATCGTAATAGTTTCTCCATTCTATCCGTTTCCTTTATAGGCAAGAAATGTGCAGATTTGGTGAGACGATCAACTATTACCCAAATGGTGTCATAACCCCAGGCAGTCTTAGGTAATTTTGTGATGAAATCCATGGTAATACCATCCCATTTCCATTTTGGGATTTCTGGTTGTTGAAGTAATCCTGACGGCTTCTGGTGTTCTACTTTGACTTTGGAACAAGTTAAACATTCCCTAACATATGTTGCAACGTCTGTCTTCAAATTAGGCCACCAATAATGCGTCTTAAGATCTTGATACATCTTTCCAACTCCAGGATGTATCGAGTATCTTGTCTTATGTGCCTCATTCAATATTAACTTCCTTAATCCACCCAACTTTGGTACCCAAATACGGTTTGCAAAATATCGAATTCCATCTTCCCGCATAATGAGTTGTTTCCCATACTTCTTCATTATTTCATTTCGTATGTTTTCTTTAGTAAGAGCTTCTCGTTGAGCCTCTTTGATTTGTGAGTTGAGATTCATGCGAATTTTTATGTTCATTGCTCGTACTCAAATTGGTTCTCGTTCCTTTCTACTTAAAGCGTCGGCCACTACATTCGCTTTTCCGGGATGATAGCGAATCTCACAATCGTAGTCGTTTATCAACTCGACCCACCTACGTTGCCTCATGTTCAGCTGTTTCTGATCGAAAATATGTTGAAGACTTTTATGATCAGTAAACACAGTGCATCTAACCCCATATAAGTAGTGTCTCCATATCTTCAACGCAAACACGACTGCTCCCAGTTCTAGATCATGCGTCGTATAATTCCGCTCGTGAATCTTCAATTGTCGGGATGCGTATGCAATAACTTTCTTTCATTGCATAAAAACACAACCAAAACCTTGTCGCGAAGCGTCACAATATATTTCAAAATCATCGTTCCCTTCAGGTAACGATAAAATAGGCGCCGTAGTTAACTTCTTCTTCAGTAATTGAAATACGTTCTCCTGCTCCGAGGTCCATTCGTATTTCTTCCCTTTTTGCGTTAATGCTGTCAACGGCTTAGCTATTCAGGAAAAATCTTGAATAAACCTTCTATAATAACCGGCTAAACCCAAAAATTGGCGTATCTGCATTGGTGTTTTAGGAGTCTCCCATTTTTCAATGGCCTCAATTTTAGCTGGATCAACCTGAATTCCTTTGTTACTAACAACGTGACCAAGAAATTGCACTTCTTTCAACCAGAAAGCACACTTAGAAAATTTAGCGTATAGCTGTTATTTTCTCAACAACTCTAATATTAACCTTAAATGCTGCTCATGCTCTTGCTCACTCTTGGAATAGATAAGAATGTCATCAATGAAAACAATAACAAACTTATCTAAATATGGACTACAAACTCGATTCATGAGGTCCATGAATACAGCTGGCGCATTCGTCAATCCAAACGGCATGACCAAAAATTCGTAATGACCGTAACGTGTCCGAAAATCAGTTTTTGGTATATCTTCTTCTTTGACGCGTAATTGATGATAACCCGATCTTAGGTCAATTTTCGAGTACACACATGATCCTTGGAGTTGATCAAATAAGTCGTCAATTCTCGGTAGTGGATACCGATTTTTGATAGTTAACTTATTTAATTCACGATAATCTATACACATCCTAAAAGATCCATCTTTCTTTTTAACAAATAGAATCGGAGCTCCCCACGGTGAAGTACTTGGTCGTATGAATCCACGATCCAGTAATTCTTTTAATTGACTCTGAAGTTCTTTTAACTCGGACGGTGCAAGTCTATATGGAGCACGGGCAACTGGTGCAGCTCCTGGTACTAAATCTATTTGAAATTCTACAGATCTAAATGGAGGTAATCCCGGCAACTCTTCCGGAAAAACTTCAGGAAAATCTCTTGCCACAGGCACGTCGTTGATGCACTTCTCTTTTTCTTTCTTTTCAACTTTATTAACATGTGCTAGAATAGCATAACATCCCTTTTCTAAACACTTCTTGGCTTTCAAATAGCTAATGAGTTTTAGCTTTGAGTTACCCTTCTCTCCATAAATCATCACCGGCATTTTATCCTTACAAGGAATGCAAATTGCCTTCTTGGCACACACAACTTCAGCTCCTACTTTGGACATCCAGTCCATGCCGACTATTACATCAAAACTTCCTAATTCTACGGGTATCAAGTCAATTTTAAACGTTTCTCCGGCTAAATTTATTTTACAATCACGACAAATTTTATCGGCTTTAATTAGTTTACCATTAGCTAACTCAATCATGTACTTAGCATCTAGAGGTAATGATGAACAATTCAATTTAGTGTAAAAATTTCTACACACGTAACTTCTATCGGCACCAGTATTAAATATAATAGATGCTGATAAGTTATTAATGGTAAACGTACCCGTAACAAGCTCCGGGTCTTCACATGCCTCTCTAGCATTAATAATAAATGCTCTCCCACGTGCAGGTCCGATATTCTTCTCAGGATTCGGGCACTGGCTCTTATAGTGACCTTGTTTTCCACACCCATAACAAGTAATGGTAGCCAAAGCAGTTCTATTTGCATTGGTGGCAGGAGTCTTGGTACCATTTGTATTTGTAACGAGAGCCCTACAATCTTCAGCAAGATGACCCTTTCGATTACATTTGTTGCATACCACATTACAGTAACCAGAGTGATGTTTGTGGCATCGGTTGCATAAAGGATTTTGTCCTTTGTAACCAAAGCTTAAACCACTACCCGCACCTTGCGTGATTTCTTGTTTCTTAAAAGATTGTTGTTGGTTACCTCGACCATAATTTCCATTCCACTTTCTTTTGTTACCTGATACCTTCACATCAGTATTGGATACTTTCTTATCCATGATGACCTGATCCATTAGCTCGTTTGCCATGGTTATAGCTTCATGAATTGTCTTAGGTTTCGATGCTGTAACATTTGCCTTGACCTTTTTGGGCAAACCATCTTTGTACATTTCAATCTTCCGTTCTTCGGTTGGAACCAATTCAGGACATAGCAAAACTAATTCCATGAATCGCTGATTGTAGTTGGTGATTTCAGTACCAACAACCTTCAGGCTTCGTAATTCATCTTCCAACTTCCTAACCTCGTTCCTTGGACAATACTCGTTGATTAACATTATTTTGAATTCTTCCCATGGAGTATCATAAGCTACATCTCCTCCTACAGCCTTCACATAATTTTTCCACCACGTGAGTGCACTATCTTGTAAAGTGCACGATGCATATTTGGTCATGTCCTTTTCAACACAACCACTGATTTTAAACACAGTCTCCATCTTTTCTATCCACCGGGTTAAACCGATCGGTCCTTCTGTTCCACTGAATGATGAGGGCTTGCAAGCTTGAAAAGTTTTGTAGGTGCATCCTACACGAGGATTTGGGTTAACTGCAGCAGCTCTTGCAGCCTCGACCCATAACATTCTGTTGTTCACTCGCTAGTTGATGAATTCCTCGACTTCTTGTTCCGTCATTCGATTCAATCGCGCCATATTCTTCTATAAGAATGAAAAGAAAATAATTATTCACATGGAATATTATAGATGTAGTGTATATTTACAGTACATTATAGCTTATTAATAATATGAACCAGGTATTATTATAAAAGCCTTTTCTTCTTATTAGCGTTTTATAATTATATCTAGGGTAGTACCTACCCGTTAATGTCCATACTTAATAGCTTAGTACAGAACCAATTACTACCATCTAAATAATACTTAACCATGGAAAATTATTGCATTTCATACTTCACTATTTTACATATGCTTATCTTACATCAAACATTAAGCAAACCACACTAATAATATTATACAAAACATTATATGATCCCATGGTTTAATACGGCAGCGCATCGTTTAGTCTATTTTCTAGGACGTTTAGGTTCAAGGAATCGCTTAACGCTTATCCTAGCTGTCTGTCTATATTTTGGCAGTGGGGCTGAAGAACTGGATGCCGGGATAGAACGAATAGGAATAGCGGGAATAGGGGTGGTAGTGTCTAGTGGAGTTGGTGCCACATCATCCTCACTAAACTCGGGATTTGAATTTTCTAATTCATTAGCCTTTCGTTTCTTTCCTAGTTCGAACTTGTCTTTTGTAATTTCCTGTATTTCTTCCTCGGGTTCACTTTCCTCCTCGGGTTCACTTTCCTCCTCGGGTTCACTTTCCTCCTCGGGTTCACTTTACGGGTTCTCTATAGTCGGTTCATCCGGAATTTGTGAGTCTTCCCCAAAGATATTATTTTCGTCATCGGATAGGTTAATGACTGGAACACCATCTGAAGATTCTGGTTCGGAGTCGCTGAATGTGATAACAAGTTTTGAGCCCGACATCTATCACACAACAACTAACCCATTAGTACTACATAATATTTACATATAAATTTTAACCAACAATGATAAGCAATGGTTTTTAAATCAGACCCGGTCAAAGTCCAGACTTACTAATGTATCCTAACGACTTATTAGTTAGACACACTAATGCAAACCTGGTTCGCTAAGACCACCGCTCTGATACCACATGTCATAACCCGACCTTAACCATAAGGACGAATACAATAACATATGATTTCATCGCGAGGTATTGACCTCTATATGCGACATTTTTCAAAAACTGCATTTGTTTTTACAATACAAACCATAGCTTTTATTACAAATACAAGGTTTAAACAACTTAATAAGGATTATCGTTTAGCGATAATCTTAGACTTACAAACTTTACATGTGATAATAACAATACGACCTCCAACATATTTTACATTACAAATCCTCCGATATGCAGTTTTATTTTTGACACAAATATGCATACTCAAGATCTTGCTTAAATTCAACATGTTGCAGCGGAAGCTTTTAGTTATCACCTGAGAATAAACATGCTTAAAACGTCAACATAAAGTTGGTGAGATATAGGTTTAATGCCGGCAGCAATATATATATATATAGACCACAAGATTTCATATATAAACATTTTAATAAAAATATTCTAAGTGGTTGAGCACTTGGTAACCATACTTAACATTTAATCACGTCGCATATTCCCTTTATTATGAAATCTTACTACACCATACCAAGTGTAATCACGAAACGAAGTACTGTGCAACCGTTGAATACTGGTCGTCCAGTCCGGTTGGGGTTGTCAGGCCCGATAGATCTATCAACAGGATTCGTGTTTACAATACCGCTGTAAATAGTAGTTACCAAGCTACAGGGAAGTATGCCAGTGGTACAACTCAACGTAGAATATATTTTTCAGTTACTTGTGTCCATATCGTAAAACATAAAATACATGTATTCTCATCCCGAAATATTTAGAGTTTAAAAGTGGGACTATATACTCACTTTTGCCTTGAAGATATATATATTTTGACTTGGTCTCCGGTTGATATCACGAACCTATCCATATATAATATATCAATATATTTTCATTTTAAACAATCGTCACGTATATATACTTATAATACTTTTAATGTCTTCTTAGTCCGTAGTTAGCAATTCAATTTTAATGGTTCATATTTAGGTGTTCAATAAATAAATAAAACCCCCATTGAAATAAATAAAACCCCCATCAAAATAAATAAAACCCCCATCGTATTTGTATTGGTCGGGATTAATCTTGACCCATGGTACCTATATTGTCAAGAAGACGTATTGCGTACAATCATGGGATCTTATGATTAATCTTCTCGTATAGTTTATGGGTGATCCTGAAATATATAAAATTAAATTATGAGTACATATATATAAAATATCATGTTATTTTAGAAAGATGTGATTTATTTAATTTTTCTCCAATTATTTTCGTGGCTAAACTAGTTTTGGATATCCGATCTTGTTTTAGTCATAGTTTCTTCGTTACAACTCCGTTTTTGTTGGTTCAACTTGCCACTTCCTTGGATCGAGTCCTTCTTTAAGAATATGAACTGTAAATACCTTAGTTTGTATTCGAAATCACAGGTCATAGGTCAAACTTTGGTGAAACTTATGAAGTTGATCATTTTCCATCATGTAAACAACCTTAAATGATTATTTTTCTAAAAATACTTATACTTTGAGTTAAATCATGAAATTTTTATGTGTTAACATATTCATAGTAAATATCAATTTTCCAGAACATAAGCCTCCAATTCAAAGTTCAAGATGGTTTTTAATTATCCAACCCAAAACAGCCCCCGGTTGCACTCCGACGACGTAAATTCAGTTTTTAAGGTGTTCTTTGAAAAACCAAGTTTTACCTTGTTAAGTTAGCATATCCTTATGATATATTACAGGTCTTGAAGTATTTTAAAAGTTAAGTTAGAAGGATCTATTTAGTTTGCAAACAAGTTTGAAAACATTCAAACTATGTTCTTGTTGTTAAAATTTTATACCATATAAATAAGATAACTATATATATATGAATCGAATAAGGTTATGAACAAAGTTACTACCTCAAGTTACTTGGACAAGGTTGCTGTAAAAGAGAAGTAAAAACCTAGAATCAAAAGAGTGGTGGAGTTGGATGAAAGATTGGAAGTAAACTTGTGTTCTTGGAAGGATTCTTGAAGTGTTTTTGTAAGGGTTTTCTTATGGTGATTAAGTGATGTTTTTGAAACTAGATCTTCATGGTTGTGAGCTGAGATGGTTAAGGGGTTTAAGGCTTCTAAGTATGTGTGTGTTTTGGCTAGAGAATTGAAGTAAAAATGAATCAAGAATGGAGTACTCCTAGCCCATTAAAAACGTGAATGGGGGGGGGGGGAGACAAAGACAATTTTCAAGCTTGTAATCTTGTTAATTAGTCATACAATCATACAAAAGTAATTACCTCTACCTTAGGGCAGTAACAAGGGCTAGTTAGGTGGTGATTTGATATGTATATACTAATAGTAAATACGTATAGAAGTTAGGTATGATACGAGTACATATACTCTAGATATACGTATAGAAATCTTGTGAAAACGGAACGAGGATTCAAATGTAGTTATCTTTTGTGAATATACTTATATTGTTTTATGTATTTAAGTCCTTAAAAAGTGATTAAATACATTACATATACGATATATGTATAAACATTATAGGTTATAAGTATTTATATCAAAAAAACGTTACTTAAAGTTATCGTTTTGAAAACTTAAGTTAGTAGTTTCAAAATATACTTATAACTTATTGTTATTAATACAAAATGAGATATTAAAACATCCTTAGATCATGTTAAATATGTATATATACATATATATACACAAACGTATAATTATCATATGTTATATAGTTCGTGATATCATCGGTCAAACTAGACGGTCAAACGTTGTGTAAATCTCTTTTCAAAAACATAAGTCTCAACAATTTGGGTTGCTTATCATGTTGGTAAGGTTTAATTTATGTAAATATTAATCTTATAAGTATAAATCGATCGAAAAAGTCCGGGTCATTACAATTCTTAGCCTACGTGATTGATGTTAAGAAAGAGAAGAAGCAGGTGACCGATATTCCCGTTGTGTCAGAATTTCCAGAAGTATTTCCAGATGATTTACCAGGGTTACCTCCAGTACGTGAAGTAGAGTATAAAATTGATTTGGTTCCAGGTGCTACGCCATGTTGCAAAAGCTCCTTATAGATTAGCTTCATCAGAAATCCTAGAAATGATGTCTCAGATTCAGGAATTGTTAGATAAGGGGTTTATTCGACCAAGTTCTTCACCATGGGGTGCTCCTGTGTTGTTTGTGAAAAAGAAAGATGGGTCGCTTCGTATGTGTATAGATTATCGTGATTTGAATAAGAGAACAATAAAGAATAAGTATCCCTTACCGAGAATAGATGATTTATTCGATCAATTACAGGGTGCTTCTTACTTTTTAAAGATTGATTTACATTCAGGGTATCATCAAGTACGTGTTACAGAGAACGACATACCGAAAACAGCGTTTAGAACTAGATATGGTCATTATGAGTTTTTAGTTATGCCATTTGGGTTGACAAACGCGCCAGTAGTGTTTATAGATCTCATGAACAGAGTGTGTCGCCAGTATCTTGACAAGTTTGTGATTGTCTTCATAGATGATATCTTAATATATTCGAAAAACAAGAAAGATCATGCTACGCATCTGAGGTTGGTGTTAGAGCTTCTGAAACAGGAACAGTTGTACGCTAAATTCTCCAAATGTGAATTTTGGTTGCGGGAAGTACAGTTTCTGGGTCATGTGATATGTGAACAGGGTATTAAAGTAGATCAGTCTAAGATAGAGGCCGTAATGAATTGGAAATCACCGAAAACGCTGACAGAAATTAAGAGTGTTCTGGGTTTAGCAGGTTATTACCGTCGATTTATCAAAGACTTCTCTAAAATAGCAGGTTCGTTGAATAAGTTAGCTAGAAAGGATGTAGCCTTTCGATGGACTGATGAACAAGAAAAGGCTTTTCAGACTCTCAAGCAGTTGTTATGTCAAGCGCCGGTTTTAGCTTTACCAGAGGGAACAGAAGATTTTGTGGTCTACTGCGATGCGTCATGTGCAGGTCTGGGTTGTGTTTTGATGCAGAGAAATAAAGTTATAGCGTATGCTTCACGACAGTTGAAGAATCATGAACGAAACTACCCTACTCACGATTTAGAGTTAACTGCAGTTGTGTTTGCTTTGAAGCTTTGGAGACATTATTTGTATGGTACCCATTGTGAAATCTATACAGATCATAAGAGTCTTCAATATATCTTTTGGCAGAAAGAATTAAATATGCATCAACGTCGATGTTTAGAATTGATTAAAGACTACGATTGTGAGATTAAGTACCATCCGGGTAAAGCAAATGTGGTCGCAGATGCTCTGAGTCGCAAGAAAACAGTCAAAAATGTCAAATTTATGAGAACTGAAATAGTTTTAGACTTGATTGATCGATTGAAAACCGTTCAGTTAGTAGCTTTGAATGACGGAAACCTAAAGACTGAACAAATGACTAAAAGAAAATTTGACCTATGCAATGATTCTAGAGGATTAAAGACCTATAATGACCGAATTTGGGTGCCTATGCTTGGAGATTTAAGGGATTTAATCCTTACTGAAGCGCATAAATCGAGATTATCAGTGCATCCAGGTAGTACAAAGATGTATAGAGACTTGAAAACATTGTATTGGTGGCCGACAATGAAGACAGATGTTGCGAATTTTGTCGAAAAATTTCATATTTGTGCGCAAGTTAAGGCAGAACATCAGAAACCGTATGGATCTCTAAGACAGTTAGAAATTCCTCAGTGGAAATGGGATCATATAACGATGGATTTTGTAACCAAGTTACCCCGAACCCAGAAAGGACACCACATGATCTGGGTGATTGTGGATTGTTTAACAAAGAGTGCTCACTTTTTAGCTACTCGTGAAACAGCTTCGTTAAGTGATTTGGCAGAGTTGTACTTGAAAGAAATCGTTAGTCGGCATGGTATACCGTTGTCAATAGTTTCCGATAGAGATACTAGGTTTGTATCGAACTTCTGGAACAGTTTACAACAGAATCTGGGTACGCGTGTGAATTTAAGTACAACATATCATCCACAAATAGACGGTCAGAGTGAACGAACGATTCAAACGTTAGAAGACATGTTGAGAGCGTGTGTCTTAGAATATGGTGGTTCTTGGGATTCGCATCTTCCACTGATAGAGTTTGCTTACAACAATTCGTATCATTCGAGTATTGGAATGCCGCCATATGAAATGTTGTATGGTCATAAGTGTAGAACTCCGACATGTTGGTTAGAAGCAGGTGAGAAACAATTTGCAGGTCCCGAAATTGTTCAGTTAACTGTAGAAAAAGTCAAAATTGCACGTGAGAAGTTAAAAGCAGCCAGAGACCGACAAAAGATGTATGCTGATCCGCGCAGACGTCCTGTGACATTTAATGTAGGTGATCGTGTTTATCTGAAAGTTTCGCCATGGAAAGGGGTGATCAGATTTGGTAAACGGGGTAAACTAGCACCGAGGTTTATTGGGCCATTTCTGATCAAAGAAATTTTGAATGATCAGACTGTTATTTTAGATCTTCCATCAGAGTTAGCAGGAATAAACAACACGTTCAACGTGTACTATCTTAGAAAGTGCAAAGTGGATGATGAAAGTTAGATTCTTCCGTTGAAGGATTTAAAGGTTGATTTGACTAAGAAATTAGTGGAAGAACCGGTTAGAATAGTGGACAAGAAAGTCACAAAGTTAAGAAAGAAACAGATTTCAATGGTGTTAGTGGAATGGCGGCACAGTTTAGGTTCTAACTTGACGTGGGAAACTGAGGAGTTAATGAGGGCGCGCTATCCCCATTTGTTTGACCTTGACCAGATTCCGAGGACGGAATCTTCTTAAGGGGGATAGATTTGTAACATCCTCAATCGGGCCTAGCTGTAGGATTATTATTTTTGCCCTTAAGTTAGTATTGTGTTATTATATGCTTTTATTTTTATTTAATATTTATTATTAAATAATGATGTGGTTAGGACCAGTTTGTGACAAGGGTCACAGAACATGTTTGTTTATTTAAATTGGACTCCGTTTGGGTTGCCAAATGACGTACGAAAGATATCAGATAACTGATAAATACCCGTGTATCGCACAGTGTGGGAATTAACCTAAATTAAGTGACTAGTGCATGTGTTCTTCTTCCCATTTCTAGAAAATTCCCAAACACACCCGTTCTTCATCTTCCTCACCTACAATCAAACCCTAATCCTGAATCTTTACCTAGAGCTCAAATTATTCATATCTTTGTGTTCCTTGTGATTTACTGATTCTTTTAAGGTAAGAATCACAAGCTTTCATGCTCTAACCTATGAGAAATTTAAGGTTTTGTGTTAGTTTTCATAAAAGTGTAAGTTTGTGTCAAAACAAGTGATTTAAGTGTTGTTATGGTCAAATTGTTGTGGGTTTTGAGCCTATAACAAGTAGTGAAAAAGTTGTGGTCGATTTTGGTGTTTAAAACGAGCTCTAGATCGAGATTTGAGGATTTCATCATGAAGTCCGTAGCCTTTGTTCAGTGTCTGATGAAGATGAACACACTCGGCCGACTGTTGAGTGAACCGATCGACTGAGATTTACCTTCGGTCGATTGATGTAATACCAAATGAATCGACCAACTGGGAAGGTCATTCGACCGGTTGTGTCGACAGTCGACTGACTGTAAGAGTCATTCGACCGACTGAATGTCCAGGGCAGAATATTTTACCTAAGTGTTGATTTTTTTAGCCGTTATGCTGCCCGTTTGTATTTTGATGCTCAGAATGTAAATTTTGAAAATGCATAAGTGTTAAGCAAAATATTTTAGCGGACAGTTTTTGATACAAAAATTTATATATTATGTTATTTGATGTTAACGAACAGAAACTAACTTGTGTTGTAAGATCCTGTTTTCTTTTGGTTTGGACGCCGTCCAAACATCTGGGACGCCGTCCCATTATGAAGGCCTGGACGCCGTCCAGAAATCTGGACGCCGTCCAGATGATCTGTCGAGCCAGAATTGGGTTTTTAAATATTTTAGATGGGTAAATTGGTAATTTCACTTGGTGGATGAATTAAAGGCCCTAGATCAGTTTGGTTGAGCCTCATTACTCCATTCCTAACCACCAAACTTCATCCACTTAAATCCTAGTGAGAGAGTGTGATTCAAGTGTGAGAAAGCTCAAATCGGAGAAGAAGAAGCTTGTTTCGGGTTTTAGCTCGAGCATTAAAGTTGTTCATCTCCTCGTTAGCTTCGATTTGATTGTGGTGGTAAGCCCTAAACTTGATTACCTTAGTTTAATGTGTTTAAGGGTTAGGGTTTGGGTTAGTGTTGCACATAAAACCCATTTGTGAGTAATTTGGGGTTTTTGGGTAAGTTTGGGTCATGAAGACCCAAATGGTGACTAACCTAGGGTTTTGAAAGGGTAAATGGTGTAAATGGGTCTTAAAGACCTAAGTAAATACTAATACACTTATAGTTAATGTTAGTAGGTGTGATTTGGGTTGTGGGCGACCCAAATGGGTGTGTTGACCTAGAAATGGGTCAAATGGGTCTTTGATGACCTAGGTTGTCTTGCATGTATGAAAACGAGTAAAATTTGTGGTTAAAAGTGTGTTAAGACCTTAATTGGCTAGAGTTAGGGTTTTTGGTGAAGTTGACCCATTATTAGGGTTAATGGTGCAAAATGGGTCGGGATTGCATTTTAGGTCAAAATGACTTAGAAATGGTGAAAGAATTGGTTGACCGACTTGAGTTTGCATTTAATAATATGTATAACGTGATAGGTACGTTACTTTGAGGTTTCGCAAGCTCGGGTATCTTTTCACAAGACTTTGAGGTGAGTGGAATAATTATATGCGTATGTATATAATGTATCTATTTGTTGTAGCGTGAAATGTGTAGTGTCGAGGTGTTAAGACACCACGTTTCACGTGAAGAGTGTAGCATCGAGGTGTTAAGATGCCACTCGGGTGTAGCATCGAGGTGTTAAGATGCCACCTAGGAGTGTAGTGTCGAGGTGTTAAGACACCACTCCGTAAAATAATGAGTGAAGCATCGAGGTGTTAAGATGCCACTCGGGGTGAAGTGCCGAGGTGTTAAGGTGCCACCCTAGGGGTTAGTGGTGCGAGGTGTTAAGTGCCCTAACGGATGTTGTGAACACCGATGGCGTTTTGGCGAGCGCCGTTCCCTTGTACTATTGGTTAACCATGGTTATTTGTGTTGTAAGCATATTATATTATTCGAGTTATATTCATATGCGGTTGTTATGCTAGCTTGGGGGTATTGGCGAATTATAGCTTGTTATTGCGACGATAAGCTACTGTTGTTTGCTAGCATGTTTGCGGTTGTGTAAGTGTGTGCAAGTAGGTATAATTGTATATGTATTCGTATAATTATTGCATTCACTAAGCTTTGCTTACCTTCTCGTTGTTTACCTTTTTTTTATAGGCTCGGGCGTTGACAAGGGTAAGAGCGTTCAATTGGATTAGTGATCTCCCGCTTGTTTTACTAGGGGATGCTTTTGGGTGTTAGCTTTTGGAGTTCGACCGAGATTGGGTAGTTTAACCCCAAACACCATGCTCTAGTGTCGTTTGGAACTTAAACTTATATTTGGTCGAAACTTTTATTTTTGAACGAAACTCGTAAAATGGGCGATGTGGGCCCGTTGATGTAAAACTTGATTTGATGATGAAAATCTCTTAGTTTCACTTATATTGACTTGTGGTAAAAAGGTTTTCGTTTGAAAATGTCGGGAAGCGGGTTTTCCGCTCGTGTGAGTTGGACCCGTGATCAGTAGCTGGAAGGGCATTGGGACGCCGTCCCAATTGATTGGACGCCATCCCAGTTGTGTTGAGCTGGACGCCGTCCCAAACTTTGGACGCCGTCCCACATTTCTGAGCTGGACGCCGTCCAGGATTCTGGACGCCGTCCAGATGCACTGACATACAAATTTTTTTTTGGTACGCGTTTTGAGTTTATGAAGTTGGGTTGTTACAAGTGGTATCAGAGCATGGTATAAGGGATTTTGGCGACTTGAGATAGGTGCCTAGACTTAGACTTTATTGTGTGAGCGCTTTATGCGGGACTTGTAGGACTTTGGGTCTAATCGAGAATTGTTAGTGCTTTGGTTTACGAGAATTAACCTTGTGCTAATTGTTTTATGTTGTGTTTAGCAATCATCAAGCAAGACGGATGTTGTACTAGCAAGTGAATGTGACGTGCTCGCGTAACAACAATTAGCTACCGTTGTTACGGGTGCAAATCGTGTCAAACGAGTAATGTACGACGATTGTCGAGCAGGATGGAGTAGTGTGGTGTACATGTATATACTTATGTGTTATGTCTTTTCGTTACATGGTTTAACCTATTCTGTTTTATAGAATGAAGACGAGAAACGGTCCCAATCATGTTAATGGAAGTACAAGCGAGGACGCCGAGTTTTCGGCCAAGGTTGAGGCCGTCTTTAAAAAGTTAAAGGTGGATTTTCTTACGGACGTCCGAAAGGTCTTTCAAGATTCGGTTGATGGGCAGGTGACCGATTTGATAAATGAAAAAATGAAGGCCACTATCGAAGAGGCCCTTGATGCTAGAAACCTTTATCCTCGCGGTGAAGGAGGTGAAGGAAGGCGGGACTTCTATTATAAGAATTTCAAGGACACTCAACCCCCGATGTTTAATGGGGTGAGAGATCCTTTGAAGAGTACATGTTGGATCTCCGATATCGAGGGAGCTTTTCGTACCGCGGAATACCCTCCTGAGAAGAAAACAAGGTTTGGTTCAAGCATGTTGCGGGAGGAAGCTAAGTTGTGGTGGGACGATAAGATCAACTTATATGGCGAAGAACAATGTATGGGCTTGACATGGGAGGAGTTCAAGAAAGAATTTTTCAAAGAATACCGAACTTCATCCGATCTCGATAAAATCCGGGATTAGTTGCACCATCTGCAACAAGGGTCAATGGACTTGGTTACACTCAAGTCTACCTTCTTGGCAAAGACTCGTTTTTGCCCGGAATATGTGGGCGATGATCACAAGTTAATGAAGGATTTCTACCGTACATTGAATGATGAGTACAAGGGTAAGATTAGTTGGGGAATGGCTAAGACTTTTGAAGAACTATTCGAGTTGGCTCAGGGTTTTGAACAGGAGGTTCCAAGGAAGAGTGATTTCACTTTTTCAAAGAGAAAGTTTGAAGGTTTTAGTTACTCTAACTCTTCAAACAAGAAGAACAAGAACAAGAAGGGTTTCGAAAGTGTCAATAGCATGAAGAAGGGCGCTACCGATGGTTTTTCTTATGCGTGCTACAATTGTGGGCAACCGGGTCATATGGCTCGTGAATGTCCGAAACCATTTTCTGGAAACAAAATCACTTGTTTTAATTGCGGAAAAGAAGGGCATAAGAAGCCGGAGTGTCCCGACTTGCGCAATGATAATGTTAAGCGGTTAGAGAAGGCGGCGGGTACGGTAAGGGGTCGAAATTATTTGTTGACCAATGATGAAGCCAAGCAATCAAACGAAGTCGTCTCAAGTACTTTCGTGGTTAATTCTAATATGGCAAGAATTCTATTTGATAGCGGTGCAAATTTGTCGTTTGTGTCTCCTGAATTTGTGCCTAAACTTGATAGACCGTTAGCTAAGTTAAGTCGTCCGGTAGAAGTCGAAATAGCGGACGGCAAGACGGTGCTAGTGGTTGATGTGTGTGAAAATTGTGATGTTGTTTTCGGTGCCGAAACCTTTAAAATTGATCTCAATCCAATGACCTTGGGCGATTTTGATATTGTCGTTGGTATGGATTGGCTCGATCATTATAGAGCCGATATTGCATGTCATGATAAGTTTATTCGTGTGAAGACCCCAAGTGGGGGAGAGTTGATTATTCATGGTGATAAGCGAAGGAGACCGGTGCCGATATGCACTTTTGCACGGGCACGTCATCTCGTTGTTACCGGTGGCATGGCTTTCCTTGCTCATGTTGTTGATACTCGCAATGAGCCACCACCCATTCATGAAATTCCGGTGGTTAATGAATTTGAAGACATTTTTCCGGATGAGTTACCGGGTGTTCCGGCGGAAAGACAAGTTAAATTTCTCATTGAGTTGGTTCCGGGGGCTACCCCCATTGCTAAAACTCCTTATCGTTTAGCGCCGACGGAAATGCAAGAGTTGTTAAATCAAACCCAAGAGCTACTTGAAAAGGGTTTCATTCGACCGAGTGCTTCGCCATGGGGCGCTCCGGTTTTATTCGTGAAAAATAAGGATGGTAGTATGCGGATGTACATCGATTACCGGGAGTTGAATAAAGTGACGATCAAGAATCGTTATCCGTTACCTAGGATTGACGATTTGTTTGATCAACTTCAAGGTGCAACGTATTTCTCGAAAATCGACCTACGGTTCGGCTATCACCAAATGCGGGTCTGTGAGGAAGACATTGAGAAAACGGCCTTTCGAACGCGTTATGGGCATTTTGAGTTTGTTGTGATGCCTTTCGGTCTTACGAATGCACCGGCGGCATTCATGGATCTTATGAACCGAATGTGCCAACCTATGTTGGACAAGTCGGTAATAGTGTTCATTGACGACATACTAGTCTACTCGAAAAGTATGAACGAACATGAACATCATTTGCGTGAAGTATTGAAGACGCTACGAAAGGAGAAGTTGTATGCAAAGTTCTCCAAATGTGAATTTTGGCTAAGGGAAGTTCAATTCCTTGGTCATATTGTGAACGAAAACGGTATCCAAGTAGATCCGGGGAAGATCGAGACGGTGAAGAGTTGGGGACGATCGACTACGCCTACGGAAATCCGAAGTTTTCTCGGATTGGCCAGTTATTATCGTCGGTTTATCCAAGACTTTTCCAAGATTGCTTCTCCATTGATGAAATTGACAAGAAAGAATGCAAGATTTAATTGGGAGAACGAGCAAGAGATTGCTTTTCAATTGTTAAAAGAGAAGTTGTGTCAAGCTCCGGTGTTAGTGTTGCCGGAAGGGGTAGAAGATATGGTGGTTTATTGTGATGCTTCCTTAAATGGTCTAGGGTGTGTTCTAATGCAAAGAGGTAAAGTCATCGCTTATGCCTCTCGACAATTAAAGGAACATGAAACGAGGTATCCGACTCATGATCTTGAGTTGGCGGCGGTTGTGCATGCGTTGAAAGTTTGGCACCATTACTTGTATGGTGTCAAGTGTACGATTTATTCGGATCATAAGAGTTTGAAACATCTCTTTAATCAACGAGATTTGAATTATCGCCAACGTAGGTGGATGGATGTGGTGAAAGACTATGATTGTGAGATACTTTATCATCCGGGTAAGGCGAACGTTGTCGCGGATGCGTTGAGTCGAAAGAGTCAACATCCGGTGATACGTGTAGGATCGTTACGTTTGATTATTACTAATGATTTTCTTGTGAAGCTTGGTGAGATTCAAATAGAGGCTTACGTTCACAACAAGCATACGGAGCGAATCGTGGGCCAATCGGAGTTTATTACTATGGGTTCGCGTGGGTTGTTGTCTTTTCAAGGAAGGGTGTGGGTGCCTAAGATGGGTGATTACCGACGGGTGCTACTTGATGAAGCACATAAGTCAAAATATTCCATTCACCCGGGCGCGACGAATATGTATCTTGACTTGAAGAAAGATTATTGGTGGCCGGGCATGAAGCATGATGTTGTGAAGTATGTTGAGCAATGCGTCACGTGTTTGCAAGTAAAAGCCGAACACCAAAAGCCGTATGGTAAATTGCAACCGTTAGAAATTCCAAAATGGAAATGGGAGCACATTACCATGGATGTCATAACAAAGTTACCTAAGACGGCGAGAACCCAATTTGATACGATTTGGGTGATAGTTGACCGGTTGACGAAAAGTGCTTTGTTTCTTCCCATTAAAGAAGCAATATCGTCGGAGGCCTTGGCTAAGTTGTTTATCAAGGAAGTGGTCTCTCGACATGGGATTCCTATATCTATTGTTTCGGATAGAGATACTCGTTTTACATCTCGGTTTTGGGAAAAGTTTCACGAAGATATGGGTACGCGATTGAAATTGAGCACGGCGTATCATCCTCAAACGGGCGGTCAAACCGAACGTACGAATCAAACTTTGAAAGATATGTTACGGGCGTGCATTATTGATTTCGGTGGTAGTTGGGATGAGCATTTGCCGTTGGTGGAATTCTCATACAATAATAGTTATCATACTAGTATCGGGATGCCACCTTATGAGATGCTTTACGGGCGAAGGTGTCGAACTCCAATTTGTTGGGGTGAAGTGAGTCAAAGGGAAATTGGGAGTACCGATTTGGTTTTGGAGAAGAATAACAAGATTGATATTATTCGGGAACATTTAAAGAAGGCTCAAGATAGACAAAAGTCGTATGCCGATAAACGTAGATGAACGATCGAATTTCAAGAAGGTGATATGGTGATGCTTAAGGTTTCGCCTTGGAAGGGTATTATTCGATTTCGAAAACGGGGAAAATTAACTCCTCGGTTTATTGGGCCATTCACAGTTTTAGCTCGTGTTGGCAAAGTTGCTTATCGTTTGGAATTACCCGAAGAACTTGCGGGGATCCATAATACATTTCATGTTTCCCATCTCCGTAAGTGTCTTGCGGATGATTCTTCGTGGGTGTCGTTAGACGAGATTGAGCTAAATAATAAGTTAGAATATGTTGAGGAGCCGGTTGCTATACTTGATGAAAAGGTTAAGAAATTGAGAAATAAGGAGGTGAGGACTTTTAAAGTCCAATGGCGTCGAAGTATGGGCTCCGAGTTTACTTGGGAGCCCGAAGAGTTTGTCTTGGTTTATCTTCCTGCTTGTCATGCGGCGTGGATTGCGAGGTCGCAATCCGGTTCAAGTGGGGGAGAGTTGTAAGATCCTGTTTTATTTTGGTTTGGACGCCATCCAAACATCTGGGACGCCGTCCCATTATGAAGGCCTGGACGCCGTCCAAAAATCTGGACGCCGTCCAGATGATCTGTCGAGCCAGAATTGGGTTTTTAAATATTTTAGAGGGGTAAATTGGTAATTTCATTTGGTGGACGAATTAAAGGCCCTAGATCAGTTTGGTTGAGCCTCATTACTCCATTCCTAACCACCAAACTTCATCCACTTAAATCCTAGTGAGAGAGTGTGATTCAAGTGTGAGAAAGCTCAAATCGGAGAAGAAGAAGCTTGTTTCGGGTTTTAGCTCGAGCATTAAAGTTGTTCATCTCCTCGTTAGCTTCGTTTTGATTGTGGTGGTAAGCCCTAAACTTGATTACCTTAGTTTAATGTGTTTAAGGGTTAGGGTTTGGGTTAGTGTTGCACATAAAACCCATTTGTGAGTTAATTTGGGGTTTTTGGGTAAGTTTGGGTCATGAAGACCCAAATGGTGACTAACCTAGGGTTTTGAAAGTGTAAATGGTGTAAACGGGTCTTAAAGACCTAAGTAAATACTAATACGCTTATAGTTAATGTTAGTGGGTGTCATTTGGGTTGTGGGTGACCCAAATGGATGTGTTGACCTAGAAATGGGTCAAATGAGTCTTTGATGACCTAGGTTGTCTTGCATGTATGAAAACAAGTTAACTTTGTGGTTAAAATTGTGTTAAGACCTTAATTGGCTAGAGTTAGGGTTTTTGGTGAAGTTGACCCATTATTAGGGTTAATGGTGCAAAATGGGTCGGGATTGCATTTTGGGTCAAAATGACTTAGAAATGGTGAAAGAATTGGTTGACCGACTTGAGTTTTCATTTAATAATATGTATAATGTGATAGGTACATTACTTTGAGGTTTCGCAAGCTCGGGTATCTTTTCACAAGACTTTGAGGTGAGTGGAATAATTATATGCGTAGGTATATAATGTATCTATTTGTTGTAGCGTGAAATGTGTAGCGTCGAGGTGTTAAGACACCACGTTTCACGTGAAGAGTGTAGCATCGAGGTGTTAAGATGCCACTCGGGTGTAGCATCGAGGTGTTAAGATGCCACCTAGGAGTGTAGTGTCGAGGTGTTAAGACACCACTCCGTAAAATAATGAGGAAGCATCGAGGTGTTAAGATGCTACTCGGGGTGAAATGCCGAGGTGTTAAGGTGCCACCCTAGGGGTTAGTGGTGCGAGGTGTTAAGTGCCCTAACGGATGTTGTGAACACCGATGGCATTTTCGCGAGCACCGTTCCCTTGTACTCTTGGTTAACCATGGTTATTTGTGTTGTAAGCATATTATATTATTCGAGTTATATTCATATGCGGTTGTTATGCTAGCTTGGGGGTATTGGCGAATTATAGCTTGTTATTGCGATGATAAGCTACTGTTGTTTGCTAGCATGTTTGCGGTTGTGTTAGTGTGTGCAAGTAGGTATAATTGTATATGTATTCGTATAATTATTGCATTCACTAAGCTTTGCTTACCCTCTCGTTGTTTACCTTTTTTTTATAGGCTCGGGTGTTGACAAGGGTAAGAGCGTTCAATTGGATTAGTGATCTCCCGCTTGTTTTGTTAGGGGATGCTTTTGGGTGTTAGCTTTTGGAGTTCGACCGAGATTGGGTAGTTTAACCCCGAACACCATGCTCTAGTGTCGTTTGTTTAATGACCCGTCAAAGTACACTTGACGACCATCGTTATCTTGGTCCCACAGCTTGATCGAAACTCTATATGAATTTAATAAAACAACCTTGCATTCTTTATTTAAAAAAAATTCCTTATAAAGGAAACCTACCAAAATGTATAAGTTTAGAAAACCTATACATGAATACTTAATCAAAAGTTGACCAAAACAAGTCAACGACATTCACTATTAAATGTATCAAAATAGAATGCAAGTTAATGTTTAACAAAAGCTGCCATCATAAATATGCAGACTCTCTAAGCACAGCGGAAGCAATCAATCATGAACCTGAGAATAAAACATGCTAGTAACTATCAACAAAAATGTTGAGTGAATTATAGGTTTAATATTGCAAACAATATTTAATTTAAACAACAAAAATTTATGTTTGAAAACATAAAAACTCCTTTTTGGACCACCAAATTATATGCTAGAAAACATATAATAAAACATTATTCCATTTACCGTGAGCCACCTGGTAACCACTTAACCATTTATTTACCCTTGCCAAACACAATAAATAATATACACCGAACAAGTGTATCTTCAACTAAATACGAAGTACTAAACATTTCGATTATAAATTGCTAGTGCGACTAGCTCGAAATGGGGTTGTCAAACCCGATAGATCTATCCGTAGGATTCACGTTCACCAGTAGAAACCAGTGATTACATTTACCAGACTAGGGAATATTTTTGTTCAACTCACAATGAATAATTTAAACCAACTTCCACATGTGTCCAAAATATAAAATAAATTGCATGTATTCTCATCCCAAAAGATTTAAAATAGAAAAATGGGACTATAACTCACCTTAATAGCAAACGAAGTAACCACACAAATATGCGAACATCAAATGAAGTAAAGTGATCAGGAATGATCACAACGCCAACCTATAAATAAAGCAGGTCGACATAAATAACTAACTTAGGTCAAGTCTTAGTATGATAGCTATTGTTCATGTTGCAAGTAGACATAGAACAATACTCAACATGCATCGGTTTGATCGGAACAGTGTACGGACACACACTTTCTATTTTTAGAAAGTTTCTATTTTTAGCAGGTTTCCATTTTTGGAAAGTTTCTATTTTAGGAAAGTTTCTATTTTAGGAAAGTTTCTATTTTTGGAAAGTTTCTATTTTTGGAAAGTTTCTATTTTTGGAAAGTTGCTATTTTAGGAAAGTTTATAAGTTAGGAAAGTTTCCTTATTTAGAAAGTCAACAAAAGTCAACTAAAAGTGAAAGTCAACCGAAAGTCAACTCAAAAGTCAACCTTGGTCAAACATAGTCAACGTTAATTTTAAAAGTGTAAGTTGTAAGTTATAATATTTATTAAAGTTAAATATGTCTAATTATGTCATAACATAAGTTTAATTAAATTCAAATGAATTATTAAAGTTAATATATGTTTAAATGATATAATTAATATAACATAAGTATTTAATTAATTAATTACATATTAGTCATAATATAAGTATTATTAATTAATAATAAATTTTAAATCATATCATAAGTATTATTAATTAATAATGAATTATTAATCATATCATAAGTTTCTAATTATAATTATTAAATCATAAGTATTTAATAATTAAATTATAATTAAATAATAACTAAGCCTTATAATAATTAAATAATTAATTAATCTTTATTATAAGTCTTATAATAATAATCTTATAATATAAGTTTAATACTTATCATAAGTATCTTCCATTAATAATAAAAGTATTATTAATCATAAGTTTAATTAAAATGTTAATTAAATCATAAGTAATAATTAAATGATATAATAAATATATATCATAAGTCTTAAATTATTATAATTACTTTTTATATCATAAGTAATTAAATGATAATGAAATTCATTATTTATATCATAAGTTTAATAATTAATCACAAGTTTTAAATCAAAAGTTCATCGGGTCGTATCTTGAGCCCCGGGTGTCGGTTTTCGGCGAGCCTTACATATATCTCCGCCTAATCAAACCACCCGACACTTCGGTACACTCAAGAACACACCAAGAACAGTCCACAAGTCATGATGTACAGCCATTACACTACTTGGAACTTCAATTCAATCAAGATCGTGTTTTAGCTATAACGGGTGATTCGTGGCTCGGATTTAGATGACCCGAACATGAAAGTTCGTCCCACCATCAGTACTAACACACTAAAACACCCTAAAGTCACCAAATATGGTCACAAAGTCGGACCAAACCTGGTTCATATCAATATCACAATTCAATCTTAACAAAATACTAATTTGATCATATCTAGGGCTCCGGGAATCTAAACGACATGAATCCGGAGTCTAAAATTAATGTCTTGATGAGAGGAACTCATCTATATACTTTATTTTAATTTTTATAACAGTCACAAAGTCAGAAAAGCACGAAATAGCTGCTGTCCCAATTATATCAAACCGAAAACATATGAAATTGAGTAATTCTACGCATACAAACATCATTACAACAACCAATAGTCATCATACTATTAAAATAGACATCAAATACAGTAAAATAAAGAAAAATCAAAAGTTCTAGGGTTAGGGTTTATACCCTAATCAAGAATTGATTAATATAGGCGTGTAGAGCTCGAAGAGATGAACGCGATGATGATTAAAGCTTCTTGATCCATGTAATATTTTTTGAGATGATGATGATGATGATGCTAGTGATGGGCGACGGCCAAAAGAAGAAAAAGGAGGAGAGAAAATAATTTGGTTTAGGTTAAAATGAAAGTGAAATGAGGAGGTTATGGATTAAGATCACAAGAATGAGAGTTTGACAACTTTTCCCCCTCCCCTTGACAATTTCGGCCAAAAAACTGAATGGGGTGGGCCCCATAGTGGCCCAATTTGATAAATGACAAAATCCTAGTGGCCCGAACGCTCGAACGAAACCCGAAACGCGAAAATGCCGCTACGCGATTGATTTTTCGGAGAGATAATAAATACGCGACGAATAAAATATATAAACACTATATTTAATCATATGACATCAAAATATCATATTTAAGATAATTTGGATTTAAAAATCCCAAAATCTTGACCGTTGGTTCGAAAACCGAAAAGATTCGCCGGATAGAAATCCGCGACACGTAGAAACGTATAACTTAAAATATGAATACAAATATTCACATAAAACATAATAATAAATATATTATTACAAAAATAATAATATAGGTCATAGAAACGACGTGGCACGAATAATAATTAACGGTCGTTAAATAATTAACGGTAAAAGATAACGGAAAAAGTAGGGTCGTGACAGTACCTTCCCGTTACGGAAATTTCGTCCCGAAATTTAGCAGGTGCAGGGGTTGACTCAGCATCTGGGAACAAATGTGGGTACTTCTGCTTCGTCTGATCTTCACGCTCCCAAGTGAACTCGGGACCGCATCTGGCGTTCTATCTAACTCGAACAATAGGAATTCTACTCTGTTTAAGAGTCTTAACCTCTCGGTCCATAATTTCAACAGGCTCCTCAGCAAAATGAAGTTGCTTATCAACATGAAGTTCCTCCAGAGGAATAGTTTTATCGGCCTCGGCCAAACACTTCTTTAAATTCGATACATGAAAAACATCGTGAACAGCACTGAGTTCTTGTGGCAGTTTCAAACGATAAGTCACTGGTCCAACTCTCTCAATAATCTCAAACGGCCCAACAAAACGAGGATTCAACTTTCCCCTTTTACCAAAACGTACCACACCCTTCCAAGGTGAAACTTTCAACAAGACACGATCACCGACCTGAAATTCGATATCGTTCCTTCTCTTATCAACATAACTCTTTTGCCTACTCCTGTCGGTTCTCAATCTTTCCTTAATCTGTACAATCTTCTCGGTAGTCTCGTGAATAATCTCTGGACCTGTGAGTTGAGCATCCCCAACCTCATTCCAACAAATAGGAGACCCACACTTTCTACCATACAGAGCTTCAAACGGTGCGGCTTTAATACTTGCATGATAACTTGTTGTTATAAGAAAATTTAGCCAACGACAAGTATCTATCCCAACCATTACCAAAATCAATTACGCATGCCCTCAACATGCCTCCTAACATTTGGATGGTCCTTTCATTCTGACCATCTGACTGTGGATGATAAGCGGTGCTCATATCCAATTTAGTTCCCAAAGCAACTTGTAGAGACTGCCAAAACCTCGACGTAAATTGACCGTCTCGGTCCGAAATAATCGATACGGGAACACCATGTCTCGAAACAATCTCCTTCAAATACAACGAGCAAGCTTCTTCATTGAATCTGTTTCCTTAATTGGCAAGAAAATGAGTTGACTCAGTGAGTCAGTCAACAATCACCCAGATGGTATCATAACCACCCACAACTCTTGGTAACTTCGTAATATAGTCCATCGTAATACCTTCTCACTTCCACTCGAGAATTTCAGGTTGCACCAAAAGTCTTGACGGTTCTGATGTTCAGCTTTAACCTTAGCACAGGTCAAACACTTAGCCACATACGTAGCCACATCAGCTTTCAAATTAGGCCACCAATACAGCTCCTTAAGATCACGATACATCTTTCCTGAACCAGGATGAATTGAGTACCTAGACTTATGAGCCTCCTCTAGAATAAGTTGTCGTAGATCACCAAACTTCAGAAATCAAAGGCATCCCGTAAAGTACCGAATACCATCGGTTCGTACCCCTAACTGTTTACTCAAACCTCGGACCTTCCCGTTACAAAATTCTCCTCCTTCAAGGCTTTTTGTTGAGCTGCAAGAATCTACCTTGCGAGGTTGGTTCGAATGGTCATATTAAAGGCCCTAAACCTGCGAGGTTCAATCGTTTCTTTACGACTTAACACATCGGCCACAACATTGGCCTTTCCCGGATGATATAAAAGTTCACAATCATAATCATTCAACGTCTCAATCCATCTTCGTTGTCTCATATTCAACTGTTTCTGATCGAGGATATGTTGAAGACTTTTGTGATCTGTGTACACATTACTTTTGACCCCATACAGATAATGTCTCCAAATCTTAAGCACAAAAACAACAGCTCCCAACTCTAAATCATGGGTTGTATAATTCTGCTCGTGAATCTTCAACTGACGTGACGCGTACGCAATAACTTTCTTTCGTTGCATTAAAACACAACCAAAGCCTTGGCGCGAAGCATCACAATAAACAACAAAACCATCATTACCCTCAGGTAGTGATAATATCGGAGCGGTAGTCAACTTCTTCTTCAAAATTTGAAAAGCAGTCTCTTGTTCATCCTTCCACTCATACTTCTTCCCCTTGAGGGTTAAAGCAGTCAGAGGTTTCACTATACGAGAGAAATCTTGAATGAACCTTCTTTAGTAACCTGCCAACCCTAGAAACTGACGAATCTGAGTGGGGGTTTTCGGAATTTCCCACTTCTCAATTGCCTCAATCTTAGTAGGATTAACTTGTATTCCCTATTTACTAACAATATGTTTAAGGAATTGAACTTCTCGTAACCAGAAAGCACACTTAGAGAACCTAGCGTACAACTCTTCTTTTCTCAATAAATCAAGCACTAACTCCAAATGTTCTCCGTGCTCTTCATCACCCTTAGAATAAATAAGGATGTCGTTAATGAAAACAATAACGAATTTGTCCATATAGGGTCTACACATATGGTTCATGAGGTCCATGAACACAGCAGGTGCATTTGTAAATCCGAACGGCATAACAAGGAATTCGAAGTGACCATAACGGGTGCGAAAAGCGGTTTTCGGAACATCAGTTTCTTTAACGCGCAATTGGTGATAACCAGAACGAAGATCGATCTTAGAATAAACAGACGAACCTTGAAGTTGATCGAACAGATCATCAATTCTCGGAAGAGGGTAACAGTTCTTAACTGTAAGCTTGTTCAACTCGCTATCATCGGAATGAACCACCTTTCTTCTTAACAAACAAAACAGGAGCTCCCCAAGGGGACGAACTGGGACGAATGAAATATAGCTGCAACAATGAAGGAAGAAATATATGGAATAGTCACATCGGTGGCATGGATATTTAAGGCAATTCTCTCAAAGAAGATAACGAGGATCATGAACTTCAAAATAAATTTTCATTACATTTCTGAAAGGAAGACGTACGAAAAGTGTGATATTTCAACGAGAGTGAACTTCCTTGTATAATGAGCGAGGAAATCTAGGATTCATCCATATTCTTAAACTTATGTGCAGATGAAAAGAATGCGAATCATGGGTTATAAAGAATGGTCGACTCCAGGTGAGATGAATCTCCAAAAATAATTTCATGTACCTCAAAGTATTGAATCCTAGGATTGATGTTTACGAGGGTGTTGCGGTTGACAGCGAACATTGAGAGTAGAAACTCCTCAAACGGTCTAGTGTAATATATATCCATGATACCCACTATAACAACAGTTGGGGTAGAAACCCACATAGCGCCTTTTCTACAATAGGGTGACCACCGAGTGTACCCCAGAAAATTGATTTATCGGTCCGCGTTTCGGCCATGTTCAACCATAAGAGGGAAAATTTTATGTGCGCAAAGACTTTCCAAAAATTTTATAAAACCGTCATCCAAAGTGTTGTAAGAGTTTCTATCAATGAACTTAATGGTGAGTTTCATCCTTAAACGGGGGATGAAAGGAGCTGTGATCCCAACACTCTGTAGAGTAAAGCGAAAATTTGATAAAATCAATCAAAGGAGTTTTGAAAAAGCTGTAAATGTTTGATGTGACAACATAAATGGAACGAAGTTATTAGTAAATTTAGAAGTATGTACAACGTGTACCATTTTATATAAAACAAATTGACTTAGTCAAACAGCTCAATAAATGAGTGGTTTAAAAAAAAATTTGAAGGTATGATTTAGTATATACTAGCCAAAATAGGTAAGGGTAAATTTATTCATTTGAATCCATACGTACATATATGATTTTATAAATTGTATACATGACAAAATATTTCATTACTTCTATTCGCCCTTAAATCTCATGAGAACCGCCCAACTAAACAGATGTGTAAAACTCCCGATGATAAACAGAGTATCTGCATTTCAGAGGTTACAAGTTGAAGTAAGATCGTGGAAGATCGAGTAAAGGACTTGAATCGTCGTGCGACATTTGACCAACAAATGTTACGAGGTCATGAAACCAATGAGTTAAATGTTGTTTTGACTATTATCAGGACATAAGTCCTTGGGCTAAAACTATTCCCGAGCGAAGCTGTTGCTAACAAGCGAGTTATGAAGGATAGAGCAAGAGATACATAATTTGGTTAAAACGAGCTTCTCGTATATCAACAAATAAGATAATGAATATTTTCTCTACCCATGTAATACATCGGAATTTCTGAATAAGTAGTGTAAAAATTTTCTTTGACTCGCTTTCTATTCCTCATGTCACAATATTGGGACTTCTTTATGAATTAACGTAATATAATCACGTTGGCCTGACGCCATTATATTTCACTAATTCATATTTCCATTCCAATAGCACTACATGAGGTCAGGACACGCGATCAACCTCGGATTTCCACGCAATTTCTCTAAAACAATTTCTTAAACAATGTGCTAAGGATACCACAAGAGACTAAACATCATAAGTAACGAATAGGAGTAACGTTGACATAGAAATGTCTTCGAAGTACCAAAAAAATCTCTAAAAGTCAAGAATGACGTCTTCCGGTTCAAAAACTAAAGCACATAGGCACAACGGCACAAAGGCACGTAATAAAACAAGAATGTTATATACCTAAACATAATAGCTGACATTGAAATGCCGAGCATTTAGAAGTTAAGAATGACATCTCGCGTAATATAACTCAAACGTTATATACATAACCATAATAGATGACATAGAAATGTCAAGAATTTTAGAAGTCAAGAATGACATCCCTCGGTTTCACTACCCGAGGTGCTCTTATAAGGATAAGTTCGCATGAGCCGGAGAATTTGTTTAAATCGGAATGGAAGTTCCTCCCGGATTTCAAAACATAATAGGGATGTATGTATGATAACAATATACATACCAATACGATACAAATAATCACATATAATAATACATTATAGGCCGGGCTGTAGAATAGACTCACTAATGCACCCTATCGACTCGGGTAACGACATCAATGCAGCCTAATTCCCTACAACCAACGCTCTGATACCAACTTTAATGACCCGTCAAAGTACACTTGACGACCATCGTTATCTTGGTCCCACAGCTTGATCGAAACTCTATATGAATTTAATAAAACAACCTTGCATTCTTTATTTAAAAAAAATTCCTTATAAAGGAAACCTACCAAAATGTATAAGTTTAGAAAACCTATACATGAATACTTAATCAAAAGTTGACCAAAACAAGTCAACGACATTCACTATTAAATGTATCAAAATAGAATGCAAGTTAATGTTTAACAAAAGCTGCCATCATAAATATGCAGACTCTCTAAGCACAGCGGAAGCAATCAATCATGAACCTGAGAATAAAACATGCGAGTAACTGTCAATAAAAATATTGAGTGAATTATAGGTTTAATATTGCAAACAATATTTAATTTAAACAACAAAAATTTATGTTTGAAAACATAAAAACTCCTTTTTGGACCACCAAATTATATGCTAGAAAACATATAATAAAACATTATTCCATTTACCGTGAGCCACCTGGTAACCACTTAACCATTTATTTACCCTTGCCAAACACATTAAATAATATACACCGAACAAGTGTATCTTCAACTAAATACGAAGTACTAAACATTCCGATTATAAATTGCTAGCGCGACTAGCTTGAAATGGGGTTGTCAAACCCGATAGATCTATCCATAGGATTCGCGTTCACCAGTAGAAACCAGTGATTACAGTTACCAGACTAGGGAATATTTTTGTTCAACTCACAATGAATAATTTAAACCAACTTCCACATGTGTCCAAAATATAAAATAAATTGCATGTATTCTCATCCTAAAAGATTTAAAATAGAAAAATGGGACTATAACTCACCTTAATAGCAAACGAAGTAACCACACAAATATGCGAACAGCAAATGAAGTAAAGTGATCAGGAATGATCACAACGCCGAACTATAAATAAAGCAGGTCGACATAAATAACTAACTTAGGTCAAGTCTTAGTATGATAGCTATTGTACATGTTGCAAGTAGACATAGAACAATACTCAACATGCATCGGTTTGATCGGAACAGCGTACGAACACACACTTTCTATTTTTAGAAAGTTTCTATTTTTAGCAGGTTTCCATTTTTGGAAAGTTTCTATTTTAGGAAAGTTTCTATTTTAGGAAAGTTTCTATTTTTGGAAAGTTTCTATTTTTGGAAAGTTTCTATTTTTGGAAAGTTGCTATTTTAGGAAAGTTTATAAGTTAGGAAAGTTTCCTTATTTAGAAAGTCAACAAAAGTCAACTGAAAGTGAAAATCAACCGAAAGTCAACTTAAAAGTCAACCTTGGTCAAACATAGTCAACGTTAATTTTAAAAGTGTAAGTTGTAAGTTATAATGTTTATTAAAGTTAAATATGTCTAATTATATCATAACATAAGTTTAATTAAATTCAAATGAATTATTAAAGTTAATATATGTTTAAATGATATAATTAATATAACATAAGTATTTAATTAATTAATTAAATATTAGTCATAATATAAGTATTATTAATTAATAATAAATTTTAAATCATATCATAAGTATTATTAATTAATAATGAATTATTAATCATATCATAAGTTTCTAATTATAATTATTAAATTATAAGTATTTAATAATTAAATTATAATTAAATAATAACTAAGCCTTATAATAATTAAATAATTAATTAATATTTATTATAAGTCTTATAATAATAATCTTATAATATAAGTTTAATACTTATCATAAGTATCTTCCATTAATAATAAAAGTATTATTAATCATAAGTTTAATTAAAATGTTAATTAAATCATAAGTAATAATTAAATGATATAATAAATATATATCATAAGTCTTAAATTATAATAATTACTTTTTATATCATAAGTAATTAAATGATAATGAAATTCATTATTTATATCATAAGTTTAATAATTAATCACAAGTTTTAAATCAAAAGTTCATCGGGTCGTATCTTGAGCCCCGGGTGTCGGTTTTCGGCGAGCCTTACATATATCTCCGCCTAATCAAACCACCCGACACTTTGGTACACTCAAGAACACACCAAGAACAGTCCACAAATCGTGATGTACAGCCATTACACTACTTGGAACTTCAATTCAATCAAGATCGTGTTTTAGCTATAACGGGTGATTCGTGGCTCGGATTTAGATGACCCGAACATGAAAGTTCGTCCCACCATCAGTACTAACACACTAACACACCCTAAAGTCACCAAATATGGTCACAAAGTCGGACCAAACCTGGTTCATATCAATATCACAATTCAATCTTAACAAAATACTAATTTGATCATATCTAGGGCTCCGTGAATCGAAACGACATGAATCCGGAGTCTAAAATTAATGTCTTGATGAGAGGAACTCATCTAACTACTTTATTTTAATTTTTATAACAGTCACAAAGTTAGAAAAGCACGAAATAGCTGCTGTCCCAATTATATCAAACCGAAAACATATGAAATTGAGTAATTCTACGCATACAAACATCATTACAACAACCAATAGTCATCATACTATCAAAATAAACATCAAATATAGTAAAATAAAGAAAAATCAAAAGTTCTAGGGTTAGGGTTTATACCCTAATCAAGAATTGATTAATATAGGCGTGTAGAGCTCGAAGAGATGAACGCGATGATGATTAAAGCTTCTTGATCCATGTAATATTTTGTGAGATGATGATGATGATGCTAGTGATGGGCGATGGCCAAAAGAAGAAAAAGGAGGAGAGAAAATAATTTGGTTTAGGTTAAAATGAAAGTGAAATGAGGAGGTTATGGATTAAGATAACAAGAATGAGAGTTTGACAGCTTTCCCCCTCCCCTTGACAATTTCGGCCAAAAACTGAATGGGGTGGGCCCCATAGTGGCCCAATTTGATAAATGAAAAAATCCTAGTGGCCCGAACGCTCGAACGAAACCCGAAACGCGAAAATGCCGCTACGCGATTTATTTTTCGGAGAGATAATAAATACGCGACGAATAAAATATATAAACACTATATTTAATCATATGACATCAAAATATCATATTTAAGATAATTTGGATTTAAAAATCCCAAAAGCTTGACCGTTGGTTCGAAAACCGAAAAGATTCGCCGGATAGAAATCCGCGACACGTAGAAACGTATAACTTAAAATATGAATACAAATATTCACATAAAACATAATAATAAATATATTATTAAAAAAATAATAATATAGGTCATAGAAATGACGTGGCACGAATAATAATTAACGGTCATTAAATAATTAACGGTAAAAGATAACGGAAAAAGTAGGGTCGTGACAGTTTGGAACTTAAACTTATATTTGGTCGAAACTTTTATTTTTGAACGAAACTCGTAAAATGGACGATGTGGGCCCGTTGATGTAAAGCTTGATTTGATGATGAAAATCTCTTAGTTTCACTTATATTGACTTGTGGTAAAAAGGTTTTCGTTTGAAAATGTCGGGAAGCGGGTTTTCCGCTCGTGTGAGTTGGACCCGTGATCAGTAGCTGGAAGGCCATTGGGACGCCGTCCCAATTGATTGGACGCCGTCCCAGTTGTGTTGAGCTGGACGCCGTCCCAAACTTTGGACGCCGTCCCACATTTCTGAGCTGGACGCCGTCCAGGATTCTGGACGCCGTCCAGATGCACTGACATACAAATTTTTTTTTTGGTACGCGTTTTGAGTTTATGAAGTCGGGTTGTTACATGTGTATATGTTTTTCTCAGGAGAAAAGGAGAAAGAGAAGGTTCAGTGATTAGATAGCTGAATACCTTCTCGTTTGCTGGTATTTGGTGAGTGGAGCTAACTGGAGAATATAGTATATAGAAGCATGTTATATTATAATTGTCATGCTTGTTAGATATACTTATTGTTGTGGTTAGTTAGTACTTGTGATGACTGCATGTTAGTTGATGCTTGTCTGCTGGAGCCCGGTGCGTCCCTATTGTGTGGTAGCCTCGGTAGGAGAGATCAACCTGCGAGTTGGGTTCCTCTGTGGTAGCCTAGACAGCCGTGGTGTATATATATGTGAATGACGCGTCCGTCGCATGTGGATTATGTATATACATACGGTAGTGGAGGAACTTCTGGTAAGCCCCAGTCCGATCAGCTGGTGGTTAATGGTTTGGACGAGCCGCCAGAGTCTCTGTAGACGGCACTTGGGTGATGTTTGTATGTTAGAATATTGTGACATGATTAGTATAACACTTATGTATGCTATGGCCTGTAGCTAGTCGTACTCACTTAGCTTCGTGCTAATTCCCCTCCATCTCCTCCGTACAGGTTGATAGCTTTTGTAGATAGTGCTTTTTGGGAGAAGACGGGCATGTTGATGTTATGTTTGACAGGATTAACTCTGATGTGATCTTTTATAGTTTAAACTGTGTTCTTTTGAAATCAGAATGTATTTACGTCTCTTCCTGTTAATATGTAAATTGTTTTAATGACACATGACATCGGTTTGTACAAATATCGATATCGTATTTAATTAATATTATGCTTCCGCCACGTAAAAAAAATAGCGGTGTCACAAGTTGGTATCAGAGCTGAGTTTGGCAGCATGTGCATTGTGATCAACATGTCATGTTCCCAAACTTAGAAGAGTCATGTCAAACATAACATGCTGGGGATGGGTTAAGTGAGTATTAGGACAGGATATGTGTTAGTTGTTAGTACTAACAGAATTTATACTAAGCTTTGGTGTGAGTGTTGTGGTAGTGCAGCAATGACAGATAACGAAGCTAACGCTACTGGCGCTACTGTCCCTGGAACTGGCACTTTTAGAGCCCCTGACGAAGATGGACATGTGTCTTCAGAAGAAGAAACCTCTCAAGAAGTAATAGAACTTCAAAGTCGGTTACTAGAAGCTCAAGAGAAAATCAAAGAATTAGAACAAGAACGGGTGCAATGGAACCCTAATACCCATGCGTTGAACACAACCTTTCCTCCTAACCTTTATAATCAAGCCGGTGGCAGTTCCCAATCACAGTTTCCATAAAATACCTATCAAAACTATCAAATGTCATTTCCGTATAACCAGACTTTTCCTAATCAAATGATGTACCCATTTCAAGTCCCTGAGACAAGAAGGAAGTGTACCTATAAACAGTTTATGAACTGCAAACCTCCTGAATACAGTGGTCACACAAACCCTACGATGACCCTAAATTAGCTAAGAGAAGTAGAGAGAGCGTTGGAAGCATGTTTTTGTAAGCCTGAATCTATGGTACTGTTTGCTAGTAGGCTTCTCAAAGGTGAAGCAATGGAGTGGTGGGATTCTATTACCGCATATTTACCCAAAGAACAGATCAGTCAAATAACTTGGGAACAGTTTGTTGCTAAGGTTCGTGAGCAGTATTGTTCTGAGTATGAGATGGAAAGATTGAAAACTGAGTTTCTGAGTATGAAAATGACCGAAAACTTGATGATTGATGAGGTTTTTAGAGATTTTACATCGAAGTTAAGGTTTGTTCAACAGTGGGTACCGACTGAAAAGGATAAGATTCAGCTTTTTATGCTGGTGATTAGGCCAGAATATAGAACAGTTGCAAGATTTGCAACCACATTGGCACAGGCTCATGAGATGGCGAAGATTACTGAAGGTGATATCATGGCAGCGAAAAGAGAAAGTTCGAAAAGTGGATCTTTTGGAGGAAAATCAGAAAGTCAATCGGGTGGTCAGTCTGTTCAGCAATCAAGTAAGCAATCAGGATTCCGTGGTAAGAAGTCAGGTGGGTTTAAACAGAAAAGTAAGTCTGGTATTAGTGGATCAGGTTCAAGTCAGTCTGGGTGGTGTAATGTTTTCAAGTCGACCCATGTCGGTCCGTGTTCTCCAATGACCCGGAGATGTTTGAAATGTGGAGTGTTAGGTCATGAATCAACCGCTTGTTCTTTTAAGTCTAATGCTTGTTGGAGTTGCCATCAAGAGGGGCATAGATCTACAAATTGTCCATCTGCGTCGAGAGCCGGTTCTGGGGTAGGGTCAGGGGCGAGGTCAGTTAATTCCGGGGGATCTTCTGCTTCTACTGCCGGGCAGAAGAGAAAGAATCCTCTAACAGCAGAGGCAAGGGCGTTTCAGATGACGGTAGACGCTTCAACCGCTACCGATGACGTCATTACCGGTATGTTCTTGGTTAATTCCTTGCCAGCTCGTGTGTTGTTTGATTCAGGAGCGAATCGTTCTTTTATGTCCTTAGGCTTTTATGATAAGTTGAAGTTGCCTGTTAGGATGTTAGATGAGCCTTTGGGAATAGAAGTAGCTGATGGTAAAATGGTTCCATGCACATCATCTGTGTCTGGAATTACCATCGAAATTGACGGCCATTCCTTCCCTTTAACTTGTTTGTTGATGCCTATACCTAGCTTTGATGTAGTCATATGTATGAATTGGTTAAGAGCTAATAGGGCTGATATTAAGTGTGATAAGAAGATGATTTCTTTCCGTTTGGCCGACGGATCCCGAGTGATAGCTAGGGGAGAGCGCAGTGGATTTAACTTCCCTATGGTTTCCCTAATGAAAACTCAGAAGGCAATAACGAAAGGGTGTGATTCATTCTTAGCCTACGTGATTGATGTTAAGAAAGAGAAGAAGCAGGTGACCGATATTCCCATTGTGTCAGAATTTCCAGAAGTATTTCCAGATGATTTACCAGGGTTACCTCCAGTACGTGAAGTAGAGTATAAAATTGATTTGGTTCCAGGTGCTACGCCAGTTGCAAAAGCTCCTTACAGATTAGCTCCATCAGAAATCCTAGAAATGATGTCTCAGATTCAGGAATTGTTAGATAAGGGGTTTATTCGACCAAGTTCTTCACCATGGGGTGCTCCTGTGTTGTTTGTGAAAAAGAAAGATGGGTCGCTTCGTATGTGTATAGATTATCGTGATTTGAATAAGAGAACAATAAAGAATAAGTATCCCTTACCGAGAATAGATGATTTATTCGATCAGTTACAGGGTGCTTCTTACTTTTCAAAGATTGATTTACGTTCAGGGTATCATCAAGTACGTGTTACAGAGAACGACATACCGAAAACAGCGTTTAGAACTAGATATGGTCATTATGAGTTTTTAGTTATGCCATTTGGGTTGACAAACGCGCTAGCAGTGTTTATGGATCTCTTGAATAGAGTGTGTCGCCAATATCTTGAAAAGTTTGTGATTGTCTTCATAGATGATATCTTAATATATTTGAAAAACTAGAAAGATCATGCTACGCATCTGAGGTTGGTGTTAGAGCTTCTGAAATAGGAACAGTTGTACGCTAAATTCTCCAAATGTTAATTTTGGTTGCGGGAAGTACAGTTTCTGGGTCATGTGATATGTGAACAGGGTATTAAAGTAGATCAGTCTAAGATAGAGGCCGTAATGAATTGGAACTCACCGAAAACGCCGACAGAAATTAAGAGTTTTCTGGGTTTAGCAGGTTATTACCGCCGATTTATCAAAGACTTCTCTAAAATAGCAGGTCCGTTGAATAAGTTAACTAGAAAGGATGTAGCCTTTCGATGGAATAATGAACAAGAAAAGGCTTTTCAGACTCTCAAACAGTTGTTATGTCAAGCGCCGATTTTAGCTTTGCCAGAGGGAACAGAAGATTTTGTGGTCTACTGCGATGCATCATGTGCAGGTCTGGGTTGTGTTTTGATGCAGAGAAATAAAGTTATAGCGTATGCTTCATGACAGTTGAAGAATCATGAACGAAACTACCCTACTCACGATTTAGAGTTAACTGCAGTTGTGTTTGCTTTGAAGCTTTGGAGACATTATTTGTATGGTACACATTGTGAAATCTATACAGATCATAAGAGTCTTCAATATATCTTTTCGCAGAAAGAATTAAATATGCATCAACGTCGATGTTTAGAATTGATTAAAGACTACGATTGTGAGATTAAGTACCATCCGGGTAAAGCAAATGTGGTCGCAGATGCTCTGAGTCGCAAGAAAATAGTCGAAAATGTCAAATTTATGAGAATTGAAATAGTTTCAGACTTGATTGATCGATTGAAAATAATTCAGTTAGGAGCTTTGAATGACGGAAACCTAAAGACTGAACAAATGACTAAAAGAAAATTTGACCTATGCAATGATTCTAGAGGATTAAAGACCTATAATGACCGAATTTGGATGCCTATGCTTGGAGATTTGAGGGATTTAATCCTTACTGAAGTGCATAAATCGAGATTATCAGTGCATCCAGGTAGTATAAAGATGTATAGAGACTTGAAAACATTGTATTGGTGGCCGACAATAAAGACAGATGTTGCGAATTTTGTCGAAAAATGTCATATTTGTGCGCAAGTTAAGGCAGAACATCAGAAACCGTATGGATCTCTAAGACAGTTAGAAATTCCTCAGTGGAAATGGGATCATATAACGATGGATTTTGTAACCAAGTTACCCCGAACCCAGAAAGGACACGACATGATCTGGGTGATTGTGGATTGTTTAACAAAGAGTGCTCACTTTTTAGCTACTCGTGAAACAGCTTCGTTAAGTGATTTGGCAGAGTTGTACTTGAAAGAAATCATTAGTCGGCATGGTATACCGTGGTCAATAGTTTCCGATAGAGATACTAGGTTTGTATCGAACTTCTGGAACAGTTTACAACAGAATTTGGGTACACGTGTGAATTTAAGTACAGCATATCATCCACAAACAGACGGTCAGGGTGAACGAACGATTCAAATGTTAGAAGACATGTTGAGAGCGTGTGTCTTAGAATATGGTGGTTCTTGGGATTCGCATCTTCCACTGATAGAGTTTGCTTACAACAATTCGTATCATTCGAGTATTGGAATGCCGCCATATGAAATGTTGTATGGTCGTAAGTGTAGAACTCTGACATGTTGGTTAGAAGCAGGTGAGAAACAATTTGCAGGTCCCGAAATTGTTCAGTTAACTGCAGAAAAAGTCAAAATTGCACGTGAGAAGTTAAAAGCAGCCAGAGACCGACAAAAGATGTATGCTGATCTGCGCAGACGTCCTGTGACATTTAATGTAGGTGATCGTGTTTATCAGAAAGTTTCGCCATGGAAAGGGGTGATCAGATTTGGTAAACGGGGTAAACTAGCACCGAGATTTATTGGGCCATTTTCGATCAAAGAAATTTTGAATGATCAGACTGTTGTTTTAGATCTTCCATCAGAGTTAGCAGGAATACACAACACGTTCAACGTGTGCTATCTGAGAAAGTGCAAAGTGGATGATGAAAGTCAGATTCTTCCGTTGAAGGATTTGAAGGTTGATTTGACTAAGAAATTAGTGGAAGAACCGGTTAGAATAGTGGACAAGAAAGTCACAAAGTTAAGAAAGAAACAGATTCCAATGGTGTTAGTGGAATGGCGATGCAGTTTAGGTTCTAACTTGACGTGGAAAACCGAGGAGTTAATGAGGGCGCGCTATCCCCATTTATTTGACCTTGACCAGATTCCGAGGACGGAATCTTCTTAAGGGGGATAGATTTGTAACATCCTCAATCGGGCCTAGCTGTAAGATTATTATTTTTGCCCTTAAGTTAGTATTATGTTATTATATGCTTTTATTTTTATTTAATATTTATTATTAAATAATGGTGTGGTTAGGACCAGTTTGTGACAAGGGTCACAGAACATGTTTGTTTATTTAATTTGGACTCCGTTTGGGTTGCCAAATGACGTACGAAAGATATCAGATAACTGATAAATACCCGTGTATCGCACAGTGTGGGAATTAACCTAAATTAAGTGACTAGTGCATGTGTTCTTCTTCCCATTTCTAGAAAATTCCCAAACACACCCGTTCTTCATCTTCCTCACCTACAATCAAACCCTAATCCTTAATCTTTACCTAGAGCTCAAATTGTTCATATCTTTGTGTTCCTTGTGATTTACTAATTCTTTTAAGGTAAGAATCACAAGCTTTCATGCTCTAACCTTTGAGAAATTTAAGGTTTTGTGTTAGTTTTCATAAAAGTATAAATTTGTGTCAAAACAAGTGATTTAAGTGTTGTTATGGTCAAATTGTTGTAGGTTTTGAGTCTATAACAAGTAGTGAATAAGTTGTGGTCGATTTTGGTGTTTAAAACGAGCTCTAGATCGAGATTTGAGGTTTTCATCGTGAAGTCCGTAGCCTTTGTTCAGTTTCTGATGAAGATGAACACAGTCGGCCGACTGTTGAGTGAACCGACCGACTGAGATTTACCTTCGGTCGATTGATGTAATACCAAATGAATCGACCGACTGGGAAGGTCAGTCGACCGGTTGTGTCGACAGTCGACCGACTGTAAGAGTCAGTCGACCGACTGAGTGTCCAGGGCAGAATATTTTACCTAAATGTTGATTTTTTTAGCCGTTATGCTGCCCGTTTGTATTTTGATGCTCAGGATGTAAATTTTGAAAATGCACAAGTGTTAAGCAAAATTTTTTAGCGGACAGTTTTTGATACAAAAATTTATATATTGTGTTATTTGATGTTAACGAACAGAAACTAACTTGTGTATATGTTTTTCTCAGGAGAAAAGGAGAAAGAGAAGGTTCAGTGATTAGATAGCAGAATACCTTCTCGTTTGCTGGTATTTGGTGAATGGGACTAACTGGAGAATATAGTATATAGAAGCATGTTATATTATGATTGCCATGCTTGTTAGATATACTTATTGTTGTGGTTAGTTAGTACTTGTGATGACTGCATGTTAGTTGATGATTGTCTGCTGGAGCCCGGTGCGTCCCTATTATGTGGTAGCCTCGGTAGGAGAGATCAACCTGCGGGTTGGGTTCCTCTGTGGTAGCCTAGACAGCCGTGGTGTATATATATGTGAATGACGCGTCCGTCGCGTGTGGATTATGTATATACATACTGTGGTGGATGAACTTCTTGTAGTGACCCGAACTTTTCCATGTTTATATATATTAATTGAGATTGATATTTACATGACTAAATGTTTCCAACGTGTTAAGCAATCAAACTTGTTAAGACTTGATTAAATGAAATAAGTTTCATATAGACAATTGATCACCCAAGTTGACCGGCGATTCACGAACGTTACAAAATTGTAAAAACTACATGTTGTGGTATATATAGACATATATATATGGTTGACATGAGATTATGATGAGTAAGTATCTCACTAAGTATATTAACAATGTGTGATATACATAAGAAATGAGATTACTAAGTTA